>NC_056685.1:96241295-97693795 GCF_018350215.1 Panthera leo
GAAAAAGCAGTGGAGAGGGAGATTTTAAAACTACTGAAGAGACAGGAGATAATGATGGAAAAGGTCCCAAAGGAGATGAAGGGGGCTGGGGCAAAAGCGTAATTTGGGGGAATCATTGGAAATAAGAGGAAAAAGATCTTTTTCTCAAAAAGTGGATGTGAGAGGGTATGAGAGAAAGCAGAGAACAGGTATATTATTTGTACTTCAAGACAGGGATGAAGATCTCCTATCTGATGGTTCAATTTCTTTTATCGGGTGCCAGAAAAGTTCGTGTGTTGAGAGTTAAGGGGGATAGAAGTGAGAGGGTGTCTGAGGAAAATAATGAGGCTTTGGAATAGCAGCTGTGAGAGAATGGGAGGGGGATTGTTCTGTTCAACAAAGATTATCAAGTGGTGCCAATGCTCTACTTGACCTCGGAAGTCAGGACTTCAAGGTGGAACCAATCTCGTGATTTTTTTTTTTTTCAGTTGTGCTTTGTGGCTGGCATATAGCAGCAAGGGAAGTAGAAGATGGGGTTTTTCAAAGCTGGGGAGAAGTTCCAGAGTGTGTCATGGAAGGACAGGAAAATCAGGAAGCTGAATGCTTACAGTAGAGTGGTTGAGGCTACACACTGTGGTGTTTAAACGTTTCGGGAAACCAGTCAGAGTCAGGAGTCAGGATAGGGTGAAAAGCACTTCACTCTCTCTGTTAGATATAAAGCCATGTAAAAAGAAGAAGTGATGGGGCGCCTGGGTGGCTCAGTCGGTTAAGCGGCCGACTTCAGCTCAGGTCACGATCTCGAGGTCTGTGAGTTCGAGCCCCGCGTCAGGCTCTGGGCTGATGGCTCAGAGCCTGGAGCCTGCTTCCGATTCTGTGTCTCCCTCTCTCTCTGCCCCTCCCCCGTTCATGCTCTGTCTCTCTCTGTCTCAAAAATAAATAAAACGTTAAAAAAAATTAAAAAATAAAAAGAAGAAGTGAAACACTGATCATTCTACTTTGTAACTTGTTAATTTAATTCAGTTTCCATGAAAACGAGCACAAGGAAAACGTACGTTGGGTACAATGGGGGTTTTGCTCAGTTGCAGGAACAGTAGAAGATGCTATGACACACCATATTCCATGGGTTGCACCGTGGAATCTGGAGACCTAGTGTCTGTGTTTAAATTCTGGTTCCTCAATTGTCCTGCTGTGTGACATTAACAAGTTACTTAACCTCTCTAGATCTCAATAATGGGAGACTTGTAATGGGAGACCATGATAGTATTCAATTGATAGTGTTTTGTGCAAATTAAGTACTTTCATATGTGCTCACTGGTAAGTCTAGCTATTACTAAGAGGAGTCAGAAAACCTGAGTTCAAATCGCGTGTCTGAATTCAGAGCCTTAAGTCTGAGACTGTGGGCAACCTGTCCCACCATTGCTGGTTGCTTTTCACTTACCCCATTTGTAAAACAGGTTTAACAACCTTTACTGAATATGCTCTAGTGACAATTGAAAGAGATAATATATGGGGCAGTACTCTATAACTCTGAAATACTAATCAAAATAAAGAAGTCTTATTATTCCCATAGAATATATTGCATTAATTGTGTGTCCAGTTACACAGGAATTATACAAAGTAATGAATGTGAAAATTTCAGAAATGAGGTATTTATATAAATGTAAAGCAGCATTGGGAATTGGAAATGTTTTGTGGATTTTTATTATAATTTAATTATGTGTTAATATGATTCTATTTTTAACTTGTAGCTCTGAAGAAAATAAATTAGAGAGAAGGCAACCATTTTAATTCCCAATTAAAATAAAGTTTTTGCTTTCCTCATGGATCTCATTTCCTTCCTTTGCCTTAGCATGTGGAGTTGAAATTTGACAGTACTTAATCAATACCAATTTCAGTTGATTCTGACCTTTAATGGTATTGAGTCCAAGAATTTATTCACGTACAGAATGTTGCAAGTTCTTTTAAAGATTTGTGACAACTCTGCATTTTAGCTTCATGGAGCATTATTGGAGGCTAAATTATAGCATTTGTTGTCACTAAGGGCTCCTCGACTTTTCTTTTCCCTTTTCCAATTAGCTGGCTCTTATTAAAAGTCAGGTTTATTGGGCTGTAAGTTATAAGCAGTAATATTCACCCTTTTTAGGTGTATAATTCTATGGATTTTGACAAATGCATGCAGTCATGTAACCACTACCACAATCAAGATATAGAACATTTCTATCACTCCGGAAAGTTCTTTTTATGCTTCTTTGTGGTTAGTTCCCTTTCCCCAACCTCTAGGCCCTGGCAGCCATTGACCTTTTTTCTTTTCCAATTGTTTTGTCTTTTTCAAAATGTTGTTTAAGTCGATTAGGTATTTTAAAACAGGTTCTGGAAACCTCTTGCTGAACTTCATTACTGATTATGCCCTTATTTATTCATCACCCGTGCATGTGTGAGTGTATGAATGTTATGTGTCTATACGGTTGGCTGTGGTAGTTGAATGAAGATGGGCTAATGAGTGCACAGATGCGGGCTTCATTTATGACGAACAGCACTTAGGTGTGATTGTCACAGGTGGGGTCAGCACGTTAACATTGTTGATAATCCAGGCAAAGGAAGAGATTATCTTTTTCATTTGCCACTCAGTAAATATCGTTGACTGTTCATCAAATGAGTGATACTTTAATGGAACACTAACTAAATTGCTGTACCTATTTCCAGGGAGAAACTCAGTTAATCTGTTTGCTAATAATGATAATAATCCTATTTTGTCCATTACACTGCCCAATTTGGAGTACCATAGTTGAGTCAATGCATTTTGGTAGATGTCTAGTGGCCCAGTTAGAGAAAACGAAACTGACTGCAAAATGGTCAATTGAGTGGCAATATAAATCCTTCCCATAACATATTGGGGGAGAGAGAAGCCCATTCCTTAACTATCTGCTGTGATAGGTTCAAATCATTTAGTCCATTCCTGGGAGAAGGTCTTTGTTTCTTATAATTCTTTTTTCTTCTATTTTCTTCAGTAGGACTATTATATAGATTTCAGAGTTTGGATTGCAGCATTAGCACAGGTGAGGGTGGATGGGGGCGCAAAAGGAGCCCACATTTGTTGAATTTCTGCTACATGTGCAACAAGGACTTTAGATCTGTCTCACTTAATCCTCACAAAACCCCTGTGAAGTAGGTATTATTATCACCATCTTACTGATAACTAAGTGGGAAGGGAGCTTGGCCAGGCTCACACAGCAGTAAAACCAAGTCTGGCTTCAAAGGCCGTAGTCCATGTACCTCACCTTGCTGTTTCTCATATTGCTGCTTTTTATGCTGCATGATGACTTTTCAGTGTTATCCCTTATGCTCCATTTATCTACTGGCCAAATGTATTGATACTGTTCACAGTGCATCAACTTTATGATTATGTACAATTGTTCAACAAATAACAGGAATTGCTTTTTATTTTCTATATTTAGGAGGTTAGAGCAACTTGTAATAAATATGATGACCTTTAGGTCAGACATTTCCTGTAAAGTAATGACCAGACCTTCTCTAGCCTGCTATTAATTATGATCCAAGAGCACTCAGCCATTGTTTTAAAAATAATAAAAAAATAAATAACACAACAAATGATACTTTGGTTATTATGTAACAATGTGGTGGGTGTTAAAAAGGTAATCTTGGTAGCCTATGACTATTTCCCATCACTCCACTTACAGAGTAGATGAACACATTTTCCGGGAGGCCATGAATTTACCAGATTTCTTTGGGCCATGTTATCTTTTCAAACCTTAGTAAAATTTCATGAAGGTCCTAATTGTGCACACTTTTTAAGGTTGTGCCACTTAAAATAATATGAAATAAACACCACCTTCTTAGGCTAATGAGAAAACATTTGGTCCAGGGATTTTATTAAGTTATAGTGGCCCATACATCCACTATTAATGCCCTTTCCTCATTCTTTCTTTATCTCTGTGGACATATGCGAAGAAATCTCTAGATTTTGAAGTTTTTGAAGCAAAACTTTCCTTAATATTTTTTTTTCTCTTGAAGGAGGAGGCTCCTTCCTCCCTTTCTCCTTCCCTGCAAGCAAGATAAAATTTCAGACCCTTCGTGATTCTTGACAAAAACCTGTTCTATCACATGTGAGCTGAATGTGAAAGACCAGAGCAGCAGGACTTTTTGTAAAAAAAACCAAAACATATATATATATATATATATATATGTATATATATGTATATATGTGTGTGTGTGTATATATATATATATATATATATATATATATATATATATGTATAAAAAAAGGGAACAAAAGTATCTTATAAATTGCAAACTTGCAATCTGCTACTCCTGCTTTTTGGTTGATTTTGCAAATTAAATGCACTGGGAATGAATCGTTCATGTATAATATTTGCCTTATAAAACATAATCCGCCATGGCAGAATTTGTGGTAGACACAATACATGAATATGAAATTAATTTTATTTGCATAAAACTGCTACTATTTCAAATGAATGTCACTGAAAGAAAAGTGGTAGTTCTGTGGAGTTCAGCCCTTTGGCCCTACAGAGTTGCAGGTGAAGTTTATATCTGAAATGTAGCAACTCCATAAAAACACTTCAGAGTTTTAAAAAGTAAAGATGCCTGGTGACTGTGATCTTGTTTTGCTTCTGATATGGTGCTTTTTTTTTTCCCCAGCCCCAGCCCCACTGACTACACGCTGGAATTAGGAATTGAGATTTATTATGTGGTTACATTAAAAAAAAAAGTTTTTAAACATTACATTTAGAACCAGTGTTACATAGTTAGATGACAGGTTTGTACTCACTGAACCACAGATATCTGCTAATACAACTCATGTTTTTGTTGCAAATTGACCAGATTAACTTTGTGTTACCTGGTTAAAAATAGTTAAGCAGGTGTATCTGTATAATGTATATTAAGATGGTGTCTTAAAGTATATTTAGAGTATTTTTAACCTTAGCTTTTACAAAGAAGACTTTTTGTTCTAATTAAAGAAAAATTGTTTTTATTTTATTTTTATTTATTTTTTAAATGTTTATTTATTTATTGTGAGAGAAAGAGAAAGTGGGGAGGGGCAGAGAGAGAGAGAGGGATAGAAAGAATCCCAAGCAGGTGCCGCACTGTCAGCGCAGAGCCTGATGTGGGGCTCGAACCTGCGAACTATGAGATCACGACCTGAGCTGAAACCAAGAGTCAGATCAACTGACTGAGCCACCCAGGCACCCCTATTTCATTTTAGTTTTTAAGTTGACTTGTTTTTCTCAGCTACTTGTCCCAAGATCTTTTTGTATGTGAGGAAGATAAACTTTTACTTTAGTCTTTGGTGAGATTAGGAAGTATTTCCAAGTGATACTTATGGGTTGCTTTCTACTAATTTTGTAAGATAAAAAATGAACACACTGATAAGTCTTACACAAGTTCCTCAAGGTGGCAATATTTTATGGAACAAGTAGTTTTGATTTTATAAAGTCCATATATACTTTAGGTTTTTCTTCCAGCAGCCATCCGTGCCATAGCTCATGATTTCTTGTGCGCTTTTCATCAGCATCTAGTTATGTGCAGCTCTAGCCTTATTGCTGTCTAAATGCTTAAAAGAGTACAATGCCGCAGGATATTATGAATTGTAGCTGTAAAATTAAGGTGTGCACTTTCTTTCTGTACCTGAGCCGATGATCTGCAAATCAAGGCCTCTCAGAGACACATCTGCCGAGCTGCTGGAGAGTGTGGCTGGCGACAGGAGCCAGGACTGGCATCTGAGGCTGCCAGGGGGCCTGGCCTTCTTGCGGTTCGGCCTTGGGTCCTCCAGTTTGGGAGGTTGGACTGGTGCCCTCTCACTCCTGGCTTATTCTGACCAGCTTCTCAGCACTGACAGAAGAGGCAAACTGGCCATGCAGCATTATTACCATGTAGCGTGATTTTTTAGTAGCATTTTAATTGCATTGTGTGGCCTTGGAATTATGGTTACTTTAAATGGATACATAACGATTTTTTTCCTCCTTTATGTGTAATTTAGCTGGGAAAAAAAAAAGAACGCAACTAAATTTCATTTCAAACAGAAATGTGTTGCACCAGCTGCAGATTGAGGCCTGGCCTTGATTTGCAAATTTTCACAGATTCAGAGGATGTTCTGCCAGCAGCCAGCGTAATAGCTGGGATATGGCCAAAGAGCAGCTTTTCATCGAATATATTCTATTCCAACTTCCGAATGCACAGATCCAAGGAACTTTTCCTTGAGAAGACACTGATATATTTACTTGGAATAGCATTATACACACATAAATCAAGAGGCCTGGCAAGAAAATCAGTACTTGCAGGTTTTAGTTCTGAGTCATGGATTTGTTATATGACTTTGGGATAGTCACTTACGCTGCTGCACCCTTCTCAATTTAAAAATAAGGGCATTGCCTATAGAACAGGTATCATGGGGAGTCTGGCAGCTACCATGGAATATGGCTAATACTGGGGGCTGCTTTTTAAAAAAAAATAATAAGCATTTTTGTTGAAGTATAACAAACATACAGAAAAGTGGTCAAGTCATGTGCTTATGTCTTGATGCAATTTTACGTGGTAAAAACACCCATCTAACCACTACCCAGATCAAGAGATGGAACATTATTACCAACACCCATAAAGGCCCTCTAAGGCTTCCTCTCAGCAACTAATTCCACCCCCTTTCCCAAAGGAAAAAAACTATCCTGACTTCTAACACCACAAATTAGTTTTTGTGTCTTTTTAAACCTTGTGTAAATGACATCATCCTTTTTTGCTCTTTGTTTCTGACTTTTCATTCACTGATATGTCTGTCAAATTCATTCATGTTGATGCATGTGGCAAAATTCTATCATATGAATATCCCAAAATTTGTTTACCTATCTTAAAAATAAGAGGATTTGGGGTTAAATAACTCTGTAGTTTGTCTTTGGCTTGAAGGAGAGATTATATCTTTTTTTTTTAATTTTTTTTTAAAGTTTTATTTATTTTTGAGACAGAGAGAGACAGAACATGAACGGGGGAGGGGCAGAGAGAGAGGGAGACACAGAATCGGAAGCAGGCTCCAGGCTCTGAGCCATCAGCCCAGAGCTCGACGCGGGGCTCGAACTCACGGACCGTGAGATCATGACCTGAGCTGAAGTCGGAGAGGAGAGATTATATCTTAATGATCAACCAGAGTGGCGTGTTCTGATGTGTAAGTTACATGGTTGTTTTGTGGTGGCTCACATAAGGGAGCATTTGACGCAAACTCAAATCCCTGAGAAAGTAGGATACAGCAAGTTTATTCTTATTTATTTTTTAAAAATATATTTATTTATTTTGAGAGAGAGAGAGAGAGAGAGAGAGAGAGAGACAGAAAGTGGGGGAGAGGTAGAGAGAATCCCAAGCAGGCCCCGTGCTGTCAGTACAGAGCCTGATGTGGGGGTTGAACTCACAAACCATGAGATCATGACCTGAGCTGATATCAGGAGTCAGATGCTTAACTGAATGATCCACCCGGGGGGCCCCAGGATATAGCAACTTTAAAAAATATAGATGTTTGGACATAGAGCATAGAAAAAAAAAAGGTTATGTATATTTTGTCATGCTCTGTACTGTTAAATTCATTAAGTGTATATTGAGTATCAGACACATACTTTTAATTCTTACAGCAAGTCTATGGAGTATTATCATTCCAATTCTTTTTGTAGATGAGAAGACTGAGTATGAGCAAGTTTAAGTTAGTTGTCTGTTTTTACACAGCTTCTAAGTAGTGGAAGTGGGAATGTAGGCTACATCATCAAGCTTCTTCTACTGTTATCTTCTTACGAATGACTTAAGCGTGATACTTTCATGCTTGGAGTGTGTATTCTGGTGAAGGCTGAGGCTGCAAGTGGGCAAAGCAGACAGATTACATGAGAATTTCAATATGGTAGAGATAAACTGTAATAGCGACATGGGAGCTGTCAGCATATGCAGGGGGAATGCCAATGGCAGCCTACAGAGCAAGTACGTGGGTGCCAAAAGGGAGGGAGTGGTAGGGTGGAGGGGTTGGGAACATTCAAGGCAGAACAATGAAATGTGTAAAAGTATGGAATATTTGGGAATGTTGCTGTAGTAAGACATCAAGGTGGATGGCAGGGGTGGGGTGGCAGGAGGAAGGATGTGGTAAGGGTGGGGCTGAAGAAGGAGGCATGGATAAAAGCACGGAGGACTGGGTGTTCCTCCTAACGAGCTTGGGTTTTTCCATGTAAGGAAAGTGTAGCCATCCAAAGGCTTTTCATAATGGAAAAATCATGATTATAGGTAGTAGCACATGCTGGTGTTAATGTCCTTTAGCCAAAGACACATCTGTAATAGGAAAACTGAATTTGTTGCTCATTGCAATGAGGGCACATCTGTGCTATGGGCAATAGGTGGGTATTTCAATAAGAAGGTGTTATAAAGGGCTTGCTGAATCTGGGTTATGGTTGGGTGATTTTTGGGAGGGTCTGAAAAAGTGGAGGCTCATTCTGGATTGGGGTCCATCAGGAAATAGGGGTAATACTATGATTTGGTCCAATAATAAATCATATCTAAAAGAAGGACAGGGACAGCTGGGTGGCTCAGTGGGTTAAGCATCTGACTTTGGCTCAGGTTATGATCTTATGGTTTGTGAGTTCAAGCCCTGCGCCGGGCTCTTTGCTGACAGCTCAGAGCCTGGAGCCTGCTTTGGATTCTGTGTCTCCCTCTCTCTCTCTGCCCCTCCCCTGCTCATGCTCTCTCTCTCTGTCTCTGTCTCTCAACAATATTTCCATGTTAAAAAATTTGAAAAAAAAATAAAAGAGGGACAGAAAAGAGGGGTTTAAAACTGTATTTGGCAAAGGTGCAGAAGTCCCTCATATTAATTGGAGGGGGATGTTTGGTATTTTTGTCATTTGTAAAATGAACTTCTTTGTGTGCGCTTAGAAAAGATTATGAAGGGGTCTTGGTTTTGGTCTCATTTCATCATAGTGACCTTGGCTGATGTTGGTGTTGTTTGAGATTATTTATACCAACAGAAGAGTTCCATGGCCTAGCTGTGAGATTCAGGCGAATCTCTGGATGTCGGGGGCTGCTTTTCCATTTCTCAGTGGTTAGGAATGCAGTGTGTAAACTCAGCCTGACCCTTCTCATATCCTGTCTCCATTATGTCCCAGCTGAGTAACTGTTGAAAGATATTTACTTTCCTTGGGCCTCAATTTCCCTATCTGAAAATGGGGCTATTTTGAAGAGTTATGAATAATATATGAGATATGTACCCAACATAGGAACTTCTAAATATGTAAAGCAAATGTTAACATACTTAAAGGGAAGAATAGGCTGCAATGCAGTAGAAATAGGGGATTTCACTTCCCCACTTTCCACAACAGATAGATCATCTGGACAGAAAATCAATAAGGAAACACTGGATTTAAAGTACACATTAGACCAGCCGGTCTTAAGAAACATTTACAGAACATCCCTTCCAACAGCAGCAGGTATACATTCTTCTCAAGGGTGCATGGAACATTTTCCAGGAGAGATCATATGTTATAAAACAAGTCTTAATATATTTAAAAAGATTGAAGTCACATCAAGCATCTTTTCTGACCCCAGTGGTATGAAACTAGGTGGTAAAAGATCTATGCACTTAAAAGTGAAAGATGTCAAAAGAAATTGAAGAAGACACAAATCATGGAAAGATAATCCCTGCTCATGGATTAAAAGAATTAATATAGTTAAAATATAGTTAACATTCCCAAAGCAATGTAAAAAGTCAGTGCAATCCCTTTAAAATTCCAATAACATTTTTTACACATATAGAACATCCTAACATTTGTATGGAAACATAGAAGACCCTGAATAGCCAAAGATCTCTTGAGAAAGAAGAACAGAGCTGGAGGCATCACCTTTCCTTATTTCAAACTATGTAACAAAGCTATGGTATTCAAAACAATATGGTGTCAGCATAAAAACAGACATGGTAGATAAATGGAACAGAACAGAGAGTCAAGAAATAAACCCATACATATATATATGGTCAATTAATTTATGTTGGAGGAGCCAGGAGAATAAAATGGGGAAAGGGCAGTGTCTTTAATCAGTGGTGTTGGTAAAACTGGACAGTCCCATGAAAAAGAATGAAGTTGGATTCCTCTCTCACACCATACCAAAAATAAATTCAAAATAGATTAAAGACTTGAATGTAAGACCTGAAACATAACACTTCTAGAAGAAAACATGGGGGAAAAGCTGTTTAACACCAGTCTTGGCAATGACTTTAGATTTGGCACCAAAAGGGAATGTAACAAAAATAAAAATAAACAAATGGGACTACATCAAATAAAAAAGCTTCTGCACGGCAAAGGAAATTGTCAACAAAATGAAAAGGCAATCTACCTAATGGGAGAAAACATTTGCAAACCATGTATTTGGTAAGAGGTTAATATCCAAAATATAAAAAGAAATCATTCAACTCAATAGCAAAACACCAAAAAATCTAATTAAAAAAATGCTCAGAGGAACTGAATAGACATTTTCCCAAAGAAGGCATGCAGATAGCCCATAGGCACCTGAAAAGATGGTCATCATCACTAACCATCAGGGAAATGCAAATCAAAAGCACAATGAGATCTCACCTCACACCTATTAAAATGGCTTTGATGAAAAAGATCAGAGAAAACAAGTGTTGGTGAGTATGTGGAGAAAAGAGAACCCTGTATAATATTGGTGGGAATGTAAATTTGTGTAGCCACTATGGAAAACAATATGGAGGTTCCTCAAAAATTAAAAATAGTACTACCATATGATCCAGTCATTCCACTTCTGGGTATATATACAAAGGAAATGAAAACAGTATATCAGAGAGATATATACACTGCCATGTTCATTGCAACATTATTAACAAAAGCCAAGATATGGAAACAGCCTAAGTGTCCATCAACAGATGAATAGATAAATGAGATGTGGTACATCTATGTAGTGGAATACTGTTCAGCCATGAGAAAGAAGGAAATCCTGCCATTTGAAACAACAGGATGGACCTTGAGGGCTGTATTCTAAGAGAAATAAACCAGAGAAAGACAAATACTGCACAATATTACTTATATGTGGACTCTTAAAAAAAAGTTAAACTCATAGACACAGAAAGTAAAAGTTTCCTGGGGGCTAGGGGGTGGGGCAAATAGGGAGACGTTGGTAAAAGTTTCCAGGGGGCTAGGGGGTGGGGCAAATAGGGAGAGGTTGGTAAAAGGGTACAAACTTTCAGCAATAAGATGAGTGAGGTCTGAGGAGCTAATGTAAAACATGGTGATTGTAGTTGATAACACTGTACGCTGTATTGTCTAATTGAAATTTGCTAACAGAGTAGAACTTAAATGTTCCTACCAAAAAAAAAAAAAAAAGATAAATGTGTGAGGACATGGATGTGTTAATTAACTAGACAGAGGAATCCTTTTACAAAGTGTACAAACGTCAAATCACAATTTTGTGTATCAATTATGTATCAATAAAACTGAAACTATAAAAAGAATATATGCGGAGATATATGTAAAATACTTAGGAAAGTGCCGGGCATGTGGTAAAGTCTCAATAAATGCTATTAGTAGTTGTAGTAAGAGGAAGAGAGGAGGAGAGGAGGAGGAGGAGAAGGAGGAGGAGGAGGAGGAGGAGGAGGAGGAGGAGGAGGAGGAGGAGAAGGAGTGTTTTGGCAAGATAATTCCATTAGAGGGGACAGTAGGTGTGAAGAAGGAGAGAGAAATTCATTAGAAGCATTGTCCAAAAACACACAAGATAGCTGGTTCTCTCTTGAACCTGTGCAGTGGAAGCAGGTGTGGAGAGAGGGCACAGACAGTGAGAGCTAACACTGGAAGGACTTGTTCACTAATGGTGGGTTGAAGGCGAGGAGAGGAAACGAGACAGTCTCCATTTGGTTCTGGTTTGGATGAATGGGTAGCAAGTGAGGTCACCACTAGAGATCGGGAATACAAGAATAGAAAAGCACATTGAAAAGCAGACATTACAGCCAGATGGAAGTGTTCAGCAGGCTGCCGGTGATACAGGACCGAGGCTCAGGGGAGGGGTCAAGTACCAGAGGCTTTTGCACTTTCTAATCTCTCATAGAGAGGCCAGCTGTCTAGGTGAGAAAAGAAGTGTCACTGACCTCACCCCCAATGCCTCCCTTGGCTCCCTTCTGTAGGACTGTGGGAAATGGCTTCAGTTATTTTGTATGCAGTGTCAAACCTAGACCCACCTCAACAGACTGTCAAAAGTTATGGATTTGTCTTTAATCAACAACATGAAATTTTTCTGTGCCAAGATCTTGTCAGGGATTTTTAACCTTGAACTCTTTTCAGCACAATACTTCATCAAAAGCTTGGATGGGAAAAATAGTATGTATGGGATGCCTGAAAAGGTGTACAGCTTATAGATAGTTTATTAGATGTTTTATGTATCACCTATGCACCCATCTATCCACCTATAAATCTATCATCTATCATCTATTTGTTTTTATTAATCTGGCCATAAGATTTGCTGGGTAACTGGATTGTTTCATATTGGCTCTTAATAGGATTGCGTTTACTGGCCTGTGATTTGGCATTATGCCATCAGCCTGCATTGAGAAATATTGTTTACAACCAAGGGAACTCTGGTTTACTCTTTTATTCACTGTTTTAATATACTGGAGAATCAGAGTCTTTATATTGCACCAAAGGGAATTTATAAGGACTCTTGGGAAAAAAATCCCTCTCAAACATCAATAACATATTTCCTTTCTTGACATGGTGAATTGGGTAGCTGATGATGTTTCCTTCTGTGCACTGATCACTGGGAAGCTCAGAGTAAAATATATGGTCCTCAATGAAGCATCTGATTATTGTGGTGTGTACTCATGTACTAACCATACCTCTAGTTTTATTTTCTCTCTCCTATTTTTATTTTCCCTGAAAAACAATTTTTTTTCAATCGCTCTAGTCTCGTAATGGCACATTGCTTCAGTTCTTGTTTGGAATGAGGAGTATATATGTGTACTGGAGCATGCACACACATACAGAGAATCATATATTTTTTAGTAGCGTTAATGGAGTGATCTGGACAAGTGTATTCTTATTCAAGTGCAGTTGGCTCTTCTATGTGAAATATAAAGCAATGCCTTAATTTCGATCATCCTGGAGCTTTACCTTGATGGCAAAGAGATATTAAAAAAAGTACAACATGTGATAAAATATGGGCCAGCCCTTTTGCTCATATGCATAGTGTATTAGAAAAAGCTCTGCATTTAAAATCAGAAGATTGGATTTCACCTTTCTTGGTCTGTTACTAGCTGTGAGGTCTTGGACAAGCTGTTTAATCTCTATGGATTTTGGATTTCTTGGGGAGAGCATGAAAAATCTTTTTCTACTTACCCTTTTTTTTGAGATAAAGAGAACAAGTATGTGTGAGCAGGTGAGGGGCAGAGGGAGAGAGAGAATCTCAAGCAGGCTCCATGCCCAGCACAGAGCCCAATGTGGGGCTCAGTCTCACAACTGTGAGATCATGACCTGAGCTGAAATCAAGAATTGGATGTTCAATCTACTGAGCAACCCAGGCACCCCAACCTATGTTGCTTTTACAGCAAAGGTTAAATTGGGAAAGGCATGAGCCTCTATAAACTGTATAGAGGTATAGGTATGATTGTTATTTAGGCTTTAATTCTACATAGAGTATATTTTAACCTAGTCGAAAGGGTATCTACCTTAGCTTTAGAACAAGAGTCACCAACTCAAATACTAATATGAATGAACAAGGTGAGAGAAAAAGAAGTTTGTGATTCTCAATAGTTTTTTGTCTCATTTTTGAAAGATCCATTAGTAAGACATATTTAACCTATATCTTAAGTTTACAATAGGAAAATGCAACTGACACCCAGCCCTGGTGTGAGGGGTACGTAACAGGATGTGGCAGAAACAGGCCAGCAGGGGAGGGAATGTGCCCTGAGCAGGAGGCAGCTACTATTTAGTGCTTTCTAGTGGTTTCCAGCAGGAGTGGGAGATGGTGTTCACAGATGACTTTTTTCAAGAGAATATAGAAAATTAGATTTTGTGTAAGTTCTCCTGATTTATAATTTTAACAATAATTCAAATTCTAAAAAATTATACTGTGTAGCCTTGTTCAGGGAAAACCAAACATGATATTCAGTCTTTGGGCTACTAGTTCATGATCTTTGCTCTGGAAAGAATTTTCAAAATTCACCTTGGGTTTGAGGCCACATAGACTCAAGAAAGGATACATTTGTAAGTTGTTTTTAGAAAGTAAGTGTGCATCCATTTTACCACGTGTTACAAAGATTTTTCTCTAGTGAATATTCATTAAAACCTATACATTGTGTTCTAAATATATTGTCTTGTTTCTAAAAGGCACTCTTTAGTGTGAATGCATTATAGAGGCATACATTAAAATGCAAGGCTAATATAGTTGTGAAGTACCAAGGTAGCAATATTTAAAATGAGTATTTGTAAATAATGTACAATTTTGCTTAGTGTTGATGTTCTCTGCCTAGTTGTTGATAACATGTTATATATATGGTAGTCCTGGAGGCTGTGTGCTACTAACATCAAAGGAACTGTTGTTGACTGTTCACTTTATTATTGTATTCTCTATGGATAGGAGGTCACAAAATATCAGGAAGAAAATAGGATGCAATTTAATTACCTAGATTATATATAAATGCAATCAGTCCTCATTACTTGCAGATTTCATGTTTGCGAATTTGCCCCCACTTGCTGAAATTTATTTGTAATCTCAAATGGCACTTTCATGGTCATGCTCAGACATGTGCAGAATGGTGAAAAATTTAGGTCACCTGATATGAATGTTCCCAGCTGAGGTGAAATAAGGCAACATTTTGCCTATTTGTTTCAGCTCTCATAATGTAGACAAATGTCCTTTTCATGGTTATTTTAGTGTCATTTCTTTTCTTTTGCTGCATTTCTAGGCTCTTTTGTTGGTGATTTCACTGTTTAAAATGGCTTCTATGCCTAGTGCTGAAATGCTGTCTAGTGTTCCTAAGTGCAGAAAGGCTGTGATGTGCCTTATGGAGAAAATACATATGTTTGATAAACTTTTGCAGGCGTGAGTTATAACATGACCGTGCTGCTCAATGTTAATGAATAGATAATATATATTAAATAAGTTGTCTTTCAACAGAAGCAGATATAAGACAAAGTTATGTATTGATTGGTTGATGAAAATGTGACCAGAGGCTTTCAGGAACCTAACCCTGTCTTTTCTCTAGGAGCAATGATTCAGCATTCATTAAATCAGTGTTAGCAGCAACTTCACAGAACATACCTACTGAAAATAACTACTGTGAATAGACTATGTATGAAAATATTGAGATAATTGACTATTCTTTCAAATGGTACATACACTTGTAAATACTACTTTAGTATTGAAAGAAGTATCTGACAAATTCAGTAGTAGCTACATAATAAATTATAAGTGAGTTTTTAGTAGAGATATCCTTGTTTGGGCATCATATAATAATGATAGATAGAAGGGGTACACAAGCACTGGCTGGGACCCTAGCCCACCTGGGTTCTTGTCCTAGCCCTGTTACTGATTAGCTATAAGATCTTGGACAAGCTATTTTTACTCTCTTTGGACTTGGTTTTCTCATCATTAAAATAATGAGAAGAGTGCTTATAATTAAGAAGGTCATAACCAATTTGGGATTACACACTAAAATTGAAACCGTAAGCACATATGAAATGATGTATAATTAAGCACATAAATGAGGTCCTATTGGGCAGTGGTTTTCAATCTGGATGTGGACAGTAGAGATGTCGTTAGATTTAGCTTGTTAGAATCACAGCAGAATTTTTCAGATTAACTGCATATCACCCCTTCTCCACTTTATACTGTCCTAAAAAAGTAAGAATGTGTTCTCACAAAATAAGATTTGGAAATGAGTGTTATATGAGTTTCGAGAAAAGGACCATGGTCTACTTGCTGTCATTCTCAGGATTTGTCCTTCCCAAAGCTTCACTTACATGGTCACACCTCTAAAAGGGTTACTTTTTTTTATTCCTGCCCTTCCTGCAACCAGGTTATTCAGTGTTTCCTATGCCATGTTTCTCTTCCTTGAAACCAAAGTGTATAACAGAATTGGGCATTGAACCTGGAGTAATCAAACTGATTCATGTTTAGTGAATACGTACTGAATACTTGTTTTATCAGTTTAAAACCAATTAGAACCTTAGAGACACCTGAGGCTCATAGGGGTTAAATGACAGACAAATAAGTAAATTTTCCAAAGCCATGACTAGAACCTAGGTCTCCCTGGTGCTATAGTCCTTGTTTTTTTTTTTTTTTTTTTTTTTTTTTTTTTTTTTTTTACCGATTGTCCCTAAGAATGTAGAAAAGGCTCCATGAAGGAGGTAGGGGTGCTGGTGATGGGGAGGATTTATAGCAAGAGATGGGTCTTTCACATTACCTTAAAATTTTTTTTTAAATTTTATTTCAATCCAAGTTAGTTAATATATAGTGTAATAATTGAATAGAATTTAGTGATTCATCAGTTACATACAACATCTAGTGCTCATCCCAAGTCCTCTCCTTAATGCCCATCACCCATTTATCCCCCACCCACCCAACACCCCTTCAGCAACTCTCATTTTGTTCTCTATATTTAAAACTCTCTTATGGTTTGCCTCCCTCTCTGTTTTTATCTTATTTTTGCATAATTTTCCCTATGTTCATCTGTTTTGTTTCTTAAATTCTACAGATGAGTGAAATCATAGGATATTTATCTTTCTCTGACTGACTTATTTTGCTTAGCATAATACACTCTAGTTCCATCCATGTTATTGCAAATGGCAAGATTTCATTCTTTTTGGTTTCTGAGTAATATTCCACTATATATACATATATATATATATATGTATGTGTATGTATATATATATATATATATATATATATATGTGTATATATATGTATGTATGTGTATATATATATATATATATGTATGTGTATATATATATATATATGTATGTGTATATATATATATATATGTATGTGTATATATATATATATATATATATATATATATATATGTATACACACACACACACACACACACACACACACACACACACCAACCTTCTTTATCCATTCATCAGTTGATGGAAATTTGAGCTCTTTCCAAACTTTGGCTATTGTCAATAGTGCTGCTATAAACATTGGGGTTCATTTGCCCCTTCAAATCAGCATTTCTGTATCCTTTGGATAAATACCTAGCAGTGCAATTGCTGGGTGATAGGGTAGCTCTATTTTTAATTTTTTGATGAACCTCCATACTGTTTTCTAGAGTGGCTGCACCAGTTTGTGTTCCCACCAACAATGCAAAAGAGATCCTCTTTCTATGCATCCTCACCAATACTCGTGTTGCCTGAGCTGTTAATTTTAGCCATTCTGACAGATGTGAGGTATTATCTCATTGTGGTTTCGATTTGTATTTCCATGATTATGAGTGATATGGAGCATTTTTTCATGTGTCGGTTGGTCATCTGGATGTCTTCTTTGGAAAAGTGTCTATTCATGTCTTTTGACCATTTCTTCACTGGATTATTTGTTTTTTGGGTGTTGAGTTTGATGAGTTCTTTATAGATTTTGGATACTGGCCCTTTACCTGATATGTCATTTGCAAATATCTTCTCCCATTCTGTCAGTTGCCTTTTAGTTTTGTTGATTGTTTCCTTTGTAGTGCTGAAGATTTTTATCTTAATGAGGTCCCAATTGTTCATTTTTGCTTTTGTTTCCCTTGCCTCCAGAGACATGCCTAGTAAGAAGTTGCTGCGGCTGAGGTCAAAGAGGTTTTTGCCTGTTTTCTCCTCTAAGATTCTGGTGGTTTCCTGTCTTACATTGAGGTCTTTCATCCATTTTGAGTTTATTTTTGTGTATGGTGTAAGAAAGTGGTCCAGGTTCATTCTTCTGCAGGTCGCTGTCCAGTTTTCCCAACACCACTTGCTGGAGAGACTGTCTTTTTTCCATTGGATATTCTTTCCTGCTTTGTCAAAGATGAGTTGGCCATACGTTTGTGGGTCCATTTCTGGGTTCTGTATTCTGTTACATTGATCTGAGTGTCTGTTTTTTTTTTTTGCCAGTACCATACTGTCTTGATGATTACAGCTTTGTAATATAGCTTGAAGTCCGGAATTGTGATGCCTTCAGCTTTGGTTTTCTTTTTCAACATTCCTTTGGCTATTTGGGGTCTTTTCTGGTTCCATACAAATTTTAGAATTGTTTGTTCTATTCTGTGAAGAATGCTGGTATTAATTTGATAGGAATTGCATTGAATATGTAGGTTGCTATGGGTAGTATCCATATTTTAACAATATTTATTTTTCTAATCCATGAACATGGAATATTTTTCCATTTCCTTGTGTCTTCTTCAATTTTTTTTAAACTTAAAAATTTTTTTTTTTTACATTTATTTATTTTTGAGAGAGAGACAGGGCATAAGTGGGGAGGGGCAGAGAGAGAAGGAGACAGAATCCAAAGCAGGCTCCAGGCTCTGAGCTGTCAGCACAGAGCCCGATGTGGGGCTCGCACTCACGGACCGCGAGATCATGACCTGAGCTGAAGTCGGACACTTAACCGACTGAACCACCCAGGCGCTCCTTCAATTTTTTTAATGTTTACTTATTTTTGAGAGAGAGAGTGAGAGAGACAGAGTGCAAGAAGGGGAAGGGCAGAGAGACAGGGAGACACAGAATCTGAAACAGGCTCCAGGCTCTGAGCTGTCAGCATGGAGCCTGACACAGGGCACAAATTCAGGAACCAGTGCTCAAACTTATGAACTGCAAGATCATGATCTGAGCTGAAGTCATAAGTTTAACCAACTGAGCCACCAGGTGCCCCCTTCAATTTCTTTCATAAGCTTTCTATAGTTTTCAGTGTATAGATCTTTTGCATCTTTGGTTAATTTATTCCAAGGTATTTTATGATTTTTGGTGAAATTGTAAATGAGATTGATTTCTTGATTTCTACTTCTTTCTACTTCTTCATAGAAATGCCACAGATTTCTGTATGTTGATTTTATATCCTGAGACTTTGCTGAATTCATGCATCAGTTTGTGCTATTTTGGTGGAGACTTTTGGGTTTTCCATCAAGAATATCATGTCATCTGTGAAGAGTGAAAGTTTGACTTCTTCCTTGCCTATTTGAATGCCTTTTATTTCTTTTTGTGTCTGATTACTATGTTGAACAACAGTGGTGAGCATGGCCATCATTGTTGTGTGCCTTACCTTAGGGGGAAAGCTCTCAGTTTTTCCCCATTGAGGGGTGATATTAGCTGTGGGTCTTTTGTATATGGCCTCTATAATGTTGAGATATGTTCCTTCTATCCCTACTTTCTTGAGGGTTTTTATCAAGAAAGGATGCTGTATTTTGTCAAATGCTTTTTCTGCATCTTTTGAGAGGATCATGCGTTCTTATCCTTTCTTTATTAATGTGATATATCACATTGATTGATTTGAGGATATTGAACCAGCCCTGCAGCCCAGGAATAAATCCCATTTGATTGTGGTAAATGATTCTTGTAATGTATTGTTGGATTTCGTTGGCTAGTATCTTCTTGAGAACTTTTGCATCCAGGTTCATCAGGGAAGTCGGTCTGTAGTTCTCCTTCTCAGTGAGGTCTTTGGTTTTGGAATCAAGGTCATGCTGGCCACATTGTTGATCAAATGGCATCTGTTATCTGTTGCCTGTTACCAGGACTAGAAGTCTGACTTCCTGGTAGTCGGCACTTCAGTCAACTGCATCTTAGTATGGGAGTTGCCAAGGAAAGCACAACACAGTCAGGTGCTGATTAGAACAATGCTTTACTCACATAGAGGAGACAGAGCAAGACCAACTCCAGTAGTGGCCATCAGCCTCCACTAGCCAGTGGGTGCTTCCCAGCAGCAGCCACCACAGGGTAATTGACCCCTTTTGTGCTGCCATAGAAAGACTCTGTCTCCTGCCCATAGAGGACACAAGTAGCAGTGGTGTTGGACAGGTGCCATATGAAGCACATCCTTAAGCAGAATGGAGGAGTGAGCATGCATTGAGACTGAAACAGGGAAAGATATTCCCAGGCAAGGTGATAAGCCCAGTACAAGCCATGAGGGTTCTTTTTGTTTTGGTAAGGCCCAGGCTCAAGGCCCATTCTTATGCAGCTGAGTGGGGTCAAAAGACTGCATGCATGAGACTGCCTTTCCTAACACACATAGAAGTAAATACATCATAAGAACTATACAGTGGAAGTAAGTGTGAGAAAAAAAATTGGGTGAAAAGTCAGACATGAACTAAATATTTCTATTGTTAAATTATGTGCAGATTGGTCATCACAGAAAGGCTCCAGAATTAGGCAGGGAAGTTCAGGGTCTGTGAGGGAGCCATGCCCCACTTTTGACATGGTTAAATGTGGAGTAGATCTGCCAAAAAATCAGAGTCAGGGTAGGGGGTAGTATGTAACAGCAGAAATAACAATTTTGTATTGAGAATGACTTCCTCCTGAAAGAGTAGAATATTTTTCCCCCTTTGGCTCTTTGCAGACCTTCATTTAAATCTCTAGGTGTATCAGAAGAAGGCCTCTTACACCACCTTTAGAATTATTATTATTTTTTAAATGTTTATTTCTTTATCTTGAGAGAGAGAAAGCGTGTATGCAAGCAGGGGAGAGGCAGAGAGAGAGGGAAAGAGGAGATCCCAAGCAGGTTCTGCACGGTGAGCACAGAGCTTGATGCGGAGCTGTCTCAGGAACAGTGAGATCATGACCTGAGCTGAAATCAAGAGTCGGACGCTCAACTGACTGAGCTGTCCAGGGGCCCCCACCTTTAGTATTATTTTATGAAACTCCTTAGTGAGTAACTATATGTAAGTGATATTCTTTCATCTTTCTCCCATCAACATCTTTGAAGACCTTGGGTATGACTTGACATTTCAGAAAACACTAGTGATGATAATGGTAAATGTTTGGTGAATTGTGCTTCTGAGGTATCGATCATCATTTGGGAGCTTTTGAGCTAAAATATTCCTCTCAGGGGTAGCACAAAAAAGCAGCAAATTGTTCGAAACAAAATGAAAAAAGAATTAGAAGAGAAAAACAAAACAAAACTCGGTGGAACTCTTTTGGCATAAAACATTGCCCACAGTCATTTGCTCCATATTTTTAACCTGAAAAAAGAAAAAAAACCCTCTTATTATTTGTTCTGTAGATGTAACATAGTTACGGGTAGAAAATATTTAATTCTAAATTAAATCCTAGCTTTTTCAGTGTAAGCCTGCACCCTCCAGTTTTATTCTCACACCTTTCCTCTCTTAACAATTCTTTGTGTATTTTATTTTATTATAATTTATTTTTTTATATTTATTTACTTTTGAGAGACAGAGAGAGACAGAGCACAAGTGGGGGAGGGGCAAAGAGAGTAGGAGACACAGAATCCGAAGCAGGCTCCAGGCTCTGAGCTGTCAGCACAGAGCCTGACACGGGACTTGAACCCGCAAACCATGAGATCATGACCTGAGCTGAAGTCGGACCCTCAACTGACTGAGCCACCCAGGCGCCCCAGTTCTTCATGTGTTTTAAAGCACTGTATGCCAAAGAGATTTTGATCTCTCATCTTCAGAGATTTATGTATTTTTTACATGTTTATTCAAATCCCAGAAAGGAAAAATCTAGAGAAGAAAGCCAGTAAAATAAACGAATACTTCTGTTTACTAAACAGCATTTTGTAAAGAAAAACCACAATGGCGATTTTGCTGTTGTATTCAGAACTTGATGCTTTGGGAGTGAAGGAACCATATAAATATAACAAATAGCAACACCAACAACAAAATCAGGGATATTTTAACTAGGGGGAAAAATCTAGGAAAAAAGTGAGTACTATTCTTTTATCAGAAGTGTTTTACATACACACACACACACACACACACACATATATATATATATGTACATATATATATATATATATGTACATATATATATATATATATATATGGTATATATATGGTATATATAGTTACCATTTCTGGTACCTGTAGATCTCCATTGTTCTCAGCCTTTTGAGGATTTTAATCAATGATTATGAAGCCAAGTCTCTGTCTATGTTTAAGCACCACAGTGAAACCTTTCTATGGTAAGGATGATTTTAATTACTTTAAAATGAAGAAGTATTTAGTGAAATTGACAATACAGCCAGCCAGTTCTTTTTTTAATAGTAGGTTTGGGGCTTTTTGCCTTAATTAACTAGATAACTACGTGTTGTGCAGTTTACTTTACTTCTACACAAAATTTGATTCTTGGTTTATGAGACTACAAACCAAGCACTTGATGTAGCGTATTCAATCAAGGAAGTTGTCAGGTAGTTGGGGTGGGGGAAAGTCTTATTCTTGTAGACCACTCAAAACGATCCTCAATCTAGTCCTCCAAGTAGCTGGCATTCTTAACAATTAGAATATAGAGACAATTGAACAACAAGAACATTTGAAAGGGTCTCGGCTTTCTTTATAATCACCAACTCTTCCATGTTCACAAGGAAAATAGTCTTTTTTATTGTTCTTATTTTTAAAGGACACCTATAAGGTCAAAAACAAAAGGTACTGATTTTTTGTCAAAAGAGACTAATTCTATGTCCCATCATGGTATTTACTAGGCCATGTGACTTTGTTCTAGTTTATCTTACTGTGCTTTCTCTATAAAATAATACTGTTTGGATTAAATAAAATATAAGCTTAGGGAATTCAGAGAACAGAAAAATTAAGGAACAAATATTATAGATCAACACTGGTTTGCCCACTTTATTCTGCCAGGTAAGCACAGGTAACTCTTCCCCCAGCACACCTCCATCATTCTTGCTATCATCCCATCAAAGAGAGTTTGTTTTGGCGTCCACACAAGTGGAACTACACTCTGAGAATAACAGATAATCCTTCATATTTGACAAGTTAAGCTTTGTGAAAACTTGTTGCATTACTCTACATTACATTACTCTTTCTCATTTTGACTTGGATGGTGAATATATTGGGAAGGAGTGGCAGCGACCTTGTGACCCCTATTTGGAAACTTCTGGGCTAGGTTATTCTCTCTCTCTCTCTCTCTCTCTCTCTCACCATCTTTGCCTCTATCCCTATAAGCTCTATAGTTGTTTGATTTTATGATTCTGTTTTGTTTAAGCATACATTTATAAGCTGGAGAAAAAGGTAGTCTATTACCAGATTTTGATTTTTTGGATACTCTTTGTAAGGACTTTTATCTTATTCATACCTTCTACCAACAGAAAATGGTTTGAGCTGATGTGTCCGGTGAGAAGGAGGGGTACAGAGGTTAAAGACACTGAGCAGGAGCTCTAATTAGTGAGAATGGAATCTGAGTGGGAGAGCCTTTTTTTTAATCCCTTAATTAATATTAGGGGATACAGAGAAAATGGGGCATAGTGGTGAGATTTGTGGGTTGGGCAGTCGTAGAAGTCTGGTGGAGGTTTCCCAAGTTGATAAGTATTTGTTGGGAGAACAAATGAATGAATAAATGTTTTTTCTCACATCATTAAGTCCTCCTGATTAAAGTACTTAGGGTAGATTCATGATGTTCTAAAACTATTTTTATTTGGGAAATCATTACAACTTAATGGATTATCTAGTAGAACACATTGAATCACCAAACTGACCATAGAGATTTCTTTTCAGATTTCCACAAAATATTCATAGTGACATTGCCAATAGAGAAAACTACTCTGATCCCAGAATTAAGAGATGATGTACATCATTTTAGGGATGATTTTTTTCTGCTTGCAGACTTAAACACTTTTTTTTTCTTTTGAAGCTTCTTAAATCCCAGATGAAACTAGCTCTTAGCAGTTGTTCCCTTTTATGGGATTAGTTTTAAAAGAAAATAAAAAGATGTAACATAAAATTAACACCTAAGCTATTTGATTACATATCAGACCATAAATATAAAAGAACTAGCTCTGACTTTCAGAAGATTGTTTTGGGAGTTTTTTCTACTCAGACTTTTTTTTGCCACTTGTCTCTCACTGACACATTTCCCCCTCAATTTTCTCACTGGGAGTGTGTACAGGGCAAGCGGCCCAGTTTCAGTAATTGTCCTTGCCTGGCTCTTGCCTAATCAACACCAGTCACTCTGGTTTTTGCATACTGACGTGCATTGTAAATGGCCCAGGAGTATCAGAGGGAAAAACCTGGCTTACCAGGTTTAAGCAATGTCAGGTTATAAATTACATCAACCAAAGCCAAAATATTGAAATCTGAGACTCCAAAACCCCATTTTGAGTTTAAAGCTAGTTAGTATGGGTGTATTTTCATTTTTCTGTGTACTGACACACACTAACATTACATTTCTACAAAGGCTGGCATTATAGGATGGATTAGGTGTTCAGGGATAGTAAAGGCAGAAGCTGGGTATTACCCACACATGATAAGTAATTGCCTAATTTGGAATTTCTTTTTTATGGTAGGTCACCTTCTACAATTTAATGGTTCAAATTTAAATTTGATGTATATTCTTTTCATAAATAGGACTCACATTTTCTATTGGTGTTCTTTTTAAATGCTTGCGCATATGTCTAAAGATAAAAGAGATAATCTTACACGTACCTCTGAATTATTGATGACTTAGTTCATCATGATCTTAGGAAGATAAAATAGGGAAGCAATTTGTGTTTTTATGATTCTGGGGCCTTGGGTGGGAGCATACAGATCATCTTTATTCTAGATATTTCTGAGGTTTTAGTACATTTCCACCATGTTATATTTTAGAGAGAAACTATGCTGCATATGCATCATAAGCGGACTGAGCCAGGAAGAAATTTGCTGAAATGGTTTAACATGACAAGATTTAACTTTACATGGAGTGAAGGAATTTTACAGTGAGGAAAAGTTTGTTTGCTGCTAGCTTTGTTTGCCTCATCATACTGTTAATTTCAAGGGATTCTCTTAATTGACATAATTCTATATGAGTAAATAGTTTATTATTTGTTTCAGCTAATACTGTAATATCTAGTTTATTTAACAGTTAAATCATATAAGCTTCTGAGTAATAACTTATCCTTCTGGCATCCCCATTTTAGTTGGTCCCATTTCTCTGATGTTATCAAAACTGTCTGTATTAAGATATGAAAAATAGTTTCTTGTAAATTTTGTAAAGTTCGTATTCATCTCATCATGAACACATTTATGGAGAGTTCACCATATTCTCGTCTTTTGCTAGACTTGGGTTATAGTGCATGCTTCCCAGCCCACAGTCAACTGATTAGAAGAAGATGAGAAAATCAGTAATTATCGTACATTGTCTATTATGATAAACCAAGCAGAGGGCATTATGGGACTGCTCAAGGTATATACTTACTTTCTGATAATAAATAGAGCATAGTATTGGTAGAGTTCATCCACTTCAGATAAATAAGCCTTTAAATTTTATAGTTGACAGTAAACTCAGCAGTTTGAAAGCAAGATTTAGGCTACAGAAAATCCAATTTGATTTGGAAATGTGAATTGGACATATCTAGTGCAAATCAAAGAAATCAGAGAATTACTAAAAAAGATACTGAGATGCATTGAACCCATTTTTCTTCTCCATGTTGATGATGCAGACCTCTTTGAAGTGGGTGTCATGTAATGTTTTAAAAGGAAGAAAATGGAACTTATCAAAGAACATTGATTCCTTTGGTTTTTAAGGATATTTCTAGCTTGTTCCAATTTTGTTTTACTACTGTATTACAGGTTGCATTGGTAGATGGTAGAATCATGTATCTTCATTTTAAAGAAGAATAAGTGGTGAAAGTAGAACATTTTCTTTGATTATTGTTCATCCCATTTAGATGGGAAAAAAAGGTGGGTTTTTTTTCTCTGGTTTGCACTGTAAAATGACTTATTTTATCCTATGTCAGCTCCTTCAGAGAGGATAAGGATGTCTTGGGGATTGGTCCCCGAAGGACTCGCTCGTCCCGGATTCTACCAGTTTGTTCTCATCAATATTCAAGAACACTGGTATGACAGGAGGGGGGCGGGGGCAGAAGCATGGGAAACATAAGGGAAGCAGAGAGATGAAAGTAGGACTCCAGAAAAGATAAATGGTTTTGCTGTCAGTGCAGTGTAATGAAAACGAAATCAGTGTAGGCAGCGCCCATTTCCCACATCATGCCTAGCCCCAAACACTGCTTTAAATAAAACATATTTCTTTTATTTCCCATTTCTTGCTTGCTAACTTAAAGATAAATGACTTGCTTGCAAGTGCAGTGAAAAGGAAATAAAATCAGTAACAGGCAGTGCCCAAAATGCCCCAGCTGCTTAACGGTCTGGCCTTGAGCAATACACAGTTTTTATGGAAAAGTTTTACTGTTCGCTGTTAAGGAAACAAAAGCAACTCGCCCCAACCCCCGCCCCCAGCTCTAAAAATAAATAAATAAATAAAATAAAAGCAAAGAAAAATAGAACTCCAAAATCAACGCTCAAGAAAGCCAAAGCAACTGGGAGTCATGCACGTAGTTGGTTCCTGTGGCTACCGCGACAGGAACTGTGCAAGGCCGAACGTCCCCCACCGGAGCTTCGCGCAAAGTGCTTGGCCTCCATGGCTGCTCTCCTGCTTTCCTGCGATGGGAGAGCTCGCAGTCATGCCCCTGCAGCGGGGGGTCAGCGCTGGTAATTAGGACCAGGGGTGTTTCTGGGTAGGCAATTGGAAAAGCAATTAAATAGTTTGTGAGCAGCCGTTTGGGGCACTCTCAAAGGCTGGCAATTAGGCAGCTCCCTAACTGACGCAACTAGGCAGTGGGACACACGGGGCAGGGCAGTTAGCGTTTGGAAGTAGAGTAAAGGCACTTTTGTAGCAAAAATAATAGGGGCCATCTAGTGAGAATCTCTTCCTGTCCCTGACACTAAGCTCAGGTCGTTTACATCTCCAGTTTTTTTAACCTTTAGAATAGCGCTTCTCAAACTTAGCATCTGATTCCCCAGGGCTTGTTAAAAACTGATTGCTGGGCCCCACTCCAGGAGTTCAAATTCAGAAGTCTAGGGTGGGACTTGAATTTGTTTGCATTTGTAACAAGTTCCCAGGTGATATTGTTGCTGGTGCTGAGAACCACTGCCTATGTAAAACCCTCGGTGGTAATGGTCACAATGGCAAACTTTGAGCACCTACTATGTGCCAGGTGCTTTGCTCAGCAGTTTACATCTGTTATCTCATTTCACTTTTACAAAAAGTTTATAGGATATCATTTATCCCCCCTTATTTTTTTATCTTTTTTAAAGTTTATTTACTTTTGATTGAGGAATTTTTTAAAAAAATTTTTAATCTTTATTTTTGAGAGAGAGACAGAGTGTGAGCAGGGGAGTAGCAGAGAGAGAGGGAGACACAGAATCTGAAACAGGCTCCAGGCCCTGAGCTGTCAGCACAGAGCTGGGCCCGAACCCACGAACCCTGAGATCATGACCTGAGCTGAAGTCAGATGCTTACCGACTGAGCCACCCAGGCGCCCCTAAAGTTTATTTATTTTACTTTATTTTATTTTATTTTTTTTAGTGTTTATTTATTTTTGAGAGAGAGACAGAGTGTGAGCGGGAGAGGAGCAGAGAGAGAGGGAGACACAGAATCCAAAGCAGGCTCCAGGCTCCGAGCTGTCAGCACAGAGTCCGATGCGGGGCTCGAACTCACGAACCGTGAGACCATGACCCGAGCTGAAGTCGGATGCTTACCGACTGAGCCACCCAGGCGCCCCTAAAGTTTATTTATTTTAATAGAGAGAGAGAAAGAGAGAGAGAGAGAGCGAGCGAGCATGGGACGGCTGAGAGAGTTATGACATCACTAGTTATGTCTATGGCTTTGGCCAGTTGTCTGGCTTGTGGGAGCCCAATGCCGACCATTTACAGGGGGTTAGGGGGCACCTGGGTGGCTCAGTCAGTTAAACGTCTGACTCTTGATTTCGACTCAGGTCATGATTCCAGGGTTGTGGGTTCGAGCTCCACTTTAGGCTCCATGCTCAGCATGGAGCCTGCTTAAGGTTCTCTCCCTTTGCCCCTCTCCCTCAACTCATGCTCTCTCTCTCTCTCTCTTTCAAAAATAATAATAAAAAAACAACTTAAAAAATGATTTGACTATATAAGAGAAAAACTGAGTTGAGATGAATGCACTCCTCTATATTCTTTTCTTCTTCTTTAATTATGCCTCTTCCATGGCTAATTATTCATTCCAAAGATTTTTTTTTTGAGCATTTACTATGTGCTGGAGAGCAGGCCAACCACTGGGCCAGAGTGAGGCATAAAAGACTGACAGAGACACTGCACTGGGAGACCTTCCAGTATAGCCCCTTGCTACTCAATGCTCTGGCAGCATCAGCATTAGGCTTCATCTGGGAGCTTGTTAGAAATACAGGGACTCAGCCCCAGCCTGGACCTATTGAGTTAGAATCTGTATTTAAGAATCTGTATTGAGTCAGAATCTGTATAATTGCCCAGAAATTTATACATACATTAATGTTTGAGAGGCACTAAACAACTCAGCTTTTCACACTTTCTTTTCTATTCTCATTCACTGAAATTATTGTCCATGAAAGACAGTCTGAACTAGGAGAAGATGGATACATTTCCTAGAATGAACAAAGTAAATAGGAACATATAAAAATATGAAGTCCCTGACTAGTGGTCATCAGGTGCTTGATTAAATGTCTCTGGTAATAGGGAGCATGTTCATTACCTTTTTATCGCTTCTTCAACTTCTGCCTCAGGGCCAAGCACTTTGGTGGCACCCAGTGAGGACTGATGGACTGTTCAAATGGTGAGAAATGAATCAAAATTAAATAAGAAAATATAGGTTATTTCTGAGTATTTACCAATATGTATTAGTGTCTTACTACGAGATCTAAAGCTAGGATAAAAATTGTAAGGAAAGCTACTTTTAGCAGTTTGAAAGTTGTCTGAATTGAGAAATGCTAAAAATTTGGCATTTGGAATAGGAGAGCGAGGTAATCCAGGTGAAAATAATTGAGGTCTAGTTTTAGAAAAGAAGGTGGTTTAGGGAGATATTGTGACGAATTTGTGACAGTAATGGGATTAAAATAATAGTTCTGCACTACTGAAGATTTCTTGTTTCGTGCATTAAAAATGGATGGACATGGGCTGAAGGGACCCAGTAGGTGGAAATTCACAAACCTCAATGATTAGGTATGGATTAGATCAGGAATGAATGCCTCTGTCATTAGTAAATCTTATCTGATCCTCTTGGCTATGTAGCCTGGATCAACTTCTGAAGATAGAACTGGGGACAAAAATATCAACACCACCAGACTAGTCAGTGATTTGCATTTGAGGCTGAGGTGAAGTGTTACTTTGAACCTTGGTCATCGGTATATTTTTTCCTGGGAGTGGATAGACTTTTTATTGGAAATCTTATTCCTCAAGAAACATAGGTTATTAAAAAAAACATTATTACACTGGATAATTCAAATTTAAGTGATGGTGCATGGAGAGAAGTGATGTTTTATGGTCCAGATATTTGGGGATTAAGGTCAACCTTTGATTTTCTATAGCTAGTGACATGGTATAATTTTAAGTTTATTGAGAGTCCTCTGAATGACTTTTCTAATTACCCTCTCTTCTTTTAATTCTTTTAAAGTGGAAAGAGAAGAGCACCAGTGGCTTCTACTGTTAGAATTGTATTTCAAGGGGCACGGTGTAAAATAATAACATTATAGTGCTCACAGAGAGCAAAAATCTCTGTGTAATATATTGTTCAGCAAATCATTCATCATCATAATTGCCATACTCGACACTTTGCTCATTTGTAGATTTTTCCTTTCTCGCCAGAAATTTTCTTCAGTAAAAATGATTTAAAGAGTAGCTATAGGGTTCAATCCTATCCTTCATGATAGATCAGGGACAAGAACAGTGTATTTTCCAAATCTGCTTTCACTTGAATTCAGTTTATTGTGATTGCACATTCCTCAGGAGCTTGCCAATCATAGAGCATTTTCTTTATGTTCTCTTGGGGGCGAATTCCATGTTCTGTCAAGAGATTTAAGGAAGTAGACCCTGTTACTGCTGCTTGGCCCTTAAATGCCATTTTGTATCCATTTTAGGGAGACTCATTCTTTGAGCCATGGAAGTGAAGTTCAAATGAACCAGTGGGCACACATATGTAATCTTAGAAATTACTTTGGCACATAAGCATCCTTTATTTCAGTCTTTTCTTTGGTGGGCCAGAGAAATAAAGAAGACAGGAATAAAAACAAGTGACTTGGCACCAAAGACTAGACTATGCTGGGGTATGCTTCCCCTGTCTTCTGCCAACCACCTCCCTGTACACAGACCACACCTACCGGAGTATGAACAACCAGAAGGCAGGGACGGTGCCAGAATCATGTAGGCTTGTCCCATAGTGCTTCATGTATAGGAATTGTAAGATAAACATCTTTCAAATTGGGCTTATTGAATAAAAAATGTAGTAAAACATTTCCTGGAGACTGTGCCAGCAATTCAGAATATTCTGTTTTATATTTCCTGTGGTAATATTTTTAAGCCAAAAATTGGAGACAGTTCTTTGATGAGTGGGCAGAATATTTGAAATCAGATCTGCCTTGAAAAACCTAGGGTGTATGATTGCCATATCTGTATTTCTGTTAAAGAATAGGTTCATGAGCAATTATTTCAAAAATGCTTAGTGAGCAAGTGGGATAATACTTTTAAAATATTAAAAAAAAGTAAAATGTGTAAATTCAATGTGATATTCCTTAGACATAAGCACATCTAGAGTAGTCAGGAGTGGAGCATTTATGTGGGGTGGGAGGAAAAGCATTTATGGTGAAGCTGGAGATGGAGTTTATTTTAGGTGCTAGTAACAGGGGAAAAGAATTCTGGCATTTATTAAGAATTTACATTTGTTATCTCTTCTAAAACCCTGTAGGCAGGTTTTTTTTCCCTGAACTTTATTTGGAAATTATCAACAAATATTAATTTGTATATTTAAAGTGTCTAATGCAATGATTTGATATACATATATATTGTGGAATGATTACCAAGGGTATTTGGGTGGTTTTTTTTTGGTATTTTCTAATTTTTACTATTATTATGTTTAATCGTGCTACAACACACATAACATAAGCTTTATCATCTTAATCAGTTTTAAGTGTACAACTCAGTGGCATTAAGCACATTCACATTGTTTTGTAACCATTCCCACCATCTGTCTCCAGAACTTTTATCATCTTGCAAAACTGAACCTTTGTACCCATTAGACAGTAACTCCCATTTCTCCCTCCCCTCAGTCCCTGGCAACTACCATTATACATCTTTCTCTGAATTTGACGACTCTAAGTACCTCATACAAGTGGAATCATGCTGTATTTGTTATTTTGTGACTGGATTATTTCACTTAACATAACGTTTCCATCCATAATGTAGCATGTGTGAGAATTTCCTAAGGCTAAAGAATATTCCATTGTGTAGATATGCCATACCTTATTTCTCCATTTCTCCATGAATGGACATTTGGATTGCCTTCCTCTTTTGGCTATTGAGCATAACGATGCTATGAAGATGGGTGTTCAAATACCTGTTCAAGTCCCTGCTTTCAGTTCTTTTGGGTATATACCTAGGGATGAATTGCTCGATCATATCGTAATTGTATTTTTAATTTCTTGAGGAACCTCCATACTGTTTCCCACAGTGGCTCCGTTTTACAGTCCCACCACCAGTGCACAAGGGTTCCAATTTTTCCACATCCTCGCTAATACTTTCTCCCCCCTGTTTTGTTGTTATTGCTGTTTTTAATAGCCATCCTGACAAGTGTGAGAAGGTATCTCATTGTGGCTTTGATTTGCATTTCCCTAAAGACCAGTGATCTTGAGTATCTTTTCAAGTTCTTATTGGCCATTGATGTATCTTCTTTGGAGAAATTCAAAAGACTATTTAAGTCCTTTGCCTATTTTTGAATAGGGCTGTGTGTTCTTTATTGTTGTATAGTTGTAGAAGCTCTTTATATATTCTGGATACTAATCTCTTATCAGATATATGATTTCCAAAGAGTGGGTTGTTTTTTCATTCTTTCATTCAAAGGACATTTGATAGTATCCTTTGATGTACGGAAGGTTTTTTTGTTTGTTTCTGTTTTGGATATAGTCCCATTTATCTATTTTTTTCTTTTATTGCCTTTTGGCACTCCCATTCAAGAAATCATTGCCAAATCCAACATCATGAAGCTTTGCCCCTATGTCTTCTTCGAAGAGGTTTATAGTTTAACTCTTAACATTCTGGTCTTTGATTTATGTGGAGTTAATTGTGGTCTATTGTCTTATTATGCTTGTTTTACTACTGGGAAACTGAAGCTCAGAAGAGGCTATTTGACCCCAAAGTCCGTGCTGTTTCTACTCCACACTTTTCTTGTGTTGAAGCACTGTAAAATCTCATAGACCAACCCAAGAAAGTCAGCAGCTCATAGGATCTCTCTTAATCCTCAGAATATCCATATTAATTATCTATAAATGACTGTCTTGGGAATTTCCTGGGTACTCTTTTCAGATGTTTAGTTGCACTAATGTCCTTTCAGACTCAGATCAAAGGATTGGCCTTTTTAGGCAGCTTGCCTGTGCTGGAACCCCCGGGCTAGGTTAGGTGCCTATGGCATGTTGCCATATTGTGTTTTAGTTATCTCTGTGTGTGTCTGCTACACCAAGAGTCTCTGAGCTCCTAGCCCCTTGCTACTCAGAGTGTAGCCTGTAGGCCAGCAGCACCAACATTGCCTGTAAGCATGATAATAATGCAGACTCTCAGGCTCCAGTCCAGACCTATTAAATCAGAATCTGCTTTTAAGGAAACCCCCAAATGATTTGTTTGCCCTTGGATTGAGAAGCACTCTCCTAGAACATGGTGAGCATTCATTATTTGAGCAAATAGATGCAACAATAAGTGATGTTTAAAATGCGTGTAGCTCAGTTCTGTGCTTGAGTTTTAAACGAGTGTGGATGCTCAGACTTACTGGAGTGTAGAAGTGTGTGCTGAGAGAGGTCCTATCCTTTTGCTGCTGCACCTGCTCTTTATTGGCAGGCTGTATGGCTGGAGGGAAAGAGAAAGAATCAGGCTCCTCATGCAGGATAGACTAGCTACAGGCACCTACCTGTCTAGATGCTCTGCCCAATATATCCCAGGCAAAAGCAAACGACTCTCAGTACCATGTTTTGATGCCAAAAGAAAGGAAGGGAAAAGTAAATCTAAAACTTCATTTTTAGACTTCCTTCAGAGACAACGGATAGTTCTCCTTAATTATTTATGGTGTTACCTTGGTGGTATTTATAGATTATGATCAGGTTCCCTCCTTGAAGCTCATTCTCTAGACTGTATAAATTTAGTCTCCCCGAGTGTGTCTCATATGTCTTTTCCTCTGAGCCAAGCCTGCAATGCATTCTATTCCCCTTTGCTTACTCTGTGATTTATCTGCATTATTCCTAAACTGCTGGAGTTAGAAGACTTCCTGCTTATGGTCTTTGGCTGGTTTAGATTCACCGCTGCCTCCCTGGTTTCACATGCTGTTCCTAATATGCATAGCTGAGAGTTGCACTGGGATTATTATTATTTTTTTTTATTGTCAGCCCGGTGCAAACATTTCAACGTAGTAGAGTGGATAAATACTACTGCATGGACTTGGCTGTACTTAAGCATGGTGCTAACAGCTCTTTTAGGTAGGAACTTGAGATCTGTGAAAACATATCAACAATATCAAATAAATCCTCAAACAGATCCTGGAAAAAAAACTTGTAGAAATTTCAGATTGGTAGGAATTTTCTGCTAATTGGAACTTGTAAATATGTTTCAGATGACTTTTTAAACAAATGTCACTGTGCTGCTTATGTTTTCACACAGAGTATTGGAAAGGAATGTGTTTTCTCTTTCTTGGCTAAACTTATTTATTAGATTGATGCCAAGCTTTTCCTCTGAAGCTTTTTATTGCCAGTTTGGGGCTTTATTCCACCATCCCACCTCAGGCAAAAATCCTATTGTTTTCTAACTAAGGATGGTGGTGATTGCTTTTCTGCGTGGCAGTTGTTACACCAAAGATCACAGTTTATTGTGTAGATAGAATGTGACTTCTCCAACTGGGTATTTCCTACTTGTAGTAACACTTACCTGGTGAATTTTGAATGATTCAAGGATGGTGAAGAAATAGATGCTTAATAGCTAAATTGGCCTTCTGAGTTTGGAACTATTGAAAGTAGCGGAAAGTATATTTGAGCATCAATGTATGAAGGTAACAGAAGTACTGGGTCAAGAGTGAGGTATAGGTTCTAGCTTTGGATCTGCCACGTGCTAGTCATAGGACCTTGCCCAAGTCACTTGTTTATACGGAGGGTAAATTTCTGCTTCATAATACTTTAAGGAGGATTGAGTGGTTGATGTATGTAAAGCCTTTGGCAAACGATGATGTGCCATAAACATATCAAGTAGCAGATGATGAAGATGCTGTTTTTGTTTACGGTAATGAAACTTATGTCCCGTGAGGAAGACATATTCTAAATGAATTTGGTGAACATACAACATATCTTGAGAAAGAGATACTAACAAAAGGAGACTATGAATATATGACTTTTTTCTCTCCAAGAATTACAGGATTTAATAATCAACATAATTTGAGTTCTTTAAAGAGGAAACAAAGTTTAAACATTTTTTTTTCTTTTAAAATTGGCCTTACACTTATTCATAATATCTAAAACCTGAAATCAGTCAAGATGTCCTTCAGTAGATGAATAGATGAATACCTCCAGACAATGCAATATTATTTGGTGTTGAAAAGAAATGAGTTATCTAGCCATGAAAAGACATGGAGGAATTTTCAATGCATATTGCTAAGTGAAAGAAGCCAATCTGAAAAGACTATAGACTGTATGATACCAATTATATGGCATTCTGGAAAAGAAAAACTATGGAGACAATAAAAAGATCAGTGGCTGCCAGGGATTAGGGGGTGGGGGTGGTAAAGAGAGCTAAATAGGCAAAGCAGAGAGGACTTTTAGGGCACTGGAAATAATCTATGCTATTATAGTGATGCATGTATATCATTATACATTTGTCCAAATCCATAGAATGCACACCAGGAATGAACTCTAGGGTAAACTATGGCATTAGGTGAAAAAAATTTAGCTTTATAGAGAGAGAAAGGATGATATTAAATTGAATGAATTCAGTCTATCTCTGTTTTCAGTAGAATATTTTTGAAAAGAAAATTCTACAAGTAACTTTTCTCTTTTGAGCATTGAGTATTGTGATCTGGTGTATGGCAAATACCTACCATCACACTTTAACTGGACTTCTGATGTGGTTGAACAATCTCTGGTCTAGATGTCCACCTTCTGCATATCTCCTCATTTCCTGAGACACTCCTGTAACATTTTTACAAACTTTCACCCTTCTGACGTTTGTACATACTTTTATTCAATTTTCACTAATTATTTTTACCTCCCATTTTGCTGAAATTATTGAAGCTTTTACCTTCAAATTACCTCCTCAAATTGCCTCAGTATTTTTTTTCTTCTTCGATTCAATACTAGCTTATTTTATTGTTATCATAACAAATGAAATATCATTCCTTATCTTTAAGACCATTTTGCTCTACATATGCTTTGTCACTCATACTATGTAAGTTATCTCACACTAGGGGTGCTCCTTGGTAAGGTCATTTAACCTTTTTGCGATCTCATTTACCTCATATCTGAAGAATGTCAGCCTAGAGCTGATGTGTTATTACAACTTTGTCTTCCTCTCTCTGGCAGGACTTTGCTTCCATAGTTACCATTTTCATGACACTCTTCTATTTCTCCTTTATTGATTTTATCCCCTCTGCCTGGAAACAGACATCATTATTCATTGGTTTGGTCATCCATCCATCCATCCATCCCTCCACCTATCCATCCAGCGCTTCAAAACTAATTTTTTTTCAGTATTTTAAGCATTGAATATTTCCTAATGAACAAGACATTGTCTGTTACTGTAATGGATACTGTGCTGCTTGCCCATCCCCTAGTTGCTGAGGATTCCAGCTGCTAAAGGATCATAGTTGACCCCCTCACTGGGAATTTCCCTTGGCCACAGGTATCTTTCTCACTCGAGGTTTATCTCCCTGGAAGCTGAAGACAGAATGGCAGTAGGAGAAGGGGAAAAATAAATAACTTGTTCATGTAAAGAAAGCAAGGTCTTTCCCCTTGCCTCAATTTGTGACAACTCTGAAGAGCCACCTCAGCCCCCTGAGAGCATCCTGCCTCTTTGGATGGATTGAAGATTCAGGTCCAATTGGTCCAACTGTATTGCAGGTCAGCCTCTCCCTCTGCCCAGTCCTGCCTTTCCTGCTTCCTTACAGATATGTCTTCTGAGAATGCATACCAAGAGACTTTCTGTATGCAGTTATCCCTCTGAGAGTTGGGTTTTAGAGAAACCAATCTAAGATGCTGCCTTTCAAGGGTCCATACATTAGTTAGTATAAGAGATTGATAAGAAAATTAATCATTAAAAGTAAATATGGTAAGCACAGTGGTGAAACTGCAGAGTTGTATAAGAATTTGCAGGAAGGATAAAAGACATCTTGCAATATTGGTACCCAGAAAACAATAAGGAATTAAGAATTGATGACCTGTAGAAGTTAGCCATTTAGATGAAGGGGATAAAAGCAATCCAGGCAGCTGAATGTTTTTTCTAGGAGAGCGTGATATATTTGGGAAACCTTAAATAGAAATGAGCTCTGCGTCAAATGAGGGAAAAGGTAAATGGAGGGAGTGAAAATCACGAATGGCTGTGTGCAGTGGGCATCTATTGTTTTGTTCTTGTCCAGCATCCATTATTATTTCTTCCAGTATTAACACTTTGAGTTGCTGTGAGGAATTATTTTAGTTCAGTTTAGATTTAGCTGCAAGTAATGGAAACCCCACAGATAATAGTGGGGTTAAACTAGAAATGTGTGTGTTTCTCTCGCACATATAAAGAATAGAAGGGTAGTCAATCTAGTAATGCTAAGGTGCTTCACAGCAGCAAGAACTCCAGTTTCTGCTATTATTCCACCAAAGATGGCTTCCATTCCCAAAGCCACTTGATGCCCAAGATGGCTGCTGAACCTATCTTATCCCTTTAGCATTCCAGCCAGCAAAAGGAAGGAAGGGGAGAAAAAAGCATGCCTCCATTTTTAAGGATACTTCCCAGAAGTTGCATACAACTTCCACTTATGCTCCATTGGCCAGAACTTAGTCACATGGTCACACTATGTTTGGGAGGATAAAAATGTGATATTTATTATAAAAGACTATGTACGAAGTAAATATATATATATATATATATATATATATATATATATATATATATATTTGAAGTAATTCATATATATATACATGAAGTAAATATATATGAAGTAAATATATATGAAGTTTTTATATATATATATATACATATATATATATATATATATATATATATATATATGATGAATAGATAGAATATTGTGAATAATTAGCACTCTCTGCCATGAAAACTATCACCTCCCATTGGGTACAGTCTTGTTAGATACGAAGAGGTGGGCAGATGACTTAAATCTGCTGGTAATATGCTCTGTCCATGATATTTGAATATCATCTGAGTGACCCAAAGGCTGATATGTTTGGTATTCTGAAGAGATGATCTATGAGTTCCTGCAACTGGAACTTTCTTTCTTTTCTTTCTTTCTTTCTTTCTTTCTTTCTTTCTTTCTTTCTTTCTTTCTTTCTATTTATTTATTTTAGAGAGAGAGAGAGAGAGAGAGAGAGAGAGGCAGAGTGTGAGTGGGGGAGGGGCAGAGAGACAGGAAGACAGAGAATCTGAAGCAGGCTTCAGGCTCTGAGCTGTCAGCACAGAGCCTGATGTGGGGCTTGAACCCACTAACTGTGGATCATGACCTGAGCTGAAGTCGGACACTCAACCGACTGAGCCACTAAGGTGCCCCAGTATCTCCTTTTCTCAGCCTATTTAATCAGTCTTTCCTTTGGTTTTGTGAGCCCCCCTGTGTCTTCCTTACTTCAAAGTTGTTTCTGTTACTTGCAAAAATTTTCCAACTAGTATACCATATTAACTACATTAAAGGATTTAGACATAATTCTATAGATGAAAGAGTACATTGATGAATTTTAAACAGGATAGGGTGTTATCAGATTTTTGCCTTGGAAACGTTTTTTAAAACCTTCAGAATTGGATGAATTGGAAGAAGTTAAGATTGGAAACAGAGAGAGTTCTAAAAATAGTGCAGTAATCTAGATGAGAAGTGGTGAGGAGTTGAGCTTAGAGATACCAATGAAGATGGGGCCAAGATGCAGTATTTAAAAGATATTTGGGGGTGCCTGGGTGGCTCAGTCGGTGAAACATCTGACTTAGGCTCAGGTCATGACCTGAGCCCCTCATGAGCCCCACATCAGGCTCTCTGCTGTCAGCACAGAGCCCACTTTAAATCTTCTGTCCCCCTCTCCCTCTGCCCCTCCCTTGCTTGCACTCTCTCTCTCTTAAAAATAAGTAAAAATTAAAAAAAAAAAAGATATTTGGGAGGTAGAGGCCACAGGATTTAAAAACTACATATTTATGGGCCAATAATGTTCATTAATGTTGAACTTGGTGTTTACAAAGACAGTTCTAAAAGAATCTTCTGAAAACAAATGAAATACAATATTTATTTAAAATCCTGGGCTTGTAACTTATGGGTATATATTCAGCAGGAGAAAATATTTGAAAAAGGTTTCAGAGGTACTAGTCTATAGAAATGGCAAAAGCTACAAAACAGCAGGGAATAGATCAGTGGTAGAAAGGATTGAAATAAAACTCAGAATCAGTACTCAAGTTATATATCTGATAGAAAGAGGAAGACTTTAAAAACTTCCAAAGTTTTGTGAATGTAGAGCTATCTGCAATAAAATGAAAGCTCATTTAGAGAAAGAGTTGCCAATATTTGGTATTTGTATTTCTGAATTGTTAGTTTTATTGTTATATTTTGATTCTATTCATTTATTTGCATCATTGTACAATAACTTAAAGTAAGCTGTGGATGTAACCTTTTTCTTAAATTGGCAAGTACTCTAGAAGTGTGGTGTAAATAAAGTTAAATCTACCAGTACTCCAGACTTGTCTTAGTTTTCAACTAATCGTTTCTTTTTAGATGTGTACTCTAAACTAATTTTTGTGTTTTGTACTCTTGGAGAACAGTATAGGTTTTCAAGAAGAGAGAAGTTTCCTGTATCTACCAAAAATCTAGGAATGCACCTTTTAGTATATTCTATTTCTTAAAGAAAGAAATAGTGAAGACAATATGCTTAGTATAGGTGATTGAGATGTGGAATTAGAAGAATCAATCTTTTTTATTTTCATTAACTGGTGAGGTAAGCAATTATGAATAAAAAGAGCACCATTTGAGCACAATTTATGTATTATATGAGTAGATTTAGCTAAAACCTCTGAGAAAGAGTTAGTTCTATTGTCTTTCTTAATATTAGAGGAAGATGAAGCTGAACATATAGGAATTAGAACATATTCATTGCTTTTCTTTCTTCATTATAGTGGCATTTAATATAGTGGTATGAACATGATTCTCAGATAAAGATTTTTCTTTTATTTTTTGGAACTCAGCCATTATAGCAACTAGGCTTTGGGATATGTCTTAGTCAGTTTGGGCTGCTATAAAAGAATACTGTAGACTGGGTGGCTTAAAAAACAAACATTTATTTCTTATAGTTCTGGAGGTGGGGAAATCCAAGATCAAGGTATTGGCAGATTGGTGAGGGCCCTCTTCCTGGGTTAGAGATGGCAGCCTTCTTGCTATATTCTCATATTGTGGAGAGATAGAGCTAGCTCTCTAGTCTCTTTCTAAAGGCACTAATCCTATCAGGACTATACCTCATCTAAACCTAGTTACCTTCCTAAGCTCTACCTCCAGTATCGTCATTTTGGGGGTTAATATTTCAACATATGAATTTGGAGAGGGATACAAACATGCAGTCCATAACAAGATAGTATTTAATTTCTACAATAATGCCAATAATCACAGCCAATGTATTTATTTATTATGTGCCAGACACTATTCCAAGTGCTTTACATAGAATATTCCCAATATCCCACAAGGTAGGTCCTATTACTATCTCCATTTTGTTGATCAGGAAAGTGAGGAACAGAGAGGTTACATAACACAGCTAAAAACTGCCAGAATCAGGATTCTAATCCAAGAAGTCAGTCTCCACAATCTATGGTCTTAGTCACGATGCTCTTTAAATAACGTACCCTGAGGATGTCAAGTAGCCCAGAGAAGAAATCAGAGAAAGTGACTTCTCTGTATAAATGTTGCTTTGTAAGGTTAAATGTTAATATTTATATTATTCTTACTATAGTTCATAACAGTCCATATTTTCTTGTCTTCGGCCAGGTGTAAATTAGCAAACTTATTATTTGTTAGTTTATTTTTAATTTTATGTGCCTTTTTGCTAACTGTGCCAAGAATTTATGTTGTCAGTGTCAGTTGTTTGAGAGTTTGTAACTGATGATTGATGGGTACTGTTTTCAATGGATGTACTTTTTTGTAGTTTTTGAAGCAAAAAAAAGTAGCATGATTAGTATGACTAGGGATATGGTATAGAGAGACTTAAGGAATCTAAAGAAAGGGTTAAGCTTCCTAAAATAATCTTTTAGCTCATTGATTCTAAAAGGAGAGAGCCCTTCTCAGGGCTGGGGAGTTGATTACTAATTTATATCTTGGAATAGATCATTCATATTGTATTGCTTTCATTGAAAACTTACCTGGTGGTTGTTATTCTTGTTTGTCGAAACCGGCTTTACAATAGAATCATATTTAATTTCCTTGGACTATATTGATTACTTTTCTTATAATTTGTTGTCATTGGACTCACTAATATTTGCTTTTCAGTACAAGATTTACTGAGCATATGGCTGGATTAGATGGGCTGCTTTATTAATATTTCAATAATCATTTTATTGGAATTTATTACAAGTTAAACACCGATTGAAATACATTATTGTTTTCGTAGGAGTAAAGAGATATTACTTGAATTCCATTCTGTGAGCATAAACTTTTAGAGCCTCAGTTTTTTCCTTTCTAAAATGGGTATAATAATGGTATCTATCTCCTAGAGTTAAAGTGTGAGGGGATTAAAATGAGATAGACTCTGCAAAGCACTAAGCACAGTGCCTAGCATGTAAGTGCTTAGTAGACATTGCTACAATAATTATCACATATAGTATCTTATTTAGTCTTTACAACAAGGTGAGATTTATTTATTCTCCCTACTAGGAAATGGAAGTCTGAGGAGCTTAAGTGTCTCATCTAATGCCACATAGCTGATAGGTAATGGACCAAGCACTGGTGCCCATATGATTCATTTATTCATTAATTCAAATCATATTTTCGAGTCCTACTGTGTGCCAGGCCCTGGGTTGGGTTCTGGTGGTAAGATGATGGAAATAAAAGAGCATCCCATGCAAGTGAATAATATGAGCAAGGGCTTGTTGGTGAAAACAACATGTTGTGAGAGGTGTGAGAATTGCAGGCAGTCTGGTTACAGCCGGCATGTAAAAGGCCAAGACCATTACAGAAAGTGGTATGGGGTCTGGACTGCTCCTAATACCTGCAAAACTGTGTCAAGGTACAAGCTGAAGCCATGCCCCAAATCCTACCCCTGAGCTCTGACAATCTGCAGTTCTTTTGTCTTCCCACCCCTGGCTTGGTCAAACATCATAGAGGCACTTTGCTTATGGGTGAACACCCCTGCCTGCATGTCTGTCCCCTAAGGGTGCACACCCCAGGTAGCATGATCCACCCTTGGAGGAAGGACCAAAGAAGAGGGCCAGTGCTGGCCCTAGTAATGAAGCATTTAACAACTAGCTTTCTGAGTGTAGTTCCTGCATCCATGGTAGTTGGCAATTTACTTTATGTAAATGAGTAAGATGAAGGTTAAATAATGAAGTAGAACTTCACTTGCTCCTCAGTGACATGAGTGATTTCTTTGCTAAATTATATAATAGCTTGCCTTTTAAAAAATGTTATTTATTTATTTTGGAAGAGAGAGAGAGAGAAGAGGGACAGAGAGAGAGAGGGAAAGAGAATCCCAAGCTGGCTCCATGCTCAGCATGGAGGCTTGATCTCACAAGCACGAGATCACGACTGCAGGATCACGACCTGAGTCTGTATCAAGGGTCAGTCACTCAACCAACTGAGCCACCCAGATGATCCTAAGTTATATAATAGTTTTTGAGCAGTAGATATGTGATTGTTTTGTGTCTATGTGTGATGGCTAGAGACAGAATCCATGTTTAAGTTTACTCTGCATTGTTAGCATTTTCTCCTTTACTTTCTTAAAGAATCAAGAAAACAATATACCCACTCCTGATTTATAGCATTTTCTGATTTCTGTGAGATAAACACTCTCACTATGATTTGGGAAGAGACTCAGAGTAACCCACCATAGTAGCATAGAATCTACCATACAGATACAATAGACGTAAATAATTTCAAATTCATAAATAATAGCAAAATGATTAGGAAATGAATATTTAATGTTCATGATGTTTGTTTTCAATGTAACTTATTTAACTTTATGTAATTTATTTTTAATTATGAGCATGTTTAGTATCCAGCTTACAAAATTTTGGAAATTTAACAATGGTCTTTTATGAATGAGTAGAAGCCAGATCCAGAACACCACTGTGCTGTTTGGGTATGGAATTCTGGGTTCTTGGGTATCTAATGCATTGCCTAATGGAGTGGGGAAATGGGTGAGCTTTTGGGGGGTATCTTTTCTTGGCCCTTGGGTGGAGAAGAAAAAGAGAGAGGTCCTTCAAAGCTCGGGACCAGTGTGAGGGCCGTGGTCCCTCATCAAAGGACAATTCTGAGGCCAGATCATAGAGTGCCTTTCAGCCTGCCTTTGCTACTTCTCAGTGACAAGTGTTCCTTAGTTGAGTGAATCTATAGCATAAGCATAACACATCTTGATACAGCATCAATTTCACTCAGATGTTTGAGAGAAAAAAACATTATTTTCTATTAAAGTAAGAATGAATATATCAGGAAGATGTATGTAAATTTGCATTTATTTTTCAAAGCAGATGCCACACAGAACAAATATTATGCTTGAGGTGGGCTGTTTCTATATACCTCTAGAAGATTCTGTCATTCCCTTCTGCTATTATGGGCCATTCAGTGGACATTGAGATCTGTTGTAGGAGCCAGCTCCAGAAAACCACTGTCTGGGCTGTTTGAGCATGGGATACTCGGTTCTTGGATATCCCCAACAAAGAATTGATGGGGAAATATGAAATGTTAAGTTTTGAAAAATCTGTGAGGGTAGAGAGGTAGAGACCTTTACTCAGGTCTGGCATTAATGGCTGTGGAAATCGTCTCCTCACAAAAACATTCAGCCAAGAGGGTGGAAATGCAAGCTAAAGTCCAATTGGTGTGCCCTTACCGAGTGTAATTCCTCTGCCCCAATAGAACCAATGGAGTTGTCTGCCCATGTGTTGTAGTTCTAATTATTCCTTTTAGGGGAACGTATGTATGTTAATTCATCCTCCACAAGGGAACACCATTTTGCAATTTGTCTGCCTGGAGGTGGCCTCTCTTTTCTCAAGCACAGGATATTCCTTGTGCTGGTGTGCTAATGTATATTGCAGCTGTATCCCTTGTTTACCATCGAATGTCCAGTACCTAACTTAGAGCCTGGCATGTAGGAAGCACTGAGTAAATACTTGTTGAGTAAATGAATGATGAGGTGCCATGTAAGATTCATATTTCAGATAGATCACTTGCCTTTCAGCAAGTGTGTAGAAGATGATGTATTAGTTTTCTAGAACTGCTGTAACAAAATAGCACAAACTGAGTAGGAAGAAATTTAAACAACAGAAATTTATTGTCTTATGGTTCTGGAGGCTAGAAGTCTGAGATCAAGGAGTAGGGCAGTGCATCCTTTGTGGTACTCGGGAAGGATCTGTTCCAAGCTTCTCCCTTAGCCTCTGGTAGTTCCTTGGCTTGTGCCAGCATAGCCCCAGTCTCATGTGTCATTCTCCCTGTGTGTGCATCTGTGTCCAAATTCCCCCTTTCTACCAGGACACCAGTAACATTGGATTAGGAGTCCACCTGTTCCAGCATGACTTCATGTTAATTAATTACATCTGCAACAACCTTATTTCCAAGTAAGATCACACTTTGAGGGGTATGATTGTAGCATATGAGTTTTTGAGGGACATAAATCCAGAATAGATAGATTCAGAGGGGACAAAACTAGAAGCAAACAGAAAAGTCTAAGTGAGATACTGAAGTCCAAGAATTGAGTGATATGAGTTGAGGTGGAGACACGGATCTTCCATTCTCAAATCAGTAGTATACTTATTCAAAGATGAGGCCATTAAGATTTTTATTGAATATTGTATTCACTATATAACTAATTATCTCAAAATTTTAGTGTCCTGAAAACAACAGCATTTATTATCTCACAGTTTAGCTGGGGCCTTTGGCTCAGAGTACCCCATGAGGCTGCCATCAAGGTGTTGGTAGGGGCTACAGTCGTCTCAAGGCTCGACTGGGGTAAGAGCCACCTCCAAGTTACTCCCATTGTTATTGGCAGGATTCAGTTCTCTAGGGGTTGCTGGCACTGGCAGGAGGCTTCCCTCACCCTCAGTTCTTTGTCACGTGGGTCTGATCATAGGGCATCTCACAACATAAAAGCTGGCTTCATGACAGTGAGTAAATTAGAAGAGCTGGGTAGATACAAGACAGAAATCATAGTCTTCTGTAACCCACTCTCAGAATTGATAGCCCATTATTTTTGCCATATCCTGTGCATTAGCAGCATGTTACCAGGTCACTCAAGGGGAAGCAATTACACAAGGGCATAAATACCAGCAGGCAAAGATCTCTGGGGACTGTCTTAGAGACTCTATCTACACATAGGCTTTGTTTGTGTGAGTAAAGATTTACACTTGAAGTAGTTGCTCAACTTTTTAAAAGTTTATATGTGCCAGTCATCTTGGAATTTATTACTTTAATCCCATGGAAGTAGGAGAAAGCCTTTGTTTTCTGGTTTAATTCTCAGTGTGTGTCTGCTATATCCCCCTCTTCTGCATCACTCTGGGCCATTGGTAAAGCAGTCAATCACCGTGGTCCCTGACACGGGCCCTGATCTTTTCCATGTAGGAGAGCTGCTATGTGACTCAGGTTATGTTTCTCTTTTTTGGTGTGTGATACTTTCTTTCTTTGTTTTTTAATTTTTTAAGTAGGCTCCACAACCAATGTGGGGCTTGAACTCAAGACCCTCAGATCAAGTTGCATGCTCTACCAACTGAGCCAGCCAGGCACCCGTGGTGTGTAATACTTTAAAGAGATTGTTCAAGGAGCCATTTTAAGTCTTAACATATTTAAGTATGTTGGGGTCAAATTTCTCTTATTTCTTCCACTCTTCCTAGTGGAGAGACTAGGATTCTTTTCCAGATTAGATGTTGTTTGGAGTAATTTCACAATGGAAACAAAAACTTGGAACACTTCACATCAAATTTGTGGTAGCTGATATGATACTTTCTTAAACTAAGAAAAAAGAATGCATTTTAGTACACTTCAATTGACATGCATTCTTTTGAGATCTGTATACTCAGAGAAGCATGTTGGTACTTTGATGGATCTGTATTGCCAGCATAATATCAACTGTATAAAGTTTCTGGAATTTTTCGTGACTTTAAATCATTTATTTCTATATTTGTTTTTAGTGGAAAACATTTTGTTTAGTAGAGGTCTTTTTTGCTAATAGATTTTTTCCAGTAGGATATGGTATATGGAAAGTTTGATTTTTTGTTTCCCTATTTCATGGTTAATGGATTTTGCTTTTTCAAGCTGAATTGTATGTCTTTCCCCTCTGACATGTTTCTAGCTTCAGGGAACGTAGTCCCCTCTGGTCCATTAATATTAGCAACCGTCAGTGATGTAATCCTGTTTCATTTCTACTATGGATTTTATACCATAGTTATGACTTCTCATACATAAAGTTGAGTTTAGCTAAGCATGCATTGTTACCATTTTTTCCTATGAATATCTTTGCATTCCTAAAAATGCTAACCATATATATCAGAAATTCATTTGCTCATACAAATATTCTGCAATCATCATGGAAATACATAGTTTTATTTCTAATCTGCCTGACTTTATTTTGTTTTATTGCCATTATTAGACAAATAGGTGTTCTTTATGCCTCTGAAATTTCTAAGCATTTTATGGCAATCTTGAAAGGAATATACCAACGATGCTGTTATTAGAGTGACTTTATTTGATGCTTGGGAACAATGAATGCAAACATGGTTCATTTTTTCTTTCCTCGGTTTTAGTAAGAGGATTATTATTATTTTTTTTATTATTTTGGCTTGTACACAGATAAATCCCCTTACAGTGTCCTGAGCAATAAGACCCTGTTTACTTGACACTGAGGCCTAATTGTTGAGGATGATAATTTGTGATTATAGCTATTTGCCTGTGCAGCTCTGGTCAAAAAAGGCCTTCCTGTGTGGCTTTGGAGTTGACTTTGGTGTAGAAAAAGAAAAGTCCATGGATTTTGAAGTGAGAAAACCTCGTTTAGATTTTGGCCTATGATTTTCTAAATGTATGACTATAAGTGATCATTTCTTTGAGGCTTACTTTCCCCCTCTGTAAAATGGGAATAGCTCATTACCTCATTTCTCATGCATGGTTGTTGGTTATAAACCAGAACATGCTTGTTTTTATACAAATCTAAAAGGCAATACAAAAAAATAGAGATACTGGATTCAAGTCTGTCCTGTCATCCTTTTTCTTCAGTTGGTGGAATATACTATTTTCCATACACCATGTACAACTTACTCTATTGTTTAACCTACTCAACAAACATGTATGTAAACATCATTGCATGCTTTCTCCCTCCATGTTCTTGCTGAACGTACCCAGTTCTTTAAATGTGCAGTTAACTGCTTTATGAGTAGTCTTTCATCTTTCAGTATGCTAGGAGATAGAAGATCATTGGCACAACTTTTCCCTCTTGAGCGCCCCTCCTTTTGGATGGATGGCCATGCCTGGAGGAAAGTGGGAAACATAACAATGGTGACAGCACTGATGGTGATGATAGCTCTCACACACATCTCTTTGTCTCATGCACTTTATATATCCCAACGTATTATGTACTGTGTAATATAACATAGAACATAACCTATTTGATTTTAATTTTTTATAGGAAACTAAGGCTTGTGTAGGTGGAATAACTTGCCGAAACCATATCTGGTAGTTGGTGGAATATCGGATTAATACCAAAATCTGTGTTTTTAACCAATGCCTGCCTGCGCTGATGTATGGGCCCAGAATTCCAGCAGATGGTTATATGCTAGTTCTACTGGCTAGGTTTAGATCTTCTAGGTATCAAGCTACCTTATTGAAATTGCTCATGAGAAATGAGGTTGGATAGAAAAATGGGAGTATAGATGTATCCTAAAAGTTGAAACTGGGCGTGTTTTCAGAGTATATGAATGGATGTTAACAAATAAATCTAGTAGTCTGTTTTGGAGAGAAAGTGGCAAAAACACACAACATCCATAAGTGGTTATGGCTTAGCAAGAGAGACAAATGTTAATTTGAAAATCACACAAAAGTGAAAGTACTCTGAGGATGGGATCATGGTCAGTGTTTACTATGAGAATTTATAATGAAAGAATCCAAACTTAGCCAAATAAAACTATCCATTTGCAGACAATTAACTGCAAACTTGAATGAAAAATTGAAATTTTGAACGTGTTTTTATTTGTCATATACACCTTATTCAACTAATAGAAGATCCAGAGGAAAACATTAGAAATTTTTCTAAATTTCTACAGGTTTTGCAGATAAAATGTTTTATAAACTGGAACAAATCCTTAGAAAAGAATGAAGCCCTGGGAAGTAAGCATCCTATGTGTGATAATCAGACATACTGAAGAAGCAAGCAAAATTAACAATGAAAAGAATTTCTGTCCCACAGAGTTTAATAGGATCATACATTCATCTGGAAAATCAGTTCTGCCATGTTATAGAAGTGTAGGTTATAGAATATCTACAACTAAAACTCTTTTTTATTGTAAATGGCACTGAAACTATTTCTCTAATGGATGCATGAAAAATTCTGCCTGAGTATCCAAGCAGTTGCAAGAGTGTAGTTTCTTTTTCATCTGCAGGATGTGACTGACTGGCAGGCATAATAGAGAAAGCAGTACAATGCCTAAAGATTCTTGGAGAAATTATAAAAGAGACTTTGTTGCCTATTCTATTCTTACCTATCTCATCCTATTGATTTTGCCTCTTCAATATCTCTAGAGTCGCTGTATTTCTCTTCATCTCCATCACTACCACCTCAGTTGAAGTTACTACTATCTCATTGGGACTATGGAAGCCTTTTCACAATTGGTTTTTACTCTTGCTGCTCCCCCAATTCATTCCTCAAATTAGAGCCTTCTTTTTTAAAGCCCATCACTGGCTCTCCATTGCACTTACAGAGAAAACACTTAAGATAACCGAGTAGCCAGGCACATCCTGGACTCCACTTTTCTCCCGGCTTTACCTTGCATCTCCTTTAGACCCTCCAGTTTTGCCAATTGTGGACTCACCACATTCTCTTACACAATAGAATTTTGAACATGCTGTTCCCTTGATCAGCTTAAGTCATCTTCTCCCTACAGATTTTGGCTCAGGGAAGCTTTCTCTAATCTTCCATACTAGGTAAGATTCTTGTTTTATAAATTCTCATAGTAACATTGACCATGATCCTGTCCTTCAGAATAATTTCACCTTGGTGTGATTTTAAAATTAACGTTCTTCCCTGCTAAGTCAAAACCACTAGGGATATTCAGTTCTCACTCATAGTTCTAACTCCAGAATGTTCATTAAACATAAACTGAATGAATCTGCATATCAGCTTTGGAATTTGTTGGAAAAGAAGAGATTTGGCCAACCTTATTATAATTGTGTCCATTTTCCCTACTAAGAATATTACTAATGCAGAAAGAAATATTTTATTGCTCACCGCAATGTCTTCTCTGTGAATGTGTGAATTCTTATCTACATCACCTAATGTTTCCATTAAAAATAAAAAGCATACAGCAACATCAGGTATTAGAAAACTGTCTGGGTGGCAGGTAGAAGTGATGGTGATTGGTCATCCTTTCTACTTCTTATTTAGCTGTGATACCCCACCCCCATTTTTATATAAGCTACACTCTTTTGAGATGTAGACAATTATTTTTTCTTCACTGATACTTTTAAATCTCTGCTTGAAAATATGATCAGATCATAAACTTCCTATATATATCTGAATTGAGCAGTTTACTTGTCACTGTGTTATCAGTTTGTGTTATGTCTTGAGTTGCTAGGAAAATGGTCACAAATTTTGGGGTTCTTCACAAAGATTTCCCTTAAATGCTAATTATATCAAATCTTTGTTAGTGTCCTATTTTGAAATTTCCTGATTTTTCTGTGTGTTTTTATAAATGATTGCTAAGAATTTTATTAAAAGTGGTCTTTTAATTGTGATAAATAGTTTCCTGGGTAATCTTGCAGATAATTATATTGTTTTGGCACCCCATTGTAGGGATTGTTCTAGTTGAATAATGAGTTTGAAATCAAGACAAAGTACTTGTCTTTGATAGGATTTGACAAAATCCATAACTCTTTCTAGTGTCTTTCTACTCTTCTAAAAAATTGACCAATAAAAACCACAAATAGGACTGTTTAAATTTTTCACTGTGAAGCAAGGTATTTTCCCCCCTGTGATTGTGGGTTGTGTGCTGTTGACTTAGAAAAATGAATATAAATTAAATTTTATTTAAAATTTATTGACCAGATTAAAAATACATTGAGATTCAACATTTTGTTCACAAAAATGACCCAGCAATGCAGTGAGCAGAAAAGCAAACAGTTAGAGTTCTGTAAGACAGAACTGGCATGTTTAATCTCTGATCACTCACTCACTTATTCATTTAAACACATTTGCAGGGGATTGATATCCAGAATATACAAGAAGCCCATGTAAACCATAAAGGAATATATAGAAAATATAGGGGGAAAATGTTAAAGGGTATAAATAACAATTTATAGAAGAGGAAACTTGAATGAAAAATAATAGTAAATAATTATAGTAAGTGATTATAATCGCCAACATTTATTGAACACTTCTTGATGCCAGGTTTTTTCTTGGTGCTTAATTTTTTTAATCATTTAATTCCTCATAAGAGAAAGTATTATCCTTAGTTTACAGAAGAAGCAACTGAGTCATCAATTAATGATATAGTTAGGACTACTTAGATACTAAATGGAAATCTGGCTTCAGATCTCTCATATGTTTATGGATACTCAATATCACTGGTTAGCAGAGAAATATGTGTTAAAATAATAATCAAACAATAACTTATAACAATCAGATTTTCAGAAATGTGAAAATCAGATAATATCAAATTCTGGTGAGGATGGGAACATGAAGGAGCCCTCTTCTACTGGTGGGGGCATAGGCTGGTGTGGCCTTTTAGAGGGCAGCTTACAGCTCTTAGGGAAATTGGGTATGCTAACCTTGATGTTCTGGCAGTTGCACTCTTGGGCATGTGCCAGAGAGAAAGTATCAAGTCAATGCATGTGGAGAAATGCACTGGGATGCTTCTTGCCTTGATGTTGGGGATGTGGGGAGTTGAAAGAACCATGGTAGCTTTTTTTTTTTTTTTTTAGTTTCAAGTTTTTATTAATTAGTTAACATATGGTGTAATATTAGTTTCAGGTGTAGAATTTAGCGACTCATGACTTACATATAATAGGGTTTTTTTGGGGGGGCGGGAATTGATACCCTGAAATGTTTATAGGATGGTATAATATGGAATGCTCAGAAGAAATTAACTAGACTTTATAGTTAGAAACATGGATGGTTCTCAAATTAGTTGAATGAACAAACAATAAAACGTAAAAAAAGAGAATGAGGTGATAATACCATATATAAAAAATTAAACATATACACACACTACTTTATGTATTCCTGGATATTCTCATATGTAAAAACAGGTACGATTGGGTGGATGGAAAGCACATATGAGTAGTTATCAGTAAGGAGAAAAGAATGGCCTTGAGAATAGGGAATACAAATATAAATAGGGGAAATTGGGGAAACAAAAATAAAAACCAAATATAAAACAGAAGAGGAAATATTCACAGACCACTAATGAAAGTGTGATATGACATAAACTGACATAAACTCAATGCAGGCAGAAATTTAGTTAGTTTTTATTGCTGTATCCCTTTTGCCTGAATCAGTACTTGGGATATAGCAGGTGCTAAGATAAGTGAAATAGGAATGAAGACTGGATGTATAAATTAAGAAGAATGACCAATTCATTTACATATACCTGGGAATCCATCAAAACTATTGCTCTTCCCCCAATTTCATATTTTATAAGTAAATACATATTACATATAGGCAGTAGGCTGGTTGTTAGAGAAACAAAAATGAATGTATTGTATTTACTTTTGCCTTCTAGAGGCACATAATCTATTTGGGAAGACTGAGTGTAAAACTATTGGTAATGTCTAGTATGATAAGTACTATGAGATAGGAATTTACAGATTAAGGTGGAAGCATGGAGGAGAAATGCCTGGATATTCATTCATTCATTCATTCATTCATTCATTCGAGACATACTGATTGAGTTCCTGCTTTATGCCAATTTCTTTTCTAGGTGTGGGGGATACAATGAGGAACTTTCATGGAACTCAGTCTCCAGGGGAGGCTGACATTAATCAAATAATCCCAAACAAAAGTGGAAGGTACAAAATTGCTATTGTGCCAAGTGTTCTCTCTGAAAACTTATAAAAAAGAATGAAACAAAACTTTGATCTAAATTTGGATTCCAAGGATGATTTCCATGAAGAAGTATGGGAAATTTGAAGGATCAGTAAAGTTTAATTAGGGAGTCATTGGAGGTATGGTGTAGAGTAGAGGTTGGGGAAGGTGTTCCAGATTAAGTGAATAGTTTATGCATAGCTGTTGAGAGACTGACCACAGAAACCTTATAGCCCTTTTCTTCAGAGAAAATGAAGATTTTAAGATGGAGATTACATTACTGATTTTGCATTCTGAAAAGAGGCTTCTGGCTACATTATGAAGATTGAATTGTAGAGAGGAAGGAAGGGATGTGAGAAGTTGTGAAATTATAGTAGTGCAGGCTAGAGATGGGTTCACTTAACTTAAGTGGCAGTGGATAGGGAAAGAAGTGATGGATTGAACATCTATTAAAGAAGTAAGGTTAAAAGGGCTCAAGGGCACCTAGGTGGTCAATTGGTTAAGCATTTGACTCTTGATATATATCAGCTCAGGTCATGATCTCACAGTTCCGTGAGTTTGAGCCCCCGTGTCAGGCTCTGTGTTGGTATTCTCTCTCTCTCTCTCTCTCTCTCTCTCTCTCTCTCTCTCTCTCTCCCTCTCTCCCTCTGTCTGTCTCTCTGTCTCTCTCTCTCTCTCTGCCTCTCCCCATCCCTCAAATAAATAAATAAATAAACTTTAAAAGAAAGTTAAGAGAACTCAGTGATGGATTGGATTTGGGATAATGTGGTGAGGTAAAGGAGAGGTGAAAATGGCTTGAGCAGGATAAGTACAAACAAAGCCATATTGGAAACATCATGGTAAAACTATGAAATACTAAACCCAAGGAAAATATTTAAAAGAAGTTGCACTTGATTTTGTCAGATATATAATGACATTATTGTTACATAAAAGAAAGCCATAATTTTAGAGGTGCATATGGTATGGGTGAAGTGGCATAATATCTGTGATTTCCTTTAAAACATTTCAGTGAAGGGAAAAAAAAGAAAGATGAAGCAAATTCTTGATAATTATTGAGCCTAGGAGATGGTTATACAGGAGTGCATTATAGTCTTCTCTCCACTTTCCGAAAATTTAAAACTTTTCATGGTTAATAGAGCAACCAGAGAGAAAAGAAATATCACCTATTAAGAATGGAATGACACATGGACTTCTCATCAGTGAAAATAGAGTTCCCTACATAGTGTAACATATACTTTCAAAGTGTTGAAAGTTAAAGTCATGGTCTACTTCTAGTCTCACAAATTATTAATTATGAGTAAAGGCAAAATATAGACATTTTCAGACAAAAAGGACTGGTCATTTTCTATTTAAAGACCAGTGTGAAAAGACTGACCACAGGATATACCCTAGAAAGAAGGAAATTTAACTTAGAAAAAAAAAAAGCAATGGTGAAGCAAGGAATTGGTAAACCTGTTGGTAAATTTAAATAAGCGTCACCTGTAAAATAATAATAATGACTAACTTTGTTGGTTTTATTTTATTTTATTATGTTTTTAATTTTATTTTTTATTTTTTAAAATTTACATCCAAATTAGCATATAGTGAAACAATGATTTCAGGAGTAGATTCCTTAGTTCCGCTTACCCATTTAGCCCATCCCCCCTCCCACGACCCCTCCAGCAACCCTCAGATTGTTCTCCATATTTATGAGTCTCTTCTGTTTTGTCCCCCTCCCTGTTTTTATATTATTTTTGCTTCCCTTCCCTTATGTTCATCTGTTTTGTCTCTTAAAGTCCTCATATGAGTGAAGTCATATGATTTTTGTCTTTCTCTGACTAATTTCACTTAGCATAATACCCTCCGGTTCCATCCACATAGTTGCAAATAGCAAGATTTCATTCTTTTTGATCGCTGAGTAATACTCCATTGTATGTGTGTGTGTGTGTGTGTGTGTGTGTATATATATATATATATATATATATATATATATATATATATATATACATACCACATTTTCTTTATCCATTCATCCATCAATGGACATTTGGGCTCTTTCCATACTTTGGCTATTGTTGATAGTGCTGCTATAAACATGGGGATGCATATGTCCCTTCGAAACAGCACACCTGTATCCTGTGGGTAAATTCCTAGTATGCAATTGCTGGGTTGTAGGGTAGTTCTATTTTTAATTTTTTGAGGAACCTTCATACTGTTTTCCAGAGTGGCTGCACCATTTTGCATTCTCACCAGCAGTGCAAAAGGGATCCTCTTTCTCTGCATCCTCACCAACATCTGTTGTTGCCTGAGTTGTTAATGTTAGCCATTCTGACAGGTGTAAGGTGGTATCTCATTGTGATTTTCATTTGTATTTCCCTGATATTGAGTGATGTAGAGAATTTTTTCATGTGTCGGTTGGCCATCTGGATGTCTTCCTTGGAGAATTGTCTATTCGTGTCTTTTGCCCATTTCTTCACTGGATTATTTGCTTTTGGGTGTTTGATAAGTTCATTATGGATTTTGGATACTAACTCTTTATCTGATATGTCATTTGCAAATATCTTCTCCCATTCCATCGGTTGCCTTTTAGTTTTGCTTATTGTTTCCTTCGCTGTGCAGAAGCTTTTTATTTTGATGAGGTCCTAGTAGTTCACTTTTGCTTTTGTTTCCCTTGCCTCCAGAGACGTGTTGAGTAAGAAGTTGCTGCGGCCAAGATCAAAGAGGTTTTTGCCTGCTTTCTCCTTGAGGATTTTGATGGCTTCCTGTCTTACATTGAGGTCTTTCATCCATTTTGAGTTTATTTTTGTGTATGGTGTAAGAAAGTGGTCCAGGTTCATTTTTCTGTATGTCGCTGTTCAGTTTTCCCAGCACCACTTGCTGAAGAGACTGTCTTCATTCCATTGGATATTCTTTCCTCTGTCAAAGATTATTGGCCATACGTTTGTGGGTTCATTTCTGGGTTCTCTATTCTGTTCCATTGATCTGAGTGTCTGTTCTTGTGCCGGTACCATACTGTATTGATGATTACAGCTTTGTAGTATAGCTTGAAGTCTGGGATTATGATGCCTTCTGCTTTGGTTTTCTTTTTCAAGATTGCTTTGGCTATTCGGGGTCTTTTCTGGTTCCATACAAATTTTAGGATTATTTGTTCTAGTTCTGTGAAGAATGCTGGTGTTACTTTGATAGGGTTACAATATTTGTTCTTCCTATCCGGGAGCCTGGAATCTTTTTCCATTTTTTTGTGTCTTCTTCAATTTCTTTCATAAGCTTTCTATAGTTTTCAGTGTATAGGTTTTTCACCTCTTTGGTTAGATTTATTCCTATGTATTTTATGGTTTTTGGTGCAATTGTAAATGGGATCGATTCCTTGATTTCTCTTCCTGTTGCTTCATTGTTGGTGTATAGGAATGCAACCGATTTCTGTGCATTGATTTTATATCCTGCAACTTTGCTGAATTCATGAATCAATTCTAGCAGGTTTTTTTGGTGGAATCTTTAGGGTTTTCCATATAGAGTATCATGTCATCTGCAAAGAGTGAAAGTTTGACCTCCTCCTGGCCGATTTGGATGCCTTTTATTTCTTTGTGTTGTCTGATTGCAGAGGCTAAGACTTCCAATACTATGTTGAATAACGGCAGTGAGAGTGGACATCCTGGTCTTGTTCCTGACCTTAGGGGGAAAGCTCTCAGTTTTTCTCCATTGAGGATGATATTAGCATTGTGTCGTTCATACGTGGTTTTTATGAGCTCGAGGTATGCTCCTTCTATCCCTACTTTCTTGAGGGCTTTTATCAAGAAAGGATGGTATATTTTGTGAAATGCTTTCTCTGAACTATTGAGAGGATCATGTGGTTCTTGTCCTTTCTTTTATTGATGTGATGAATCACGTTAATTGTTTTGCAGATTTTGAACAAGCCCTGCATCCCAGGTATGAATCCCGCTTGGTTGTGGTTAATAATTTTTTTAATGTGTTGTTGGATCCGGTTGGCTAATATCTTGTTAAGGATTTTTTCATCCATGTTCATCAAGAAAATTGGTCTATAGTTCTCCTTTTTAGTGGGGTCTCTGTCTGGTTTGGAATCAAGGTAATGTGGCTTTATAGAAAGAGCTTGGAAGTTTTCCTTCCATTTCTATTTTTTGGAACAGCTTCAAGAGAATAGGTGTTAACTCTTCCTTAAATGTTTGGTAGAATTCCCCTGGAAAGCCATCTGGCCCTGGACTCTTGTTTTTTGGCAGATTTTTGATTACTGGTCCGATTTCCTTACTGGTTATGGGTCTGTTCAAATTTTGTATTTCTTCCTGTTTCAGTTTTGGTAGTGTATATGTTTCTAGGAATTTGTCCATTTGTTCCAGATTGCCCATTTTGTTCACATATAATTGCTCATAATATTCTCTTATTATTGTTTTTATTTATGCTGTGTTGGTTGTGATCTCTCCTCTTCCATTTTTGATTGTATTTATTTGGGTCCTTTCCTTTTTCTTTTTGATCAAACTGGCTACAGGTTTATCAATTTTGTTAATTCTTTCAAAGAACCAGCTTCTGGTTTCATTGATCTATTCTACTGTTTTTTGTTTTGTTTTGTTTTGTTTTGTTTTGTTTTGGTTTCGGTAGCATTAATTTCTGCTCTAATCTTTATTATTTCCTGTCTTCTGCTGGTTTTGGGTTTTATTTGCTGTTCTTTTTCCAGCTCCTTAAGGTGTAAGGTTAGGTTGTATATCTGAGATCTTTCTTCCTTCTTAGGAAGGCCTGGATTGCTATATACTTTCTTCTTATGACTGCCTATGCTGTGTCCCAGAGGTTTTGGGTTGTGGTGTTATCATTTTCATTGACTTCTATATACTTTTTAATTTCCTCTTTAACTGCTTGGTAAGCCCATTCATTCTTTAGTAGGATGTTCTTCAGTCTCCAAGTATTTGTTACCTTTCCAAATTTGTTCTTGTGGTTGATTTCGAGTTTCATAGTGTTGTGGTCTGAAAATATGCACGGTATGATCTCATTCTTTTTGTACTTACTTAGGACTGATTTGTGTGCCAGTATATGGTCTGTTCTGGAGAACGTTCCATGTGCACTGGAGAAGAATGTATATTCTGCTCTTTAGGATGAAATGTTCTGAATATATCTGTTAAGTCCATCTGGTCCAGTGTGTCATTCAAAGCCATTGTTTCCTTGTTGATTTTTTGATTAGATGATCTGTCCATTGCTGTGAGTGGGTTGTTGAAATCTCCTACTATTATGGTATTACTATCAATGAGTTTCTTTATGTTTGTGATTAATTGATTTATATATTTGGGTTCTCTCACATTTGGTGCATAAATGTTTACAATTGTTAGGTCTTCTTGGTCTATAGACCTCTTGATTATGATGTAATGCCCTTCTGCATCTCTTGATACAGTCTTTATTTTAAAGTTTAGATTGTCTGATGTAAGTATGGCTACTCCGGCTTTCTTTTGTTGACTATTAGCATGATAAATGGTTCTCCATCCCCTTATTTTCAATCTGAAGGTGTCTTTAGGTCTAAAGTGGGTCTCTTTAAACAGCATATAGATGGATCTTGTTAACTTTGTTGCTTTTAAAAATGAGTTGTAACTATAGTGTAATAGGAGAATGAACATTTGTAACAGCTAATATATGTACTAGGTACTTCTCTAAGCCCTTTCCTTATATGAATACTTTAATTCTCATAATTCTCAAGCAATTATTTTAAAAATTTTTATTGTTAACTTTATTTCTCAGATGAGAGAACTGCTGCAGACACATAATCAGTAACTTGCCCATTAAATATTACTAAGAGGTGGAGCAAGGACCCAGATCCAGGTCGTCTAGCTTTAGACCTACCTATTCACGTGACAACACACTGTACTGAATGTATAGTGTATCAGGTCCTTGTTTTGAAGGCATGTAGAGATATGAATTAACATTAGACTCTGTAAAGTCATTATACATTAACATTTAAGTGCAACCACCGAATGAGTAGATATAAATAGAATATACAATTTCTAAATGAATTAAAGGATAAACATGGAATAAAGAAAACCTGATCTAATAGAAAGCAGGAATGAAGAAAAAGAAGCACAGAATCCAAATATATATATTTGTATATGTGTGTGTGTATATATATATATATATATATATATATATATACATATATATATGTATATATATATATGTATACACTCACACACACACACACATATATTTACACTGAATTTGCTTATTAAAATATGGGTGAGTAAAATTCAGAAAAGAAATAAAATCTGATGCTATGCTTAAGAAAATTCATCTTAAATATAAAGCCCCAAATTCTCCACATAGAAGGAAGAGAGTAATGTTATTTAGTAAAATAGATTTTAAGGCATTAGCATTATTGAGGCTAAAATTATAGAAGGATTTAACCTGGAAGACACAAACCTATATGCAACAAATAATATTGGCTTAAAATATATGAGGCAAATAAATGGGCAGAACTACAGATGGACCAAGTCCAAGTTAATGGACTTGTGGAAGATTTTAACAGCTTTCTCAGAAACATGAAGCAAAAACCTAACAGATTTAGAAGATTTAGACAATACAAAATTAATCTAACTAGTATATTTAGAATCATATACCTACAGTTTAGAGGTTAAACATTGTTTTCAAGCATCCATATCAGTTATGTACAAAATTCACCAATTACGAGTCTACACAATATCTGAAGCAATACCGAGAATCAGTATCAAACAGGCCGTGCTTTTGGCAATAAAGTTAGGTTGTGAAAATAAAAAGATAACCTAAAAATCATGTACATTAGGAAGTTAAATACATATTTCTAAATAACTTATGGGTCAAATAGGAAGTTATTAAATTTAGAAATTAATGAAAAATGAAAATACCGCTTATTCAACTTCATGGGATGCAATAGAACTATACTTAGAACAGCCTTGAAGGATGTTGTATATAAGGTCATATTTAAAACATGAATTGAAGAGTTCAGAGAAATAAGAGTATAATGAAAGAAATTATCTGACAGTCTTAATTAAGAGAAAGGGAATATATAAACATTATTAGAATGGAAATGACTATAGATAAGGGAGGGATTTTAAAAACAATGTTATGAAGAATTTCATGCTTATGCTTTTTAAATCTTAGATGATATGCATAGTTTTAAGAAAAATATAAATTATCAATAGCCATAGTGATATTGAATCACTAATCAAAAATCTATTCTCTAAACAGAAAACTACCAGGTTTATACAGTTTTATAGGTATGTTCCACCAACTATTTGGGAAAAGTTAGATCTTTCTCTCTGTCTATCTATCTATCTATCTATCTTTCTATCTAAGTATAGTTGATACACAATTTTACATTAGTTTCAGATGTACAACATGGTGATTCAGCAACTCTATACATTATGCTATGCTCACAAGTGTAGCTACCATCTGTAACCATACAACACTATTACAATACCATAGCCTATATTCCCTATGCTATGCCTTTTATTCCCATGACTTATTCATTCCAAAACTGAAGACTGTATCTCTAACTTCCCTTCACCCATTCTGCCTATTCTCCCAAGTGCCTCTCTGGCAACCACCAGTTTGTTCTCTGGATTTATAGGTCTGTTTCTGCTTTTTAAGTTACATCTTATCTTAAACAAAGAGGAAAAGTTCCCAGCTTGTCTAAGTAGATTGTCTTCTCCCTCTCCCTCTGCCCAGGAAAGCAAACAGTTTAACACTAGAAAATTTATTACTATAATTCACTGCCTTAACAGAACACAGGAAAGAAGAAACATGTTATCTGAATAGATGTGATGAAAGCATTAGAAAAATCCAACACTATTCATGTTACAATTCTTGGCAAACAATGAATAGAAGGGAATTTCCTTATCTTGCAGCAAGAATTATAGTTGGTAGTGAAACAATAGAAGCATTCCAAATACAGTAAAAAATAAGATAAGGATGCCTTCTTTCACTCTCCTCTTTGGCATTGTTCTAGGAATCCTGACTGAGACAAGCCAATGCAAAACAATACAGTAAAACTATTAAAATTAACTCAGAAACTTGGCTTGTTTCCAAGCCATTTTACAAAAATCAGTAAGTGGCTGATATCAAAATAATAGATCAGAAATATGATTTTTCAAATACTATTCACAGTGACAACAAACCATAAGGTATCTAGAAATAAAATCTAATAGAAGATGTGCAAGGCTTTTACCATGAAACTTAAAAGTGGGGTAAAGACTGAAATAATCAAGAGATATTCCATGGGCATGGATGTTAAGATGTAATGTTTGAAGATGTCAAATTAACATGCAAATCTAGTGCAATTTTAGCAAAATCCCCAACAGGATTTTGTGTATAAGTGTGGAAAATCATCCTAAAATTCATATAGAATAATAAGGAAGTTTTGGAAAAGAATAAGATCAGTGTCTTATTAGGCCTCACATTTAGTTTTAGTGATTACACAATGTGCTATTGGCATGATAATTGGCATACTGACCAATAACAGAAATGGTAGAGATCCAAGTATATGTGACTTGGTGTATGCAGAGGGGCATTATAAATCAGTGGGAAAGACAAGGCTCTTCAACTAATATTACTGAGACAATTGATTATCCACATAGGAAAAAAATGAGATCTGTATTTCACATCATTCACACAAATATATTCCACCTGAATTAAAGCTCTGCCTTTGAATAGCAGAAGTTTAAAAACTTTAGAAGAAAATATAAGAAAAATATCTTTTTGACCTTGAGAGCAGTGAAAGACTTCTTTAAAGAGACCCAGAAAAGAAAAACCCTAAAGGGAACATTTTATATTTGACTACATTAAAAGTAAAGCATTCTATTTGATCAGAGACATAGTGTACAAGGCTAGCACAGACTTGGAGAAGATTTGTGCAAATCCTATACTGGCAAATGATTACTGTCCAGAATATGCAAAGGATGACTTCAGATCATGAGAAAAAAATAAACAATCCATTAGAACAATGGGCAAAGGAACAGGGCAGTTCGCAGAAGAAAATATAATAGCCAGGAAACATATAAAGTGATGTTCGACATTACCATTATCAGGAAGATGCAAATTACAACTAATAATGAGACACCATTTCATACCCGTTGATTAACAAACATTTCAAAATGCAAAATTTGGTGAAGACGTGGGGAAGCAAACTGTCACACATTGCTGGTGGGATGTAATTGGCACTCTTTTGAATAGAAGTAAAACAGAACTAAAGGACAAATATAACATGAATTGGAAATATACTGAAGTATGTCATGATGTGGTTAATTCCAGAATGGGAAAAGGGGGTGTGTTACTTCAAGGGAATTGTAACGTTTTACTTGTTGAAAAATGTCCAAAGAAAATGTGAAAAAAGCACACCAGCATTATTTAAATCTGTTTGGGGTACTAGGATAATGTATTTTCGTACCGTACTTTTCCATATGATTGGAATATTTTGCAGTTTCCTTAGAGAAAGAGTTGAGATGTTTGAGGACTGAATCAGTGGTTTTCAGGACACTGATAAGTGGCTCTTCTCTTTCCCCCCAGAAATCTGTATCCACATTGCTCACATCCTCACCTACTTCATATTTTAACTCAAATATCACCTTCTCAGTGAGGTTCTCTCTGGCCTTTGACATTTCCTTACTCCTTTCTCTGGTGTGTGTGTGTGTGTGTGTGTGTGTGTGTGTGTGTGTGTGTGTGTGTTGAGCTCTTACTATTATTTAACATACATGCTATATATTTGTATTTATCTCACTTACTTAGCTCTCCAGGGTGGGGATTTCTATCTGTTTGGTTCACTTCTATATCCACAGTGCCTAGATGAGGGTCTGGCACCAAATAAATATCTGTTAAATGAGTGAATGAACAAATGAATTCTGGGTTCTGGTCCTAGATGGGAGAAAGCTACTTGAATCATTGAAAGATACAGGTGAGCAGAGGGGGCAGGCAGGAGTGTGTTTGAACTGGATAGTTGATTTGGAGAGGAAGGTGGCATATGTAAAAGTGAGGTCAGCAGGCACTTGGAAATCAGGGAATGAAAGGACAGATGAGCCAAACCAAATTGGAACTGAATCCAACTAAGCACTGAGCTCCTGTATGTACAAATAGATGTACTTGGCTATCAGTCTTGCTGAAGAAATTTGACCAGTCATAAAATAGATAGCTTAATAAGGAAATTCTCTATATTTATTCTATGTCATTTAAGAAAGATAACTGCAATTCAATTAACTACAAAAGAAGTACTCTATCTCAGAGAGGGATTAAAAGCTACTGTTTTATCTATAGTCTGTGACGGTATTAAATAACTTTTACCGGTTTCCAAACATTGGACTTGACTCATCTATTGTTTATCATTTATTGTGCAGGGAAGAAAGAAAGATTAGTTGTTAGAGTTAAAAATAATACCAGCCATGTTGAATGTATATTCATTGAAGATTCTGATGCTGAAAGAGATTTAAGGAATAAAGATATATATGTCTTCCTATGTGTGAGGCTTTTGCTAAATATTTCTCTCAAGGCTTGAGGTTTGCTTGCTGTGGAGCCGAATGAACAAAAGGTTGTTCAGGTGACTCTAGGCCAATTGTTCCTCAACTTTAGTATACACGTGATTCAATTGGCAAGTTTATCAAAATGGAGATTTTAGGACTCCTACCGGAGAGAGGTGATTCAGAGTTTCTGGGAGTGTGTGGGCCCAGGAATATGAATTTTAAACGGTTACCCCCAGGTGATTCTGATGCAAAGCAGAATGCAACAACAGTTGGAAGAAAATTGCTGTAGATGATTCTAACTTTTACTCAAGTATCTTGCTTTTGTGTGGTGTGTACCAGATATATGCAGTAATGTGTTGGGTGCTTGGTAATAATGTGTGAGCAGAATAAGTGTGCCAACATCAGCAGTTTGAAAGCTGTAAATAATATGCCTGCAACGGAAAGAGCAGCACACAAATAAATACAAGGTGTGTTCCTACAAGAAGCTGAAAATCTACACAAAAAGGCATATTTACTGGTGGGAAAATTTAAAAAGGTATGAAGTATTAATTTCCTATTACTATTGTAAGGAATTACCGTAAACTTAGTGACTTAACACAAATTTATTTTCTTATTGTCCCAGAGGTTAGAAATTCAAAATGAGTCTTATGGGACTGAAACTGAAATGTTAGCAGAGCTGGTTCCTTCTGGAGGCTCTAGACGATGACATAGTCCTTGCCTTTCCAGCTTCTAAAACTGTCTTCCTTATGTTCTGGGGTTCATGGCATCCTGAGGTTTCTCTCCATTTCTGCCATCCTATTGCATTCTCCTTTTCTGTAGTCAAAACTCCCTCTGCCTCCCTCTTACAAGGACATTTGTGATTACATTTAGGACCCACCCAAATAATCCAGGATAATCTTCTCATCTCACAGTTTTTGATTTAATCACAACTGTGAAGTCCCTTTAGGTAACATTCACAGGTTCTAAGGATTAAGACGTGGTGTCCTGGGGGCCATTATTCAGCCTACCGCAGGTGTATTAGAAACATGCGACAACAGCTGCCTGAATATAGCAAAGCTGTGTCCTTTCTCTGAAGTCTCTGTAAGTAAATGGAACTTGTAAGCTCCATAGTGAACTAGTAAATACTGTGCTTAGTATATAAATGTGAAGTGATTTACAAGAAGAGACTATACAGGTTTCCACAGTGCTAATTTCCTTGCCTGAAGGAAAATGTAGTTGGAAGGTGTAATCAATCTATTATAACAGCGTTTTAGTGCTGGAACGGACAAGGACCTTCAAAGTTTATTGCCATTTTATGGGAGTCAGCAACATGTTGTTAGTCCCTACTGGGTGAATGGCACTGTATCAGACATGGTAAGGTGAAAGGAGAGATTGGAAAGATGGACACAATACTTAAAGACTTGTCCTGCTGAGAGATGAGACAAGCTCTTCAAATATAGAGAGTCTATGACCCTATAGAATAAAGGCCACTAGTCCAAAAGGAACCCTGTATATGTAGCAGACCTGTCTCAGAATCCTTAGGCAAACTCTGTGAAGGTGGAGGGAGCAAAATACAAGCAAGGAAAGGCCATCAGAGCAACTTTATCAGTGATGGTATTCTGGAGTCTCCTTACGACAGTGTCTGATACCAAGTGGAATGGAGTATAAGGCTGGTCTTCGGCCTCTTTAAAGGTGTTTTAGTCATTGTTCTCGGAATATCTGTCTTATGGATCTGTGGCATGGATTCCATGGTAAGACTCCCAGAGAGGCTCTAATATTTGTTTCCGTGGTGTGTTCTGTTCAAATGGTACGTTTTCAAGTAGTTGTGGTTTTGCTATTACCATGTACCTCATGCTTCACAGAGTACTGGGATTTTACTACCTATCCATCCCCAATTCTAAATTCTGCTCCTTCCCAGAATGAGTTCTTTGACTATGGTGATAGAGACTGCCTATTAGGCTGTTCTTGCTATAGAAGCTACAGAACAAACTTTTCACCTGTAATATGCTTTTCTACTCATTAGTCTTCCTTTCTCAACAAGTCTTAAGTTCCATTGCCTAAATAATCTCCCTTTGTCTTTTCCAGTCATATTACTCTGCCACAGACCCTGAAGTGGCTCTCAGTTTCTCAGAGCCACAGCCAAGACTCCTCACTCAAGATGTCCAGGCTTTACCAGTGCCCGTCCCCTGGGCCTGGACCACCTGCCTTAGCCAGGCCAGCTCCTGCCCCCGGCCCCTCCTGGCCTCCTCTTTATGTTTATTGACATGTATGTCTGAGCACTGGTTCCTTGCTTCTGTCAGAATTTTGTGTGTATTTATTTCCCTTTTGCTTTGCCAAAAAAAAAAAAAAAAGTTACTGTCTGAATTGTAAATAAGGCTAATACTCTTGGGCTTTTAGTTTCTTGTTTACAACATCCTTTCCTCTTTGTATCAATATATTTGTCTTCTACATAGTGCTGAAAGCGCCTGCTCCCTTCTCTCTGGCTTGTTCTGTTTTATTGATTTGTATGGTGAACACCCAAAGAAAATTATATTCACATAGGTGAATTAATTCAGCTTTATTGGCGGAGAATTTAGTGACAACCACATTGTCGTTTTGCAGTTGGTAAAGAAAGGGACTGAGTTTTCAGATAGGCAAAAGGAAAAGTGAATTTATTACTGTTATGGTAGTGATATTTTACAGCCATACAATAATCACTGTGTCTTCCAAAGTTCCTAATGTACTCCTGCAGTGTGAAATTTTCTCAGGAAAGGACTCTGGCAAACCAGAAGGTTTGTTTGACTTTAATACACTAAATTACAAATGTCAAATCAGAGAAAATGTTACTCGGTTCGTTATTGAACAGGTGCACCACTATTGTAAATGTTTTCTTTTTTTCTTCTTTGCTGTTTGGTATAACTACACACTGTTTCACATAATTATATAGCAGCTACTACAATTCACTTTTAACACAGCAAATAATTAAAACAACCTAGAATAAAGGCTTATACACAGAGAAATTTAGTCTCATTGTCCTTTAAAGTGACTCAATGACTGTAAAAAACCTCTTCAAATTTTTCATCTATAAAATCAGAAGATACAGCTAACTTCATAGTTATTCTACAGATATTTTGTGAAGATAAATGAGAAAATCTATGAATTATTTCAAATTATTAGAAGAATGTCTCCAGGATTTTTTAGTGTATGATTTTAAAACATTTCTGACAATTGCATATGTTTGCTTACAGGGTTTGCATTATATTACAACGTGTAAATGTATTTTTACCTTCCCTTTGAAAGTTTAATACAATGAAAGATAAATGTTACATGTAAGAATTTGAATAATTGCTTGCTTTCCTATACTTCCATGCTGCTCTGTCCCTGTTCTGATCAGTCACCATCTCTGTGAAGAGGATTTCTCTGAAGAGCCAGTGTAAATTAGATCCACTTTATTATTTTCAACCATAAGACTTTGTTGCTGCATTTCCCCACTGGACTGAAAGCTCTTTGAAAAGAGATTATGTCCCTTTTGCTTACCTGTGGACACTCAGCATGTGAACAGTGGCTTGACTGCTAATAGATGCTCATTAAATATTAACTGAATAAATAAATGCCCCGTTGATGAAATCCTTAATCAGTCTTTGATGTTCTTATTATAAATTGCACAGCTATCAGAGACAAAGTCAGTTTAAATTTACCCAAAGTACCCTTCCATTGTGAGTCCCTTTCAAAGGATATTCTATGCCAATGATGGCAAATATCTGATACCAGTGCCACTTTTCCTATCCTTAAGAGCACAGATGGCATTTCACAGATCATGGCACTTTCTCCTTCCAGGTGCAGATGTGGTCTCAGAGTTCATCCCTACGTGTCCTCTAAGCAGACACTCTCAGTTGTTAGGAGAGTTGAAAAGTCATTGACGTCCCTACTTTTGTGACAAAGGAATTTGAGATAACTGCCTTTATCCCCTTCATTTTCCCCCTTCATTGATTAAAATACCTAAAATCCTATAAAAAGATGAAACAAATATACTTTAAATATACTGAGTCCATGAAACTCCAAGGTAAAGGCCAGTGAGTACAAAAGACACCACCCTTGGACACCTATTTTGGGCATTCAAGTGTTCTAAGAGATCAAAAATATGTAACTCCTGTATCTTAGTTCATTGCTGTGATGTATTATTACACAGGTGGTAACAAAATTTTGAATATTTTTCAAACGCCAACCTCTTATATTCCATTTTGGCTACTAAAGTTATTTCTGTCTAATCACTACCAAGCTCATAGACAGTTATATAGGAAGAAACAAGGAACTCTCAAGAGTAGCAGATGTTAGCTGAGCAGGTGTTATGTATGTATTTCCATCGGAAGTGAAAGATACAAAGGATTAAAGCCCTGAGAATATTAAAGAAAACCTTTCATTATTTTATTCTCAAAATAAGGGGACTAGATGAGAAGAATTGAGGTATACCAATCTCTCAGGTGTAATATATATATATGTATATATATATATATATACATATATATATATATAATGATAAACTATTACCTTCAGAAGGAACTTTGAGCCAAGACCTGGAAAAGTTAACTGAGTTTTACAAGTTGACAGAAGTAGTTAGGGATAAAGCTGTGTTTCACATCCCTGTGTATTCCTAGCATAGTATCCCTTCCATTGGACTAAATGGGCAGTTTGGTTTATACTGGTTGTTGGACGAAGTTCTGCAGAGGGAAAGAGAAACCCTAGGAAGCGATTTACATTTTTAGAGCTGGGCTCTTATCCTGGAATGTCAGAAAATGCAAATAAGCAGGTGTAATAAAATTACATTTCATTGCTTTTGAGTGGTAACTATATTTATGAAGACTTAGTTTCTATGTTACAATTAAATAGAACTTTGTTACTCTAACATAAGAAAACAACTGATTTTTTTTTTGCGCCATAAAATGAATTATTGTACAGCAAACTTCTGACTAACCACACAAGAATTATCCAGTTGGTGAAATATTTTTTTAATGTTTATTTATTTTTGAGAGTGAGAGAGTGACAGAACACAAGTGGGGGAGAAGGAGAGAAAGAGGGAGCCACAGAATCCAAAGCACAGATCCTGATGTGGGGCTCAAACTCACAAACTGTGAGATCATGACCTGAGCCAAAGTCATATGTTTAACTGACTGAGGCACCCAGGCACCCCAGTTGGTGAAATATTTTGAACTAGTCCCCCCTATCCTCCAGCTGGGTCTCATTTGTTCCAACAGAGCACTGGTGTGAGATGGGTACAGACAAGGTGAATGACTGTCCTTATGTGAGAATGTGACTATAACTGGATTAACTTGGTAACTAAAGGACTTGTTAGATAGAATGTTAGGACTAGTTGAATAAATCCATCCATTTCTCTGCATCCCTACTACCATCTCTCCAGTCCAAACCATAATTATCTTTTATTAGGACTTCTATAATAGTCTAACTCATTTCCTTGTATTTGTTCCTAGTCCCTTCTAACCCATCACCTATACTGCAGTGATGGAATCTGTTTTTTTTTTTTTCTTTGCTTTATGTTTCAGTGACACTTTTCCTTGCTGTAATATTTTTTGTCTTTTTCTGCCTTTGAAATGAACTCTCAATTATAAAAAATATCAAAGTAGATTTAAAAATTCCAGTTCTTGGCACACTATGAAGTTCACAAGTGAAGACAGATAGCAGCCACATGTGGCAAGAGGTGGGAAGTAATTAAAGTAGTGGTTACAAATGTTCACAGGAAGCTAAAACTGTCCAACAGGTTGTGCCCATATGTTAGCACAGGTTAGAGTAGTCAGTACCTGAGTGTGTGGCCTCAGTGTGTTTGGATTCAGATTGTACAAAACAATACAATTTCTTCCAGTTAAGAGTTCTTGGCTTACATCAACCCCAGGTTGGCTGGAGGGCACTGGGATGATATCATCTATTTAACACATCCCACCACCCACCTCCCCTCTGGTAACCATCAGTCTGTTCTCTGTAGTTAAGTCTGTTTCTTGGTTTGCCTCTCTCTCTCTCTCTCTCTCTCTCTCTCTCTCTCTCTCTCTTTCCCTTTGCTTATTCATTTTGATTCTTAAAAGCACGTATGAGTGAAATTATATGGTATTTGTCTTTCTCTGACTGACTTATTTTGCTTAGCATTATACTCTCTAGTGCCATCCATGTCATTGCAAATGGCAAGATCTGATTCTTTTTGATGGCTGAGTAATTTTCCATTATATACATATGATATATATGATATATATTATCTATATATCTATATCATCTATCTATATCTATGTCATCTATCTATATGTGTATCTATATTGTAGATAATGCTATAAATATCAGGGTACATGTATCCCTTGAATTAGTATTTTTGTATTCTTTGGATAAATACCTAGTGGTGCAATTGCTGGATAGTAGGATAGTTCTATTTTTCACTTTTTGAGGAAAACATACTGTTTTCCAGAGTGGGTGCATTAGTTTGCATTCCCATCAACATTGTAAAAGGGTTACCCTTTCTCCACAACCTCGCCAACACCTATTATTTCTTGTGTTGTTGATTTTATCCATTCTGACAGGTATCAGGTGATATCTCATAGTTTTGGTTAGTATTTCCTTGATGATGAGTGATGTTGAACATCTTTCATGTGTCTGTTAGCCATCTGTATGTCTTCTTTGGAAAAATGTCTGTGTCTTCTGCCTACGTTTAAATTAGATTATTCATTTTTTTGGATATTGTGTTTTATATGTTCTTTACATATTTTGGATATTAACCCTTTATCAGATCTGTCAGATATGTCATTTGCACATATTTTCTCCCATTCCATTGGTTGCCTTTTAGTTTTGTTGATTGTTTCCTTCTTTGGGCAGAAGCTTTCTATTTTGATGAAATCCCAATAGTTTATTTTTGCTTTTATTTCCCTTGTATCCAGAGACATATCTAGAAGGGAGTTGCCATGGATGATGTTAAAGAGGTTACTACCTGTGTTATCCTCTAGGATTTTTATGGTTTCAAATCTCACATTTATTCTTTAATCCATGTTGAATTTATTTTTGTGTATAGTATAAGAAAGTGGTCCACTTTTATTCTTTTGCATGTTGCTGTCCAGCGTAGTCTTTTATACTTGTAGGTTCAGTTTGGGGTTTTCTATACTGTTCTGTTGATCCACATGTTTATTTTTGTGCCAGTACCATACTGTTTTGATCACTACAGGTTTGTAATATAATTTGAGGTCCAGAATTGTGATGCCTCCAGCTTCGGTTTTCTTTTTCAGTATTACTTTGGCTATCCAGGGTCTTTTCTGGTTCCATATAAATTTTAGAATTGTTTGTTCTAGCTCTGAAAAAAATTCTGGTCTTATTTTGATAGGGATTGCATTAAAAAGTCCAAAATTGTGATGCCTCCAGCTTTGCTTTTCTTTTTCAAAGTTGCTTTGGTTATTCAGGATCTTTTGTGGTTTAGTACAAATTTTAGGATTGTTATAGCTTTGTGACAAATGGTGTTGGTGTTTTGATAGGGATTGCATTAAATTTGTAGATTGTTTTGGGTAGTATAGACATTTTAACAATATTTGTTCTTCCAATCTATGAACACAGAATGTTTGTTCACTTTTTGTATGTGTCATCTTCAATTTCTTTCATCAGTGTTTTATAGTTTTCAGAGTGTAGGTCTTTCATCCCTGATTTGGTTTATTCCTAGGTATCTTATTATTTTTGGTGCAATTATAAATGGGATTGATTCCTTAATTTCTCTTTGCAGTGATGTAATTTGTTAAAATCTAGTTCTGAACATATCATTTTGTGGCTTAAAATCTTGCCTGTGCCCATAGTATTAAATTAATATCCTACAGTTTGGTTTATAGGCCTTTCTTTAATGTGGTTTAAAGTTTCTTTTTACTTCTTTAGTGTCATCTGTTACTATATGTCTCCTCACATTTCTCATTTTGTCTGGGCAGGCTTAACAAGCAGCTCCCAATTATTCCACCTGGCGTAGGTCACTGATGTGGTCTTTCTGAAATGCAAAAGTAATTTTACCATTTTCTGGCTTAATATTCACCAATTAAATACCATAATTATTATAATAAAGTGCCAATATTTATTATTAATTTTAAAATCATTTATTATTTGGTCAACATTGTTGCCTTAGCACATAATGTTACTTTGGTCTGGGATGTCACTCTCCACTTGGTAGCTTACTACATCCAACTTATCTTTCAAGATGTAGGTGAAACATCCCCTCCCCTGAGAATCTCACAGTGTTATTAAAGGATTCCTATTGTATACTCCCTTAAGACATGCATATACCTGTGAAATTCATTCATTCATCAAAGTTTTATTGAATGTCTACTATGTACAAGGCCTTTGACAAGTAAATTAAACAAAAATTTTTACCTAAAATAATGGCACTTTTATGCAGTTAGAACTAATAGATAAAAATCTTTGTTCTCAAGCAACTTACATTCTTGGAAAAAAAGCAGCAAGAAACAAAATGAATACGTAAAACATATATTTTGTTAAATGGTGGTAAGTTTTATAGGAAACAATAAAGTAAGGAAGGAGGATAGGGAGTCCTGGAGCAGGAGACTCAAATAATAGAAAATCAGAAAGAAGAGATATTTGGACAAGTATCTAAAGGAGAAGAGGGAATAAGCCCTGGAGATAGATATCTAAGGGAAAATTCAAAAACCTTTATGGAAGAATCTCTGGAATATGTGAAGAATGCCAAGGAAGCTAGTGTATGAGTTGAATAAAGTTAATGTGGAGCAAAGTAGTAGAAAATCAGCGAAGAGGTTCAGAGGGCTAGATTTTTATTGGAATTTTGAGGCCCTTATAAAAACTTGGGCTGTTACTCTGAATGAGATGGCAGGTCACTGGAGGAGGAAAGGCAGAAGAGTGATATTCATTTGAAAGGAATATTTGGTTGCTGTGTAGAGAACAGACTGAAGGGAGTGGGGATGAGACATCAGTAGGAAACTAGAGCACTCATCTACCTAAGAAATGAAGGAAGCTTGAAGCAGGTTGGTAGTGGTAGAGTTGTGAGAAGTGGTTGGAGTCTGGATATGTTTTTAAGGTAGAGCCAAAGGATATGATAACAGATTGAACATGGAATGTAAGAGAAAGAGGGAAACAAGGATAATACTGAGGTATTGGACTTAAGTAGCTGGATGGAAAATCTTTAAGGGGAACAGTGTGTTGTTGGGGGGGTAGGGTGACAGAAAGGAGGGAGAAGAAGGAGGAGGCTGAGGAGGAGAGAAGAGAGGAGAGAACTCTGGTATCCATTTTCAAACATGTTAAGTTTGAGCTGCCTATTAGATATCCAAGTGCAGATGGCCAATGGACAGCTGGATTAACGAGTCTGGAATTCTGGAATTATGGGGTAGGTCTTTATCATCTAGTTGATATTTATAACCATGAGATAAGTGTTACCACCGAGATACTGAACATAGACAGAAAAGTGAAGATGTCTGAGGATTGACACCCTGGACTTATCAAAATTAAGTAATGAGAGGTATGAGGCTGCAGTGGAATCAGTAAGGAGACTGAGAAGGAGTGGTTAACAAGATAGAAGGAAAAATAAGATGGAAGCCAAGGAAAGAAAATGGTTCAAGGAGGGGAAATGATTGTGTCAAGTGCCGGTGATAAGTTAAGTATGTTGAAGACTAGAATCGGTCTGTTGAGTTTGGCATTCTGAAACTGTTACTGATTTTGATGAGAACGCTTGTTGTATATAGTGGGGATGAATCCTGTTGCTGTATAGCAGAAATGAAAGCTTTATGGCAGTAAGTTCAAGAAAGACTAGAAGCGGATAGCATAGCTAGGCAACCACCCTACTTACACTTATTATCTCAGGGCTGTTTTCATTCTCAAAAGTGTTCCAGTTTGGATATTAACTTATGTGTTCATACTAACTATATGGAAAATTTTCAATGGGGCATTGCTGGAAACCATAGCTGTAGGAACTGTGCTCAATAAAGTTTTTTGTTTGAAAACACAGTAAGTGATACAGAGTATTTGCTAATGAAAATGATCCAATATGCAGGCATAAATTGGTCATGTGGGAATAAAGAGAAGTTTGGGCATGATGCTTTTGAAAAGGCGAGAAGAGACAGAATGTGGGGGTTTTAGCCTTATGTAGGAGCTTAGTTAATCCTCTATAATGGGGGAGGCAGAGTACACTGTTCCATTGCTTACATTATATTTTTGTTGTGGATTTGTTTGTTTTCCACATATTATAAACCTCCTAAGGGTAGTAAGTGTAAATGTCTTGTTCATTTTGTGGTAAGAGTTTTTATTATTCTATTTCTATTCCTTAGTATAATACCTGGAACACAGCAGGTGTGCAATAAATGTTTGAATGAGCAACTGTAGTCACCATGCGCAGCCTGCATATGTTTTATCTTCTCACTCAGATTGGATTATTTCCATCAACTCTTGACAACCAGATTGATTTAATTGTGTTTCTCCTGTCTGGGCCTACAGATAGCTTGACTAACTGGTAGAGTTGATTGACAGGAATGCCTGTGTTTCTACCAAAATCGATGCTTCCTGGGAGTAAAATCAGTGACCTTTTGCTGCATCATTTTGCAGTGGTCCTGGTTATGGTTTCAACATGGATTACTATTTATTTCACCTTGAACCTTCTTAAAGCTATCTACTCTTCCCCAGAATACTTTGTTATTTTAGTTTTCCATTCATATGGCATTTATCATTATCTGTTGTTATTATCTAACCTACCTAATACATGGGAAGCTCTTTGAAGATGGGCATTCCATCTTCATTGGTTTTTTTCTCAAAATGCTTTGTACCATCTCTGGTTAGAAAACATGTCTTCTTCATCACTAAGTTAAAAATCCTTTGTCCAGGCCCTGGTGCGAATTAGATGCCAAATAAATATTTGTGGAGTGAATGACTGCGTGAATGAATGATTACTGTCTGTGATGTATGCTTATGATGCACAGACCAGATCTCCTTTCCTGTTTGATATGTCTACCCCCCAGCTTTTCATTGCTCTGCTCCTAGTAGTTGACACCTAAAATCTTTTCTGAAGGACTATCTTTGGGCCACTGGAGCTGCATCACATAGATGCTCCAAGAATAAGTTCTTGGGATTTTATGCCTTCTCCTTGCTAACCAGTATCTGATGACTGAATATAAGAGTATGGAGGTCTAACTATCATACCTCAATGCAGTGCAAACTTGCAATCGCAATTTATACTCTAGAGCTCCCTGTGGGATCAGGCTGAGGCCAAGACTTTACCTCAAATTGCACACACATTTGCTTGGCTTATTAGCCTCCCTTATCTCACTTCCTTGTTCTCTCATAGGTTTCTCCTAAGAACACTTCCTTAGCGGATGACTTGTATGCTCCCTCTTTCCTTAGAGTCTGCTTATTGGGAACTTTACTTAAGGCAGTGCATGTTTATAGTGAGTTGAGTCAGGGTCAGGGAATCATATTCACTATCTCTCTAAGAGTCTTAAGTTGTGCTGTTGTAGTCAGTTCCTCCTGAGAGTTTTTGGTTTTATATTACTGCCAACCAAAACTGTAGGTGACTGTGAACCAAGTTTGATATTTGATTTCATTGTTGGGTTGAAAAGTAGATTCACTATTTCAGTAAATAATTGTCATTGAATTTAGTAAATATCTTATTGAATTACAGGTCTTTCTAATATCAAGTCAGGATGCATTTTTCTTAACTTTCTACTCTTTTTGTTTATATACATCTCTGTTCTCTCCTTAAGTGAGGATGACAGTTAATTGTATAATCAATTTTTATATGATTGAGTGTCACTTTCTTTTGTCTTCCTGTTGAATATAAATATCCATTTCCACATACTCAGCAAACCATTTATTTATCTTTTTTTTTTTTTTTTAGTAATTTGAGAAGAACACAAACTCCTCTATCTATAAAATAGGATTGGAAGTAATGTGTTTTAGAACTTAAAAGCACTTTAGTCAACACCTTCATTTTATAAGTGAGAACACTTGAGGCCCAAAGAGCTTAAGTAATTTGTTCAATATCCCCCAGCTTGCTTAGTGGCAGAGCAGGACTAACACCCAACTCCCAGCCTGCTGTCTTCTCTACTGCTCCACAAATACACATATATCTTATTCACAGAATTGATATGAGGATTAGGGGCCACATCTGTGAAAAACAGATTTAGCCTTTGGAAAGAAAGATGCTGGATAGCTTTATGAAATCTTTATGAAAACTAATCTCCTTTTAACCTTTTCTGTACAATTGTTAGTTTTGTTCAGTTTTATGTTATTTGCCTCAGGCTTCTTTTTGGCCGAGGACTAGATAATATACAATGCTTGATTTAAAAATCAATATTAAGTATCCGAATTGTGTTAGAGATAGGAAACACTTCAGCTGGTTTTGAAGCTGGGAGCCGTTGCAGACGGCCTTCCAGCATGGCGATTATTTATGTACATGAAAAGTTTGCGATTCCTACTTTGCATACTGGGGATAAAGACAGTTGGTTCCAAAGAAAAGAAGGAAGCACAAATTATATTTTGTTCAGCCTGGTGATACTTCCAAAGCTTGATGCAATGTGTCTTTAACAAACCATGAATTTTCTTTCCTGCGGAGCTACCATATCCTGCCTACTTACAGCATTGTCAGGGAACCATTATACTAATCCACCGTACCTTCATATCTCCAGCAAGCACATGTAAGTGATAACTCGAATATTTATTTTGATGCAAGGTGTATAAATCTTCTCTATGTCATCTTGTAAAGCAAGGAAATTGTGACTTGCTCAACTTGGTTACTTTAATTGTTCAAGTTTGGTTCTTTCAGCTACAGCGTGCTTTGATATATGAATAAGAATACTGTTTAATTTTTGTAGTATTCAAAGTGATTTGTGCAGATTCATATATGCAGGGAAGATAAAACTTGAATACCAAAAGGCTAATGTAGCTTTTATATATATTTTTAATTAGGTACGATTATATGCAAGACCTGATGCTATCAGAAGAGGATCTGGGGACTATGCTCTCCATATAACAAAGAGATTAATAGAATTTTATGAAGACTACTTTAAAGTGCCCTATTCCTTGCCAAAACTAGGTAAGTATTTTCATGGTTATTTTATTGGAAGGGATCCTTGAAGGTGGAAATTTTTCTTCGTGCATTTATTTCAGATGTGAAAATTCCAAGAGTATATGTTAGAGAAGATGAGCATGAGAAAGCTAATTTCTTCTGAAGAGGTAAAATAAAACCTAGTGTTTCTTAGGTCTTGCCAAGAAGTTTTCATAGGAATTAAGAAAGGCATTGTGTAAGTTTAGGTTTCCAAAAGATAACCACGTAGCTATAATTTGTTGAATATGTACTGTGGAGAGGTGCTTGCCAGCATCTCATTTAATCCTCACAGCTACTGGATGGGTAGGTACTGTTAGAACATTTTCCACCCAAGGGACTTGACATCCAGGGAATATTTCATTCATCCAGGCAGCCAATAAGTGGAGGAGCTGGGATTTCAAGTTAAATCTTGATGACTCCCAGAACTCTTCAATATTTTACACTGAGAAGACACTCATTATTTTCTTTTTCCTAATTCTCAGATGTTGGATCTCAATGTATTAATTGTCCCTCACATTATTTTTGTCTAGTCATATGTCAGTACAGGTATACTAGGTAGAATAAAAACTGTATAATGGAAGAGAAGGGAAACTGTATAATGGAGATTGTGTTCACCACCAATATTCTTACTTCCTTTTACAAAGATAATATGTTCAGTAATCATTTGTTGAGTGAATAAATGAGTGAATTTTGTTATCCAAATTCGAATGAAGCTACCACTTTTTCAGGGGAGTGAACTGTGACTTTCCAGGAAGTTAGAAAGGGTGTGTATACCCATTAGAAATGCTGTAGTTATTTTTCCTTCTCAGAAAACCTGTTTTGAAATGTTACATCATAGCAGTATTTTGTCCCCCCGCCCCAGCCCCTGCCCATTTTATTTTCCTTCTCAAGAACATTTTGATCAGCATCCACATAAAAGTGATTGCTCATTGGTAAGAATAAAGTGCTTACCTGATCAAAAGTGTTAGCATTTGAACCACAGGTTCCTCTCTATGGAGAACTGGGTTTATTTTATTAAAGTACCTGCCTGCTGCGTAGCTTTATTGGCCTTACAATGAGTTGTTTAGGAAGTAGATGAAATAGTTGATATTGTTACTAAATTGGTGTGGCATACAATTTTAAGGAATGATATTACAAAATTCGGAGTTCTTTCTGAAAGATGTGCTCTTAGAATCTATAAGATTTTATTTCAAATTTCTAAACAAAATTTTATTTCAAATAGGATCTATATTTAGTTTAGTTTAGTTTTTTTTTCCTTCTTTCCCTCTCCCCTCCTCTATATCAACTTCCTATTAGCATCTGTTACACTGAAATCTCCCTGGTAGACACCCAATGCAGGAAGGACTATCTGACCTCATTTGCATGGGAGGTGACACTGTTCTCTACTCCAGGTAAAACCGGCTGGGAACCTCCCAGCTTGACCCTAATGTAAAATTCACAAGTGCTTATGTTGCAAGTTCAGCAAGAGAAATAAAATGTGGATCTTTGTCCCCTTCAGACCAGTAATTAGTAGAGGAACTCAATTTATAACTTCAGGGGGTTCCATGTAACTGTCAGCTTGCAGCAGGAAGCATTTCTGTTCCTCTCTTTCACTCACAATTGAACCATGCAGGCTTTCATCTGGTAGAAAAGAGCTTTGTTCACTGTTACTATTACTTGTTAAGCTCCTTATGGTGTATATAATTGAATTATTTGACTTACCCCAGCACACTCCTTTTTATGTATGTAGGGGAGTTACCATGGTCTATGGCACTTTATAAAATTCCTTTTAAAATTCTACTTATTTATGTATCTATAGATATTTAGAGCTGTGTATTAATGGATTTATATGTCTGCTTTCTAAATACTCCCTATATAAAATTTCTAAGCACAGAAGCATTTTGACAGATCCTTAGTTCCCATTGTATATAATGATTAAATAAATTCTATGGAAACCAACTCAGTCTTTGTTAATGGTACATGTGGATGTGTCCTAGAGATGAACTGTGTCTGCCTTGACCCTTCAGATCTATCGAAGATGGTTTTCTCTCTCCCTCCCCACTTCTATCTTTCCTTCCATCTTCTGTCCTTAATTCTTTCCCTCCCTCCTTTCTTCCTTTCCTTATTTATTTAATAAGCACTTATTGAGTGCCTCCCACCCACACTTTTCTATGTTATAGGGATACAGCAGTGAATGAAAAAGGCAAAAATCCCTTTCCTCCTGAAGTCCTTCCTTCAGGCTTACATCCTGTTGGGTAAAGACAGACATTAAAGCAATTATTAACACATATAGCATATCAGATGGAGATAAATGCCATTAAAAATAATGCTAGAATGGAGGGAAAAGAAGAGTGGGAGGAAGATGAGGCACGGGAAGGTGGCTGAAATTTTAAAATGAGTAAATACAGAAGGCTTCATTGGGAAATTGACTTTGGAGCAAATCACTTAAGGGAGTAAAGAAACAAGCCAAATGATATTGTGGGACAAGGATATATAGGCATAGAGGCAGAGGAAACAAATTGCCCAGATCTTGAGAGGGGAGCTTGGTGGTATATTTCAGGAATAGGCAAAAGGCAAGTATGACTGAAACAGAGTGAGTAAATGGGTGTGAAATAGGAGATGAGGTCAAGGAAGGAGTAATGGATGTGGAAAAGATGATGTATAGCCAGCAGGTCATGGTAAGGATTCTGGCTTTTTCTTTTCTTTTCTTTTCTTTTCTTTTCTTTTCTTTTCTTTTCTTTTCTTCTTTTCGTCTTCTTTTTTTCCTGGGTGAGATGGAAATCTATTGGTCAGTTTTGAGCAGACGTATTACATAATCTGGCTTCTGTCAAAAAAGGGTGAGCTATGCACCTAGTTTGAAAATACACTGTAGGGCGGGATGCCCGGGTGGTACAGTTGATTAAGCATCAGACTCTTGATTTCAGCTCAGGTCATGATTTCATAATTCGTGAGATCAAGCCCTGAGTCGGGCTCTGTGCTGACAGTGCAGAGCCTGCTTAAGATTCTCTCTCTCTCTCTCTCTCTCTCTCTCTCTCAAAATAAATAAATAAATAAACATTAAAAAAAAGAAAATACACTATAGGGCAATTGTTCTTAATCAGGGGTTAATTGAGGCACTTAGCAATATCTGGAGAGATTTTGTTTGTCACAACTCAAGGTGGGTGGTGGGGGAGTGTGTGCTACTTGTTTAGTGGGTAGTACTGCTAAAAATCCTATCATGCACTCAGCAGCCTCCACAATAATACTAGCTCCAAATGTCAGTAGCGCTGAAACTGAGACCCTGATTAGTGGCAAAGTGTGAAGCATGAAAAACAGTTAAGAGGCTCCAGCAAAATTCAGGAAAAAAATGATTATGGCTTGGACTAAGATGCTAACAGTGAGGTAGTTGGAAGTGGTACAATTCTGGATATATATTGAAAACATAGACAGAAATATTTGCAGATGAAGAAAATGTGGGATGTGAGAGAGAGGTACCAAGGACAGCTCCAAGGTTTTTTTTTTTTGGCCTGAGAATAAGGATGGAATTGCCTTTTGCTGAGACAGAACAATTGTGGAAGGGGATAATTTTTGAGACTGATATGTCTATTAACCATTCAGGTGGCACCTTGATGTCTTGAAAGGAACTCAAATAGGCAGTTGAACTTATCAATATGATGTTTGGGTGAGTAATCTGGCTACAGATATCCATTTGCCAGCATATGATGATGTAGAAAGTGGTGAGGCTATATGGACTTACCAGGGCTGTGAGAGCAGATAGAAAAGAGAATAGGAACAAGGAGGGGCTGATGCAGTGTTCAGAGGATAGGGACATTAGGATCCAGTAAAGACTTCAGAGAAGGAGCAACTGGTTGAGAAACTAAGAAAACATGTATCTGTAGTATTTCTGACCATCTCATGAAGAATTTCAAAAGTGAGCAGATGTTAAATTGTGGTAACTCAAGTTGGATGGGCACTGAGAATTGACCATTTATTGGTGCTCGCCATGTGAAGGTCATAGTGATCTTGACAAGAGCAGTTTCAGGGCAAAGGCCAGAGAAGTGTGTTCAAGAACAAATGGGGGTGGAACTGGGAGGGGATACAATGACTAGAGACAGTGAGTTTAGACCACAGATTGGTACTTCTGAAAATTCCCAGTGGGGAGTGTTCTGGGAATAGAGGAGAAGGGAGAACTGTTTGTGTTCTATCTAGTACTGCTCACCTCTGGATAAGAGCTGTTTCTGTGAACTGGTAGCCCCTTACCTTGCAGATCTGACCCTGTCCCAAACCGTATCAAGGGAGACATGGAACTTGCCTCTCTTTGATTTGCATTAGAAAACTGAAAATCAAAACAAGTAACAAAACTCTCCTCCAGGTAACCTGACACTACTTACTGAAGCTTTGGAGGTGATGTGCACATGTGTGCACGCTAGGCCATTACACCGCAAGAAGCAAAATGAAATGCAACAAACCCGTAAAGTATAATATTGTATCTTTTCTTAAAAGTCACTTTGCTGTTCTGTCATAAACCTGCGATATCTTCTCTCTACCCAAGTTCTTTTTCATTCTTAGTGCTGAATAGTTTCACTTTCTCCACTGTGGCATCATCTCATGCTAGATCCTCTCCAAGGATTTGAGTTTCCACTCCAAGTAGTTTATCAGAATGGCTCCCTAAGAGGAATTCTGATGCTTGTTGTTAGGACAGTAATTTATTCTCCTTGTTGCACAAAGATATTCCTTTAACATTTTGAGCCAAAATAGGCAGCCAGTGTATACTGTATGATGATTTGTTTTTAAAATCTCTAAGTTAGTTAATGAAACCTTAATTGTATGAAGTTTGTAGAGATTTCCTCTTGCTTGGTATTGGGTTGTAAGCAGAGGATACAATACCAGAAGCCTTTCTATAACTGTGTGTCCTGTTTTCCCTAACACTCTCAAAGGCATAGAGGTTTACTTTACAACAAGATTTTTGTAGACATATAAAGAATTAAGCTATCTGTCCTCTAATCTCAAGAACATTGACCACAGCTACAAAACCAAATGGATTTATATTTATAAACTATGGGCCATTCTTAAGGACTTTGTACATTCTAACCCATTTAATCTTTTCCACAGCCTTTGAGGTAGTATCTGTTATTTTCTCATTTTCCAGGTGAGGAAATTTAGGCACTAAGTGACTAAGTAATGTACTCAGTTCACACAGCAGGAATTAGAGGATTTATAATTCAAGTCCAGGCTGTCTGTCTCCAGAATCTTGAAATTCTGCTCAAACAGATTCTAGAAATGTTGAAGATCCAGAGAATTAAATATGGGTCACCTTAATAAACTAGATAATCTGATTACTAGAGGGATAATGTAATACATATTTTTATTAATTTCATATTGATATTAAAAGTAATATATGGTCCTTGTAGAAAATTTGGAGACTTAAAAAAATTGAAGAAGTACATGTTTTATAACTCATAATTTCATCAACTAGAAGATCTATTTGAATACTTTATCATTTTCTTTTAATTCTAGTGTAATTAACATAGAGTGGTTATATTAGTTTCTGGTATACAATATAGTGATTCAGCACTTTCATACATCACCCAGTGCTCATCACTTCAAGTGCATTAATCCCCGTCTTATATTTCACCCATCCCCCCACTCTGTATTTGAATATTTTAAATAGTTTTTCATCATAGCTGCTTTATAAGTTAATTAGGTAGCAGATAAAGTGACTCAGATTTGTATTACAGTATTTTGTTATTCATCCTATTTATATTTCAATTAATTATGGCAGATAGTTTTTAGTTTCCTTTTGCTGCTACTTTGTAATTTGTAAATCAATAAGTTTTGTAAGGGAGTTTGCTTGATTGCTTCTTTTCAGTACACTGTGCTTTTATGAAGAATTCATTACCTGCTGTGATTGTAGAAGGAGCCACAGGTATTTTGTAACAAGAATTTCTGGCCTCAAGGAGATTGTGGTTTTGTTGAGGAGATAATACAATATTTACTGAAATTAATGGATTAGAGACTCACACAATACAGAATATAATCAAACACCGAAATTTTGTAGGACAAAAATATAGTACCATGTTAAGTTAAGAATGTGGGATCATTGCACAATGCTGTAGGCATGAAATGCACATAAAAAGAAGCTTTATATTTACCTGAGTCCTGAAAAAAGAAACACATTTAATCGGAGGTGGAGAAGAAAGGGGAGATATCATTTTGAGAAATGTGTAGTAGGGAAAGCCCTTGGATCCCATGGGCTTTATGTATCGTGTTGATAGAGTCTATTTTTTTTTTTCTATAATGAGATAAGTTATGGGATAACTTATGGGATAAATTGCCCTATTGAAGTTCATGAATAGAAGCAGCTAGCTTGAATGATTGAGTTTTGTTTAAGCTATCACAGATGTATTCCCTTTTTTATTATAGTGGTGTTGTTGTTGTTGGTGGTGGTGATGATGATGATGGGCTATTTGCAAGTAGTGAAGCTTGGGAGATTTTTCATTCATAAAATGTTTGCACTGACCACTAAGTATTTCACTCTCTGTGGTTATGCATCTTTTTTCTTTAAGTTGTGATATGTTTGTTGTTTCTAACTTGAAGTGATAATTATATAATACTGTTCCCCATCTTAGTTTTGCATCTCACACTTCAGTTATTATTTGAGACTTCATTTTTTTTAAAGTATGACTTTTTTTCTAATCTTGCTTTTGCTTAGGTAGGCATTGAATACTATACATATGTCTTGTTGGTTCAAGTAATACTGCTTTTAATACTGGGGTCTCTATGTATAGACTGGTATAATTATGCATAATGTCAATTTACTCCCAAGATGCTTTTTTCAACCAGAATTCCTAAAAATATTTGAAGTTATGCTGGATCTATTTAATATTATGGTTTCTTGATGGAAACTAATGTAAGGCTGTCCCTGTGGATTAACATTCTAGTACATTGTTAAGGGATCAGATGAGACAGTACTTTGCCTTCTGATTTACCAGGTAGTATAGAGAAATGAATTTCCTCAAATGGCTATCCTCCCCCCCCCCCCCATTTAGAATCAAATAGTCTCTCCCTATTTTATAAAACTAATTTATTTCTGAAAAACTCTTCATATGATGATTTGTTCATAAACCGAAAGAGCAGTTATCGTTTCTTTCAAAGGAAAATATTTTTCATATATTCCTAATCCTCACTCTGACAGCCATGTGTAGTAAAACAACACCAAATCCTATTAAAATGGACACAGTTACTTCAATATATTACAGTTATTTTAACACAGTTTAACAAGCATTTTCCCCTTCATTAATTATTCCATAATATGGCCACTTAATTGTTCTTGTTAAGCTATTTTGCTGCTATTAGATGCTATATACTTCCAAGTCTGTACTAACAAACAAAACATATATAGATACTCAATGTTTGTGATATTTAATAACTAGTGAAAAAAAAGAGAGAAAGAAACAGAACAGTAAAGAAGAAAGAAATCAATGAAAACAGTGCATTTTAGTGGGAATGATGCATGAGATTATTACTGCTGTAAACTAGCAAACCACGGTACGCTGAGTGGAGAATTTAATGCGACACAAACCGACTATAAAACTGAATTAACTAATTAATTCGACAAGCATTTATTGAGTAGTTACTATGTACACTGTATTCAGCAATGACAATAAATGCCTTCTTCCACTAGAAGCTTAAAATCTAGTTGAAGAGATGTTTTTTTTAATTATTTTGCTAGCTTGTTCTTTGCTCTATTTGCTTACTACCCTCCTTCTTACATTTCCAGTTTTAAGAATTTCAAACCTTCACAACTTTGGATTTAGTCCTAAGTATATTCTCACTGATTTTCAGGGATTGTGAAAGATTGCTTATCCTGAAAATAGATGCAATTTTAGAAAGTGCTTAATTTGATCAGGGCGTATTTACAAAGAGACCTCCAAGACATTGTTGTACATTTTCTGACAGAGGTAGTTGGCTCTTAAAGCTTGGCCATTAAGTTAGGAAATAGCTCCTTCCAGTGTTTTCATATGTAGTCATTGCCTGGGCCTTGTGCCATACACTCTGCATTCTTTTCTATTAGTATGGGTCAAGTGGTGTTCCGGCATTGGACACCTCCTCCTTTGTGCATCCTCCCTCACCTGCTCAAGGACATCACTTCAGCAGTCTTCCCTTCCCACTCCTGAATCTTCAGTTTTCTCTATTGGATCTCCCCCCATCAGCATTAAAAATATGGTGCTATTTCCCTCAACTTAATCACACGCCACACACCCTCACTCCAGCTACTACACCATTCTCTCTTCCCTTTTACAGCTGAACTGCTTGAAAGTGTTGTCCATCTACACTGACTCTGATTTCTGTCTTTCCCTTGTCTCTTGGATACCCTCTCCATCGGGCTTTTGCCCTAACACTGTACTAAAACTGCTCCTGTCAGATTCAAAATGGCTCCACATTGCTAAACCCAGGGGCCAATTCTAAGTCCTCCTCTTGAGCTGTCGGCAGTATCTGACAGTTGTTCTCTCCAATGTCTTGAAACAGTTTTCTCTTGTCTTTTAGGATAACACATTTTCCTGTTTTCTTTTTTTCTTTTTTCTTTTTTTTTTTTTTTACCAAATCACTGGCCATTCTTTCCAAGTCCGTTTTTTCTCTCTATCCCCCTCTCCAGCTGATTCATATTGGAGTGTCTCAGGACTCAGATTTTGGACCTTTTATCTTTGCTATCTATGTTGCTGGTGACCTCATCCAGCCTCATAGGTTTAAATACTACAGTTTGATGGTGATGATTTCCAAATTTACAGATCCAGCCTGGTTCTCTTCTCCGCTCCAAATTTCATCATTCTACTGGCTGTCTGACATCTACATTTGGATGCCTAATGAGGATCTGAACTTAATATGTTCAAATTGGAGCTGCAGATCTTATACCACTATCTTGTTCCTTTCATCGTCTTTCCTATCTTAGGAGAGGGCAATTTTATTCCTTCAAAAGTTGGTTATGTAAAAAAATGACTGGGATTATAATCTTTTTTTCTCATGTTACATGTCCAAACCATCAATAAATGGTTTTCTGGTTCCATATTCTACATGTATTCAGAATCTGATCACTTGTCACCATGTCCACAGCTACTCTCATTCCAGCCACGATGCTTTCTTATCTGGGTCGAGGGGTGTGAGAACATGACATATTTGAATCTACCAGGTTCTTATGAAGGATTGGGCTTGTCTGATGATGTTGCGCTCCTACTCAAATATTCCAATGGCTTCTCATTAATTATAGAGTAGAATCCAGAACTTTTGCTTTGTCCTGCAAGACCCATGAGGATCAGGCCCATTGCTACTACTCTGACTCATCTCCTACTTCTCTCTTACTCATTCTCTCTGTTTCAGCTGCAGCACCTTCCTTGCTGTTTCTCCAATGTACCAAGCATGCATCAGCCTTAGGCCTCTGCACTCATTCCTTCCTAAGCCTGGAACACTTTTCCTTCAGATACATACACAGCCCAAATACCACCTTTCCCAGTGAGGTCTTCTTTGATCCTTCTATTTAAAATGCAACCTTGCTAATTATTTCCTATCTCTCTTCCCTAATTTACTTTTCTCCATAGCACTTTGTATTATTTCCCTTGGCATATATTTATGTCTTATTTCTTATCTGTCTCCAAGTATCCCCTGCCACTGCCCCAAATGTAAGCTCTATGAGAGCAGACATTTTTGTCTGTTCACAGCTCTATTCTCTCTGCCTAGAGCAGTGTGTGGCCCAAGGTAGGCACTTAATAAATTCTTGTTGAGTGAATAAGTAATCTCTAGTTTCTTCCTGTTTTAACCTTCTTCACCACATTGGAGAAGGAGAGAGGGAAAGCTTTGGCTGCTTTGTGAATTAAATAAAATATAATTTATTTTTTAGTAGAGTAAACCAAGAAATAATGGTAATATATCTTATAAACTTCTAAGGAAGTTCTTTTTTTGTAAATATAAGTGGAAGGGGTGAAAGATGAGTTAACTGAAGCTGCAGCCATTTTCTCATTAAGGATTCATGTAAAGGAAGTTGTTGGTGAAAAATGGGTGAGTTGATATCTAGAAGTATTGAACTTTTGGTTTATTATCGTAGCAATCCTAAAGCAAGGAGGCTATTAAGAAGCTATACTTTGCACCTGGAAGGATTCTGCAATCTAAAAATGAAATAACTATTTAGTTGTCTACCAGCTCTTTCCCTCTTGTTGTTGGCTGAGATGAAAATAACATTTATTCAGGAATTTGACAACATTGTTGCCTATCTACTATATATTAGACATTGTTTTATTAGGTACTAGAGAATCAGCAGTTAAGAAGAGACATCAATCCCTGTCCTCATTGAGCTTATATTTTAGTAAAGAAGAGAGGTAGACAGTAGATAAATATATAGTGTTAAAAAGTGATAACTGCTAGGAGCACCTTGGTGGCTCAGTTGGTTAAGTGTCTGACCTCAGCTCAGGTCATGATCTCACAGTTTGTGAGTTTGAGCCCTGCACAGGGCTGTCTGCTATCAGCACAGAGCCCCCTTCAGATCTCTTCTTCCCCTCTCTCTGCCCCTCCTCTGCTCACTTTCTGTCTGTCTGTCTGTCTCTCTCTCTCTCTCTCAAAAGTAAATAAAAAAAAATTTAAGTGATAACTGCTATAGGGAAAATAAGGCAGAGAAGAGTATCAGAAATGGTGGGTTGTAGTTTTAAATAAGGTAGATGGTCAGGGGATGCCTTGCTGAAATGGGGATACCTGATTCAAAATTTGAAAGAGTGAGGGTATCCTGAGGAGAAGGGTGTCTAACTTGTTGAAGAAATAGTAAAGAGGGGTGCCTAGGTGGCTCAGTTGGTTAAGCATCTGACTCCTGATTTTGGTTCAGGTCATGATTTCATAGTTCATGAGTTCAAGACCTATGTTGGTCTCCATGCTGACAGTGTGGGGCCTGCTTGGGATTCTCTCTTCTTCCCTCTGTGCCCCTCCCCCACTTGCACATGTGTATTCTTTCTCTCTCTCAAATAAATAAATAAACTTAAAAAGAATAGCAAGGAGATCGGTGTGCCTGGAGCAAAGTGATTGAGATTGAGGGTGGAGGAAGATGAAGTCTACAAGGAAATGGGGCCAGGTTGTGAAGGAACTTGTTTTTTGGCCACTGAAAGGTACGTACTTTTATTCTGAGCAGAGGCATTACTTTAGTCTGCTTAGGTTGCCATAACAAAACCCATAGACTAGTTGGGTTGAAACAACCCAAATTTATTTTCTCACAGTTCTGCAGGCTAGAAATCTGAGATCAGGTACCTGTCCAGTCAATTCTGGTGAGAACTCTCCTCCTCGCTTGCAGATGGGCACCTTCTTGCTGTTTTTTCACACAGCAGAGGGAAACAACAAGCTCTCTGGTGTTTCTTCTATTAAAAGGCACTGCCCTATCATGAAAGCCCCACTCTCATGACCTCATCTAAATGGAATTATCTTCCTTCCAGAGGCCTCATCTCCAAATACCATCACATGGGGAGTTAAGGCTTCAACATATGAATTTGGAGGGGATACAATTCAGTCCATAGCAGGCATGGTCCAACATGGCTTACATTTTTAAGGGATTGCATTGTCTGCATCATGTAGAACGTTGGGGGAAGGGCTGGGTCCAAGCCCAAAGCAGAGAGAGGCTACTGCATTAATCTGAGAAATAATGTTGTATCAGACCAGAGTGGTGACAGTGGAGATGGAGAGAAGTGGGCAAATTTTGATGTATTTTGAAAGGAGGTTCAACAGGATTTGCTGAATTACAATAGGACTTCAAATGAAGGTTTGATGTCAGTTCCTCTCAACTAGAGTTTAGACAGGCTTGAAAAACTATGAGTTTTCCTTTATTCCCCCTGTGGCTTACACTTGTATGTAGCTACAGTGAAAGGGAACAATCTTTCTATGCCTCTTTCTCTTTCTTGGTTATTTGAAATTAACATAGCAAGATAAATAATTTGTATTTTCTGTATTTTCTAGACAGAGCAGCTGTATTTAGAACAAAATAATGGCTGTAATAATCCTTTTCTGGGAGTGAGTTGCTTCCTTCACTGGCCATTGGTCAGTCTGGAGTTAATTATAGCCAAATAGCAATCCAAAGCCCTAGAGAAAGGGAGGAACATTTCATTAAAGTCTGGGCTGGGGATTACTGCTGACAGAAGCACTGACAATCAGGCAATTTTAAAAGAAAGGTGACCATTTCCATAAACTTTAGAGCTAAGATAGCTTATATTCAGATCAGAAGGTTTTTCGGAATAGCTTCAAGAAACTGAGACTGAGGGATAGTTATGTAAATTAAGGTTAAGTGTCTAAAAGTCAATTAAGGCAAGATGCTCTATAAGAGAGAAAGAGTCAAAATGCATTTTTTTCTTTTCTTTGTTTCAGTGTATTTCTGACAGTGTTCTTTATCCAATTTAGAATTTTTCAAATGTTTCCATTGTAAAGATAGGAGTGATTACTTCCTAATAGATTATCCTTTCATTTTGAAGGTTTACAAACCAAGTGGTAATCCTGATCAGGGCATCCTTTTACCTTTGGCATTAAGGTCTTTTGATCTTATCAGATAATGAAGGCTAATAAAAATCCTTGCTGTAAGTCAAGGAATATCTACTTATAATTTCATAGGGTGGAAAGCAGATGTTCTGTTGTAACCTGAGGAAGGTGTGCTTTATTTACTCTCTTGTCTAATGTAGGAGATGGGTCCTCATCAAATTTTAATCATGAATTATTACAAAATCAGCTATTTTTTAAAGCTTTAAAATTATGACTGTATTCATTATGACATTGGGGGATCCAGGATTGAGACTGAAAGTTGTTGAGATTTCAGATGGAAAATTGCTACTGGTCCACCTTTCAGTGTTAAAATCTTTTCATTACCGCCTGTGAGAATTTTGCTGCTGCTGCTTATGGACTTTGAAATGTAAAACAGACTGAAGTGTAAAACAAACCTTAGCCTGTAAGGGAGGTTGCAATACACAAACAGAGTGAATCCAATATGGTAGTTGTAAATGAAGGCTTTAGGGCATTTCTGAAGCCTTTTAAAGGGTAATTTTGAAAGAAAGGGTGAGTCCCATATGCCATTTTTTCAGTTGGAGGAATTTTAATGGTTTGTAACTTAGATTTATTCTTTATTGGCTTTATTTTTTTTTCCCTTATAGATTCTGTCTTTGTATGGGAAATAATTTATGAATGATCTAGAGTGTGTCTTCAATAGTATAGAATAAAATGTTTTTAAGCTTTTAAATTGTTTAGCAGTTATTTTTATTGTACAGACTGAAAAATATTCACTAAGCTGTAAAATAATTGGTAGATTGATAATGTGTAGGACAATTTAGCTTCTTAAGTACATTGAGATATATCCTGCCAATTTTTATTAATATTAATAAAGCCAGCTGGTAAATGGTATGAAACTTGATGAACCAAATTTCTCTAGTGGACAAAACCAAGGCTTCATGTCTGTAGCAGAAATTTGGGTATACCCCAAATCATAATTTCTTACATCTATTGCTATGAACCAAATTGTATCTCCTTCAAATTCATATGCTGAAGCTCTAACCCTCAAGTGCCATATTTGGACATAGGAGATAATTAAGAGGTAATTTGGAGGTCATAAGAGTAGAGTCCAAATCTGATAGGACTGATAGCTTTAAAAGAAAAGGAAAAAGAGATCTCTCTCTCTTTCCATCATTCATGTGAGGTCACAACAGCTGTCTACAATCCAGAAAGAGAGCTCCCACCAGAACCTAACCAGGCTGCAACATGACTTTGAATTTCTAGCTTCCCAGACTATGATAAAATTAATTTCTGTTGCTTAAGCCACCCAGTCTATGGTATTTTGTGGGGCAGCCCAAACTGCCTAATAATCCAATAGGTAATTTTCAATACTGTTTGTTTAGGTTTGTGGTGGGGTGCCAGTGAAGACATGGCTAAAATAAAGATCATAGAAATCACTTGAGTTATTCAGGCCTTTGAATAACAATTCTATTTTGTCTGAATTTGATTATTTAGAGAGAACTTATTGATTTACCTCCTTAAATACCTGTTACTTTGCTTCACCCTTCCCTCTCATCTGTACTGAAAAAAATTCATGATTAAAATGAATAGTAATCATTTAAAGAAGTCTCCATAATCAATATGATAGTTTTCAGCAAACTTTCTTTGTAAAAGGTTAGAAAGAAAACATTTTTAGCTTTGTGAATCATACCATCTCAGTAGCAACTTTTCAACTCAGCCATTATAGCATGGAAGCAGTCATAGACAACATATAAATGAATGAATGTGGCTATGTTCCAACGAAATTTCATTTACAGAAACAGACGGTTGGCCAGATTTGGCCCATAGGCTATAGTCTGCTGAATCCTGCATGACTAGATAACCTCTTTAGTTCAACAATATAAAAATTACAAATCCTTTAAACCAAGAGACCCTTATTAGGGTTTTTTTGTACATTTTTATAGATGTTTAAGAATCAAACTGAATCAGTACATTCAAAATAATTAGTATACTTTGTTTTTCTTAAAGGCTTCCATTTGATCATAAGTACATACAGAATATATACATTCATAGAATACATTTTTATTAATGAGTAATTATTAATGTATTATATACCATGCATCAATTTATTAATATATAAATTTTAAAATATGTTTGTATACAATTAATTTATATACACTGATTATATATTCACATTTTATATATTACATATTCATACTCCATATGCACATAAAGACTGTTATACTGAATACCCTTATATAATTTATTTTCCATTCACACTTAAAATGAATAACATTTGGAAACTTTGATCTTTTTTGTCAGGATTAACATGCCCATTTTTCTCTACAACCTCTAATAATGCTTCAAATTAAGAAGGGAGATGGTAGAGAGTAATGACTGAGACTGAGGAAGGAAGGCAGGGTATGCTGCAGATTTGAGGAAAGGGAAGGTGTGAGATAATTGTCCTGGAGCGGGGGGGACAGCCAAATGATAACAGAAATATAGTATGATTTCTGCACAGAATAAGGGCCCACTTAACTGTGTGGTCGTAAATTTAAAGTGAAAGCCATGATCCAACAATGTAGGCACAGGAGAGACATACAGTAGGGCTAAGCCAGGGTGGAGGTTGTGCCCAGGAGAGAATGATGGAGAGAGAGGCAAAGGAGCTGAAGACAGCAGCAAGGGAAGGACTGAATAGTTACAGTGATGCCTCATGTCATCTAACCTGGGTGAAATGGGATCTAGGATGTGAGAGGAGACATGGCTGTGAAAATGTGTACAATTAATGGGTTGGGGATCCCAGGATGGAGGAGGGTGAAATATTGTTGGCACAGAAGTTGAAGAACAAGGCTGGGGAGTTAGGATGCTGCAAACAAGAACTGGATTGCTTAAAATGAAGACCTTGCCAGGCGGTATAATCATTGGAAAAGACAATGTCCAGGGTATGACCACAGACTCTGTGGGGACAATGAAAAAGACTTTTGAATTAGGTGATGGGGCTTACATTTCAGATCTGTATATCTAATAGTAAGAGACATTATTTTGAGTAATATGATGCTTCTCATAGTCCTAAGTTCACTAAACCTCATGCCTAGACCACTGCGGCCCTGTTTCAGAACTTGGGCCACAGGAAGGTGGCCCTCACATTGCAATAGTCATTCCTGAGATGTGCAGGGTAGAACATGTGCATAAGAAATAGTCTCAGAGAACACATAACATGTTTCAGAATCTGTCACATTTTTAAACCTAGAAGATGTAAAATTGAGGATATGTTCCTACAGTGTCAGATTTTGTGTATCTGTTGTCAAACATATCAGTCACTGAAGATACGAGATGAAAAAAAAACTACAAATAAATGATCACAAAGAAGAAAATACGCTGATCCTCATTCTTAGTTGGCGGTTGATTTATTTTGATAGATATATTGCTGTGTTATAGTTGCTGTTTTTTTTTGTTTTTTTGGTACTGAGCCTAGAAGTGAATCTTAGAATGCTAAGATCCGATGTGAAATATGACACAAGTATCACAAAGATGTTGCCACAAAGCTCGTTAAAGTATTAAGCTTACATTAATAAGTACTTTTTTGTCTTCAAAAATACAGCAGGATAAAAAAAATATAGCAGAATGTAGATAAATGTACCAGTACAATTCCCATCATTTTGCTTTTTGCAGTGTTTCACTGGGAGAGAATGAGTGGGTACAAATTGCAATTAGTAATTCACCGGACTCACGTGAACATGCTCAGGTATACATTACCCTTTTGTGCACTGAGGGTGGTAAAAGTTTAAGAAATAGTAGTTTGGGCAATTAATTGCATAGACTTGGAAATGTTAAGATGAGCTATTTTTAAGCCTACCTTAATGTACTTAATTTAAATTTTTTAAAGTCACCAGTGTCTAATAAACGGGGGCAAGACAATACTTTCTGAGCTCTCAAATTCTAAACTCCCAGGCAATCTACCCAGGCAACAGGTAGATTCTGAAGATGCCACTTTCAACAAGATTTAGAGGAGATTCATGAAGCAGTGTGTATTTGTGACAGGAATTGTATGCCTCTCATCTCCCAAAACAACTCTTGCTTTTCTTAGGTACAACAAACTGCCTAAGAAAAAAATGTACAAAGAAGAAAGTCATAATAAGATTTCATTATTGGCCTTCCTTAATAGATGACCAACTCTATTTAATTTCACGACATCATAAGCATCATAGATGTTTCATGCCAGCATCCTGGGCATCTCTCATCATCTTGAGTCTTTGCTACATTTATATGCATGCATTCCCTGATCTCATTCAAATTCACATCTGCTCCCAACTCTCCCATTCCACCTTTTGGAACTCCCTCTGTGTTATTAGCAAGTTCCATGTTCTTAACTTCTTTTTTGAATGTTTTCTTTACTTTTCAGCTCTAACTAATCTTGACTGTATTTTCAAGGACACCTATTTGCCTGTGGCTCTCTTAAGTGGGGGTGAGTTTTCTTTCACATCCCACAACATGCAAGCCTGGAGGTGTCATTCTAGTTGAAAGCTATTTACATTAAGTAGCTTCTCTACCACCTTCCAAAAATCCCATCTACCTGAGTTGATGCAAGTGAATTATACTGTCCCCGTCCTCATTTTGGCTGAATTTATTTGGTATTGCCTCTTAGGTATGCACTTCGTGAAATGATGTCTCACTGATGATCCTGAAACACTGCTTTTCTTTCCACCACTCTTCTGCCATTTTTGTTGGTTGTTTCAATGTCCATATTGGTAATCCTCAAAACACTTGAGAAACCTTGGTCTCCTTAGTTGTAGTGATCTTTTCCCTTGATCCATCTAGTCCATGGTCATACCCTGGACATTGTCTTTTCCAATGATTATACCGCCTGGCAAGGTCTTCATTTCAAGCATTCCAGTTCTTGTTTGCAGCATCCTAACTCTCCAGCCTTGTTCTTCAACTTCTGTGCCAACAATACTTCACCCTCCTCCATCCTGGGATCCCCAACCCATTAATTGTACACATTTTCACAGCCATGCCTCCTCTCACATCCTAGATCCCATTTCACCCAGGTTAGATGACATGAGGCATCTCTGTAACTATTCAGTCCTTCCCTTGCTGCTGTCTTCAGCTCCTTTGCCTCTCTCTCCATCATTCTCTCCTGGGCACAACCTTCACCCTGGCTTAGCCCTACTGTATGTCTCTCCTGTGCCTACATTGTTGGATCATGGCATTCACTTTAAATTTACGACCACACAGTTAAGTGGGCCCTTATTCTGTGCAAAAATCATACTATATTTCTGATATCTTTTTGCTCTCCCCCTCTCCAGGAGAGTTATATCATATCTCCCCTCTCCTCAAATCTGCAGCACACCCTCAGTCTCAGCCCATGATCTGTATGCTTATTTCATTAAAAAAAACAATCAGAAGTGAATTTCCCCAAACAGTCAGTTAAGGGTCCAACTCTTGATCTCAGTTCAGGTCATGATCTCACAGTTCAGGAGATCTAGCCCCATGTCAGGCTCTGAGCTGACAGTTCAGGGCCTACTTGGGATTCTCTCTCCCTTTCTTTCTCTCTGCTTCTCCCCCACTCATGCACAAGTGTGTTCTCTCTCTCTCTCTCTCTCTCTCTCTCTCTCTCTCTCTCTCAAAATAAATAAACTTGAAAAAAAAAAAAAAGAAGTGAATTTCCTTCTTCAGTCATCTGCATCCACACCCATATACCTAGCCTTCCCTCCTGGTATGATAAACTTTTCTGTGAACCTATATGAGGCCAGCTCTTCCACAAATGGTCTTAATCCCATACCCTATATTTGCTTTTAAGACTTTGCTCTTAAAATTACCCTCTTAATTTTCCATCATCAGATTCCCTCCCCTCTTAACTAGGTTATCTTTAGACAAACAGGTTTCAATATACCCTGTCCTAAGCTAGCAAGCAAGCAAGCAAACAAGCAATATTTCCTGACACTGATTTCCTCTAGCTGTGGTCTCTCTGTTCCTTTATAGTAAAACTTTCAGAGTATTTTCCATACACTTTCTGTTCCTTACCTCTGCTTGTCCTTTGAGCCTATTTTAATTAGACTTTGAGTGTCACCAATAACTCTATGGTTCTATTGAACCATTAGGTCACTTGAGGGACTTCATTTTACTTGACCTCTCAGTAGCATTTAACAGGGCTGATCTCTCACTCCTTTAAAAATTTCTTTTCTTGGTTTCTGGAATGGTACTGTAGCTCTCCCTACTTCACTGGCTAGTATTCTCATAACCTTTCATAGATTCTAATTTTTTCAATGTCTAGATATTTACTATTCCAAGAATGGAATCCTTGCTCTCTCTTTTTTCCCTCTTTGGTGTCTCCCTATTGATTGTGTTCAGTCCATGGCTTTGGGGACTTATGTTTGCTGATGACTCACACATTTATATCTTTATCTCTGACATTTTGTGAGTTCCATCTTATTGACATTTCAGATGCCAAATAGGCAAATATAAACACCCAAACACAGAAGTCTCATTTTCCTCACTGAACTTGCTCCTTCTTCCATCTTTATTTTGTTAAAAGCAGTGCCAGGATGTTTAGGTAAAACATCAGTCAGCCTTGATTCTTCTCTCTTGTACATCCTTTATGTGATCCACTAGCAAGTACTGTAGACTTCTACCTTCAAGGTATATCCTCTATTTTCCCAGTTCTCACTAATTCCACTGCTACAATCTATTCCATATCACCATCTTCTTCCTCCTGGGTTATTGAAACAGCATTCAAAATATTCTCTTGCAACTTTCTTGCAACTTTGCCTGTTACCCAATTCTACTGTCCGAACAACAACCAAAAGTGAGTTTTTAAAAATAAACTGCATTATTTCAGTCTCCCTTGTGTTGCTTCCCACCAAATTTAGAACAAGTTCTTATATAGGAGACCCTCCATGATCTGTCCTCTGGTTACCTTTCTGACAGAATCCACCCTTGCCTTTGTGCTCACCCCTCTCTAATAATATGATTTAATTTTTTTTTAATGTTTATTTTTGACAGGGAAAGAGATAGAGTATGAGCAGGGGAGGGGCAGAGAGAGAGGGAGACACAGAATCTGAAGCAGGCTCCAGGCTCTGAGCTAGCTGTCAGCACAGAACCTGATGAGGGGCTCAAACTCACGAACTGTGAGATCATGACCTGAGCTAAAGTTGGATGCTTAACCAGTTGAGACACCCAGGCATCCCTAATAATATGATTTTATATGCTTACTTGAATATGCTACTCTCATTTCTCCTTCAGAAACTTCAAATTATTGTTCCCTCAGTCTGAAGTGCTTTTCACTAGAGACATATTTTGGGAATATGTTCAAATGCTGTCTCCTATAGAGATACAGAGAGACATTCTTTGATGATGTTACCAAAAGTAACTACTCATTAGACTTCATGTCCTTGTCCTTTTTCATTTTTCTTTTTAATACTTGTATGCCATGTTATATATTTTGTCATTTATATACCAAAGTCTAGTCATTCAGTTGGAAGTTTCATGAAGGCAGGAATTTATCTTATTAATTATATATGGTTTCTCAGTGACTGACAAATAGTAGATGCTTAATAAATATTTAGTGGATAAGCAAATTGTCGAAATATCAATGTTTTATTCTGAATTATCCCAGGTTCACTATTTTTCTTCTTTGTGTAAATATGGACAACTTTTCAATTATTTTAAGTCAGTAGAACCCAATTTAAAAATTTTAAATCTTATGTGGAGCCCTAACATAGACAAAAATATAAGCAAGAGCTTGTCTTGTTTATGGAAGTAGGGGATTGATGGGGGTATTCCTTGTTCTACCATTTCTTTAGCATGTGCCAATTGAAATATTATATACTTAATGTATGTGATAGAAACATTTTTATTAGTCCCAGCTTAAGGTGTTTCCAAATTAATAGAAAAATTAAACTCCAAGTATTATTGGAAGGCCAGCGTTTGAAAAATCTTCTCAGGGTAGTTTAGAAGAATCTCCTAAACCTATAGATCATGAGATTGAATTTTCAAGAGAAGAATACCTAATTCTTAATAGGGAAACCATCGCAATGGAGTCTGTTCCCAATTTCTGGAATAATCTGATGTGAAACTTGATAATTTTTTGTGTACTTAATAAACTACTTATTTGCTGCTTAATAAAGTGTAGGAACTAAGGATGATTTATTTATTATATTATTCACATGAGAATAACATTTCAATGTTGTAACATATTTTCCACCAAGAAACAGTTTTTTATCATGAAAAATACGTAGTTCTTTGCAAAAATGAAAATGTACACGCAGAAAGTTCAAATTAAACCTAGTTTGTACTTGAGACATATAAGCTGCAAAAAATAACTCCCTTTCACTTGGTTTTAGATAACTCTTGTACAAGTTTAATTAAAATTATTCCTTTTTTATTCTTTTTTAAAGTGTAGTCATTCTTATGTCTTTAGAAACAGACTACTTTTTTTTTAAAGAGTAAACTTTCAATGATAAATGAGTGACAGATTTCTAGGTTCTTTATTGCCTCTGTATCTCAATTGTCTGTGGTCTATTTTAAAATGCAGATGAATAGGCTATCAAGGGAGAAAATGGAGTGCAATGATTTCAGTTTTAATTTCCCACTCTGCCACTAACTCACTGTTTAATCTTGGGCAAAAGTCTCTCTGGACCTCAGTTTCTTAATCTAATAAATGGGGATCTTACTGCTTGTCATTTTCATTTTGTCTAGGATATTGACAGATAAGTATCAAGCCTTTTGAGTCCATCTTAATTGGTGAATATAGATTAGATACCTATGGAAGTGTGTTAAATTCTTCTGTTCAATTCAGCAAGTGTCTTCTAATGTATTACTAAAATGAATCATTTTACACAGTGAAAATTCACTTATAGGACACTGCAGAAGGAAGTATTTTGTAAAGCATTCAAGTTTATTAGTAGAAACATCATTTCCTGGTTTTTGAGAATTTTCCATGGCACTGTAAATGTAGAAAACTAGGCATTAGTATTAACTGCTATTGGTATGAGTAATTCTTTTACTCAAAAGAGAGATATATCTTAGACTACACATACATTTATTTAACATGGAGCTGTAAGCAAAATCAGATTTCACATACTGACAAATAAAAACTCTCAGGGTGAACTTGTTTGTTATGCACATTAGCAGCTATGCACCTAGAGAGCTTTCATTTAGCATGTATTGCATATTCTCAAACCTTGGGAGAGTGAGGACTTTGCACAGATACTGTCAGAAATGTCTTTCAAGATCTTACCATTTATTTATGAGTAACTTAAGTAAATCACATGCCTAGTTTATAGAAACAATTTTAAATAAGCCATATTAGGATTGAATTATAGATTATATATGTTTTGTTAATACACGTATTCGATTTCACTCTATATAGTATCCTATTCAGATAGGAGAAAAAAATTGTCTTAATTAGGGAGGATATGACTACTGAAATACTTTGCATGTTGAATAATGCTCTCTTACATATTCTTTGCTTGAAGAAAGTAATTTTCAACTAAAAAGGGACTATATTAATGGACTAAAATAGTTTATCTCTCGAGTTATTATATTTCAAATACAATTAAGGTATTTGGCCGAGAATATTTAGGGAATTTTTTAAGATAAAATATTTTGGGGGTCCTACTCAGCCATTATCTTCCCTTTTAAAAAATATGCATAGCGCTATCTTTAAAATTTTAATTTCAGTATAGTTAACAAATAGTGTTATATTAGTTTCAAGTGCACAATATCGTGATTTAGCAATTCCATACATTACTCAGTGCCATTTGTGATAAATGTACTCTTTCTCCTTCAAATGTTTACTTTGAGAGACAAACAGTGTGAGTAGGGGAGGGGCAGAGAGGGAGGGAGAGAGAGAGAATCCCAAGCAGGATCCGTGCTATCAGCACAGAGCCCGATATGGAGCTCAATCTCATGAAACGTGAGACCATGACCTCAGCTGAAATCAAGTCAGAGACTTAACCAACTGAGCCACCAAGTGCCTCTGTGGTAAGTGTACTCTTAATCCTCTTTACCTATTTCACCCATCCCTCCACCATCTCCCTTCTGGTAACCATCAATTTGTTCTCTGTAGTTAAGAGACTGTTTCTTGGTTTGTCTATTTTTTTCTTCATTTGTTTTGTTTCTTAAATTCCACATATGAATGAAATCATATGGCATTTGTCTTTCTCTGACTTATTTCACTTATCATGATACTATGTAGATCCATCTATGTTGTTGCAAGTGGCAAGATCTCATTCTTTTTTATGGCTAATATTCCATTGTGTGTGTGTATATGTGTGTGTGTGTGTGTGTGTGTGTGTGTGTGAATCTCACATCTCTTTTTTAAAATATTTATTTATTTATTTTGAGAGAGAGAGAGAAAGATTGAAAGATGGAGAGAAAGCACAAGCAGGGTAGGGGCAGAGAGAGAGGAAGAGATAATCCCAAGAAGGTTTTGCACTCTAAGGGCAGAGGCTGATGCAGGGCTTGATCTCACGAACCTATGAGATCATGACCTGAACTGAAATTGAGTCAGACGCTTAACCAACTGAGCTACCCAAGCACCCCTTTTACATCTTTTTATCCATTCATCTGTCGATGGACACTTGGGCTGCTTCCAAAATTTATGTATTATAACTAATGCTGCAATAAACATAAGAGTGCATATATCTTGGGGCACCTGGTGGCTTAGTCAGTTGAGTGTATGACTCATGATTTAGGTTCATGTCATGATCTCATGGTTATGAGATTGAGCCCCATGTAGGCTCTGCACTGACAACATGGAGGCTGCTTGGAATTTTTTTTTCTCTCTCTCTTTCTCTCTGCCCCTCCCCAGCTCATACTCTCTCATATCTCTCTCAAAAATAAACAAACATTAAACAAAACAGTGCATATATCTTTTCAAGTTAGTGTTTTCGTATTCTTTGGGTAAATATCCAGAATTACTGGATCATATCGTAGTTTTAGTTTTAATTTTTTGTGAACCTCCATAACTGTTTTCCACAGTGACTGTACAAGTTTGCATTCCTACCAACAGTATAAGAGGGTTCCTTTTTTCTCCACATCTTTGCCAACACCTGTTTCTTGTGTTTTTGATTTTACCGATTTTGACAGGTGTGCAGTGATATCTCATTATGGTTTTGATTTGCATTTCCCCAGTGATCAGTGATGTTGACCATCTTTTCACGTGTTTGTTGGCTATCTGTATGGCTGCTTTGGAGAAATGACTATTCATGTCTTTTCCCTATTTTTAAATTGTATTACTTGTTTTTATTGGCAGGTGAGTTGCAGAACTTCTTTATATACTATATTTTTTGATGTTAACCTTTACCGATTATGTCATTTGCAAATATTTTCTCCCACTTAGTATATTGTTTCAGTTTTGTTGATTGTTTCCTTTGCAGTGCAGAAGCTTTTTATTTTTTATTGGTAATTTTTTTAATGTTTACTTATTTTTGACAGAAAGAGAGACAGAGCATGAGTGGGGAAGGGGCAGAGAGCGAGGGAGACACAGAATCGGAAGCAAGCTCCAGGCCCTGAGCTGTCAGCACAGAGCCTGATGTGGGGCTTGATCTCACAGACACTGAGATCATGACCTAAGCTGAAGTCGGATGCTGAACTGACTGAGCCACCCAGGTGCCCAGAAGCTTTTTATTTTTCTGTAGTTACCCATAGTTTTTTTCCCCCTTGCCTCAGGAGGCATATCTAGACAAATGTTGCGATACTGGAGAAATTACTGCCTGTTCTCTCTCTTAGGATTTTTATGGTTTCTGCTCTCATATTTAGGCCCTTGATCCATTTTTAGTTTATTTTTGTATATGGTGTAAGATAGTGGTCCAGTTTCATTCTTTGGTGTATAGCTCTCCAGTTTTCCCAGTACCACTTGTCTAAGAGACTGCTTTTTTTTTTCCATTGGTTATTCTTGCCCCCTTTGTCAAAGGGTTTATTGTTGGGCTCTTTGTTCTGTTCCATTGACCTACATGTCTGTTTTGTACCAATACCATACTGTTTTCATGGCCACAGCTTTGCAGTGTATCTTTAAATATGGAATTGTAATGCCCCTAGTTTTTCTCTTTTTCCAGATTGCTTTGGCTATTCAGGGTCTTTTGTGGTCCCATACAAATTTTAGGATCATTTGTTTTAGTTCTGTGAAAAATGCTGTTGGTAGTTTGATAAGGATTGCATTAAATCTTAGATTGCTTTGGGTAGTATGCACATTTTACCAGTATTTGTTCTTCCAATGTATGAGCATGTAATGTATTTCCACTTCTTTGTGTCATCTTCAATTTCTTCCATCAATGTTTTACAGTTTTCAAAGTATAGGTCTTTCACCTCCTTGGCTAAGTTTATTCCTAGGTATTTTATTATTTTTGATATAATTGTAAATGGGATTGTTTTCTTAAATTCTTTCTGCTATAGTATTATTAGTATATAGAAATCCAATGGATTTCTGTACATTAATTTTGTATTTTGTGATCTTATTGAATTCATTTACCAGTTTTAGTAGTTTTTTGTTGGAACCTTTAGGGTTTCTATATATAGTATCATGTCATCCACAAATAGTGAAAGTTTTATTTCTTCCTTACAAATTTTGATGCCTTTTATTTCTTTTTCTTGTCTGAGTGCTGGGGCCAGGACTTCCAATACTCTGTTGAATAAAAGTGATGAGTGTGGACATCACTGTCTTGTTCCTAGTCTTGGGGAAAAAAATCTCAGTTTTCCCCATTGAGTATGATGTTAGCTATGGATTTTTCATATATGGCCATTATTGAGATATGTTCCTTATTAACCTACTTTCTTGAGGACTTTTATCATGAATGGATGTTGTACTTTGTCAAATGCTTTCTCTGCGTCTTTTGAAATGATTTATATGGTTTTTATTCTTTCTCTTGTTGATGTGATGTATCATGATTGATTCACAAATATTGAACCACCCTTGCATCCCAGGAATAGATCCTATTTGATCATGGTGAATGATATTTTTAATGTATTGTTGGTTTGGTTTGCTCATATTATGTTCAGGATTTTTGCATCTGTGTTCATCAGAGATATTGGCCTGTAGTTCTCTCTTTTTTTGTAGTGTCTTTATCTGGTTTTGGTATCAGGGTAATGCTGGCTTTCTAGAATGAATTTGGACGCTTTGCTTCCTTTTCTATTTTTTGGAATAGTTTGAGAAGAATAGCTATTAAATCTTCTTTCAGTGTTCAGTAGAATTCTACTATGAAGCCATGTAGTCCGGACTTTTGTTTGTTGAGAGTGTTTTGATTATTGATTCAATTTCATTGCTGGTAATAGGTCTGTTCAAATTATCTATTTCTTCTTGATTTAGTTTTAGGAGATTATATGTTTCTAGGAATTTTTTTTGTAGTGTCTTTATCTGGTTTTGGTATCAGGGTAATGCTGGCTTCCTAGAATGAATTTGGACGCTTTGCTTCCTTTTCTATTTTTTGGAATAGTTTGAGAAGAATAGCTATTAAATCTTCTTTCAATGTTCAGTAGAATTCTACTATGAAGCCATCTAGTCCTGGACTTTTGTTTGTTGAGAGTGTTTTGATTACTGATTCAATTTCATTGCTGGTAATAGGTCTGTTCAAATTATCTATTTCTTCTTGATTCAGTTTTAGGAGATTATATGTTTCTAGGAATTTATCCATTTTTTTCTAGGTTGTCCAATTTGTTAACATATAAATTTTCGTAATATTCTCTTATAGTCCTTTGTATTTCTGTGGTGTTTGTTGTTATTTCTCCTCTTTCATTTCTGATTTTGTTTGAGTTCTTTCTTTTTCTTTCTGTTTTTGATGGGTCTAGCTGAAAGTTTGTCAATTTTGTTGATCTTTTCTAAGAACTGACTCCTGGTTTCATTGATCTGTTCTATTATTTTTTAAGTTTATATTTTGTTTATTTCCACTCTAATCTTCATTATTTCCTTCCTTATACTGTTTCAGGGTTTTGTTTGTTCTTCTTTTTCTAGCTCTTTTAAGTGTAAGGGTAAGTTGTTTGAGATTTTTCTTGCTTCTTGAGATAAACTTGTATAAACTTTCTTAGAACAACTTGTGCTGCATCCCAAAGAGTTTGGGCCATTGTGTTTTCATTTTCATTTGTTTCCATGTAATTTTTGATTTCCTCTTTGATTTCTTGATTGACCCATTGTATAGTAGCATGTTTTTTAACTTCCATGTATTTGTATTCTTTCCAGATATTTTTTTTGGTGGTTGATTTCTAGTTTCATAGCATTGTAGTTTAAAAAGATGCAGGGTATGACTTTGATCTTTTTGAATTTGAGACTTGATTTGTGGCCTAATATATGATGTATATGAGACCCGAATATAATATATGAGACTTGATTTGTAGTTGAGACTTGATTTGTGACCTAATATATGATCTGTTCTGTAGAATGTTCCACGTGCACTTAAAAATAATGTGTACTCTGCTGTTTTAGGATGGAACATTTTGAATAGATTTGTTATATTCATTTGGTCAATGTATCATTCAAAGCCACTGTTTTCTTGTTGATTTTCTGTTTGGATGATGTATCCGTTGATGTAAGTGTGGTGTTAAAGTCCCCAGCTATTTTTGTATTACTATTGACTACTTCCTTTATCTTTGCTATTACCTGCTTTATGTATTTGGATGCTTCCATGTTGGTTGCATACATATTTACAATCGTTTTATCTTCCTGTTACAATTGTTTATCTTCCTTTATGACTGTATATTACCTTTCTTTGTCTTTTATTATAGTCTTTGTTTTTTCATTTTCAAATTTTTATTTAAATTCTACTTAGTTAATATACAGTGTAATATTAGTTTCAGGTATAGAATTTAGTGATTCATCACTTACGTATCACACCAAGTGCTCGTCACAACCAGTGCCCTCCTTAATACACTTTACCCATTTAACTTATCCCTCCACCGGCCTCCCCTCCAGCGAACTTCAGTTTGTTCTTTATAATTAAGAGTCTGTTTTATGGTTTGCCTGTCTCTTTTCCCCCACTAGATTCATTTGTTTTGTTTCTTAAGTTACACACATGAGTGAATTCATATGGTATTTGTCTTTCTCTGACTGATTTCGTTTAGCATAATAGTCTTTAGTTCTATCCATGTCATTGCAAATGGCAAAATTGCATTCTTTTTATAGCTGAATAATATTCCATTACATATGTATATATATATACCACATCCTCTTTATCTATTCATCAGTCAAAGGGATACATGCACCCAATGTTTACATTAGCATTATCAACAATAGCCAAATTATGGAAAGTCTCTATTTTAAAGTCTATTTTGTCTAATATAAGTATTGCCATCCCAGCTTTCTTTTCACTTCCATTTGCATGAAATGATTTTTTATCCCTTTGCTTTCAATCTGCATGTGTCTTTAGGGCTGAAATGAGTTTTCTCAGGTAGCAGAGAGATGGGTGTTACATTTTTTTCCATTAGTCCACTTCCAGTCAAAGTAATTATTGGTAGGTATGTATTTGTTGCCTTTTGTCACTTGTTTTATGGTTGTTTTTGTAGTTTTTATGATTCTCTGATCCTTTCTTCTTTTGCTCTCTTCTCTCACACTTTACTGGCTTTCTTTAGTGATATACTTGGATTCCTTTCTCTTTATTTTTTGCATATCTATTACTGATTTTTTTACTTGTGGTTACCATTAGGTTTGTATATAACATCTTATGCATATAGCAATCTATATTAAGTTGATGGTTGCTTAAATTTGAACCTGTTCTTTACTTCTCTCCCTCTCATGTTTTAGGTGTATGGTGTCATACTTTACATCCTTTATTTGTGAATCCCTTGACTGATTTTTGTGGTCATTTTTACTCATTTTATTGCTTTTGTGCTTCTTACTTTTCTTACTGCTACTTATGGTCTTTCCTTTCCACTCAGAGTCCCCTTTAATGTTTTTTGTAGGGTGGGTTTAGTGGTCATGAATTCCCTTAACTGTCATTTGTCTGGGAAACTCTTTATCTCTCCTTCTATTCTGAATGACAGTCTTGCTGGATGGAATATTTTTGGCTGGAGGTTTTTTTCTTTCAGCACTTTGAATATATATCATGCCATACCCTTCTGGCCTGCAAAGTTTCTGCTGAAAAATCTGCTCAAAATCTTATGTGGTTTCCCTTGTATAGAGCTCTATTTTTTCTCTTGCTGATTTTAAAATCCTCTCTGTATCAATACTTTTTTTTTTTTGCCATTTTAATTTCTATGTGTCTTGGTGTGGACCTCCTTGGGTCAATTTTGTTGGTGACTGTGTATCCTGGACCTAGATTTCTGTTTTCTTTAATAGATTTGTGAGGATACATTTTCTGCCCCCTTTTCTCTCTCTTCTCTTTCTGGGATCCCTATAATGCAAATGTTATTATGCTCGATGGTGTTAACTGAGCTCCCTAAGTCTCTTTTCATTTTTTATTATTTTTTTTCCCTTTTCTATTCTGCTTGATTGCTTTCCATGGCTCTGTGCTCTAGGTTGCTGATCCATTTTTCTGCTTCCTCTTGTCTACTATTTACTCCATCTAGTGTATCTTTAACTTCAATTATTGAGTTCTTCATCTCTGATTGGTTCTTTTTTATGTTTTCTATCTCTTTGTTTAGGGTTTCACTGAGGTACTCCACTCTTAAATCCCATGAGGATTTTTACAGCCATCACTGTAAATTCTCTATCAGGTATATTATTTATCTCTTTTTCATTTAGGTCTTTTGCTGTGATTTTGTCCTGACATATTCCTCTGTCCCCTGATTTTGACTAGCTCTCTTTGTCTATTTCTATGTGTGTTTTCTGCACTCTACTGTTGTGGCTGAGCTACTTTTGCCTTTACTCCAGTCTGCAATGGCTTTCTTTGTCTGCTGTGGACAGGGTTTGGCCCCTGTGTTGTTAGTGGGTCAGTCTGGGGCTGGTTTGGGCTTGAGTTGAGTCAGACCAGGCATTTCCCAGAGATGCAGTAATGCTGAAATGCAGGAAAGCCCGAGGACAAGATGCATGGTGTTAGCAAGGTTTGAGCTGGCAGGAGAGGGACCCACAGCTGCTAGGAACAGAGATAGGACAGGTTGGAGGGGGTGGGGTCTGGTGTTAGCAAGGATTATCTGTCTTGGAAGGGATCTTAGAGCTGAAACCTTGCTTGAGGGGGTGTGTTCTGAGATTAGTAAACAAATCTTAACTCCTGTATACCCCAGACTTTTTTTCAAACTTCTATACTGTGTGTCCACAGGGCTTTTTGTTGTGTTGTCTCTATAAGGGTGGGGACTCAGTTTCTTCTCACTCTTCCGGTTCTCCTAGGATTCTGCTGAGTTTTAAAGTTTTAAAGTTCCAGGTTTTAAACTAATTTTAAGATCTCATAAAATTTGTCCTCTCTGGTTTTCAAAGCCAAATGTTAAAGGGATTTGTCTTCCTCATGGAGGTTCCCCATGCTTGGGGTACCTGATATGAGGGTCTGTTTTTCCCCTCTTGGCATCTGCAGTGCTCTTCACTCCTGCAGACAGTTGCAGGTCTGTTTAGCTCAGGTGCATCTTCACCCTCCCTATCTTCTTCAATGTGGCCTCTTCTCTACATTTAGCTGTGGAGAGTCTGTTTTGCCAGTCTTTGGGTCATTTTCTGGGTTATATACACTGATGTGGCTGTTATCTAGCTGTCTCTGTGAAAGGAGGTGAGCTTAGGGTCCTCCTACTCTACCATCTTCCCCAGAAGTCTTCATGCATAACACTGTTATGCAACTTCACTTCGTAAATGACTTATACGTACTAGGGGAATATGTAACAGTCAGAGAATAAATTTTAGCCTTTTAATTTTTAAATTATATTATTTTGAAGTGATTTTTAGCTGTTGTGGGGCATTTATCTTTTCTTAGGACAAACAACCATGACAGTTATCATTTGTCCAGTGTCTCGTTAGGAAATTAATATATCACTAATACTAATGACAGCAACAAGGCATTTGCTAAACATTTTACAGCCATTGTTTTATTGAATTCTTGTAATCCTTATGTGATAAGTATATCTACTACCCTCATTTTACAGAAGAGAAAACAGCCTTGAAGAAGTTTAGTGGCTGGGGTCACTGTGATATTGAACTTAATAAGAAAGATATTTAAATTGAATAACAATAAGACAGATATATTTGGTCTTAACCCCAGTTTCTAGCATAGTGCTCCTAAAACCTTTGGAATTTCCTAAGTGATGAGAATGATAAAAGGGTCTTTTGTTATTTTAATGATGTGACTTTTGAATTTCACCTAAGGATGGGGGCTGGTTGTCAGGAGATTCAACTACATGGTTAGAGTCGGAACATTCAGTCCCTACCTTGACCCCTGGGAGAAGGGAGGGACTGGAAGTTGAATCAACTGCCAATGGCCAGTCACTAAATCAACCACGCCTGTGTAAAAACGCCTCTATAGAAATCCTAAAAGACAGGGTTTGGAGAGCTGCTGGGTTGCTGAACATATGGAGATTTGGAGAATGTTGTCAGATGGAAGAAAGCATGGAATCTCTATGCCCTTTCTCCATACTTTGCCTTATGCATCTCTTCCATCTGGATGTTCCTGAGTTGTATCATGTTATAATAAACCAGCAATCTAGTAAGTAAAATGTTTCTCTGAGTTTTTTTTTTTTTTTTTTTTTTGTAAGTAATCTCCATACCCAATGTGAGGTTTGAACTCCCAACCCTGAGGTCAAGAGTTTCATGCTCTACCACTCAGCCGACTAGGGAGCCCTAGTTTCTCTGAGTTCTGTGAGCCAGTCTAGCTAACTAATTGAACCTGAGGGAGGGGGACATTGGAACCTAGCTAGTTGGTCAGAAGTACAGTTAAAACCTGGACTGATGATTGGCATCCTGAGTTGGAGGCGGTCTTTGGAACCTCCGGTTTGTAGTATAGCCAGTCAGTCAGGAGCACAGGTGAAAACTTGGACTTGCAACTGGAATCTGAAGAGGAGGTGGCAGTCTTATAGAACTGAGTCCCTAACCTGTGGAATCTTAGGCTATCTCCAGATAGATAGTGTCAGAATTAAGTTGCATTGTAGGATAGCTGGCTGGTGTCCCAGAGAATAGCTTTTTGGTGTGGGGAACCCCAGCCTCCATTGGAATTGATATCAGAACCTATTTACTCACATTCAAAGCCAATGTAAAGGTATGTTTGTACCCAGGCAGTGTATTCCAGGGCTTGCTGTTGACCATTGCACAAAGAAGTTAAGGTTTTCCTTTATACTAGAAAGTGGCAATATAGATATGAGAAGTATGATCATGTTCACGTTAAAAACAGATATTATAAAATACATAGGAATATCATCGATAAGAGATTTTTGAATATTATATTCAGTGTCACTTAAAAATTGACTTGAACTATTTTATATATCACCTTAAAATAAGCTTAACAAAGGCTACAATTTAGCTGGAGGAACAGAAACAGACAAGCAAGAATGGACCGTGAACATTTGGAAAGAGAATAGTAATGACTGGGGCTTTCCAGATTTGAGTGATAACCTCCTAAGTGGAATTATTGGCCTGGGATGGGTAACACTTTTTTTGTTTCAGTATTTTGGTTAAAATGGTTATATTTACTTATTTTCTTCATTGAATTCTGTTATACTTATCTTTTACTGAGATTTTCCTATTGTTTCCTGAATAAATCTTTATTAGTTTACTAAGTCTACTGTAAGAAAATACCACCAATTGGGTAGCTTAAGCCACAGAAATTTTCTTGTTTGCAGTCTGAAAGCTAGATGTTCAAGATCAAGGTGTAATAGGCAAGTCTGGTTCTTTTTGAGAGTTATGAGGGAGAATCTATTTATGCCTCTCTCATATCTTCTAGTGGTTTGATGGCAGTCTTTGGTATTCCTTGGATTGGAGAAGAATCACCCTGATATCTGCCTTCATCTTCACATGACATTCTCCACGTGTGTGTGTCTTCCTTCTGTCTCTGTGCACAAATTTCCTCTTTTTTTTTTATAAGAACACCAGTCATTTTGGGTTAGGACTGCCCTAATAGTTTCATCTTAAATTGATCATATGTAAAGAATTTATTTCCAAATAAGATCACATTCATAGGTACTGAGGATTAGGACTTCAGCATCTCTTTGGGGGACATAATTCAACCCATAACAATATCTCATTCTAGTTTTGTAGTGCTATGTTTCTTATGAAATGCCCCACAGGCTTATTTTTAGCAGGACACACCTTTTCATTCTTTATTTCCTAAAGCAAAAGGTGATTAATCCACACTGGGGAGACTGCCTGATTCAGTGGCAGGGTGGTGGTTCCAAGTACCTCACTTTTTCTTGGAGCTGAGAAGGAGTTGTAGGCTGATGAATGCTTCCTTATTAATCTCCCTCTGCTCTACCCAGACTTATTATTTAGCCAGGTATCACCTTCCCATTGCATTGCTGAGGCATAAGGTCATATACTTAGTTCATTTAAGTCCAGAAAAAGTCAGTGCTTATGATGGGGGTAAAAGGTGAGTAGTATATAATCACCCCAAACACACACGCAGGCACACACACACACACACACACACATCAGCCGTTTTCAGGAAGCTAAAAACCTAGTGGTATAGACTAAGAAACACATGATATAAAATACAACAAACACTAAGATAAAAGTTAGTCTAGATTGTTGTGGTAGCACAGAGAGGAACTTCCTTGAAGAGATGATGATTGAGCTGAGTCTTAAAGAATGAAGGGAAGGTAAGAAGAATAGGAAGCACATTCAGGTAGACAAAAATAATGAAAGCAGACTGAATTATCCTGTTCCAACCTCTTTTTTCATTCAGAGTACGTTTGCATTTCCTCCTATGTAGCAAGCACCATTCAAAGTGCTTTACATAGTATTATTCCATTTCATTCACCCAGCAACCTGGTAAGACAGGCCCTAATAATTTCCATGTTTTCAGTGAGGAAACTCAGGTTCAGAGAGATCAAAAACTTGCTCAGGATCACTGGGACTCAAACCTAAGTTAGATTAACTCCAAATGGTCATACTTGCCTTTGAGGAAAGATGGATTCCAAAACAAGGGCCTAGAGTGGATTCCCAGGGACCTGGATTGGACATAGGAGTAGGATGGCCATATCCAAAGACAACAGTTTCAAACCAAAGGTTAATCTAGATTCTGGAATGAAGCCAACATTGAAGTACAGGTTGAAAGTTCAAATCAGACTTCTATTTGAAGAGGATCATCAGAAAAGCAGAACCCAGAACAGAAACAGACAGAAACCAGAGTTATCAGAAGATAATGGGGGTTTGGAGTAGAGTGAAGGAGGTGGGTCTTAATTAAAGATAGTTTTAGCAGGCATTTCTGATTTTGAATAGGGGTAGAAAGGAAAATGTTATTAAGGAGATAAAATTGATTGAGACTTGATATCTGTTCTCTTTATAGCTAAGTAGAATGCATGCAAGTGTGTGTGTGTGTGTGTTTCTATAGTATCAATATTCAGTGTGTTTTACTGCTTATGAGTCATATTACCTGTCTTAGCTCTGCCATTTCCCAGATATGTGGCCATGGGCAAGTTAGTTATCCTGTCAGTCCCTGTTTTGTTTTCTGTAAAATAAGGATAGTAGTGGTATCTACCTATAAAACATGTAGACCAGTGCCTAGTATACAGTAATTGCTCAATTAATAGTAGGTATTCATTTTGATTAGCTATGATAAATTTTTCAAGAAGATTGTAATGAGGGAGACAGATTCAAGTACAAATATCTGAAGTACAGTCTTAAGGATTATTTATAGAACGCCCAGTATGTTTAAGGCATGTGCCTACGGGCTTTTGGGAGTTATTTTATTTAGGCCATAAGGTATCACTAGTTCTTTTTACAAAAGAAAAATGAGACTAAGAGAACAATTTATGGATATGTATAGTAGAATATCATCCCAGGACACTGTAATAACTCTATTTGTTGGTGGATATAGAGGAAGGTCATGGGAAGCCTCATGGAGAAGATAGTAGTTTAATGTTTTATCTATTGACTTATAAAATATTGTATATAACTTGCTTATTTTTGTTCCTTTAAATTGACCTCTACATAGATCACTACTCTAGCCACTATGTTTGAGGTGACTACACTTTCTTCAATGATTCTCTTCCATGATTTGATTTAATTCTGTAGTTGTACATAGGTAACTCTGATCTCTAATACTTGATTAATTCCTAATTATACTTTTCTCCAAAGTCATCATTTATATTAACCATGTCTCATTGAAACCTTCTGTTATTTTTCTTTTTGTCTATCCACATCTGTTTTTCAAGTGCATGTACCACAGAAAGGAAAATTAAAACCAAACCAAACAACCAAAAAAAAACCAAAAAAAAACCTGCTTAACTTTTTATGTAGATTGATTTAAAGCCTCACACAAAGTCCTTTGTGATGTTTCTAAAAGGGTGAATTCTTGGTCAGTATAAAGGAAAACATAACATTTCATGAAGATTATATTTTGAAGCAAGTTGGCAGGCTTGTGTACATGGAACCATTACTGAGGACAAGATTCTGGGGTATAAATATCAAAGATAGTCAGTGTCCCCATCTTTAATTCATACCACTATTACCTTTACACTAACCTTTGCTTTGTAGGACTTGCCAACTGAAACAACTCCTTCTCTGTCTCATTAACTCCTCTCAATATTCAAGCATTTCTTTGCTCACTGGCCCATAGGATTTTACTTCTGTCCTGCTTAAAAAAAAAAAAAGAAGAAGAAGAAGATTAAGTAAGTAACTTGGCTGCTTTACTAGAAAGCATTCAGGGATGCAGGAGTCTAAAATCTTCTCTATAAAATAATGTGTTATATTATTTCAAATACTGTGTTTACAGAGCTCATACTGCTAAGGATTAAAGAATGTGCCGTGACAAATCTGATCCTGAGTAGGATTGCCTTCCCCAAAATAGAACAGTTGCATTCAAGTAGAACTTTTGATTTATAAGAATTAGAGCTTCCCAGAGCATTGTATAGTGCTCTATATAATGTCAACAGATTATTGCTCCACTAAGACTGCCAGTAGAAGTCCGGCAAAGATCTCAGCTTATAATATCACTGCTTCTGAGCAGGGAGCAGGAAATTCAGACTTCTCCTTACTTAAAAGGCACACAACCTTTAGAGGAAATCAGGTTTTTACTGTGTAAATATCAAAGAGATGATCAGTGTTCCTGTCTTTAATTCATATTACTATTACCTTTGCAAGAACATTTGATTTTTAATGTAAGTGTTGTCTTAATTAAGAGATGAGTAGAAGCATACATGAATGTTTTTGGCGAGGGTAAATTTTTTGCTTCCTTAAAAGACTTAAAAATATCTGCTTCTATTAAGTACTATCGACATATATTTTGCTCTTTTAGAAAATGTTAAAACTCTCCCTCCCCATTCTTTTTGTAAGATACATATTTATTGCCTTTGTTTTCACTACTGAATTTGGATTTTTTTGACAGTTAGCAATTGTAAAATTCTAACAATCCACTACAGTTGACAGTATCATGTAGTTTTACTTGAATCTTTAAAAAAAATATTAGAGAAATGGTATAAATAGATATCAGCCTTCTTACCAAAATCAACACACAGATTATGGCTAATATGGGGTTACAAATTTTTTAAAGTTTCACAATTTGCTTTTGGTTATGAAAAATGATATCAACGTGTACAGAATGTTCCATTTTGACTGAAGTGTCAAAACCATAGATAGAAGGATGCTGAGTAGGAGTAGGATGGTTCATTTCCAATGCAGAATTTATAGAGAATGAATACAAGCTATTCCATGACTCTTGGATACCTCATCAAGATCATGGTCCTAAAAGGTCAGAGTATTTGGGGGAAAGATTGCCAAAGAGGTTTATTTTCAGAGAGCTATGGCCCCAGGGTGAGTTATCATTCCATTGCCTTTGGAAGAGGGATGGTCTGTTCCTTCTCCTCAAGCCAGTTGGGGAAGACTTCAGTGAGACCACTTAGAACTCTATACGTGTTTCTTGCAGTTGGAAGTCATAGAAGACTCATGTCTGATCTACATGTGAAAAAAATCAAGCAGACATAAGACTGGGGTCTGACTCTTCCCTGAAAAGTATGAAGGTGATACAAATTTACAGAATGCTTTGTGACAAAGCTAAGAGAGTCCTGAAGTGTACTGGTTGGCCTGTACTTCCAGAGTTTGTCAGGACAGAGGCCATGGAGCAATTTCCCATGGTCTGAATATCAGCACCGTGGGGGAAGCTGTCATAGAATCACCAGAGGACTTATTAAAAGGTTATCCTCAGAGAAAAAACTCTAGAAGTGTACTCTCAATAACCAGGGCTTAAGGAAAGTATTTCAAATGACTATCAGGAGTAGAATCTCATGTGCCTTGTTAGGGATCATCTACTGAACCCACAAAGTTCTCCCTAAAGAGTCAGCTTTCATTATTTTCTAGATTCATAGAGCCCAGGGCCACCTGTGTAAGTACTTTCTTGTTCCCTTAACGTTTGTCTCTTCCATCCTTATGACTGCCACACACAACTCTGATCCTGGAGAGAAGCTAATTAACAGCTAGTGAAAAGGGGAAGAAACTACATATAGAGGAGTATAGTAGAGTAGCAAAGAGATCAAATGGAAAAGAAATTGAGTAAAGTAGAAACAGAAGAGAGTGGTAGAAATTGAGAGTAGAGTAGGATAGTGAAGTGATCCCATTCAGTACCTCAGACTCCAGAACAAAACAAACTAAAGTTAGTCAAGATGGGTGGAATGAAGTGAGACAGTTCAATGCTAATTGAGATATCTTCATCATATTCTCAAAGAGTATTTATAAATACTTTTCTTAGAAAAATGGCTCAGTGGTACTCACTAGAATAATAACCAATCAGACAAGGAAACAAGACACCACGAGCAGGAGCAGGAATCAACTGACAAAACATAAAACAAAACAAATGTGCAAATACTTTAATATTGCAATTATAGTTTTGTTATAAAATAATTATACTAACAATATTTAAAGAAATAGAAAAATGTTTGAATTTACATCACTCTAAAAATACCATGTAGTAGATTTGAAAGAGAATTAAATAAAAAATTTTAGAAATGAGAAATTCAATAACTAGATTTAAAAACTCAATGAATCAGAATAATTATGCAGAAGGTTTGTGAGAATACACAGTATAGAATGAAAGTGCAAAGAGATCATATATATGAAATGATATAATATAATTATGCTGTATATGTATGAATGAAAGAGGCATTAAACATAATGTAGGACAGAGAGAGAAAGTCTAATATAGGAGGTATAACATATGTGTAACTGTATTTCTAGAAGTAAAGGAGAAAAAGAATGAGAAAGAAGAAATATTCAAGGGGATGCTGGCCACAAATTTTCCAGAATAGACAGACAATGTAATCTGTGGATTCAAGATGACCAACAAATCTCAAGCATGATAGGTAGAAAGGAATACACACCTGTATATATCATAGTGAAACTGCAGTGCATCAAATACAAGTTAAGATCTTAAAAATAGCCAGAGATAAAAAGAGATTATGTTTAAAATAGTGCCAGTTAGATTGACAGCTAACTTCTTAATAATAACAATGAAGTCAGAGGAAAGTGGAATGATATCATTATTGTGCAGAAAGGAAAAATACCCAGGGAATTGCATCCCAGGGAGCATCAGTAAAGACATTTTTTTAGGGAAACAAATACTGATTTTGTCATTAGTAGACTCTAACAAATGGAAACTCCAAAAACTGGTAGGTAAATCTTATTAATCTCAGAAGGTTTTCTGGCTCTTTCTAATACAGACCACATGCCCCAGTGAAATCGGATTTGATCATATTAATTCATAAGCCAATGAAGTGTGAGTGGAAGTATCATGTAACACTTCTGAGTGGAAGTTTTAAAATTTTTGTCCTACATAGAGGTTATTCCTTCAGCTTTGATCCTGAAATGAAGAGTACATTGAGCAGAACTGTAGTTGGACATAATGTGAAAGAGGATTAAACCTTTGTTGTTCCAAGCCAATAAGATTTTGAGTTGTCTGTTATTGCAGCATAGTTTTGCTTAAATTTCTTTTTATTTTTATATTTCCCTATTTTCCAATTTTTTTTCTTTTTTTCCTTTTCAATTTACATCCAAGTTAGTTAGCATATAGTGGAACAATGATTTCAGGAGTAGATTCCTTAATGCCCCTTACCCATTTAGCCCACCCCCCCCCAGAACCCCTGCAGTAACCCTCTGTTTGTTCTCCATATTTAAGAGTCTCTTAAATTTTGTCCCCCTCCCTGCTTTTATATTATTTTTGCTTCCCTTCCCTCGTGTTAATCTGTTCTGTGTCTTGAAGTCCTCATATGAGTAAAATCATAGGATATCTGTCTTTCTCTGACTAATTTTGCTTAGCATAATACCCTCTAGTTCCATCCACATAGTTGCAAATGGCAAGATTTCATTCTTTTTGATTTCTGAGTAATACTCCATTGTATATATATACCACATCTTCTTTATCCATTCATCCATCAATGGACATTTGGGCTCTTTCCATACTTTGGCTATTGTTGATAGTGCTGCTCTAAACATTGGGGTGCATGTGTCCCTTCGAAACAGCATACCTGTATTGCTTGGATAAATACCTAGTAGTGCAATTGCTGGGTCATAGGGTAGTTCTATTTTCAATTTTTTGAGGAACCTCCATACTGTTTTCCATAGTGGCTGCACCAGTTTGCATTTTCACCAGCAGTGCAAAAGGGATCCTCTTTCTCTACATCCTTGCCAACATCTGTTGTTGCCTGAGTTGTTAATGTTAGCCATTCTGACAGGTGTAAGGTGGTATCTCATTGTGGTTTTGATTTGTATTTCCCTGATGATGAGTAGTGTTGAACATTTTTTCATGTGTCAGTTGGCCATCTGGATATCTTCTTTGGAGAAATATCTATTCACATCTTTTGCCCATTTCTTCACTCATTTGTTTTTTGGGTGTTGAGTTTGATAAGTTCTTTATAGATTTTGGAAAGTTACCCATTCTCTGATGTGACATTTGCAAATATCCTCCCCCATTCTGTCAGTTGCCTTTTGGTTTTGCTGATTGTTTCCTTTGCTGTGCAGAAGCTTTTTATCTTGATGAGGTCCCAGTAGTTCATTTTTGCTTTTGTTTCCCTTGCCTCCAGAGACGTGTTGAGTAAGAAGTTGCTGTGGCCAAGATCAAAGAGGTTTTTGCCTGATTTCTTCTCGAGGATTTTGATGGCTTCCTGTCTTACATCCATTTTGAGTTTATTTTTGTGTATGGTGTAAGAAAGTGGTCCAGGTTCATTCTTCTGCAAGTTGCTGTCCAGTTTTCCCAACACCACTTGCTGGAGAGACTGTCTTTATTCCATTGGATATTCTTTCCTGCTTTGTCAGAGATTAGTTGGCTATACATTTGTGGGTCCATTTCTGGGTTTTCTGTTCTGTTCCATTGATATGGATGTCTGTTTTTGTGATGGCTTAAATTTCTGATACAGATGTCAGTCAGGCTGAAGGAAAATGATCCCAGATGGAAGGTCTGTAAAGCAAGAGGAATGACAAAAAAATTGATAAATATCTAGGCAAAAGTAAAATAATATTAATTATTTAAAATAACAAAAGAGGTATAACAACAGTTTATCATTAGATTTAAAATAGAAATAAAGTATCTGGTAATGATAACAAAAAATGGAAGGGGAATAAATGTAGTTAAGGTGTTTAAGGGCCTTGCATTATCCAGGAAGAGGGCAGAAATTAAAGAACTATAAAACAATAAAAAACGGAGTGATCAACAAAGCCACAGGTTTGTTTTTCTGAAAAGAATAATAAAATTTACAAATATCTGAGCAGTTTAACCAGTAAATAAAAAAATCAGATTGTATGAATAATCAATGTGTGGAATAAAATAGGGCATTGCCACAGATATTATATATGTTAAAAATAATGAGGGTTTTATTAATATTTTATGCCAATAGTGTTGACAGCTAAGTAAAATGGACAAACTTCTAGAAAAATAAACTTACTAGTGTTGATAAAAGAATAAATAGAAATATATGAATAGTTCTATTCTATTAAATAAATTGAATATTTTAAATTTGCCTGCAAAGAAAACTCTGGGTCTAGCTGGCTTTATTATTGATTTCTATCATATTCTATCAATTAGTCAAAAGAGGGAATAACATCATTTACAAAATTCTTAAATTCAATAGAAAGAAGGAATACTCCCAATTCATTCTATTTATTCTATGGGCATTATCACTTTAATATCAGAACCTGACATGGACATTATAAAAGGTAAAATTACTTGTGTTTCTCATTCATGAACAATAAATACAAAAATTCGAAGTAAAAAAATAGCAAATATAAAATAAATCATTGCAAAGTTGAGTTTATTCTGGAAATGTGAGATGGGTTGAACATTTGCAAATCAATCAATGTAAACCAGTAAAATAAAAGAACACAAAAAAGAAAATATATGACCATTTCAATAGATGCATAAAAATATTTAATCAAAGTCAATATCTAATTCATGATAAAAATTATTAGCAAATTAAAATCAGCATTCCTAGTATAATAAAAGGCCATTTGTACCCATTATATAGTAAAATACAACTTAATGATGAAACATTGAATATTTTCTCTTTTGGATTCAGAACCAGAAAATGATACTGGCTGGTTGTCCACCCCTTCTGTTTAGTATTACACTGGAAGCCTTAGCCAGTGAAGTAAGGCAGGCCAAGAAAACAAAGATGTGAGGATTAATAATGAAATACAAAATTGCCACTCTTTACAGGTGATAGAATTCTATTTGGAACAACCAAGATTCAAATATTATGATTTACAGGTTTAATAGAATTGCAATATATGTATATATATATATTAATATACAATAATGAGGGGTACCTGGGCAGCTCAGTTAGTTAAGTGTTCAACTTCGGCTCAGGTCATGATTTCACAGTTCAAGAGTTCAAGCCCCATGTCAGTCTCTGCACTAACAGCTCAGGGCCCAGAGCCTGCCTCAGATTCTGTCTCCATCTCTCTGCACCCTTCCCCTGCTTGTGTTCTCTCTCTCTCTCTCTCTCTCAAAACTAAATAAATAAACATTAAAAAAATATATATATACATACAATAAGTGTGTTTTTATATAACAACAACATATCAGTTAAAATAAAATAGCACACTTTACTCTAGCTTAAAAAATAGGAAGTACCTGAGCATAAATTCAGCAAAGATATATGATTTCTTTGGAAAAATATTAAAAATTTATATCAAGAATGTCCTAAATAAATTTAGAACAAAAGTAAGCAGAGTGAAAGACTCAACATTGTAAAATATCTCAATTCTGTCCCAACTGATCTGCAGATTCAATGAATTCTAAACCAAATCCTAGCAGGCTCTTTCATTCAGCTCAATAAGCTGGTTCCAAAATTACATGGAACTTTAAAGAGCCAAATGATGGAATACCATTATATTGCCTTCTGTATGGCAAAAATTATAAAGTCTGAGTATTCCAGTCATTGGCAAAGATGTGGCAGAACTCACCCCTCATGGAAATGTAAACTAATTTAACAAATCGGAAAGATTAGACATTAGCCAATAAAGCTGAATATGGGCCTATCATACTACCTAGGAAATACACTCCTAAGTGTCCTTTTGAGATACTCTTGGACATTTGCCTCTTTAAGATACATGGACAAGAATGTTCAAAGCAGAATTGTTTATAAAGTCAAACTCTTGAAAGACCTTGAATGTAAACCAACAGTAGAATGATAATAGTCACACAATGCACTAATATAGTCATGAAAATGAATAAACTATATCTAAAAGATATATGAATCTCACAAAGAGAGTTTGAGTAACTATGTTGCATGTTTTGCAAACTATAGAATGATAGGTTTCTAGACTTTTAGGGTAAGAGAGTAACTTGAAGTTTTTCTGCAGCTTTACTGTTCAATATGGTAGCCACTAGATAAGTGTGACTATTGGGCACTTGAAATGTAGCCAGCTCAAATGAGTTATAAGTCTTAAAGTACACATTGGATTTCTAAGATTTAGGAAAACAGTAATGTAAATATCTCATTAATAATTTTCATATAGGTTACATGTGGGAATGACATTTGGATATATTAGGTTGAAAATTATAAAAATCAATTTCTCCTGTATTATTTTACTTTTTTAAACTTGACTACCAGACAATTTAAAATTACATATGGCTCACACTTTATTTCCCATGAACATTGCTGATACAAACCATTTTACAGATTAGAAAATGCATCTCAAATATAGTAAATTACATGCCCTCAAATTTACCTATCATTACAACATAAAATACATCACAACTTTAAAATTTCCTGAGGTTTTTGCAGTCAGGAAAAGATTGTGAGCATCATGGTCCTTCACAACTTTTTATATTATCACATGGTTGTGGTAAAATACAAAGAATGTTGCCATGTTGTCATACAGACTTGGGTTCATGTAGCAGAACAACTTAGTGGCTATTCACAAAGTTTTTTAATTTAATTAGGTCTTGATTTTTTTTCCTCTATAAAATCATGTAACATTCACTGGGCAATTTCGACAATAAAATGAGATAAGCTACATGCCAGTTCTTAGCAAGGTGGCTATCGCAGAATAAATCTTTAAAAAATTCTGTCCCTTTAGTGTTTATATGGACTGCTGCTGCCATAGTTTCTATTTGCTTATATATTATCTAAGGATTGAGGCCTATTATTTTTTATTTTTTTATTTTACTGCTTTCTACAAATGGATTCTAAATTGCTGTGGACATAGCTGGGGAGATATGCTAAAAGAAAGTGTCAAAATATGAAAAAAATATTTAAGTGTCCAGGGTCAAATTTTAAAGTTAATATTTTATAAAACATGTGCTTTTATAACCACAGAAGACACTAATTTTGGCAATTACCTGGCTACCTCCAGTGGCCTTTCAGGGGAACACATTCTCTTGTGCTTACTCATTCTGTGTAGTTTGGAATTGTCATTGTCTTCCATGATTCTGTTGCTTGTTGTGATATTTCATACATCGGGGAGTGAATAATTTCATGATTTTGACTAGGATTATAACAAATTGATGACAATGCAAAACTCTAATTTAGATTTAGGCTTTTTAAAGGAAGTAATAAAATTGGTTGCTTTATAAATTAGTAGTGGGGGAAATCAGAGACCATGGACACCTTGGATAAATTTTAAGACTGATGGAGATAAAGAGACAATAAAATTTATGTGCTGTAGCAATAACCCAATATTAGTTATTAGCTACTTGATGCAAGTTTTCGTGTACACAGAATTAGCAGAACAAAGAAATGTTGAAAATACATTAATAGATTTTAGTTTTAAACAATGAATAATAATAAAAAAAAAGCAGAGTTTCTTAGTAACAACCCTTGGTCTAGGAGCCTAGAATTAAGAATGGAGTATGGTAATTGAATAAGGTCAAGAAAAACATGACTTAATTTGTAGCTAGGTACGCTGAAAGGACCAGCATCTTGAAGTAAGGTTGTAAATCAATGTGATAACCTACAAGAGATAGCTAGCTGTAAAATTGCTTTCCCTCAAAGCCTTTAATATGTAAAACATTTAGTTTTGGTAGAGACATGGGGATGTATTAATTGATCCCTGCTTAGTATCTTCTGGAGTGAAGAAGGGGAGGACATAATTTATTCATTTACTACTCTCTGCTGATCCCTTTACATACATTAAAACATTTAATCATTACAACAGTCTGGTGAAGGTGGTGTTAACATGCTTTTATTTTTAATGAAGAAACTGAGACTCAGAAAATTTAAGTAAATTATCTAAAATTGCACAATTAGTGGGATCTGAACAAGGATTTGAATTTAGTTGCAGTTGTCTGAGTCTGAGGCTTGTGCAGTTGCCTCTATGGCAGGATCTCCTATTTGTTACGTCATGAATTTGTATTTCAGGATCTTAGTGGTGGAGTCCTTTATACAAACCAGATCTCTGTATGTGATGTAATGCTGCCTCACATTGCCAGCCCCTCAACACCTCCCTTGAAAAACCATTGCTATTACTTTATTCCTTTAACATTTAGTTCTTAATTCTTTTGGTTCTACCACTAACCTGCATAAGACAGGTGTAATAACCACAAGGAGGCTGAAACATGACTTCAGTAGTCTTAAATTTCAATTGTGTTTTCTCAATAGATATATAATTAGAATCAGTGGGAGGTTAGCCTTGGTGAAGATTATAGAATTAGACTCTTATTCTTGCAATTTCACACCAGCTTTGGCTTATTTGATTGCTCTGGTTTTCTTTTCTGCCCTGTGTAGTCTGGGGCAAACCAAGACATTAGTGAGTCTTTGGCAAAACAACTGTGTTTTGCATGTTGGCGTTACTATGAGCAACTGATACTGTCTGTACCAAGTATAATATTGGTGACTTTGGGTTTGAAGTTGTTTCCAAAAAAAAAAAAATAATAATAATAATGCTGGAGAGTGGAGCTTAGTAATGTTCTTTACTGGGTTTTATTTGCATTTGTGCTCTATGATGTATTTTTATATTTTGTTTTCCAAGATCTGGCTGTGAGATTATATTTGATGCATATAATTTGTATTGTTACTGAAGGTTTTTCTCCAGTTTGATTCTTGAATTTCCTAGAAACAGAGCTCCTAAGCCTTAGATATTTCTAGATAATCATAAAATTATTTATTTTTGAATACTTTTTTTAACCTTTATTGATTTTTGAGACAGAGAGAGAGAGCATGAATGGGGGAGGTTCAGAGAGAGGGAGACACAGAATCTGAAACAGGCTCCAGGCTCTGAGCTGTCAGCACAGAGCCCGACGTGGGGCTCGAACTCACGGACCGCGAGATCATGACCTGAGCCGAAGTCGGACGCTCAACCGACTGAGCCACTCAGGCGCCCCTCATAAAATAATTTATTCCCCTCATATGTTCATATTTTATTTCTTTTAAGTCTACTGATACATTTTAATAACCTTTCTCATATTGTCATTGTCTTTCTAAATTACGTGGAAACATTCATTGTACATACTAATTGTTTACCAAATGTAGCAGAAAAATGGAAATTTCATATATAGCAACAGTCTGAAAGTAGACGCTGTGAACTCAGCTAGGGTATTTTGTGTTTTTAGATGTCCTAAGCATTATTTTTAAAGGTATTTCAGAACTTATGGTGAAGTTTAAACCTCTCTATAATTCCTCCTTTATTAACTCTTATTATAAAAAATAACTGGCAGAGAGAGCGTGTTGCTCAAATTTCTTTGAGGCATGAAGATGTGAAGCAATAGTGATTCTCCAGAGTAACTTTTAATTCTCACATTTATTCAGTCATGACTCAAAGTTTTTATTACCTCAATGTTTCTCTTTTGGTATTCCATTCTAGTAGCAGAACATAAGATAAATACTTTTGTGGATAATTGAAAAATATTTACTGGAATAATTCCCATTTACTTTTTGGGGGCAAAAGAATATATAATATACTTAGAAGCTGTCAACTGCAAGCAAATTTTCTTATGTCTAATATACTTCCTGGTTCTAATGACAACATGCAGCACAAAATCATTGAATCTCTAGCTTTTCCTATGTGAATTTCTTCATTTTCTTCCAGCTGTTAATGGTAAGAAAATGGTAAGAAAAATGAATTTCTAGAAAACTTTCCATAGAGACTGGTGAATTGATTCCTCCATTTTTAAGGGGAAATCAGAGTGATCGTAGAGCAACTTCCATTGGAGGCACTCGAGAGCTTTACAAACATTGTCTCATTAATCCTTATCCCAGTAATGGGAAAACATTATTGGCCCAGTATTTTTGGTGAGAAATAGAAAGTATCAAGAGGTCTTATTGTTTCAAGTAATGTGCTGACTCAGAGATCAAGTCTATAATAGAATTTCATTTTTTTTTTGTTTCTGCTTCCAGGCAGCACTGCTGTCTCCTGTGCATTTTGATGCTGGAGAAAAAGAAAGAATTTCATAACAGTCTCTGGTTTTTATTATTTTATTATTATTTTTTAATGTTTCTCCATTTATTTTGAGAGAGAGAGAGCACCAGCAGGGAAGGGGCAGAGAGAGAGGGAGAGAACCCCAACAGGCTCCCTGCTGTCAGTGCAGCCTAATGCAGGGCATGAATTCACAAACTGTGAGATCATGACCAGAGCTGAAATCAAAAGTCAGACGGTCGCCAACTGAGCCACCGAGGTGCCCCTGTAGTTTTCAAAAGTTATCAGAGAATCATGAGCATTATCATGATGAGCAGAAGTTAATGATTTTATTGGGAGACAGAGGAAGTGAGTAGAAGTACTGCTATTTTGACTTCAACCTGGCCAGGGAGACACTGAACACTGAAAGGGAAGGGATAGGTAGGAACTCTAGGAAAAAGCAGCTCCTCCATTCAAGAGTTAATTACACTATTTGAACACATCACAATTCAAAATTAATAGATGGTAAACTATGCAGAATTCTTTAGATGGAAACTTAAGAATGAGTAGATAGATTAAGAGGAATGAAAAATAACTCCAAATAAACTTCTGACAGTATAATCATTGTTTAAAGAAACTGATGTGTCTAGCTGGGAAGCTCCTGGATCAATATGTCAAAGAAAATATACAAAGGATGCATCCAAAAAGATGGAAGGAGAGGTGGATGACCAAGGATGATAATGGAAATAATAGATGACATTTGCTGATCACTCACTACAACCACACTGTGTTTTAAAATCTCACAACAGGGGCACCTACCTGGCTGGCTCAGTCGGTGGAGCATGGGACTCTTGATCTCAGGGTTGTGAGTTTGAGCCTAACATTGGGTGTAGAGCTTACTTTTAAAAAATAAACTTGAAAATGGGGCCCCTGGGTGGCTCAGTTGGTTTAGTGTCTGACTCTTGATTTTGGCTCGGGTCATGATCTCACAGTTTGTGGGTTTGAGCCCTGCACTGGGCTCTGCACTGATGGTGTGACACCTGCTTACATTCTCTGTCTCCCCCTTTCTCTCTGCCCCTCTCCCGTGCTCTCTCTCTCTCAAAATAAACATTTAAAAAAAACTAAAAAAATTTTAAAAACTCTTAAACAATAAAAAATAAAATCTCACAATGTACTATAAGTTGGATACCATTATTTCATTTTAGAGATGAGACAACCAAGTACTGGGAGGTTAAGCAATTTGCTACAGGTCATAAATGAGTATGAGTGGCATGGATTTGTAGGAACCTCCTGAATGGTAAAACACAGATTTAGGTTAGGCCTTTTAAAAGGAAAAAATAAAGTACTAATAATAATCAAAAGAGCGAATTATATTTGGTACAAAAAAAGAAAGGGAGTGGCTTATTCCTTGGGACAGATGGCAAGAGGAAGATAAATTTCTCAGCTTTGATTCTTTCTTTCTCTTCTTTGTGAAGGAAAATAATCCTCAGACCAGTGAGAGAAATATTTATAAAGGGAATGGAGAAATCCAGGATTGAGGAGATTTTGCGGGGTAAATAACTGCCCCAAGTGAGTTTAAACTTCATGGCAGTAAGGATGGTGAGAAGAGCGTGGGCTTTGGAGGCAGCCAGGTGTAGGTTCAAATCGTGGTTTGTGCCATTTTCTTGCTTTAGAAATTGGGCAAGGTATTTAACTTCTGTGAGCCTTAGTTTCCTTACGTGGTGATTATGGAAAACATCCCTAGATCCTAGAAGTTAGGAGACTAGAAGAGATAACTAATGTTAATAAGGGGTCTGGTGAATGGTAGCTACTTAAATAAATATTAGTTGCCTTACACTTCTTCCCAGACCCTGATGAATTGTGGCCCAGTGAATTACAGAGGAATCTGCCAAACTACCTTGGGCAAATATTTGAAAAATCATGGAAAATAAGAATGGAAATCAAGAAATACACCATTTTTCAAAGGAGCAAAAAGACGAATTAGTGAAACCACAGTCAACAAATCAATCAATTAACGATAGATGTAATTCCAGAATGCATTATGTTAAAGATGGCCACCATGCACTATACAAAGGAGTAATCATCTCTATTAACCAGTACCTTTTTCCTGGACTTTATATTTTGCTATATCTTACCACTAGAGTAACTTGACCCTCACTGTAGATTCAGGCCCATCTCACATCTCTAAGGTCAGATTTGAAATTAGGCTGAATGTAATTATGGAACTCTAGTTTAGAATCCTGAGTGTCAGAAGTCTACCCTAATTTTGGAAACTGTAGTCCTGTCTTATTAATGTTCTTGATCCCTTATCTTGGCAGCCACTTCTAATATCTTAATTTTCATAGGATGAAGGTGAGGGGTAAGGGAACAACCTTGGACAGAAAGACTGACTTAGTGCTTGGAAGGTACAAACTGTTAACGTAAATGAATTCAAGGGACTTGAGACCTTTTTGATCCAAGACAGCATCATGTTCAGTTGGGCTGCATGATAGAATACATATTATCCATGGTTCTTATTAATAAGTGGCTTTCATCCATGGAAAGGGGAATCTGAATAACTTCCTAGAAATAGAGTTCAGCCCTAGAGAAAAGACCTTGAAAAAAGCTAAGAGAATTAAGGTACCATCTAAATAGACTGAGCTCAAAATCTACCAAAGATTAGCACATATAGCCAATCACATAGACTGGCCATAGAAGATACATAAGGAGACTCTCGATCAGTTTCACATGTATTGAGATTACCTCCAACTTTGGGACATCAGATGTGGGGAAGCAGTTGCCACTTTTTAGTAGGTAGACAACTCCTAATATACGTTTAAGCTAAATTCTCAGTTTGGTTGAGTGCTGGGCTTGGGTCTGAGCATGTAGGTGGTAGATTTTTAGTACATGTAGCATGATTCATAAATGCCAGAATACAGTCTATGTATTGGATTCTTTTCTTAATAGAATAACTTTGAGATTAATATAACCTATATATAAAATATCAACTAGGCTGAATATTCCAGTTATCTAATACTGCATAACAATCCAACTCAAATTTAGTGGTATCACACAACAGTCATTTTGCTATGCTCATGGATTGTGTGGCTTGTGTCTGCTTCATGATGTCTGGGCTTCAGCTAGGAAATTCTGAGGCCTAGGGTGACACTTACATGGCTGGGTTATTATTTGAAAACTTGTTAACCTACATATCTGATATCTGGGCCAAGAGGAATTGAAGGCTGGGCTCAACTGTGACTGACATACGAGTACATACATGTGACTTCTGTGTGTAGTTTGGTGACTGGTTCTGGAGGTAATGGCCTGAGAAGGAGCACAAGGGGATGAGCATTCCCAGAGAGCAAGGCAGCTCTGGGAATCTGAAATCATAAAGCATTATTTTGGTACATTTTATTGGTTATGAGAACCTCTGAAGCCAGCTCAGATTCAAAGGGGAAGGGATTTTGCAAGATAGCATTATGGAAGATTATATGAGGTGGGAGATATTGCTGTAGACATTTTTGAAAAAAAAATATGATCTGCCACATTGTGCTGTTTTGGTTAGTTTGGTTGATTAACTTGTTTTTCTTGAACAATGAGTAAAATGAGAAAATACAGAGAAATCTCTAAGTTATTTCTTGCTAGGTACTTAAGCTTTTTAAGACTTGTCTATGGTGATAATGGCAGTTCAGTTATGAGTTTTAAAAGCTCCATTGCTTCAAGACATTTTTGTAAAAGTTGTGATAGGTATGTACTCTAATACCCTATTAAATAGAAATGTGTAAACCAGGATGACAAATATTTTATGGTACAGAGACAACAGATATATATGTCCACCTTTATTCCTTAATATTGACATAGATTTATTGTTTTAAAGAGTCTTGTATCTTTCTCAGAGCTGCAGTGATTATCTCTCATTCTGAAACCATTGTTTTAATATGTTCTTGAGTTGCTGCTGTTCATCTCTAATATTAAATTTTTATCTCTAGAAATAGTTTCTTTTTCAGTTGGGATTTTATGGTTCCTCAGAATAGTGACAAGAGTATGAAAATCTTGCCAATTTTATAGTGCACCTTAAAACAATGGAAAGAGTTTGAAATTGGTTAACTAGCTATTAACATCTTGTTGAATTGGAAAGGGCTAACATTTATTACAACTTGTACCATTAGGTATTTGCATTCCCTATACAGTTCTCTGAGCCTATGTTCATTAGCAGTGAAAGACAAGATATTGTTTTCTGATTATAGAGTGCCAAGTGTCTGAAACATTTTGATTAGCAATCTATCTTTCCAATTCTAGCTAATGATTTATGCTTGGAGAGAAATGGATTAAGATAGGAGTAGTAATTTTTTAAGTCCTCATAACTGAATAATACAAAATGGTATTATTTCAATTGTATCTTCAAGTTCTACAGGATGTTTTCATTTTCCTTTTCCTGACATAAATTTAGCAGGGAAAGCAAACACATACAAGAAATAAATGATTCTATCTCTATAATGTTTTTGGTTTCTTGACTTTCTTAAACATATTTAGGTTGTTGGCCTTTGAAATTCTTTCAACTCTGGCCCCATCCTCATTTTCAAATTTATTTTTCATGAATCGCCTTTAGGCTATCCTTCACTATGGTACAACTACACTGGTTACATTTCTATGATCACAGTTTTCATTTTCCTCTTTTTATAGATAGATTCAAAGTATTATTCCATTTAAGATACCTTTTCTCGCAAGACTACCAGTCAAAAATCCTACTCTACTTTTAATGTTGTGTGAGTTTTCTGGTCCCACTCACCATGTAGTAAACAAGGCCTAGGAATCTGCCTTTTCAACTGACACCAAGGTGATTCTCATATAGGTACTCTGTCCACCACACTTTGAAGAATTCTGCTTTATGGATTGTGGTAGGCAGAACAATGGTCCCCTCAGGATGTAGCCATTCTTATCTCAGGAACCTATGAATACATTACGAACCTATGAATAGATGGGAAATTAAGATAGAAAATAGAACTAAGCTTACAAGTCAACATACCTTTAAAATAGGAAAATTATCCTGGATTATCTGGGAGGGTCAAATGTAATTACAGGGGTCTTTAAAAGTGGGAGAAGAAAGCAGAAGAGGAATTTTCCATTCAGAGGAGAAGACATTACAGTTGAAAGCAGAGCCCAGAGTCGTATGATATGAGAAGGACTAGATCTGCCCTTGTTGGCCTCGAAGATAGAGAAAAAGGTCTATGAGGCAAGGAAACTAACACAAATGCTGTCTCAACTCTGAAATTCCTTACCTCCCCTTGCTAAATTCCATCTTTCCTCCTAATATTAACTTGTTTATTCTGTTCTAATTAAATATTAACCACAAATCATCTCCTTGTTATTATAGTATGCTAGTATCCCTCTAATGCTAAAGTTTTTGAGGGAAGAGACAATTAATTCTTCATCTTTGTACGTCCTTGAGTAACTAGCATCCAATAGGCATTAATTAATTATCTAGTGGATTCTTATCCAGAACATAATTCCTAGTCATAGTGTTGAGGGATTCTCTCAGAATAACTATTTTAAAACTAAAATAAGCATGAAGAAATCCAAGAAAAGAAAAAAAATCCTTTAAGAATTTTCTATAAAACCATTTTATAGTAACTTTTAAAATCACTATAAAAACTTTACTCCTGTAAGAGAAACAAAAGCAACATGGTCTTGTATTTTACACTGAATTTTACTGTGGGTTTAGAATATCATGATAAAAAAGAGCAACTTCACATGCATTTTGTTGTTGTTGTTGTTGTTGTTGTTGTTGTTTGTATGGCTTAGACTTTGAAAGTGTTTTTCAAGTGTCACAAAGAAAATACTGGCCTTCTGTTGGCCAGCAAAACCCTTGATGTTTTCCCTTGAAAAGTGTGAATGGATCAGTTTGGTTTTACTTAGTTCAATTTTTGCAGCTAATGCAACTTGTATATTCCTGATGAAATATGCCCACAATATATAGTGAATATCATTATTTTATAGTTCCTAATGGTTCCATAGTACCTTTAATGTTTTAAGATTCTTACTTATAGGAGAATTTGGAGGAATCCCTTAACCAGATTGTCAATTTTATGTATGTTGGCTCTATTTAGTTAGCAACTGTATTTTAAGTTAGCAAATCAATTCAGTTTCTATAATTTGTCTTCAGTTAAGATCCTCACTTTGTGACAGCAGATGCAACTCTCTTGAAAGAAATTTTCATTATAAGACAACATTGAAAATAAGTGGAAAAAAAAATTTTTCCCTCATTTCATTTCTAAGCAACTATGTCTTAGACATTTTGAAGGTCCTGTGCTATCTTTCTGTTTCCAACCCTACTTGAAAGACACCATTTTAGGAGGAAAACCCTGACATTGCCTCATATTCTTACTTACTTATTTATTTAACTATTTGCTTTTTACTATGGGTCTATGACAAGCCATATTCAGGGTTGTGGATAATAACAACAGCAACAGCAAAAAATCTTTGCTAAAGAAATTAAGAAGCCAAGGAACCATTTGAATTGCTAAAACTCATAGATATAAAGTCACGGATCATCAAAAAGTTAAGAATAGAACTATCCTACAATCCAGCAATCACACTACTAGGTATTTACTCAAAGAATACAAGCATACTAATTCAAAGGGATACATACATCTCGATGTTTATAGGAGCATTATCTAAAATAGCCAAATTATGGAAACAACCCAAGTGTTGATCAACTGATGAACAGATAAAGAAGATGTGGCATATATACAATGGAATATATATACATATATATATATATATGTATATATATATACACACATATATATGTATATGTACATACATATATATATATAATGGAATGTTACTCAGCCATAAAAAGGAATGAAATCTTGCCATTTTCCACAATGTGGATAGAGCTAGAGAGTATTCTGCTAAGTGAAATAAGTCAGTCAGAGAAAGACAAATACCATATGACTTCACTCATATGTGGAATTTAAGAAACAAATGAGCAAAGGGAAAGTAAAAGAGAGAGGCAAACCAAGAGACAGGCTCTTTTTATTTTTTTTAAATAATTTTTGAAAGTTTATTTACTTATTTTGAGAGAAAAAGAGTGTTTGCATGTGTGTGCATGTGAATGGGACATGGGCAGAGAGAAAGAATCCCAAGCAAGCTTCATGCTGTCAGTATAGGGCCCAATGCGGGGCTCAACCCCATGAATCCCACAAACCATGAGATCATGACCTGAGCTGAAATCAAGAGTTGGACGCCTGACTGAGCTACCCAGGTGCCCCCAGACACTTAGTTATAAAGAACAAAGTGATGACTACAGAGGGGAGGTAGGTGGGGAGATGGGCTAAATAGGTGATGGAGATTAAGAAGGGCACTTGTTGTGATGAGCACCAGATGTTGTATGAAAGTGTTGAATTACTATATTGTACACCTGAAACTAATATTACACTGTATGTTAGCTGACTGGAATGTAAATAAAAACTTAAAAAAAATCACAGAGGATCTAGAAAGGAAAAGTGAGACACCAGGTGTTTATGCCAATAGCAATGGTGATAGACTCAATCAAACTAGTGATGGGGATGAAGCTAACATCATTAAGGAGTCACTTGCTACACTGTGTAGTAAATGCAGTTACACAGCAGGTGAATTTAGTATGTATAACCTCTCAATAATTTAAGCTATATCTGGTTTTAAAGTGTATAGGGACGTGTTATTGGAGAGATCTTGAATAAATATGTTTGATTGAAGACATACAGTGACATGCACTACTTTCTCATTGTTGAATATAATAATAATACTGTTAATGTATCCAAATGGGTAAAATGTTGACATAGAAATATGTAATATATATGTTGATCTCTCCTACTCTACAGGTTTATAAATTGCAAACTTTAATCTCTGTGAAAGAGACTGAGAAGTTCCAAATTTCTAAGAATAACACTCAGTGGTTATAATCAATTGTATATTGTAACGGAAGACTTTCAGAAAATAGCAACAACATTAAATACTTTACATTGTGCCAGACGCTGTTCGAAATAATCTACATATGTCGACTCAGTTAATCATAGCCATAACCTAGGAGATAGGACTACTATTTCCCTCATTTTTCAGATGAGGGACCTGATGGCCAGAAACATGAGGTTATTTGCCAGTGGTTGCCCAGCTGAAAAGTGGTAGAGGTGGGATCAGCAGCTATTTACCAAGGGCCTCTATGTGCTAGGTACTATTGAAGGTGTTGGAGACATAGCAGCAATAGAATTTATTTTTTAAAAAAAATCCACTTTTGTAATGTGTGTTCTTGTGGACTCTTTTTCCTGGGGAAAGGAAAGTCAAAAATAACCTTTAGTAAGCCACAGAGAAAATTACTCCTACTACTCTGTTTGTTGTTTTGCTCTTTTTTCCCTTATGTGTTCATCAGTGTCAAAGCTTTTTCCCCACGAAAAGGAAATTTGTCTTCCTTTTATTCGTTTTCATTTAGTGGCTACATATCGTCTATATATGGTCCTGATCCTCTGATAGTCCAGAAAACTAGAGTGAATCTGTAGCTAATCAGGGTCTAAAACAAAATCTGGCAAATTGTATCGTCTAGGCTCCGAGGCAGTGCTGTACTTATGGCTTTGTGGACTGTATACAGATGGTAGCAGCTACTCAACTCTGCCGGCTATTGCAGCCTGAAAAGTAGCCATAGGCCATATGTAAATGAATGGACTTGGCCACATTTGGCCCTGTGCCTGTAGTTTGCCAACCTCTCATCTAGAGGGTGGGACCACCTAGATGATGAGGCCCATTCTTTCTAGTTTGCATATGGGTACCACGGTACCTGAGATAGAAGGAGTCCAGTTTATATGCCCTACCTTCGCTTCTTGGAATGTCTCCACAGCCTTTTAACCTCACTGCGTCCTTTCCCCAGGAGCCAGACTCTCCTCTTCAGCTTCTGGGTAGAGCTGTAAGTCATTTCGCTCTGCCATATTTCACACTGTGTAGGAACAGGATGATTTCCTGTTAGCATAGCTCATGAAGCATATCATCCTAGAAAACTCATTGCTTTCACTCTTCTTTCTATCTCAATACCAGCTTCCCTCATCTGGCTTCTGGTTTTCATTGTGTATGTGTGTGGATGGGGGCGTGGGGAGAAGGATTAGGGAAAATATCTCTCTATAGGATATTTTACTGTCCCACATGACTTTGTGTACCATTATTGCAACACATTTAAGTCTTTGAGGATGCAGCCCTAGCATCAATGGATGGATTTTAACATAGTTGGATAACATAAATGGAACATTCCGTTTAAGTGTTCATGTGTAGTCTGGATGAGCCTATGTTTGAGATGTGGTGGAGGTCATTCTTTATTAGGTCAGAAATTGATGGACTATTGATTTCTAAACTCCATAGCTATGCCAGATTGGCAATGTCAGAATGACCTGGAGTACTTCGGGAAAACTCACATTCCTAGGTCATACCCCCAGAAATACTGTAGGTTTAGGGTGGGATCAAGTGATCCACCTTTTTAAAGCTCCATGGCATTGTTAAACATTCAGCCAACTAAGGAAGTTTAAAAAATGTGTGTTAACAGTAATCCGAATAGCCAGGTATTACTGCTATTAACATTTTGGGTTCTATTATTCCACATATATGTAACTTGCAAAGATTGAATCAATTTTGTGTTGCAACCTTTATAAAATTTGTCTTAATATATTAGAAAGACATTTACAAGTCAATACATAGGAACCAATGTATCTACACAATAGTTTTTGAGAACAATCACAGGATATTGTAGGGTTTGGGTGCATTAAACGAATTCTATGATTTGCCATTATAAAAAATGTGATGAATGTGATGGTCAACATTCATCTGTATGTGTATAATTTGGATGTATTTTTGTATCCACTTGCTGGAATGTCATTTTCAACTACTAATACAGTATTAAAAAGGATCCTGCCTTAATTGACAAAGCTCAGATTAGATTTTTAAAATACAATAGCTTTACTGAGCTTTATTTTTTCAAATATAACATGTTTATGTTTTACTTATTTTGTTATTAAGGAGGGAGGTAGATGCTGCAGAGACATTTGAGAAATATCCAGACAATTCATGTGCCTTACTATTCATCCTTTGAAAGCATATGATTAAGTGGTTTTTAGTATATTCACAACATCATGCAGCCATTGTCAATACAATTAATCTCAGGACATTTTCACTAACCCAAAAAGAAACAATGTTTCCCGTACTATCACTCTGCTCCCAACCCTTAGAAATTTCTAATCTACTTTCTGTCTCCATAGACTTGCATATTATGGACTCTTCATATAAACAGAATCATATAATATGTAGTTTTTGTGGATGGCTTCTTTTAGCATGTTTTCAAAGTTCATCCACGTGCAGCATGAATTAGTATGTCATTCATTTTTTATCCTGAATGATATTCCATTGTAAGGATATATCACATTTTATTTATCAGTTAATCAGGTAATGGGCATTTGGTTGTTTTCATCTTTTAGCTATTATGAATAATAATGCTGCTATGAATATTTATGTACACAATTTTCTGTGGACATACAGTTTTATTTATCTTGGTTGGGTTTTATCTAGGACTAGGATTACTGGGTCATATGGTAACTATATATTTACTGTTTTGAGGAATTGTCATGGTTTTCCAAAGAAGCTGAGTCATTTTACATTTCAACAAGCAGTGTATGAGAGTTCTAAATTTTCTATATCCTCATAAGCACTTATTACTATCATCTGTCCTTTTAATCACAGGCATTCTTGTGGATATGAAGTGGAATCTCATTGTGGTTCTGATTTCCCTGATAACTAAGGATGTTGAGCATCTTTTTATATATTTATTGGCCATTTGTATATCTTCTTCAGAGAAATGCCTATTCAGATATTTGCCCATTTGTAAGTTATTTCTTTTTTTATTACTGAGTTGTAAGAATATTTTATATCTTCTAGAACAAAGTCCCTTCTAAGATGTAAGATTTCAAATATTTTCTTCCTTTCTGTGGGTTATCTTTTCACTTTCTTCATGGTATGTCTTGAAGCATAAATGTTTTTAACTGATGAAGTTCAAAATTAGACTATTTTTTAACTTTTGTTGCTTTTGGTGTCATATCTAAGAAGTCTTTGCCTAACACAAGGTCTCTGTATTTTCTTCTAAGAGTTTTACAAGGTAGCTCTTACATTCAGGTCTATGATCCATTTTGAGTTAATTTCGGTGCATGGTGTGAGAAAGGGATCCAACATCATTCTTTTGGATGTGGATACCCAGTTGTTCCAGCATTAGTTGTTGAAAAAACTAATTTCCTGTTGACTTGTCTTGGCACCTTTGTCAAAAACTAATTGATTATAAATGTTTTAAGGTTTTATCTCTGGACTCTCCATTCTGTCCCATTGATCTCTATGTCTATCCTTATGCCAGTACCACAAGTGTCTTGATATCAATAAATTTGAAGTGTTAGTATTTTAGCTTTGGTCTTTTATTTTTCAAGATTGTTTTGGCTATTTTGGCTATTTCAGATTTTTAGAACAGATTGTCAAATTCTGCTCAGGAACCAATTGTGATTTTGATAGAGAATGCTTTCAATATTTATTTATTTTTTAAAAAAATTTTATTTGTTTATTTTTGAGAGAGAGAGAGGCAGACAGGGAGAATCACAAGCAGGTGCTGCACTGTCAGTGCAGAGCACTATGAAGGGCTCAAACCCATGAATCTTGAGATCATGACCTGAGCAGACATCAAGAGTCAGATGCTTAGTGGCCTCAGCCACCCAGGAACCCCGAGAACGCTTTCAATCCTTAAATAAATATGGGGGTATTATAATATTAAGTCTTTGACCCGTGAACATATGTTGTCTTTCTACTTATTTAGGTCTTTAATTCCTCTCAACAATGTTTTGTAATTTTTAGTGTACACAACTTGTACTTTTGTTAAATTTATTCATTTTATTCATTTTTATGCCACTGTAAATGGGATTATTTTCTCAATTTCATTTTTTGGATTTTTCATTACTAGTATATAATATACAACACATTTTTGCATATTAAACTTAGTCTGCTAGACTTGTGAACTCATTTATTAGCCTAATTGGTTTTTAGTGGGTTCCTTAGAATTTTCTTTATAAAATATCATGACATCTACAAATAGAGGCAGTTTTACTTCATCCTTTCTAATATGGATGCCTTTTTTTTTTTCCCACCATTGCCTGATTGCTCTGGCTAGGACATCCACTTCAGTGATGAATAGAAGTGGGGAGAGTAAAGATCCTTGTCTTGTTCTTGATGTGAGGAGGAACTATTTAGTCTTTTACCATTAAGTATGTTATGTGTGGCTTTTTCATAGATACCCTTTATTAGATTAAGGAAGTTCCTATTTATTTATTTATTATGAAGTGGTGTTAGTTTTTTTTTTAATACTTTTAATGCTTCTATTGAGATGTATGGGTTTTGGTCTTTATTTTGTTGGTACATTGTATTACATTACTCATTTTTGGATATTACACCAACCTTGCATTCCTGGGATAAATCTCACTTATCATGGATTTAATCATTTTTACATATTTCTGGATTTGGTTAGCTAGAATCTTGGTGATGATTTTTGTGTCTATAGTCATAAGAGAAATTGACCTGTATATTTCTTTAATTTGATGTCTTATCTCATTTTGGTATCAGGGTAATACTGATGTCATAAAATGAATCCCCCAATTCATTGTTTCATGTTTCATTGTTTCATGTTTCCTCCTCTTGTATTTTTTGGAAAAAGTTTGTGATGAATCAGTATGAATTCTTTAAACTCTGGTCTAGTTAAATTTAGGCTTCTTTGCAGAAGCAATGTATGAGGCCAATCTTTGAGGTTTGTTTTGACCTAGGAGGGCTACTCCTAGCTGTTTCTTTCTCTAATTCTTTCTGGTTAACCAGCTGGCCTATGGTTGAGCTTGCTGCTCTCCTTTTAATTGCTTATTCCAAAAATATTCATGGTTTCTGAGAGTACTTTTAGGTTTGCATTTGCCCTTGTTCTGCTTCAAATAAAGATACCTATGAGGATAACTACTGAATTCTCTGTTCTTATACCCTGCCTTTCCAATGGGAAAAATGTCTGAGCCACTGCTTTAGAACTGGTTCTGGGGAGAGTGACCTGCTTCTTTTGGAGTAAAACTCTTGCTTTATAAGAGAGGTTCTAGGTAGGAGCAGTAAATCCAGTGTACTTGGCATGCCTCTTCTAGCATGGAAATTTTGAGAAAGCTGAAACAAAGGCAGTTGAGGCTGCATTGCTTTCAACCTGCCACACCTGGAGTGGAGTCTCTACTGTACAAGTGGGGACTGGGTATAGACAGGAAACTCCTGACCTCTTTTTCTGCAAGTGCTTGGACATTAGCCTCTGAAACATGGAGCTGGGAGTAAAGAGAAATGTGGCAGCCTTTCTTTCCAGGAGAGATACTGTAGATGGTGGCTGGATGGTGGTGACACAGAGTTGCCTGAGCCCCATCTTCTTGGCCACAACTGTCTGTAACATATCTTCCACCATGCTGATTTGGAGAGAGGGGTGAGCAAGGGAGTGGTTTATGGCTTACATGCCACAGACTCTTATGTTTCCTACTAAGACTTAGTAGGTTTTCTTAGATAAATATTTCTTCATTTACTATGTTTCTATACTTCTCAGCAGTTTCTATAATTCTCAGCAGTTATGGCCATTTTGTTGAGGAGTGCATCTGTAGAGTTCCCCACACCATTATTTTGGAAATAATCTGAATTTCTAGATTAAATTTTTAGTCACTACTGAAATTCCTGTCAAAAATAAAGGTTTTTGAACAATTCTCATGATGGGCCAGTTTGGGGGACCCATGGACAAAATGACCTCATAGGTTCTTTCTAATATTAGGTTCTCAAACACATACTTCTTAACATCCAGGCTACATTGATCATAGGCAAAATCAAGGGTTCTGGTGGGTGGTCAGAGCACTAATTGTCTACAAATCACTCTCCACCCCCAATATGCTAACACTTTTATGGCAATGAATCCTACCACTTGTTCTCCTTCTGTACTCACACTTCTTTCTCTCTGAGGTAAGACCTACTCCAGAATAGAAGAAGAGCAGTAAGATGTGGTCTTTGGACTCTAGAACAAAGAAGGCAAGTTTAGATAGTTTAAAAATGGCTATAGGGTTCAAGTGCATAACAGGAATTAGAGAGTTGGAATTTGAGGTAAACCAGAGAAAATGTACCACCCTTTAAAAGGAAAATCTATTTGTCATCAGCATATGATTATTTCCAGATGGATGTCATTCTTGTCATTCTTTAGGAGATCTTGACATTATTAAAGAAGAACCAGAAACCCAGATTTATTCGATATTTGAAAGCTCCCAAATTTTTAACTACTGATAACTAATTAAAAATAAAACTAAAACAACCCTGTAGGTCAAGCAAAACATGACTGTCATCTATATCTGGCAATCACAAACAATTAGTATCTACTTTATTTAATTAATTAATTTATTTATTTTTAAATATAATTTATTGTCAAGTTGGCTAACATACAGTATGTACAGTGTGCTCTTGGTTTTGGGGGTAGATTCCCGTGATTCATTGTTTACATACAGCATCCACTGCTCATTCCAACAAGTGCTCTCCTCAATGCCCATCAACCACCCTCCCCCCATCAACCCTCAGTTTATTCTCTGTATTTAAGAGTCTCTTATGGCTTGCCTCCATCTCTGTAACTACTTTTTTCCCCTTCCCTTACCCCATGGTCTTCTGTTAAGTTTCTCAAGTTCCACATATGAGTGAAAACATATGATATCTGTCTTTCTCTGACTGACTTATTTCACTTAGTATAATACCCTCCAGTTCCATCCATGTTACTACAAATGGCAAGATTTCATTCTTTCTGATTGCCAAGTAGTATTCCATTGTGTATATAAACCACATCTTCTTTATCCACTCATCAGTTTATGGACATTTAGGGTCTTTCCATAATTTGGCTATTGTTGAAAGTTCTATTGCAAATATTGTGGTACCTGTGCCCCTATGAATCAGCATTCCTGTGTCCCTTCGTTAAATTCCTAGTAGTGCTATTGCTGGGTCATAGGCTATCCACTTTAATAATCTGTCTTCCCAAATGAATGGAAATGTTCCCTTAAAACACAGCAGCTCATTTAATCTTGCAGGAATTGATTTTTATGATATCAGTTCATTAGTATTGGTGGTCTTTCAGATTGAGAGCCCTCCTGATTTGGAGAATTAGGCCAAATTTCTCCAAACAGGGGTGAGGGGGGATTATTCAGGACTGAATGCTGCCTAGCTCAATCTCTTCTAAACCAGGTTGTTATATGTTTGATTATAGTATTTTAAAAACCTCCTAATCTTATGAGATTAATAACATTGTCTTGTGGGGTTTTTTTTTACACTCTTGTTCATAATGTACTTCATTTAATTTTGTGGATACAATACTTGAATGAAGATAGAACCAAAGTCGGGCATACTTTTTTTTGGTCAAAATTTCCCCAGTCCACTGGTGCAGTGTTTGCTCTGAATGAAGTAGTTAATAGGAATTTTTTCATAGTTCTTTTGGGATACAGTGTAAGAATTTGTTATTATCAGCTGTTACAAGAGAAACATATAATTCTGAACTAATGACCTGATAGGTAAAGGAATAAATAGCTACAATATAAAAACCAGTTCCCAAGGACATAATTATGCTATTACTAGCAAACAGAGAGTTTCTGGTTCATTAAGTAGGAAAGGCAAAAAATAAGTATAAATGATAAAGGTGGAAATTTAATTTTTTTACTTGTTCACATATTTTCCCCTCTGACCAATAAAAACAAGAGGGAGGTTTTTTTTACACTAAATGAATATATAAACGATGAAGCCTCTCTTAAAGCCAGGGCCATGTGTCTGTCCTCAAGTGTTTTATTATGTGAAGTTTGACCTTTATTTAAAGAGCATCTCTGTTCGATGATAATTGATGGTGCTTTGAGTGAGTTTATGACAGTACTTCTACTTATTAAAAACCTTTTCCTTAAGGTGAGGATGCTTCTTTTTAACTTTTGTCCTAGCTTAACCTTTGGAAATACCATGTCAATTTAGTTGCATTTATAGATTTAATTAACATATTGTGGGCTTTTTTCAAGTTATTAATAAAGATATGGGGTATGGGCAGGCTTACTTCCAATCCTGATAATTCACAATTCACCAGCTTTTTTGACTTAATCATTTACCCTTCCTTTTTGTCATGTTGGCTTTTAGTCTGGTTTGATGTTGACAACTCAAACCCATTAAAACTTGAAAATGTTCTCTATATAAAGACATTATCCTAATTACTTCACTGGGATTATTTTTGAGGTGTTACTACAAAATAATGATGTTCTGTTTTGTCTTGTTTACTTAAGCATACACCATCTGCTGGGCTTCACAGGGTTCCTATGAGGTCAGGCCCAGTGATATAAGACATGGCCTGGCACAAGTATTAATGCTTCCTTTAATAGTATTCCAAGGCAATTGGCCCAACATGTTCTCCAGAATTAGGATGCTTGAAAGATCAGTAAAGTTGAGATATTGAAGAACAGAATGCTATTTCTCTGAACCCCCTTCTTGCTCTCTTGATTCTAGAATCTTCTTTTATTTGGCACTATCAAGAAGGGATCTAGATAGGTGAAATGTGGGGTGCCTGGGTGGCTCAGTCGGTTAAGAGTCTGACCGGCTCAGGTTATGATCTCACAGTTGGTGAGTTTGAGCCCCACGTCAGGCTCTGTGCTGACAACTCAGAGCCTGGAGACTGCTTTGGGTTCTGTGTCTCCCTCTCTCTCTCTGTCCCTTTCCCACTTGTGTTCTGTCTCTCTCACTCTCAAAAATAAATAATAAAACATTAAAAAATTTTTTTGAAGCAGGCAATATAGTTTCATGAATAAAAGCTAGATTGGTTTGGGCACAATCCCTGTCTATACTACTTACTGGCTATAGTATGAATTGTGCAAGTTAATGAATCTGTTTCCTTACATATAAAATAAGAATGGTACTAGTATCTTTCTAGATATTTAGGTTGTCATGAGGGTTAAAGAAGTTAATATGAGTAAAGCACTTAGAACATTGCCTGCCAAAAAAGATCACTAGGTGAAAGTAATTATTATTGTGCTGTCTTTGAACCCCAGTCAACCCTAAGTCATCCCTCCTCTGGCCTCCTGACTCTGTTTCTCAGCTGCATCTCACGTGATAGTCCAACATTTGTCCAGGTATTATGGCAGGCTGTTAAAAGAAGCCTGTTACCCCACTGTCTTGCCCTCAGGACCTTTTTTGTTTTTTAGAGAGATCAAAATATATTGACCTCTTTACATTCATGTAAATAATGCTAGTTAAGACATATTAAGCACATATTACATGCCAGCACATATATCCTGACTTATTTAATCCTCATAACAATCCTATGACATACATATTATGACACTTTGACCAAAACAAGAACTGAGGCTCAAAGAGGTGAGGCAGTGGCAGTAGGGGGTAGATTCAGGATTCAATTCTAAGGCAGCCTGGGTTTGGCATCTAACCTTCAGACCTCTCCACTGTTTTCTCAGTGAGAGTTGCAGTGGGCCCAGAACATGCACAGTAGGTCTCACCCAGCTTGGCCACAGATATGCTGGATAAGTCTTTGTTTGACCCCCAGGACTTCCATTATTGGGAGTTCAGATGACATCACACACTCACCACGACTGCAACGGATGGAAGTGTGCATGTGCAAAATAGATTTTAATCAAAGTTCTAGTAACTAAATGACTCAATTAATAAACAAGACACACTTGGTGATATTTTTCAGGTGAAGGATATTTATGTCTGTTATAACATCCTGAAATGAGGAAAGTAAGGATGAAATAGGGAGGATCAAAATACTATTTTACTCAGCCCCATGTTATTGCTTTAGATTTTAGTACTATGTAGGTGGGAAAGGCTTAAAGAAAAAAAAAAGTAACAGATAAATTTTAACTACTTGCAGTTCACGGTGGCTATATTGTGACAGGTTCTTCCTATTTCATTTTTGTTGTTGTTGTTGTTGTTGTTGTTGTTGTTGTTGTTTTTAATTGACACTTTTTCCCTCCTCCTCTCAGATAAAGTTTTCCCTTTTTATCATCGAAGTTACGCAGTTATTTGCAAGAAAAAAAGGTAATTTGTTGTTTGGCTGAAGCAGAAGGAAAAAAAAAACCTTGATAATTTTTCAATTTTTCCTTTGCTCCTCTGGCTTCCCTCCTCCCACAATGACTGACTTGCTTCCTCTGCAGAAGCCTCCTGAGATGAGTATCTCTGGCTAAGGCAGTCCATCATTGCTACACACAGAGTGGTTGACATGGAGCTGGACAGGCAGGAAAGGGAAAGTGACAGGAGGCGTGGGAAAAGTCTGATGAGAAGTACAGCTTCCTATTAATCCTCCTGGGGAAGAATCTCTTAAAAATCTCTTTAAGTGGTTTCCTGTTACAAGAAGAATCGTAAAATTTAAGTAATACCAGATTTGAGTTTAATGAAGAGAGCTGTTATAGGTGCATTCTTATTTCCAAAAAACTAGAAGCTATTCCATTCCTGTTGATGTTCTTAGGCCAAATTCATCATATACGTGTTGAATCTAATCACCAAATGGCAGTGATAAACAAGACAATAAAGCCAATGCTTGCAAGAAATAGAAAAGAACAACCATAATTCAGAGGCAGTGCTTGAGATATATATATATATATATATATATATATATATATATATATATATATGAAATAAACTAATTTGAATGAACATTCTCTCTTTCTCTCCCTTTCCATTATCCATTTTCCTTGAGTAAGCTTGGGTGTAAGAGGCAGTATCCTCTAGAACATTCCCTATAGACACTAAGCAAAAGATGAGGGGGCCAAACTGAAGCCACAAGTCTCTTGATATTCTTCATAATGTTTGGGGTGTATTTAGGATAACATTCTACCTTGCAAAGAAGGCATAGTCCCTAAATAATGCTGGGATTATTTGAGATTTGTGGTTGGCATCCTGCCTCATCCCGCTTCTCCACAGGAGACTTATTGAAGTGGTTAACTACTATTCACAATGACTTTTACATGTGATTAAGGTTTCTTACTCAGTCTGAGGAGAATGATTCTATTTTCAAGCCGTCTTGATAGAGCTCTTCATTGATATGTGATAAAGCACAAATGAGATTTCAGTTCCAGAAAGAGAGGGCAGGAATACTTGGGCAAGTCTCACCCATCTGCATGGGTGTGGCATCTCTGTGTCTTTCTTACCACGGAGTCAGTCTGCAGCCCACGCAGTCTGGCTCCCATTCCCAGTAGTGCCTTGAAACTGCCTGGCAAAGGCAAAATCACCAAATCCAATAAACACGTTTTTAGCACTTATCTAACTGCATCTGCTTGCTGCATTTGGCATTATCTGTTCTTCTTTCAGTCTTAGCACATTATTTCCTCTGATAGCACTATCTCCTGTCCCTCCTTCTACCACTTTGATGAATGCTTGCTGAATCTCCCATCGTGGATTATGACTCATATTTTTGCAATAGATCTAAACAGAATTCAACCTCCCTATCCCCATTATGCACCTAACCAGTCCTGTGTTTCCCATTTATTTCATATCTCAATTGTTTGCACTCCTATAAGGAATTGCCCCAGAGCCATAAATATAAGGAGACGGTTCTTAAATTCTTCCACCTTGCTGCCCTCATATCATTCCTTCAATTTTAAATCTTAAATATTTCTTAATTCTAATCACTCTTTCCTAGTCCTGTTACTAGTGCACAACATAAGGACTCACTTGTCACTGATTTCCTTGCCTTCTCTCATTTGTATCTCAGATCCATCTTTCCAACACAATAAAGCAAATCTGGCCATGCCATTCTCCTGCACCCTCCATTGGCTTCCCATTGTCCCTAAAATAAAATCTGAACTCTCAGCCTGACACACAAGGTCCACCATGATTTACCACTGACGGCCACTATCGCTTCATCTTCCCATATTCTTTATGACTCACTTGGTACTTCAATAATATTTTATAGCTTGTTTCCACGTGTGCTGTGCTACTTGGCCCTTGTGTCTTCCTTTTCACTATTCCCCCTGTTTGGGATGCCCCATGCTCCCTTTTGCTCTTTGCCTCACCCCTGTTTTATGTTTAGGGGACCTATTCAGGCACCATTGATTCTAGGAAGCCTTTCTTTTGACTCCTTGATCGAATTACATGCTCTCCTTTTGTGTTTTCTTAGCTTACCAGGCATATTGCACTTACTATGTACTTAAACAATTTGTTTTATGATTTTTTGAGTCCGAAGAAACAAGGACTTGGACTAAGTACCATTCCTTTTTGTTTCTCTAGGAGTTACGTAGTAGGGCAGCATCAATATAGATATATCAGTGAAGTGAACTGGGGAAAACAAAGGAAAACTTGAGTACCACTAGGAAAAATGGAGAACATAGTGTATGGAACATTTTTCAATAAGTTATATACATGTATATTTTTTTCTTTTTTTCCCTCTAACATAATGTGCTACAGCAACATGGCCGGAAAGCAAGGCATTTTATTTGGTTCCTATTGTAGCTCATCTCTATAGTTCTAGATTTCCTACTGATAAGTAGATAAAGGAGTAATTCATTACAGGTGAGTGAGGGAGTGAGGATGTGATAGAAAGAGAATGGATTACAAGAGAACAGTGGTCCTTGTGTAACTTACTGTGATCAGGATTTACATGTGATTTACATATCAATTTACTGAAATATTCCATAGAAATGAGGGATGCCTGGGTGGCTTAGTTGGTTAAGCGTTTGACTCTAGAGTTTGGCTCAGGTCATGGTCTCACGGCTCACAAGATCAAGCCCTGTTTTGGGCTCTGGGCTGTCAGTATGGAGCCTGCTTGGGATTCTCCCCTTCCCTTTCTATCCCTCCCTCAGTATCTGTCTCTCTCTCAAAATAAAGAAATAAACATTTTAAACAATGAGATAAATTTTCAAGTAAAGGGGCCTTAAAGATTGTCTAGTTCATCCTCTCATCTGACTAGTGGTTTTGGTCAAACACAGAGCCTAGCTGATATTCGGCTGTGATTAAATGCTAATTTCTTTCCTCCTTTTGTAGTCAATGAAAATGAAATGGTGATGTCACTTTAAAATAAAGAAACTGAAATGCTTTGGCCTTAGGTCACATGGTTTCTTGCAGGCATAGGTAAAAACAAAGTGCTTCTGATTTCCAATAAACTTTAATATAAAGTTCTAATTTCCATTTTTAAAAAAATTCCCAAAGATGAAAAGTTATCAATAGAGATATGAGGATATACTCACCTTTGCAAACTCTAATCTTGGCAGTTTCAACTACAAAGTCCGTTATTTTGATAGGGCTGTAAACGTCTGTCCTTCGTCTGCTAATATTTGTCACTTAAGGTGCCGTATGAAGTTTGAGATGCTACTTACTGTTTTTTTGAAGAAATAATTTCACCTAATATACCTTTGTTAGTTTAATGTCATCGACATACCCAAGACTTTCTTAAATAGGCTGATGAGAGAGTAAAGAGAGGGTGGTGGCTCTCTCAAATATTGAGCCAAGAAGGACATCCTGCTAACCTTTGTTTTATTACTCTGATGGCAAAAACCTGAAAAATTTTCATGTAGAGAGAACAGAAAAGTATCTATTGTCTTCATTGCTGGCCTAATTGAAGGGATTTAGAGAGAAGCGTGAGAGAATATTTAATAATTTATTGAGATTAAAGCTGACCTGTATTATGAATACCTTTTATCACAGGCTAACAAATGTGTTACTGATCCTTGAGAAAAAGCCTTTTGAGGTTATAGAGTGCAAGGGTCACCTAGTCAAAGAGGTGTGCTAGGAAGGCCAGCCTGGTTAGGAGAGATTGGATATTTCTCTTAACCTTTTTTTCTATACCTTTCCCATGGCCTTTTTAAAACTTCTCTTGTTTCCTGCTACTCTAGCGGAGTAATAAGCAGTTTTCATAACTTTCCTGTTCTCTTTTCTCCCACTTCAGATATATAATTTGACTTTCATGATGCTTTTCAACCTGCTTAGGTACTCCTTTTGTGTTTTTCTAGTCTTATGTGACCTTTCTGAAAGGTACCTTCTTGTTTTTCTCTAGATAGCTTCTAAGATGGCCTGAAAAAGTGATTGTATAAGGTTTAAAGAAAAAAAAACTCAGTGACCATTAAAATGGCATACACGAAGACTCTCGTGTGCCTCATTGGAAAACTTTTTCAAACTGCTTCGTAGTTAAAGGAAGTGACACAATTCAATGTTATTAAATAAAGATGGAGAGGAAGTGTGGAGCTAAGGTATTTTTTACCATCTTCCTTTACAAGTGAAAATAAATTCTACATATATAATACCACTATTTTTCTTCTGCTCTCAAAGGCTTATTGTTAGAAATTTTGCTGTGTCCATCTGTGTATTTATCAGTAAACACAATCAAATGCCTCAGCTTCCTTAGTTTGAGATTGATTGCCCGTGCATCTCATGTTCTTTAGAGGTATTCCTGAGGCATTTCCACATCCTCTCTTGCATCCTACCTTATAGCTACATATTTTGTCTTCCATAACACATATATCAAAGCTGTCCACTCTAACATTTATTTCTGTTGCTTTGCTGAGTTCATGTCAGGCAGAAGTATGCCCTATGGAAAATAATTAACTGTTGTCACATATATCATTTATCTTCAGTTGTTAAAGGAAGAGTTCTAAGGGGATTTCCAGTGATTTATTTCAAACTCTAAGTCAATTAGTGATTGACTCTTTCTAGGCCAGGGGTCACATATAGGCAAGTTATGGGCCAAATATGTCCCGCAGACATATTTTATTTGGTCTTAAAGGTGTTATAAAATCTTTATATTAATTGCTGATATTTCATAGTTGGGGGAATTCACATAAAAACCCAGATTCCTAACTTTCTTGAAAAAAATAAATTATCTGATAACTGAGTCTGGATTGCCACATGGACACTGGTTGGTTAGCACTGAAGTTTTTAGAATAGGAGCTCTCTAGTTATTTACAAGTCCCAACTCTATTTCATCCCCATTTGTGTTCTTTCTTATTCTAGTAAACTTTTTAATTGGTTTATGCTCTAGATCGGTGCTTCTCAAATTTTTATCTCTGTATGAATCATTTGGGAATCTTGTAAAAATTCAGATATTAATTCAGTAATGGGTATGGCCTGAAATTCTGCATTTCTAATAGGCTCTAAGTGATGCCAAAATTGCCATCCCAGGACAACATTTTGAGTAGTAAGATTCAAAACCGGTCATCCTCAAGATGGGGCTTTCGATTAGAAGTATGAGCATCTATTGAATCATGCGTAGATGTTCCCAGCAATGTGTTTTATGAAACCCTCCTGGCGATCCTAATGCACACTGAAGTTTGAGAACCACCGTTCTAGTCTAATCTCAAGCAGGAAACATTGTTCGTAAAATCAACTAAGTCAGAGGTTTTAAATCCTGGCTGGACGTTAGAAATGATTTGCAAAACTTGCAAAAATATTGATGCCTGCCCCCCATGCCCGCCCAGAGATTCAGATAGATTTGAATCAAATGGCCTATGCATCAGTATTGCTAAAAGCTCTTCAATTGATTCTAATGTACAGCAGAACTGAGAGCTATGCTAAGTACAGAGACTTTCCTGGCACTTTACCTGAATGTTCAGTAGCTCTCTTGTCAGAAAAAATTCTAAAACTCTTACCACTTTTAACTTAAGTCCTTTTGTGTTTTTGCTATATCTACCCTGTAAAGCAAAAGACAGCTGATTTTCTATCATGTTCATAATGATTACTGGGTCCTTTGATCAAGAATCGTATTTCACAAATCATCTCTTCACAGTGTATTTGTTATCCTGAAAGCCCATCTCACTGACTCCTTGCAAAGTGCATTAGACTTCTGAGCTCTATGGATCAGGGATCATTTCTTGTTAATTCTGTTGACACAATCTGATAGGTTAGGTTGTGCACAACTCTAGAGGGGCACTGTTTATGTTTGTAACCATCACAGATTTGTATATTTATTGAGATCATTTCCTGACAGATGGCAATACAATGCCTTGAAAAGGGGTTGCTTTCTCTAAATTGTATGATGATGTCATTTGGGTAAGCAGTAGGGCTGTATTCACTCTAACAAATAAGACCGCTGTAAATTCATGATAAAACTGATTTCCCTCAACTGAAAAACATTCTGAGTAATCAATCGTGTGGTAAAAGACTAGTGGCTCAGTTTAGTATTCGTGTAAGGCATTTAATAAATTAATTAGCTTCTATAAACTTAGGGTGGGAGTGTTCCAATAAAAACGTATTTGAAAGCCAGATATTAATGCCTAATTCATTTGACTGTTTTAGAAGTATTTTTAAAAGTTGCACATATTATGTACTGTGTTCTGAATTATAGGATTATTAAGAAATGACACTTAATGTCAGTAAAGCATCTTAGAGTAAACAAAGTGTTATTGTAGGTTAGCCCAATGATTTGAATGACAGCATTATAGAGAACAATCCAGGAAAGAAAAAAAGAAAAAGAAAAAGAGACATGCTATCAACTAGTAATTTTGTTTGCCTTTGGAAATAATGAAAGTTTTTATTTTTAGGTGTGTGTGTGTATGTGTGTGTGTGTGTAGAAGAGGCAATAGAATGACTTAAGCTAACTCGGCAAATAGAATGGATCCTTTGCCTTTGGGCTTAAAGTGACTGTCTTGTAATGCCACTTTACCACCTGCTGTTATATTCAGCCAGAGTGGAAATGAAACATTTTTATATCCTAGCAGTCAGTACCTTGCCGTATATATTTTCTTAATTTGAGAATGTCAACAGAGCATGGTTTGCATCAGATTCCAAGTCTCCCCTTTTCCCTAAGGATTAAAATGCACTAGTTCTTGTTACACTGTGTATGTGGATGGGGGAGCAGCTTTTGATGGTTTTCATTAACATCAGATAAAATGTTATACTGAAGAATTTTTGAGGCTCTCAGTTGACGACAAAATTATGTTTAAAATAGAGACCTAACTATATCTTTACACGAACTATTTGGCACTTAAACAAAGGAATTTAGAGCCAGTTTACTCAGAGTCTTACCTTTTATAATTCTGTAAGAGGAGATTGAACATTTGTACAAATTAACCTTGGTAGTCCATAATAAACTTGAAAATGTTGTTTATTTTATGTCTTTCTAGACACCAGAAGAAGTCCATGTGGTCTGAAATTTCAACACTTTTTTCCAGCATTGCAGACACACTGCCTCTATTATTATTATTATTACTATTATTATTATTATTTCTTTGAAAAACTTCTTAGAACAATACACTTTAGTTCAGACTGCATCATCAGGAATAAAAGATAGACTAGGGTAGGCATGATCATTTTAATATCTTACAGGTCTGGGTGCTAATCCCTACTATTTTTGACTTATTGTTTGGCCTTTAATTGAGTTTCCTTCTCATTAACATAAAAATAGAACAGGATGCGGTATAGAGATTAAGAACATGAACTCTGAAGCCAGACAGCCTGGATTTTAACTATTGGAAGGATTTAAAGACATGTATGCTGTTAATGGAAAGGAACTTTTTGTATCACTTTTCCATTACTAGTAAAAATGGACTTTTGAGGTTAGCATTATGGAAATAATTTGTTCTATTGGTAATATAAAAATATTTTTTCCCTTTCTCTTCTCCTTATCTTCCACCCCTTCTGGTTCCCTGAATTCACAATCTTGGTTAATGAAGCACCATGATCCTATTCATTACCCATTCATTCAACTAGGTAGCATGGTCTATGCCTCCTGGGTGGGTTGCTTATCTTCAGTACTTAATTAATTACAAAGTCCTGTCTGTTTCCATCTCTGAAACACCTCTATATTTTAGGATTTTATTATTTCTTCCCTGGACTACTTTGAACTAGTCTTTCTCCTTTTATTTTCCCTCTTCCTAAAGCAGTAGTTTTCAACCCTTGTTGCACATTAGGACTATTTAAAGAGTGAGGAGGCCTCGGTCCCTCCTTAGAACAATCAATTTGGAATCTCTGGGAGAAGAATCAGACATTAATGTTTTTTAAATGTTTCTCAGGTGACTCAAATGTACGAGAACATTTGAGGTCCTCTGTTCTAATTATTCCTTTGTAACAATGATTCTCAAAGTGTAATTGCCTGACCAGTTGTATCAACATCTCCTGGGACCATGTTAGAAATACAAATTCACACTCTAACCCTGGATCTACAGGATGAGAGACTTTGGGCTTGGGGCCCAGAAATATGTGTTCTAGTCAGCTCTTCAGATGATTCCAATGAATGCTCCAATTTGAGAAACACCGCATTATAACAGAAGGTTTTCGTTTTGTTTTATTTTGATTAATGCTCCAATTTGAGAACCACTGCATTATAACAAGGTTTTTGTTTTGTTTTATTTTGATTGTGCATTACTACCATGAAATTTTTTTTAGCATGTTCATACCTATTTAGCTATATTTATTTTGAAAGAATACACGATACTTACATTAGCTAAATTTCAAGGCACAATATGTGTTTAAAGTGAAGCTCATTGTTAGAAGATATAAATCAATAGTGCAAGTACTCTTATTGATAAATTTGTTTTCTTTACTTTTTTTGTAATAAATAATAGATCTTTGTTTTTAACCTTATAATGCAAATGCAGTAGAGTGAATAGAGTATAGTCGTTGTGAGATCTAAACTAGACTGTCAAAGTTTGGATCCATCTCTGCTAATAACCACACTGGTTGGACAATTTACTTAATGTCTCTGTGCTTTAGTTCGTCATCTGCAAAATGGGGCTGTGCATAGTGTCCGTCTCAAAGAATTGTTAACAGTAACTGAGTTAATGCACGCACACCACTTAGAAAGTGCCTGGCTTTCAGTATGTGCTCAAAAAACATAGATTATCCTTACTTGGAATTAAAAAAAAAACAGCTTTTGGTATTCTCTGGTGTGCTTGCATTATTTTATTAAGTTCGATCTTTTATTTTGTTGCAGGAGTCTTTTTAAACCACCTATTTTGTTAGGGTTGGTTTAGTTAAACTAGATAATGCACAAATCCATTTAATAGGGCACTCTTGTAATGCCACATGCCCTGATCCCTTGAAAGTGAACTAGTGTAAAAAGTAGTGCAGTCATGATGTCTATGGAACACCTGCTGTCTCTTCAAGGTCCTGGATAATTTGGTCAGGGGAGGGGAGGATATTTGTATTAGACAGAAGTAAATACAGACAAAAGTTCTAACTGACTTTCACACCTCCATGATCAGTCTTACACAACTCATGGGGGAAAACATCCCACCATGGATGATTCGCCATAGGTCAGTGCTTCTCAAACTTTAATGTATATGTGAACCACTTGAGGATCTTGTTAAAAGGCATATTCTGAGCTGGTCCTGGGATTCTGATGGCAATTTCATTAAATGTGAGAACTTACCTACTAGTCAATAGTTGATGAAACTTGAAGAATAGTAGAGATCAGGAGGTGAGAAGTAAAACCAGCTGAGAAGTTAGAGGTCTTATGTTTGAATAGCTAATTTGGAGACACTGAGGATGATTTTTGGAAAGTGTTGTTAGCTATTATTTGGATTAAGTTAGACCCCTTGAGACAAATCTCACAATTATGGCTTGGTTTTAATACCTTCATCTGCCTGAAGTTACATAGGACAGGATAGAGAGCAGTCTCCTTCCAACACGAATTTAGAATGGTAGACCGATAAAATTCAGTGAAGTCACCAAAATTCAGCTAATTTTAATCATATATGTGGTTATATACTATGTATACATACTAAGTATATATGTAATATTATGTAATGTATACAATGTTATATACTCAGTATGTATATTTATGTGATATGTATGTATAAATATTATATAATATATATACACATATGCACACACACACACACACACACACACACACACAGTGCACTGAGATCCAGAGATCTCAGTGGACATAAGCTCCCTGTGGTAATCAGCTTGTAGAACATCCCAAGCACTTTGCAACATTTTCTGAGTGGGCTGTAAGGCCGGGTGGTAAGTGTGCCAACCCGCATCCAGGACTGGGATGTCCCAAATGCTACTATAAACCATGAGCAGCAGCTTTAGCGTTTTTGAGTCTGTGTGTTTTAGTGCAGAACTCCACAGAATACCGGTTTCGATTTTAATAACTCTTCAGACAGGTTCCAAGACACATGACAAAAATTTGCATAGTGTATCAAAAGGACATGAAGAAACAGAAATAATGAGAGAGGTGTTGCCATTTGCTTCACGGTAGCCTCTCTGCCCTGCCGCAAAGTGTACAGTGATCAGTCACATGTCATTTTGAGCTATAGAACCCTCATGCTCTATTAACTATGGTGTTAGGAAAATGGCTTCTGGCAATTTTCCATCATGTCAATTCCCTGCGTATTTACATTAGGAGCAACATTTTTATGATGGGTACAAAAAAAAAATTCCCTCTTCTCAGCATTTCCCCATTAGGCATACAAAATGTTTTTCTACCTATAAAATACACTTTAGGAGTATAACTTAGTGATGCACATTAGATACTGGAGCTTGGAGAAGTAAAGGGTTCAGTTCAATCTCTGGCTCATTATTAGTTCTTTCCGCACTCATTTCTTGATCTAATGTAAATTGAACTAGGGAATATTTGGAACACTAGTAATGGGTTTTGAAAAAAAAATCATTGAATAGAAACTCGCAGAAACTCTTCTGTAGAAAAATTTGGAAAAGGTAGTTTTTTTTTGTTTGTTTTTATACTCACAAGAAGATATTTATAGCAAATCATTAGGTACTTTAACTAATGAAAGACATGGTTCGTATTTTGATCAACACCTCCTATCTGAGACATTATTCATCCTGAATGGGACATGACATTCATTTTTCATGGCATTCAGTGACTCGATGCTATTTCAAATGGTAAATCTGTGGGTTTGGATTATCTAAAAAAAAGTCTTTTAGTAATATGCCAAGGACTAAATTGATAAGGTTCTATTTTAGTTCCTTAAAGGCAAATTAGCTTCTAGTTAGTGTTAAAATTTAGTAAAGTAACATAGTGTCACCACATTTTCCGGTTCTATAATTGTACTATTTTTTAACTGTATTTTCCTTCCTTTTTCTTCTGCCTTCGTTACCCCAAGCAGCATAGGAGATTTCCCTAGGAACCTTTAAAATTCACAATGAATTTTGGTATTTCCTGTTTGTACTACCAGCTCTCTGAAAATGCATCCATTGTTTAGATGCTAGTTAATATCAAGTGACACTTTATACTGCAATAAGAAGTGACAAAAAATCAGCAACTATGGGGCTTCAATGGCTTTTTTCTCAGGGGCTTCAACAAGTATTTCATTTTGCTTGAAATTAATGCTTGACAGTTTTAAGCTAGGAATCCAACATTGGTTCCTTTGAATTATATGTTTGTATCTTTTTTTTTTTCATTGAGTATTGTATGTACTACTAGTACAGTTTATGCTGGGGAGCTGGCTTTAAGGCACAATGAATCTTTGTTTCTACTTTACCAGACCTACATAAATAATTTCTTTTAGAGGTAACCACTTTGTATTCATGCTGTCTAAAGTGCATATGAATTTGGAAATACATTTTACTGACAACTCCAAGTTTCAAGAGTTAAGAATGCTCATTTATAAATAGTACTATTTTTATACTGTCTTCTGCTGGAAATGGGAATCTGTCAATTAAAGAATGTCAAAGAGCTATCCAAACCTCTGAAATGACTCCCAGCTACCTTCCTTTTGAAACAAGAAAGACTCCTGAGTTGCATGCTGTGGGATGGGCCCACTCCAGCAACTAACACTCGATAAATAGCTGTTAATGAGAGCCTTTCACCTGGTATTGTATTTTTTTTCCCCTTCAGGTGATGATGCTAACACCTGTCATTAGACTTTGTGTTGTATTTGTGTAAAAGCTTGTATAATTCATTTTGACAGTCTGCTGGGAATGATTTTGAATGGTAAGCTAGTATTATTTAAAGCATTAATATTTAATTAATATTAATTATATGAACATGTAATAGCTGCACTTTATAAATTTACCTAAATTTATCTAAAATACTCATGGAGAGTGTCTATTCTTGCCTCCTTTTTGGGTGGTTCACTATGCTGGAATGAAACAATATCACACTCTTCTGGTTTTCCCTCCTACTCTTATGACAGTGCCTGTTAATACCCTTTATGTGTCCTGTTCCATTTTCCCCTTCCTCTGTCTGTTTTAAGTTTTAAAATTTATTTTTTAATTTTTTAAATTTATTTTATTTTTAGAGAGAGAGTGCATGCGTGCCAGCAAGTGGGGGAGGGGCAGAAGGAAAGGGAGAGACAATCTCAAGCAGCTCCTTGCTCAGCCCAGAGCCTGACTCAGGGCTCAAGCTCATGAACGTGAAATCCTGAGCTGAGCTGAAATCAAGAATACCACGCTTAACCAACTGAGCCACCCAGGCGCCCCACTGACTGTTTTTTTGTTTTTTTGTTTATTTGTTTGTTTTTTAAAGTTTATTTATTTATTTTGAGAGAGGAGAGAGAGAGAGAGAGAGAGAGAGAGAGACAGAGAAGGGGGGAGGGGCAGAGAGAGAGGGGGAGAGAGAGAGAATCCCAAGGAGGCTCTGCATTATCAGCACAGAGCTAGACTTGGAGAGGGGCTGACTCACTAACCTGGAGATCATGACCTGAGCCCAAATCAAGAGTCTGATACACCCAGTTGACTGAGCCAGCCAGGCACCCCCACTCTGCCTGTTTTTAAAATCATGCTCCTCAGACATCTTCTTGGTCATCTTATTTATGTTCTGTATCAGTCACAGCCTACTGTATATATGATGATGACTTTTAAAATCTCCCCCAGTCTAGATCTCTTTCCAACACATCAAACCTCTATATTCAGCCTCTCTCACTAGTTATCTCTATTTGGATGTTCTAGAGGCATCTCAAACTCAGCATGTCCAAAACAGGATTTGCCACAGTCTTCTTCAGCCAAATTGATCCAGTTTTTGTTTACTGAAAGTATCATGTTCTCTCTTACTTGTTTGTACATTCCCTTAGCTTGAAATATAGTTTCCTTCCAGATAACTCCTATTCAATCAATATATCTCATAACTGACTTTTTCCAGGTAGCCTTTCCCCATTCTTATGTTAAGATTTGGGACCTCTTTCATGTAGTAGTAATTATAGTAATATTATAATAATAATGATAATAACATAGTAATATTATAGTAATATGGTATATAATATAGTAATTAAATTATAATATATAATATTAATACATAATATATAGTATAAATAGTAATATAGTATATTTATCAATATCATAAAAATGATAAAGGCAATGATGATAGTGATACCATATTAGTTTCTTATTGATGGTGTAATAAATTGCCACATCTTTAGTAGCTGACAACAACACAAATTTATTATCTAATAGTTCTGTAGGTTGGCAATTTGATTACATTGATTAAAGTGTTTTCACTAAAGGCTTTAGAAGTGGGGGATCTCTAAACTTTCTCACCTTCTCTAATTACTAGAGACTGCCTGCATTCATTGGCTCATAATCCCCTTCCATCTTCAAAGCCAGCAATGGCCTCCAGAGTCTTTCTCACGTTGCATCACTGACACGAATTCTTATGTCTCCTGCTTTCACTTTTTGGGATCCTTGCAATTACATTGGGTGTGTCTGGATCATCTATGTCACTCTTCTATTTTAAGGTCAGCTAACCAGCAACCTTAATTTTATTTGCATGTTAGTTTATTTTTGCCAAATAATATAATATATTCACAGGTTCTGGGAATGAGACCATGGACATCTTTGGAGAGGCATTTTTCTATCAGAATATCTAACTGCCATTGAGAACTTACAATTTTCTAGGTACTATTCTAAGCACCTCACATGTATTGTCAAGAACTGTGTCAAGAACTGTGAAGAGTCTGAGATTTTACCTTACCCTGTCTGCAAGCTTGACAGGTCACATGACATTATTTCATGAATGCTTGCAGAAGACACGAAATTCCTGGGTTGGAGATAAAAACATTTACTGCTCTAGCTATAGAATAGTCAGAGATTCAGCATTTTTTGTGTTCATTCCCTGAGCCCCAATTCCCAAGAACAATGCAAAGAGGGCCAGATGATACCCCCATATGCAGTGGATTATGTTACAGGTGAGGAACCTTGAGCCTATGGAACCTGATTCTTTTATAAATGATGGAGTATATGTCTGTTCTTTGCTATGGAGAGGAGACTCTTTTTTTTTTGCTATACAGGTATTCTTAAAATGATAGTCTGGAACAAAAAAGAGTCAGTATCTCTGCTCATGAGACATACAGAAATGTGAGAGACCCTTGAGAATTGTGTTCCAACAATAGCCCTCACAGTAACCCTGTGAAATAGTTGCAGTTATAATCATCTCCACTTTACAGGTAAAGAAAATGAGGGACAGAAATGATAAGTAACATGCCTCATTAAGTAGCAGAATTGAGTTTGAACCTAGGCTGGCTAGCTTCAGAGCCCATGTTCTTAATCTCTGTTCTGTGCTGCATCCATTACACCAGGTATTCATTCTAGCAAATTCACTGTTCTGCTCTTTCCTTCCTGTATGTCTATAATGTATATACTTTTTAACTTGATTGTATCCCCCATTGGTTTTTAAGCCTCATGAAGGTTTAATGGGACTGTATCTTTATTGTTCAAGGTTTATATATCCAGTGTTCAGATCAGTCTGGCCTGTAATAGGTAATGAATAAGTATTATAGGAATAAATGAAAATGCATCATAAATGAAGCCTTAATAGAGAGAAACCTTTACTTTCAACCTACATTCTCTTAGGTAACAGCAAGTCTTTGTTACATAACAAGCATTAGTCAATTTGGCCTATTACCAAATGGTGAAGATAGGAGTCATTCCGTGTGTGTTCAATGTTTATGCCTAATCATGTCCATTAAAGTAAAGACCGTGAGTTTCAAAAGTGCTTGAAAGAAGATGCAAAATATGACAATGGAAATTAAAGTAGAGCTAATTTTAAAAATTAAATAGGTGAGAAAATGACAAATGTTCCTTGTGCATATAGGATAAGTCCTTTGACATAGAAATTCTTTTTCAAGGGAAAAGGAAATTAGACAACACATGAAAAGTGTTCCTCCTTTGCAATTGACAGTAATCAGTAAGTGTCAAGAAAAAGTGATTGCAGAAATGAAAAAAAATCTTCTGAATATGTGGCAGGAGGATCAACAAAACTGCATGTTATGGCCTAATGCTACTTCAGGAGAACTAGGAATTTGAGGACTTAAATGCTAGGCTTGTGAATACAACTGGTAATGATGAAAATTCTGTTATAGGCCAAAATGTATAGTGGAAACTAGCCTTTTTTTGATAGAAAGAGAACTCAATAGAAAGTCCATTGGGAGAAGGGTACCTGGGTGGCTCAGATGGCTGAGCGTTCCACTCTTGATTTCAGTCCAGGTCATGATCTCATGGTTGTGAGATCGAGCCCCATGTGGAGCTCAGCTCAGAGCCTCCTTAGGATTCTCTCTCTCTCCCTCTCTCTGTCCCTCTCCCACTCACATGCACTCTCTCTCTCTCTCTCTCAAAATAGATAAATAAATAAACATTAAAAAAAAAAATAAAGTCCATCAGGAGAAAGTGTGTTTTGTCTTAAGCTTTGAAGGGCTGATTCACTCTTAAATTTGGTGGAAATGTATCCAGGGATATATTGTCCTCTTCTTTGTCAGGTGAACTTAAAAACAGCCATTTGGAACCTTACCGGTTTTTGAGTAAAAAACAAACAAACAAACTTCAGAATTTGCACTTGGAAAGAAGAAAAAAAGTTGGTCTCATTTTATGATACCAGGAATAGGTGCCTTCTATGAATTTTATCTTGTTTATATTACTATTTCGAATGCAGCATATATTTCTACTAGCCACATATGGTAATTGTCAGAACAAGGAGTTATATTTTTTACTTAAGCATAAATGCATATATAAATAGTATCTTGAGCAAGTGCTATAGTCAGGCCAAAATTAAAATATAACATTTGTTTTTACCTGCTGTATCTTTAAAACTTATTTAGCACCCCTGAATGATAATATGGAAATGTCCTATGATCCAGTTTGTTTTCTTTTGTTTGCTCATTCTTAGATAGGTCCTGTATTGCTTTACATCATAATATAAAATCTCAAATCAGAAACTAAAATGCCTGATGTAACCTATTAGCCAACAATTCATCTTTTTCAAAGAAAAGGTTCCTCCTCTTCTAAGCTAAATCCTGTGATACATTCAATTCCCCAAGGTTGGGATGAACTGGAAAGATCCCAACCAGTGATAGCATTGATTTATTATGTTTTGTACTTAAGACTAAGTGATTTACATGGACCATTTCATTGAATCTTCACAACAACCTAAAAGGAAGTTACCATTAATATCCCCATTGTATCAATAAGAAAATAGAAACTGGAAGAGATTAAACAATTTGATCCAAGTCCCACAGTTTGTTAGCGTTAAACCTGGATTTGGATTCCAGACCGTGTGGACTCCACAGGTCCGATGTTTAACTATTATGTTCACTGCTTTCTGCCAAGAAGGCCTGGGCAGCAGAGCTGAACAGATAACTTGCATTGGGATTGAGATGCTGCTAGGGGAGACTTGGAAGACAGTATTGGGGGTGCAATTTAAAAGGTGATGTGAAGCAATTTAAAAGGTGATGTGTTTTTTGTTTTGTTTTGTTTTTGTTTTTGCTTTTGTTTTTGAGAGAGAGCGGGTGAGAGAGTGACCATGTGCATATAAGTGCGATGGGGAGGGGCAAGGGGAGAGAATGAGAGAATCCAAAGCAGGCTCCACGCTCAGCATGGAGCCCCACTTGGGGCTGGATCTCATGACCATGAGATCATGACCTGAACTTAATCAAGAGTCAGGCACTTAACTGACTGAGCCACCCCAGAAGTTGGGGATTTTAGAGCAAGAGGGACTTGGGGTGGAAGGACCTTGGCAGAGTTCAGAATGCTTCTGCAAACCTGGAAAGAGGGTATCTGAGTACTCCTTGGTGGAGGAGTTTAAAGGAGCAGTAGAGCACTTCACGTGGCAGAGAACCACAGGACTGTTCACCAGAACTGCAGAATTTAATTCTCTTTTTGGATGGGTATTGGTAATGGTTATGTATCTGGTTTGTGATACCAACAAAACAAGTTGTAAGCTATATATTCAGCATTGTCAAAACGAGGAAAACTATTCATTTATCTTGCAATATATTCTAGAACATCAGCCATGTTCTTGGCACTGGGCTAGGCTCTAGAAATGCAGCAATTGAAATAAAAAATGACCTGCTTTTATGGAGGTAAAGTTCAGTTGGGATGGTGTTCCAGCTTAGATGCTATCTTTCCAGAGAGGCTTTTCCTGATCAGTCACTCTGACCAGGAAGTATCCTCCCCGAACCCCATTATTCTTTAACATCCTCTGTGTCACTTTCATCACAGTGCCAATCCTAATCTCATATGCTTGTTTATTTACTAATCTGAGCATTTTTGTCTCCCTACCCCACCTTTAGCCCTGAGGCTAGAATATGAGCTCCATGGGAGCCACGTCACTGTTAGACTCCTCTCCTGAGGCACAGTAAGGACTCAACAAACTTTGTGAATGAATGGATGAATGGAGGAAATATACTGCAGGTACAGGGAAAATAAGAAAGATTAGTTACTCCCATGAGAAAGCCTTATGGATTTTCTCCCTATTGTGAGGCCAAAACTTCTAGGATTAATGTCTGGCACTTTAGATTTTCTGAGCAGAAAATCTCACAACCAACCAGGGACCAGTGGTGCTCTGTAAGGAAGGAGCCACATCCTCTGCTCATACCCGTGGCTTGGCAGCAGCTGTGTCCTCTGCTTAGGTATGGAGGGATTGGCTACCCAGGTGATGCTCATTGAGTTTCTTTGGTATTTAATCTCTTATCTTCCAGAATTTTCTATCTTTTTTCGGGCTCAAGTTTGAAGTCTGGGTCATTCTGAGTTCTGATCTTTAGCAGGGACTCTCTTACTACTCTCAAAATATTTAGATAAATAAATGGATGGCAAATGCAAAATGAATTGACAAGTTTGGGTGTGGACAACAGAGGCAGAAATTGGCTGGTGAAGAAATATTGCTGAGGAGAGCCAGGACTTTAGGGAGTCTGGCTTAGGCAAAAGAGAAAGTGTCAAGAGAGAGCAAGGCAATGGACAAGTATATAGAGGTTATGTTTCACATGGTATCTCCTCTACTCCTTTTACTTTTAGAACATGGAGTTTGAACTTGATCTTGTAGCAGAAAGTATCTGAGCTGAAGGACACTAGACTAGAGCCAGGGCTTGGATATGCCCAGAGCTAAGACCAATACATCTTATTCTAGATGACAGCTGATGATGATCTGTGAGCCCATAATCTGACTGTGGCATAGAGGAGAGGCCTGATATTGAACACTTTTTTTGCTAGTGGTTATTTAATAATTTAGAGTACATTAGTGTAGATATTTACAAAGTTATACATCAGAACACTGCCACTAATGCTGGAGACTGTATTTTGATTTGTATGTATTATTAGACCTGTTTGGTGATTCTTTGGACCTTTCCACATAGTTTCAGTGTTCCTCTTAACATAGTATTGTCAGGGGCATAGGACATTTTCATGGTTATTGACTTCCCTTTAGAAAGCAGAAGAGGAAGTTGAAAGGTTATCTTTAGGTTTAAGCCAGATTAATGGGAGGGGTCTATTCCAGAAGAAATAGTACACTGGGGGCTATCAAATAACAGTCTACCACAAAGGTGCTTCCATATTTTCCTCTGGAGCTCAAAGAAAGCTTCTGGGCATGTGGGAGGTGACAGAGGACATTGGAGTAGGTGAGAACACTCAAAGAAAACTGGTAGAATGGGTTAAACAACAATAACAAAAAACCTACAGATGGAAATCCTAGGAACTTTGATTTTCAAAATCAGGGGATGACCAGAAAATAAAAAGACAAAACAAACCAAGAATATAGGCTAATCTCAGAAGTGGAGGAGAAACATGGATATACAGTTATAACAGATTCTAATCAACACTATGATAATTCTTAACAATATCAAATAAGAACTGAGAAGCCTCCATGAGATTTTGTGATTTTAGTTAGCAGGAGCTGTTGCAACGCAGTGTTAAAGGTAGAAGGCAAATTATAGAACACTAAAGGGAGCAAGCAGATAAAGTCAGATTTTTATGTTAATTTATGTAATTGCGTTCACTAGTATTATATGAATATTTGCTATCTGCCTATAGTTTTTAAAACTGTAGTAATTAATTGGAAACAGAGTACTATGCATAATTTTATCCTGGATTTTCTTTGAATTTCCAAGTAAATTAGATTCTGAAACATTTGAATTTTCTTCTGTTTTCAAGGCATATTAAAGAGGATGTTGCACATTTTAATGGCTATAGCCTCATGACAAATTTATTTTTGCAAAAATTGAAATAATGTAATTCATTGTGAATACATCTTAACAACTTCAAAGTTAAGCAGAAGAATATTTCACTTCATGAAGGTACTTTCTTTTAAACAGTTTGAGTTTTATTGACATGCAGTAAACTGCACATATTTAAAGAGTACAGCTTGATGTTTTAAGATATGTATATACCCATGAAATCATCACCCTAATGAACATATCCTTTACTTTTAAGAGTTTCCTGTTGCAGTCTTAACATCTCCTGTTTTCTTCCCCAGGAGACCACTGGTCTGCTTTTTGACACTATACGTTTGTCATTTTCCAGGATTTCAAATAAATGTATGATTCATGCTGCATATATATATATATATATATATATATATATATATATGTGTGTGTGTGTGTGTATATATATATATATATATATATATATATATATATATATATTCTTCCTTTTTACTCAGTATAACTATTTTGGGATTCAACTTTGCTACATGTAATGATAGTTCTTTTTATTGCTGAATGGAATTTTGTTATATGGATATACTGCACTTTACCCATTCACCTGTTGATAGACATTTGATTTATTTCTAGTTTTTGGCTATTGGAATTAAAACTGTTAAGAGCATTTGTGTATCACTGTGTATATGGATATATGCTTCATGAAGGTATTCCTAAAATATAAATCTTTCACAATATAAAACTATATACAAATATAGAAATATTAAGATTCCTTAACTTATAAAGGTATAGAGCAGAGCAGGTATAAAGGTATAGAACAAAATCCAAGTTTCTTTGGTATTTTGTTATAAGGTTATTATGTGTATAGTAGCATCATCTAAATTTTTTAGATTTGCTTTTCTCCCCTTCTGCTATCCACAGACACAATTCCCTATGTCTATTATAAAACCTTTCTGTGTCTGAGAAGCTGCCTCCTGTTCCGGATCCTTCTGTGCCTTACTCTGTCCTCATTCACTTTTTCTGAGTCTAGCTCCATTTGCTTAAGAGTTCTTGTGCGGCTGTTGTATAGCCTCATTACCCATTATGACTTCTGTGCCCTCAGACCTCTGGAAACCAGTGGGAACCAGTTGCCTGTTTGGGTCACCAGTGCTGGCATCTTTGGCACCAACCTTTCACTGGCCCCTCACTGCACCCTCTTAACGCTGCTAGTTAGGCATTTGCTGTCTGATGACTGCCCCCTAAGCGTACCTTCCTCTTTATCACAAATCCTACACTCTGCATCTGGCTCATGTCTGGAGTCCTCTTTCTGTGCCATTTGAGCCAATCCAAATTCCAGGCTGTGGCCTGATATGCTCACTTACTTTTGGACACCTGACTACTCTCAACTCTTGGAGGACTCCAGCATATAGAAATGCCTCTGTTTTCAACAGGCGTTGTTCCAAAGGATCATTCATAAGTCCACATGCTCCTTCAAGTAAATGACACCAGATGTGCTACTGCTATTGCCATTGCTGGTGGCAGAGCCGACACAGTGTTGTTTTTTTGCCTAGTTTGGTCATATTTAGGGAAGGTCTCATGTTAAAATCTTAAGTAGAAGATCTATTTGTTATGTGTTTGCGGTTTGTTCCTCTCCCTTATGTCCTTCAGCCTCACTGACCTTTCTGTTTATCCAATATATTCATCTCATTCCCTCCTTAGAACCCTTACATTTGTTGAGTCTTAGAACACACTTCTACAAGTCTTTGGATAGCTGGCTTCTACCTTCATTCACACCTCAGGTGAACTGTGATTACTTTAGGAGGTTGGCCTTGACCATGCTACACTCAGCCCATCAGTCAATCACTGTCTTACTCTATTGCATTTTCTTTGTAGAGCTTAGCATTCACTGAATTTGTTTTGTTCATTTACTCTTTGTTAATTGACCTCCTCCCCTGCACACACCCACATAAGTTCCATTAGCGCAGGGAGTAAGGAGCTTGAAGGACAGAACAGTTCTTGTATTGAGCAAAAGAGTTGTTGAATAAATACTTGTGTCAATGAATGCATAGAGTACCTCTAACTGCCTGTTGAAATCCTATTTGTCTTTGGATGTCCCACTCAAATGCTCTTTCAAGAACCTCTCCAACCAGACGTTTTTCTTTCTTTCACAGCACTTTTTATTCTCTGTTTCTCGGATTACGCTTTCATGTCTCCATTCTTAGATTAACATGTAGTGGATACAGGGATCATATTGATTTATTTTAATATACATCTCAGACTTAAGGACACAGCAAATGATGAGATGTTCATTGAAATGATGAATAAATACAATCAACTGTATTATAAGACTGCTGACCATTTTATTCTTTTCTTATAAAATATTTAAAGCATACTGAAAATAAACAATATTATTATAAATAATATCTATGTACCTATCACTTGCTTTTAAAAAATAATATTAAAAACATATTTGAAATCCCTTTTGTGGCCATCTGCAATACTGTGATTTATAAGAAATACGTATTTGGTTATATGAATGATCAAAAATGTCTTTCTCATATATATTTGACATATATTTCTCAAATGTATTTAGTCTTCCTATAAGATTTTTGGTTTAGTTTCCAAAACCCTTGGAATTTCCTAAGGGTTGAGAGTCTTTGTTATGTTAATACAAGTTAATGGTAGTGTCTTTGTTATGTTAGTGAGGTGAATTTTGAACCCTAAGTGGAGCCGACCCCAGGATGCTGGAGTGGAATGTTTAGCCCTACCCTCTAACCTCCTCCTGGGAGGGGAGAAGGGCTGGAGGGTGAGGTCCATTGCCAATGGCCAATGATTTGGTCAATTATGTCTATGTAACAAAGTCTCTGTAAAAACCCCAAGCGTTAGAGTTCAGATAGCTCCCTGGTAGTAATCAGGTAAAGATTTAGGGAGAATGGTGCACTCTAAGAGGGCATGGAAGCTTTACACCCTTTTCTCATATCTTGCCCTATGCGTCACTTCCATCTGGTTGTTCCTGAGTTATATCCTTTTATAATAAACCAGTAATCTGGTAAGTAAAAATGTTTCTCGGAGTTCTGTGTACCTCTCTAGCAAATTAATCAGACCTAAAGAAGAAGTCATGGGAACCTCAGTCAGAAGTACAGGTGACAACCTGGGCTTGTGACTGGCATCTTAAGTGGGGAGGAAAGGACAGTCTTGTAGGACTATACCCTTAATTTGTGGAATCTGATGCTATCTCTGGGTAGATAGTGGCAGAACCGAGTTGAATTCTCATATATCCTGGGGTCCAAAATTCTTGGTGGTGTGGGAATCCTCCTCAACCCCGGGTTGAAATGGGGTCCAGGAACCTAAAGACCATTCTGCAGACCCTTTTCCCCCTTTCTTTCCTGAAGCAATCATGATTCTGAATTTGGTGTTTATCATTCCTATATGTTTGTGATTGTATGTGCACTTTACCACTACTATCTGTCTGGGTATGTGTGTGCATGTGGGAGTGTCCGTTTCTGCTTATTTTTAAGTAGTTTATGGTAAGGGTCATTCTACACCTTGTCTACTTGTCAACAAGTCTACTTGCTCCCTCAACATATTTTTCAGATTATCCTTGTTGATATATATAGTATAAGATCTAGTGGTAAGCTCGTTCATGTCAATTGCTATGTAGTATTCCTTTATATTAACTATTTTACAGTTTCTTTGTCCACTATCTTGGTGAAAGGCATTTAGTTTTCCCTTTTCACTCTTAAAAACAATACTGCAGCAAACATTCTTGAACCAATTTTTTTTTTCTTGACACCCTAGGGAGTTACTCTAGATTATTGGGAAGTAGAACTTTTGGGTCAGAGACTGAAAATATTGCATCATTGTGGTTAAAAGCAAGGCCCTGGAGTCAGGCTGCCTGGGTTCGAATCCTGACTCTGCCACTTGCTAGCTTTCCCAAGAAGCAGTGAGCACCAGCTTTACAGCCCTTATGAGCATGCATACCCTACCTCTACCCCTGGCATCATGCAGTCAGCTTGGCTTAGGTCCCTTTGGCTCTGGTGGGTCCTGCTAGAGCCAATTCCCAGCTGCTACTGCCTGCCCCTGGAGCCAGAACCCAGCAGGACTGTGGCTTCACATGCGATCACTGCTTTGCATTTCTGTACCATTTCTGATCCATGAAGAGATTTATTTTCAAGCCTGGAGATATTTTTTAGTTTTCTCTTTTAATATTTTACTTATCATTGCTGTGTGTTTGGAGCCGAGGGAGTACATCAACGCATGAACTTATTGTGTCACCTTAACCAGAAGTTGATAATACCTCTACAGTCTTTTAAAACAAGCACACATCTTAGAATCATCTGATCATAGATCTTTGGAGCTGGAAGGGATTTTAGAGATAATGAAGGCCAATAACCTTATTTTATAGGTGAGGGAATTGGGGTCTCGAGAAATTAAGTGATTTACCGATGTCATAGATCTAGTTAATGGTGCACGGCAGGGCCAGAACCAAAGCCTGCTAGCCCTCACTAGTCCTTTTACCACTACGTCCACTATTACAGTTTCCTCTATAAGCTATATTTGCATGTAAGATTTTATTTTTAACAGACTCAAAAAATAAAGGAGGATCTCAACAATTAGAACAATGACAGGCCACATTTTTAAACTGATCTAAGATGTTTTCTCTTAAAAAAAAATTGGGGTAAGAGTAAGAGTCTAGTATTCACTGCATTGAGCTGAATGTATTTTCGTTGGAAGGCACGATGCCTTTTGACTCTGTAGATTTCTGCTGCATTTGGTTTCCTTGACTCCCTGAAACTTATTAGGATGGGCCCATCAATAATGGTGCCGATACTTCCAGCCTCCTCCAGCACTGGGTCTGAAAATGAACTGTGATGAATGGATATGGCCAGCATTTACGGTGATAGCCTATATTTCTGCTGTCATGTAGAAATGGCAGGTAGTTTAATTTAGAAAAAAAAATTACTGAGAAAGAGCAAATATTCCTTTTCATTAGGATTTCTGGACTTTTTTAGGATATGAATTTAGAATCCAGTATGTTTGTTAAAGCCTTTGGAATTGTTTTATTCTATTTCTAGATCTTTTAGCTGTGCCTAAGCACCCGTACGCTGCTATGGAGAACTGGGGACTAAGTATTTTTGTGGAACAAAGAATACTGCTGGATCCCAGTGTTTCATCTATTTCTTATTTACTGGATGTCACCATGGTCATTGTTCATGAGATATGTCACCAGGTATGAGAAAAAGGATCAGGTGTAAGTATAATTGGAAACTATTGAGAATGCAGAACGATTTTCAGATACTTAGATGAGGAGCTAAATTATTTTCCTCCCAATTAAGTTTTAATTATATAGAGAGCACTGTGTAGTTGTTTTTGGGTGATATGCCATTTTTCTCAGATGACAGCACAAACCAAAGAAAACACACTGATCGTATTGAATAAACAACTGTCCTTCAGTTTAGTTGAGGAGTGAGATAGCACTGCCACCCAGAAGCCTCTTTGGAGACCCTACCCAGTCACGATTCCTTGTCAACCTTGCTTTATTTTCTTGTGATTATTGGTGTGTATACATGGTAAGTGCAGTAGTGGCAGTGATTTATTGCATTGCTGCAAGATGCAGCTGAGTTTTGTGTACGCGTCAAAATTTGCTTTTGCTGAAATCAATTTGTTATTCCCTTTTTCCCATCACACAGACACTTAGGAAGTCTTTCACTAACTCAGCCATAGACTCTTTGTTCTCAAATGATTGATATTTTTTTGTCTTGGCATGTTTAGAAATTCATATGTAAATTAGCCAACTTTGTAGTGGAGCTGAGATAAAATTAATTTCATTTTGATTTTATGCACTTTCTTACAACGAGGGGAAGGTATTACAGGGATTTTGCAATGCTTATTTGAATCTTGATTCTAGTAAAAAAAAAAAAAAACAAATTGGAAATAAATGTTCATGCGAATAGAAAGCAATACCTGTCCTGGTAACTATAGATAGTTTTAAGTTAAAACACTAGAAATCTCATTGTGATACTGTATGGCTTCAATTTGTTATAACCTAAAATACTTTTAAAAAGCTTGGAAAACTTAAGAAGGAACTATGTGGAAAATGCTGTCAGCAGAAGAAAGTGAACTTCTAAATGCTAATATGTGAACAATGACTTCATGATAAATTGGTCCAGACCATAGGACCATTTACCTCAATTCCAGCCTTTTGCAAATGAACCTGTAAGATGTTTGTACCTGTCACGTTGCCCAGGTTGGGCATGTGTTCCTTGCCTCAGAGATTTAAGGGGATCCATTGCACCGATAATCGGGGTTCCTCAACTGTGCTAAAGAGAATGGTTTCCAGTGAAATATAATTCTTGGAGGCATAAGGGGTTTCCTTTTTGCACATTCCTAGAAAAAATTACTTATATAGTTCTGTTGAAATAAGAGCACATTGATGATGTTATCTTTGTTCCTAGAATTGGATTTCATTTATTCCACATTCTGAGTTACTTTCTTGTTATAGCTTAGTAGCGCCAGGCTATTTACATGAGGAAATGGACCAGAAGCCAGGAGAAACACAGAATTTCCACTATCATTACCAAATTATTTTCTACACTACCCTCTCTCCCCACCTATGTATTGTCACAATTCTTAAAACAGGCTTTCAATTTAGAGGAGAAATCTGCATTTTGATCAAGAATAAAAATTACTTTATGGTCATCAGTTTATTCAATGTTATCTCTTATTTGTATTTCAATTAGAGATCCTCTTGAGTGACTGACACTTTATTATAATATTGAAACATTCAGTCACGAAGCTCTTTACTGGAGCTCCTCAAGCTGTACCCGATCTGATACCGTCTGCCTCCTCCTTCCGTTTCTTAAATATCTCATTCCCACTTAGGGTCTTCATACTAAGTGTTGCTTACGCTTCTTCCCGAGGTTTTCTCGAGACTGGCTCATTCTTATCATTAAAATCTGAGCTCAAATGTCACCGGCTTGGAGAGAATATTTCTGCTTTTACAATCTAAAGTGGCTTCTCCCTGATTGCTATCACTTTATTAGGATCTGAAACTGTGTTGTTCATTTGCTTGTATATTTTTTATTTTGTGTCTTACCTCATCCCCCCTGCCTCTACAATAAAGCACCAGCTGCATGAGAAGGGACTTTTCTGATTTTTCATCATTCAATCCAGAGTCTTTAGGATAGTTCTGGGCATGTAACGTTTTTGGTTCTGTTCTTAAGGAAAAAAAAAAAAAAAAAAAAGAATTTCTTTAACTTTTTGCTGACCTAAGCAAGGATTTCAGACTGACACATCACGATGTAACCAAAACAACAATTAAAAATGACAACACTATTTTTCATGACGGGATCTTAGAGATTTTTCTGGTCTGAGCCCTTTATATCATAAGATCGTGGAGAGTGAAGTGTGAAGCATCATGAAAGACCTTAGCTCCTTCAATCAACCAGTGTCTTCTCTGAGTTGCCTATGCTACGGGAAGGCAATGCTTCAATACCTTCTGTGCCGAGTCACTCACTGCTTAAGGCAATACATTCTGTCTTTGGCCATCTCATTCAGTTAGAGGGTCTCCTGTATTTTCAGCAGACATCTACCAACCCGGATTTCCATCCATTAGTCCTAATGTCCTCGTAGGGCCACAGGATACAAGTCATTTCCTCTTCTACATGCTAGGCCTTCAAATATTTGAAAATAACAGTCATCAGTTTTTTCTCCCGAGTTCTTTCTTCTCCAGTTTAAATATTCTTTTTGTATTCTTTAATCCTTATATTTTTTGTTCTTCCATTAATGAATTTATAAAAAAACTAATGTCACCCAAGCAGTTGAATAAATCAATAACTACTCTTGCCAAAATACATTTTAAGATTGTAAGATCAATCGGGGAATGAATTCCAGTTATGGTAATCATAGTTTAATACACTTAATTTGAGGTAAAATAATTCTGGGATAAATTTGATTTTATACGATGCTCATTCATTTTTCAATTCCAGTGGTTTGGTGACCTCGTGACTCCTGTGTGGTGGGAAGATGTGTGGCTGAAGGAAGGTTTTGCTCACTACTTTGAATTTGTTGGTACGGACTACCTCTACCCTGGCTGGAACATGGTATGTGCATTTTTCTTTAGTTGTTTGGAATTCCTAGTGAAAGGTTGATCTGTTGTTACATTGGGCCTATATTATCATTAGGGGTAATTGAAAATACCATCTGAAAATCGAACGTCCACTAAAGAAAAAGTGACCAAAATTTAAATTTAAATTTAAATTAAATTTGAAGTATTCCAAAAGAGTTCTGTTTTACTTATTAGAACTGAATAGAGTCTGACTGGTTATGTCTCACTGAACTGTGAGATCGGACCGGAGCCGAAGTCGGATGCTCAACTGACTGAGCCACCCGGGCGCCCCTACAGCTTTTCTTATTAGACATCTTTTAGATTGTTGCATTTGATAACAAAGGAAAATTATCCTTTAATATTAAGAAGGTAACAATAATTAACATGTAGTATTTTAAGTATATAGAATATTTCAATACATAGAAAAATGAGACCTTACTATTTCTTCATTGTGACAAAAGCTTAGCTAAAATAATTGCTTATTTATTTGCTTATTTACAAAATACAGTATGGTTATTTAAGATATAATACTTAAGATTAAATGACTTGCTAAGTCACTTGCTTCATTAACTTCATGAAGGGTTATGCACATTACACCTGTACTCTAAGAATATACCCATATGTCTGAACCTGAAGTAGGATTTGTTGTCCCTTAAATAGTAATGTTTCCAGAACATCCTAAAAGAAAAAGTGGAGGGAAGGTGTGGTTTTTATATATATTTTGATATAAGGTTTTCATTCTGTATATGTTTTTATTAATCAGTAAGTGGCTATCTTATTTTTAAATGAAACCCAGGGTTTATGTTGTTTTGGAACTTGAATTTTAAATTTAGTTTAGGTGATACTGTGTAAAAGTTGCAAAGGACTAACATTCATTAACTTCCAGAAGCTCATATTTCACCCGTGACGCAGCATTGGTGATAACACATATTTATTTGACACTGCTCTTTTTTGATGTTTAAATTATTAATAATAAGTGATTGTCTAATTATCTGCCATAAGTATGATTTGAGGAGTATTTAAACCATGATGAAATATGAAGATGTCTATAAGTCTTTATATAACTTCTCTACCATAAATTTAATCAACTTCTGCTGAGTTAAAAAAATCACATTATCTCCCAGAGGAAATGTGATAATAGTAATACCATATCGATATGTTTTAATTATGTTCATGCAGTTTTGACCTTATTTTATAAAAGCAACATGGTTCATTTGATTAAATAATTAGATAATTTTACTTAGCCTTCTGTATCTAGGTATGTATGCATATATGATACAATTTTAAGAATCTTACTTGAATGGTTTTATCATGACATTGAAAAAATTGAAAATGCTTTTAAAGGACTTTGTAGAAAAAGAATTATTTATTCTTTTAACAAATGTGATACTTTGAAATTGAAATGTTTAAGGATTTTGAAAATACTCCCAAAATAGCCCTAAAATATCTTGATTTTTAGTTGAGTTTCAATCAACTTTGTTTAAAATTTTCATTTAATTTTTATTATGCTGTGGATTGTTACTGATTTATAATTTCATTATGTTTCAATATTTAAAAAATGACCTCATTACAAGTGACATGCTACTCATATAGGTAAGCTTTCTTTTTTTAAAATTCATTCAGCTATCTATCATAAAATCCCTTCTATTCATCACTATGAAAAATGCATCTTGGATTAAAAAGTAATCAACAGAATTATACATGGGCTGAAACCTGACAGCTTTTGATGGCTTTAGCATGGCAATATATCCCAAGTTTCAATGTCTTTATACTGGATTTTGTCTTTGAGTAATTTTTTTTTTTGTATTCTTTCATCATTTTTATCAGTTAAGTTATAAATGTAGGCCTTCTAGAGAACATATTTATAAGAGGTATTGAAAATGAGTATCAGGTATAAATAACCCATCTGGGACTTTGTCCTTAATAGAATATAGACCATGAACTAGAAGTATAAAAACTTGGGGTGGTAAGATACAAGATTTTATTTCTTATAAATCCATATTTTATAATTAAGAGACAGGAATTAGGGGCGCATGGGTGGCTTAGTGGGTTAAACATCCGTCTTTGGCTCAGGTCATGATCTCACAGCTCCTGAATTCGAGCTCCGCATCAGGGTGTGTGTTGATAGCTCAGAGCCCAGAGCCTGCTTTAGATTCTGTGTCTCCCTCTCTCTCTGCCCCTCCCCTGCTCACGCTCTGTCTCTCTCTCTCTCAAAAAATAAATAAACATTAAAAAAAATTAAAAAACATTAAAAAAAGAGACAGGTATTAATGACATAAATACAGTGATATAGAAGGCTCACCTTATTAAACTAAGAAATGAAAGAATAAACTCCATTACAATTAATTGGGCAAAAGGGAGGAGGAACGGGTCTTATTATAATGTCTCTTTATTATTCAGATTGTAAAGATTATAAATACTTTCTGATCTTTAATTGCTTTTGCTATTTAGTAGCTTTATTTAGTTTGTAGAGTATCTCAAAATCCCAATTCAAAAAGCCTATAAGAAACTACAAATAAATTCCTCCTCCATATATCATTAATATCTTCTTTGAAAACAAAATTTTAAGAATAAATTAGCCCCATAGATAAAAGGATATTAAGTGACTTAAAGGCTGTGCCAGCACTATTTTTCATAATGGCATCAGCAAGATTGGAAGAAATACTAGAAAGAAAAAGAGTGACGGCTGTGTCAGCAGTAACTCATACTATTGTGATATGCACAAAAGCTTACCTAGGAGTGCAAAGCTTGGGCTTTACTACAGCTTAGCCTAAAATAGAAAAATCAGAAGTCAGGCTAGTGTTAGGAGTAAAGAAATTCAGGAAGCTGACCTCTTTTGTCTCTAATCTCAAAAACGGTGCTTTTATCATTTTTAGACACCAGGTCTCATCAAGCACTGAAATACAATTTCAGTTTGCTAGGGTGATTGCTATGACAATATACCTTCAATGGAATATCAATAAAGAAACTGAGAATTACATAATCTTGTTAAGGAAGTTCTTGTTCTGATTTAGGCCAGTATACATAAATTAGCGTGCTTAATTGTTAGTAGAATCTTAGTGAGAGAAAGAAAGAGAGAGAGAGACAGAGAGGAGAGTGTTCAGAGCCAGTTCCTGATACAAAAGTAATCAGTTTTTATATTAGAAACACTACATGGAATAAAAACTATTATTATAGTTTTGTTCCCAACAAACTAATCAAGTTTACCATTTTATAGATGTGGGCCTTTGATGTGAGACCAGGGGAATGGATTGGAAAGGGGAAATTCAGATTCCAGGAAAAGTGTTTCACTTCTCTGACTCTTATCATTTGAAAAATGGGGCAATTGTTCTGACTTATCAGGCTCACAGAATTTTTGTGAAGATAAAATATCTTGCAAGGTCTTTGAAATGTATGAGCCACTATACAAATGTGAGTAGGCATCATGTACCTAGAAAATAAATGCTCCATTAGAAAAGTGCATTGATTTTATGTATAGATGCCCTAACATTTCCAATCCCAGTCATCTATTTTGACACCCTAGATTCATAACAATTATGTATAGATTACGAAATAATTTTTATAATCTTTGTATCTGGACTCAGTCTCACCAAATCAATTCTTATCTATACTGGCAGCGTGGATTATTCTATAGGAACGTAAGCCTTATATAATGTTTCATTCATCAAACAGAAGTGTCAAGATCATCAGAAGCAACTTCTTCAGCTCAGGGCTAAGGATACATTTCAGGGGCAGCAGGTAGTCTTTTTGCTTGATGCTATTTCATCAAAGTTGGCTGTTAGTGACAACATTATTGGAGGGATCAAGTTACAGTATGATATTGATGGTAGTCACATTAAATTTTACTATGTTTCCTGGAAATGAAGAAACGGGAAGACTCTTTCAATGTAACACAGTTACTGTTCTTCAATAATTCTCGATCACTTTAATTTGAAAAAGTCTTTGATAACGAGTTTTAGTACAAGAAAAGGATGCATAGTAAAATGCTACCATGAAGACTCCTTATTTTACAGACCTGGTGCTGATGCAGGCAAAATCGTATCTCCTGTGCATATTGCTTAATTTTTCATTATAGCTTGTATCTATATTGTAGGCATGTCCTTTAGTTTCCTGCATATAACATTGTAAGGATGTGCTGTTATAATGAGAATTATTAAACATGAGTTTATGTTCTTTTATTAAATGAATTGGGATTCTCTGGAGCTTCACACAGCAATAACTTTGTACGCTGATAAAGTCTGCACTCTGGGAATTCTCCCTAAATTTTTATGAGGACACATACCTGGGCATAAAGATAACTATTAATGGAGAATCATGCAACTAAACTTCATTATACTCAATGCTAAAGATATCTCAAAGTGTATTGCCCAAAACCTTCAAAAGTGTTCTCAATTGTCTCTATCATGGGCAGGACTAAAATAGTAAAAATGAATTCTGCCATTAGACTCAGTATCATTTTACTGTGCTCCAACAAAAATTGCTTGCTAAAGTTAACAGGCATTGCAATAAAATTATCTTCACTTTTTAAATTATTTTATTTTTACTCAAAAAGATGTTGAGACAATCACTGATGAACTGAAAATGCTTTTTTTTTTTCAGTTTAAATGTAAAGATATACTGCTTCATCATTCTAAACAATAACATACACTCTACTATTCAGAGAGGGGAAATAGAAAGGCAGAGAGAAAACATTTTGATTTTGCTTAACATTTTATTTGTTCAGCTCTTCATTTCTCAAGTCTGTAGGGAAAAATGCTTTTGCATGCTTTTCGAATTAGTTAATATATGTTTCAACAGTAGTTTGTATATTAGTACTATACTTCATCAATATCAAAATATATTTTCCCAGGAGAGCTATGGGTTCAGAGATAGATCACTTGGGAATTAAATATTTATTTTAGAATCTTATTTTATAAATACTGAATGCCAAATAAATGTACACACACACGCACACACACACACACACACACATATATTCATGATTTTCCATATAGTTGTGTTTATCTCTTATGATCAAAATCCACATATAATATTCTACTCCTGCGAAGTCAGTAAGTTAGATGATCCAATTGTTTTCAACTAGTCTATGATGTATCTTTTTACAAATGACTAACACATATTGCATGTGAAAAATTTAATGGCTTCTTATGGCTAGTTCATTGGGGTTGTGGTCTTTTTGATCCTGTTCAGTAGCTTAGCAGTGACATTTACATTGAAAGACTAGAAGGAAAGTGAAAGTAGTGTCTACCTGGGTCTCTTGGGGGACCACAGCCTTCAAAATGAACTACTTCTCCTGCTTTCCTTTTACTCTTCCATTCTTCCGCTTTCTGCAAGCAATTTATCTCTCTGCTGAAAACATAGACTTTTGGTTTTAAAGAATAAAAACTATTCTTTTTTCTAATTTGAGTATAAGTTGGGAGCTATAGCCTTCTCTTCTGGGAGAAAGGGTTGCTTTTTCCTTAGCATTAGTGATCGGGGCATTGGTGGAAAATAGGCCTATAATGAAGAAACAAAGTATGCAGAGAAGGTAAGAGCTGAAATGAGAATAGTAGTGGATGCCATTGAAGGGAAGGGTCTCATACACCATATCTGAACTCTGAGTAAATGTAGGAGTTCTAATGGGTATATGCCCAGTGCATTGAGGATTAGACTAACACTCAACTAGTGTACAAATTGGGCTTATCCTAAGAGGATGTCAGTGTTAAGAAGCGGGCCAGAGATTTGGATTCTAACTGGGTGGTGACTGAAGAGATCCTAAGAATTTCTAGCAGGAACAACAGTGAAAACAGGAACTGCACCTATTATACTAACATGGTAAAATAGCTCCCACTAAGGCTACTACAATAACCAATTGTGTTTACATTTTCTCTCATTTTAGGACTAATTCTGTGCTTTTTATGAAATACCTTAATGATGGGCTAGTAGCCCCGTTAAGGTTATCTCTTCACAAAAAGAATGAAAGACCGAACAGCCATTTGTTGATTGTTAAAATACATTAACTGATTTAGAAGTTTTATGGCACAAATGCATTTGTGAAGATAAAACTACAACTGAAGAGTAGAGAATACATTCGTGCTTTTGTTTTATTTACACCTGTGGTTCTTGTATAAGAATCTAGACTTTGGGTACACAATTGTTAGGGAAATGGAAGCTTTTGAAGAGCTTGCTATCAAGGTGTGTTACGTTTCAGAAAATGTAAATCTGCTTCATTTACTGCTTCTAATAGAAGACCAACTTCATTTAGAACTGTATCTTTAGGAAGGGAAAACAAACAACCATAATTCCTTATTTTCATATATACTCACATATACTTCTATATATTCAAGTATGTATTTGGGAGGTTTCCCTTTTTTTTTAGTTTTTTTTTTTTAATGTTTATTTTTGAGAGAGAGGGAGAGAGAGGGACAGAGAGAGAGGGAGAGAGAGAGAGAAACTGAGCACAAGTAGGGGAGGGGCAGAGAGAGAGAGGGAGACACGGAATCTGAAGCAGGCTCCAGACTCTGAGCTGTCAGCACAGAGCCTGACACAGGGCTCAAACCCATGAACTGTGAGATCATGACCTGAGCCAAAGTCAGATGCTTAACTGACTAAGCCACCCAGGTGCCCCAGTCTGGGAGGTTTTCCTAGTCACATTACCTCACATTTTTTTCCCATATGAATTTAAAAAATTTTAAACAAAGCTGCAAATGGAAAGCTCATGTATGTTCTTAAAGAATGGATTTTCTTTAAAGCAAAGTCATTTTGTTCAGAAAGATACTGAGGGCTTCAGGTTTTGTATGTTTTAAACTTAGAAATAAAAGATAAATGAGCATTCCCTTTGGAATGAAGTATTTCTTCTGAAGACTATGTTCAGGTTGGCATGGTGTCAGATCTTTCTACATATCCATAGGAATTTCAAAAGCAACAAATAAATTGATAGGATTAGAAATTTCTAAGAGGAAAATTCTTCTGAACCTGGAGCCTAACAATAATACAAGGCCATCCTTTTTCATATCTAGAAATATTGCAGGGAAAATCATTCTCTTCTCAAGTAAGAGTAGTTTGTAAGCAAAATACTCCCACTTACTAAAACTTGTCAGGTGTCACTTGATAAACCAAAAAATTGATAATGCCGAAAATTTATACCAAAATGATTAAATGTTCTTCTGTTAGACATCATTGTTCACAAATATACATTATTTATTATAGCAGATTATACCACTTAATCTGTACTTTTTACCACCAATAGTAAAAGTGTTTATCTCCCTACGATATATGAATTGTTCAACATTTGATATCATGCGGCCTTTTCCCAGATTTGTTAAAAAGAATTTGCTTTGCAAAATTCTCTAACACAAATGTGACCAAAAGTGAAGGCTGGGGACTAAGAGAGCAACCAAAAAGTAATTTATTAATTTTCTAATTGTTAATCATCTTTAACCAGGCAGCTATATGTTTTCAAAGACATTAGAACACAACTTATTTCTAAGCAAGGAGTGACTGTCTCAGTCCATAACACTTTATGAGACCCTTTTTTTTTTCCTTTTCATCAAGGTTACTTTAACACTGTTCAGATGTTACTAGACAAGAACATGAGAAATGAAAGTAGTGAATTCAAGTGATCTGAATTAAAAAAGGTAAAAGGGCTTCCGGTAAAGAAAAAAGCAAAAAATAAAAAAAGGTAATAAGATAGTTTGAGGTTGTTGAAGAGTTTGCCTCAATTATACCATTAACACTTATAATAATAAAGACTTAGGTAGCATTTACTGTGTAGGATTAAATACTTTACACATAAGAATTCACTGTGAAATAGAGTAAGACATTCTGCTAGGTGTCTTGAGAGTATACATCTTTGTTAGCATTTTTCCTAAGAGTCTAAAGAGTGTGGTAACGGATAGACCATCATGCAGTGCACCACTCAGACAGTTCCTCTCAACCGTGACTCCAAAAACATGATTTGGGATAGAATATGTTTTGGCATTGAGCTGAATAGCCTCTACGGATCTACCATTACAAATTGAAGAAAGCCCCTTCTGAAACTATTTATATCTTTGGCTTTTTATCTTTCCCTCAGATTGATGAAATAGAATTCTTTCCAGTGGTTGGAGTGTCATCTTTTATCATATTTGTGTTTTATTTATCTTTTTTTTAATGTTTATTTTTGATAGAGAGAGAGGCAGACTGCAAGTGGGGGAGCGGCAGAGAGAGAGGGAGGGACAGAATTGGAAGCAGGCTCCAGACTCTGAGCTGTCAGCACAGAGCCCAACACAGGGCTCAAACCCATGAACAGTGAGAGCATGACCTGAGCTGAAGTAGGATGCTTAACCGACTGAGCCACCAAGGTGCCCCGAGTGTTCTATTTATCTTAAAAATTAAGATATGTGGAATGCTTTCTTTACCTACTTTAGATACACCTGTGTCCAATTAATCCCTTTAATCATTTTATTTTCTACTCTCCAGATTTTATTTATAGTCCAGTGATGCCTTTTTTGAGTGCTGTTAATGATGTACCAGCTCAATAATTTTATATAAACTACTTTGATGGATTGCTGCCACTTGTTTGCCATTATTCAGTCATACATTTCATACATATTGTTTATTAATTAATTAAAAGAATTATCAAGCACTTAAAATGAGGCCTTTGTTTTGCTAATTTCTATGGAACAAGCCTCATGGTATTATTAGCACGGTGCTGCTGTCTATCAGATTCTTGTGTACACAGTATGCCATCTTTCGTGTAATGATTTCAGTTAGTAGGTGTGGATAAATTTAGGATTTTTTTTGGCACTTAGTTGACCAATCATGCTTCTGTCAGAAGTGCTGTGTTTATGGAATAGCTCAAAAACACAGCTCCGTAACCTCAATGGGACTGTTCATGGTCATAGATACATTTGGAAAATAAAATTTAACACAGTCTTAGAGGATTAGCTAAATGATGGAATGATAAGAACATTTAGCTACCTATTATTATTTTTATATACATGGCCCAAACATGTTCTCTAATAGTTAATTAGACTTATCTGATTATGATAGCCATTTATTTTCATTTAGATTTTGAGTATCTTTCTGTTCAGTCAAGTTCTTCTTTGAGTCCTGTTCCTTGTGTAAGTTTTATAAGTTTGCTTGGAAGACAGGTACTTTATAGAGAAGAATTCTCTTCTTTTGGTTGTAGTGTGGTGGTATGGTGGTATGGTATTTTCATTTAAATATTATTTATTTCCTGGGGTGCCTGGGTGGCTCATTTGGTTAAGTGTCTGACTTCGGTCAGGTCATGATCTCATGGTTCGTGAGTTCAAGCCCCGCATCAGGCTTTCTGCTGTCAGCACAGAGCCTGCATCAGATACTCTCTCTCTTTCTTCTTTATCACAAAAATAAACAAATATTTCAAAATAAATAAGTAAACATTATTTATTTCCCAAGTTGTCTGATTAAAGATAAGATTAGGTCAAGTGCTCCATCAGGGAAAATTTGGTATTAGTTATATTCTCTTCCTAACTACCCACACGAATGGTCCAATTTGAAGAATCTTAAACATAATACACTATTGCAGATGACTTATTAAAAATAAAAACTCTTTAAATAAAGCTTTGGCTTAGTTTTAAGATAATAAGGAGGTTTCTTGGAATTGTTGGCTTCTTTTGAGAGCTGATAAGCCATATCATTTCCCAGGCTTGAAAATAATTTGGCTTCTCACAACAAAACAACATTTTTCTATTTGTTGCTAAACATTTTGCTGACATTTTTGGGCCCTTCATTGACAAAACATTTCAAGGGATTAATCTATCTTGACTTATTCATGTTTCACTATTTAACAAACATTTATTGGATACTCACTTTTTTTTTTTTCTAGTTTCTCTACTAGAGACAGGGAATGCACTGATGAGTGTGAAATATCAAATCCTTATAGATGTCTTTACCAATTTAGTTAAGTTATTTTCATCAGAGTAATGTTACTTTACAGTTTCCTAGAATGAGGTTCACTTCCTTTTTTCTACCTATTCCATGGATTAAATTTTTGACTCTTGATGCTTTACTAGTTGTGTGATCTTGTTTCTTTCTTCATCTTCAAAATGTGTATGAAATACCTGTGCTGTTGTTGTCACAGGAAAGTTCCAAGAATAAAAAAAATGTCATTTTTACTATCATTTTCACCAATATTATTGTTACTCTTAGCTACTTAAGTGTAATGATAATACCTTTATGGGCCAAAAATTATCTTCTCGGGGGAATATTGTGAATCCAATATTAAAAAATAGTAATTACCAGAGGGGAGGTGGGTAGGGGGATGGATGAAATAGGTGATGGGGGTGAGAGAGGGCACTTGTCGTCATGAGCACAGGGTGATGTATGGAAGTGTTGAATCACTGTAATGTACACCTGAAATTAATATTACACTGTATGTTAACTAGCTGGAATTAAAATTAAAACTTTAAAAAAGAAAAAAAATAAACTGTGTAGAATCAGAAACCAAACCAAAGCTATAGGCAAGCCTGCGAGTAGACATGTGCACCCTTGTGTGCTAGTGCATTTGTAGATGTGTGATTTGGTGCGTGTCTACACCATGGCTATTGTGGAAATTAGCCACACAATCTCAGCATTGGCCTTAGTGGCTGTTGGAAGTGGGTGAATAACATTCTAGGTCAGATCAACATTTGCTACCGTTAAGCAAAGATGATAAGTCTGATTTTCTTGGCTGTAACTAGACTCAAGAAGAGAACTCAGTCCTTATTGAATATACTTAAATAGAGTCTCCATTAATTTTGTAAGAATCTCATCACTAGGTTAGCGTTGATGGTTGGTCCAGCAATGAGGTCTGAGTAATGCCCATAATTTATCTCTCTGGTTATACCAGAAGCAGTATTTTATGCCCATTGGGTCTTAGTTGAGTTTGAGCATGGTTTCCAGTGGAGTGCATACAAACAGTTGCTCTATTATTTCCCCTAATTCTGGCGAATGTGGTGTATTGGCTAAGAGCATGGACTCTACAGCCAAATTGGCCAGGTTCAGTACCTAGTGCTTTTTTTTAATTAAAAAATGTTTTAAAATGTTTATTTTTGAGATGGAGACAGAGACAGAGCATGAGCAGGGGAGAGGTAGAGAGAGAGGGAGACACAGAATCCGAAGCAGGCTCCAGGCTCTGAGCTGTCAGCACAGAGTCCGACTTGGGGCTGGAACCCACTAACCACAAGATTGTAACCTGAGCCGAAGTCGGATGATCAATCTACTGAGCCACCCAGGCACCCCTCAATACCCAGTTCTTAGGCAAACTTGGGCAAGCCAGTGGACTTTCTATAAAATGAGGATCACAATAGAGTCATTAGTTATTTTGAATAATAATACCATAAAAATTAGTAGGAGAAAAGAAATTGCTTTCACAAAATACTTTTGAATACATCTATTCCATTTCTGAATGATGCTAGAATGCTAATATTTTAATATTTTTGCACTTTATAAATGAATTACTAGATCAGATTTTGCATTCTGAATGGTGAAAATGTTTTTACAAATATCACAATCAAAGTATAAATATTATAGTAGCTTACTTTGAGATCTGGGAATAAATATGGAATTTTCTGAATTGGTTAACTTTCTGAGCCATAAATACCATATGTCTTGAGTTGTTATGGGTTATTAAATCTTTCAAATTTGAAAAAAAGTAATCCTTTTCATTTTCATCTAAAATACAGACTTCTTTGATCTGGCATCAAATATAAAGTTTTATCAAGCTAGGTTATTTGATGAACTGACCATTTATACCACTAAATGTTGAAATTAAAGTACAAAAATGTGTAATAAATTTCACTCATCAAGTTAATAAGGATTTTATTACAGAATTAAGGTCATTTGAATTATTATTTAGTTCACAAATTAAAATAACATAAAATGAATTAGCCACTTGGTAACCATGTTAATAACTTTAGGCAGTGATTGGTTTATCCTTGGAATTCTTCCAGACTGAATGGTATAAGAAAGTTTTCATTAGAATTTAAACAGAAAGTGATTCTGTTTAAGATGATTAGTCAGTGTGCATTTAAAAGATATTCTGAATTACATTTTATCAATCAAATATTATAGTGCCTTGATTAGCGTATTATTAATGTGTCTGCAAAATATTAGAGTCCTTGTGATAGATGCGAGAAACAAATGTGTGGGTATCAGAGAAGATTGGCAAATTTGATTTTACTGAAATGTCTTATCAGCATGTCAAAAAAAAATTAGGCATAGAGATAGAGAAAAATATTCTTACTGCCAAAATAGAGATAAGGTTATGGAAAAAGTTTAAGAAACTATTGTCTGTCAGAAGTTTAAAGTCTAGGGAAAGGATCCTAAAATGACATGTGAAAGAGCAGGGAATTAGTTCATGTTAACTAACAAAGGACAGGAAGTAAAGCTCCCTTAGTAAACAATATGCTTCATCAGGTTAGAGACTGTTTATTTTGCCATCATTTCTCAGGATTTAACCCCAAGTATAGCATCTATGAGGTGTTCAATAATAAAAGTCTGGTCAAATTTAACAAAAAAATTATGAAGTGAAGGTCAACAGACCAATTGTGAAAGATTAGAACAGTTTCTATATTTATATTAGGAACTCATTCATTGAATTAAAAATGATATTGAGATTTAAAATATATGAGGGACTCCTGGGTGGCTTAGTGGCTTAAGCTTCCAACTCGATTTTGGTTCAGGTCACCACATTATGGTTCATGGGATCAAACCTACTGTCCAGCTCTGTGCTGTCAGCATGGAGCCTGCTTGGGATTCTCTCTCTTCCTTTCTCTCTGCCCTTTCCCCTCTCCCTCTCTCTCTCTCTCTTTCTCTCTCAATAAATAAATAATAAAACATTAAAAAAGTAAAATATATTAAACTGCATTGGATCAGTGTTTGAAGGAAAATAGACGGAAAGGTGTCAAGAAATCCTAAAAAAGTGAACGGGAGCTAAACGGTATGAACATTTTAAGAGGGTTATATGAAGCATATGGCATATGGTTATTATTCACAGTGATTTTTTGGGCTGCTAGAATTGGAATGAGCTATGTAATTAGACAACCTGTTCATAATTATTATTGTGATTGACATTATTTGAAGTACATCTTGATTGTTCCATAAGACCCAGGATTATCATAATTAATGAAAACATGAGTGCCTAATTGATGATACCTTCTGCCATATCAATACTGCTCTCCTTTTAAGGTTCTTGAGTAATTCTGCAGAAGGTTCATAATTTAGTTGTATATAATGCGATAGCACATTTTGTGTTTCATCTTAGCATTTTCCCTTAGCTGTGCCACATTTTGGATGATATGAGACATGACACATTCAACTTGGACATTACAAACAAAACATAAGGCAGCTGAAGGATATAGTCATGGAAGAGACAATTTAACCCACTTTCTCTGTGTTAGTCACGTTTGAGAATATAGTAGTTCATGGAAACCTGTGCAGGGGGTTATTTGGGGTTATGAGAGGCTTATAAAGTCATTGGAGATAGGCTTATAGAAATATGATTGCTTTTTTAGTTTATGCACTGAATTAGGCATCTTAGAGCATTTGTGGCTTGGTGGGGATGAAATGTGGTTGATAGGTAAAAGAAATAAGAACATACAGAACGCATTTTAGTTACTTATTATAAAGCTTGTGTGAAATCCCAGAATAATGTTATATCAAAGCTGCCTGGATTATTATGTTTATGTACCATTTTCTGTTTAAGGTTATGTAAACAAATACAGAAGTAAAAATTTCAGTATAGTACTTATTTCATTGTAGGCATTAAAGTGATTATTTTAAAAATTATTCTTCAATGCCTATTATATAGTGTGTTTACACAAGTTTGATTTTCAATAGAAATAATCACTTTAACAAGCTGCACATGAAAATGATTATTAACATCTTTGGCATGTGTATTTTAAACATGAAATTGTAAAATGTTAATTTTTAAGGTACATCCCTAAAGGGAAGCAACATTTATTTTCAATACCTTTTTAGTTTTATTTTCTCTATCTATATGATTTAGGTGTCTACGAAATGTTAGCCAGTTGGCTAGATAATGGCATAATATTGCACAAGTACATTGCACAAGTAACTTTCAACTGAGTAAAGCTTGAAATACTTTTGGACATTTTATAACTTTAAAAAAGTAGGATGACAATATAAAATTACAGAGTAAAATTATTTATTAAAATAATAATTTTAGGAAACTTGGAACCCAAATAATTTCTAATTTTTACAAAAATGGCATCGTGTTATTTGTTTACAAAGATGATAATTGCAAAATTACAGAGATAGTATATTACACAACACCTGATTAATGTTGTCTCTCAATATGTTTACTTCTCTTGTTTGAATTCCTGATCATATTCTTCGGTTTTAACCTTCGCCATGGTTTGAATGAATCACCAAGAACAAGACTGAAAAAACCAAACCGCGCAATGCTGTGCATAGCTATATAGTTTGTTCTAGTCTTGTGTAGCAAGAAACTCAGATTAATAATGCTTTACTTGGCATTTTGTTTAACCTACGAGTTCTTAAAAGTCTTCATCTCATGGTAGAATATATATCCAGAGGGATAGAACATGACACAGTATCCTTATTTCTTCTTATTTGTAGATCAAGTGAGGTTGAATCGATGTGGTCATAGATGCTGAAAGCATTTCTACCCATAACTTTATTTCTATTCTCTACTCCCATAGTACTTTATTTATGCAACCAATACTCAACCCATCGGATGATATTAATGATTTGTACACTTATCTGTCTTCCTTATTGTAATGGGAATTGCTTGGAGGCAGGAGTTGGGTCGCAACTGTGTTTGTCTCCCCAACCTCTAAAGGGACGTCACATGTACAAAGCAAACTAATATTGTGAACATTAGATATTGGAATAAGACACTAATTTAAACAAATGAAAATACTGAAAAAGGAAATATTTGCGTCTATTTGGTTATCTATACATGCATCCTCATACATGTCTATGTAGGTGTTTGTCTGTATTGATGTCTAAATCTACATTTAATTCATACATCTTGGAATTCCCAAATAAATGCCTTGTTGATCATCACTGATCGTCACAAAATTGAACTAGATTTTAGAGAAATAATCGGTACAGTATCTTGTGATCACAAAGATAATGCCCCATATATGTGTCCTTTGTGCATAATTATTCAATATCATCCTATTTTTGTTTCTGGTTGCTCCTCACCCCTAGTCCTCTTTCCACCATTTATTCATAATCTCTCTCAATGTGCATATGATGATGTCACTTTCCAATTTTAGCTTCCTAACCTGACATAGAGGATCCTTGATGAATATGTTCTTGTCAATCCCTCTGTGATAATTGCTAGTCATTTACCCCATTTTCCTTCCTGCCTTCTCTCACAGAAAACTCTGTACTCTCCCAAACAAGCCATTAAATCTCCATGACTTTTCCAAGATACTCCTTTCTGTCCAAAATGCCCTTTTCTGTTGTCTCCGTCTAGAAAACTCAAATCATCCTTAAGGACTCAACACGGACTTCAGTTCAGAGGCTTTTCCTGCTTTCTCCCCAGGCAGAACAAATCACAGCCTTCTTTGTATAGGCACACCATATCCTGAACCTACTTCCACACTTACATACAGCAAGTGGTTTTTTAATATTTGTTTTCATCTTTGTCTCTCTTTTTACTACTAGAAAATCGTTGAAGGTCGAATCCATGCCTTTGTATCTTTTTTATCTTCAGAACCAGGCATACCATCTGGGATATAGCAGGTGCTCAATAAATATTTGTAGAACAAATTCTCTTATTTAATCTTCACAACCACATATGTTTACAAATGAAGGTGCTGAAGTCTAAAAATACTGAGTAACTTGCTCAAGGTCACCCAGCTAGCGAATGACAAATGTATTACTTCTGGTGTGGGACACTTTCATTAACTTTGTAGCAGTGTGCCTGTCTTTTCTCCTAGGAACGCCAAAGAGCCATTTGGGTTTACATCCATCCTCCTGGAAAATTGAGTCCTTGTGGCTGCCCTTATATAACCCACTTCTGCCCTGAGAACTGTTTTTCCTGCTCTTTTCATGCCTATGAGCACCTCACCACTGCTTGAATTGGTTCAGGCTTCACTCTCATCTTAGTCTGGTTTGATGTGTTTGACTTTTTTTGATCTTGATTCAGATTATTCTCTGATTTTTTTTTTCTTTCCTGGTGCCAGAGTCAAAGTGTCCTCCTTATATTGCTTTTTACTGAAATTACTAAGACTTTCTGTAGAAACTTGCTGTCATCCTTACCTTTCAATAGTACTTCCTGTTTTCCCACTCATCACCATGCCGGTGGCTGGACCATGGTTAGATCAGGCATATTCACTGTTACCCGTTTAGAATTTGGCATGTCTGGGCAGAAGCCTTTTTGAGATGTTAAGGAATATAATTTGTCAAGTATACCTAACACTGTGATAAAAATTCTTAATAACTCCCTTTACATATATTACTAGATACTGGTCTATGAAATGCTAATATTGTAAGAAATAATAAAAAAAAGAGAAGATTCCCTCTGAAATTTTATTTATATTTTCATGCAAACTATAATTTATTGCCAAAAGATGTTTAGCACTTTCTCCTCAGACCCAGGCCTTTCCTTCAAGTTGCCTGTAGCATATTGCTCTTTGGATGTTCGCTCTCATATTACTTGCAACGTGTCACAAAGTGATCTTTTTAGCTTGCACTACAAAAACAAACTTTATTCCACTACTCCATTTCTTTCAGTAGCTTCCCCCCACACTTTAAAAATTCCATCAAGTCTAAAAGCTATGTAGTTATCTCTTAATACTTCGTCTCCATCATCCACTAAGGGGACCAGGGCATCAAGGCATCAATGTTGGTTGATTTTTCATTCAAAATATCTCTCAGATACCACAGCCCTTCAGCAGCACCTTGTTCTAATACATCATCACCACATCAGCTCTGAGTACAATAGCCACTTTCTGCCTCCCGTCTCTGCAGACCTCAAGCCACCCTGTATACCACAGATAAGTTAATTTTCCTAAGACACTACTTTTATTATGTTATTATGCCTGCTACTGCCTATTTATTAAGACCAAACTCTTCCACCTGGTAACAGGATTCAAACGGAGTAGCTGTTTTTCATGTTTTCTCTGCCTGGATTTGCCCTTTTTTTAAAAGCTGCTTCCCCCATTCATCTAAGTAACCCTTCATCCTTCAACTACCCACTTTAATGTCACTTCCTCTGTGAAGCCTTTTCTGAACTAATTAATCATTTCATCCTTTGTGTTTTATAACATCCATCATATTATAATCCAGTTAGCTGTTTATCTGTCTTTCTGTTACACTTTTGAGTCCTTTAAGGTTAGAAACTAAGTTTGAGTCATATATTTCTTCCCCAGACACAGCATAATATCTGGCATAGAGTAGGAATTTAATACATATTTGTTAAATGAATGAATGAGCAAAATAATGGAAGTTTTCTTCTTTTCCCATGTTATTCTCTGTTTATTCACATTTTCTTTACCTATCTGAAAAACCTTTGCACTGTTCTCCAAAAATTCAAAGGTAATATGTTTTTGAAAACAGTTCAATAGAAAATGATACATTCAATATTATTTGAACTGTTTAAATGTAGACATGTAAAAACTCCAAGAAGGGTCTATATTAGACTGATAGGATTTATTCTTATTATTAACATTAAACTCATTTACACAGATTTTATAGTTTCATGTTTTACCTTATTGTGCTGCTTTTTGAAAGCGCTAAATTAGTTTGCCATGGTGACCTTAATATATGAACTAGAATAAAAGCTATCTGTTAAATACGCACCATAAATATACTATTCTCTCCACACACCACACACACATACACACACACACACACACACACACACACACACACACACAATTTTAAAACTCCTTCAAGGATCAGACAAATTCTACTTCATCCATTAAACTTTGCATAAATAATTCCATTTTACAGTATTTTTTTCCTTCAAATTTCCTTTGGCATTTCTAGTCTGTAAGAGAAAACCACTATTTTGTTCACAGAATCCAACTATTTTGTTTGATCTCTTATCTCATATTAGAGCCAGGATTTCTTTAACTTTATTTTGAAATTTTAATGGTCTCAGGTTGGCAGTAGGCAATTAATCAATACTTTGTAATCGTTACTGTTATCATTATTGTTGTTGAGCATGGGGGAGAGCACCCCAGCAGGGGACTGACAAGCTAAGATCATTTTTTAATTTTAAAGTGACACAAGTTTTTATAAAGAAATTAGCACCATCTCTCCTGGAAACTCTTTGTAGTTTTGTTAAATTGGATTTGCCTCTGGCTAGAGTTTTCTTTTCTCTTCCTCAGTTTAAGGTGTTCTCTCTTCCAAGTTTGGTGAGTGTTCGTCTGCCAAGCTTTTCTTTTTTATTTTTTTCTCCTCCCTTTTAATCTCCTTTAATGTCTTTTTTTTTTCCCTCAGTCATACAATATCATTCTCTCCAACAATGTAGAAAATGAACCTTTTGCTAACGATTCAACATTGTTAAATTTAAACACTGTTTCTTGAAATTCTACTGAGGAGGCAAAGGTTTGTTTTTGTTTTCCTCCAGAAGCGTGAAGCAACATATTACATATAACTTGCATTTCCTTAAATAAGAGAGTTTCATTTTAGAAATTTACCTTAGGTTTCACTTGAGTTTCATTTTAGAAATTTACCTTAGGTTTCACTTTACTAATTACTTGCTTTATATCATTATTTGTAATTAATTTGTAACTATTTGTAATTAATTGCTTTATATCATTTAAAATCATATTGCCAGCCAAAGAAGATATGTGTACTGAATTTTCATATTGATCAATATATGTTTATTGGTGCTAAATAGTATAAATTAGGATTCAGATAAAACACTATTTTAAGTTCATTTTACGCTATGGTTTCGATCAGATGTTTGAGTTCCATAATGGAGTGGGCAACCACTATTTAAAGAGTTGAATATTTTTTCTTCAGAATGGAAATCATATCTTCAACTGGTATTTCTTATAAATAAAAGTGTTCGTCAGTGAAGTTGAGGTATAGTGATATATTCCATGATCCCACCCGTTAATTCCAATATCAAATAGTTTTAATGTGTGTTTTTAAATTGAGTAAGAGTAACAAGATTGCATACCTGCTTAAAAGTAACATTAACATTTTTATTTTGGAAATACATGATTTTCTCTTACTCTCTCAATCTAGGCCTTCTGTCTTGAGATCTTATATTTATTTTATAGTGGTCCTAAAATAAACTACCAATCATTTTATTTTAAAATTTTATATTAAAATTTTTAAAAATTTATTGAGAGAGAGAGAGAGTGTCAACAAGGGAGGGGCAGAGAGAGAGGGGGACACAGAATCCGAAGCAGGCTCCAGGCTCTGAGCTGTCAGCACAGAGCCCATCGCAGGGCTCAAACTCACCGCGAGATCATGACCTGAGTGAAGTGGGACGCCTAACTGACTGAGCTACCCAGGAACCCCATTAAAATTGTAAATCATAAAGCCCAACTTCACTCTCCTTAATTTTGTCTTGAATTAGGAACTTAATTTGAGAAGAAATACAGTATCAGTTTATGTCATATTGTCAATTCATTGTAAGTTTGAACTTCTCACCATTGGCTCTTGGGGGCTGAAGCAGACTTCTGGGAGCAGTTCAGTCCCAATTCAGTTTGATGGAGTATAGACCATTGACGAGAAAATCTCAGACCAAAAAAGGGCTGAAGAAATTAGATCTATGGTCTACAGACTATAAAAATAAGCTATTAGAAATAAACCTTATAGTATGTAGTTGGCTGGAGAATTAATTAAATTATTGATTAAACATACTAAATCATTGAACAAATGATGATGAACTAAGATGCTTCTTTAGAAGCAGATTTAAAGAGCACACACATATATGCCTAGTTAACTATTCCTTTTTTTAATCATATTTATTCTCCATTTCTATTTTTTTTTTTAAATCCAAGATTGGTATAATCTCAGCTGACATTACAACTCACTCAGAAATAACATGCGGTTCATCTGCCGGCTCAAAGTAGGAGGCTCCAGGAGTGAGTTCAGAATTAGCTATAGCAATTTAAGTGTTGCAGTCTTTAATATCTGTAATGATACTCCTCAGGTCCCAACTATCTGGGGGCTATTTAGCCTTGTTATCGCTTCCAATTTCTTTTTTTTTCCCTCCTCCCTCAGTGAAGGCAGGAGGCCAGGAGAACTAATAGCTGCCAGCATTTTTGTTAACAAAACCCAAGCTGTTTCTCTAAAGCAAGCTTCTTAAAACAAAAGCAACAGAGAAGTACTTTTCCTTTACAGTTTATTTCTAATATAACAAATCAGCTTTTATCAGAGCAGATACAAAGGCCTCAACATCACACCGAATAGAAATCTTATGATTTTCTTTGTTTTCACCACTTTATAGTAATGGGTTGTTAATACCTATTGATCTCCACTTTATGTTCATTATCCTGAATTCACATTTATGTCTACGAATATAGTTTATGTCAATATGCCTTTTGTTATTTGTTGTGGTTTCCTGAAATTCTTTCACAGAATAAATGTGGTGGTGGTGGTGGTGGTGGTGGTGTGTGTGTGTGTGTGTGTGTGTAGGTGAGTGTGTTAGAGCGAAAATTACATGGGAGGGGAGGTTTGGGGAAGGAAAAGTGGGAGGATGAGAGAGAGAGAGTGTGTGTTGCTCAGATGGTTCTACAAATAAACGGTGTAAATAGCAAAATAGCACTGGAACCCTGAGATTTAGTTATTATTCTTATATTGAACTTCACTAAAAAGGTTATTTGGGACTGAAACTGCAGTCTTCATCCTGTAGAACACATAAACAAGCTTAGTCTATTTCATTTATGTGTCCACTGTCTGAATTTGCTTTAACCCCTGTTAAGGAACAGTCCATTGTTTTTTAATCTATTTAGGGCCCATTGTAGCCCATTGATTTTGTTTCATGTTGTGCTCAAATCAACCACTCTCATTTTAGAGTAATTGAAGAGGCATTTTATTCACTGGGTTCTCTTTGAAGTTCAGTCTTACCATGTAGGCTGATGAGCATCGTCTGTTAAGTAACACACGTTCTGTTCATGTTGTCACACACATTGTGTCATAACCATGAATCACCTATGATATTGCCACATCTACTGTATTGCAGGAAAAACAGAGGTTTCTGACGGATGTTCTGCATGAAGTGATGCTGCTTGACGGCTTGGCCAGTTCCCATCCAGTATCACAGGAAGTGCTACAGGCAACAGATATTGACAGGGTGTTTGACTGGATCGCCTATAAAAAGGTGGGAATAGATGAGACCCAAATGCCATGAATTGGATATCTCCCGAGGTAGCCAAACTATTTCATGCTAGATTTATTCTTCTCTTCTTCCTGGCAGATAGAAATGGACTGAGGTAGAAAATGGAGTAACTAGGTTCATGTCATTTTATGAGTTAGGGTTTTGCTTTATAAATCAGTGAAATGGAGATGAATGTTTGCCAAATAGTGCATAGAAATGTTGGAAGTATTAATGAATAAATGTTTGGAGACTCAATATGAAATTTCTGTACAAATGGTGTTGTGTAAATGTCAGTTTTTATTATTACTAACAAGAGAGCTGACCTATATAGTGACAAATTATTTGTCATCAGTGCTCCTTAAATAGTTGCTTATTTTGGGTTGGCTGATGCAAATCGGTGTAGGCAGTGACATAAGCATTTTATAAACATTGTTTAAGGAAATTTAGGGAATTAAACATCTTTCTTGGATAATAATCATGATAAATGAAATTGTAAAGACTAGACTATGACTGACAAAGATTTTGGACCTATGACTCGACACAGAAATAAGATAGACTTTGAACTTTTTCCCATTGTTAACGTGGATTAAAATTTTTCCTTTTATCTCTATCCCTTAGTTCTAATTTAACATGAGCATGTACATCTCTGTTTAATACTCAGTAGCCACTTAGTAATTGTTAAGATAGTGTTAAAGTCTAGTTCATCTTTGGTGTAGATTGAATTGCATTTACTGGGATTTCCACATAGTTTATTGATTCAATAATGTAAAATTTTTAAAAACTGTTGTTAATATTTTTCCTGAAATATTCCTATTTACAACTAGAAGTCATATAGTGATTGATCAGATGATCAAATCAGATGATTTGTACATTAATTTGGATATTCTGTTTTGCCCTCAGGAAATTACTAGCTCAATGATTATTAGTTAATATTATATGCTATAATATGTAAAGATAAAAATTGTGTTAGAAAATGTTTTTTCAAGTCACTGATCATTTCATTGGCTATAAAGGGTTTTTTGATGATTTGGAAAAATAAGCAGAAGTATAGAACCGTTTTTAAAATATATATTAATGTATTTATGTAAAATATCAAAATTTAGAATATATATTAATTTTTATATATGAGGTTTTGGGGGCCATATTTTGTTGGATGTACATTCAGTTTCTTCAACTGTATTTATTCCTAAAATATAGTGCAGAAGATACGATTCTTCCCTTCTTCTTGGCGTATGGAAATGGGCTGTGAGTTAGAAAACGTAGAAAAATATTATTAAGATAGCTTGAGATGAGTTTGGAGACTTGTCTGGACTTAATTTCTACCTGCTACCGATTCTCTAAAACTGTGTGTAAATGCCAATTTTACCTCCACATTAATAACGATCAAGAAAATATTATCTTGGTTAAATACATTTAGATGTATTTGTACATAGATAACATCTATTCCAGATTCCATATATTTGAGAATTTGAAATGTTTTTAAGAAGTTTAAGAATCAAAACAGTAGGAAAAAATATATATAATGATTATTATTTTACCCTTTCCACAGTTTGGTACAGAGTCTTGCCAACCTATAAAGGTGAGAAATGAGCAGACTGTGGCACAGTGTTTAAGAACACCATCATAAAGGGTACTGGCTGACTTGCCTCTAGCCATGTATCTTTTTTTTTTTTAACTTTGTTGAGGAATAATTGACAAAAGTAATTGTATATATTTAAAGCACAGGGTGTGAGGTTTTGATATAAATATACATTATGGAATGATTAGCATGATTAAGATGATGAACATATCTACCACCTCACATGGTTAACTCTTTTGCCTGTTTGTGTATGTGGTGAGAATGCCAAAGATATACTCTCAGCAACTTTCAAGTATATGGTATGTTATTAACTATAGCAACGATGCCATACATTAGATCATGAGAATTTATTATAACTGAAAATTTGTACCCTTTGACCCACATCACCCCATTTCCTCCTTCCCTGAGCCCTTGTCTACCACCATTCTATTCTCTGTTTCTATGAAATTGGCCTTTTTTTTTTTTTCCCTAAGATTTCACAAATAAGTAATACCTTATAGCATTTACCATTCTGTCTGGCTTTTTTTACTTAGCATAATGCCCTCCATGTTTATCAATGTGGTTGCAAATGGCAGGATTTCTCTCTTTTTTTAATGGCTGAATCATGTGTGTATATATATATATATATATATATATATATATATATATATATATATATGTAATATATATCACATTTAAAATATGTAACATTTTCTTTATCTATTTATCCGTTGGAAGACATTTATATTATTTCTGTATCTTGGCTATTGTGAATTAAAGCTGAAAGGAACATGGACATGCAGATATCTCTTTGAGATACTGATTTCATTTCCTTTGGATGTATACCCAAGAGATATATTGCTAGATCTTATGGTAATTCTATTTTTAATTTCCTGAGAAACTTCCATATTGTTTTCCATCATGTTTATACCAGTTTACATTCCCACCACCACTGTGTAAGGGTTATCTTTTCTCCTTGTCCTTGCTAGCGTTTGTTATTTCTTATCTTTTTTTTTTTTAAAGTAACCTCCATGCCCAACATAGGGCTTGAACTCACAACTCCGAGATCAAGAGTTGCTCACAGGCTCACCAAATGAGTCAGCCAGGTGCCCCCTATGTCTTACCTTTTTTTTTTAATTTTTAAAATATTTATTCATTTTTTGAGACACACACATACACACACACACACACACACACACACACACACACACACACACAGAGTATGAGTGTGGGAGGGGCAGAGAGAGAGGGAGACACAGAATCTGAAACAGGCTCTAGGCTCTGAGCTGTCAGCACAGAGCCCAACATGGAGCTCAGACCCATAAGCCATAAGATCATGACCTGAACCGAAGTCAGACACCCAACGCCCAACGAAATGTATCTTTTTGAAAGTAGCCATTTTAACAGTTATTTAGTGTCTCATTGTGGTTTTGATATGTATTTCGCTGATAAATGGTGATATTGAACACCTTTTGATATGGACCATTTGGCCAAATTGAATATCTTTGGAGAAAATATTTATTCAGGTCCTTCGCCCATTTTTAATTAGACTGTTGGGATTTTTTTTTTGTATGAGTTCTTTATAAGTTTTGTGTATGTTTTTATATTTTATAATTATATATTTTGCAAATATTCTCTTCCATTTTGTAGGTTGCCTTTTCAATTTATTGTTTCCTTTTTTGTGCCAAAGCTTTTAGTTTGATATAGTCTCATTTGTTTATTTTGTTTCTGTTGCCTGTGCTTTTGGTGTCTTATCTAAGAATTCATTGCTAAAATTAATGCTAAGGATTTTTCTCTCATGATTTCTTCTAGGAGTTTTATGGTTTCAGGTCTTACATTGGAATCCTTGATCCATTTTTAGTTGATTTTTGTGAGTGGTATAAGATAGGGGTCCAATTTGATTATTTTGCATAGGGATATCCAGTTTTCCCAAGACCATTTGTTAAAGAGACTGTCATTTCCTCATTGTGTGTTCTTAGTGATCTTGTCACAAATTAGTTGACCACATGTGATTGGATTTATATCTTGACTCTCTGTTCTTTCTGCTCTACTAGTTCTATGTAGCTGTTTTTGTTTTTGTTTTTGTTTTGCCATTATCATATGGTTTTGATCACTATAGCTTTGTGTAATATAGCTTGAATCAGAAAGTGAGAGTCCTTCAGCTTTGTTCTCTCTCAGGATTGTTTTGGCTATCTGGGGTCTATAAGATTGTTTTGTTTTGTTTTCTGTGAAAAATGCCATTGGAACTTTGATAGCGATTACACTGCATCTGTACAACACTTTGACTAGTATGAAGATTCTCACAGTATTAATTCTTCCAATCCAAGATCACAGGATATCTTTTCATTTATTTCTGTCTTCAATCTCTTTCATCAATGTCTTATGGTTCTCAGTGTACAAGTCTTTCACCTAATTGGTTAACTGTATTCCTAAGTATTTTATGGCCTTTGATGCTACTGTAAATAGCATAGGATTGCTTTTTAAATTTCTCTTTTAGATAGTTCAGTGTTAGTGTATACAAGTGATTTGTGTATGTAAAATTTGGATCTTGCAAATTTACTGAATTAATGTATTAGTTGCAACAGCTTTTGGGGGAATCTTTAGGGGTTTCTATATATGAGATATCATCTACACAGAGAAATAATTTTACTTCTTTCTTTTCTGATTTGGATATCTTGTATTTCTTGTTCTTGCTTAGTTGCTATGGCAATGGCTAGTATTTCCATTTCTATTTTGGATAGAAATGGTGAGAGTGGGCATCCTTGTCTTTTCCTGATCTTGGAGGAAAGGCTTTTAACCTTTCACTACTTAGTATGATGTTAGCTAGGGGCTTGTCTTCCTATCTATGTATCTTTATGCTATGTATCTTTATGCTATGTATCTTTCAGTGCTATTACCACTGAAAATTCTGTTTTCCTGTGTGTTTTTAAGTGATGATAGATATGCTGTTTTTCAAAGAAGATTTCACAAGAAAAAAATTTAACAACTATACTAAGGTATAATTAAAATACAATAAACTGTACATGTTAAAAAGTACAATTTGATATGTTCTGACATATGTATACAGTGAAAGCATCACCACGACCCAGTTACTGAACATATCCATCAAATATTTTCTTGTGCCTCTTTGTAATCACTTTTCCATCTCTCCTCTCTACTCCATTGATCAACTTTTTCGCTACAGATTAAATTGCATTTCTAGAGTTTTATATAGATGAAATAATATGTATGTACTCTTTTTTGGTCTGCTTTCTTTCATTCAACATAATGATTTTGAGGTATATTCATGTTGTAGAATACATGGATATAGTACAATTTCTTCATTCTCTTGAATATTTGGGTTGTTTATAGTTTGGGGCTGTTACAAATAAAGCTGCTATGAACATTTGTGTGCCAGTCTTGTATGTATATTCACTTTTGTTTCTCTTGGGTAAATACCTAAAGGTGGAATGTCCATGTGATATGGTAGGTATGTTCAATGTTTTAAGACTGCTGAACTGTTTTCCAATATAGTTGTACCATTGAAACATAGTATATTCCCTCCAAACATGTATCAAACTTCTGCTTTCTCCACATCTTCACCAATACAAACATGGTATAATCAATTCTTTTAATTTTAGATATTGTAATGTTATCTCACTCTAGTTATAAATTATGTTTCCCTAACAGCTATTGATGTTGACAAGTTTTTCATTTGATATTTTTCCTCCTATACCTTCATTAGTGAAAGGTTAGTTCAAATCCTTTGCCCATTTTTTTTTAAATTTGATTGTTTGTTTTCTTATTATTAAGTTTTGGGGATTCTTCATATACTTTGAACACAGATATAAGATATATGATATGCAAATACTATTTTTCCCAGTTTGTCACCTGACCTTTATGTTTATAATAGCATCTTTCTGAAAACTAAAGATTTTAGTTTTGATTAAGTATACTTTATCATGTTTTTCTTCAATTGATGGTATTATCAGTGTCATATTTAAATTTTTTTAAATTTTACATTTATTTATTTTTGAGAGAGAGAGAGAGGCAGACTGCAAGTGGGGGAGGGACAGAGAGACAAGGAGACACAGAATCCTAAGCAGGCTCCAGGCTCTGAGCTGTCAGCACAGAGCCCGACGCAGGTCTCTCCCACAAACCGTGAGATCATGACCTGAGTTGAAGTTGGACGCTTACCAACTAAGCCACCCAGGCGCCCCATCAGTGTAATATTTTAAAGATCTTTGACCAACTCAAGGTCAGGAAAGTTTTTCCTTTTTTTCCCTCTATAAGTTGTATAGTTTTAGGTTTATATTTAGATCTACAACCTATTTTCAGCTTATTTTTGTATTGGTGTGAAGTTTGAATCAAATATTTTTCTTTTTCTTTTTTTGCGTAGAGATACTTAATTTTTGAAGAAATATTTCTTAAAAGCCCTAGTGTTTTCACATTGAATTGCCACTTCACATTGGTTAAAAGTCAGTGAACTATAGATGCATGGGTCTATTTCTGGACTATTTATTTTGTTCTCTCAAGAATATGTTTGTCTATGTTGGTGCCAATACCATACAACCTTGATTACCGCAGTTTTATGATAAACTTTGAATTAAGGTTGTTAATCCTCTAACTTTCTTCACATTTTTGAAGGTCTTTTGACTATTCTTGATACTTTGAATTTCCATGTGAATTTTAGAATGAGTTTTTCAATTTCTATAAAAACTCTCTGGGAATTGCAGGGATTGCATTGCATTTATAAGGCAATTTGGGAGAACTGACACCTTAGCAATACTAAGTGACCCATGAACGCAGTATACCTTTCCATTCATTTAGGTTCTCTTTGTTTTTTCTCAGTAGTGTAGTTTTCAGTGAATAGATCTTTTATATCTATTTTCAGATTTATTTCTAAGTATTTCACATCTATAGGCTATTGTAATTGATATTCGTTTTAATTCCCATTTCTGCTTTTTTTGCTCTATATAGAAATACAATTGATTTTTGTATGTTTACCTTGTGCAATGTTAAATAGAAGCAATGAGAGCAGACATCCTTGTATTGTTCCTGATATTAGGAGCAATGCATTCAGTCTTTCACCATTAGATATGATGTTTCCTCTAAAGTTTTATAAATACTCTTTATCAGGTTGAAGAAATTGCATTGTATTCCTGAATTGCTGAGAGTTTTAATCCAAAATTGATGCTGATTGCATCAAATGCCTTTTCCCCATCAATTAAGATGGTCATTTTTATTTTATTTTATTGTTTAATTTTTTAAAATTATTTTTAATGTTTATTTCTGAGACAGAGAGAGACAGAGCCTGAGTGGGGGAGGGGCAGAGAGAGAGGGGGACACAGAATCCAAAGCAGGCTCCAGGCTCTGAGCTGTCAGCACAGAGCCCGACGCGGTGCTTGAACTCAAGGACCGTGAGATCATGACCTGAGCCGAAGTCAGACGCTGAACTGACTGAGCCACCCAGGCACCCCTTATTTTATTTTTTAATTTGTTAATATGATGAATTATGTTGAGTGAGTTTTAATGTTAGACTATCATTGCATTCCTGGGACAAATATCATTTGGTCATAAGGTATTTTTAAAAATATATTGTTGAATTCAATTTACTAAGAAAATGTTTACAAATTTTGCATCTATGTTCATGACAGGTATCAGTGTGTAATTTTGTTTCCCTGTAACATCTTTTTCTGGTTTTGCTATCACTATAATGCTAGCCTCATAAAAGGAAACTATTGCCTTCTTTTCAATTTTCTGGGAGAATTTATGTAGAATTATATTCTTTTTGTTTTGCTTTGTTTTGTTTTGTTTTTGTTTTGTTTTGTTTTGTTTTGTTTGTTAAATATGTGGTAGAATTTACCAGTACAGCAATCTGGGCCTGGAATTCCTTCATGGGAAGATTTTTAGCTAGTAACTTAATTTTGATAATATTAGCAGATTCGGGTTATTTACGCTTCTTTAAAAATTTTTTTTTAATGTTTATTTATTTTTGAGAAAGAGACAGAGCGTGAGTGAGGGAGGGGCAGAGAGAGAGGAAGACACAGAATTCGAAGCAGGATCCAGGCTCTGAGCTGTGAGCACAGAGCCTGACATGGGGCTGGAACTCACCAGCTGTGAGATCACAACTGAGCTGAAGTAGGCTGCCCAACTGACTGAGCCACCCAGGTGCCCCTATTTATGCTTCTTGACTAAGCTTTGTAGTTGGTATCTTTTCAAGGATTTGGCTCATTTTATCTAAGAAGTTTCATTTATTGGCATCAAGTTGTATATGATATTTTCTCTCATTATCCTTTTAATAACCAGAGAATCTTTAATAATATCACCTCTCTAACTCCAGATATTGTTAATTTTTGTCTTATTCTTACTGTTTTGATTAGTATAGCTAGAAGTTTATACATTTTATTTTCAAAAGTTCAGCTTTTGGTTTAATTGATTCTTACTCTTACTTTCTATGTTATAGATTTCCTAATTATTACTATTTTCTTCTTTCTTCCTTTTTTTAAAATGTTTATTTATTTTTGAGAGAGAGAGGGAGACAGCACGAGCATGGGAAGGGCCGAGAGAGAGGGAGACACAAAATCTGAAAGAGGCTCCTGGCTCTGAACTTTCAGTGCAGAGCCCAACATGGGCTTGAACCCACAAACCGTGAGATCATGACCTGAGCTGAAGTCAGACGTTTGACTGACTGAGCCACCCAGGCACTCCTCTTTTTTCTGGTTTCTTTAGGTGCAAGTTTAGGTCATTAATTGAAGGCCTTTTTTTTCTATTCTAATTCAGATGTTTATCCCATAAATTTTCTCTAGCTAATGGATGTCTCAGATTTTGATACGTGGAGGTTTTATTTTCATTCACTTTAAGATACTTTCTAATTTCCTATTTGATTTGTTAGTTGCCCCATGGGTTATTTAAAGTGTGTTATTTAGTTTACATGTATTTGAAGATTTTCCAGAAATAGTTTCTGTTCTTTATTTCTTATTTAATTCTACTGTGATCAGTAAAACATATTCTGTATGACTTGAATTTTCTTAGTTATCAAGGCTTGTTTTATGGCCCAGGATTCGGTGTCTGTTGGTAAATGTACCATATGCACTTCAAAAGAATGTGTATTCCACTGTCGTTGACTGGAATATTTTATAAATGTTAGGTAAAGTTGGTTGATAGAGTTGTTCAAATCTGTTCTATCCATATTGATTTTCTGTCTACTTGTTCATCTTGCTTTCTTGATGGGCCCTTATTGTTTGGATTCACCCACATTATGCTAAAATCAAACTCTAAAAATGTAGTGAAAAATAGTGGCATATCTGAAAAATAATCTTCAAGTGTAAATGTGGAAAAATAAAGATTAGAATTTGGTAGAAATCGGGGCGCCTGGGTGGCTCAGTCGGTTAAGCATCCGACTTCAGCTCAGGTCATGATCTCGCGGTCCGTGAGTTCGAGCCCCGCGTCAGGCTCTGTGCTGACAGCTCAGAGTCTGGAGGCTGTTTCAGATTCTGTGTCTCCCTCTCTCTGACCCTCCCCCATTCATGCTCTGTCTCTCTCTGTCTCAAAAATAAGTAAACGTTAAAAAAAAATTAAAAAAAAAAGAATTTGGTAGAAATCTCAGCGACTTCATTTTGAGAATCTCTGTATCAGGCCTTGATGTACACTTCATGTCTTAGACTAGTTCTCTGATTTGGCTTTTCTCAGGTTCTTCCTATCAGGTAAGTTTGTAGATGGATAACATGAAATAACCTATTTAACTTTATAGATGGAATAGGTAAATCATGTCATTCGGGGATGTATGACAGGTAACAGAGATAATTTTACAAGCTATAAATAAGATTAGCTGCTAGTATTTGTTGCATGCTTACTTGGGGCCAGGCACTGTGCCAAAGTCTTTATATCTATTAACTCATCGAATTCTCATAATCTCCTTATGGGGGGGGGGTGTTATTTTCATGATTCTCATTTTAAAGATGAGGACATTGACTTGTGGGCAATCTAAGGATATGTTTCCCAGGAACTCAAGTTCCAGAGCCATTGTTCTTAACCACTACCATATTTTTATCAACAAGTTTGGCTAGAACATTCATTCCAAAGTAATTTGATAAGCTTCTGCTTATGCTCCAGGCACTGTGTGCTGAGTACTAGGGATATGATCAATAAGACATAAAGGAGAGACAGGATATAAATAAGCCAGTGCAATAACATATGAGTATTAATAGCAATATATCCATTTTAAATGTGGACAACTAACTCAAACCATATTTAGGGATAAAAAGGAACTCATTGACTAAAAATCTGTCAAGTATGAGATGTAGTCATAGCTTTAAGAATGGTTGGCTCCACGTATTTTAACAATGTCATCAGCTTCTTGGCTCTTCACCTGTATCTGACTTAATTTCTGAATTATTCTAGAGGGGTGACCCCAAAGAAATCTAGGCTGATAGGGTCCTCAACTTTGTGATCCTAAGAAGCCCAGAGAAAGAGCAAACTTATTTCATCACAACGGGATCTCTATTTCCACAAAGGGTTATAATTTTTTTCTGATTAGGTAATAGATCACCACTGACCAATCCCTATGTCCAAGGGAAGAACAATTCCTATGAATATTCTAACTAGCTAGCATGGGTCATGAGCTCATCCTTTGGCAGGAGAGATAGACCACATTAAAAAAAAAGGATATGTAGGAAAAAGTAATGGATGCCAACTTCAGAGTCTTAGGTGTTATGATAGACATATGTACAATATATAGTTGCAGGGGGAAATGGGAGGGGAGTGACAAAAAAGCAAACAAGGACCATTCTGTAGAGGAGGTTTAGGAAAGGAGCACCCTGATGTTCCTTGATTGAGTGGAACATCAGGTTCAACACAGTTATAGAATAGTGAGGGTTTAGGGTAATAGGCAGGCTGAGGAGATGAGCAGGTAAGAACTTGGAGAACCTCTTATGTGATACTAAAAAGTTTGAACTTTATCCAGCAGGTCAAGAGAAACCAATGAAGAATATCAAGCAGAGGAATAACATAATTAAAATTGTACTTTATAAAGAATATTCCTGTAGGTGTGGAAGAGATTAAAATAATATTAAAAGCAATATGATAGATTGAGACATTTTAAAAAAGATTGTAGTGACTAGAGTTGTAATATATAGAATTTATTTTTTGTGTGGTAGTATGTAATACTTAATAGAAACGTTTTGCTGCTACTTTTCTGTGTTCCTCCCTGAAGATCCCTGTTACCAAACAGCATTAACCTCTGCCAACAATCAACCTCTCATTGCATCAGTGCTTCATTGGCTTATCATGTCTTATAATTATTTCCTTAATAATTATTGAATTTATTCCCACTTCTGTTTTTTGTTATTCTTCCTTCATAGCAATTTCATTATACTTTAAATAACTTTTTGATGTAGTGGTGTATTATGGGGGTAGAGAAGATTATACAGAAATAAAGGTTAGGAACCAACAGACCCAATACTAATTTGTGTAGATTTGAATTTAAGAACTGAGTGATTTTGAATAAATACTGAGTGATGTTCAATATGGATAGTCTCAAGGCCAGGATTAAAAGAAAAACTCTTAAAATTACATGCATATTTTTAGGATGGGAAGAAAAAAAGTGATAGCTAGTCTGTTAAAAAATTACATTCCAGTGAAATAACAATTTTCCATTTTAAGTGTAATTGAAAAAGAAGATGCTTTTATCCTAACATACAATGGAAACAGGAAAATACTGTCCATAGATAGAAAGACTGGGAAAGATGGATTGAGATAGTCTCTTTGCTCTAAAAGCACAAAGGGAAATAAGAATCAATGACCCAATAACCTGGATGATGAAAGTGTGCGAATGCTCATTAAATTTACATATGATGCCACATTGAAATGAATTGCTACAAGCTTGGGAGAGAGGAAGAGATTTCCAAATGACTTAAGCAAATTTAAAGAGAATCCTTTACAAACAAGAACACTTTTGAACAATTATTATACCAAGGCTGATGTATTTTATGAAAATTTCCTGTATGGCTAAAGAGGAAAATGTATACAATTTCTGTAATTTTTAGAAGTGAATACAAAAAGCCAACCAGCCATTTGCATCTATTGTCTTTTCTGATAACAGGTTTCCCACTCATAGCAGTATGTCAACCAGGTCACGATTAGGACACCAAGAGAGCACATCCCAGCTCTACAAACAGAATGGGTCATTTCTGTAGAAGAAAAAAAAAAAAAGATAGCCTCTTCCTTTAAGAATATAACCCAGTAGTAGACATAAGACCTCTGAAATTAAGACAGCAGTTATACTAAGAGTAACAGTAAAGCATATCTATCATTTAATGAGCACTGACTATCTATGAGGCATTGTGTGAAATGCTTTGCATGTGTTATCATCTTTATTCCTAACAGAACACTTGGATTTAGGCATTTTCAACCCATTTTACTCATGAAACTGAAACTTAAGAAAGGAAGTGATTTCCATAGGGCCAGACATCTAGCAAGTGAACAAGCCAAGGATTTAAAGTCAGACCTATAAAACTTTTTACAAATAAACATATTTGAAGGCAGGTTATGATATGATCCATCTCAGTGGATGGCAACTTCCAGTTCTCAGGTCATCTTCAATCCTCTTTTTTTCTCATCCTATTTGTCAGGAAATCTTGTCTCTGCTGTCAGAGTATTTCCAGTATTTATTCTTTCTTGTATCCCCCAACTTCATCTATTACTACTGTCCCTTCACTCACCCTATTCCTGTTCCACCAACTCTTGTTTTCCCTAAATCCAACTAACCCCCCCTCCCACACTAGGGTGTTTGCGCTGGCTGTTCCCTCGGTAGAGGATGATGTTCTTTCAGCTGTCATCATGGTTCTAACTTGTCTCCTTCAGGCCTTTACTTAAATGTCACTTTCTTGGAGAGGCCACTTGTTTTCAAGTGGTAAGTGACACCCTCATTTTTTTTCCTTCATTCCTTTCTCTTATTCTGATCCACTTACTGTTTTGGGCTGTTTGGGTAGTGATCACCTTCTAACATATTATAGAATTTTCTCAATATTATGTTTGCTATATTATCTGGCTTCCTGCTTCCCACCGTTGAATGTGAGCTTCATAAAAGGACGGTTCTATGTCTGTGCTTTTCATTGTTTTCCAGTATCCATTATACTGCCTGCATAGAGTAGGCACTCACTAAGTATTTGTTGAATTGAATTAAAGTAAATGTCAGGAAAGCAATATAAGCAAAATGTTATGGTGTTTCAGAGGGAAAGATCCCATCTGTTTATAGGAATTAGGAAAAAGAGTTGGCACTTGAAGTAGGATTAACGAGTTTCAGATGTATTCCATGTGAATTTCAGCGGGGGAAGGAAGATTGTGTTACCCATTCTGTTTCCTAATGGGTTATGTCACATGTGGCCTGACCCCTGAGCCCTAGACCTCATGGGACCCCTTTCCTGTCAGCTCAGCTCTTCTTTTGCTGTTTCTGTGTTCTCCTGCCTCAGGCACAGTCAGCCTCCTGCTCTGCAAGTTTTTCCAGCTCTTACTCTTCTAAACAGGTCCTTCTTCATAGCCTTTGCTTTCTCCATTCACAGACTGCTTAACTGATAAAAATGTTTTAATGTTTTATTTAGTTTTGAGACATAGAGCATGAGCAGGGAAGGGGCAGAGAGAGAGGGAGACACAGAATCAGAAGCAGGCTCCAGTCTCTGAGCTGTCAGCACAGAGCCTGATGCGGGGCTCGAACCCACGAACCGTGAGATCATGACCTGAGCCGAAGTTGGACGCTTAACCGATTGAGCCAGCCAGGCACCCCTCCACTCACAGACTGCAACATATACACCATCAAATGAGTGCAAGTGATTACTATTTTGTCCTCTTTGACACATTTGTGCATATTTTACTGCATAGTATGTATGTACAGTTACACAAGAGATACACATCTGGTGTATTATAGATATTGATTAACTATAGCACTTGTGGTCATTCCTGTTCAAACAATTGGACCTCAGGCTTTTGGTCAGGTACATAATGGCAATATACTATTAGTAGGAATAATAGTATTAGCTGTCCTTTGAGGGTCTAGTTTGCTACTGGACATCCATTTAATCATCTATTTACTTTCCCATTCCTGTAAGGTGGGCATAATAATCTTCAATTTTCATAAGAAGAAACAGAGGCCTAGGGAGTTTAATGGTCTTCTCAGGCTCTTTGGTGTCAGACCTGGGCTTTCCGTCTTATTTTTAACTCATGTTCCCTTCACTCTACCAGAATACTTTCTTTAACTAATCACCTGTTATGTCACTGTTTCAGTAGGAAGTATGATTTGGGTTACACATACTAAAGGAAGGAATTTTACCTGAATGAAAAGGTGCTATATTTTTAAGTAAGTAATGTACTGGCGTGCAAATAAAAATAAGGGTATGCAATCCAGGAGTAATAATCACTGATCATGATCATCTCACAGAGAAAATATGAAAGTTTAGGAGACTGAGAAAAATTAAGCAGAAGAGGGAGACAGAGAGAGGGATTGAGGGAGAGAGAGAGAGAGGGAGATTGCTTTAGAAACAATTGGAGATAAATCCTATCAGAAAAAGCTAAAGAACTTACATATGTTCACCCTGGAGGACAGAGAGCTAAGAGGTGACTTAATTATTGGCTCTAATATATGAATGGTCATTATAGGAAGGCTACTCACTACTTTTCTATCAACATCAAGGTCAGAGTAAGATAAATAGCCTTAAATTACAGGAATAAATTTCAGTTCCATTTACGAAAGAACTTCCTGACATAAAAAAGAATGAAACATTTCGGTGTGAACTACCAAGGATTATAAGATCTTCATTCTTTGATATTATTTAAAAATAAAATTAAAAATCTGCTCCCAAATTAGCAAACTAAATTGAAGAAGAGCACCCAAAAAATTCCCCCTGGATCTTGATTTCATAGTATATCCTAGTCAAATAATATAATATAAAATTTATAATTTACTAGAAGTGTATTTTGTATACCCATATTTATGTATCACTCAAGTTCTTGATTATAACTGTAGAAGTGTGAATGGTAAGAGAAACAAACTACTTGCTTCTGAGGTAAATGGGAAAATTTAGAGATAATTCCCATCCATCTCTGAATCATCTGTTGATATCTGTAAAAAAGTCTTGGAGAGAATGTCTGTGATGGACATCCTTTAGCAACTCCTTTCTTTTATTACCATGAGTCTTGTCTTTGCCTTTGGCCTTGTGTTACCATTTTTTTAGGCCAGGGGTAATTTCAAGACACCATGTAGAGGAAACACCTTTTTGCCCTTGTAAAGAAAATGTACATGGTAGGAGGAGATGATTTTATTGATATTTTTCTGATAAATGCCTTTACCACTTACTGGTAAATTACTAATTTGTGCATTTTGCTGATGGAGGCAAGTTTTCTTCTGCACGTGTTTGAGTCATCACCAACTGAATGGTTTCTTTTTCTCTCTCTCTCTCTCTCTTTTTTCTTTCTCAACTCTTAATACTTAAAGCAGCTTGATCTTTTACTTTTGAGTCACTTGTACTTCTTCCCCATTAGGTGTTCCACTTATGACTCAGATTTGCTTGATGAAACTGAAAGAAAAAACAATATGTATTTGTGGAAATAAGTAGCAGATTACTCCGTACTGTAAGGAATGGATTAATTTTATTGGATGGGCATTCTCTTTCTCTCCTGCCTCTCTGTGGCTCATTGTTTTGATATTAACTAATGGTGTAGTATGCTACTTTTGAATGCTTCTGTTGCACACAGTTTCTGTCTTTTGCTGAAATGCTAGTACAGTGTTGTTTTTGGCTTTATTTATTTATTTTTTTTGCTCCTTTTGTGAAAGACAGAGTGGTCAGCACACAGTATGAGAGTCAGAGCTGTGAAGTCTTGGCTTACAGAACTTGTCTATAGCAAGATCGTGTTTCTGTAGCTTTCTGAAGTACTTTCATGGCTCTACTTGTTCTTAATGTTTTGCTTATGCAAAAGACTAATTATAATGACTTTTGCAATGGTTTGTTCATGCCAGACTTCATCAATATCCCAAAATAAGAATGAAAAGTACCATTCTAATTAGTATAAATGGTAGTATAGAAAGAGTAAGTAGTCCATTCCTATAAGTTGCTCACCCTGTGACTGTATGTGACTTTAATTCCGTTAGGCTAGGAGGCGGCTATAATGCATCTCAAAAAGAAATGGGGCTTCTGTTAACAGAACAAGATCAATTCAGCCTGTGAATCTCAAATTGTTTTATACAAGATATTGAGGGAGAAATAGCAATTGAAGACAAAAACTAAAAAGAATTGGGAATCAGCCAATGCATATTCCCCTAGCACATTGGGGATTGCAATGTTTTGAATAGATTTTCTGGAATAACAGGATTCTATGGTGGTTAGAAAAAGGACAAGTAAAGTTAGGAATAAATTAAGATTTAAAGGCTAAACAAGCAAGGCAACTGGAGTTAAAGGTTGACATTTTGACAAATGAGAAGTACAGAAGAGGGAAAAGGAGAACAGGACGAAAATTTCCTTTCTACAAAAAGAATGTGGAAAACAGAGAACAAAAACATTCACAGTGTAATTTTTGTTTGTGTACTTATGACAATGGAATATGTTGGAACAGGTTGAACTGAATCGAATTTTCCTGAAGAATAACCATGGATGGATTTTGTTTTAGCATCTCATGGATTCACACCTTTTTGCTCAACATAACCACCACCCATTTTTAATCAACCACACATGGTATATTTATGTAATATAAAATCTTTAATAGCCCTATATAGTTACCAATGTTGCATGTAAAATTCAAAAGAGTAATTCCCCAATTACCCTAATTACCTTTAGGTACCCTTTTCATTATGATTCCTTTTACATGTGAATTCAGAGATTAACTTTATTATTAAAAAAATGTACCTTCCAAGTATTAAACAATTTACCTCTGTATTCATCAAAGTCTTATATGACTCTCAGTCAGACTTTTTGTTTCAAACAGACCAAATTTTGTTACTATGCAGGGTTGATACAATACCACTCAAACAACAGACAAACAAACAAACAAACAAAAAACCCTTTCTATTTGGCTCATGTAGATTTTCTGAAGGTAAATATGCTATTTCCTTTGAAATAATGAATATACTTCTTTGGGCACACTTTCACAGATATTTTTATGGATTCTTTTAGTGGAGGCTAAGGGCCATTTGATGACCTACTGAGAAAATTATCTAGAGACACATGTTTTCTACATCCTTTATCATTCATGCTATTGCATATTTGCTGGTAGCACTGAATCAAGTTTTTGATCTTTCTGCTTTTTAAAAATAGAATGTCTTACAGCTTTTTTGAGTTGTCTTTATATCAGTATTAGAAGGCTTGACTGTGATTTCATACAACATTCTTACCTTTAAAAAGCAGAGATTAAAAAAATACTGAAGCTGGCTTTTGTCTTGAGGGCATTTTTCCAACCAGGAGAATTTGAGCATACTTTTCAAGGTTTCACAAAGATAGGAAAAGAAGACAAAGCCTAAGGTGAGAGGTTTAATGGGAGGCCTCCCACAAAGCCAGGACCTTAAAGATCTGTACCCTTAGCACACAGATGAACTAGAAATAAACTCATCTTCCTTGGGGGACTGAAGAGAAATTTTCTGTTCCAAACTTTCCCCGGAAAATTTGCGACCACAAGTAACACTTGCATGGCATTGCAGCTCAAATAAAAATGACCTTGGTACACTTAAACCTCAAGACAAGATTTTAATTTAAAATGCTTGTTCCTGCACTAGAGGTGTCCCCAGATGCTGGGCAGAAGCTAAAACCAATCCTTTCTAGAAATACATGCTTTCATATCACATCTCAAAAGATGTCCAGAGATGAATCCCAAGGAAAAAGAGCATCTCTCAGTAAAAAAAAAATCACTAATCATGCAAGGAAAGAAGTTTCTGTGAATATGAGACAGCGCAAACAATTGAGAGCAGAATCATTCATGCATTTGATTAAAATATTGAGTAAGTTAGACATACAATATAAAATGGCATATGAATAAATTGAAGAAAATACAAAGATGCTTGAATTTCTAAGCAAAATGCAAGCAGATTTTAAATACAACCAATGAGGATTCCTAGAAACGAAATTTGTAATAACTACATTTAAAAGTATCATATAGTAGTAGATGGTTTATTACAGATTAGAAAGAGCTGAAGAGAGAATTGTAAACAGGAACATAGAACTGAAGAAACTATCCAGACTGTGGCACAGAGAGACAAAGAGTGGGAAATACACAAGAGAGGTTAGGAGATAGGAGAGATTGAAAAGGTATAATGTTTGGTCAGTACATAGACTCAAGACTTAAGCTTCATTTACTTTTTCCATCTTTTGTTTCTTCATCAAGTTATTGCTTCTTACCTTTAGAGATTAACATTTTTGCTGTAAACAGTGGCATCATTCTTAGATTCTTAGGCTCTGTTTGAAAAAAAAAATTTGTAACAAATATTAACATTTCTTCAAAAAATCTTAAATTTATAACAAATTTAAGCCATCAATGACTGTTTTGTCACCTTTGTTCTCCTTTATTATCATCTTAAAAGCTTGAATAAAACAATGATACTAATTTAAAGATTAAACACAGTATGCTTTATTATATTGATAGTTATTATTTACTGAATGCTCACTGTGTTCCAAGAGTTTTACCATACACCATTCCATTTAAACATTACATCAAGATGAAACCTAGAACAGATATTTTTTTTTTTTTGGCTTACATAAAATAGAAGAACTATTTAGTTTTCATAAATAGAAGAATTAAAATTTCCATCCAGCCTACCTGACTTTAAATTCTGTCCTGTCTTTGCCTGATCACATAGTCGAATGGGTGTTGACTCTCCTAGTAGAGAAGATTACACATTTATTCAAATAATTCTGCCTTTCATCTAGCCATTTATTTAATCTCTTTTTAAGAAATGACCTTTAGATACAGTTTCTTGCCTCAGAAAACCATTATCATTATTTAAGAGTTCTTGAAGAGTCTGCCTTGATTATGTATTTTTATTTTCATTGTCCTTCCCTTCTAATCAATCCTTATTTTACCCTATTTAGCTCTTCTTGACTTACCCTCTTGTAGATTTGAGTCAATAACCTATGGGTCCTCAGAAACATTCTATGCCAAGATTGTCTTGGAGCTAAGAGTCAGTAAGTAGAGATGCACATTGGCTGGAGTGGAGCTGTGTGGACCTCGGTGACTCTGAGAGGCATGGTTAGGCTTCTGTAGAGTGGAGCACATCCAGAAGCAAATCAGCTGGTGCCGTTCAGTTGTGCATCGCCTTTCTGCTGTAAGTTTACAGCCTTATGCAATTAACTCGGTGCCATAAAAATATCTGGCCTACAGCAGAGAATTTTTGGTATGTATCCCCCTGGTAAGTACTATAAGCCAAAGCAAAGCGATGATCAAGCAGTTGAATGCCTGTGTTTTGCTTACATATTCCCTAAACTGTTTTCCAGCCCTACAATTTTAAGATGAAATGTGCAACCATTTAATGCCACATCATTTTCCTTCTGGAAGGGCATCAGTCACAGCAGGAACTTCATGACTAAATTGGAGCAGTTGAAACTATTCAGTGGCCACATTTGTTAAGAGTGAAAACAAGAGTTTTAAGTGCTAACGTCCAAAATGGTTTCTCCACTTTGAAATGAGTGTACTGGTAGTGTTGGGGAAAATGAGCATGTTTAAAGGTATTTATGTCTGAAATAATAACCTCAACTAATACTCTATGGTGCTATGTACCAGTCACTTTTCTATGTGTTCTTTATGTATATTAAGTCATTTAATCCTTACAACAACCACATAACAGACACTCTTCCCATCCCCAGTTTGTGGATGGGGAAACTTAAGTAGTAACTTATCCAACATCTCAAAGTTACTAAACGTTGGAGTCAGGATTCATACAGTGATGTTTCTGTCTGTGCCTTTCATCAACTACACTAGACTAGTAATTCTCCAATTTCTTTTTATGTTTAGAGAACACATTGGACATAAAACATGAAAAGGCACTCATTTCATTTCTAATAGAGCTCCTATATTTTATCATTATTTATATATATCTGCTTCACAGTCCTTTCTAGAATCAAGGTTTAGCAATATCCTAGTTACTACCTAGTTCAGTGCCTTACAGATAGTAAGCACACAATAAATGCTTGTAGTTTACAGGAATTTTAACAGTGATTTATTCTACTCTCAAAACCCTCAGAGATAAGGTGGTGATGCAAATTTCATTTCTATTTGTTTCAGATTCCTTACAGCAGTATCTTTTGAGACATTTTTGTTTTTCACTTTAAATATTTGGGATGCAAAAGGGGAAGCAAAAATGGCTGCCTCTGTACTATTGCACAAATTTATGTTTTATTAAACACAAGTATTACCTTCTTAAGAGTTCTTTAGTTTGAATTATTCACACTTTTCCTGAAAAACAGTGCAGAGTGAAATTTCTTTTGCTTGTTCTGAATTACCTTCCTCAAACATTAAGTGATACGCCCTTATTCTGAGATCCATGATTCCTTTGACACACCTGAGAAGTTAGGAATGTTCAGAGCATATCCCTTACCTCTGAGCTGTGGGACATGGAAAACAATGAGCACACCTGCCTCTCAGCATCCCCTGATACCTTTGTCAGAGACAGCCCACAATCAGACAGACCATTGATCTGCCCCTTTATGGCATTTTTGTTCCTAATTCAACTCTTGTTTACTTTCAAAGCCAAATCTTTCACTGTTTTCCACTTCTGCTTGAGAAAACATTTTTATAGCTTTGGGACCAAATGTTATTCATCAGCTCATTTTAATGTCTCTTTTCAGTGACCTTGTTGCCAACTGAAGCCATGCTGTTGCTGGTGGAGTATAGGAGAAATTTCTACAAGCAAAAAAAACCATTCTCTATTTTATCCTAGAAATAAGGAAATAAGAGTCACTTATTTTTTCCCTTCCACATTTGCTCTGTGCTAAACTATTAGAAAATCAAGTGGACCTTTACTTGCTTCCAAACTGAAAGGATACTAGATCACAGGTGTCAGGGTGGTTTACTTCTTCTAGACTTCTGGCGGAGGCAGTACTCAATGTTTCTTCTTCTGGTTGATGGCAAAAAGAATGAAGGAAAGCTAGATGTAGAAATTTGCTGCCATATACAGAAAGCTAAAGTTTGGGGATGTAACAGCAGAACCTGTGATAGAGATGTTTGCTTAGAGAGTGTTAAATGCTTCCTCATAGATTCCCAGGCAAGAGGGTGGTGTATATTTTTACACATTTGTCGTGGGAAGTTTTATCCTGCAGAGGTGGTGTTTCCCAAAGTGTGATCTGTGGAACACCACAATATATTCTCTTACAGTTATTTTTACCCTTTACCCAGATATTAAAACTTCATCTTTTATTGATTTGGCTTACGGTGCAAAACTGTACCTTAAATGGAAAGTTTTAAGCAATGAATTTCCTATGTGGACTTGCTGAATGAACACTGGCCAGGTTGCATTTGCTTGTCTATATGTAGAAATGGGCTGATTCTTTGTGCTTATGATCTACCACTGTCAGAAGGGTTTGTTTCTGATAAATGGCTTGCTGCTTTGGCTCCCTTCAGGATACCTTTCTGAATTTTGAAACTCTATAGGGACAGAATACACGCGTGCCTTGCCACACCAAAAACAAAAATCAAAAGCTGGAGGCAAAACCTCTCCTTATATTTTACAAGAGGGACAGGTGATGAACACACACCTGACTTCTGGATGTTATAGACTGGCTTATAGATGTCATCAAGTCCCCAGTACTAACGTGCTCCCCGTAATACTCTGCTACCCACAAACATCCAAGCTGAAGTTATGACTTCTGCCTTCCTGGGGGAGAAGCAAGGAAAGAAATAATCCATTTCTCAATGAAGTACGTGAAGATGCTAACTTATTTTTTCTTGAGAACAGCCAAAGGTGGTTTGATGAAACTTTAATCTGGGCATTTCATTCTCTCTGTAAACTCACCCTGAAGTCAGAATAGCAGAAACAGAGAGAGAGAAAGCCTTACTCTAGCAATTATTTCCCTTATCTTGCAAATATCAGTACAGTAAAATAATTTCCTTAGCTTCCAGGAATCGGTCATATCACGTATGAATGAATTCGACAATGAAGATTAAAAAGTGTCAGCCAGTTACCAATCCCATGCCCTAGACAAGATGTTTTTCTTCTTTGCTTTTCTATGTATATCTGAGTGATAAAATGATGTGCAGATTTCAATGGATCCATTTCCATTATGGATTAATTGCGATGATCAAAAACATTAGTTATGCTGGTATTCACTGATGGTAATACGTATTTTATTTATTATGGGCCTAGTAGGATGGTAAATTCAGTTTTATAGCCCAGTGGAGTTTGAGAAGTGTAGCTTTATTCAATATTGTTCTTGAACTCTGTGATGGCCCATCTCTGTAAATAATCTCATCAACCTCTTATGTGAGCCCATCCTTGAAGAGTTCCTCATATGGATGCTTAATGAAAAAATATACTATGCTTTTGTCCTTGTCAGTGTGTCAGAACATATGAGATGTTCGGCACAACTGCTAAATAAAGCTTCTGCTGTAAGAGGAGGCCCAGTAACATTTTATCTGGATGAGTAAGCAGCTAGTGCATCCTGGGTTTCACAGAAAAAAGACAATCCTGAACCCACCTGAAGGACATAGTTATTTATGGTCATGTCTAGAGAATTTTGTTCTTGTGAAAATTATGCCTAAAAGTCCAGAGAACTGACCTCCAACTCTCAAGTCTTCCTGCCTTGAATTTCCTTAACTTTCCATGGGGGCTTCCTTTAATGCCTCTTTTCAAAATGCATTTATACCACCCAAGACAAAATTTATACCAAGACATATTTGAATCTAGATTTCTGAATTAGACCAACAAGCTATCGATGTTTACATGAAATACCCTGGGAATATAGTTGCTCCCCAATTTACCTCATTTTAAAATCGTTTAGAAAGAAGTCACTTGAGGGTATATATGTTTTAGAAAAAAAAGTTTCGAAAATCTGGAATCTTCTTTTAAAATAAAAATAAAATAACTTTACCCTTTAGATATGTAGGTTACTTTATTTATTTATTTATTTATTTATTTATTTATTTATTTATTTATTCATTCATTCATTCATTCATTCATATAAGTTGTGGAATTTATTTTTCTAGTTAGTTAACATACAGTGTAATATTAGTTTCAGGTGTACAATATAGCTATTCAACACTTCCATACAACAGCTGGGGCTCATCACAAGTACACTGCTTAATCCACATCCCTTATTTCACCCATCCCCCCACTCACCTCCCCCTGGTAATCATTGGTTTGTTCTCTGTAGTAAGGGTAGGTTTCTTGGTCTGCCTCCCTCTTCTTTTTTCCCCTTTGCTCATTTGTTTTGTTTCTTAAATTCTATGATTAAATGAAATCAATAGTATTTGTCTTTCTCTGAATTATTTCGCTTAGCATGTCACTCTGTAGCTCCGTCTATGTCATTGCAAGTGGCAAGATTTCATTCTTTTTGATGGCTGAATAGGTATATATATACGGGTATATATATACCTCCATTCATCAGTTGATGGACATTTGGGCTGTTTCCATAATTTGGGGATTGTAGATAATGCTGCTGTAAATGTCAGGGTACATGTGTCCCTTTGAATTAGTACTTTTGTGTTCTTTGGGTAAATATCTAGTAGTGCAGTTGCTGAATTGTAGGGTAGTTTTATTTTAACTTTTTGAGGAACCTCCATACTGGTTTCCAGAGTAGCTGCACCAGTTTGCATTCCCACCAGTAGTGCAGGCGGGTTCCCTTTTCTACATATCCTCACCAACACCCGTTGTTTCCTGTGTTGTTGATTTTAGCCATTTTGGCAGGTGTGAGATGATATCTCATTGTAGTTTTGATTTGTATTTTCCTGATGATTAGTGATGTTGAGCATCTTTTCATGTGTCTGTTAGTTATCTGTATGCCTTCTTTGGAAAAATGTCTATGTGTCTTCTTCCTACTTTTTAATTGAATTATTCATTTTTTGGGTATTAAGTTCTAGAAGTTCTTTACATATTTTGGATACTAACCCTTTATCAGGTATGTCTTTTGCACATATCTTCTCCCATTCTCTAGGCTGCCTTTTAGTTTTGTTGACTGTTTCCTTCTCTGTGCAGAAGCTTTTTATTTTGATGAAATCCCACTAGTTTATTTTTGCTTTTGTTTCCCTTGCATCCAGAGACATATATAGAAGGAAGTTGCTATGGCTGAGGTCATAGAGGTTGCTGCCTGTGTTCTACTCTAAGATTAAAAAAAATTAATGTTTATTTATTTTTGAGAGAGAGCGAGAGCAGGGGAGGGGCAGAGAGAGAGGGAGACATGAATCTGAAGCAGGGTCCAGGCTCTGAGCTGTCAGCACAGAGCCTGAGGCCACGCTCGTACTCATGAACCTGACCTGAGCCAAAAGTTGGATGCTTAAACAGCTGAGCCACCCATGTGCCCCTCCTCTAGGATTTTTATGGTTTCATGTCTCACGTTTAATTCTTTAATCCATGTTGAATTTATTTTTGTGTATGGTATAAGAAAGTGGTCCAGTTTCATTCTTTTGCCTGTTGCTATCCAGTTTTCCCAACACCATTTGTTGTAGAGGCTGTCTTTTTCCCATTTGATATTCTTTCCTGCTTAGTTGAAGATTAATTGACCATACAGTCGTGTGTTCATTTTTGGATTTTCTATTCTGTTCTATTGATTTTTGTTTATTTTTGTGCCAGTAACCATACTGTTTTGATCACAACAGCTTTGGAAAATAACTTGAAGTTCAGAATTGTGATGCCTCCAGGTTTGCTTTCCCCACCACCGTCCCCCCCACCCAAGATTACTTTGACTCTTCAGGGTCTCTTGTGGCTCCATACAAATTTTAGGGTTGTTTGCTCCAGCTCTGTGAAAAATGCTATTGGTATTTTGATAAGGATTGCATTAAATGTATAGCTTACTTTGGGTGTTATAGACATTTTAACAATATTTGTTCTTCCAATCCATGAGCATGGAATGTTTTCCTATTTCTTTGTGTCATCTTTAATTTATTTCATTGATGTTTTATAATTTTCAGAGTACATGTCTTTCACCTCTTTGGTTAGGTTTATTCCTAGGTATTGTTTTTGGTGCAGTTGTAAATGGGATTGGTTCCTTAATTTTTCTTTCTGTTGCTTCACTATTGGTGTATAGAAAGGCAACAGATTTCTGTATAACAATTTTGTATCCTGTGACTTTACTGAATTCATGTATTAGTTCTAGCGGTTTTTTGGTGGAGCCTTTTGGGATTTCTATGTGTATAGTAACCTGCCTTCTGCAAATAGTGAAAGTTTTGCTTCTTTCTTGATGATTTGGATGCCTTTTACTTCTTTTTGTTGTATGATTATTGTGGCTAGGACTTCTAGTACTATGTTACATAATGGTGGTGACACTGGACATCCCTGTCTTGTTCCTGACTCTAGTAGAAAAGCTCTCATTTTTCCCCTTTGAGGATGATATTACCTGTGGGTTTTTCATATATGGCCTTTATTATGTTTAGGTATGCTCCCTCTATACCTATATTGTTAAGGGTTTTTGTCAGGAATGGATGTGGTACTTTGTCAAATGCTTTTCCTGCATCTATTGAAATGATCATATGGTTCAAATGGTAGGTTTATTCCTGGGTTGCAGGGGTGGTTCAGTATTCGCAAATCAATCAACGTGTTACACTACATTAATAAAAGAAAAGAACCATATGATAATTTCAAAAGCCGTGTATTATTTTTAAATTGAAAAGTTTTCTATCCTTATGTCCAAACCCAGTTACTTCTATTATTTCCTAAGGTTACTCATTTCTAAAAATATCAACTCTTTTAAATCTAAATAATAGTATAGTATAATGAAATATTTAAATATTAACTAGCCTGATGAATTACAAAATAAAAAAGGTCCTGTCAAGTATATTTTGTGGGTACATTATTGAATTTAGGCTTATATTTGTTTTCCTTTATTATATATAACCATATGGAACCATAAGATACTATGCTAGGCTTCTTCTGTTAATTATTAGTGTGAGTATGTGTGTGTATGAGAGAGAGGGGGGGGGGAGAGAAGTTGTCAATTTTTAAGCCATTGTCTTTTTCTGAAAAGGAATGCCAGTGAACTATGGTAGAGAATGATTTGAGGGCAGCAACTTTATTGGTAGGGAACTGGGTTAGATGGATGGATAAATGAATAGATCAAAGAATGTGGCAGTTTGGAGATGGGCTAAACAGGAGTCCACAGGCAGCTGTTTGATTGTGGCAGGTCTTACTAGAGAATATTCTTCTACTTCTGGCACGTCAATACATAATTACTTAATTTAAAAAATATATAACTTATTGGAACCACATTTTGAAGGCTAATCCACATGTTCCATTGGTGATTAATACCAAATAGTAAGTCTTTCATGGTTAAGAAATACTTTCCTTCCTTTAGGTATCTCTCTTAGTCTTTTTTTTTTTTTTTCCATATGGTTGTTCTTTAATTCCCAGTGGAGCTGAAATCAACCGACCATATCTATTTTATATGAAACTTTCCTATATTTGAAAATTATTATTAAATATTTGGATGGCCTTTTTCTGAGGAAAAAAGAAATCTTTATATCTATGTTAAAAACTTTATCCTGTCTCTGGATTTTCCCTGATATCCTTCTGACATTTTTACCTATAAATTTTTTTCAGCACATGGTTATTTCAAATCATGTTCAATATAATGCTTTTTTTTCCTGCATTGTATTTTACATCCTAATATTGTGCTCATTCTGAGCAGCACCCAGAGATGATACTCAGGAGCAAAGGATCATACCTTCTGTTGTTGTGCTTTCATTGGATTGATTTCTTTACACTTTTTTCAGATAACTTATTGCTAAAATTCTTTTTTTGAAAGCAACTGTAGACACCAGCAATTGTTTACTTTCTGTCAGCTATTGGCAGAAGACTTAGAAATAGTACCTTAAGGTTCCAGCTTCTTTTGATTTGATTATTAAGCTTGTAATTGATATTTTATGTTGCTAGAATGTTTATTTTATAAATGTTCTACTGATGATAGGTAATAGTTCAAAATTATTCTTTAAATATGCGGAGACATTTTCCCATTCCTGTTAAAATTAGTTCTTTATAACCTACAACAAATTTTCTCTGGTGACATGAGGATTACACGGAAGTGCCTCGATGCCCCTGAAGTTCACCCTTCTCCAAGTATCACTTGCAATAGGGCTACAGCTGACATAGAGTTAGTGAAGTGTATGCACATGAATAGCTAAGCTATAGAGGAATGTCTCTTTATGACTTTAAATTAAATACCAAAACACCTGTTATAACTAAGGCTTATAACTTAATGGTGAATGGATGAAATTATTTAAGAAAAAGTATTCAGAAATACTGATAATAGTAGGGAAAATCTATAAAATGGGAATTGTGAATTTGGGAATCCCTAAAGAGAAGAGTCTGTAGATGAATAATAAAATCTGTATCTAGTTTTATATAATTGTTTTCTTCCTGACATCCCCCCCTGGATTGGTCTCTAAAACACAGGAGAAATATTTACCAAGGGTTATTCTTTGTCTCAAATAATGTTGTGACCATACTTATTTACTGCTTTCTTTTCTTCTCTTGTTTCCTGTTAACATTACAGAATTAGTACATTTACTTAGTTATCTCACTTACCAGACATGTACTGAATGTCTAGTCATGCAGTAAAGTTCAGGGCTCCTCCCCTCCTGACTACTAGTGGTATGGCAAACATTTGTTATAAGTGAATTCTCAAAATAAGACAGACTGTGCTTTTTGTCAAAATAAATACAAAAATAGACATTAAAAAACAAGGGCTGTAGGAGAATTATGAGAACAATTTTAATTCTGGTTCGAATTAGGAAAGGTTTCGTAGGAAAAAAGGTGATATTAAAGACGTAAATCATGAGTGAAGATTCAATTTAGGGCAATGGGAAATTTCAGGCATGAAGATCCCATTTAAAGACAAGGATAGTGGGAATTGCAAGGGGACCAAGACAGACAGCTCTTTACTTAGTTTCTCAAAAGACAATATAGGCCAGAATCTAGGAGAGGGATAATAAAGAAGAGATATATTTAAGAAAATACTGTTCTCTTAAGAGTCACATGTCCATTCATTTTCTTCTAAGTCAAATAAAAATATGAAGGAACTGGCATATGCTGTATATATTTTATATACTTCGTTATTATATATTATCAATATGTATAATAAAAATATAATTTGGGGAAGAAAAGAAAGATTGAAAAGAATAGTTATTTTCATCATGTAACTAAATGTGCTTATGAAATCATTTATAGATAACTTTGAAGTATCTGAATATTTGGCATTTTGATTATTAGGTGAACAAGTGAATATTTAGACTACTCATAAAATATACAACATTATTATCAATGGTTAGTGCTACACTCTAATTTTCAGAAAAAATATCTTACTGACACTAAAATTTCATTATACCAAAATATGTTGTTGTCTGCATAATAAACCATATTTACTTTAATTATTAGCATTCAATCTAATCCAACAGTGCCTCTTTAAAAAGTACCATGTCCTTTTTATATTAGATGGAAATTGGGCAAGTATTTTGTATTCAAAGTTGTATGTAAAACCTAATTCATAATGATTCTGTTAAGTATTTAATTTACGACATTTGCCAGCACAATATTATGTGAGTGTCTTTTCAAAGTCTTATTTATGTAGCATGTTTGATATGCCTTGTTCACTAACATTAATTTATGTTGTATTTTTCTTAATAAGCTAAATTTCATATGGGTTTCCAGCTGTGATAGTTTAACTCCAACAAGGAACAATTGTTCTACAATAAGTGACAAGGATACCATTTGTTGGCTGATATTCAAAACCCACAAATGATATTGACATCTTTGTGCAATTACTTCACAGCCTGTTGTTTTCAAGCTCCCAAATGAATTTGGGATTAAAAAATATTTAGAGTTTTATAAACAAATGGTGTTTCTTGTAATTCTTAAATTAAATTAGTTTTCTCATTCAACACTACTATTGGCTTGGGACATTTCAGCCTTCCATTTGGTTCAGACATAGAAAATAATATTTTTATAATTTATTTTAAACCGTTGCTTTGCTAATACCTTTGTACTATAATGGGAATTACAATATGTTCAATAATAATTTTATTTTTAAGATTCATAGATCCGAATTGTATAAAGAGTTACTCCAAATGCCATTTCATTTCATTTTTTTCTGTGTCAGATAAGTTCATTTTATATAAATAAAATAATAAATGGTAGCACCAAAATATTCCTAGAAGACTCCAGAGATAAATCATGGAATAAGGGGATTTCCACCGCTATGATCCAGACAAAAGGAACTCAAGACTTATATAAAATAGGGAAAATTGAATTAAATGGAGATTAATTATAAGGTGTTTCAGGTTAGTAATTTTCCTAGATACCTCTATATTTAAGTAAAAATCTCAAAAAAATATTCAGAGAATAATATCATATAAATATGCCTGTACTCAAGATCCAAATTTAACAAATATTATCATTTCATTATTATCTCTACCATGTCCCTTCCTCTCTTCCTAGAGATAACCATTAAATAGATATAACTTTATCTCATTGATATTTTTATGCTCAGATACCTATACCATGTATCTTCACTGCTGTACAATATTATTAAAGCAGAGTTTCTAAATCTGCACCCTCATCAGTCAATGGACAAGTAGACTCCTTCCATAATTTGGCTATTGTTGATAGTGCTGCTATAAACATTGAGGTACATGTGTCCCTTTGGATAAGTATTTTTGGTATCCTTTGGATAAATACTTAGTAGTGCAATTGCTGGATCGTAGTTCTATTTTTAACTTTTTGACTGATGAATGGATAAAGAAGAGGTAGAATATATACACAATGGAATATTACTCAGCCATAAAAAAGCATGAAATCTTGCCATTTGCAACGACATGGATGGAACTAGAGAGTATTATGCTAAGCGAAACAAGTCAGTTGGAGAAAGACAAATGCCATATGATTTCACTCATATGTGGAATTTAAGAAACAAAGCAAATGAACATAGGGGGAAAAATAGTGAGGCAAACCATAAAGCTGACTCTTAACTATAGAAAACAAACTGAGACTTGCTGAGGGGTAGGTGGGTGGGGAGATGGATTAGATAGGTGATGGGTATTAAGAAGGATAGCTTATTGTGATGAGCACTGGGTGTCCTAAGTGATGAATCACAAAATTCTACTCCTGAAACGGATATTGCACTATATGTTAACTAACTGGAATTTATTTTTATTTATTTATTTTTTAATGTTTGTTTATTTTTGAGAGAGGGAGAGACAGAGAGACAGAGAATGGGAGGGGGGATGCAGAGAGAGAGGGAGACAGAATCCAAAGTAGGCTCCAGGCTCTGAGATGTCAGCACAGAGTCCGACGTGGAGCTTGAACTCACAAACTGCGAGATCATGACCTGAGCTGAAGCTGGAACCAACTGAGCCACCCAGGCGCCCCCCAACTCACCGGAATTTAAATAAAAACCTGAAGCAAAAATCAATCAATCACTCCATCTATTCCCCCCTTCACGGACCCAATTTTGTTTGTAGGTTTTGTTCATTAGAAACTATTGACTTTGCATTGGAAGTGAGAAACAGTGCTGCAAATGACACCTTTCTGCATGTGTCTGGAGACATTTTGTACTAGTGTTTCACACTGTGTACATACTGCTAGATAAGTTACTGGGTAATTGCTGGGTGTGTGCATCTGCATTTCTCCAGTCAATTTACTCTTCTCCCAGACAGCTAATACTTTCTTCTTTTTCTTTAGTGTTCACATTCTATTATCCCTCCTCACTCTCATCTGATGACTGCATTTATTACACTGAAATATTAGGGGAAAAAAATCAATGTTGTCTGACCTCCACACCGAGACATCTCACCTGTGGATTCCTAAATTCTCTGCTTCCCGTGCTCTTGGTACAGTGGATGGCTGTGTACTGGGTCTCATCCTCTCTTGCCTACCTGAGGAGATTGCTTATGCCGTGCTGTCTCCTCTCTCCTGATGCATTAAATTTCCCTTCTCTAGTCAATTACTCTTATCTGCATAAAATGTTATATTTTATTCTTAATAAAAATCCCTTGACTTACATCCCCCCAGACTATTTCTTTATGTCTTTGCAGTATTTTAATGCAAAATCTCAATTCCTTGTCCTCTGTCTCCTTTAAAACTACTCTAATTATACTTTCATTTTTACTTCTTGGCTGAATTTTTCTTGTCAGGTCAAAAATTAACTCCACATTGAAAAATCCAATTAGCCTTCAACTTAGTTGACTTGCTTTCTCAAACACATTTTATAGTGATGATCATTGTTCCCTTGAAACACTTCTTCATTTTGTTTCTTACACGCCACATTCTTTTTAAATTTTTTCTTTTTGTTTGTTACTAACTCACTGACCATTTCTCCCTTACCTTTTTGATGAACTCAATTACTTTTCTCAGACTCTCAATGTTGAAACACCCTAGGAACCATTCTTTGGCAACGTATAGATTTATATATAGAGATTTATAATTTATGTAATATAATTGCATAGTTATATATTTATATTAAAGTAATTTTATTTTTAATATTTTATAGTATAAAATGTAAAAATGATGATTATATATTATAAATATGCAATATAAACATACTATATAATAAATATAAAATTATATACACATATAATATAAAATATGTAATATAAAGTAATGCATATATAATATAAAAATATATTTTTTAATCTCTACTTGCTCCTTGTGGGAGCCTGGGCTTCTAGGCCCAATCTCTCTTCTGAATATTAGATTTCAAAAGTCAACTCTGTACTCTCTGCCTGGGATGATCTTCCCCAATTATCAACATGGCTTACTTCTTCATTCTCTTCGTGTCTCTGTTCAAATGTCAATTTATTACAGAAATATTCCCTAATTTTCTTACATAAAATTTGAGAATCCATATCCTCCATCACTCTCCAACACCCTTACTCCGCTTTAGTTTTCTTCAGAGCAATAATCAGTAGTTGGCATGATTACATTAAGCTGCTTATTAACTGTTTCTTCTCTCTAGAATGTAAACCCCATGAAAGTTTTATTTGGTTTGTTCTCTGCATTATTTTAGTCCTTATAGCAGGGGCTGGCAGAGCAAGCACTCAATAATTGTGTGTTAATTTCCAAATAAATGAATCTTTAAATTTGCTATAGTGTGTCATTTTCCCCACCAATGTGCTTGTATACATATTCCCACTAGACTGTTTGAAAGATCCTGTTTCCTCAAGTCCTTATCTGTACTTGACATTATTAAACTCCCCAGTTTCTTGCTTGACTTATTAAGGCTATGAAATGCTATCTTACTGTTTTAATTTGCATTTCTTTGTTTTTTAGTGAGATTAAATCTCTTTTGTGTATTTACTGCCCTTTGCGTTTCTTACATTTTGAATTTTCTGTATATATCCTTTGCCCATTTCCTTTCTTTCTTCCTTCCCTTTCCTTCCTCCTTCCCTTCCTCCTTTCTTCCTTTCTCCCTCCTTCCTCCCTTCCTAACTTTGATTAATAATTTCTTTTTCTTTCTTTCTTTCTTTCTTTCTTTCTTTCTTTCTTTCTTTCTTCTTTTTCTTTATTTTTAAATGTTTATTTCTGAGACAGAGAGAGACAGAGCATGAGTGGGGGAGGGGCAGAGAGAGAGGAAGACACAGGATCCAAAGCAGGCTCCAGGCTTTGAGCTCTCAGCACAGAGCCCAACGCGGGGCTTGAACTCACAAACCATGAGATCATGACCTGAGCCGAAATCTGTCGCTCAACCCACTGAGCCACCCAGGCAACCCCTTTCTTTCTTCTTTTAAGTTTTTATTTAAATTCCAGTTATTTAGCATAGAGTGTAATGTTAGTTTCGGGTATACAATAGAGTGATTCCACACTTCCATATATTACCTGGTGCTCATTACAAGTGCACTCCTTAATCCCTATCACCTATTTCCCCTATCCCCCCAACCACCTCCCCTCTGGTAACCATTAGTTTCTTCTCTATAGTTAAGAGTCTGTTTCTTGGTTTGCCTCCCCTCTCTCTTTTCCCCTTTGTTCACTTGTTTTGTTTCTTAAATTCTACATATGAGTGAAATCATATGGTATTTGTCTTTCTCTGAGTCTCTTATTTTGCTAAGTATAATACTCTCTAGCTCCATACACATCATTGCAAATGGCAAGATTTCATTCTTTTTATGGCTGAGTGATATTCCAGTGTGTGTGTGTGTGTGTGTGTGTGTGTGTGTGTGTTTATACACACCACATGTTCTTCATTTATCAATTGATAGACATTTTGGCTATTTCTATACTTTGGTTACTGTAAATAATGCTGCTAAAAACATCAGGGTGCATGTATACCTTTGAATTATTATTTTTGTATGGGTAAATACTTTGTAGTGCAATTGCTGGATCATAGCAAATGGTGTTGGGACAAGTGGATAATAATATACAAAAGAATAAAACTGGACCACTTTCTTATACCGTACACAAAAATAAATTCAAAATGGACCTAAATGTGAGATCTGAAACCATAAAAATCCTAGAGGAGAACACAGGCAGTAACCTCCTTGACATTGGTCATAACAACTAATTTCTAGATATGTCTCCTGAGGCAAGGGAAACAAAAGCAAAAATAAACTGTTGGGAGTTCATCCTTTGCCCATTTTCCAATGAGGTCTTTGTTTTTAAGTTTAAGTATTTTTTAAATGTTTATTTATTTTTAAGAGAGAGAGATAGAGCACGAGTGGGGGAGAGGCAGAAAGAGAGGAAGACACAGAATCCAAAGCAGGCCCTAGGCTCTGAGCTGTCAGCACAGAGCCCAACGTGGGGCTCAAACTCACCAGCTGTGAGATCATGACCTGAACCGAAGTCAGATCCTTAACCAACTGGGCACCCAGGCGCCCCTAAGTTTGTTTGCTTATTTATTTAATCATTGATTAATGAGAGTCTTTTTTTAATATTCTGGATGCTAATTTTTTGTTGCTAGTAAGACTGTAATTTATCTTTTAATGTATGATGTCTTTTGTCATGCTGATGTTTTTAACTCCTTTGTAGTCTCTTTGTCCATTTTCTCTATTATGCTCCATGCTTTTTGATTTATTGAAGTATCCTTCTTCAATGTAAATCCCTGAAGACACGCTTTGATATTTTTTCCTAATTTTTAAATTTTTTTTTTCATTTTACATGAAGTTCTTTAATCGATAGGGATATTTTCTGTTGTTTCCTTTGTGTGTCATGATGTAAATGTAATTGCATTTTTGTTTAGATAATCAGTTTTTTCAGTGCTATTTATGAATTCCTTGTGCTAGTTCCACTCTTCTGTAATACCAGCTCTGTCTGCTATCGCCAGTATACACACTGGTGCCTCTGCAGCCCTTTGATTTGGTCCCTGATCTATATGTGTATCCCTGCTTCAACACCTCTGCCTTCAGTCTAACTATTCGAGCTTTTTAGGTTTGCTATCAGGTATGATGATTCACCCTGTCTTAAGCTCTTTTAAGATTGCTACTGTTAACTATGACAATCCGTATGAATTTTCAGATGAAGGTAGTTTCTGGGGAAAAAATCTTTTGAAAATTTATAGATTAATTTTGACATTTTTATAATAATGACTCTTTCTAACTTTATAAGGGATCTATAGTTCTTCATTGTTAGTTTTTTGTGTCAGTTGTATAATTGTTCCCATGAAAACACTGAGTAAGTTTTAATTTCTTCACATAATATTTGGTTTTGTTGTATTTGCTTATTTTGCTTTTGAGAATATCTATATAATTAATTATTTAAATTAGTTTTTACTAATATGTATCAACTATCTTGATTTTTTTAATATAAAATTTATTGTCAAATTGGTTTCCATACAACACCCAGTGCTCATCCCAACGGGTGCCCTCCTCAATGCCCAGCACCCACTTTCCCCTTATGTACTGATCTGTGTCAGGCAACCTTGCTGCACTCTTTATTGATTTTATAGAATAATTCTAATGCATTTATTTGGATTTTCACATCAACTCTGAATAATACTAATTTGTTGCTTTACTGCTATCTTTGGTTCATATTTCTGTTGTTTATTTACTTGTTCTATTGTACTGTTGCATACAGTTATTATTAGAGGCTATTTTTGTCTCACTGCCATCTTATGGGAAATGCATATAATGTTTCAACATTCAGTATATATTTATTAAATGTGTATTTATTTATTTTGAGAGAAAGTGTGACCAGGGGAGGGACAGAAAGAGAAGGAGAAAGAGAATCCCAAGCAGGCTCCTCACTGTTAGTACAGAGCCGGACCTGGGGTTCAATCCCAGGAACCGTGAGATCATGACCTGAGCCAAAATCAAGAGTCAGACGTTTAACCAAGTGAGCCACCCAGGTGCCTATGGTACATTTTTTTAAAAATGCTTTTTAACATGTTAATGCATTCCCTTTTCTTCCTAGTTTACTAAAGTATATTATTTTGAATGAATGCTAAGTTATAGCAAATGTTTTTCTCACATATATTGAGATCATTGTATAGTTTATCTCTTTTAGTCCATTAATGTGATGAATTACGTTCACAGAATTTTTGTTATTAAACTATTATTGAATTTCTGGGGTAAACTCAACTTTTTATTCATTTAATATACATTATATGTATATATAATTTTTGTATTATAGAATAATATAATATATATTAATAAGTTACATTTATATATTATTGTATGTAATATGTAAGTGGGATTTATCCCAGAATTTACATATATATATATGTATATATATATATATATCCATACATTATCAAAAATGAGATTAGACTATCATTTACTTTGTCCAGTTTACATATCAGCTACACAAGCATCATAAAAAAATGCAAAGGTTTTACCCTTTTTTATTTTCTTATAGTAATTTGTATAAGACAAGAGTAACATATTGGAAAATTTCCCTTAAATTTATGTTGCTTATAAAACTACCTGGCATGTATTTGTGTGTGTGTGTGTGTGGGGGGGGGTGTAGTTTCCTTATTTTTATTTTTTTTCCAGTGATTAGTATTTTTTACTTCTTGAGTCATTTTTGACAACTTTGTAGTTTCATAGAAAATTCTTTTTATCTAAGTTCTCATATTTATTAGCATAAATTACCACAGTATTCTCTCACTATTTGTAATTTTTAATTTTTTCAGTAGTTATGTGTCCATTTTTCTTCCTAATATTGTTCATTTGATATTTTTTCTTCTTTTTCCCCCTGATCAATTTTTTCAGAACTTAACTATTAGTATTTTTATAGATCTGATACATTTTATTTTTCATCTTTTCAACCATTTATTTATTTTCTATTTTGTTAATTGCTGCTCTTATGTTGTATCCTTCCATGAACATTCATTTGAATTTACAGTATTGCTATGTTTCAAATTTATTTAATTGAAAGCTTTCAATGAATTGCTATTTCTGACACCATTGAAAGCTCCCTGTTTTCTTGGTCTCTGGATCTGTGGTCCTCATTTTTGGTTTCCTACTGACTTAAATATAGATTGCACTGTTTGAATGTCATTGCCTGAGAATACAAAACATTAAAAGTTCTTAGTGTAGGGGAGATCCCGAATTTCATAACAGGGAAGACTGAGACCTGTGTATTGTCTACGAGCTCATGGTTTGGATTACTGATTTGAAAATAGCAAGTAGCTGGTGGATACTACTCTTAGCTAGGAATATCTTTCCTGACAATGGAAAAGATATGACATTGACAGCTAACAGGTGTGCCAGTAATAAGTTTCACTGACATGACCTGCCTCCAGTTGTAGAAAGAAGAAATAGTCATATGAAACAGTGAGTGATGTAAAATAATTTGATAAATTGTGTAGTTAGGCTTAAAGGGTTTATGACTGCCATGGAGAGAAAAGAGTTGAGGGCTTACATTTGTGGAAAGTATTCTAGGACAGTATGGACTTTCCCTGTGTTTTTGAATAATGGATAGCGCTTACAATATAAGATTGAAAAGGAATATTATTGCTATGGAGGTAAATAGTATGATTAAAACATAAAGGTATAAGATATGGTCATAGGATAATGAAAAGATCAGCTTAACTAGAGTAGAAGTTGGATATTTGGTCATGTGGGGAAAAAGTGTTGGTAGGTAATGGTGAGTTTCATTGTGTATGGTCTTGATTCACCGCTATCAGAAATTTGTTAAAAAGAAAAGAGTTTGAGGGCAAGGAGCTAACAAAAATGACGGTAATGGTGAGGACAATAACTATGTACTTTTGTTGAAACATATTATATGGCAAACACTGTTTCACATACTTCCCATAAATGATTCAAATGAATACTTAGAAAAATCTTGAGGTGACTGTAATCTTCTTCATCATCATCATCATCATCATCATCATCATCATCATCAGTAGTGGTAGTCATTGTTATTGTTATATTTTAATGTAGGTACTGATAGAACTTATCTAACATGCCTAACCTCTTCCATCTAGTAGATGACAGAACTAGGACGTTTAGCAAACATGATTCCTAAGGAGTAATTATTAAAATTAGTCTGGGGGCACCTGGCTGGCTTAGTCAATTAAGTGTCCAGTTTCAGCTCAGGTCATGATCTTGCGGTCCATGGGTTTGAGCCCCGCATCGGGCTCTGTGCTGATAGCTGAGAGCCTGGAGCCTGCTTCGGATTCTGTGTCTCCCTCTCTCTCTGCCAGTCCCCTGCTTGCACTCTGTCTCCCAATCTCTAAAAAATAAATAAATAAATAAAAATAAAATAATTAGTCTGATGTGGTCCATAGGATGGACTTGAGAGAGTAAGAAGTTTTCTGAGGTTGTCCTGGGAGGCTGTGGAATAATTCATCTGTGCAGTGATAGAGGATTGGCCTCAGGAAGTAGTAAATCAGAGAGGATTTAAAGCCTCCAAGCATGGGTCTGGAGCAACAGGGTATTAATTCTGCTTTCTTATGTTGAATTAACTTTCTTTCCCTTTTATGTCCTTCTTTTATGGCCTGTCCATCCAGGCCAATGGGGACTTCTTAGCCAGAATTTCCTGTTAGAGGAGTACCCTATCTCAATGGAATGAACCCACCTTAATTCCACTGTTGTGCATAGTCGTTGGCTGGGAGTAAACTAAGGAAAGTGCTACTTTCATGATGGCAAATGCACAGGAGCAATAGGAGGAAATCTGAGCAGTACATTTTCACTGCTGCCACCTCCATGTATAGCATTTGATAAAAGATATCACTATATTTAACTCTGCTAGTGTTTTCTTCTTACTCAACCTAACCTAGCTTTGTGACTTTTAGTCTAGCCACATGTTCTGTTATGCTAGTCAGTTTATGTCTTCTAATTTATCCCCAATCCTGGGCATACTGGTCAACTATTTCACTATGTCTCATTGAATTAGATGTCCCTTCATCCTCTTTTGGGAATATCAACTGATTCCAATGTATGAATAACTCTAAGAATTATCTTTCTTTTTCTAAGTTCCTGCTGTATCTAGTGCTTCTGAAGAGTATCATGGAACTATTTTGATTTGGGGTCAAAATAATGTAAACCAAATTGGTTAAGGTTACTGATTTTGGAGTTGGATATAAGTGGATTTCTAATTCTAGCTCCTTTACTTACTACCTGTGTTAATTTGCACAAGTCAAACAACCTTTCAAGCCTCAATTTTCTGATCTGACAAATAATATAGTGATATTTTCCTTACAGTATTGTAATATGGCATGTAGAAGATGTTTAATGAATGAAAAGTACATTATTAATAATTTCAGCTGGAACTATGCATTTTCTTCACATTTCTACATTTTGATTCTCTATTACCTTTTCACTAGAGTTACTTCAAACCTAGTTTCACTCTTTCCAATTCACATAATCTTTGGACCACATCACCTACATTCCTGAGAAGTGATAAGCCATCAATTTTTCAGTATTTATTGACAACCTGTCTCCAGACCTATCCAGTCTCTGTCTCTACCAGAGACAGAAGGGAGATAAGGGAGATAAAATCTTTTTCTTTGCATAAGATATTCAATAATTAAAAAAAAAACATAAGCAAACCTCATGTCAACATGCTTACTGCTTTTTCCTTCTTCCTTCTGTTTCCATTGTTTTTCAATCTGGCTTTCACACCAAGTCTACTTAAATAGCTCTCTCTTAAATATGACATACTATGGCCTTCTCTTAGCTATTTTTTTTCCTTGAAATCTGAACCACTTATTCTTAAAACATGTCTTAAAACATGACACTACTTATACTTAATACTCCTTCTGTTTTTTATCACAATGTATCATCCTTTGCTCTTAATTCCATTTCTTTACTGATTTTCTCAACAGTTATTTATGGGATGCCTGTTACAGGCACTGAAGCGCAGATCATTCGGACTCTGTAGAGAGAATCTAAGATTATGTTTTCACTTTCCTTCACTACCACCTCAGACTTTTCTCTGAGCAATCTCACCCACTACAAATGCTAATTTAGGTCCTCAATCATAATCTGCCACTGAATTTCATTGCTACGGTCACATTTGCCTTCTGTTCTTCTGGTTGCCTACCTGTTCCTCAAACACCCCATGTTCTAAACAGATGTTACGATATTCACCTAACGCTTTCTTTTAAATTCTACATATCTGCTAATATCATTTTATAGTCACTAAGGCTTTAAGGTTTAAAGTGATCTTTGTGGGGCACCTGGGTGGTTCAGTTGGTTAACCGTCTGACTTTGGCTCAGGTCATGATCTTGTGGTTCTTGAGTTCGAGCCCCACATCGGGCTCTGTGCTGACAACTCGGAGCCTGCTTCAGATTCTGTGTTCTCCCTGTCTGCCTCTCCCCCACTCATGGTCTCTCTCTCTTTCTCTCTCTCATCTCTCAAAATTAAATAAAAAAATATTTAAAAAAAATAAAAAGAAATAAGATGATCTTTGTTCTAGTCCTTAAACCTATCTCTGGTTTATCTTCATTGCTACCATTATTTGCTTCTTCTGCCTCTAGATATTTGACTTCTTTTTTGGAATATCATAGCTAAGTCAGTTGACACTTGAACAATGTAGGAATTAGGGGCACTGACACCCCATGCAAAAACCCACCTGTAACTTTGACTACCCCACAACTTAACTACTAATAGCCTACTGTTGACTGGAAACCTTACCAGTAAAATAAACAGTTGATTAGTACATATTTTGTATGTTGTATGTATTATATTCTGTATTTTTACAATAAAGTTAGACAGAATAATATGTTATTAAAATCATAATGGAGATAAAATACATTTAGAGTAGTGTACTGTATTTACTGAAAGCAATCTTCATGTAAGTAGATCTGTACAGTTTAAGACCATGTTGTTCAAGGGTCAACTTTTAAAACCACCTTTCCAAAATCCTTCCTTATCTTTTAACAGAAATCCAATTCCTTAGCCTTGGTATTTGATATTCTCTAATGACTGCTTAAATGTTATAACCCATCAAAACTTCTGTTGCCTGGGTTTATGCCTTTGTTCCTCAGTAGCGTCTTCCCTACTTGTGCTTCTCACTTTTACACCTACATGACCATGCAAAGCCATTCTTACCATAGTATAGTCTCTGTTTAACCTTGCTCCTGGAATCCCAGCCATCCTTCAAGGTCCAACCCAAGCATCACTTTTTAAATTTTTTTAAATGTTTCTTTATTTTTGACAGAGAGAAAGACAGAACATGAGTGCAGGAGGGGCAGAGAGAGAGGAAGACACAGAATCCGAAGCAGGCCCCAGGCTCTGAGCCATCAGCATAGAGCCCGATGCAGGGCTCGAACTCACAGACCATGAGATCATGACTTGAGCCGAAGTCGGACATTCAACCGACTGAGCCACCCGGGCGCCCCCCAAGCATCACTTTTTAGATCCCTTTTGTCCTTCATCTCTCTAGATATTAGAATTTTTCCCTCCTCTGAAACAGAGTAAAATATTTTCTTTTGTCATTCATTGTATAATATGTTGTATCTTCTCATCTCACTTAGGAGGCTTTAAGGTCCTTGAACATAGAGACTTGTGGCATTCCTATTTATATTCTGCAGGATACTGAGTACACTACCTTACTTAATAAAGCATATGTTAAAGGAATCCATTAGTTGAGAAGATCTCCCTCTCTTCCAAGGCGATTACTTATCACTAAAGTACACTGATAAAGTAATAAACTGTGTATCCTGGCTGAATACAAAGTAATTGCTATGCTTTTGCTAATTTCTCTTTCTCTCTCATCCAGTTAAAATGTTAAGAGAACACCTTCTCTGAGCCAAGCATGGGGAACAGGGATACCAAATCATGAGGACACAGTCCTTTCTTTGGAGATGTTTAGTGTCTATTAGACTGATGTGCATACAGATGACTACAATGTGAAATGAAACAAATTTTAGCTGAGAACTCATATGAAAAAAGTACCCCATATAGAAAAATTACTACCTAAGGAATGGGTTTATAAGCATGCTTTTTTTTTAAAAAAAAATATTCTTTATAAAACCTTAAAAAATTAGTTGCTTTCGTCCTTTTCTCTCTCTGGAACTTAGTATAGCAAATACAATAATGGGTTTTCATAGGCAAGTCTCAAAATTATAAAAATCTTGCAGAAATAGTGTATTTACTCCCCATAAAGCTACTTAGGCTGTCTAACATCCATTTTGTTTGATTGGGTCTAGAATTTTGAATCACAGGTGAATGTAAGTTACAATATTTCAAATGGTGTTTACTTGGTGAAAACAATGTTTACAGACACCCCAAAAGGGGTTTGGTGTTTTCTTTTTTTTAGAAAAGGTTTGTGGTGAGTTATGCCTGCATTAAGAGGTGTGATCTTTGTTATAATCCATACCTAGTAGGTGCCCGGTATATGTTGGCTGAATGATAACAGTTGGAGATCCCATCTGTCTATGCAGTTTTCTATGATTTAGGGATTTTCAAAATTCAGCTTTGGAAAGAAAAGGCTAGTTAAATATAGAAGAGTGCATGCTACTCTGGAGAATTTTAAATGTTCAAGTGGGCAACACAGAGCATTTTCTAAAAGTTAACTAAATTACACAGTATAATAATAAAAGAAGTTCGGTGGTATTATATAACTTTTAAATATTGATTATATTTCTAGGTTTTATCTCCTGTTAGCACTCAACCCAGACGGGTACATTCTTTATGATTAGAAAGAACTCTTTTGCCATTAGACCATGCTAAATTGATAGTTTTTATAGCCTGACAAGAGACCAAGTCATCATTACCTGGAGGGAAACACTTAAATCATCTGAGGATGGCTATTCTGTTCTGAAGGAGAGTTTGAGTTGACTGCTTGAGATTCTAACTCTCACTTCCCAGGTGGCAAGGGTTAGTTTTGCTGCGGAACTGACAGTTTCTACCCTCTGGGTGGGAAGATTAGATTGGGAAATGTATAGGAGGGGAGCTTGTCAAGGAAATTCAAGGAGCAGAGCTGATAAGTTCTAGAGGGAATTCTAACCTGGTCCTCTGATTGAATCATAAATGCTTATATTTTATGGACTTACACAAGTGTGCAGAAGATAAAGAGGAAAAAGCAGAAGAAAGAGCAAAGAGAAGAAGGTGTGGGAGGAAAATATATCAGAAGAGGCATAAAACTCTATGGCTTGTCCAGCTTATCATTTGTTGAGTTGTGAATAAAATACCAATTTTGAGAGCAATTTTGGTGATGACTGAAATTTTTTTTGAGACATTTCTTTAATGGTGATTCATGGAGCCTGAGTATCGGATTGCATTAAAATTTCAGACTCTAGGAAATAACTTTTAACAAACAATAGAAATTCATTTTTATGTCTCTGGACTGGCTGCAACAGTTAAGTTCCAGGCAAGATAAAAATCCATGTGTGATTCTTATGATTCTCTTGTAAAAAAGAAGCAACTAGTAAAGAAATGAATTGTCGGAGCGTGTGAATTTCTAATGGGTATGAAGTGGGATATGTAGTCATAAAGGGATTTTTCCCCCTAAAACCAGCCTATTATTTATATTTATACTTTTGCTGCTTATAATCCATTGCTTCATAGTTAAAAAATTTGGTGCAGTTTGAAATATCTTCTTGAAGGCTTATTTATATTTCATATACAAATTTGTGTTTCTCCAGGCTTGATCATCATTTGGAATGTTTCATATTGGTTATATGTCTACCCTTTTGCACTGATAACATTATAGGTGAAATAGACTCTTAAACCAGTATTTTCTTCTATTATTCTGAATATTTATATTGATCACATGTTTTATGTGGACATATGGCTACATCCAGCCTCTAAACAAAGCATTCAGGAAATAAAAACAATTACCCCGGTATAATACAGGTAGCTGACACTCATATCACAGTTACTGTTCCTCAGACTCAGTTTGCCTTACATATATCAATTCACGTAAACTTCAGAACAATTACATTAGATAAGGGCTATTATTGCCTACATGTTACAAGTGAGAAAAGTGAGAAACAGAGAGGTTAAAAAATTTTCCTAAGTAAACGTGGTGAGAGTCAGAGACAGGATTTGAATCCAAGCAGTCTGAATACTTGGTACTCCCTACTCTACACTTCTACAGCTCAACTTTTAGTTGAGCCAGGGGTAGATACGTAGCTATGTTACTGCAAAGTTATATTTTAATACGATTATTTATTGATGTGGGTATCCCTCCCTTACTAGATTATGAGCTTGTAAGAACAAGAACTATGTTTTATTAACTTTGTCATATACAGTGCTCAATAAAATTTTTATTACTCCTGAATTACAGCTTATTATTGCCTTGAGATACTCTGTCCAGAAGACTGTACAAGAGAAGTCACTGGTTTTATAACCACAGAACTTTTAGATCCGCAAAACAAAATATTTAATTGTTATCTGTAAGTGGGGCACTGTATTCATGATTCTTTCGTTTGTTTTCTATTTCTAAGAGTATAATAGCATGAATGAAATAGACTTTTTGATTAATATAGGATAATTTTAGAGTCATTTTACTTGATTGACATTTTTTCTCTTCTTTTTTCTTTCTCTCTCTCTCCTTTTAATACTCTTTCCTACAGGGTGCTGCTCTAATTAGAATGCTGGCTAATTTTATGGGCCATTCTGTATTTCAGAGGGGTTTGCAAGTGAGTAAAATGCTTTCTATTTTGTCTTACATTTTCCTTGTCAATATATTTATTTTAAAGATATTTCACAGTTTGGGAAATTGCCAATACAAAATCGCCAAATTTGATGGAAAACTTGAAGATGAGTAAGGTGAACAATGTCCTTCCATATGACAAATGAAAGTGGTAGATAGGATTCTCACTGTATCAACTGGGAAAACTTTGAACTACTGTGCAATTTAGATCTGTTTAATATGCATTTTTAAGTTGAAATAATTTTCAAATATATGAGATTCTAAATAGTCGGTATAAGATTTTCTAAAAGCCTACTTCACTTTCCTTAAATTTGAAAGTTTATTTAAAGTGAAAATAAATTATGTGAGCTTTACATATATTTGAGAAAATCTTAATGCAATTTTTCAGATATTTGCCTTTTATGTTGTTGTTTTACTGTTGATATGATAAAATGTTATTTGTTCCAAAGCTGTTTAAATGTTTTTAAAATCAGAAGTACAATGTTTTAAATAAAGGAAAAAAAAGAAGCAGTGTTATCATACTGACTGCATTTAAAGTATGAAGTATGGAATCTAAGAGTGGATTCTTAAAAAAGAGGATTCTTAAACTCTTTAATGCAAACACAAATATAGAAAAATATAACTTTTATTCCATTGAATCTGTCGGACTAAATCATGTTCCTAGCAGCTGTGATTGATGAATTATTTATGATGCATTCTGCTACTTAGAAGTGTCCTTTAAAGTAAATTGATGTTCACCTGAAATACAATTATGCTAAGACAGAGAGAGCAATCAGTCTTATCTCTTCTTTGTAAAGCTTTTCATTTTGAAATTTAAATAAACTACATATGGGATTAGGTCATATTTTAGTATAATTCTATCTTTGCCCAAAATGAACGAAAAGATAAAATGCAAAGCAAGAGTTAAATATGTTACGACAAAGCTACATATACTTAACACAACATAGAAAAAAATATATAAATTTGTTGAAGAACGATTTCCTTTAGAAAATATTCTTACAGATTTGTTTCAGCAGGGGTTGAAATTTACTTTAATCAGCTTTTTCCATTAGGGACACCTTCAGAATAGCTGAATTCTATTGAACCTATTTGCCGGGTGCTAGAGTCTCCATTCTGATCACATAGTTGGGAAAGTCTTTTTTCTCAAGGAGTGCCCTCCATGAATATCAACTGTCTGGAGGAATGTCCTTCTTATCCCCAATCCTATGTTTTTTTTCCCACTGAAGTTGTAGCCTGTGACAGTTCCAGAAAATATCTAAGCTTTCATTAGGGCAACACAAATTGAATTTGATTTCCTGGTAGCAAGTTGATGTGAAATCATTTTCTGTATAAAATTTTTATTGTTTTTCCTCGTCTGTGTGTATGGATTTGCTCAGCAGATTGAATAACTCTAGTTATATTATTTGGAAAGGATTATTTTTTTGTAAAATTTTTCTTCACCCTGTCGTATTTTTGATAGTATACAAAAGACATCAATTTTTAATAAACCCTTTTCTACTGACCCAGACTATTTAGTTTTTTCAGAAACAGAGGGTACCCTCTGACTCCTATTATATTAAACTTTTATTTGAAGCTTGTATTAATGTGTGCCTTTATGCTCTGATACTTGATTTGGTTAATTTTCAACTGAGGGGACTCTATGTTTGTCAACATTGCATTTCATTTACCTTGTGACATCTCATTGATCAGATGGATCTGTATCCTTCAGGACTTCGCTTGCAGCTTTATTTATACTCATCACTCAAACTGATTTAGTGTATCATCAGCAGTTTGGATTAGTTTACAGTAGATCCCTATGTCTAGGTGATAAATTATCATCTCTTGTGCGTGAAGATTTATGGGATACATTTTGGAAATGACCTCCTGAACAGACACTTCATGTCGTGGTGCTGAGTGGTCAGAGTTGATATTAATATATTTCCAATCCACAAGGCTCTGGGGAGTCTTGGTTGACATGTTATAGGAGCTAATCTGGACTTTCAATGCTTCCCTCTGCTTGGGAAATCTATTAATTGTTTTTACATTAACCATGGCTTTTCTATGATGACAAGTGAAGGTTTACATTGCAGACAGACCCAGAGTTAGATTTACAGGTGTGGTCAATCCCAAATTGCAAATAGGATGCTTTTCATATATATTTTTCCCTCATTTCTTTTTTTCCTTCCTCCTCTTTTTCTTTCCTTTCCCCTCCTCCTTTTTCCCTTCAATTTATTTGTTTGTGCCTTTCATGTTCCACATAGGAGCAATGTTATAATGGTGATTTCTTTTAAAATTTGTGTTCTCTTACAATTTTTGTATCCTTATGACCCATCCTAAATGCTTTTGGGAACAAGGAAAATGTTTTTTACTAAGACAACTGCAAATATATAAAATATAATACAGCTGACCCTTGAACAATACAGGGATTAGGAGCACTCACCACCCCCCCTTGACACACACAGAGTCCAAAATCCACATACAACTTTTGACTCTCAAAAACTTAACTACTAGTGGCTTACTGTTGCCTGAAGACTTACCGATAATATAAACGGTAAACTGATACACTTTTGTATGTTATATATATTATTTATTGTATTCTTACAATAAAGTAAGCTAGATAAAAAATGTTATTAAGAAGATCATAAGGATGAGAAAATATATTCATAATACTGTACTATAAAGAATCCACATATAAGTGGACTTGTGCACTTCAAACCCATGTTGGGTTTGAAAACCCTTGAGGGTCAACTGTATATATTATATAATATACACAATATAAAATGTTAAATCTAATATAAATTAAGATATAACAAATACAGATATAACATAATTTATAAATATAATATTTATAGATTAAATATAATAAAAGTAATATAGAAAGGTAGTAGGTTTCTGGAAAGTTTCTAGATCAGTTCAGACGTTCATATTTAACTTGCAAAGTATCTGAATATCAATTCAACTATATTCATCTACTTTTCATATTGTGTTCTTATATTTTATTTTTTTTTTAGTTTAAAAAGTTTGAGAATTTGAGTTTATTTATTTTGAGAGAAAGAGAGAGAGAGACAGAGGCAGAGATACAGGGAGACAGAATCTCAAGCAGGCTCCGTGCTGTCAGCATGGAGCCCGATGTGGGGCTCAATCTCACCAACTCCAAGATCATGCCCTGAGCCAAAATCCAAGAATTGGATGCTCAACCAACTGAGCCACCCAGGCACCCCTGGGAAATATATTCTCAATTTCAGTACACATATATATTCCTCAGTAGAAAGGGACTCTAGAGACTTTTTGAGAAAAGTTTTGTTTCTAACAATCATATAATTCATTTGATCAGCTATTAAGAAGTCTAATAAATAGTTTCATACAGAATAATCACAACTTTCTTTGGTTTGGTCATCTTGATTTTTTTTGTCTAATTCCCTTATTTCTTGAATTTTATTTGATGCTTAAATGGTTCAGTTTAGTACAATTTTAAAATAAATTGCCTCAAAACTTCTTTTTGTAAATAGACAGTATAAAAAATTAGTTCTGGCTACCATTAATATGTCAGCTTCTGTTTTGATGTTTAAATTGAAAGTGAAATGTGGAGAAAACCAAGCATGAACCCTTGTTGGATTATGTATGCTCTCATAAATAATATATGTTTAAAACATAGAAATGTTTATGTTTTTTCAGACTCCACATATCTACTGTTTTACATAATCCATTTCCCAAAATAATAGCTGGTGTATTTTGGAAGCATGAGGCAATGGAAATGATTATCATTTCTGTTTTTAATCAATGGTGGGGCTTTCTACAAGTCACTAAATCTTTCCTGGATTTGTAAAATGTAAGTGTTGTACTAAATACTCTCTGAGATTTTTTCGTCTTTCAGAATGTCCAAATGTAAGATTTATTTAATGCATTTTACTAGTTAGACAATTTGGGCTTGATACTTTAATTTGGGACATCTATTTTAATTTGATGGGAAAATTTGTAAACTAGATATACAAAAGTGAGTAATTCCCTGTTCTTGAGTCTTTAGTTATTATCTGAATATTAAGACTATATGGCCTTCAACGTACATAGTACTGTAGCTATAGTCAAATCAGACCAGCATTTGCTATGACAGAGAATTTTTGCTGGTGATGTTTCTTTTTGCCCACTACTAAGAAACTGCTTATATTTCTCTTGCTTTTTTGTTATTTTTCATATTATGTTACATTTTAATATTTTGCTCTGGATACATTACATGTGCATACAGTTGTCTCAGATGACATTTTCTAAGGACTTTTTTAAATTTCTTGGCGATTTTTAGTGTATATGCTATCTTTTCTAAAGTCAGAATTTTTAAAAAAATTTATTTATTTATTTTGAGAGAGAGAGAGTGAGTACACCCAAGTGTGAGTGAGGGTGGGGGTGGGGAGAGAGAGAGGGGGAGAGAGAGAGAGAGAGAGAGAGAGAGAGAGAGAGAGAATCCCAAGCAGTCCCTGCACTGTCAGCACAGAGCCTGATGTGAGGCTTGAATTCAGAAACCATGAGATCATGATCTGAGCCAAATTCAAGAGTTGGGCGCTTAACTGACTGAGCCACCCAGGTGCCCCTAAAGTCAGAATTTCTGCTTGTATTCCTGAAATTGGCTGGAATCAACTGTACCTGTGGGTCTGATGGCACTGAAGTGAATTGGAGGTTTGTCTTAAAGAGAATCGGCATCCCCCTTGATGAGTGTTATTATAAGGGAATCAAACTAGTGGTAACTAACTAACTTTTTCAGAGGCTAGAAGAGCTGCTTTTGATGTCAAGGAAGGTTCAGTGGAATTTAGACTTTCAAGGTCCCCATTCCAATTCTCTCCTGTCTAGTCAGAAATAGACTTTGATCCCAAAGACTTTGTAATTCTGTATTCTCTGATAATGTTCTATTGAAGCAATATCTGTTTTCCCAAAGTATGTTCTTCAATTTAGACAATTGTATATAATTATTTAAGAAAATTTGACCATGAAAACCATAGATTACCATCCAATACAGATGGAAATTTCCCATCTCTGAGGGTCTTTTCCTGGAATATACCACTCTTGATGCCTAATATAGTAGCAACACCGAACTATTCTAGGTATTTCAAGCAGAATAGGATTTAGCACAGGGTATACGAATTTTCCAAAACTGTTGGAAGGATTAGAGGACTAAAGGTCAGGAAAGCCCACTGCTATACTTCAGAAAATCAAGATATTTGGGTATCACAAAGAATTTATACCCATACACTAAGAGTAGTTCTAATTAGGTTTTTGGAAGGAGCAAAATTAGATGGGTTTGTTCAACCCACCATCTTTATCCAAAAGTGCTTTAAAAGACTTTCTTCATCTGGTTTTGGTGACACTGTATTCTCCTGAGTGCAGTCATAGTTCATTCCATGTTCAACCCCTAATACTTTTTAAGCATTGCTGAATCATTCGTCAGTTTTTACATCTTTCATTTCCTGGGGATATTATTGTTTGAGTGCATATTTGTTAATTTTCACCCACATGTAGCAATGCTTATGCATATGATCAGTAAATTAGGAATTACTTCTTTTATTTATTTTTTTATAACTTAAGTTCCTATAGATCACATCCCCATTCTACATGAGTATTATAGACTTATTTCTGAAGTAATTCAGCTAATGATTCTTTTAGATAGAATTTTTTTTACATGATGTTGACATTTCTTATATAATTTTTACTTGTTTTAATATCCTAGTTACAATTTTCTCTTTTTCTATGATTTTTCTGGAAATAAAATAATAAGGCTATAATTATGGAATCCTCAGATAACATTGATTGTCTCAGTAGCTATTAAAAAATAATTAGCACATAGTACTATTGCTTTTTCTTTTTAAACAAAAGCAGTATTGTTTTAATGATTTAAACCTCACGATCCCATCCTTCATGTTATTATGAGTCAACACCAGGGAACTCAAATTATGAAGAAACATCATTAAGCTTGATATAAACTCAAACCCTGAAATCCATGTCAGAAAATACGTTACCTTCTTGCTCAACCAATGAAGGTAATTCAATATCATCTAAAATATGGTTGAATAAGAAAGATTTCTCTTGATTAGTATTTAACTGCTCTTTTCCATAAGGTAACCCAGAACAAGATGTTTGGCTCCAATTATCAGGGTAGAAATTGCTTATGCAAATCAATGTAAGGCAATGAGGTATGGATAAAAAGCAAAAGGGAAATATCATTATTATTGGTTTGTGCTCATAAAACTCTGACAGCCTGAAGGTAATGACAGGCACAAAGCCAGAGGGATTGTTAGTAGCAACAACATACTCAATAACTTGTGTTCCAGTGAGAAGTTATATGTTAACATGTGTACACAGGATTTTTATTCGATAACTTCCGGCTTGCGTTTGTGAGAGAGCGTCTGCTCCCTTGCATGTAGATTTTTCAGAAAAATAGAAAGTCATAAAATAATAGAGGAAGAGAGACAGTGTGTCGAAGATAATTTCCTTTCTGAAGAGACAGTATTGTGTTTTCATCCAGATGGTAGCTGAATCATGCTTATTGTAAAATGAATAACCACAGACAGTTTTTGCTCAGATTTCTCTATGTTTCACTTAAATCACTGTGCAGTTTTAGAATTACTATAGATAGAAAGGTTAACACTTCATGATAATTTTTTGTGATCACTCAATACCATACGATAATGATGTTATCATTGCTGGTGGTTTTAATCATAGGATTTGACCTAATTATCATTTAATTTATTAAAGACCTAACTACAAAGCTAAAATTAATGAGAATGTTAGATAGAAAAAAATTAATTATAAGGAAATATTCCATGGATTTGAGAATCAAGAATACTATCTCCAATAAAAAACAAATAGTTTAAACATTAAGTAGCAATAGTTATTCATATTTCTCAGTCAGTACGAAATAATCTCTATTCATCTGTTTCAATTAATTTATGTACAGCTACTGATTGAATCCTTGTCATTTTGCCTCTGAGTTAAATGTTGTTAACTGACCACTGTAACCATCTAGCATGAACTAAAAAGCCTTTTTTATTAACGACATACACCTCTGTTTGGTCATCCTGCAGGCATTTACGAAGCTCAACAGGAAGTTTTAGAAAGTTATATTCATTGGTTTTCTCTTACCTGTTATTTAAGGGCTTAAGATATATTTTAGCTAAGAAGAGTTGGTTTTATAAAGTGATATTTAAGATAACTTTATTTATGGGACACCTGGGTGGCCCAGCTGGCTAAACATCAACATCAGCTCAGGTCACGATCTTACAGTTTGGGAGTTGGAGCCCTGTGTCAGGCTCTGTGATGACAGCTGAGATCCCAGAGCCTGCTTTGTATTCTGTGCCTCCTTCTCTCTCTGCCCCTTCCCTGCTTGTGCTTTCTCTCTCTCTCTCTCTCTCTCTCTCTCTCTCAGAAATAAACATAAAAAATTAAGATAACTTTATTTAAAATGTATCTGTGAAACTATTAGACACATTTTGTTGATGAGTATGTATATTCATATGCTGTTATGTGTGTAAATGCACACCAGTCTTTAATATACACACCCGTGGGTACATCTATCTGCAAAATGCCTCTCAGTCCTTGAAGACTCTACATTTGATCAGATTGCTAGTTCAGGATACAATAAACTTACCTTAGAGGCATTTTTTTTCCTCTAACCTATTTAACTCTTGCATGAGCAGTTTCCTTTCTTTTCCTTCAATCATTTCTTTTTCTTTTATGGGCCCTTTTCAGAACCTTCACGTAATAGCCTAGAACTACATATTTGGCAATGTAGTCAATGTTGTTGTGAAAAGAACCCTTCTAAATTTGGAAGATGGTTTTTCTTATTACTCATATTTTTATAAATGCTTAGTGATGCTATTACATAGTTTAATACTAGGCGTACCATAATATATTTTAATAAATTTAGCTTTTTCCTTGTTTGGGACCATCTAGATCACTTTCCAGTTTTTGTTAAACAGCACCATAATGGTCTTTAAATTATAGATCTTCCTATTATATTTTGGTTGTCTCTTCATATCAATTTCTGGAATCATGTTATCAATTTTTCTTCTAAAATGTTAAGCTAATATGTAGGAGTAGGCATAAAGTTTGAAAGTTCTCTTTTTATAATACACTGAACAAACAGCATTGGATCCTATTTTCAAAATAATTTTCTTACTAATTTACTAAGTAAAAAATTACCCAATTGCTATTTCAGTGTATATATTTTTATCACAAATGATGTTGAAAACTTTTCATATATTCTCTTGCATTTCATTCTTTGGTGACATAATCATCCATGTGTTTTATCCATTTGAAGATTGAAGTTTTACTCTCATTTTCATAATTTTGTATAAATGGTTATAAAGTAAAAATAATGAACCATAACATATTTACTACACATTCATTTTCCCCATGATATCTAAATATTTTAATGTTATTGTGAAAAAGCACATGTTATAAATTAGTGGCTTAGGAGGAGTGCCAAAGGTCTCCCCTAAGTTACTTATTTGGAAAATGAGTTATAAAAGGTTCAAATGCATTAAAAACATTTTTTTTTTTCAGTTTTTATTTTTTTATTTTTTTTATTTTTTAATATATGAAAATTACTGTCAAATTGGTTTCCATACAACACCCAGTGCTCATCCCAAAAGGTGCCCTCCTCAATACCCATCACCCACCCTGCCCTCCCTCCCACCCTGCCCTCCCTCCCACCCCCCATCAACCCTCTGTTTGTTCTCAGTTTTTAACAGTCTCTAATGCTTTGGCTCTCTCCCACTCTTATGTGCATTAAAAACATTTGATCTACCTCTTGTTTCTGTCTGTGGAAGAGAGGGCTGTGTGCTAATATAGCACACAAAGAAATGGTGAATTCATTTGTCATACCGAATCTCATTTCCTTTTGCAATCAGTCTCTTATATTCACCTGTTCTCTTCTGCTCAAGGTCTCTCCCAGCGATTATTTTACAGATCATTTTTTACCCTTAAGGGAAATAGCTCATTATAGTGTTAAAATCTTTTCTTAATGCTTTGTGCTAATAAACCAAAATTGTGATTTCACTTCCTGCTCCAGCTGTGCTTAGTTTTTATATCCACTGTACATGTTGCTCCCCCATCAGGCGTGTCCAGTTATCCTTTTATTCCACACCAACTTATTATATACCCACTCTATGTCAGATGCCACGATAAATACCAAGAATTCAGAGCATGCTGTATACAGCAGATATGGCCCTGATCTCATGAATCATATATAACAGGGTAAGATTGACCCTACGCAGGAAAAAAAAAGCAAATACATAGATATTTACTAAATGTGAGAAATGCTGGGAAGGAAAAAATAGAACACTGTGAGAGAACATATGGGCAGATGGGTCAGGCAATTTTAGATTTGGTGTTCAGGAACTCTTTCTCCAGAAGAAGGAATGTCTACTGAGGTCTGAAGGTGAGAAAAGGCTGGGGAGGAAGGAGATCATTTTGGAAATATGGAAGGGCCTGCAAGGGGCTGGAGCAGAGAACTAAGTTCAAGGAAAAGAAAGAAACTGGTGTGTCCGAGCAGAGTTAGTAAGGACGAGAGAGAAGGTAGGAGAGGAGGGCAGGAACTAATCATAGAGTGCCAAAGGAGACTGTGCTGAGGAGGTTGGATTTTATTCTGAGTGCAGCGGGATGCTAAGGATCGGATCAGTTTTAAGCTGGAATGTGATGTGGTTCCGTTTGTATTTAAAAGGCGAAAGATTTATGCGATTTGAAGAGAAACCAGAGCATTCCATTTGTGTTTAAAGCAGTTATCTGGAAACTTGTAATAACACACTGGGCTTGGGGCAATCTGCATACCAAGAGAGGAATCAGGTAATAAAATTAGGAAGATATTTGAATATTCAGGTGAGAGATAATGGCAACTTAAATAGCCAGTAGATACACAGAGACATGGATGGATTCAAAATGTTTTTTTAAATGTTTATTTAATTATTTTGAGAGAGAGAGAGAGAGAGAGAGAGAGCGCCAGCAGGGAGGGGGAAAGAGAATACCAAGCAGGCTCCATGCTGTCAGTGCAGAGCCTGATGAGGGGCTTAATCTCACAAACCAGGAGATCATGACCTGAGCTGAAATCAAAAGTCAGACACTTAACTGACTGAGCCACCCAAGCACCTCCCAAAGTGTTTTTTTGAAGGTAGAATAAGTGGACCAAGGGATAGATTGGATGAAAGATGTGTATGAGAGGTGAGGAAGAAGAGGTACCTAAGTATTATCCTAATGTTTGTGGGTTAAAGGCCTGGGAACAAGCCCTGTGGAGCTGTAACCCTTGGAGGTTGAGAGAAGACGAGTGGCCCAGGCTAGAGACTGATATGGAGCAGCCGGAGAGGCAGGCAGAATACCAAGGGTGTGGTGTCCCCCAAGTCAAGCAAAAAGCTTATTTCAAGATTCAGAAAATGATCAATGAGGTTAAATGCAGCTGAGAGGTGGAGTAAAGACTGGAAAGTATTTCTTTTGGCAGCTTGCAGATTTATTGATATCCGTGGCATGGATTAAAGAGTGAAGGGGAAATGTCCGAGTAGAAACATGTGTATGTAGCATAAAATTTAAAGAAATTTGCCAAGGAAGGAGATCAGAAAATTAGGGTAGGTAGTTAAAGGGGGATAAGGCTAAGGAAAGTTTTTGTTTTGTTTTAAAGATGGGGGACTGTTGTACTAGTTGGGCTGGTAGAGAAGGAGCCAGGATGAGAAGAGCATGATAAATGTTAGAGAAGTAAGAGATAACTGGGACATGAGTCCCTAAGATGGTAAAAGAACTCATGTCTGATAGGAGATATACTTCCAGTAAATTTGGGAATTTGGAAATTCTGATGAATTTGATTTTTTCCGTGTTTTTTCAGCAAGGTCAGTAGCTGAAAGTGAGGTAATAGTGGGCCAGAGAGAGGTTTGAAGATTAAGGATTGGGAAGGGAAGGACAGCATGGCTGTTGTATTGATTGCCTATTTGAGTTAGGGAATTATGAATTTATAATAACACTAAACTGATTGCCTTACTTTCTCCCATGATGCTTAGCAGCATGATGCAGACCTGGAGAAGGAAAATACTTGGATTCATCCAGGATTGGGGTTTCACCACCTAGTGTCCTTGAAGGACAAAGCTGCAAAGGAGACGAGGCTATTTGCTATAAAATGATTAAGATGAGCTATGAAATATAAGCTGGATAATTGGGGAAACAAAAAGAGAATCTGATAGACAAATACCTGCCATTGATAAAGAGTCTTAACAAGTATATATGATCTGAACACTGAATAAAAGAAATCCCCGTGCTTCGGAGCATATGGGAAATGTAATTTGTCCTTGTTGAATTCTCCTAATGCCATGCCCATTAATATGGGGATATCCCAGGGAACTTTTTCAGTCCAGAGCATATGATGAAGAGCCCTTTGTTTTCCTCTACACTGATATACTGTCATACTGGTTTCCTGGAGTGGGTTGATCAGTAAATGGGAAAGAAGTGAGATAGCATTTGTTGCTTGAATGTTTGGTATATATCTTGCCGAAGCTTTGTCTTTGTGGTCACCTAAATGTTAGTGTTTTTGCTGTTTTAGTGCCAACGTAGGTATGGCTATTTTGTGCCGAGGGACACTAATGAGTGCTTCTATTTCATGAGCCACCCCAAGTCACAAGCAACCAGTGGCTTGTCACCTGAGCAGAGCTCAGTGAAAAATAGGGCACTAGACTGCACAACTCAGGAGCCCTCCAGGTCTCTTTCTTTTTCCAGACCTGGGAGGAGAAAGGTTTCTAAGCTTTCCTCAAACCTAAAAAACTGTGGCCTTAATTTTTTTCTTGCACTTTTACTTTTTAGTATATGTGCTGCCGAAGCAAGCATGCACTTTTACTTTAAAAAAAAATCCCTTAGGGCAGCTGGATGGCTCAGTTGGTTAAACATCTGACATTTGATTTTGGCTCAGGTCATGACCTCACGGTTTTGTGGGTTTGAGCCCCGCATCGGACTCTGCGCTGGTGGTGTGGAGCCTGCTTGGGATTCTCTCTCTCTCTCTCTCTCTCTCTCTCTGCCCCTCCCCTGCTAACCCTTTCTCTTTCTCAAAATAAATAAATAAACTTAAAAAATAATCCCTTTAAGCACTACCTTCCTTCCAGGTTGTCCATATAATTTCCCTCCCTTGAGTCACTAGGACATTTTGACTTCTGGAGGTGAGGCTGAAGATGTTGACTCTAGGTCCCCCACCCCCACCCCTTGAGCTTGGTCTTAAAATAGCTAACATTTCTTGGGTTCTTATGTGGCAGGCATTTTTTCTAAGAGCTTTACTTGTTTTATGTCATTTTCTGTGCACAGTCTTCTCAAGTATTATATTATCTACCCTTTCCAGTCGAAGAAATTAAAGTTTAGAGAAAATAGATACCTTACTCAAGATCACATGACTGATAAGGATCAGCCTGAATTCCTATTTAGTTTTCTAAATACACACACACTTCTTTATCAATTGAGTTGCATTTTTTTTTTTCTCAACTAGTCACCAGCACTAGGTCTGAATGAGTAAAGGAGTGGAAGTGAGGAACTCCATGTACGAACCCTATAGTCCGTGAGCATCTTGATTTACAAAAGGCAGTGTATTTTTACCAGTAAGAATATAGTTTATCTATTTTGTGAGCTTGTTGTGGTCAAAGTCCTTTACCAGGGCATTCAGGAAAAGCAATTCACAAACTTCAGTTTTACCAATAGATTCATTTTGTGTCTCAATAATATTTCAAGCTAGCAGCAGAAGTGAGAGGTGGGGATACTTTTCAGTACCCCAGCACACCCCTATAGACTTACATTCACATTATTTCACTAACAGGTGTAGGACCCTGTCAGCTTGTTCCGGAATGTATAAATTCAGCAATGGCAATATTACACCTCTGGTGATTCTCTTGCATGTTGAGGCATTGATGGCATGATATGTAATTACTAAATAAGAGATCTGTGAAAAGAAAACTGAGGTGAGAATATGCCATTGTCTATAATTGAAGACAAACAAGTCTTTTATGTGCCAGCAAGTTGTTTTGATTTAAAATTTTCTGATTTTCTGGTACATTCTGCAATGCTTTAAAAAAGTATACTGCTTTTACATAATTATACGGATTATTATTATATTATATTATTACATTATATTATATATTATATTATATATTACATATTATATTATATCATATGGATTTTTAAAATAATGTAAATTGCCTTTTTGTTCCTAGAAAAATATATGAATGCTCCTATATCTAAGTAAGTAACTTCTAAAAAGTAAATCTAGGTGAAACACACATTAAACAAATCAAAATCAAAATGGCATGTAAACAGTGATATGTTATTTTCAGGCATTTTGTTCTACCTGTTCAAATAACTTTCTTTCCTAAATACCTCTTGTTTTTTACTGTGTCTGGTGGCCAGATATTCCTGTACCTTGAAAAGTTTGTGGTGGTTCCTTTTTTCCTGGGTTTCCTTCTTAGAAACTTGTTATAATTTAATAATAAAGGTTTAATAATTTTCATATCTTTTCATCCTTGGTTCTTATCTACTAGAATAAAATGTAAACATTCTTTTATTTTGCATATAATGCTTTTCCAGTGCTTTGCTACTCATTTTTACTTAATATCACAATCTCCAGCCAGTTTTCAGTTATGAACCAAAATAATATTTTGATCTGTAGTCTAGCTTTCTTGTGTGTTAGTTGGTCATCTGTCCCTGGTTTGGTGTCTTTGCTACTGTTTCTCAAGGTCAGGGAATGTAGAAACATCCTCTGAAGTGCATGGCCCAGGCTTCAAATGGGTTTTATCCAATCCTTGTATGACATTGCTATGATCTGGCAGCTTTTAATCTCCTTCCTTTCTTTCTTTCTTTCTTTCTTTCTTTCTTTCTTTCTTTCTCTTTCTTCTAATGTTTATTTATTTTTGAGAGAGAGACAGAGACAGAGATGGAGACAGAGACAGAGAGACAGACCACAGTTGGAGGAGGGGCAGAGAGAGAGGGAGATACAGAATCTGAAGCAGGCTCCAGGCTCTGAGCTGTCGGCACAGAAAATGACACGGGGCTTGAACTCACGAGCTGTGAGATCATGACCAGAGCTGAAGTCAGACACTTAACCGACTAAGCCACCCAGGCACCCCTAATCTGCTTTCTTATTGCCCATGGCTCCCTTTGAAATCACCCTACTCTAATAATGCACAGACTTACAAATATTTAATTTTTGAGGTTTAGGTTCTCAGGTTAAAAGCTCCTACTCTAGAAGCTTTGTTTAAGTCAATGGTTTAGCTTAGTTTTATTTTTTGTTGTTACTCCCTTGTGAACTTTTGTCTGTGGAACTTGTATACTTTTTCTCCAATCTTTTCGTCTGCCTCTTTTTTTTCTTTTTTAACCTAAGTATCTACCTCCTTCCCTTCATACCTACTGTTTATAACACAGTGAAAGCCTAGAAGATTTATTCAATAAAACCAGGTGTTCTTTGCTTTCCATTTTGCCTAAGTTGTATGAGAGAGTTCCTACTTTTCTTTCTGAGGTTGCCAGGAAAATTTAAGATATTTGGATCTGTTTTGATTATATCCCCCATTAGTGTTGTATCAGTCAGGGTTTGGGGTTTCAAGCCACAGAGACAAACTCTGGCTAAGTTAGGCAAAAAGGAATTTATTGGAAGGGTGTGGGGTAGCCCTTGGAATCATTGGGAAGGCTGGAGCGTCAGGCTTACAAAATGTTTGGTAGGAACTAAAGGGGACTCAAATTAAGAAACCTCGCCAAGGTCCTGCCAGGGGAATGGCTGGTTCAGCTGCTACCATTAGCATGGCTGCCTCTGGACCCTCAGTGTCACCATCCCAGGGGATCATCTTTCAACTGTTCCTGCTTCTTTGCATTGGCCCTGCAGGATTCACAGTCCTGGGATGAAGTATCTACTTGCCTGAGGCCAGGGCACACGTGCATCCTTTAGCTGCCAGGGAGCATGGGGAAGGGAGTATTTACTATTTTGTCCCTTCCACTGCCAGTAGGAGGTGGAGCCTTCACCTTCCTGCAGGATTCCATGGTGAGTTATTGCCCCTATATAAACGTAGTGTTTAAATGCTGGAAAGCCCAAAGAATGACAAATGCCCACTACAAATTTTTGAGGTACAATTATTCTTAATAGAAAGGAACAGTATTTCAAACTCTTGCTTCAACCCTCTTGTCACATAGTCAGAAAAATCAATGCCTGAATTTACCTGGCATTTCCCAGACTAGTCTTCCAAGTACAAGGGCTCCTACTTCCCAGTGTCACTGAGGCCCAGACTTGCCTCTCTTATCTCATTGGAGAAAACACAGGACTGGGTCCTGCCTTGTGCAGTCCCAGAGCAATATCCCCTAAAGCTTCATTAGCACATTTCCACTAGAGCACAGGATGTGATTCTGACAAATGGGAATCACAGAGAGTTTGATGCAGGAACGGAGAGGAAGCTTTCATTATTATTTTTATTTATTTTATTTTTTAAGGTTTTGTTTATTTTGAGAGAGAGAGAGAGAGCTGGGGAGGGAGAGAGAGAGAGAGACAGAGAGAGAGAGAGAGAGGGAGAATACACCAAGCAGGGATTCGACGTGGGGCTCAAACTCACAAATCGTGAGATCGGGACCTGAGCTGACATGAAGTCAGATGCTTAAGCGACTGAGCCAGTCAGGCACCCCAAGAAGTTTTCCTGATTCTTAAAAAGAGATTCTCAGGAAGAAATTCTGTTTCCTCTGTGCAATGTCATGTCTGAATGTGATGGTTGGGATTACTTGTACAATCTAACCGCAAAATTGAGGATGAAGGCAAAACACAGGTAAAGGTGGGGCCAATTTCTGGAGGAAAAGAGCTGCAGCTGTGGTACCTTCTCTTATAATAGGAAAGAATAAATATTGTCATTAAAAAGGTCATTCTAGGGTGGATTTTTTTTTTTTTGTAATTTGCAGCTAAACATATATAAACCGGTCCATATATCTTTGGTTTTTAATAAACTGTCTTTCTGTGTCCTGAGGAATAAATCCTTTGTGCAGTTTGTCCTCTGTTTCCATGTGCTAAAGGGCTCATTACTAGGAGTGCACAATTATTCCATGTAAACATATTAAAAGATAATAGTGATTTCCTTCCTCAGCTCACCTTTTACTTTTCTCCCTATTTACTTATTAGTCCCGTTGGCTTTTGTGCATGACAGATTGTGGATCATGTCACCTGTTAGCAAAAAAAGTAAAATAAAGATGGTCTCATACCCAATAGTTCAGTCTTTTGATGACATCATATGCAATTCCATCTATCAATGCGAGTTATATATCTGACAAATATGCACTGAAATAATAACTTATGTTCTATGTTAGTGTTTAAATATGACATTTTGGAGGAACCTGATGAATATAAGAAATGTCTCTTTACAGTACTGTCAGTTGTTCACAGGGAGGCATATTGAATAAGGAAAGTCAGGAACCACACAAATATAGTCAGCGTTTGCTGGGTCCCCAACTGGGCACATAGATGCTGGCTAAGCAGTGGTAGACAGGAATAACAGGGGCCTTACTCTCATGGAGTTTACAGAGTACATGAGCAGTCAAACTAATGAACAAGCAATTAGAACACAGTGTGATAGATGTTCTTATATGGTACAATGGGTGAGAATGTAAGAGGGGTACTTAACTCAGAATTAGGAAGGGGTGGGAATGGGCAAGAAAGGATTCCTGAGAAAAATGGATCAAGCCTGAGTCCCAGAGATTGAGCTGACTTGACGTAGGCGAAAGAGAAAGCATACATAGCGAAGGGCTTGTGCAATGACCTAGAAAAGGGAGAGAGTATGAATAGGCATCTGCAGAAAGCAGGAAGTAGCTAAGTTGAGGCAGAGAGCACCAAAGTAACAGGTAGGATTTCAGAAGTACAGAGAGACCAGACCACGAGGGATATTTTTAAGTCCCATTAGGGTGTTTGGACTATATTCTGAATGTAGCAGGGTTCCATGTATGCATTTGGTGAAAGCTATTCTGGCTGCATGGCAGAGATGTGATATGAAGGGAACAGAGCAGGAACGGTGGCAGTGCTAGTCATCCAGAGAGACTGTCAAATAGGAGGAAGGAAGGGGGAACCTTGAGGGAATAGTGGGGACGTGGATCATCACTTGAATGTGGTGGAAAGGGAGAGAGAGGCATCCAAGAAGATTACTTGGTTGAGGTGGATAGAAGGGTCGTCACTGGAGAAGGGCTGCCAAAAGGAGCTGATATGGGGGAGGACAGTGAGTTCAGCTTTGAGAAGCTCTTAGTCACCTGTGGAGCATCTAGCAGATATTGGGTTGGGTCAGCAGTTGTGTGCACAGGTATGGGGTTTGGACGTGGGCTGGAGTCTCTGAGTTCCACTGTTCTGATTTATTAGATGATGAAGATGATATTTACCCCATAAATGTCATGGGATTGAATGAGATAAAATATAAAGCAATTCACACAGCACTATAAAAAGGAGGCAAATATTATTGTTTTCATTGCTCTGTTCTTTGGTTATTACCGTCAGTGATGCTTTTCCTTCAGTTACTCTGTTTCCAGCCAGTAGGCTGAAATGATTACAAAGATTATGGCAGCTTATTTCTACTGAGTACTTAACTGTATTCTAGACACTCTTTTCTAATTCTGTACAGATATTAAAACATTTATTCCTAGAATAACCCTATGAAACAAGGGCTTCTATTATCCCCATTTTATAGGTATGAAGATAGGCACGGAGAGGTTAAGCAACTTGCCAAATCATGTAGCTAGGGAGTGTTGGGGTGTGGACTTGAACAAAGATAGTCAGACTTCCATTCTTGCACTTTATGTATCAGAATATACTTTTGCTAAATGGGCTTTTACCTTTTAATCAGTTTTGTCCCCTAAGCATATTCTAGCAGTTATCTTTGTTCTTTTCAACAACTCTACTATTTCTGAGAACCCTCAGTTCCTTTCACAGTTAATATTAAAACCCTTTCCTACTTTGTATCATAATGTCAAGCCTATTGCAGATTGACTTTCATACACATACCTATAAACATCAATTTCCATTTCATATTTGTAACTCCAGCCATCTTCATATTCATCAACTTGTAGATTTGAAAGGAACTTAAAATCTTCTTATTTAATTGCATACCAAATGTTTGAATTCATCTTGTCAGGTAGTTTTTGTACCAAGACTCCTACAGTTTCAGTCACAGAAACTGTCTTCCCCAAATCACATCTGAGTATCTGCCATTGTATTCAGTAACCTTTTCTCCACCACTGTTTCCCCAGCACATGAAAGCTACCAGCATTTGAGAAGTACACCTTATGTTTTGTGGAATGAATTGATAAAGAAATGATTGATCATCAAAAAAAAACAAGAACAAAACAAAAACAACAACCACATTTACGATTCTGTAATTTTCTTTGTAATTTGACAAGGACAAAACAAAATTTCCTTAATTTAAAATATGACTATTTTCATGCAAGAGGAAGGTTAAAACAACTAAGGAAAACACTTGGGGTTTTCTATTTTTTTGGAAAAAAGAGTTGACATATGTAGCATTCCAGTAACACCTGAAGATTGGAACTGCCAAGAATCCAAGAAGACGCTTTCTGCCCTGAATTCTGAGGCAAGCAAGTCAGAGATGCTTCCTAAGCCTGGATAATTGCCATTTTAGCCTGCTTGAAATGTAAATTTGAGCTTTATTCTGAATTGGGGAGGAACCAAGAACTTGAGTTGAGGATCACTATTGGGTCAAGGTCAACTCATAATATGAACAGTTGGTCTGTCTGTGAAGAGATTCTTGTAGTTATGTATTAGACCTTTCGAGATCCATGGAGTATTCCTTTGTTTCCTCTTTGGGATTATCCTAACAACACTATCCATAAGCCAAATCCAAGAAATAAATAGTTCTATTTTGATACATTTTATTATTGCATCACTAAAATAAAACTCAAATTTATGTTTCATAATTCCCATTGTTCCAAAATTTATTCATTTAAGTACTAAAAAAGCATAAAAGATAATTGTGACAGTTAAATCTCAAATAATTTATTTAAATCCTGGTCCCTGAGTTCTAATGGAAAATGACTCATATGGCATATTCAAAGCCAAAGTGGAATTCAGATTGGTTATTCAGGGTTGCATTTTTTTCAATAAAGTTATTCATAACACCTGATGACGGTGATGGATTTGTGGTTGCTAAGTTCGTGTTGGGCACTGCATCTTTAGAGTCTGATTAAGTGGGAGTTGCCATTTGCTGTGCTGTGAGTTGCCAACAAAGCTGAATCTGTCACAGGTGCTACGATTTGTATTTCAGAAAAATTTCTTCCCCAAGTTTAATTATCCCCAAAGTATTCCACTCTATGTAAAGTACTGAAAAGAGTCAGCAAGTTCTTTTTTCTCATTTTCAGTACTGTGATGTAAATTAGGATTTTGTCTGCTACCTACATGTTGTAGAGATGATGGAATTTCTAATGGCAGGGCCCCTCTGTTTTATAATATAAAATACTATTTTCTATTCATTTTTGCTGCTTTGGATTCAGGAAAAGAATAACGCCAGTTAGTCATAACTAAATAACGTATTCAGAGTGACATAAACCATGCTTCGTAGAAGGGAACAGGCATGAAGTAGATAGAAAATGTGTAGATTTAACTACTAATGATGGAAACTGGGAAATGAGAAGTCCTACGCTCAAAAATATTAAGTGTGGGATTGACTATTTCTTATTAAATATTAATATATGTTTCAAACTCATGGAAATAAGTGTGTATCATTTTTTGTATGAGACAGCCTGCCCTCTGCAGAGAGACTAGGGAGCTGGACGTGTTTTGGAGACGGTCATCACTCACTCTTTCAGCAAAGCAACTTGTCTTCACATCAGCGTATATCAGTCAGGCTTCTGCTGTTATTTTTTCTTTTCCATAAGACAGTTCTTTTTTTTTTCCCCCAACATTTCAACAGGAAGTCCTGATGGGGAAGTGTCTTCTAAATATTTCAGTGCAGAGATAGTTTCTTTAAAATTGCCCGAGGTTTATTTGGTAGATTAGAGAAAGGCCTTTGACCCTGGGAATCCATAAGAAGTGATTATGGCTATGAAGATAATTTTTAAGATGGCAGTATTGTTTGGTGACTTGATCCAGAGATATGTTATAGTTAAATCTCTTTGGGATATTTTAAAATGGGATTCTTCATCATTTCCCATGCCTTTCTCTTTGCCTTTGTACTAATGCAATTCTAACAAATAGAAATGGTTAATTGAATTGAGAAATAAGCGTGTTTACGGGAAATTGCTCAGCCTTCGAATTGTAATTACAATTTTATATTCTTTGTAGGATTATTTAACCATTCATAAGTATGGCAATGCAGCCAGAAATGATCTCTGGAATACACTATCAGAGGTAAAGTATAGGAAGCTCAAATACCAAAACCTCTTCTTGAATATTTGAATTGAGTTTATAAACCATTCATAATTTTTATTGGCACTGACAGTTGTTTTACTTTTTATATTTCCATTTTCCCCATATTGCTTTATCATTTTAATTTTGATAAATTATATTATAAAAATAATGGGATTTAAAATTACTTAAACCATAAATGGTAGTAAAAAGTACCTTGCCTACTTTCCAGCAAGACAGTACTTCTGAAATACAACATTAATATGGTGTCAGGCCCTTATGTTTGAGAGAAATATTGATGTTAAAGTAGTTTTTTTTCTATAGGTGAATAACAAATATTTAAGTTTGATGCTAGACATATTTGGGATACTTAATGATGCTGCAAGTACTTGTTTTAACAATAAACTATGTTTTGTTTTCCATTAAGTAAAAACTTTAATGTTAATAAAGCTTTCATTTATCTGTATGTATAAAGCTTAACTCAAGGCAAGAAGATTAACTTTACTAACACATATTAGCTTCACTGATTTTACATGTTTTCAAACTTAAGTAAATCATAAAGGTAAAAATAAAAATGGCTCACTGTTAATTATGTTTATAATTCATGTTTATAAAACTAATTTATGCAATTTTGGTTATAAAGGCTTTAAAAAGGAATGGAAAATATGTAAATATACAAGAAGTAATGGATCAGTGGACACTCCAGATGGGTTATCCTGTTATCACCATCTTGGGAAATACAACAGCAGAAAATAGAATAATAATTACCCAACAACATTTTATTTATGACATCCGTGCTAAAACTAAAGCACTTGAACTTCAGAATACCAGGTACAACACTCCTTTACATGAAAAAAACAATTGCTTTTATTAGTATGTTTCGCTGTGGGTTTTTTAACATTTTAAAAAGAAATGCTTACCACAATTATAAAATGTAAGTGAAATATAGTTTTCATTTCTTTATTTACATGTGGGGTTTTCATTTTGATTCCTCTTTTACTCTCATTTCCAGATATTTTAACCATCAAAATGACAGCATACCAAAATTATTTTGTTTAAGAAGACAGAGTTTAAATTATCATGGTGATTTAGAAAGATATGTGATTTCTTACTTTTCCCTGTAAATGTTTGTTGAATTAAATTCAAGAAAGTTAAGATGCATCGAAGTCAATTAAATGGAATGGAGCAAACTGAGATTTATAAAATAGATGAGAATAGAAACTATCCAGAAAGACTAATTAAAACAAACTAAAAACCACAACCAGACTAACTAGTGTCTGAGCCAAAGGAACTCAAACTAGATCCATTTTTAAGTGGTCTAAGTATCAATGCTACTTAGCATCTAAATATGTTCTCTTCCCTCATTTTCAGTGTTTGAAACCACTGAACACACAACATACATAGAATTTTTATTTGTTGTTAAACTTTCTTTTCAAATGCTTATTTAATTACTGAAAACAGCACACAGTGCTTCTTCCTCTTCTACTTTGTATTTTCGTATTGTTTTGTGTCTTATTAAAAGCTAAGCCAAGGAAAGATAATAGAACTTAAATCAGTTCATTTCATTTTTTAAAAGGTGCCCTGAGACAAGATTGAAGGGGGGGAGACAGAAGGGATGGGGTTTAAAATTAATAAATGAAGTGAAGTGCTTGGATGAGGTTGGCCATTCTGACTCCCATTACCCTGGGATATTAGAACCCTGACTTTACCATCCACCAATACCTAAGAGGTGTGAGGCATGAATTATTTTTTGTTTTTGTTTTTGTTTTAATTTCCAAAAGGAATAGAAATCATTCCCAGGCAGGTTAGTTCCAAGATGGGCTATACGTAGGAGTGATAAAGAAATTCATGAATGTTTTCTGGTGACTAAATGTGGAATGTCACTCAGGAAAGCATGGTCTTAAATGTCCTGGTCGGCATATATTTTGGCCTTCACCAAACTGCCCTTGCAGCCCAACTGTTTCAGTACAGTAGTACCCTGCCACACTGTCAGGGCCTGACTCTGTCAACGCCTCTTTACTCAGCCGGATCCCGCCCAGCTGCCAAATGCTGCTTTTGGTCGGTCCTCCATCCTCTCTGGCCCTGGGCTAAACCTGCTTAGGCATCAACCCTGGCCTTGCCAGGAAGTACATAAAAACTACTTGACTGTGGCAAAGTTAGAGAGATTTAGGCCATGCCTTTGAGAATGATCAGTCTGACACAAACATCACTGATGCAGAAAAACATAAAGGACCCGCAAATGACAGAACAAATTTTGAACAAAAATACTCTGTCAGCCTATAACATGCATCAGATGTATCAGCTATGGGTCTGACTCTTTAAAGGAAGAATTTCTCCCAGGCTGTATAAGTACATCAGTTCTATAGAGCCTTGCTTTTGCTAGAGTTATAAAATCATATGGATAATTTTGAACCCTGAGAACTTGGCATGTAAAATATTAAGAGTAAGATAATGCATGGAGTCCCTTTAATCTTGAAAATTATTTTCTATCTATTTTGAAATAACAGAGCTTGCAGTTAAAAATTTAGTATTCAATTGTATATTATTGATCATTTTATTCACTCTAACCTGTGGTCAGAGCTTCAAAACCAATTCTATCTGTCTTTTGTATATAGACTATCTACATCTTTATTAAACAATGCAAGCTGTTGATCCAGTAAAATACAGTGCCCACGATACAAGAAACCCCATAAATTGTGGACATTTTCTGAGCCAGTATACTCAATTGTTTGTCTTGAATTTTTTAAAGCATACTAGAACATCACTACAACATTCCCAAACATTTTTAGTGTAATAATAATTATATTTGTAGCACAGAAAGATCTTTACATCACTAATAATTGCATAAAGTTTGATGGCATATAAAAGTGAATTAAATATTTGCTAGAATTTATGCACTTTGGGAGTTCTGAATTTGTGTAGTTTATTTTTTTCTTTATGAAGTTAATATATTGCAACCTTAAGTAATATCTCCTCATATACTTATGGAGCTTCTCAGAGTCCCGTGCTACAGAGAATTATATTTACCTCCACACTTGTATTTTCTTTTGCTATTGACCCAATGACAGCACTCTCTCAAGGGTGTATGGTGTCTACATTAATGCTTTCCTAATATTGGTACCATTTTTAAAAAAGATTTCTCACACTAAAATAAGTACCTATTATTGTCTACCTTAATGTGGTTATTAGGATAAATATTGTTTCATTAAAAAAATGTGAACTATGAAGAGAGGTAGTCCCAGGGAATATTAAAGAAAAAATATCTTTGAGGTCTATTGAAATGCATTTTGTGTATGTTTTTGTTTTTGTTATTTTTCTGCTTAAAACGAGATGGCTAAAATGAAAACTTAGGTGGCTGGGACACAATCTAATTTCACAAATTCTTTTTTCTAGTCTTTTTTCAAACATAACCTACTGTAGGGTGAGATTTCCTTTATACCACACCACACTTCACTCAACAGTGTTTAGTGTCTTCCACCCTTTTAAGTTATAACCGTAAAGCAACCTAATTGCCACGCTTTCTTTGATTTTTGAAATGAAATTTGTGAAAAGATCAAATATGTGTTGTTTGGAAAGTTATGAAAAATAACACATAGGATTCATTGGATAGCAGTTCAGAAATGAATACAAATTTTAGATATGCTTGGTATTTTGTAATTTTTATTTTGTTTCTGTGACAATATATAGATTTTCACTGTGTGCATGCACAATCGTACATACATGCAGACACACAGAAGGCAAAAGCATTCTTAGAAAAAATATAGAAGACTGTTTCAAAAGTTTTACAAAATGCCCGAATGTTTGTATCCCAGTACCTTATAGTTAACTCTTTTGCATCTGAACAGCTATGTGCCGTTTAGGAAGTTTCCTATATGTATGTGCCATTGACTGTAAACAACATGTGGGTATTGGCATGAATCTCTTTTTCTGTACTTTAGAGACTTTTGCTGAAATTCAAATATTGAAGCATGCCATAGAAATTTTATTATAATTTCTAGCTTCACTATTTAGAAGAATAGAGTCTAACTAGATGCAGAATTATATTTTTTTATATAAGGGAAAATAGTGTTTCATTCACATTCCATGATCATGATTAAAAAAGATATATTTATCCTTAAGGATTTTAAAACATCTTCAGTTTTACATATTTCTTGCCCTTTAACTGATACTTATTTGGCTTCACAATTTAGTTGACCCAACTCCATGTGGAAGACGCATACCAAAAAGTCAAGTTCATAAAGTTAATCTCTGTCTTGCCCATAGAATGATTTGGCCCCTTTTATTTTACTTTGGTCTAATCCCATGTGATCCAATTCAACAGCAATTTATGGAATGCCTTCCATTTCTAGGCTTTTTAAAAATCTTTGGTACACAAATATGGGCTCATAGTTTACTTTGAGAATCAGATGCACAATCAAGCACTATTCTCTCTTAACTAATGCTTTTGATTAATCACAAAAGAGTTATTATTTTTAAAGATCTGCTGTTAAATAAATAAATATCAACTCTCTTTGTCTTTCTCACAGTAATACCGTTATTAAATATTTGTCATATTCTTAGTATTATATTACGACCTTGGAGGTATTTGATAAAGAGCTTACATGGGTTGTGTTCATTTACTTGTACTTTGAAAACAATACTTTTGGCTACTATAGGTGTGTTTATTTCCTGACCAACTGTGTAGATTCCATTGTAGTACAACATAGTGTCTCCATATAGTTGGCATTCAAAAATGTTTCTCTGGCTACATACAGCGTATACTTTTAAAATTTAGAATTTTAAACATATTATTTTAACTTTTCATATTATAGATGGCAATTCGTATAAAATTGTGAATTTCTGCCAATCTTCCATTTATATTTTTTTAGTATTACTGAATTCTGCTTATTGTAAGTGGGAAACATGAAATTATAACATAATCAAATTCCATACGACAGAATGAGAGGAGATGTCCTCTTTTCCCATCCCCCCCAAAACATATTCATTATATTTTTAAATTATATAACCCTGGATATGGTTCCTGAAAATTCTCAATTCTCTGTCCACTCTCTAAATTACAGAGCTCATATAGTATCTTTTCCATAAAATCACAAATATTTTTCACATACTAGATATTATTGGCTACCCCTGTTCTTAATGGTGCAATGGTAGGTCAACACTGAACTTATTTTAAGACCATCCAGCTTATCTCTGGCTAGTCACTTGAGATTAAATTGATACTACTTCATGTACAAAAATAGGCTTCAATTTTTATCCCATAAAACATCAAATCCTAGAAAATTCTTCCCTTAATCGCTGAGACTCATGACTGAACCCTGCACATTGGTTGATGATTTTATACATCAATTTGGAAATTTCATTTCACAAAACAGAACATTAAGTGTGTCCTATGTGTTCTTTGTATTGATCTAGATTTTAGGGACATCTGATTAGTTTCTTTTTTCATTCCTACTTTGCTGAGCAACTTTAAGTGTGCTGTATTAATTAACCTTTCTGTAAAATGTAATAATAGTACTTTTTAGGATAGTTATCTGAATAAATAAAGATAATGTTGAAACGTAAATGCATGAAGCCACTGAAATGTGTACTAATTTAATATAGAAATGAAAGGAAAAGAGTTGTTTTGAGATTTTAATCAATTTGTTATGGCTCTGATTTATTGATTTAGCTACTTTTTATTCCTAATGCAAAATGCAAATCATTTTGTTTTGTTTTGTTTTGTTTTGTTTTGTTTGCAAGATAAATTGTTTTGTTGAAAGTCCCCCTTCTGTATTGAAATTCAAACACTTACAGGCTAAGTCTGTGTAATGGCTTTGAAGAAGTGAATTCATCTTCCTTAGTTTTGTGACTGGGGAATTTTTTTTAGTGCCCCTAAAGAGTAATAAAAATCATGCAGAAGGTGCATAGCAAATGTTGTTTGTTTATTTGTTATAACCTTTTTTTATTCTTAAAGTTTCTATTTTATTTTGCAGTTACTTGTGGCAGATTCCATTAACTATTGTGGTAGGAAATAGAAGCCATGTGTCTTCAGAAGCAATTATTTGGGTGTCTAACAAAACAGGTAAAATATATTTTTTCTCCTCAGGAACTATTTGGTTTCAGATAATTGTTTAACAACTTAACCTCTGGTTTCAGCTGTTGTAAAAATGTGCATAAAGACAAATTAAAAAGAAAATATAGAAGAATGATAATTACCTCTATAAAATTAAGTATAATATAGTATAGTTTGTACATAGTCTAATTTTAATCTGCCTATATAATTATTAAATTTATTTATGTCATTCAAAGTAAAGAGAAAATTTTAAACCAAGCATTTGTAGTACTAATTTTGGCTGTCTTAAACTGTATTATTTTATAATCCCAAATGTAATTACATTAGAATCATAACTCCCAATAGAACAGTATACCAAATAATGGAACACAGGACACATTTTAAATTCCATTTTTCTGCTATCTTGTCTTTACTGGCTCTTTAAAGAATGGGCAAGGTGATATACTCCGTAAAATCAGATAATTATAGGGACAGAGAGGAGGGGTCTTGATAGGTCATCAAAGTGTCCCCTAAACTAGGGTTAACTCTCAAGGAGCAGAGAAAGATGAGATTCTATTCTGTTTCTAAATATCTTCAAATAAGATAGTAACCTATTTCAATTCACTGCCAAAAAGCTATTTCTTGAATCCAATCTAAATCTTTCATGCTAGATGTGAAACAGGTCTCTTTAATTTCTGTTTTCTATTGAATTGAATAAAAAAGGCAATTATTATCTTTTATGCAACATTTCATTTAGATTTAAATGGTCAAGTATGTCCACACTTTGTTTTTCTTATTTCTTTGTGTTCTGCTAATTGATTTCATAACCACTGTATAAGGAGCCACAAATCTTTTTTTTTTTTTTGCAATAAGTGAGGTATAAACAAATACATAAATAAATAAAAAGTAAACATTGTTTCTGCCCCCTAAGTCTTGCTATTATAAGGGAGATGTGAGTGCTCAAAATCCATATATACAAGAAAAAGTTCTTACAGAAAAATCTAATCTACTTACCAGAAATGTAAATCCTTGTATTTCCAGTTGAATTTTTATTCAAATTTTCGTGCTATTATATTTTAACACATAATCACGTATTATAATAATGTGTTTTTATTTATATATATCATGTATAAAAGATTCATAAGTAATATAGTGATGAATTGAAATGCTTACTTTAAAATTTGGTGTTTCTACTTTTAAATTGCTTATTCTATTCTATTCTCATTTCTTAGACTTAGCATTCATACCATGATTTTGAATTCACACTATATTATTTATCATTTTACTTCTTTTTTACTTTCATGTGATTGTTTTATCTATCTACATAATTTGTGATGAAATGATGAGTGAAAACAGTGAGTCATTAACCTAACAATTTAACTGTTAGACTAAAGTCATCCCTACATAGGATTGCTAGGGACATGAAATAGAACAGTTTTCAGAAACCAAGTAAAACATTTCTCATTGGAAGGTCCAATGGAAATGGGACAATTGGAAGAGTGCAGAGATACTGATCAAATGTCAGGATCAGACCAAAACTTTTAGGCAGTGTTGGGATTCAGGGCAAGTCTGATTCTTCTTGGATACTTCCTCAAAGGTCCATTTCCCCTAACTCCCCAGTTATTTGCATGCCGTCATTCATGATAACCTCTGGTTTCGTACAGAGTACCCAGAATAGGGTCACAGCTTTTCTTGACTAATAACCACAGGTGTATTTGAGAAGTTGTTTCCACTTATAGTCTTTCATTATTAATCAGGAATAATAATAACATGATGTTTCAAAGTGTACATTTGCCTAAAATGTCACCTATATTAATCCACATGGCTGTTACACACACTATATAGTATGCACAGTGCATAACTCTGGGAGATGATATTTACATTGACTCTTATACTGATGGCACACTTCCTCTCCCCAAAGTTGTACAGTATGCAATCTACAGAGTATAATGTGTCAGTTTTCATTAAATCACAGCAGAATCTTCAGGTTGATGAAACATTGTCCCAACTGAAATGCTCACGCCTTTGTGGGGAATGCCCATCCCAAGTAAATGTTCCTTGAAAACTTTATAAATCCATAAATCTGGAAGAAGCTTCCAAGCAGGACCTAAAAGAAAAACAACCATTCTGTTTTCCCTGTTGAGTCTCATTCTGACTATATTTGGTTTTGTCTTAAAGTCCTTTATTCTGATGACAAATAAAAACTGACACAATGTACAAATTGGGGGGGGGGCAGATTGTTAACTCTTGTGTCCTTTTATATGTTATGACTTCTCTCTCTTGTTTTTCAAAATATAGTCAACTAGTATCAATAATAATGTTTTTCCATAAAAACATTAAAAAACTATTTTGGTCAATTCTTATCAAAATGCATCTTAAAAGTCCACCTTTTAATTATAACAATAAGATCAATGTTTTAATATTTTTCATTGTCAGTAACATAGATTTGATCTCAGGAGGTACTAAGGCACAGTCATTGGTAAATAATTAACGTATAAATTTGATTTGAAACATATATATTCTTGACATCTCAATTTTTTAAACCCTTTAGATGATTACCTAATTGATTCCAAGTTAAGGCATAGTTCATTTTAGCCTAAGAATAGTTTTAAAACCAATTTTTTAAATAATTGAAAGCAGGTAAAGGATTTATGTCTTTTGATTTTAATGTTGAAATACTGAGAATATAGACATTTATAAATGTAGCACCTTGGATATGGATTGACAATTAATATGTAATGGAAGGAAATAAATTTAATGCAAAATGTTAGAAAAGATTCAAAATAAAAGGGAAATTGATTCTGAAATTACAAGTAAATATTAAAAATAGTATAATGATGTAGTGTTTGCCTTAATCATTGGTTTATATAAGATTCGCAAGCCTTTAGAATGAGTTATTTTTATCCCCATTTTATATGAGGAAGTTAAGGCTTGAGAAATAATTTGCCCAAATTGTCTTAGGACCTTCCTTTTCTTTTCTAAATTATTGCCTCTAAACTACACACACATACATACACACACACACACACACACACACACACACACACACAGGATTTTAAAACACATAGATTGCTTAACTGATGTGCCAAATCCTCAACACATTGCCTTTGTGTTCACACACATGGTTCTTTATAGGTTCTACAGAGTATTTTCTAATTCGATTCTCACACAAGTCCAGTGAAAAAGACAGTATGTTTTGCTATACCTGAGTTTGTTTTACACTAATACCCTTGTTACTTTGGCTGACTTTTTCTTAGATTTAAATTCTGATTTTTCTGTAACCAGCCAAAACTGAGTAGAAAAGCTTAATCTTCCTCTTTTTATTCTGAACGTATAGAATATAAAAACAGAATACTATAAAATTTCAACTACTCTGTGCCTTGATATAATCTAAATTTTGTGCCATTTTGGATACATTCTAAATATAATTCTAGATTGTTATTACTAACATTCAAATATAATTTCCATACTTTTTATTTTGGTACTCATCACATGCCATACACACCTCATTAGGCCATTGGGAAAGATCTCTTTAAAATTCATTGCTTGCCATTAGTTAATTTGAAGAACATTTTAAAGATATAATTAACTAGAATGAAAAAGACATTTAAAAATCTATTACAAAATCTTTCAGGGAATCATTTCTCCAAAGATTTCATTTATAAGAAAGGCATAAAAATATTCATGAACAGTAATAACCTTCAGGTTTTAGTTATCAATTTAATAATAGCATACATAAAAACAATAGATGCTGCCTTTTTTATTCTTATCAGATGACATAAAAGGTGTAGGGATTGTTTTCCTATTTTAATTTGTCTCTCTTCTCCCTATAAGTTGTTTATTCAATAAGCTTATTTACTTATAACTTATTCAATAAGTTTATTTTTAAAAATTTTTAATTTTTTGTAGTTTCAAGTTTTTATTTAAATTCCAATTAGTTAACATATAGTGTAATATTAGTTTCAGGAGTAGAATTTAGTGATTCATGAGTTATATACAATACCCAGTGCTTATCAAAACATGTGCCCTCCTAATACCCATTACCCATTTAGAGCCAAGTGTATCACATGAGATTAAATTCCGATCCAAAATGTGAACAAGAGATAACTTTATAAAACAGATCTCATATCATAGGAATCCATAATTGTTTCAGAATTGTCAAAACCTGAATTATGTATTCATGTATTAAATTTGATTATTTTTTAAACTTGTTTCTTTAATATTGTAATTTCTTCAAAAAGTAATGACTTTTTAGATGTTAATGATCAAATTTGCTCTTAACCCATGAATTCAATCACAATTTAAATATGTGTTGTTATACAATCCTAGTATTCTTGAAGACAGAGTTATGATTACTTAAGGGAAACAATATCCTCAGTATTTCAATCTTAATTTTTTTCACTGAATTCTGACATGATTAATTGAAATCTCTCTTCATAAGGTTAGGCCATATCTTTTGTTAATTATTTGTTTTTATTTTTATATCTGTAAAGTGGGGTGACATTCTGAAGCTTCATAGGAATTGTGTGGATAAGCATATTAAAGTTTTGAAAAAATGCAAAAACAAAGTATCAGATGGTTGGGGAACTATTAATATTTTAGAGAAATAGCTGATAGATTAATTTTTTTAAAAATAGCATAGATTAAGCTGGGTAAAATTTCAAATTAAGGAAAATAGTTCCTTTTTGCATTGAGCCACAGAATTGGAAGAGACCTTAAATTCTATTACTTAGCTCTTAGGTTATTTTCAGTGGCCTGAGCTCAAACATTTATGTCTAGGAGAACTGGAACAAAAATCTAACTGTCTTGCTCCTGTTCTAATTCTTGTTTCCAATGCTATGTCCCTACTTTTCAAATCAATATAAGAATGTGAAAAGTATATATCATATTACAGTAAAAGTGTTATACCATCTTGTATCCATAGAATATGATGTAGTAAAAAGGACACCAAAGTCAGAAGACCTGAGATGGAGCATTTCCAGTTTTCTTGGACAATTCGATTAACCTGTCTGAGACTCATTTCTTTATCTGTTCCAACAGATGCTATTTATAAAAGTGGCAGGAAAGCTGAAGTGCTATTTGAAACATTAAACATTAGATTTTTGTATTCAATATACATTTTTGGTTTTACTTTACATTTATAAAAATTGGCAGAACGTAGCATGCTTTAGATTAATGAGCCCACCCCATTCTAGACCTGAGCAATTAATAATCATTAACGTTCAGCCAATAATTTTGGGGTCACAACCTCTTCCTTTGTGGATTCTAGTTGAGAGAGAATATAAATTCAGTGTTTAAAAAAAAAAAAGAAAGAAAAAGAAAACCTGTTTTGTAGGCTGACGTGTAAAAACCTTGATAACAAAGTGAAAATCAGAAATTATGCATCTTACTCAGAACTGACACAAATGGTTTCTGGGATGCATTTTCTGGTTTGGAGTCACTGTGGAAATTAGATAGACCATTATGTGTGTGTGTGGGGTGTGTGTGTGTGTGTGTGTGTACGTACAAATTACAAATTTTAAGTAAACTTAATACATTATGTAACTTCTATGAAACATGAGTCCTGAGGACATCGACAAAATGATTAGAATTGTAAACTACGCTTCTGTGAAGTCAATAGAAGCTGACATCAAAGTGAACAGAGTTCACTATCTGTACCATATTTGAAGGAGTTAAATATTTAAGTTATAAGATTGTTTTCATGGGCTTCCCTTAATTGAATTAGCTGGGGAATATGAACAAGTTACCATTTTCCAAAGTGATTCCAATAAACAGAATTTATTATCTTTGTTCTAATTATGTATAGAAATATTAGATTCTTAAGCAAATGAGGTTCCTTTTCCCAACATTATTGATGATACTGGAAAGTCTGTTATTTATTTATTGGTACCTCCAAGAAAGCCCAAGAAAAAAGACAAGGAACAATAGTGACTTTAAAATAAATGAGCCCTGTTGTTTTAATCACTTTCTTACTGAATAAAATAAGTGGAATATGCACCTAAAGTGTTTTCTTTTATTCTAGTCACATATTTATATACAATCTACCTAGAAGCCACATGAGTACATTGGCAGATTTCTTGGTTACATTTATCTTGAGAAGAACACTGTGTATAGGTAATGGGGTTTTATCAAGAACAAAAATGTTAATTATAAGAAAACAATTAATTGAGGTAATAATGAGTAACCAACTAAAGGTTTTCTAGTAAATTCTAGATATAGTGATTAATTGATTAAAGAGTAGATTTCAATTAAGTATTTATGATGGTGTTCTCTTTTAATTATTGGTAATGTAGTATCTGCTATTTAGAAAATATGCTTCATATCATTTTAACCCATAATTTTAAAATCTCTTTTACCCCCCAAAATGCTGTTTTCAGAGCACCACAGAATAACTTTGGACAAAGGAAGCTGGTTGCTGGGGAACATCAATCAAACTGGCTATTTTAGAGTCAACTATGATTTAAGGAATTGGAGATTATTAATTGATCAATTAATCAGGAACCATGAGGTAAACTGGATTTATTCATCAAAGATCTGTTTTGATATGTGAACACCTGCTGTTTTAATTCTAAGTGATTCCCTTTTTTTTTTTTTTTTTCCTTTTCTGGTTGACCTCCTAGGTTCTCTCTGTCAGTAACAGAGCAGGTTTGATCGACGATGCCTTCAGCCTAGCCAGGTATGTTTTCCAGTGGATCTTCACAATAAAGTTAATGCTCATAAGACTTCCTCTAGTAAGCTAAATGCGATAGGTTTTGATAAGAAACCTTTTAAGAACAATTTCTATCTCCCATTTTTGTATTTGGATATGAATTATATTCAGGGTCCCAAACTTTTGATCAATAGTAGCCATAGGGTATTTCTGAGTCAGGAGAAGCTTGATCAATTTTCACTGTAAGTTCAATTTAACACTAGAGATTAATAATCCCTTCCCAATTTCATTAATGAACTCTACAAAATGACCATTGTGCCATATTTAATTTTTGATGGAAAATACCTTCAAGCATCAGCAATTTTTTTCCTAACATATACTCATATATCTTTTTTTAATGTTTTTTGAATGTGATTCATTATGAAAGCTTGTGCTATAAGACAGAAATAAATATTCCACAGAGTAAAGCTGTTCTGGACAAAATGTATATCAATCTTATAGCAGAAGCCTTTAGTTGTACTAGTTATAGTAATATTTACATTAGTGTCATAATTAGATTTATAATGTTAAAATGAGTTATTCCTTCAAATAGTCATTAAATACTTATTTACTTAAAATAATGTTGATTATAAACCCAAGCTATACTCAATGTTGAAATTAAATAGGAAAATAAACTCAGTCCTTTTAATATTTGAATTGTTTCACATCCAAGTACAGTTTTAATTTTAATAATCTGACATTATTGGGCAAAAAATGAGAAATAATAGTGCTAGAAGAAGGCCCACCAAGATAGCAATGGGTGGAGATAGGGATTGAGATGTAGCTTTTTCTCTACAGTAAGATATTAAGACTTCAAATAAAGTATTGAGTATGACATAAAGATTATTTTGACATAGAAGTTTAAATATTTTCTTTCTTGACATTTATTTACTCATTTTGAGAGAGAGAGAGTTTGAGCACACACACCTGAATTGGATAGGGGGAGAGAGAGAGAGAGGGAGAGAGAGAATCCCAAGCAAGCTCCACGCTGTCAGCTCAGAGCCTGACATGGGGCTTGATGTCATGAGCTGAAATCAAGAGTTGGATGCTTAGCCAACTGAGCCACCCAGGTGCCCCAACATAAAGTTTAAAAAGGGCAGAAAAACAATAAGAGAGAGTACTTAATGTAACCTTGCATTGAGAGAGAAGCAGGAAACAGAATTATGTTAAGAACACCACAAGGAAGGGTTTGGGAACAAGAAGAGAACTAATCCCACCTAATTAACACTTAATTAAGCACTTAATTTTTAAGTGTTTTAAGCTAATTAAACACTTAAAAGGTTCCAGACACTGTTCTACATACAGCAATTTGTTTAATTCTCACAACAACCTTGTGAGATATGTAGATATGTATTATTATTATTAATTATTAATTATTATTAGTCTCATTTTATAGGTACGGAAACTGAGGCTTAGCGAGGTTAAGTAACTTGCCTAACTAAAGTCACACAGCTAGTAATTGACAGGACCAGGGTTTTGTCTGTGTAGTCTGGCTGCGGAGCCCAATGCATGCATGCATATATATACATAATATCAGCAGTAATAGTATTTATTATAATGAAAAATCCAAGCAATATAGAAAGACTGATGGGGTGTGAAATGGTAGTTCATGTGAATTCTTACAGGTTTGAAATGATGGTGAGGAAGCAAATATGTAATGATGTCCTTAAGATGGAGGGCAGATGAAAATGTAAAGGAAGGGATCTTTGACTTAGATGCATTAAATTATTTTTTAATGAAATTCTTTATTTGATTTGGGTGGATGAATTATTTTTTTTTTCAAAAATTAAATTCCTTGTTGACTAAGATAGAACATTGCTTTCAATTCCAATTTTGGAAGTCTTAAATGTTTGAAGTAAATAATTTCATTATCATTTATACACATTCACCAGGAAAATATTCGATTCCCATTGAATATATATTAAAATTTGTTTTATTGATAATGAGATAATTTCCCTGTTGATATGCAAGTGAATAAATATAAAATCAGATTTCTACAGGCAAATGCCCAGCACTTACTTGGAGTTAAAGGTTATCTTATTTCACTGTTTTCTAGTAAACTTTCATAGTTTTGCTACCAATCTGTATCAACCTTCTTTCAGTTTTCTAAGCATAGCATGCTGTCTTTGGCTTCTTTAAAGATAACAAACAGAAGAGTAACAAATATTTACTAAACATATGTTCCAGGTACTATATGGAGGCTTTTATGAATGACGTTGTTCAGTCTTCTCAGTAAACCCTTGGAATGGATGTAGGTTATTATAGCCATGTTATAGCTGAGATGTAGAGGTGAAGAAGAGTTAAGTCACTTAGCTAAAGGTTGCACAGCTTTTAAGTGAGGGGTGGAGGTGAGAATCAATAGCAAACACTGGCACAGCAGAGCCCATGATCTCATGTCAGAGTGACTGCCCATTATGTGAAATTCCTTCCCACTCTCGTGCCCTATTATCTGTTGGGAGTATTACTATTAACTAAAAAAAAAAAAAAAAAAAAAAAAGGGAAAGTGACATCCTGCGGACCTGTATTGTAGAAATTGTCACATTGTGGTTCAAGCCCTTTCTGGGCCCCTGATGATTATGGCATAACTTTGAAGATAGGGCTTTGTCTTATCCTTATATTCCTACTGCTCAACTTTGTCTTTAGTACAAGACTATGCTGGTATATATTTGTTGCATGAATTGGTAATTAATTATTAATTATTCAAACTGTCAGCTTTTATGCCTACTATTATTTTGTGCAATTAGGTAAACATATTCTTAGGTACTCTTTTTATAGTTGTTTTTTAAATCTATAAAAACCACATGAATGCATTGTAACTGTACAAGATTAAAACAAAAGAGTGATGCAATGTGAAAATTTTCTTTTACTCTGTTTCATACCTTCCCATCATGTTTACCCTCCTCACAGATAAAATTATTAATATTTGGTGTGTATCAACCCAGCCATTTTTTTCTTTGCATTTTCATACAGTTTGATTTTTTTTTTTTATGTGAACAGAAAGAAATGCATTCCATTCTCTGACTCATTTATAGGAATTAGTCTGGGAGCTTTATTGCGTTGTTTCCATTTTTTCCAGTATTAAAATCAAGACTGCCATGAGTATCCTTGAACAGTCTTCTGTTGTGTGCATATGTGCATTTTTATAGGATAGATACCTACAAGTGAAATTTTTGGTTCAAAAAATTTAAAAGCTTTGATAAATACTACAAAATGTATTCCAAAAGCTTTACCATTTTAACCCTCCATCCACCATGTATGAGAGGATCCCGTCCCCTCAAATTTTCCATAATGAATAATAAACATCTGTAAAATTTTTGACAAGCTGGTAGCAAATTGAGTTGCTACAGTACTAGTTAAATTAACTTGTCCACCTTTTCATACACATTTGGTACTTGTATTTTTTTTTTTCTTCTGTGAATTCCTTCTATGTTTTCCTATTTATTTTAGATGTATTAGGATATTAATCCTTTTTGTAGTGTACATTTTTATAGTATTTTCTCTTAATACTATGTCAATTTTCTTTTTTACTTTGTGATATATTTCATCATTCAAAGACTTTTAATTTGTATGTCTTGTCATTCTTTTTATAAGTTCCTAGTTCTCTGGTCCTGTCTCACTTAGAAGGACTTCTCTGAATATTATGAAAATATTGTACTTTTTAAACACTATTTTTTTTTTTTTTACATCTAACTACTCAACCCTTCCTCATCTAGTTAATTTTTGGGTATAGAATGGAGTAGAGGTCTAATTTTCTTTACTTTAAAACATTTTTAACCAATTATTTCCATATTATTTTAAAAGGCTCCCTTATTCATACATTTGAGTTGATATGTTTTATCTTAATGCAAATGGTCATATTTTAGGGAATTAATTCGGTTCTGTTTAATTGGTTTTTTGTTCCTTTATGAGCTCATACCATATTGTTCTAAACAGTTTACTTACCTTTATAGTATGTTGTGCTTGAAAAAGTTTTCTCTCATTCTTGTTCAAAATTTTACATATTTTCTCTTCAGTATAAATTTTGGAATCAGTCCGACAAAGCCCATTTAAAAATCCTGCTGTAGTTATGACTTGATATGCATGGGATTTACAAATTAATTTCTAAAGAATTAACATCATTCCAAATGTAAGTTTTCAGTATCAAGACATGTTACTTCTCCCCATTTATTCAGGTCCCTAAGTCAAGCTTTATGATTTCATGTACATAAATTCTGGTAATGTCATATTATTTCCTCATTTTTGTTGTTGTTTTAAAATTTTTTAAAGTTTTTATTTATTTATTTTTGAGAGAGAGACAGAAAGAGAGCAGGGGAGCGGCAGAAAGAGAGGGACAGAGAGAATCCCAAGCAGGCTCTGCACTGTCAGCCCAGAGCCCGAGGCAGGGCTTGAACTAAAAAATCATGAGATCATGAACTCAGTCAAAACCAAGAGCTGGTTTCTTAACTGCCTCAGCCACCCGGGTGCTCTGATTTCCTTGTTTTTTGTTTGTTTGTTTGTTTGTTTGTTGTTTTTTAATTTTTTTTTTATGGCATGCGCTTCTATAGAAAATGGTGCTGCTTCTGCACATACGTATTCTGATTTTTATTGCTTGTGTATAAGGAATCAATGAATTGCCTCGCAAATGTCATTGTGTTATAGCTTGAACTTTGAAATTAGTGACTAAAATGTCTAGATTTTTGTTTGTTTTTGGTTTTGGTTTTGATAAAGCATTGTTAGATTGGGTGACACAAAATGAACAACATGCATTTCTCATTTTCAGTGAATTCACAGTCTAGCAGTGATGATACACAGTAGATAATTAATCATATTCAGTACATAAGTGCTATGAATAAAATATTATGAAAGCGTTGGGAGGTAAAGAATTAATGAGGCCGAGGAAGATTATGGAGGACATCATATGGGAAATAACATTAGAAGACTGAGTTTACTATGAAAATCCATGAAAGGTTTAAAAGTAGGAAATGAGAGCAGGAAGAATGTGGACCGGAGGGCGGATTTCTGCAGAAGAACTGTTACAACAGTCATGACTTGTGCTGCAGCCTGAGCAAAGCAGAGATAAAGGCAGAATGGAATTGGCAGCCAGATAAGGTAGAACTCTTACTGAAGACATTTATTAGTGTAATATGTGATAGAAACTGAAAATTTAGAAGATTTGCAACGCGAAGTATAATGACCACTGGATTTGAATATTTAAAGCTGTTAATACGCTCTCAGTACAATTTTAAATTAAAAGGGTGTACCACTGGATTATGGACTTACGTGGTATTTTGTTTGAAACTATTCAAAATACATGGAAATTGTTTGGAAAATTTGTTCATATTCAGAAGAGTTCCAGAAATAAATTGCCATCATCATCATCATCATCATCATCATCATCAACTTTGCCCTGGACAGTTACTGCACTGATTTATTTATTTAGTGACCAGTTTCCTGGGGAAATTCAATCATGCAGAACCCATGCCAGTTTATTGCGTTATTAATATTACAACTTTTTGGGGGGCTGCATAGCATATTTTAAAATTTTCTACTATAGGCTATTTGATTAAGGATCCAATCACTTAAAGAGCCTTAACAAGGGCACATTATTACAACTTAGTTTGCAAACCTTGTTAAGGAATAAGATAGCAGTCATTTCTTTTAAAGTATTAGTGTTATATTAATAGCAAATATAAGGGCCTGTATCTGGAGATGATGAATGTCACACTTAGAAGTGCTCTAAGTATTGGTGAGCAGTCATGTGTAGTGCTTAATATGTGTTTGATGCATATATAAGTTAAAAAAATTAATGCATACATTTCTATCCACTTGTTTCAGAATTTATAAATCTGAGACATGTTAGGAAAACTGGAAATTCAGTACATGAGCCAGTGAAAATATAATGGCTCATGAAGAAGCAAATTATGAGAACATCCCAAACCTACTCTTACATGTTGTTTTTATTTCTGAGCCCTAGTTCCAGGACTTGTAACAACATTGTTAAAATCACCTAAGCAATGTTTGCAAACTGAATGGTTGTAATCTGCTCCTCATGGAACTTCTTTCATCATGGCTCTTATTAGAAATTCTTCTATGTCTTCTGGATGGCCCTCCTCTACCTTGTTTAAAGTTACTCTTGCAAAACACCATTGATCATTTCTTCACTCAACACAGAAAATAGTAGCATGATATGACTGAAAAGCAACTCCATCCTGATTGGACTAGATGAAGAGCAGCTTTTCACACTTTGATTGTTTAAAGATAACATGCTGGTCTTTCGTAGATAAAATTGAGAAGGAAAGACTTAGACGTCCTTTGTGAGAAATAGGTGGCAGGCTGGACTTTTCGTCCTGATTCCCCACTGTGTTAGATAACAGGACGGCCTCGCTTCTGCTGAACATTGCTGTGCAAAACCTGGTTAAGGATCCTGGGTCCTTCCAATACTGTCTTCTGCTTTATAAATTCTGATTTTATGAAGAATGTTTAGTTTTGGAATTCTTTATTCCATCCCTACCCTTTCCCTTTTTTAAAGTACTGTAAAATCTCAGCATAAACATTTTTCTTTCTTGTGTTTTATCATGGAATCATGAGAGTTATTAATAATAATAGAATACTGATTAAAGTGTATTTTATATTATACTCACTGAGCAAGGAGAGAAGGATGATTCTTTAGTTGTTTGTATTAGGCTCATTTGGGAGAAGTATCCATGTATGATTATATTCTTATTTATCTTCTGTTAAGCCACCAGAATGTGTGTGCAAGAGGATTCCAATTAAATATTTATGAAATTCTGAAAGTGATAAAATTGTTTATTGCAAAATAAGATTTATTGTTGGCTTTATGCTTCCAATCTTCTGCCATTGACCAAAAGCATTTAAAATTAGCTTATAGTTATCTTCTCAGCCTTTCTAACCAGTGCAGATCTTTCCACACTATGAGTAGTGACTCACAATGAGTCTGTTTAAGAGCTTCGTGGCCATGCCTGCAAAATCACAAAATCCTTCACATCTCCAAGACTGAGGATTCTAATTATCTATTTGTCATCATCAGCTAATGCTCCTCTTGAGATACACACACACACACACAAAATCACCTTGGACCCTTCTCATTTTACACCTTTCTGCATGCAATTATTTTAAAATTCATATCCGGAAGACCTCTAAATTAGTCATCATTTATGCAATGCTTTGCCACAGATAAATGTTAAAAATACTCTGAGAGCATTTTCAGAACATTTTACTATAATGAGCTCAGAATCTTCAGCTTTGTTCTGATGATAACCCAGTAAATGCCTGAAGTATATTCCTGAATTTTCAAGGTAGATTGTTCCTACAGGCACACCCTGGTTTGCTCAAGGTTAAAAGTAAGGTAACACATTCTGTTGAGCTATATTTAGAAATCAGTTGAAGGTGGAGTCACAGATGTTGTCCTTAGGATAAGGACTTAGGGGGAGCTATCATATGAGGTACTTCTGAGAAGTTATACCTTCTGAAGATTAAAGGGCAAGCTTGTGACTCTTGAGGAGGCAAACTTTCTTGGAAACTTTTCAATTGTACTGTGTTAAATCAAAGGCAGACTTGTAACCTTTCACCACCAAATTTTTGTTTCACCTCCATAGGCAAAAATGTTTTAATATTAGTGCCTAATGTCTGAGATTGTTGAGTAGAGCATAAGAGAAATTTTGACATCATTCTTTAGGTTTGCTCTATTTTCATGGCAAGCAGGCTGTACTCGTGAGTCACAAAACTATGGGTGATATTTGTAGGTTATATGGATTTGCCATTGTTTTAAGAATAAAGAGTCTAAATTGCCAAATGCAAGTACGAATTTGTTTGAATAGGTGTATATACTTATGATCTTTAGTATCTCACACATTAAAAATAATTTTTATAATTCTCACCATAGTTAGTAGCATTGTCATATTTAACACCAATTGTGATTCTTCTATTTCTTTAAGAATTTTGTAACCGAAGCCTGAGATTTCATAAGAATTTGCTGTAGGCTTTCTGACCTTCCTAAGAATTATAAATACTTGCCTTGTCACAAATAATTTACTTAGGCAGAGGTCCCTCCAAAATGTCCATTTGAGTCACCAACTTCCCTTGAATAGTTATTTGTAAGGCATACTTTTGACATAAAGGCCTAAATATTCCTCTGATCTGGGATTCTTGAACTGAGATAGTTTTATCTTAGTGTTTCTCCTTTCTTGAGTTTGAGTTATCCCTTCTGCTACTTGCTGCAAATCTTTTGCATATTCAAGTACAGCACTCCTTTGAGCATGCTCTGAAAAGCCACCTGCATCAGAATCACCTGAAATGTTTTATTAAAAATTGCATGTTCCCCAGACTGCCTAGAAAACTACATTTCTATGAAGCACTGCCTGTAATTCCAACACATACAACAATGTGAAAACCACTGCTTTTGAGTCCCAGAGGGTACTTATGGCATCAGGTTAGACAGGCAGTTGCTTCTTTGAGGTCAAGAAGTCTCAGAGTAGGCATCCTTAACAGCAGGCAGCATGGTTTTGTTCGGATTCTGGAGTCCTGAGATGACCATTCAACAACCAGGGCATCGGAGAATTAGCTATAAGTATTCAAAAATCCTTTTTTATTCTTACTATTAAATATGTTACTATTTCAGATATTCCGTCTGACAGCTGTAAACACAACTCATAATTTGGATGTCACTCATAATCTGGGTGTCTCAGAAATTTTTCCAAGCGTGGAAAAGTACTGGAGGGTTCTCATATAATTAGGAGATACCTTTATGTTCACATGAGCATACTGGCACATATCAGTCATGCATATGCATATTGAGCTCTAATGTATTCAGTAGTTTTCCCTGGTGAAAGGCATGGCAGAATTTTCTTGCATACTAATCCGGCATCTAGACCGGGAATAATCTGCAAATCTGTTGATAGTGCGGGTAAACAAGAACAATAGAGCTACCTACAACAAGCGTTAACTGAGAGAAAAGGGTATCTTTAGGTTTTGTGGTTATTCTGTGATGTTCTTTGAGGGAATCGGGTACCTAGAAAGATGAAGGAAAGAAAAGAAAAGTAAATAGGTTCCTTCAGCAAGGAGTATGTGATAAGAAAGAAGAAAATGAGAATTTTGAGGTAGACTCAGTTTGTCAAAAGATTAATCCTTCTGGCATTTGTTTTGTTAATATAAAGGCCTAATTTTAACAAAGATGCATACTCTGGCTCTCAAAAACCTCCTTTCGTTTTTATTATGATAAATTATAAAGAAGTCTTTAAAATGAGGACTGTATGAATATAGGTATTAATAGTGGTTTTATTTTAGAGTAATTACTGCTTAAAGTTATCTTGTCATGATACTTTCTCACCTGAGAACAGAGATTCAAAGGGGCCTGATAATCATCTTTCTTAACAAACATGCTAATCAGTGATTGCTAAAGTAAGAGCTGCTTCTGTGTTTCTCCCAGAACTCAAACAGTCTATTTTTGAGATCAATAGTTATTTACCTAAATAGCAGTGCGCCCTTAGTAAGGAAACCAGGATGAAGGTAATAGAAAATATGTATTTCACAGTAGTTCCTACTTGCCATGAAAATATAGAAGATTCCATCTTTATATTTGAGGAGGCAATAATTTGGGGAAGAGGGGAAAGGAAAAGAAATTTAGTTCTAACATATTGTGCAATGTAGGTGAGTGATTCAGATGAACACATACTCTTGCTTATGAGGCAAATCTTTAAAGCCTTTGGGAGATGATTTGAAATACATGATGTTCTCCTTTAATTGCATGCAATTTGAACTATTCTGTGTGGGATGCTTCAAATGCCCTTACGTGGAATGAAGTACCAGTGAAGAGGCCTTCACTATTTTGGATGTAAGAAAACATCAGATTAGGAAAACCTGGCTTGTTACAGCTGTGCCAGAGCCTTCTTTAATGTTTGTTATTTAAAGATGTGAACTCAGGCCAACTTGGAAGCTAAAAAGCAGTTCTGGGACCTGTGGAGTCAGACCACATTTGAGTCTCCGATTGGGTTCTCCCTTCCTAAACTAGGAATGGCCTGGAGTGTGGTTGATTCAAGCCTCTAACGGGAGGTAGGCAGAGGTTTCTGGTTGCTTAGCTGCTTTACCTAATTAGGATAAGGATTAAACAGAAGTTCAGTATCAACCCTCCAGGTCACCAGGTGGTTATGCTAACTGATAGGAGTGAAAAGAGAGTTTGTAATAAGAAAATGTTAGTCTAGCAGTCTATATATGACAAATTCAAGTAAAACTAATAGGCTCTGAAGAGAATAATGATTATCAGAGAGCTTTATGTGGATGCTAACTTAAACACACTCTAAATTAGTTAAGAGTCCTTGGGAATGCTATCAGAAATGCCAAAATAGAAAGAACTTCAGGTGGAAATTAGTTGGTTTTGCATTCCCAGTGTGCAAATGTATTGGAAGTTAATTTCATAAGCTGGGGGCAGATCATGGCCAGATTGAGGGAAAGGTTACTTCTCCTTTTCTACCAATAGAGAGACTAAAATTATTACATAAATATAGTTGCTGTGCAGAGTAATTAGGCCCCTTGCCTCCAAGATTACCATATTTTTAAATTTCCATCTTTGTGGAGATTCTTATGTTTCCTTTCGATTTTTTAAATGTTACTGCATTATCTTAAATTTGACATTGATAGACTATCAGTTATTTCTCTGAGTATATGAAGAGCTTATGAAAAGTTGTGTTTCAATAAAAGCCAAAGTAATGTGTAGGGTATTTCATAAATTATATATGCAGTATGAACATTAATGAGTTTGTTGACTAATCAATAATTGGTAGATACATGGATTGAAAGGTGTGGAGAACAAAGAGCCGTGATACTTATTTCATGCTATGATGGAATCACTGTATTTGGCTTCAGAAAGATGATTTCATCATGCTTATTTTCATTTGAGAAAAGTAATATAGAATTTTAAAATTTGAGAATCATAGCTGATGTTTAGTTCAAATAAATTCAAGTGATTTTCTTAGTGAAAGGAAGATATTACTGAGATAAATACTTTATATACATGATTACATGAAATAATTATCACTTGTAACAATAGAAGGTTACAAATGTTTCATGAAGAAATGTCTAAATACTTCAAAGATGCACCAAATTTAGAAATATATGTTTCTAAAGTTAGAAACATATGTTCTTTGTTAGTCTGTATTCCATCATAAAAATGCGTAAGAAATTAGTAGGAACATCTTACAATAATTACTTACCTATTTGTATGTGCTGTTAGCATTGATTATCTGTTTTTCATTGCAGGTAAGTTAATCAGTTTCTAAAGTGCATGTCCATGATATTAAAACGAACTGTGAGTTCTCCTTATCCTTAATAGATAAGTGATATGAGAGCATGTTTTGCAAACAGGCAAAATGAAACTAATGAAAAGAATGAGAAGCACTTCAAAATGCTTTTACTGGGGTGACTTTCTTTATCTTAGTTTTTGAGGCTCATTAGTAAGAATAATTCACAAATGGAAAACTCTGAACACAAAGTTGGTCAGCAGTATCTTCCAGTTATATAGTAACAGCTTTTTACATTTGAAAGTGCATGGAGGTTACAAATATATGTAGAGAGAATCCCTGTTTTCATAGATATTGTATTACAGTATAGAGGGATTATGGTCAGATTGTCATGCAAACAAATATATGTTAGATGGTGATATTTTTACAGTAAATAAATAGTAAAACAAAGAATGGGAGTGTTTGGAGAAGAAGCACATACAGGGAGTTTAAGCATGGTGGTGAGGGAAGCTCTCACTTTTCAGTTGGCATTTGAGCAGTGACCTAAAAGAAGTAAATAAGAGAGCTATCCAGGAGTAGAATATTCTGGACAGAAAAACAGCAAGTACAAAGGCCCTAAGGTAGAATGTGCTTGGTGTGTTCAAGAGAGAGTCAGATGGATGTGGCTGTAATGGAATGAGTAAGGGGTAAAGCAGGATGGCATGAATTTAGGGAGGTAACAGAGTATTGATCATGTGAGGCCTTTCATTGCAATTGATTTAATTTGTACTTTTCTGATGGTCAATGATGTTGAGAAGCTTTTCATGAACTTATTTGTCATCTGTATATCTTCTTTTGTGAAACATCTATTCAGAACTTTTGTCCATTTTTAAAAATTTGGGTTGTCTTATTATGGAGGTATAAAAATTCTTTAGTCTGAGACAAGCCTATTATTCAGATATATATTTTGCAAAAATTTCCCCAAGTTTGTGGTTTGCCTTTTTATTTTTGTGACTTGTCTCTCAAAATTGAAAGTTATTAATCTTGAAGAGGTCAATTTTATTAATTTTTTCTTTCATAATATGTGCTTTTCATGTCCTGGTTTAGATATCTTTGCTAAATCCAATAGTACAAAACTTTTTTTCTATGTTTTTGGCCAGAAGACTAATAATTTTAGCTCTTTTATGTAAGTGTATGACCCATGTTTAGTTAATTTTTGTGATTGGTGTAGGTTAAGGGTTAGGTTTCACTGTTTTCATGCAGATATCCAGTTGTTTCAGAACCATTTGGTAAAAAGGCTTCTTTTTCCTTTGTCTATGGCAGTTTGGTCAAAAATCGATTGACTATGTAAGTTAGAAATCTATTTCTTGGATTCCGTAGCCTGTTCCATTGATTTATATGTCCATCGCTATGCCAACACCACACTGTCTTGATTACTTTAGCTTTATGGTAAGTCTTAGGATTTTGGTTGAGATTACTTTAAAAATATAAATCAATTTGGAGAGAATTGCTATCTTAATAGCCATGTCTGTGACATAGCTCTTCATTTGCTCAGGTCTTTTAAAGTTTTCTTTTGTTGTGCTTTACAGTTTTCAGTGTGCAAATCTTACACATCTCTTAATAAATTTATTCCTGTATATTTTATCTTTTTGTTATTGTAAATAAAATTGTTTGTAAAATTTTGCACTTGACTTGTTAGTTGCATATATATATATACACACACACACATATACACACACACACATATCATATGTAAGGCCTTTCATTGTAATTGAATATATATTTTAATTTTCATTGAAATATATATAATTCATTGTAATTGTATATATACGTACACACATCATGGATGCGTGAACTGTAGCCCACAGGCCAGCCACTAGCTTTGGTGAATGAAGTTTCATTGGAACATAGCCAGGCCCATTTACTTTTATATTGTCTATGGTTCCTTTCTTGCTACAAATGTGGAATTAAATTTTGCAACAGAGACTGTGTGGACCACAAGCCTGAAATATTTATTATCTGGCCCTTTAAGAAAAGGAATGCCAACCCCTCATTCCTAGAAATATACTTGAGTTTTCTCTATTGACCTTATGCCTGCAACTTTGCTAAACTTGCTTATTATTTCTTACAATTTTTAAATAGTTTCCTTAGGGTTTTCTGCAAACACTGTAATGTCTTTTGGAAATAACAATAGTATTACTTCTTCCTTTCCAACATTTATGCATTTTATTTACCTATCTTAATAAAATAATTTTGAAATGTTCTCTACTATATGATTGTATGGCTGTATATGGCATAATTAATTTAAACATATTATTGGAAATTTAGGATGTTTTCAAACTTTTACTTATGAATAATTCTAAAGAAAATTTTTGTGCATGCAGTCTTTATTATTTATTGGTTGTTTACTAGGATATATTTTTGGAAGTTTGATTATCGAGTCCATGATGTAAACATGGTTAATATCACTGAAACACATGGTCAAGTTGCCACTAAAGATGGGCACATTTCTTTCAGGAAGAATCGGGTGTTTTCTAGCTTGGGTAATCTTAAAACTTATGTTATAAATTTCACTTTTCATATTATCCTATTCTTCAGGCCAAAATAAGCTTTAGGAATAACTATTGTATAAAAATAATTGGCTGCTCTAATTTTTAGTTTCTGAAATTATAGTGGTTAAGATCATTGACTCTAGATTTAATATGAATATTAGTCCTAACTCTAACAAAAATGTAACCTTGAATAGGTTACTGACTCCTGTCCTTAGTTTCCCTAACTACAAAGTGTGGATAAAAGGGTTTCTATATCACACTTTTATTTTTTATTTTTTTAATTTATTTTTATTTTTATTTTTTTATTTTTATTTTTTTTAATTTTTTAATATATGAAATTTACTGTCAAATTGGTTTCCATACAACACCCAGTGCTCATCCCAAAAGGTGCCCTCCTCAACACTTTTATTTTGAATGTTAAATGAGATCATATAATAAACATGGTAAGTGCTTAATGAATATTTTCTGTTACTGTATGACAGTCCATTATAGAGCAGCATCTACCACGACATTCAGGAGACATAAAATATTGAACGGAGACTTTAGGGCTAGAAAAGTAGTTACTCTAACATATTCCTGTTTTTCCCTAGTCTTACCTCAAATTATTCAGGATTGATTTTATTGGAAGTGTATATCCATATACTCAAGTAAAAAATGTATACCCAAGTTTAATCCAAGTCTATTCTGATGAAGGTTTTGACTCTCAGTTTTCATCCTACTTTATCTTTCTCTATAACATATCTTCCTTAGCTTTATTTTGTTAATTAAATTTTTTAAACGTTTATTCATTTTGAAGAGACAGAGACAGAACATGAGTGGGGGAGGGCAGAGAGAGAGGGAGACACAGAATCCAAAGCAGGCTCCAGGCTCTGAGCTATCATTACAGAGCCCGACACGGGGCTCGAATCCATGTACCTACCGTGAGACCATGACCTGAGCCGAAGTTGGACGCTTAAACAACTGAGCCACTCAGGTGCCCCATTCGCTCTCTTTTGATAGCAAATATCATTGTAATCCAGAATACTCATTCCAATATATACCATGCAGTTTTAAGTATGAAGATTTCATGTTAACATTAAATTTAGTGACTTTGATAATTAAATGCATAAAGGAGATGCAAATACATCTGAATAAAGGCAGATACATGATGTTGAAAGCAAGGAGCTCTTAAAAACAACATTCACATACAAAACACGTTTTTTTTTCAGTTAGAAATGTGTATATTTCATTTCTTCATTAAGTAAATGTTTATGAGGAATCTACTATACCGGTGTATTGTATTAAACATATGAACTGAAGAATTTAATAGAATATCCTCAAATGCCTTAGAATTTAGAGAGATTATGATCTCACAATTATCTAATGTAAGATTTTATCTAATGTAATACATTGATCTAAAGTAGTTAATGTTTTTCTAATATAAATGTTCGGTGTTTTAAGAGCACATATAAGTAGTTTTAAAGGAGGGAGTGATCACTTCTGTGTGAAATGCTCGCAGTCTCCTACTCCTTCATGAAGAGGTAGCAACTGAGAAGTTAGGGTGATCTTTGAAAAACATGTGGAAGAAGGAAACAAGTAACATTACACAAATAATGACATGACACGTACATCTAGGGTTATCTGGTAATAGATCTCAAGCATTTTTTTAATTTTTTTTTTAACGTTTATTTATTTTTGAGACAGAGAGAGACAGAGCATGAACAGGGAAGGGGCAGAGAGAGAGGGAGACACAGAATCTGAAATGGGCTCTAGGCTCTGAGCTGTCAGCACAGAGCCCAAAGCGGGGCTCGAACTCACAGATCATGAGATCATGACCTGAGCCGAAGTCGGACACTTAACCGACTGAGCCACCCAGGCGCCCCTCAAGCATTTTTTTTAACAAAGTATAATATATGCCTTTTTTAAAAAGACTTTTTTATTTAAAAAATTTTAATTCCAGTGTAGTTAACATATAGTACTGTATGAGTCAGATGTACAGTATAGTGATTCAACAATTCCATATACTACTCAGTGCTCATCAAGATAAGTGATCTCATCCCCATCACCTATTTCACCCTACTTACTTTCTTCTGGTAACCATATGTTCACTCTCTATATTTAAGAGTCTGTGTTTTTGGCTTGTCTTGCTCTTTTTCTCCATTGTTTTGTTTCTTAAATTCCACATGAGTGAAATCAGATAATATTTGTCTCTCTCTGACTGGTTTATTTTGCTTAGCATTATACTCTCTAGATCCATCCATGTTGTTGCAAATGACAAGATTTCATTATCTTTTTATGGCTGAATAATATTCCATTATATACATGTGTCTCTATACACACACACACACACACACACACACACACACAAACATATTCTTCTTTGTCCATCCACCTATTGATAGACACTTGGGCTGCTTCCATAATTAGGCTTTTGTAAATAATGCTGTAATAAACATAGGGGTGCATATATTCCTTCAAATTACTGTTTTCATATTCTTAGGGTAGGTATCCAGTAGTGCAGTTACTGGATCAAATGGTAGTTATATTTTTAAGTTTTTGAAGAACCTCCATACTCTCTGCCACAATAGCTGCACCAGATTGCCTAACCACCAACAGTACACAAGAGTTCCTTTTTCTCCACATCCTCACCAATACTAATTATTTCTTGAGTTTTTTTCTTTTAGCCATTCTGACAAGTGGAGGTGATATCTAATTGTGGTTTTGATTTGTATTTGCCTGATGATGAGTGATGTTGAGCATCTCTCATGTGTCTCTTGACCATCTACATGTATTCTTTAAAGAAATGTCTGTTCATGTCTTCTGCCCATTTTAATGGGATTATTTGTGGGTTTTTGGTGTTGAGTTGTATCAGTTCTTTATATGTTTTGGATACTAACCCTTTATCAAATATATCATTTGCAAATATCCTCTCCCATTGTACACATTTCAGTTTTGTTGATTGTTTCCTTTGCTGTGCAGAAGCTTTTTATTTTGATGTGGTCTCAATAGTTCATTTTTGCTTTTGTTTCCTTTGCCTCAGGAGACATGTCTAGAAAGATGTTACAGCCAGTGTCAGAGAAATTACTGCCTGTACTCTCTTCTAGGATTTTTATGGTTTCAATTTTCACATTTTAGGTCTTTATCCATTTTGAGTTTATTTTTCTGTATGGTGTAGGAAAGTTGTCCAGTTTCATTCTTTTGCATGTTGCCATCCAGTTTTCCCAACACCATTTGTTCAATAGGCTGTCATTTTCCCATTGCATATCCTTTCCTTCTTTGTCAAAGATTAATGGACCATATACTTGTAGGTTTGTTTCTGGGCTTTCTATTCTGTTCCAGTGATCTATGTAACTATTTTTGTGCCAGTACCATAGTGTTTTGGTTGCTAAAGCTTTTTAATATAACTTGAAACCTGTAACTGTGGTACCTCTAGCTTTGTTCTTTTATTTTCAAGACTGCTTTGGCTGTTTGGGGTTTTTGTGCTTCCATACAAATTTTAGGATTGTTGTTCTAGTACTGTGAAAAATGCTGTTGGTAGTTTGATAGGGATTGTATTAAATGAGTAGATTGCTTTGGTAGTGTAACAATATTTATTCTTCCAATCCATAAACATGGAATGTCTTTTCATTTATTTGTGTTGTTTTTAATTTATTTCATAAATTTTTATAGTACAAGTCTTTCACCTCTTTGGTTAAGTTTATTCCTAGGTATTTTATTTTTTGTGTAATTGTAAATGAGATTGTTCTTAATTTATCTTCCTGCTACCTCATTATTAGTGTATAGAAATTCAGCAGATTTCTGTGCGTTGATTTTGTATCCTGCAACCTGCTGAATTCATTTATCAGTTCTAGTAGTTTTTTGGTGGAATCTTAAGGGTTTTCTATATATAGTATCATGTCATCTGCAAGTAGTAAGAGTTTTACTTCTTCCTTACTGATTTCGATGTCATTTATTTCTTTTTGTTGTCTGATTGCTGTGGCTAACGCTTCTAGTACTATGTTAAATAACCGTAGTGGGAGTGGACATCCCTGTCTTCTTACTGACCATAGAAGAAAAGCTGTCAATTTTTCCCTTATGAAGATGATATTAGCTGTGGGTTTTTCATATATGGCCTTTATTATGTTGAGGTATGTTGCCTGTAAACTACTCTGTTGAGGGTATTTATCATGAATGGAGCTGTACTTTGTCAAATGCATTTTTGTATCTATTGAAATGATCATATGGTTTTTATCCTTTCTCTTATTGATGCAGTGTATCACATTGACCGATTTGTGAATATTGAACCACCTTTGCATGCCAGGAATAAATCCCACGTGATCATAGTTAATGATATTTTTACTGTATTGTTCGATTTAGTTTGCTAATATTTTGTTGAGTATTTTTGTATCTACATTCATCAGAGATAATGGCCTGTAGTTCTCTCTCTCTCTCTCTCTCTTTTTTTTTTTTTTTTTGGTGGTGTCTTTATCTGGTTTTGGTACCAAGATAATACTGGCCTCAGAGAATGAATTTGGAAGTTTTCTTTCCTCTTCTTTTTTTTTGGTAAAGTTTGAGAAGAATAGATATTAACTCTTCTTTAAATGTTTGGCAGAATTCTCCTGTGAAAATGTCTGGTCCTGGACTTCTGTTTGTTGGGAGTTTTTTGCTTACTGATTCAATTTCATTGCTGGTAATAGGTTTGTTCAGATTTTTCTATTTCTTCCTGCTTCAGTTTTGGGATGTTATATTATTCCTAGGAATTTATCCATTTTTTCTAGGTTGTCCAATTTCTTGGCATGTAATTTTTCTTAATACTCTCTTACCATCCTTTATATTTCTGTGATTTTGGTAGTTATTTTTCCTCTTTCATTTCTGTTTTTGTTTATTTGAGTTCTCTTTTTTCTTTTCTTTTCTTTCAACTTTCTTTCATCTTTCTTTCTTTCTTTCTTTTTATGATTCTGGCTAAAGGTTTATCAATTTTGTTGATCTTTTCAAAAAACAGCTCCTGGTATCATAGATCTATTCTATTGATTTTTTTTTCATTTCTATATCATTTAATTTTGCTCTAATATTTGTTATTTATTTCCTTCTGAAGTTGGGTTTTGTTTGTTGTTTTTTTTTTTCTAGTTCCTTTATATGTAAAATTAGGTTGCTTAGATAGGCCATTATTGCTCTTAACTTCTCTCTTACAATTGGTTTTGCTGAATCTCAAAGGTTTTAGACTTGTGTTTTCATTTTCACTTGTTTCCATGTGCTTTTTTATTTATTTTTTTTTATTTCCTGGTTGACCCATTCATTGTTTAGTAGCATGTTATACAGTAATCTCCATGTATTTGTGCTGTTTCTAGATTTTTCTTGTGGTTGATTTCAAGTTTCATAGCACTGTGGTCAGAAAAGATGCATGGTATGACTTTGATCTTTTTGAAATTGTTGAGGCCTGTTTTGTGGCCTAATATGTGATCTATTCTGAAGAATGTTCTGTGAGTACTTGAAAGGAGTGTGTATTCTATTGTTTTAGGATGGAATGTTTTCGCATTAACCAATATGTCATTCAAAGCCACTGTTTCTTCACTGATTTTCTATTTGGATGATATGCCCATTGATATGAGTGGGGTGTTAAAGTTCCCTACTGATATTGTATTACTGTTAATTAGTTTCTTAATGTTTGTCATTAACCATTTTATATATTTGGGTGCTGCTATGCTGGGTGCATAAATATTTACAACTATTACACCTTGTTGGATTGTGTATAGGGTCTTTCTTTGTCTCTTGTTACAGTCTTTGTTTTAAAGTATATATTATCTGATAAGTATTGCTTACTCTGCTTTCTTTTCACATCCATTTGCAGGATAAATGTTTCTCTATCCCCTCACTTTCAATCTGCATGTGTCTTTAGGTCTGAAATGATTATCCTATAGGCAGCATATAAGTAGGTCTTGTGTGTTTTTTTATCCATTCTGTCACACTATGTCTTTTGATTGGAGCATTTAGTCCATTTACTACAAAGTAATTATTGATAGATATGTATCTATCACCATTTTGTTACTTGTTTTGTAGTTGTTTTTGTAGTTCTCTGATCCTTTTTTCTTTTGCTCTCATCTCTTACAGTTTGCTGGCTTTCTTTAGTGATATACTTGGATTCATTTCTCTTTATTTTTTTTTGCATATCTATTACTGATTTTTGATTTGTGGTTACCATTAGGTTCATAAATAACATATTCTACATATAGCAATGTATATGAAGTCTTATGTTTGAACCCACTTTTTACTCCTCTCCTTCCTACATTTTAGGCATGTACCGTCATACCTTACAAGCTTTTATTTTGAGTCCCTTGATTGATTTTTACAGATATACTCATTTTTACTGCTTATGTGCTACCTACTTTTCTTATTCTTACTTGTGGTCTTTCTTTCTACTCAGAGTTCCCCTTTAACATTTCTTATAGAGCTGGTTTAGTGGGCATGAGATCTTTTAGTTTTTGTCTGGGAAACTCTTTATCACTCCTTCTATTCTGAATTATAACCTTGCTGGATAGAGTATTCTTGGCTGCAGATTTTTCCTTTCCTTTGATTATATCATGCCCCTCCCTTTTGTCATGCAAAGTTTCTGCCAAAATAAAAAAAAAATCTGCTAATAGCCTTATGGGGTTTCCATTGTATTTAGCTGTCTTCTCTACTCTTGCTGCATTGAAATTTTGTCTTTATCACTGTTTTTTGCTATTTTCACTACTATGTGTCTTGATGTGGACCTTCTTGGGTTGATTTTGTTGGGGGTGGGGTTCTGTTTACCTCCTGGATGTGGATATCTATTTCCTTCCCCAGATTGGGGAAGTTTTCAACTATTACTTCTTTAAATAAATTTTCTGCCCCCTTTCTCTCTCTTCCTCTTCTGGGATTCCTATAATGCAAATGTTACTATGTTTGATGGAATTGCTATCCCCAAGTCTATTCTCACTTTGCAGAATTCATTTCTCTCTCAACTTTTCAATTTGGTTATTTTCCATTACTCTGTCCTCCAGGTCACTAAATCTTTTTTTTTTTTTTTTTTTTTTTCCTGCTTCCTCTAGTCTTTTGATTTCATCTACTGTATTTTAAATTTAATTTATTGTGTTCTTCATCTCAGATTGGTTCTTTTTTTTTTTTTTAATCTCTTTGTTTAGGGTCTGACTGATGTCCTCCACTCTTTTCTCAAGCCCAGTGAGTATCTTTATGATCATTACTTTAAATTCTATACCAACCATATTATATCCATTTCACTTAGGTTTCTTGCTGTCGTTTTGTCCTATCCTTTCATTTCGGACATATTCCTCAGTATTCTCATTTTGTCTCACTCTCTCTGTCAGTTTTTGTATGTTAGGAAGGTGAGCTGTGTCTCCTGCTCTGGAAAGTAATGGCCTTATGAAGAAGAGGTCCTATAGTGCCCCACAATCCAGTGTCTCCTATTGACCAGAACCTAGCACCTCAGGGGTATCTCCTATGTGTGTTATGTGAGCCCTGCTCTCTGGTCTTGGGCACTTTTTCCTTCAGTCCAGTCATCTACAGTGACTCTCTGCTTCTTATGGGCAGTGTTTAGTCCCTGTAGTGTTAGTAGACCAGTTTTAACAAGGTGCATGTTGGTCTTTTGTGGCACAGGGCCCACTGCTGCCACCATCACCAAGACCAAAGTTCCACAAAGTGTGTGAGTCAAGAGGCAAGGTTTTGGCAAAGTTTGTGCTGGTCTACTGAGGGAGGGGACCTGTGGCTCCAGGGCTAAGGCAAATATGACTGGAAAGGGCAGACCCACCAAAGAGCAGTGGTGGGGGCAGGGCTTTGTGTAAGCAAGTTTAATAGTGAATTTCCATGCCCTGCTGATTCCTGCAGGTGGCCCTGTGTTTATGTTGGAGAGTAGGGGAGGGAAATGGCACCTGCGAGCTCCTTTGTTCCGGGAGAAATTCCTCAGGGAAACCTGCTCCTCTGGGACAGGATCTGTGATTAGTAAATAGCTCTTGCTCTAGTATGCCCCAGACATTTTTTAAACTGCTGCTTTTATGCTGTATCTCCTCAGGCTGTTTGTTCTGTAGTCTCTTTAAGGGTGGAGACTCAGATTCCTATTGCCCTCTAGGGTCTCCTAGAAATGAGCCTGCTGATTCTTAAAATTCCAGGCTTTAGATCCTGCTGGTTTTAAGAACCAATGAAATTTGGCCCCTTTGGTTTTCAAAGCCAAATGTTATTGGGATTCTTCTTCCCCATGTAGACTTCCCTGTGTGATAGTCTGCTTCTCTTCTCCATGTGTGCAGCTTCCTCCCTCCTGTGGACAGCCCATGATCTATTTAACTCCTCCACCATGTCTCTGCCTATCCTACACACTTTGATGTGGCCTCTTCTCTAACTTTAGTTGTGGAGTTTGTTCTACCAGCTTTCAGGTCATTTTCTGGGTTATTTACACTGATGTGAGTGATATCTAGATATATCCACAGGACTAGGTGAGCTTAGGGTCCTCCTTGGCTCTTGACCTCAAGCTTTTTAGCAGTCAATGGTATTTCAGGATAATCTTCAAGGAGACCTCAAAATAAAGTGACTGAAGCAAACACATTTTTGAAGAGGAAAGTGGACATGAAGAGACCAGAATGAGAAAGTTAAAATGATAATATCTTTTTGGAATTTAAGTTTTAAAAAAGGAATTCCTTGCGATTATGAAAATCTGCTCCCAGTTTTGGATTAAGAAGAATGCTCAGATTTCAAATCTCTGGATACATAGAGGGTGTCCAAATTTTGGCTTTACCTATTGAGAGTGACCTGCCAAAGTAGAAACATCATTTAAAATGTTCCCTTGGCTAACTAGTTTCATTTTTTATGTGATTCAGTTTTAAACCATATTTTGCTGAATTAAATCACTAATGAGAGAGCTCTATAAGAAAGTACAAATCTGTTACTCTGGAGAGTATAATGTGTCTCTAGTTTTACATTGCTATATGGCAATTTACTGATGATCTGGAAATATAGATTCCTCTCTCTATTAAGCCTCACTGAACTGGAAATCTTTTGGAGTTTCTTATGTTGGATTCATGCTTAGATTATTATAGTGCATGGATTTCCTTTTTAACTATAATAATTTTTGTGGTATTTTTAATATTGTATTTATGAGTCAATAGCAACTTCTACTTTGATTAGGAAAAGTCAGAGGGTTTTGTATATTATATATATTATATATATAATATATATAAAATAGAAATTATATATTTGGCTTCTTTAAAACTGCTAGTGTGCTATTTTTCCTAATCTACATGACATAATTGAGGAGATAAAAGGAGAAAAAAATCCTGTTACAATCTCTTCTTTTTGTTGCAATACAGTATTCTTATAAACACCATTTACTGCAGAAAATTAAGTAATACTTTTTTAATTGCCCAAACAAAATGAAATATACTTAACCAACTCTGTCCTCCACAAATGGATTGTGTCATGTACACAGCAGGTGGAAAAAAAAATCCACGGGTTTATACTTAGTAATTACCAGAGCTTAATATCAGTGATTGTATTTTTGTATTTATTTGGAATCAACATTGTCTTTATGCACTTTTGATTTCCAAATGGCCCAGCTAAAGTCCTACGCTGTTTTTCTGTATTAGAAAATCCTAAAGAAAATGTTGCCTTCACCTGATAAAATACAAGGAGTAAATGGGGTTGCCATCTATTTTTTTTCTTTTTAACAAATGAAATGCTAATTTCCTTAAGTTTGTTTTATATTCTTCATCAGCAAACTAGGGAACCAAATGATACCTTCTGAAATTTTGTCTTTTGAATACAAACCAAAGTCCAAAATTCAGCATCTCCAACTGAAGCACAGATCTCTATATCAACTCTGGAAACCTATGAATTAATAAGGTGGTGTCTTTCACACAACCAATTCTCAGTGATAGTACAAGGATACAATAAAACCTGCCATTCAAGATGGGGTAACATGGAAGTCATTGGAATTGTTGTGAAAGACTCCTTGGATGAGCAAAGTTTCTTCAATAAATTTGATTTTGCCTTTTGAGCACAGCTTCCTGGTCAAGTTTTCTTAGTATTCTCTGCATCTGCCCTTTGGGAAACTTTTCCTTTTCCATTCTGGACATATATGAGGTGAGTGTTGGTCATATACCTTCCTTGGGTGCCATGCAGCTTTATATCCCACTTCCTGCCTATAGAAGTTTGAGTACATAAGGATTGTTTCAGATCTTAAACAGTTACACAATCTTTTAGTCCAAGATTGTAGCATCTTTGGTAGAACTCTTAAAAAGTTAGTGGGCTTTCTATATTATTCCAGGCAATTTCAACTTGGGGATTATCCTGAGTTCATCGCTTTTCAACAGGAGAACCACACCCCTTTGGCTTTTCTCTTGAGTTATATCTTTACTTGATTTGCTATCAAGTAAAACTCCTTCATGACCCAACCCAGGGTTGTTCTCTTTAACAAATAGCCCCAGGTCAATTTGGGATTGTCTCCATGCTAGCAAGACAGAAGGGACAGGGAATGGAGAAACACACAATGGGCTTTAAGTTGCCTGTCTGGAAGACTCACATCGCTTCTGCCTACTTTCCCCTTGTAGAAATCAATTGCATGGTAATACCTAATTTTTAAGGAATCAGATGAATGAAGTCTAGTCATGTTCTCAGGATGAAAAAAGAAAGGATTTGGTCAAGAGCAAGGTGAGTACTCCACAGGTATCAATTGAATATGGTACCAGAAATAGATGATAGTACTTGTTTCAACACAGCATTCCTAGGACCTGGTCATTCCCATGACCATTTTTTATTTGTTTATTCTGAATTGTTTTTTAAGAATGTATAATTGAAGGAAATGAAATATATATCAATTTCTGCTTCAACACCAACTGCCAGCAACAAGGAAGAAAAGAAAAGAAAAGAAAACAAAACAAAACAAAAGAAAGAAAAGAAAGAAAGAGGAAGAAAGAAAGAAAGAAAGAAAGAAAAAGAAAGAAAAAGAAAGAAAGAAAGAAAGAAAGAAAGAAAGAAAGAATAAAGAAATAAAGGGAAAGGAAGGAAAGCAAAGGGAAGAAAAATGACTGACAAATACAATGAATTATGGGCCCAAATACAGAATAATTCTGAAAATAGATGACAGTATTTACAGATATTTGCAGACCCTCTGTGGGACACAGAAATCTATAAAAATGGAAGGCAACTCCTTAGAGGGACTGTATTATTTAGAATAACAAAATCTGTTATTTTATTTAACCATGACAGTTTACATTGCTGGATCTTTCTCCACATGAAGAAACAAGCAACACATTCAGGCCTGAAAGAGCAGACATGCAAACCCCCAGTTTTTCAGAAAGCAGGGGACAGAAATGGGGTGGGGAAGAAATATATATGGCAGTTGGCTTGGCAACCATTAATTGAGACAGCTGGAGAGAAACAATTAAAAGCTAAATCACCACAATGAGAACCTGCAATATACAAGGTCGAACTATGAATCACACAGCTGTATGGCATATTCCGAAATGGGACTACGGAGCAGAAATATGCCCCTAAGCAGATGGAACTACTGATTTGATTAGAACCAGGTATGAAATAACAACCCTAAATGTAAGCTGCTACTGCTCCAACCTATTCACCATGATTGCTCTTCAGCCACAACTTAACAGCAACTGCTTTTTACTGGATGGGAATTTCCTTTTCAAATATGAGTGCTGTTTGAACATTAACCAGACTTAACTCCATGGAAGTATGGAAAGATACCATAAGAATGATAGTTAAGAATCATAGTAACAACAGAAGAAGAGCATCAAGTAAATAATTCAAATATACACACCTATGTGATTTCAAAGAATTAAAACAAAGAAATGTGGGGGTTTTGCGGGATTTGTTTTTTGAAATAAGACTTTAAAGAAAACATGAAGAAGAATCATAAAGAGATGAGGCAACAAAGAGGATGAAAGTGATCTGGCATTGCAGGAAAGAAAGCCATGTGAGAAGCAGTAAAAATTACATAGATACAGGGGAAAACAGTCGGGGGACATGGAGAACAAGCCTGAGATAGTTGAGATAAATGAAATGGGAAAAACAGTAACCATCATCATGTAAATAAGACACATCTAATGTGTGTGTGTGTGTTAGTGTATGTGGATATGGATGCATTTAATATTCATTAAAAAGAACACAATTAAAAGGAATTTGAAGGCATACAAAGAGTAGCTTTCTTCCAATAAAGACTTGACCATGCAGATTGAAAGAGTACCCTGTGTTTTAAGAAAAAACACAGAGGGATTAACAGTGAGGCATATCTTGATAAATACACTGAACTTTAAAAATTAAACAGAACAAGTTCCCTAGCAAGTGGAAAATTCAGACTGACTCAGAGTTCTATAAGCCAAGAATATTCCAGTGGATAGAATACAAATCTTTTCTATAGTCAAGTTATCCTTTGCCTACAAATGAATGGTGATGAGGCTTGAGTGCCCTTGCACATGGAACAAGGATAAAGAAACAAGAGAATTAAGGTTACAAAGTAGAAGGCAAATCTTTAAACTGAGAAAATTTAGAAATGGTTCAGCAAGAGAAAATCCAGAGGAGACACAGAGTTTAGTAGAAAGTATAAGTCTGATTATTTCCTCATCTTTCTTATCAGGAAATAGTTGATGCAGATTTAACCATGAATAAATCAATAAGAAAAATTATCTTAAGAGAGCTTAATTGAGATGAAGTTCCTTTTGAAAAAACAGAGTAGCAGATGTAGGGTTTTAAAGAGTGTTTCAGTCACATGGAGTGACAGTTTTCTGTCATTTTCCTAAAACTACAAATTCTTTGAAAGACCCCATCACTTTGTCATTTTTCTTTTAAATTCCTACACTTTAATGTTAAATATGTGATTCTTATGAAAATTATTGTTGTACTAGAATTATACATTAAATAATAATGACAATGACTTTTATTAATTTAAGATTCAGAATTTTTGCTCATGAAATTAGTATTCTTACTTGAGACAAATTTCTAATTTTGAAAATTTTATACCAATTTTAATAATATTTTTGAACTGTGATCATTTTAGCAAAATATAAAATATTTTAAACATGTGATTCTTATTAAAAAGAGATAGTATTTTATTTTTATAGTCATATTTTTTTAATAATGTAAATTAACTGACACTTTTTTATTGTTTTGTATTTTCATTGATGCTTCAACTTTAAAAAATTACTTCCTCCAAGTGGTAATGATGGGTAAATTTTCAGGCAGTAAGCAAGGACTTCACTATAGGACTGTTATTAAAATTAATGAGTGTCATCGTTAGAACACAGTAAATCTATACCGTTAATGTTCTCTAATTGTTAATCATCATTAAGGAGTTAGAACATCATTATCATTACTTTTTTTCCTAAGTTTTATTTGAACATCATCAGCATTAAAGAAAATCAAGGAAAGGTTAAGGTCCTGTATTTCTGAGCTGAGGATCCACGATTAATTAAATATTTTTATATAAATACTATTATCTTCAGAATTTTGTGACCCTGGAAGTTGAAGGTAAAATGGAGAGACTGAGAACTATGTGCTATTTGAGGAAGCTACGTATCGCCCTGACCTCTGTTCCCAGAGGTTCTATAATTTGTCTACATGTCAGTGTCCCAAAGGAGAAGAATTATCTATTATAATAATGTACAGTTCTTAGCTGATTTCTAAAAGAATTTAATATACTTTAATTCTAAAAATTGAAAACTTCCTCAAATAAATCCAGAACTCCTTGTGGGTACAAATTGTCAACTAAGTTAATCATATTGTTTCAGTGCCACTGTTTACTTTATCCCCTGTGGCTCAGCAAATTTGTTTATCCTTGATAAACAAACACCTTTCTTTAGATGATCATTTAGCTCCCTTATGAACAGGAACAAAGTACCAAACGTTTAACATGCCTGCCTCGCCAAAGGTGATATCAAGTGGGTACAGCTCTCTTCTTTTTCAAGATATGAATCCTTTATATATATATATATATATAATGAATTATATAGTTGAAGTCCTTTCTCTATCTCACCGGTAATAAAAAGTATTTTTACCTTCCACATTTCATCTACAATGCCACTGAGTGGCTTTTAACTCTAATTTGGAATGTAGTATAATATTCTGAGAGGCAGGAAAATATCACTTTAAATCATAAAGAATTAGATTAGATATTTCATTTCAGCATAAGTAAAGATGACTATTTTACTAAGAGGAGAGAAGGGGACAATGTCTGGCACACAGAGAAGTTGTGTCCTTTTCTCTCCCTTTCTATCATGCACTACTGTTGCTGGAACTCATTTCTTTGACATGCTAAGAGCAGTTGTGATTGAATTTAGGGAAATGTGGATGATTGTTATCATTACTAAATGAAAAAGACTTTTTTCTTCTTTGGTTGAGTAGAAAATGTGGAAAGAAAAACAAACAAAAATGCTTGTCACATTTTGTACAATCTACATAAGACAGATGATGGGATATTTCTCTAACTGATGGCTGAGTAAATCACCTCATTTTCATTGTTTCCCCGGTGTTGACCAACGTGCTGCCAGCCTGGCTTCTCACTTCTGATTTAAACACATGAGTCAGAATGACTTTGGAGGGTTGTGATACTCACGGATTTATGGGGCACTTGTATGTGGGATTCTCATCACTGTACAGCAACCCTGTCGTTTTTGTGACAGAGCCTGTTTGACTGGTTTTGGATTTATGATGGAAATAATTCAGAACAGAGTAATAATTTTCCCTTGGCAATTACACTACCATTTGGTACTTTGTCCCTAAGGGGAAAATGAATGCGCTGGGATCTATCCATGAGTTTAGTAGCTCTGTGTGAGGAACAAATCAAGGTCAGAATACAAATGCAGAATACATGGTTGCTGAATTCTCATTCTGGTTCTTCAGCCTGAAGACTCTCCACGTTTCTGTGGCACTTTACAGTTTATAAAATACTCTTTGATTTCTTGTCTTTTAGCTTTCATAGTGACTCTGGGAGGTAAATACCATTTCTCTCATTTTGTAAGGGAGAAAAGCAAGACTAGAAATGTTGCCGTCCTTGAGTTTGTTATTTGGCAAATATTTATTTATTTTTTTAAGTAGGCTTCATACCCGATGTGGTACTTGAACTCAAAACCATGAGATTGACAGTTGCATGCTCTACCAACTGAGCCAACCAGACACCCCTTCGGCAAATATTTTTAAACATAGACAATGTGATGGGTTTATGATGCACACTGCACACAGAAAAAGAAGACTTAGTCCCTCATCTGTTTTTTTCTTAACTATTTATTATGAATAATTTCACACATATACAAAAACCAGTAGAAGAGTGTATCCATTGCTCTGCATCAGCAATTATTCATGGTCAGTCTTATTTCAGCCACATCTCCATCCAACTTTTCATACCATTTTGAAATGACTTCCAGACATTATATCATTTCATAAAAATAATTTTTACTATGTATCTCTTAAAAAATGACATTAGTAAACATGGTGACCTAAAGTTAACATTTCCTCAACAATATCAAAATCCATTTAATTATTTAAATGGTCAATTGTTTCATAAGTGCCATAGGTATATATATTTACAGTTTGTTTGAATTAGAAGCCAAATGATATTACTGCTCTATGATCGGTTGATGTATCTTTTCAGTCTCTTTTAAATAATTGATTTTCCCCTTGACCTTTAAAAGTGAAAATCTTTCCAAGTTATTTGGGGAGGAATGAGCTTGTTTGTCCTACACGATTCCCACTGTGTAGATTTTGTCTACATGTCAGTGACTGCATCCCCACTGTGTACCTTTATGTGTTCTTCTGTCCTCTCTATTGCCTATAAATTGGTAGTCAAATCCAGGGCCTTGATCCATTACAGGTTTACATTTTTATCAATTTTACATTTTATCAGTTTACTTCACAATTGACTCTTTATGAACACATAAAAGAAATAGTTGTCTTTTTATGACATTTGCAGACCTTACTGTTCAATACCAAAATCTATTGATTTACTCGAGGTTGCAAAATGGGGATTCATTTATTCTTTTTTCATTCATAAACAAAATAGTTCTCTCAAGGGAAACTTGTTCTCATTTACTACTTGGTGACCCAGTGATATTGTTTTTAAGGAAAGGCAGGATAAATACTTGATGTTTCCCTGTATTTTTCAGTTTCAAAAATAATGAGCCAGTTCTCTAGCATGCTCCATAGTGACCAATTATTTTGTTTTGTTTTTAGTTAAGAACCATTCTGTCCTATGGATTTAAGTATATTTGATATGTTTAATTCCATTGCAGTTTTTATTCTTACTGATACTCAAAATGTTCTAACTCTGGCCAGGAGCTTCTTCAAGTTGGCTGGGGAGCCCAGACTTAATGAGTTTCTGTCACTTTGCACTTGTTAGGTTCCTTTTATCACTTTTGGTGGCTCTTCTAAACCCTTTGCACCTGAGTCATTTCTCTCTTCTTCGTGGCTAGATTACACTCTCTAAAGTGTTTTGTTTTTGGTTTTGTTTTTGTTTTTGTTTTTGTTTTTTTTTTGTTTTTGTTTTAATGCATCCATTTTGGACTGAATCTTCCTGCTTAATTATTCACCTTGGTGTCAATCTAAAATTCAGACCTTAGCTGTATGTTTAGAAAATTATGTACAGAATTATAATGGCCCATCTATGTAACCATACCTCTATGAAAAAATTGGGAGAGGGGTTGACTTGGTTTTTAGAGTTCTTGTTGAGGTTTTTAATTGAGGCACACCATCTAGGCCCCAGGAGTCTGCCCTACATTTATGTCCAGAGAGCATTTTCCCCCATGCTCCATATGCCATTATTCAAGTCGTCATTCTTTCGTTCTCAGTCTGTGTCTAGGACCCACACACTTCCCATAGCCATAATTATTCCTTTTCTGTAAGACTTGCAGATGGAAAATCTTCTGTAGTTTGAAATATTTCCTCTTATTTGAATTAAAGATCATAATTTTATATGATTACCCTCCTTTCTTTTGTAGACCACATCCTAGCACTCTATTAGTTTTGCCTGCATCACCAATATTTCTGAAAGGAAAATGTTGTTGCAATGCATACTCTTTATGGTAGATATATTGATGCTGAGTCAGTCTTTCCAGGCCAGAGTCCAGTCTGAGGGTGTTCCTTGTTTAACCGAGATTAGACAAGGTCCTGAAGGATCCCAGGGAATTGGGGGCAGTGGTGAAAAAGTGGTTTTGGTGGAAGTGGTCCCAAATGACCAAAGTCTAAAATCTTATATCAACAATAAACCCACTAAACCCCCCATTTCAAAGTCACAGCCATAGACCAAACTACTCTCTCCTTCCCCATATGTTCTATTATATTATGTTTCCTTCACAAGGCCTCCAAGGATTACTCCCACGAGACGCCCCCTATATTCCTCTTCTCACTCTTTCCTTTTACTAGAAGATGGGAGAGGGAATACAAAATTACTTGCCAGGACTTTTTGGAATGGTGATAAGAACACTGGTGCTGGAAGACTAGGTTCAAACAGCAATAGAACTAGGTTCAAATTTGCAATATGATCCTGGAGAGGTTAGGTAACACTTTGAGCCTCAATTTTGATCTGTAAAGTGGGGATAGTGATATTGCTGAGCTCGGAAGATTGACATGAGGATTTCATAACATAATACACATGTAGCACTTGGCACAGGAACTGACACACCAGGGAATGCTAAATCAGTGCTGGTCACTACAGCGACTGTCTACCTCTTTCCCTTTTTCATACACCAGTTGCTGATTGGTGAAGCCTGAAAATGTGAACTTAGATTTGCCAAGATCCACAATATTTCATAACTTTAGCATGATAATTCCAATTTGGCTGTTCCATCCAAAGAAAATTATCCAGAACATATAAAAGCATTGTGCACAAAGATGTTCATAGCTCTGTTACTTATGTATGCCCCAAATGCTCAACAATAGTGAACTACATTTATCTTTCCAATGGAGTGTTGCTAGAACTAATCCAAAAGTAATTATGAAGAATTCCTAATAGTATGGAAAATTATTGCAAGTAAAATTACAAGTAATTTTACAATTACAAGAAAATTACAAGAAAATTATTACAAGTAAAATTACCAGTAAACTTTTATGCACAGTATAATAAAATCTATACAAAAAGCGAAACTTTTGACAATATTAGACAAGAGGAAATATACCTGGTTATTTTTTAAAGATTTTTTTAAAGCTTTTATTTATTTATTTATTTATTTATTTATTTATTTATTTAAGTAATCTCTATACCCAGCATGGGACTTGAACTCATTACCCTGAGATCAAGAGTCATATGCTCTTCCAACAGAGCCGGCCAGGCGTCCCCCAGTTATTTTTAACTGGTTTGGTTTCAATCATGTTTTTCTTTTTTCTTCTTTCCTATAATTCACATACATTTCGCTAAAAAGCAGCCAAATAGGAAGTTAGAAGCTCCATTGATTTATGGACTTTAGGTTAATGATTTGATATCTTGATGTCAGTAAATTCAAACTCTGCAAAATCCTGCTGGATTTTTTAAATTCTTTTTGCTCCCAAGTGGCTGTGTAGAACATTGGACAATTTCACTGCCCAGTAAAGCAGAATTCCGTATCAAATTTAAGCATTGTATTTTCCATGGAAATCATAAGCTATGTGGATTATTTTCTTGGTGGTCTTTCATGCTATTTTTCTGAATTTAAATTCTGGAATAATTCTGCTAATTAACCCAAAGTGGAATGTGCAGCTTCATATATATAGCTATATATTCTTTTAACATGTGTTCATTGCCTAAATTATTTCTCAGTGACCTTTCCCATATCATCTGATTTTTGTTGTTTTTTTTTTGTTTTTTGTTTTTTGTTTTTGGTGTGTGTGTGTGTGTTTGTGTGTGTGTGTGTGTGTGTATGTGTGTGTGTGTGTGTTTGTTAGCAATTAGCAGTAAAAAATGCCTGGATAAGCCAGCCTTTGGAATATTTTTTTTACCTGATACCTGCATAACAAACTCTTTCTAAAACAAATCTCATGTCTTAAAAAAAATCATTATGTCTGTTCTCATGTCATTGACTTCTTTCACTAGGTATATGTTTTTCTCATAAGATTAGTCTGTATAGTGAGAGAGGGAGAGGGTCAACTAGGAAATCATATTTCACTCTGTTCTCATCTTGGAGGACCACATGACATATTCGAGTTTCCTCTCTACAGCAGCCAGAGTCACCCTTTTAGAGCATAAATTCAGATCATGTCATTTCCCAGGTCAAAAACTTGCAGTGGCTTTCCATCACCCATAGAAAAACAGTCTGAAGCCCTTCTTATTTAAGAGCCTTCATGATCTAGCATACCAGCCTCTGTAACCTCGTCATAGCCTGCTCTTCCCCAACTCACTCCACTCCAGCCTCGAAAGCCTCCTTGTTATTCTTCCAACATCCTGAATTTGTCCCTGTTTTAAGACTCTTGGCCTTGCTGTTTCCCAGGAGGCCAAAATTCCTCTCCCGCCAGATTTGCTCAGTGTGTTCTCTGCTGTCACACAGGCAGGTGTCCTCACTGATGCCTTAAAGTCATTCCCCCATAATCCTCCTGTTCCTAATATCACTTACTTCACCTTCTGAGCACCTGGGCTAGGGTTATCTATTTACTTTTGTACAAGACTTAAAATGGTGAGTGCTATGATAGTGATGTGTAAACAGGTGTTAAAGGAAGGGAGAAAGACAGCATTTAACTATAGTTCAGAGTGGCATTTGGGGGGGCGGTCTCATGTGGTAGAATCAGTGAGAGCTTTCTTGTCAGTGTTGGTTTTCAGTTCCAGCTCTCTCACTTATTTGCCAAATAAGCTTGGCAAATTGCTTATCTTCTGTAAGCTGTAGCTTCTTCATATAAAAAAAAGGCAGGGGTGTTCATAGTAGTACTGATCCTGAAGCTTTTAAGGATAGTAAACTAAAATAAACTTAGACCATCTTTCTTTAAAAAAATTTTTAAAATTTATTTATTTAAAGTCAAGTTAGCTAACAAATGGTGTGGTATTGGTTTCAGGATTAGAATTTAGTGACTCATCACTTGCATATAATACCCAGAGCTCATCACAATGAGCCCTTCTTAATGCCTATCACCCATTTAACCCACCTCACCTCCAACAACTCTCAGTCTGTTCTCTGTATTTAACAGTCTCTTATGGTTTGCCTCCCTCTCTGTTTTTATCTTATTTTTCCTTCCCTCTTTCTATGTGCATGTATTTTGTTTCATAAATTCCACGGATGAGTGAAATCATACGATTTCAGGATTGGAAGTCTTTCTCTGACTGACTTATTTTGCTTAAGACAATACATTCTAGTTCCAACCATGTTGTTGCAAATGGCAAGATTTCATTATTTTTGATCACCAAGTAATATTCCATTGTATGTAAATACATCTTCTTTACCCATTCATCAGTCAGTGGACATTTTGGCTCTTTCCATAATTTGGCTATTATTGATAGCACTGCTCTAAACATTGGGTGTATACGCCCCTTCAAATCAGCATTTTTGTATCCTTTGGATAAATACCTCACAGTGTAATTGCTGGTATTAATTTTTTGAGGCACCTCCATACTGTTTTCCAGAGTGGCTGCGTTAGTTTGCATTCCCACCAACATTGCAAGAGGGTTCCCCTTTCTCTGCATCTTCACCAATATCTGTTGTTTCCTGAGTTGTTAATTTTAGCCATTCTGACAGGTGTGAGGTGGTATCTTGATGTGGTTTTGATTTGCATTTCCCTGATGATGAATCATGTTGAACATCTATCTATTCATGTGTCTGTTACCCGTTTGGATGTCTTCTTTGGAAAAGTATCTATTTCTGTCTTCTGCCCATTTCTTCACTGGGTTACTTGTTTTTGGGGTGATGAGTTTGATAAGTTCTTTTTAGATTTTAGATACTAATCCATTATCTGATATGTCTTTTGCAAATATCTTCTCCCATTCCATCAACTGGTTTTAGTTTTTTTTTTTTTTTTAAGTTTATTTCTTTTTGAGAGTCAGAGAGAGACAGAGCATGAGCAGGGGACAGGCAGAGAGAGAGGGAGACACAGAATCTGAAGCAGGATCCAGGCTCTGAGCTGTAAGCACAGTGTGTGACGTGGGGCTTGAACTCAGAGCTGTGAGATCATGACCTGAGCCAAAGTCAGACACTCAACCAACTGAGCCACGAGGTGCCCCAGTTGCTTTTAGTTTTATTAATTTTTTTACTTCACTGTGCAGAAGCTTTTTATTGTGATGAGGTCTCAATAGTTCATTTTTGCTTTTGTTTCCCTTGACTCCAGAGACAGGTCTAGTGAGAAGTTGCTGTGGCTGAGGTCAAAGAGGTTGATGCCTGTTTTCTCCTGTAGGATTTTGAATCCTGTAGGATTCTCTTGTTTTCTCACATTTAGGTCTTTCATCCATTTTGAATTTATTTTTGTGTGTGGTGTAATAAAGTGGTCCAGTTTCATTCTTTTGCACATCACTGTCCAGTTTTACCAGCACCATTTGGTGAAGAGACTGTCTTTTTTCCATTGGATTCTCTTTCCTGCTTTGCCGAAATTTACTTGGCCATATGTTTGTGGGTCCATTTCTGAGTTCTCTATTCTGTTCCATTGATCTATGTGTCTGTTTTCTGCCAGTACCATACTGGTTTGACGATTGCAGCTTTGTAATATAGCTTGAAGACTGAAACTGTGATGCCTCCAGCTTTGGTTTTCTTTATCAACATTACTTTGGCTATTCAGGGTCTTTTCTGGTTCCATGCAAATTTTAGGATTGTTTGTTCTATCTCTGTGAAGAATGCTGGTGTTGTTTTGGAAGGGATTGAATTGAATGTGTAGATTGCATTGGGTAGTATTGACATTTTAACAATATTGTTCTTCCATTCCATGAGCATGGAATGATTTCCCACTTCTTTGTGTCTTTTCCAGTTTCTTTCATAAGGTTTCTATACTTTTCAGGTAACAGATCTTTTACCTCTTTGGTTAGGCTTATTTATCTTATGGTTTTTGGTGTAATTGTAAGTGGGATTGATTCCTTTATTTCTCTTTCTTCTGCTTCATTATTGGTGTATAGAAATGTAACTGATTTCTGTACATTGATTTTATATCCTGTGACTTTGCTGAATTCCTGTATCAGCTCTAGCAATTTTTGGTGGAGTCTGTCAGGTTTTCCATGTAGAGTATCATGTCATTGGTGAAGAGTGAGAGTTTGACTTCTTTGCCAATTTTCATGCCTTTTATTTCTTTGTGTTGTCTGATTTCTGAGACTAGGACTTCCAACACTATGTTGAATAACAGTGGTGAAAGTGGACATCCCTGTCATGTTCCTGTTCTCAGGGGTAAAGCTCTCAATTTTTCCCCATTGAGCATGATATTAGGTGTAGGCATTTCATATATGGCTTTTATGATGTGAAAGTATGTTCCTTCTGTCCCAACTTTCTTGAGGGTTGTTATTAAGAAAGGATGCTGTATTTTGTCATATGCTTTTTCTCCATCTATTGACAGGTTCTTATCCTTTCTTCTATTAATGTGATGTATCACGTTGATTGACTTGCAAATTTTGAGCCAGCCCTGAAGCCCAGGAATGAATCCTACTTGATCACGGTGAATAATTCTTTTAATGTACTGTTGAATTTGATTTGCTAGTATCTTGTTGAGAATTTTTGCATCCAAGTTCATCAGGAATATTGGCCTATAATTCTCCTTGTTAGTGGGGTCTTTGTCTGGTTTTTGGAATCAAGGTAATCCTGGCTTTATAAAATGAGTCTGGAAGTTTTCCTTCCATTTCCATTTTTTGGAGCAGTTTGAGAAGAATAGACACTAACTCTTCTTTAAACATCTGTTAGAATTCCCTTGGGAAACATCTGTTAGAAGTCCCTTGGGATAAGGGACTGTTCAAATTTTCTATCTCTTCCTGTTTCAGTTTGGGTAGTTTGTGAGTTTCTAGGAATTTGGCTTTGAATGACACAGTGGACCAAGTGGACTTAACAGATATATTCAGAACATTTCATCTTAAAGCAGCAGAATATATGTTCTTTTCACATGAACATGGAACATTTTTCAGAATAGCTCACATACTGGGTCACAAATCAGCTCTCAAAAGGTACAAAAAGATTGAGATCATACCATGCATATTTTCAGATCACAACTCTATGAAACTTGAAATCAACCACAAGAAAAAATTTGGAAAGCCCTTAAACACAAGGAGGTTAAGGAACATCTTACTGAAGACTAAATGGGTTAACCAGGAAATTAAAGAAGAAATAAAAAAATACATGGAAGCAAATGAAAGTGAAAACATGACAGTTCAAACCCTTTGGAATGCAGCAACGGCAGACATAAGAGTAGAGTACATTGCGATTCAGGCCTATCTCAGGAAACAAAGGTCCCAAAATATACTACCTAACCTTACACATAAAGGGGCTAGAAAATAAGCAGCATATAAAGCCTACAGCCAGCAGAAAAAGGCAAATAATAAAGATTAGACCAGAAACAAATGACATAGAAACAAACAAAAACAGTAGAACAAATCAATGAAACTAAATGCTGTTTCTTTGAAAGAATAAACAAAATTGGTAAACCCCTAGCCAGACTTACCAAAAGGAAAGAGAAAGGATCCAAAGAGATACAATCATGAATGAAAGAGGAGAGATCATAACCAACACCACAGAAATTCAAACAATTATAAGCAAATACTATGAAAAATTACATGCCAACAAACTGGGCAATCTGAAGAAATGAACATTCCTAGACCATCTTTCCATAATACCATCCCATAGAGTAAATCCTCAATATACAATGACTTAAAATAAGTTGATAGTTTTCTTTAAAAAAAAATAGTTAACTGTGGCCATAAACCTAGGGGTTTTTTTTCTTTTCAGGTGAATAGCTAACATCATTACCTTCCATTTAATAACTAAACATTGGCTCTGCTTTCTAACATTATTAAGTGTCCAGAGGATTCCTGTATTTAGATGATGGCTCGTTTCTTGAGAAATTATACTTGGAAATAAAGAAACAAGTGTGTGTAGATAGGAAAGCTTGGTTTGGTGGTGGTAGTGGGACTATGCAGGTGGCAAAAAATTATTTCTGGATTTAATCATTATATCTTTACTGAAGAAGGAACCCTAGAGATCACGTAGTTCATCCTTGTCAAATTACTACCTAGGAGAAAGAGATTTCCAAACCCACCAGCAATTTACTTTTATTTTAGTTCTTTTTAAAGCTTATTTATTTATTTTGAGAGAGAGTGAACGAGGGGGAGGGGCAGAGAGAGAGGGAGAGAGAGAGTCCTAAGCAGACTCCATGCCATCAGTGCAGAACCCAATGCAGAGCCCGAACTCAGAAACCGTGAGATCATAACCTGAGCAAAAATTGAGCTGGATGCTTAACCGACTGAATAACCCAAGCTCCCACCATCAATTTATTTGAAAACATAGTATAAAATAATACTGTTGCTTCTAGGAGAATAGGAAAGTAATTTTCTAATCAGAAAAAAAAAAAAAAGGACAGAGATGTTTATATAATGCTTCCACTTTCTCTCTGGCTAAAAGCTATTTTACTTGGATATAGACTAGCTTATTCAAAGCTACTTAGCTAGATAGCATTGGCTTTCTTATCTTCTATCATATGTACCGTTAATAAACAAGATGACCAAAAAATACTATAAATTTCACTCCAATAGAATTTTCCCATGATGTTGGTATCTTTTAACTTTAGAAAATGCTTAATTTAATAAATATCTATGGTCATGTTTAAGTTTTAATATACTTGTAAAATAATCCTATTTTTAAGAACAATGACATTATTGCCATAACTTAATTTAGTATAAAAACATTTATTGAGTACTTATTTTGTACTAAATTCTGCATTAGGCTATCTTTGGTGATGCAAAGATAGGCAAAGCATGCTTCATTTCCTTAAAGAGCTAAGTCCAGTGAGTGAGAAAGATAGTATTATGATAAAATTATGATTAATATCATGATAATTATTATGAATAGAGGTGTTACTGAGATGTTATGTGAGCCCAGGAAATAAGTGCCTAAGTCAGTTGTGGAAGAAGGCTTCATGGAAGAGAAGAAACAGGAGGAGGGGCTAAGAGAACTCTATTGTGCAACTTTTTGAGGCTCTAATTTTATGGGGCTGCATAAGGTAACTTCCTTTCCATCTCTGCATATAACATTTCACCAGTATCTGAATCATATCTTTATTTTCTCCGTGAACTGACCAAATAGACTGTTGGTTGACGGAGATACCTCCCCTGTGTATTTCTCTTTTCATTCTATGGTACTCTGAGAACTGCTGGAGTTTCCAGTCTCCATCATGGAATCTTCCCACAAAGAACACATTAAAGTCTTTAATAATGAATAATGAAAAATAATAGATACAATGGTAAATGTTTTAATTAAGCATTTTAGCAACTGCTTTAAAAATCTATGCCCTAGGGATGCATGGATGGCTCAGTCTGTTAGGCATCAGGCTCTTGATTTCAGCTTGGGTCATAATCCCAGGGTCCTGGGATCCCAGGGTCCCAAGATCCCATGGTCTCTATGCTGTCAGCATGGAGCCTGCTTGGGATTCTGTCTCTCCCTCTGCCCCTCCCTGCCCCCACCACCCCGTGTTCTCTCTCTCTCTCTTAAAAAAAAAATCTGTGCCCGAAAAGTGAGATAGAGTGTCTTCTGTACAAAATGTGAAATATAGAGTAGGCAATTAATTGGTTTTAAAGGAGTATTCAATTAGTGAAATCTGGACTATGATGCTCTAGAGTCTGCTTGTGCTTTTAATTTTTTCCCAAGTTTCAAGCACCCAGAAGCCAAGTGCTTTTCAAGAAAATTCACAAAATAGGTTATTTGTGTACAGGCCACCCATCTCAGTAGGTTTAAGAGTTAGCATTCACAGAATTCAGAGCTGTTTTTAAAAAGTAGTTTTGGAGGGCGCCTGGGTGGCTCACTTGGTTGGACATCTGACTTTGCCTCAGGTCATGATCTCGTGGTTTGTGGGTTCAAGCCCTGAATTGGGCTCTGTGCTGACAGCCAGAGTGTGGAGCTTGCCTCAGATTCTGTGTCTCCCCCTCGCTTGCCCTCCCCTGCTTGTGCCCTGTCTTTCTCTCAAAAATAAATAAACATTAAAAAAATATTAAAAAAAAAAAGTAGCTTTGGATCTTAGGTGAAAACAAAGCCAGCTAAGATCAGTGCATTTCAACATCTAGTAATATAGTCTGGTTTTAATCTTCTTCTTATAAAAAGTATTCTATTATATGCCTGAAGATATATTTCATTACAAGCTCCAGTAAAGTGAAGAAGAGGGTATGTGTGTGTTTAGGGAGGGGGAATGGGTGGAGGAACTATATAGGTGCATATGGACAATTTTTATCTATTTCTCTAACTTTCCTCATTTGTTTCATTTCCCCATTATCTTTTCTTTGATTTCTAAATTATTTCTTATGCCAACCTTTACCCCACTAGTACAGAAGATAGATTTCATCTACAACCTCTTCCTGAAATATTAGTAAAACAAAATTAATTGTACATGAAATATTCTTTAGGTTTGCTATTTTCCCCTTATTTTGTTAACAGCCTTTCTCTGTGATGATGCAAATCTAGGGCAACTACATTTCAGCATGAGGACCCTAAATGTGCTCCCTACTAGGCTGATTACTTGGAGCTAATGTAGTGTTCCATTCATTGGATTCCACACACTTCCCCCATATTGATTGCATTATCAGTAGTAGTAATCACAGATATCATTACCAGCCAATTACACAAACACGTATCTAAACTAGGTAACTTATTCACCAACATTATCTCTTACAAGTCTTAATTTTGTAATGAAGCTGATCATCTTATCCAATTGAGTGTAGCTACATATTTTGATCTAGTAGGCTAAATGTAAGTGTATTGAATTATGTAGCAGGTAATTACTTACATATGTTTGTAACAACACAAATGAGAGCAATTTGAATGTAATCTGTTTCTTATTCTATTTGAGGGCTGCATTAGAGAAGGTTAACTGCTTTAAAAAATAGACCCAAGCATGTATTTGGATCAAACACAATAGAAGTGTTTTTCCTGCTTACATAGCAGAACTGGTGTGAAAACTGGTAGCGGGGCAGGCAGTCATCCAGAGACCCAGGTGGGTTTCTGACGCATTCAATAAAAGAGTTCCAAGGTCACCCTGAAAGATTTAGTTTAGGGGAAAAGAGTATTGAGGAGCTAATGGGAGATGTCTATGGGCTAACCCTGGCAGTGATGAATAGTCATATTCTATTGGCTAGTTACCATATGACCATACCTAACTATCAAGAAAGTGGGATTATAATCTACCCTAGGAAGTAAAGGAAAGCATGGTGAGAAGTTGGCAATTTTTGCCATAAGGACTCAAATCAGAATTTGCTCTATTTCTCTATATAATGAATACTTTATTTGGCTTGTCATTATTCGGAACTTCTATCAGGCTTTCTTTGCTTTAATTTCCTTTATACTATGTCAGATATATTCTAAAACTTAGATCCAAGTCCTGCCTCTTAGACTTATACATATTAGACAAGTGAAGAAGGGGGGATATAAAATCACAAAATTTTTTTTCAAAATTTTAAACAAATAAAGTATGACCATATTATTATAATGTTTTTTTGGCAGTTTAAATTGCAGACAAGTAGGTTAGGATAAAAGGCTTTGGGTGATAAAAAAAGATGTCTTAGTTCAACCCTTATTGCACAGGTAAGGAACATGAGACTTGGCAAGATGAATTTGTTTGTCTAATTCTACAGGAAGCATTTGCAGTTCCTGGCTCTTTCTCAAACCCATCTCTTCCATAACATTATTTGTCATCTTTTTACTTTGTAGTCATATTTTCTACAAAGCATAAGTCATTGAATAATGTCCATCCATTTACAGGGATGAAGTAAAACACAATAAATTATAACTGACATAAGGCTAATATGTTTAAATCGGCAATAAAATAAATCCAACACCTTTCCAGATTTTCCAAATTCACTTGAAGATCCATAATAAGTTCACTGCTTAGTAAAGGGTGTTTTTTATTACTACATTATTTTTCTTATTTCTTCAACAAAAAATAATGGCTTCTAGATAAATCTGCTGCAAATCTAAAATTATATAATTCGTGACATTTGGATTATAAATTTATTATCGCCATGCCAATAAATATTTAAATTAAAAGTTCAGGGGAAATGAATGACAAAATCTGAAATATTGGAAAGTATGTTTCCTTTAAGGAGGAAAGCCAAATCATTATTTTTTAAAAAATATATTGCCTTTTTGGTGGGTAACAAACTCTTAAAAGCAAAATTTAATGGTGTTATTGAGACGCCACCCTAGCAAAAAAGATAGTTCCTTATTTAATTGTCATTGCCAGAGCCTAATCTCATGCTCTTTCTTCAAGGATGTATAAAATGGAAACTGTAAAAGAAAGTGGCACAAGTCTAGCTGTGCTCTAAATCATGCAAACATCAGGAAATGTTGAAATTATGTGGAAATTTGAGGTTATTGTTGCATTTGTTATTATCGCCATTCATGTTTATATCAGACATTAACTGTGGTTGATGATCTTATACCATGAGTGAACCCAAATCATTAGAGTGACACACATCCTTTTTTTTTTTTTAAATTCAAAGAAAACTGAAGCACGGTCTTCAGAATTAGTTTTTCTTTTTTACCTTTTTTTTTTTTTAATGTTTGTTTATTTTTGAGAGGTCCATCTAATTTTGTGATTCTACAAAAGAACAATGGTGTGAAATGTAGATAAAGGAGATAACCAGGCTTCGGTTGCTTTCATATTTACCTGGTCCATGTGGTAAAAGTCTGCATTCAGTTGATTATTTTTTTTAAGTTTATTTATTATTTTGAGAGAAACAGAGATGGCGCAAGTGGGGGAGGGACATAGAGAGGGCGAGAGAGAGAATCCTAAGCAGGCTCTGCATTGTCAGCACAGAGCCTGATGTGGGGCTCAAACTCAGGAAACCGTGAGATCATGACCTGAGGCAACATCAAAAGTCAGAGGCTTAACTGACTGAGCTACCCAGGCACCCTTGCATTCAATTGATTATTAATGTAAAAAAAATATCCAGCAACTATGTGTATGCATCAGGGACATCAAGGGTAAGAGAGCCCATCTTTTAATGTACTGTGGATTGTCATTTATATTGCTTTGATTTGCAAGGATTTTATATGCAACCTCCTGGAGAGTAGAGATATACACTTCTTTTGGGATCCTTTTTTTGGATATACCCTCTTTAAATATAGGCAACATGTGTTCAGACCATCTTAAAAAGCTACAGTTTCATATTCTCCGAAGAATCTGACATGGGTCCCCAAGGTGACAAAGAATATATTTTGAAGGAAAAATAATAAATGGGAGAGTTGAGTCTTTTAACTTTTTTGGAATTTGGACTCTATTAAAATCTAACTGAAGTTTTCATAGGTGTTATGGAAACCATTTCTTTTGAAAAATGCTCACATCATAATATGACAGAGATAGTCAAGACTGTAAGTTGCCACTTTAGTTTGATTATTCTTTTGAAAACAATCTGTGTTAAATATCATTACACAGAACTACATGAAGAGCAAAGAGAATGCATTGAGAAACTGAAATTGCATTTCAGTAATCAATTATTTTCAATTACATATGGCCTCTGAAGAGTTTCTGTGAAGGAAAGTACCTAGAGTTGATTTTATTTAAATTCCGGAATTCTTTCCTTTTAAAAAATATGCATTCTGATATTTTGGTGTATGTAAATTTTTAACTCTCTAACTCTGTATATATTAAGGTACATGGCATCCTAAGTAGGACTATATTTAAAAAGTGAGTAATTTTATTTTTATGGCCCTGGGTATGGCTTCTTTATACTGTGATGAATCTTGCTTTCTGCCTTTTATTTGCATAAGTGAAATCTTCAGTTTTGCATCATCATGTATATTTCCTGCAAATAATTAACTTTAACTTTTTCACTGTACAGAGCTGGCTCTTTGCCTCAGCATATCCCCCTGGAGATTATCAGATACCTGTCTGAGGAGAAGGATTTTCTTCCTTGGCATGCTGCCAGCCGAGCTCTCTATCCTCTAGATAAATTACTGGACCGCATGGAGAAATACAATGTCTTCAATGTAAAAAGACATATTTTCTTCTTTCTTATTTTCAGATGATGAACTGTTGTCTCATTATCTACTTTATGTAACTGATCCTGAGTCATTTGCGTTCCTTCTTCGAATTTGTGTTACCATTTTTGTCCTGATTTTCCGTGCAACACTGATGATAATTACTTGAAGAAAAAATTTAATACAAGCTACTTTTTATTCTGGCCTAAAAGTGTCAATTAAGCTTACATGACTCAGAATTTAAGAACAAATATTAAAAAAAAAAAAAAGAACAAATATACATGGCAAATCCTTAAAGTTCTAACTTACTTTCCAAGAGTTAAAGGGCTCTGTGTTCACAAAGGACTTACCCTGGGTAGAGGGATCCCAAAGATCTTAACAGAATATAGACAGTTTCAGTAAAGATTCTTAGTCATTATTTTTATCCAAAAGGGCATAGTGAATTCAATTCACTTCCTTAATTAACAAGGATAAGATCAACATTGAGGCGAAAGCCCATTCATAATTGGGTCCAAGGGGATACAGGAGAGCAAACAATAGATAATCCAAATAGACATGAAGACATGACAAACATTCCAAAATGTTACCTGACTAGATTTCCTAAACTGCAGCCTGATAAACGCAAACTGCACTGTAGACACCGCCTAATCTGATTTAATAACCATTTTGAATAAGATTGGGATTAACTATGGCTAATGAGTTTTTGGTTCCTAAATTTCTTATCACAGCGAGGCTTTGCATATGAGACTGTGTCTCTGTGCCTCCTATCATCTTTGAGCACCCTTTGGTTCCCTTCGGTTATCTTAGCAGCCTGCCCTGTGTTTTGTAAAATCATCCCATTTTTTATGACACACTGGCTCTGCTGATTAGCCTACATGTTTGGAATGACTCGAGACTAGATTGCCATGGCATGAAATCTATTTATTAGCACTCTGTAAATTGTCTGATGGCTATCAGAGTTGCTTCTTGTTTTCTTCTTCTAAGTCTGCATGAAAATGCCTCTGTTTTAATATTTTTTTTAATTGAAATAATCCTGGCTTGCCTGTTCATTGTCATTAGTTTTGTCTAATCCCTTACAACACACATGCAAAACAAAATGTGTCTTTACAGCTACGGTATAACTTTTATCTGCTAGAGAAAGACTTATTACACCTCTCTTTGCTCTCAACACAGAGACACTGCAATGTTAAACTTCTATAAAAGTAAAATACATTTTTGTGTATATTTGTACTTTGGAATAATATTTCATGTCAGACACCTCAATTTCAGTAAAAGTTGAGAATTGCTTTTACTGTAATTTCAGTGCTTTCATTCCTTTGACAAAATTCAAGGACCACATTAAAGTGAGGAGAGCATATTTTACATTGCTCTCTAATATTTAAATATATCATTAGCTCAATGGATTGTTGACTTTGAAATGCCATATTTTTTACTGCAGAGCGTTCTGAGTATGTCAGGTTCAACAATGCCAGGCTATTGGCTGTGCTTACCTAACTGTTTTGCATTCGATGTGCTCTGTTGACATGAAATGCATAAAAGTTTGGTGCTTATTTTCATAAGCTGTATCTACCCACATTTGTGCATGTGCGTGCATGGATGACATTATCAATATTCCTCAGTTTCCTTGTTGTGCTATAAAAATTGTCATCTAAAATATTTAATAGTGCAAATTACTTAATCATTCAATAGGAAATAAGAAGTAGTCTTCCACCATTGCGATTGTATTTTATCCTTATTTTCTATATTTGAAATACTAAGCTAAATAAAAGTAGAGCATTTATCATGCCCATTATTTTACTGATATTTTAAAGAAGGCTTCTTTAGAAAATATTTTAATCTTATTATATAATTTTAATTATCAGCATGGAGACGTTTGAGACTGACATTATCTTTTTGTCCTCTAACCCCCATTTAGGAATATATTTTAAAGCAAGTTGCAGCAACATACATCAAGCTTGGATGGCCAAAAAACAATTTTAATGGATCTCTTGTTCAAGCATCCTACCAACATGAGTACTGTTTTATTTTCTTATTCGCTTCTTTTCCCCCAGAGCTGTACAATAGCATACTTGTAGTACCATGGTGACTTCAGCAGCATGAGATGATCTGTCTCTCATTCTGCATCTTTCATTTCCCTTTACTGGGAGGCCTGCTGATGTACTCATCAGTGCACAGTTTCCACTACCTGGCACTGAGAACAAAAGCATGTCTTTGTCGTGTTTTAATATAAGATCATCCTTTATTAGTAAAGGGGAGATTCGAACCCATGCCCCTCACTGTATTATTGTTTCCAGAGAAGACTTTTTAGTATGCATAACTTCTACTCTGCCTAACCATCTCTTCCTTAGCAAAATAGGATTTCTGTATCTGAAAATTATTTTTGTGCTGATTATTTACTTCTCTATGGCTTATGTAATAAGTTATCCTTTCTCTCCGGATAATAACACTGCATTTTAATTGTTTTTCCTTTTGATGGTACCTAGAGAGCTACGTCGAGAAGTTATAATGCTGGCGTGCAGTTTTGGCAACAAGCACTGTCATCAGCAGGCATCAACACTTATTTCAGATTGGATTTCCAGCAACAGGAACAGGTAAATTGAACCAAATCCTATATTTCTGATATGATTTAATACTGCTCTCAGATTCTCGGTTGATACATTGCTTTTATCAACTGGAGAAAAACAAGACAAGGAAAAACCCTGCAAAGCCGTGTTTCAGGTTCACAGCTTACAAGGTAACAGCACAAAAGCCACAATACACTTATTTTTGGAACATTTTGTAGAGTTTTAAACTAACTTTCTTAATGTAGGCCCTTATTCTCATAGATAAGGTGTCAGCTTATTTTGAATTTGGATAGCTTTGCTATTCCGTGAGAACAAAATCATTTTATTTAGGCCAAATTCTAAGGTTCTTTACAAAGGTTGTGGTATTTATTCATAAAACACTGTGAGCATATGATGTAAGTGAAGTAGCATAACAAACGTTAATATTAAAAACTAAAACCAAAAAGGTTATAAAAAAGATCTTTACTCTTTTGGTGACCCTTGACAGAGACCTCAAACCTGTATCTTATCTTGGAATTTCACAATATAGGATTTTAGTACATAATGCGATGTTAAAATTGTTTGATAGAACTGCCTTTGATAAAAAAAATATTATTCTAAATGTCACTTGTTAATGTTAATGAAAAGAATATTAAGCATAAAAAAATTGAGGATCATGATCTTTTCACTACAGTTTTTAACCCTTCTTATGTGTCTTTATATTTCCAAGGACGTTGATGTTCCATTTCTTATTACACTTTGGGCAATTTATAATCGCTCTTTCCCAGTCTTTGGCCCCTGTGTTAAGGAGAGTGAGCTCAGAGGGGTGGAAGCTAGGGGAGAGTTTTATTCAGGTGGTTCTATTTTGCAAGCCACGATGGGCTTGTCCCTGATCTGAGTGTCTGGGATGACTCCATGGGAACAGAGAAAGGGACTTGGTCTAGGTGAGCATAGAGAACCACAGAGAGTATAACCTGCTTAGGAAACAAATTGGTTTTTGTCTTGTCGAAAGTGACCTAGGTTTAAATGTAGTATCTACCTGACTCCAGATCAGAGCATAGCAATCCTACTTTAAAAATCTGTGCAAGAAATCTTTCACTGCATACTGAATAATTTGTCCTACTATCTCACCTTCTTTATCATGGTCCTTTTTGCTCTTTAAGTGAACTGTTTCTGGTCTTACCCTGAGCCAAGAAGGAAAATATTTTATCACTATCATCTTTCAATTGATCCATCATGTACTTGACAGTGATTAAATCTGTCACCAGTCTTCTCTAGAACAAAAACATTTTCATTTATTAACTTTTACTAATGATTATCCTTTTTGTGAAGTCTTCTGAAAACTATTAAACTTGAAAATAGTAAAGTGGAAACTTTTTTTCCTTTTTTTCTACTACCTTCTTTAATTCTAACGCATATAGTTGAATGATAAACACATAAAAATTTATCCAAAATCAATACATCCATAATAAGATACATAATCATAAATACATATGAGAAGAAAAGTTGAAAGATATTATTTAAATATTGTGGTCTCTATTTTCTTCCATTTTTTGATTATTCATTTGTTTATTTGTTTCATTTTGCTACACATGCCTTTTCTCAGACCCAATATTTGTTTGTTAACCCTTTAATGAATTTACCCAAGTTAAAATGTATTCTTAACATTTTATTAAAATAACACATTCACCATTGCATTAATGTCATTTCTATAGAGAGTAATTAAGCCTACTATAACTTAGTACCTTTCAATTTTTTTAACATTTATTCATTTCTGAGAGACAGAGAGCAAGCATAAGTTGGGGGGCACAGAGAGAGAGGGAGACACAGAATCCAAAGTGAGTTCCAGGCTCCAGGCTGACAGCACAGAGCCCAATGCGGGGCTCAAACTCACGGACCATGAGATCATGACCTGAGCTGAAGTTGGATGTCCAACTGACTGAGCCACCCAGGCACCCCACTTAGTACATTTAAAACTACAGCTATTGAGAAAATGCTATTTTTTTTAATAGTTCATGTATTTAGCAAAATTTTACTGAGCAACTCTCAATACCAGCTTGTGGCAGAAAGCAAAGAGAAGAGGGAGAGCTTAAAATGAGGAGAAAGTACAGCTCTATAAACAGATAATTGTTCTTTGAAGCAAGAGCTAGGACAGGGTGTGAACACCAAGAAAGGAGGATTGCTGCCTTGGAAGAATCACATTCATCCTCCTGAGGAGTGAGCAGGATCCTGATGGATGGGCAAGGGCAGGCTGGAGGCAGGGGCAAGTGCCCGAGTCCCTATGGTGGGTAGACGGGGATCCCAAGCGGAAGGAAGGCACATGGACTGATGCCTAGTTTAATGAGTGCAGCCCGTTTTGACTTGTGAATTTGAACAATCCATCACTCCCAAAATTCCCTTATAAATGAAAGTTTACATGGAAGTAGTCAGCTCATTTCAGTTTTGATAACTGTGCCATTTATTTATGGTAAAATAATTAAATTGGGGTCTAATACTTTATGGTTCTTTTGTTATTTCCTTCATCATTTTTATATTCTCTGCTTTGCTTTCTTCTACAGCTGGGTAAGTAAACATACTAAGTGGAACTAACTCTGCGTTTACTAAGATTTGCTCAGCCAACCATATGACATGTCACTACATACATAAGTGACCTCCTGCAGTAAGGCTGGCTGGTACTCACCTGTGTGTGAAGATCAGAGATTTAATCTGTATTTTTTTTTTTGCTGACAGCTTAATATTAAAACAATAGTGTAATCCTGTAGTTGATGCTGAATTTAACTTTCTTAAATTGAATCAATGAAGAAGACAAGGTTTCTTTTTAAATGTTCCTGAAGTAATACACCAGGCAGTTTTGTCTGTTTCCTTGTTTGTGTTTAATGGGAACATTAAAAACCATCTTTAAAAAAAGCCCTGGGAGATGCTGTATATTTATGCTAATAAGCCAAAAGGACACTGAGTCATGGAATTAGCAGAGATTGCAAATCTGGGGTGCTGTGCTACTTTACGACCTCATCTTGATATGCTGGGGAGGTAGGTCAAGTCAGTGACATTGGATTTAAGAAAATAGAATGGATTTGAAAGTTGGTGCAGGGAAAGGTAATGGAACCAAAATGTGCATTGAAAAGCTAGAGGATGGTAGCAGCAGAGAGAGAGAGAAAAATTCAAGAATTACAGTGAATGATAAATTGAATGAGTCGACATTCTGGTCCCTGTTAATATATTCAAATGCTCCAGTGTGTTGAATTGTAATGGTGATGTCATGCATAAAAATGGATGAGCTACATTCAGGTCTTGTTAGGCTGTGATTTGGGCACTGAGTTCAGCAGAACACCACATTTCAGAAAAGAGACAAATTGCCAACCATTCAGTAGAGAACAATACAAATGATAAAAAGATCTTGAAAACACGAGCTGCAAGAGGAGGTTGTGAGACCTGAAAATTGCACTCTGAAAAAAAAAAAAGACAAGATGATAGCCTTTTTATGTATAAAAAACATAATAAAAAGGACAGAAATTGGTTTCTTTCACTGATTGGTACAAATAAACAAGAAATAGTTGGCATAAGCTTCACTGAGTAAAATATAGGGATTATATTATTACTGCAGGTGAATTATTATTTAAAATTTCTGTAGTAAAACACTATTGGGATTGTACAGTTTAACCATACAGAGATGACAATATGGTAATGTGGGGTTTTATTTAATAAAAAATTTAACCTTAAATTAAATGTGTGTCCACAATAACACAGCCTCTTAATTTTGTGATAAAGTGTTATTTTTCAAATAATGTCAAAAAGTAATATTTAAAGCTTTAAGCCAATACAGAGTAAAGATTTAAAGTATTTCATTTCATTTCAGGGGTAGGGTGAGGGCCAGGGGCAGAGGGAGGGAGAGAAAGAGAGAGAGAGAGAGAGAGAGAGAGAGAGAGAGAGAGAATCTTAAGCAGGATCCACGCTCAACACGGCGTCTTACACAGGGCTCGATCTCACAATCCTGGGATCAGGACCTGAGACAAAATCAAGACTCAGACGCTCAACCCACTAAGTCACCCAGGTGCCCCAAGTATTGAATTTTAAAAAGTATTCAATAAATAGTGATATTCATTCCCTAACATCTCAATTGATAACTGGTATCATCACTTTACTTAAAAAATATCTTGGGAGTACATAGGTGACTCAGTGGGTTAAAAGTCTGACTCAGCTTGATTTCAGCTTGATTTCTCACGGTTCATGAGATGGATCCCTGCTTCAGGCTCTGTGCTAATGGTGCGGAGCCTGCCTGGGATCCTCTCTCTTCCTCTCTCTCTGCCCCTGCTCCACTTGTATTCTCTCTCTCTCTGTCTCTCTCTCTCTCAAAATAAATAAATAAAAATTTAAAAATATCCTGAAACTGTGGAATACCTTATATATTATGGGCTATCAAAAATGCATATTGAATTGAAATGAATTGGACATTTATTTTGAAATGGAAAAGTTAAGGCCATTCCATAATAAAAATTATAAAGTAGAGGAACTTCTCTGGTGCTTTGCAACATACATAATACATAAACTTCACTACTCATGCAATTAATTATGTTACTGATACTATTGTCTTTAATGATGATGATTATAATGAAAAGTATAGTTGTGTATTGAGTGGTTAGTACATTTCAGGTGTTGGACTAACTGTTTTTTGTGCATGATCTCCTTTTTATTTCATATTTATAGAAAACAAATCTAAAACTCACACAGGCTGTATGACTTGCCAAGATTATATAACAATAGGTAGTGGATCTGGGTCTCCACTCCCAGACTGCATGTGATTCTGTCGTGGTATATCAAATTACCATATATCAGTAATATATGTTCAAAAAAGGATTAAAAAACAAAGAAAGGACTCTCAGAACTCAAGGACTCTCTACAATGAGTATAAGCAACAGTTTTATGTAGGTAGTGCTCAGGAATCAGCCTGTGGTTCTCAAATCTGGTCATGTATAAGGATCATTGGGAAGAGCTGTGAAACAGTTTGCTGGGCCCCAGCCCCAGAGTTCTGATTCAGTAGGTTGAATGGGGCCCAACCATTTGTATCCATAACAAGTTTCAGTATGATGCTGATGCTGAATCAGCTGGCCTGGGGACTATGCTTTGGGAACTACAGGTATAGGGAAAGGCTACTGTCTTCAAAGTCAAAGACACTAGTGATCAAATTTCAGCTGTGCCATGGAACGACCTGAGGAAAATCACTTGGTTTCATCATCTGAAAAATGGCAATAATATTAGTAACCAAACAAGTCATGAGAATTATATAAAAGAATGTCTGCTTATTAATTAGCTTTTATAGGAAATCATAAAACATGAATCATCTTTGAAGTTGCCCTCTGTTTTGACCATACCCTGTGTAATAGATGGTATGAGTTTTATTTATTTTTTTAAGTTTATTTATTTTGAGAGAGAAAGAGAGGGAGAGAGAGAGAACATGCACATGTGCACAAGTGGGGGAGAGGCAGGGAGAAAGAATCCCAAGCGGGCTCCGAACCTTCAGCATGGAACCTGACATGGGGCTTGATCCCACCAACCATGAGATCATGACCTGAGCTGAGTTGGCTGCTTAACTACGGACTGAGCCACACAGTGGCTAACCTGGTGGTGTTAGTTTTCAATGGGGAAGGTAGGAATAGGTATAGAATAGAGCAGTATAGAATGCTTCAATATCAGATCTTCTCTGTAAGTTTTGGGGTTATAAGCATGTGACCTGTAACATAAAATACGGAACAAAATATTACCATAGAGATCTTCAATTAAGAGAATGGGTACGTTTGCCGTTTTTCTCTTGCTTTAAGAAATACTGCCTGGCTTGGCCTCTAGGTAAATATTTCTTTGTACACCCTCCCTTTAATTGGCTGCTCATGTCCCTCCATCAGGCATAGCTCATTGTATCTCACAGGAAAAGAGCTCCAGTTAAGGTCCTTTCCTTTGTGTCTCCCTCTGTCCATCAATGTTCACTTTTCTTATGTGAGAACACAAAGGGGGACAGACAAAAGGCTCTTTTTGCTACGGTCTGTGTGTCTGGTTCAGAAACTTCATGTTTTCTTCCCCTAAAAACATAGATCCTAACTTATTGTCCATGTTCCCAAGTTATTATGGTCCTATTCCCTTTGTTCTTTATGATGCTTTTTGTATTCTTCTTACTATAAACTGTCCTGTGATAAGTTTTCATAAGCCAAAGTTATACCAGCCAGACCTGCCATTTTAGTGCTCAGTTACCAGCACAAGCATTTCGCAGACAGGTGAACCCAGCAGGGAGTCTGTATGGAGTAATGCAAAGGACAGGGCTGCCCAAACCTCGGGCAGGGGGGTGGGGGGCAGGGGTGAGGAATCAGGTTTGCTCCTAGTTTGTCATTAGACAGCTGTGGCTTTAGAGGAGTCAGTGTTTACTCCAAGTCTCAACCTTGTTTCTAAAGCAAGGGCAGTGCCCCCAAATCATCAGTGCTTACATCAGATATAACAGTCCAAAATTTAATACTTACTGTGCATGAACATAAAATCATACATCTTCCTTATGATTTGTCAACTTCTGGTTCTCCTTTGATTATTGGTATATAGTTATTTGATTATTATAAAGCTTAAAGCGTATGTCTTCAGTTATTCATGTGTTCGGTAAGTATCTATCGAGCAGCTACTCTGTGTTGGAACTGTGCTAGATGCTAGACACTGGGAAGGCAAAGTTCCTTCATTCAACTAATGCCGGCCCCATTACTTACCTGGCACTGGGAATATGTGGTTCATGCCGTGACATACCCCAAAGGTTTGTGGTGGGGGCAGGGAGAGAGTGTAGGAGGGAGACAGGGATTGTTCAGAGTAATCATACAAAACTAAAAATGAAACTCAGAGAAGCGCAACCAAGAAACATGTGGTGTTCTGAGAGACTGTCATAGGGGATTTGACTAGATCAGAGAGACAGGGAAACCTTGCAGCCCTGAGAGCTAGTGGTGGAAATGAAGCCACATGGATATATTTGACTGAGGAAGGAAGACTGAGAGGAGTTAATGATTGCTTGGATATAAAGGGGGAAAAAGGAAGGCATTCATGACAATTCACCAGAATAATCCAATAGAGCTCAAACGTTTACACATATGAATTGCCAAAGATAACATTTTTAAGTCTACCTCAAAAACTCTCCACCATATGTGAAAGTAATTGCAAGGATTTACCTTTCGGTATAGTGTAAATAGACATTTTTCAACAAAATTCTTTCAAAACTCTAAATGTATCCAATGGAGTTGAAACACCCTAGCTATTATATACCTACCATTAGCCATTTAAAAATATGATTTATGTTCTTACTTAATAGCCACACATTTTATATTATTCTTTTCTCACCAAATTGTATTCTAATATAGGATATTTTTGCTAGAAAATCCTTTTGGATCACCCTATCATACTTTTCTGCAACAAGAAACACATATCACACATACAGACACACACATACACATAGTTTTTTCATGTCATAAAATCCTGTGTTAATTTTTTTTTCTAAATTGAGTTTTCATTATAATGTTACTTGTATATAATTGATCAACATAAACACATGGCAAACTTTGATAAATAATCTCCAAACATAAAAATAAAAATTGTTAGAGATGTAAAATTTGAGATTGTCCTTTTTATTTCCCAGTTTATATATTCACAGACAAATATTACTCACTGCTAGAATAAGAAAAGTTTCACCATGCTTTATGTTAAAGTAGAAACTTAAGAACTTTTTTTTATATGTTTTATTTATTTTGAGACACACAGAGAGAGAGAGAGAGCGCACACACAAGTGGGGGAGGGGCAGGGAGAGAGGGAGACAGAATCTGAAACAGGCTCCAGGCTCTGAGGTGTCAGCACAGAGCCCAACATGGGGCTCAAACCCATGAACTGTGAGATCATGATCTGAGCCGAAGTCGGACCCTTAACCAACTGAGCCACCTAGGCACCCCATTACCGAGAAACTTTATACAGAAAACTAAATAGATAGGAATGGAAAGTGTTATATTATAGCAATGTAACACTTCTTTTGTCTTTCCGAGTGTTGTGCCAAAAATTACATAGGAATTGATCACCAAAATTTTTAAATTATCACCTGACAATTTGCTTGGGCATTTCTTCAGATTTTGTGGAAACAAAGAATTAAAACAAAAATTGAAAAGTCATTTTCTAGATATCAACATCAGTATTTTGACTTTTTACTTGATATTGCAGTACAATGCATCCTCAGAAGATACAAGATGAGTGAATGAGAAATATGCCTTTCTCCTGGAAAATGAGGGAAAGTGGAAGAAGGGTTTTTATGAAAAGAGAAGTATCTATATGAAAGTTTAGAATGTGGAACTTAATTGCTGTAACACTACCTATAGCCTTAAAGGGATAATGAATAAAGATATTCTTTAAGAAGTCTTACCTGCAGAGACAGGAACACCTCATTTTAAAGGCCATGGGACTAGGATGTGGGCAGAAATGGCAAGAATGAGAGATATATTAATTTGTCTAGGGAGAGAATATAACGTAGGGAAAGAGTTCAAGGTGAAGAATTGAGAAATCACAATATTGAACACCAGCTGGGTAAAATCCAGACATGAGTTATAGCCCTTGAAGCTTAACATTTCCAGTGTATTCTAAAATTGTTTTATTTCCTCTACCAATTTTCATATTTTTAAATTTATTATTAATCTTTTTCACTATAAATACAATCTATTTAAAGATGGAGATCTATCTGTAGATATAAATATGTAAAAATGGTAGTCTAAAATATGTGTAGAATTTATTCTTATAAATGTCCCCAGAAACCTGTGTAATTCTTAATTTTACTTTCACTCATTTCTCCTTGAAAAATACAACTATTTGCACTCTATTTTGCCTTATAAAATAAGTTTAGTTCAAAATAGATTTTATGATTTTCTCATGTGTATTTAAAATTTAACTCAAAGCAGGGGCACCTGGGTGGCTCAGTCAGTTAAGCGTCCGACTTCGGCTCAGGTCATAATCTCTGGAATAATTCACAATTACCATAAAAATCATCACCATCCTTCACAACATATTTAACATGCTACGTCACTCATCATGATGGATGCAGTGGTACAGGACCAAGGTTCCTGGGTCCACATTTGGATAACGGTGTATCTGGTTGATAGCAGACTTGGTTTTTAACTTTCAGCTTTATTTCTAAAATAAAGTAGTATAGCATAGTTCTTCCATAGTCATACGTATTCTTAATCAGTATTAATTCAGACTCTTACAGTACTTGACTCAAGTACCACTTATATCTTGAGCATCTCAGGCATCATTCTGAAAGACCCCAGAGATCCAATGATGAACCAAAGGAAACGGTTTCTGCCTTCCTGGAGCTTATAGCCCAGTGGAGTAGAGTGTGACTAATCGGATGTCATAAGAAACACTATAAGATTTTAACTGTATTGAGAAGCTGGAAGGGAGATTTATAAGAAAAGGACAATTTGACCTGTCAGTGAGACTGACATTCTGGCAGTGACAGCTGACCTGACGCCTACAGGAAAAACACACATTCCTCAGGCAAAGGGAGAAAAGAGATGTTAAACAAAAGACATAGTGTACGAGAATGGCCTTCTTCAACATTGTTTCTCAAGATTAAAGTCTTGGTACTTTCCAAAAGTTTAGCTGTTTAGGCAGAGTATGTACTGACCCAAGGACACCCTTAGAAATCTTGCAATTTTTTTTCAGTTAATCATGTTTGTTGTGTTTATATTTGCTGAGGAGAGCAAAAATCCCAGTTAATTGATTATGCACCTTCATCAAAACTTTAGGAATTCTCTCTTCTAAAATTGGAGTGTGTTACCAAACAAAAGTGTTCTGGAAAAGCTACATAGAAGAAAACTCATATATGAAATGTAGGAAGTGTGCCTGCTATCTGAATTAATACAAGTGTGAATTCCTTTGTCAAACTAGAAATCTTCTTCATAACCAGCAATCCTATCTGATTTGTCATTTGTATAAGTAGAGGTCATATATTACTTAAGTAGTGGCTACACTTATATAGAAACAAGGGCCTTATTATCTATCTTTTCCTAAGTTTCTCTGGAATCACACTGAAAGTACCACCTCTCCTGGCCATTTGGAGAATTCAGTACATGCTAGTTGAGTTCAGTCCATCATGGGAAAAATATTTGACTAAATGACCTACCTACTTGAGGGACTAACTAATCTAGATGTATTTTTTTAATTTACTTTTTGGTGTAGCAGGGACTTTAATTGCCTCAAGAGCTAATATAACTTCATTAAGTGCGTATTTCTATTCATTTTCTTATCATCATATTTAGTTTCTAATCTAAATACATTAACGATTTTATATTCTAATATAAAATTCAGAAACAATCTTATGCTTCTTTTCTTTTTCCTGACGCTTTTGACTTTTTCCTAACATTTAAATTTAAAATATATATATATATATATATATATATGTATGTATATATATATATATATTACAGCCATGCGTAGAGGCAAGTAGTCAATAATATTTTTTAAGGTATTTTAATTTTTACAAAAGCATGCTTTTGAACGTGACTTGATTTAATTTAACTGTTTTTCTTTCCAGTATGATTGGTATTCGCCCCCATTTCTGCCAATAGTAATCTTCCTATCATGCTCATATTGTTTGCCTGATATTATACCAATTTCGGGCATAACGCTATTGAACTTTTGTGCCATCTGTCAAAAGATATGCTTATTGATCACTTATAGAATGGCTCTATTTTAACCACCTGCCTGTTTGTCACAGTACAAGTGCTAAGTGAGTATGGATTTACATGGACAACACAGGGAGCAAAGTTGATTAACTCACAGTAGTGATCATTATTATTTACTAAGCCAGAGCTGGAGCACCAACAGAAATATTTGCAGCTTCCAAAACATTTTTACTTACTCACTGAGAGTAGATTATACTAACGGATTCCGGTTCGGGTTTATTACAACTGCTACCAACCACGATAAAGAAGAAATTTCCTCTACATTTTCCAAAAATAATATAAACACTGAGAAACACTTCAGCAATAATAACAATATTCCCTTTTTATTTTTTCCCCTTGTGATTAAGACTTAGGATAGATTCTATATATATGATTCATTCTATCTCAAAATGAAAATGAAAATAATTCATGTTAGTCTTTCTAATGATAGTGTGATAATGCTTAGTATTGTGATAATGCTGACGAAAAATGCTTTATAAGCATTAAATATTGTTCTTTGATATATATTTGAAAATATCTAAAAGTGAGAAAGAACTTTGATGACTTGTAATTTCTTGGCCATAACAGGAAAAATAAAAGCACATGCACACACTGTCATGGGTTGAAGGGTGGCCTCTAAAAGATGTGTCTAGGGGCACCTGAATGGCTCAGTCAGTTAAGCGTCTGACTCTTGATTTTGGCTAAGGTCACTATCTCACAGTTCAAGAGTTTGAGCCCCACATCAGGCTCTGTGCTGGCAGTGTGGAGCCTGCTTGGGATTCTCTCTCTCCCTCTCTCTCTGCCCCTTCCCTGCCCTCTCTCTTTCTCTCAAGAATAAATTTTTAAAAGTTTAATAAAAGATAGGTTTAAATCCTAAACACTATCTATCAATATGACCTTATTTGGAAATAGGGTCTTTGCAGATGTAATTAAGAATTTTGCAATGAGATCACATGGATTTAGGGTAAGCCCTAAGGTAGAAATTGAAGTAATTCATTTACAAGCTTGGGGATGGCTAGGATTGCTGGAGGCACAGGAAGCTAGAAGAAGGCATAGAACAGATTCTGTGGAGCCTCCAGAAGAAAGCGATCCCGCTGACACGTTGATCTTAGACTTCTGGCTATAGGAAATGTGAGAGAATACATTTCTGTTGTTTTAAGCCACTAAATTGGTGGTAATTTGTTAGGGATTATGAAAGCTCTAGTAAATGCATACACACATCTTCAGCCTCTCATATTTGAAACTTGGTTTGTAATCAACATTTTGCATTGTTATTCTTTCTTTGATGGAAAATCAAGGAATGGCACAGAGACACAGTTGAACTTTTAACTTTCCTTAACTTCATCCTTCAGGTTTTTATCAAGAATGGGATACTGAGAAGGCACTTCTTACTCCTCACAAAATTCAGACAAAAGTACTATCATCAGTCTTCATCCAATTCTTTTTGTAAATGTGTAAAATACATGGGAATGGTCAGTGGTATGAAAATAGAATAATTATGTAGCGATATCCCTAAAATTCACTGCAAAAAACCCATCTTCATTTCTTAGGATCCCTTCTAAATATTTTGAAAGAGTCTCTTCTTTTTTCTTTTTCATGACTTGAGATTCTTCTTATAATTGAAATTTCAAATATAAAAAAAATTGAGTGACTTCTATTTTATTTTCATATATAAATAAATGTTACTTATTTTTTTCTGCAATATAGAGGGCAGGCATCCAATATACACCCTGCTTCCTTGTGTATGCAGAGTACCTGCCGGTTACATGTACATGTAAATACATACATTTCAGTTATTTCAGAAAATCAAAAAATTTGTGTCTTTTAAAATTGTTTTTAATGTTATTCATTTCTTGAGAGAGAGAGAGAGAGAGAGCGCGCGCGCAAGTGGAGGAGGGGCAGAGAGTGAGGGAGACACAGAATCTGAAACAGGCTCCAGGCTCTGAGCTGTCAGCACAGAGCCTGACACGGGGCTTGAACTCACAGACCGCGAGATCATGACCTGAGCCGAAGTCCAACGCACAACCAACTGAGCCGCCCAAGCGCCCCAGTTTGTGTCTTTTCAAAAGTATGTTTTTCTTATATTTATCATCTGCCAGTGCAAAATATGCCTTTTGGCCTTATTTTGTAATTTTATCATTCACTTTTGCCATTCCCCTTTCTTCCAGGACCCAGCTTATTGTTTTTTTTCCCAATAATTTTCTATTACCTTATATAACAGGAATAGATTCTTTTTAACTATTTTTAATTATCAAATTTAATTAAATTTATCCTTATTCATTAACGCATGTGCACGCACACTTACACACACACACACACACACACACACACACACACACACACACATATATGAGGTTTACCAGGGATTTCACTGCTTTTCACAGAAAGGTCAAAGTGAAGTTAAAGAACATCTAGAGTACCTAGGATTTGATACAAATAAGAATACTTCTGTATTTTTAAAAAGTACAGCATTTTTTTGTTGTTGTTAGTGAGTCTACCAGTTAAGCCTCTGAAAACCTACAGAATTACATGTTGGTTAGTGTACACACACACACACACACACACACACAAATAGTAAATTTTACCTTTGACCGAAGTAAAAATCTACTTTTAGTTGGGGATGTTGCTAGTGAGAAAAATACGTTACTTATTCCCTACCCATGACAGCTTAGTGCTTATGACTAAAAAAATTAACTAAATTGTCATAGTTGATTCTTCCCCGGGCTGGAGAATCAGCCTTGTTAACTTCAGTGACCTTGATAGTGCATTAGAAATGAAAGTAAACCACATTTGCACAAGCCCTCACATTTATAGATGTAGTATTTTGATGGATACAATAAATCTATGTAATTTCCAACCTTTCTATGAAGAATACAAAAGACAATGAATGTTGCTATAAATTATTCCTGGGCAATAAGAGTTATTTGTCAAGGTGGAGCCCAGTGTCATCCAGTGGGGTTTTTATAAACACTCAGGCATGGGTCATGATTTGAATGAGAACAGTGCTTATGGATTGCTGATGTTACTAATGTGTCATTCCCATCATTATCTCCTGTCTTCCTAGTTAATGTACTGATTCTTAATCATCATGATTCAGACAACACCATTTTACACATGTAAATTTAGACTTCTTATCACAGCAGGTTTACAGTGCTATGACCATAGTTGAATGAAAGAAACTTAAAGAGCACAGCTCAAGACAGAGCAGATTCTTTGAGAAGCCATGGATAATGGGCACCTGATAATCAGGAAACCATTAATCTTGCCTTTTTTTTTTTTTTTTTTTTTTTAAGAGAGAGAGAGAGAGAGAGAGAGCTGGAGAGAGAGAAAGAGAGCGAGAGAAGGAGAATCTTAAGCAGGCTCCACACCCAGCAGGGAGCCCTACTCTGGCTCAATCTCACAACCCTGGGATCATGACCTGAGCTGAAATCAAGATTCACATTTAGCTGACTGAGCCACCCACACGCCCCCAATTATTTCATCTTTAACACAAGCGTCTATAAATAGGGCAATTAATCAGCCATTTCACAACTTCTACTACAATTGTATACCTCTAAAGTTTTAAATTATGTTATGCTCTTAGAGCTATTTATATTAGCAGGCTCACTGTTTCAGAGTGAGTCATCAGAGGTATCTTATTTTTTTTTTACTTTTGTTAGGAAGCAGTTTGATTTTTTTTGAGCTCTCATGGGTATAATTGATTCTGGATGTCATGAGGTTCTGAGTTATGAAATGTTAAATAGCAGTGTTCTAGGCTTTTCAGTAGAGTGTTTAAAATCCAGGCCAAAGAAACAGTTTAATCAAATCAGGTCGCAAATTCTCTAATTATTTGCTTTTTTCCCATTGACTTTTCTGTAGGTCTTTGTCACTGCCTGTCTTTGTCATCATTGTGCTGAATTTTCTGGCCTCTCTGTACATTTCTCACTTGTGTCTTTTCTTTCTACCTTTTCTTTGATGTCTCCTTCTTTTTATCCTCATTGTAATATTGTCTGAGCCACCTAGTTTCTTACGTTTTGTGCTTTAACAATTATATTTTAAAAAGTGGTTTTATAGCCTAAATATTTACCCTCACCAAACCTCTTCCTTCCTACCCTGTAGAAATAAGAGCTACTTTATATATGGGACTTAAAAATTTTAAGTGTAATTTCATATATATTTTTTCAGTTTAAGTAAAGTGAATGTCACTTTTAAAGTACATTTATTTTAGTTATAAAAGTCATTTTAAAGGAGTGCTGTTATCTTAAAATATAATCTTTTGATACATTCAGGATATTAACAGTTAAAATGAGCCCCCTTCAGCAATCATTCTTCCTTTCTTCAGGAAAGAACAGCATATACCTCTTTGCAAATATGCAAAATTAAAATATAAATAGGTATTGAACATTTCAGAACCCAGGAATTTTAAATATCGTTGGTTGGCCTATTATCCACCAGGTTTATCCACTCTATCTTTTGAGGACTAAAAGGTCATGAATACTGGTTTAGCATTTCTCTTGTTATGCCTAAGTTGCAATAGGAATGAACTTGCACCGTGCAGACACAAGTGGGCAGAGCCCCTAAAACAGCAACCCTCGCTGCTGTGGGAAGGGTGCTGGCCAACCGCGTTGCTGCCTAGTGTTCTTCCCACCCGTCATGGTCTCATACTTCACCTGGGTTCTGCTCTCCCTTTGCTAGGATTCTAGTAGAGAAGAGATGCTATGAAACAATACTGCTTCTGGTTGCCAGGGTGTTTATATGGATTCAGTGGCACGTTTGATTGACAAGTATACCGGTCAAGTTAGGTGGGATTCTAAAAGTGTATTTTATTGTAATGCCTTAAACTTCATGTATTGTCAGTCATGTTTTTATAATTACTCATTCACTTGTAGAGAGGTTGTCTAAAAACTTTATATCTGCTTTCATTTTAGTCCTGTACTCTTTCGGGAAAGATGGAGAGAGATATTTGTTGCCACTTCGTACTACTACTTACAGTAATAAAACTGGCGAGGGGGATGTCATTACCACATATTGAGACAATTTTCTATGTACCTTGCACTTGGCTATGCACAGCATTTAGATAACACTCATACTGAGCCCCTGATAGGTACCAGGCACTGTGCTGCACTGGATAAACATTATCGCATTTAATTATTGTAATAACCTTGTAAAGAATTATTTTTCCCATTTTCCAAATGAGGAAACTGATGCTTAGGTGCAAAAAAGTCACATATTCTTTCTAAACAGCTTTAAGTTTTATTCAAGATAGTTTTCTCAGGACCAGCCAAGGGACAAAGGAATGGAGATGGAATGAGAGAAGCAATAGGGACTATTGTGAACAGGATAGACCTTTGTAAACGCAGGTTATTTTTCAGTCTGATATTTTAAAGTCAGGGATTACTCAGGAAGAAGTAAAAGTGCTAGTACTTAAAAGGTCAAACAAGATTCAGAATGTTGGTGAGGAAGCCTCAACCACAGCTATCTTTTAACTTTTAGATTAGGCAAGCGATTTTTCAAATGAATTAATTAAATGCAAATTAATTAAAATAAATTAAATGGTAGGCCACACTCTATATTCATGTTTGGTGCCACTGAAATAAACAGGGGCTCTTAGAGTGATTTCAGAAATTTTTTTCATTGTTTTTGAAAATAATTAAATCCACATCGGTAATGAAAAGAATCTTGTACTAACAGAGCAGGAAGGGACTTTAGAACTCTTGTACTCTAGCCTTATCAAATTAGGGTGAAAGATGAAGCCCAAAGCAATGACCTTGACTTGCCCAGTCCTAGAGGCAGTTATTGGTCCAATTAGGTCTACTGAGAACCTGCTTAGAAATAGACCCATATCATGATTAAGCATCAAAATTATATTTTAAAATAATATGTTTTTTTCCCTTTGGCAAATATAATTTCCTCTGGGAGATCTTTAACTGTACTATCAGAATTGTTTTTGCATATTATTTAACAACATTTTTCAGTATTGGAATATGTTTTACTCTAATAGTAACAGACTTGTGTCTTTACAAGTGTAATTACACATTTATTTATCATATTTTCAAAGTAATTGTAATATTTCTTAAATGGTTAAATTTGAAATATATGAATTAAGAAAAGAAAGACTAGTTATCTATAATTCCCCAACCCAAAAGCAAATATTAATAGTCTCTTTATTTTTCTTTTAGTTTTTTTTTTTTTAATATTTTATTTATTCTTGAGAGAAAGAGAGACAGAGCATGAATGAGGGGGGGGCACAGCAGGAGAGGGAGACACAGAATCTGAAGCAGACTCCAGGCTCTGAGCTGTCAGCACAGAGCCCGACGTGGGGCTCGAATTCACAAGCCATGAGATCATGACCTGAGCCGAAATTGGACGCTCAACCGACTGAGCCACCCAGGCGCCCCATTTTCTTTTAGTTTTTTTAATCTAATGTACACATTATTTTTTTTTAATTAAAGTTGTGGTATTATATATGTATTATACTCATCCTTAATAATATATTTCATTATATTAAATAATGTATTTTACCATATTATTAAATATTACTCTATAATATATTATTCTTAGTAACTATTTATATCTTAATTTAAACCAGTCCCTTATTGTTATTTTAGGTATGTCCTGATGTTTAATTTTTTTTAAGTTTAGTCATTTATTTGAGAGAGAGAGAGAGAGCACACGGGAGTGCAAACTGGGGAGTGGCAGAGAGAGAGAGGGAGAGAGAGAATCTCAAGCAGGCTTTGCACTGTCAGCGCAGAGCCACATGTGGGTCTCAATCCCAGGAACCTTGAGACCATGACCTGAGCCAAATCAAGCATAGATGCTTAACCTACTGAGCCACCCAGGTGCCCCTGATTTCTTACCTTAAAAAAACAATGTAGCAGAGAAAACTTTTAGAGCAAAATCTTTGGAAATTTTTCTAATTATTTATCTTACTTTATCAACCTACTTCACAATTTTCCATTTAATAATTAAAATTCCAATTTACTAAGATTTAAAATACCAGTCTCATTCCACCATCATTATTTAACTCAGTAAAAAAAAAAAAAATCTTATAAAAGTTGCATGCCTCTATTTTTCCACCTACTTAATTGTTTTAACTCTTACCCCAAAGCATTTTGTTTTTGTGCATTTGCTTTTGGCAAAGTAAAAAAGGTTAAACATATCACCAAAATACAAAATAGATTATTTCAAGGTGATACTTTTTAGGCTTTTAGAATTTTTATGCTTTCAAAACTTGTACTGTACAAATGAACTCCGTCATGATCCTGTTTAAAATGAGAATAGAAAAAAAATATGGTGTAAGTTATACTAATTAGGTAATAATTTCTGCAATGTTATATCCTAGAAAAGATAAAGACACTTTTGGCTAAGGCTTACTCTGTTCATCTCTTACAAAGGCAGCTAGAGAGACTAGGCCTGCTCCTCTCTATGTATACCACACATACAGAAAAACAAGCACAGCTTTCCTTCTCAGATAATAAAATTCCATTAAAATATTTGCTTCTGAGGAAGCAGTTAAAAATAAATGACTGTGGGATATTCACATGCTGATAGACAATTTCCATGATCACGAAAAGGATCCCTGTCTCCCTGCAAGCCTGGTATGAAGGATCTCACAAAACTCATTTGTACTGCTCATAACTATGGGTTCTGTGGGGTTTTCAGCCTATGCTTTCCAAACAAATGAGCTTCTCCATTTGTTCCTAATGACTTTGGTTTATACAAAGAGATCTTAAACTGTCCCCAGAGCAATCATTTTGCTAAAATGCTATTAGAACATCTTTACAAATTTAGCAACAAAGGGGGCTTCATTAACAATGGAAATCATTGGGAACCAAGGCCCTTAGTAAATTCAAGTCTCACCAGTCTTGTTTTATCTTCAGTGATGAGTACAATAATCTTGTGAACTATACCTTGACTCCTTATCTGGTGGGTGGGTAAGGAAGATAGGGAGCCGATGCTGTGGGGAGAGATGCTGGAAAAACCAGAGCGGTATTCTGTGGTTAATCAGCTCTGTCCTTCCTCTTGGAAGGAGCCTTGTGAACCTTAAGCAATGCATATGCCTAGCAGCTGCTAATAGAGCCATTTTTTTTTCCTGAGAGGTTGGGGATTTGCAGCTGAAACTGAGCACTGTTTTTCAATGGACCATCAACAGGGTTTAGATTATATATGTAAACATATGTGTGTCTCATTTTCATAGTAATCAAATTTGATACATCTGCTGTGCATGGAAGGACAGCTGCTGGCAAGCCTGAAAGTTGACCTGCAGCTTCTGGCAGAACAAACCCAAATTATGGGGTCTTTCTCTTGGTTTGCGTCTGCAGCTTCAGATACAGAACCTGCCCCTATTCTGGGCAGCTTTGCTTTTAAAGACCTCCTTTGCGACAGACAACTTTCATTAGATTCCTTCAGGGTGATCTGTCTGTCGTTATATTCAACGCTTTATTGCTGAGTGCCCTTTTAAGATTTTTTTTCCTCCTTGCTCTGTGTATGACCAGATTGCCATACAGCAGCTCCTTAAGTACCCCACTAGCCTATGCCTTTATAGTCACCCAGAGGCTGCATTTTAACAAGTATCACTTCAGTGCTGGCTAACAGAATGGATACTTACGGTTGGAAATCCACTCTTGCCAACGTATTTCTCAAAGATGACTGATCAAACTGTGTTTTAAAAATTAATTAAAAAAGAGGTTAGAGGTGACAGTGTGGCTAGTTCAGCGCCGAGAGAATTATTGGTTGATTTAGAGAAAGACTAGGTTTCTTAACGTTCTTATTATAGTTAGTAAAGATGGGTATAATGTATCTATCATGATTACATGCGGTGGCAGTGAGTTCTGAAGCTCTTTGCTGGTTTCTTCTGATGTTTGTGTTCCTTTTGGTTCTTTAAAAACAAAACAACCAAACAAAGTGCTTGCCTTCTAATGCCACAAAGAAAAAAATCTCCAGACAGCAAGGTTAAAATAACTTTTCTCCAAACACTCCAAATTACGTGTTGAAAGAGACAGAATGATATAGTTTTAGCTATCTGGGAACAATTAATTTTGTATGATACTTCTAGCAAATCTAAACATATGGTGTCCTGATACACAATCTTCAATATTCTGATTGGAGCCCTACTTAGCTGCTTAACAGAATAAGATTAAGCTTATCTTACTGGTAGTCATTCAGGCACTTCCTCCTGTTTTCCAAATACTCCTTCAACCATAGCTGTGTTTTAACCATCAAGGTCCTAAATATTTATTTATTTAATTTTTTTTTTTGTGTGTGTTTATTTATTTTTGAAGAGGACAGAAGCAGAGCATGAGCAGGGAAAGAACAGAGAGGGAGGGAGACACAGATACCAAAGCAGGCTCTAGGCTCTGAGCTGTCAGCACAGAGCCTGACATGGGGCCTGAACTCACAAACTGTGAGGTCATGACCTGAGCCAAAGTTGGATGCTTAACTGACTGAGCCACCCAGGCAACCAAAGGTCCTAAATCTTTAGAAGAGATTGTTTTATCTTGCTATCCAGAGAAAACACTTCTTATTAGCCACATTCAAATTATAAGTGAGAAATGTAAATAATAGATCACTGAATGTGATACAAAGCAGAAATGCATTTTTAACTTTTTGTAAATATTGGAGTGATCTATCAGAGAATTCGGTTTTTAAAATGTGAGGTATACTCTGAGACTTGAAAGAACAATATTTAGTAAAAAATAGCTATGGTAAAGTAAACATGAACATTTACAGTTTATAAATGGCCAAGACTAATTAAATCCACTCAGTTTCCCACTGCAATATTTATTTTGAAGTCAAAGTCAAAATTTAGTCTACTTTTATAGTTACTTTTATAAATGTAAGGAAAAAGAAATTTCTACTTTCTTAAAATTTACTACTTATATCTGTTTACTACCTGTATTGATAATCTTCTGGATTCCAAAACTTGAAGAGCTCTTTGAGAAAAATAATTTTAGAGAGACTTGTCTAAGAATTTAGGACAAAGTGTTTGTTTTAATCAAATTAGTCCCTTCAACCTGGGCTTTCTTGTCATTCTTGGGTCTACCAATTATGACAGCACGATCATTGGTTGATAAGTATATTACTGTTTGTGGAAATACAAAGCATCCTCTTTGCACTGTTTTTTTAAGCATTTGTGTTCTGGTTTTTGTTTAAATAGAGTATCAAGAGTGGAAACAAAAATTGCATTTAAAACTACCATTACATAAAGTATGTTATTTTATTCACTCACTTGCCAATATTTTTGAATACTGTTACTATATAATATCATTCTCTTTCAGGTAGAAACTAATTAGCAAAATCATCTTTTTAAAAATTGACTGTAGTAAAGCAACATCTGTCTTTAGTTTAAATGCTATGAAGCTTTTCATTAACAGAAAACCACCATGGGTTGCTTCTTTAGAATACCACTAAATGTTAGAGACATCGTCTACTGTACAGGAGTCTCACTATTAGATGAGGATGTCTGGGAATTCATCTGGATGAAATTCCACTCTACCACAGCAGTTTCTGAGAAGAAAATATTATTGGAAGCCTTAACTTGCAGTGATGATAGGAACTTATTAAACAGGTGGGTCAATTGATTTTCTAAATCTATTTGTGTAATAAAAGTACTCTCTATTAACCAACCTATTGTGAATTTGATTGTGTTTCCTTGAGTATATTGTAGTTACTCTAAAATATACTTTCTACAGCTAAGGAAAACTGCCATGTTGACTTGACTAAAGCTTGTTGAATTGAAAGATATACCTCTGTTTCTACCTAAACAGTAAGACAGTGTTTCATTATAAAAGGAAATGTTTACTATAAAGATTTTTAAAACTAAGTTTAGGTCATTAAAAGAGAATTGTGATTTTCCACCTGCAAGATTTTTTCAGAATTTAATTAACAAGTTAATTAAAATATTATGAACTTGCTTTTCCCCCTTCTATAAACAGAAAGTTGTTCTATTGATAAATTGTGTTGGTAAAGTCTACACTGGTCTATTCTTTTGAAATATATGACAAATTAATGCATATAATTTTTTGAAGTTTTATAAAAATGCTTAAGTTATTGGGCTAAGAGTTTTCCTACAATTCTATCTTTAAAGGCTTCTGAATCTATCACTAAATTCTGAGGTGGTGTTGGATCAAGATGCAATTGATGTGATAATCCATGTCGCTCGAAATCCACATGGCCGAGACCTTGCCTGGAAGTTTTTTAGAGACAAATGGAAGATATTAAATACCAGGTAGAAATAAGAGTTCATTGGTACTTGAGTGAGTAAATTAGAGGTGATATATGAGACATAAAGACCCGACTTTTTGTGTTAAAACCAAGGCTTAGATAATAGAATTAGATTTTAAAATAGTCAACTAATATGGGTGTTGCCACTTCTGGGAAACTCAGAATTATTTTAACAATTCTATAGCATTATTCATGTTTTGAAGATTAAAAACTGCGATTATATATAGAAATGTGGGACTAAAAAGGTTTAGCAGTACAGTTTTTGTGGAAACTCTGTTAAACTGTCTAAGGTTGAAGAAATATCATAAAACTTCTATATTCTGAATGTGTTGTGGAAAAAATGATTTATAAATCAGATACAATTATTATTTATATAACAAGAAAACTTTACTGCTGTAGAATTGTTTTAAGTTTCCTTTATTTTTTTAAAGTTTTTTTAAATTTTTTTTTTGTTTTGAGAGAGAGCAAGCGAGGGTGTGCACAAGTGGGGAAGGGGTAGAGAGAGAGGGAGAGAGAGAGAGAGAATCCCAAGGAGGCTCCACACTGTTAGCACAGAGTCTGATGTGGGGCTCAATCTCACCAACCGAGAGATCATGACCTGAGCCTAATTCAAGAGTAAGAAGCTTAATTGACAGCCGCCCCTGTTTGAGTTTCCTTTAAATATAAATACCATAAACACCTGAAATGAAACCATGATTTGAATCATTGTATAGTTCTAGGTGCAGTAGAATTCATTCCTGAGACATCTTGTTTCATGGTGAGAATTCTTCAGCCTCAATTTAAGAAAATATTTCATTATGTACTTAAATATATTGTAATGAATGTTGATTTATTACTCTGACAATCTGTATGGCATTTTGAAATTTAATTTATTAAAGGGCATGTAGATGCCACATGTTTTCAAAATTAAATGTCCTCATACAGTAAGCAGACCTATTGTTTTCTATCTCTTAAAAATTGGTGTGTAAACTTTGTTTTTAACAAACAACTTTATCAGTTGCCCTTGTATAAATAGTTCAATTTGAATGAATGTATCCTATTAAAACACATTTTTATCTACGGATATTTCATTGTCAGAAAGCACTAATATTCCTAGAAGACACACTGACTTTTTTGTATTTGCAGCTCAGAAATTGGAATGATTGGAAGATTAGAACTTGCTTTGCTGTCATGCATATAATGTAGTGAATAATCAGACAGAAAGCGAAATTAGTATATACAAGCAGTTCACTTTAAGGAGTATCAAATATCTGCCAATACACAATTTCTTTAGGGAGTGGTTTTGTATATCAGAGTTCAGCATAGTAGATGTATAGTTTAGTCCCTACCAAAAAACATTTGGTTCTTGATATGTTTATTTTGTCTCACTGAGAGTCCCTGATCTCTAACTTAAAGATAGAAACTTTGAGATTTCAACATACCTACAGATATGGAAGTGTTGAAAAATAGGATTTTCTTCATCCCTACTCTTCTATCGATCCTAGAACACTGGAATTCATGGAGGCACTGTCCAAGATGCTCCTTATTTCCTGCACTAAAGATTCTCCCTGACTTTTGTTGCCATCTACTCTAATGGTTTCAGTCACTCCCAAATCTATATCTCTTACTGAGACATTTCACCTAAGCTTCACCCTATGATAAGACAGTTGTCTGTTTGGACCTGCTGCTGAGGTGTACCTGCAAAGCTAAACCCATCATTTTCCTCCTGTCTTCATTTCCTTAGTAAATAATCCACCAATTAATCAAGCCAGACACTTGGAAAACTACATATACTCCCCACTTTTCCTTGCCATCTGTAACAATTAGGCATAAGATATTGTCAATTTAACAAGTCCTAAAAGATAACCTGTGATAGGTATCCTTAGCACAATAGAGATCAGTAAAATGAGAAACCCTTCCAACACACTGACACAAATTGTTCCTTTCTATAGGTCAAGAGTCAGGAATTTATATCTGTGGTACAAGGATTATGCAATCCAAATAAACAACTCAATATTTTAATTTAATGCCTACATGAAAAAAATGCTAATATTTTGGGAGCATTTCAAAGAAATTTGGCTCAGTTTCTAAGCATGAAAAAGGAGAATGTCAATGTCAGTTGTAACTGACCAGACCAAAGGATCTGTGTGACATACTAATAATGCCCAAGTTTATCTTACAGTCCCGTTTCCTTTTTTGGGATTTTTGTTTTCTTATAGTAAACTAGGTTACTTTAAGTTGAAAGTTTTAAAAAATTTCTTCCTTAGTCCTTAGATTGAAAATATAATAATAATTACTAAATCTAATTTTAAGTTCTTTTTTTTGTTTTGTTTTTGTTTTTGTTTACTACAGTTTGGACCTCTCTAAAATACTTTGAGCCAAATCAGATGAGCATCTGATTGAGCATCTGATGGTGCCCCACAGCCATATCTCTATTCACCTCCCTTGCTACCCAGAGAAATGACTTTGAAATGTTTAGAGATCTTAATGGCAATAAGATAACATTAGTCAAATGGAGCCCTTGAAAAGTATTCTAAAAAAATCTTTAGAGTAATATTTCTTAAATTACTGCCTATATTAACATAAAGCCTTTTTTTTTTCATCTTTCCAGGTATGGGGAGGCATTATTTATGAATTCTAAACTCATTAGTGGAGTTACAGAATTTCTTAATACTGAAAGTGAACTCAAAGAGGTAAATATTTTAATATGAGTTCTAATGCTTTTCTTTTATAAACATATGAAGGCATACATTTACTTTATTTTTTCAACAGATTCATATCCATTTCTTTAAAACACACACACACACACATACATGCTAAAGACTTTACTCAATTCATTATTTGCAAACGTATTTCTATTATATTAAACATTAAATCCCTTCGAGAAGTGTTTAAATGTAATGTTTCCCAAACTGGGGGACTCTACTCCAGAAATCTTTGATCCAATCAGTTGAGGAACAACCCAGTTTAGAAATAACAAAACTATCCTGTCACAATGACTCAGTATTTAGATACAAAGGATCAAGGCTGGTGTTAAGGTACAGAACTTGGGTCTCACTGCTTTGTGGACAGGCCTATACAGGAAGTAGATAACTGGATGTGATAATAATGCTTCATGCTATCTAGTCTGTTCAATAAAATGAATTCATATGTGTGACAGAGAATGTGTCTGACAATATATCTTGAGATTAATAGCTGAAAATTCTGCTTGATATGATTACACATGAATTTCACTGATGAAAATAAACAATTTTTTAAAGGATTAGTGTCCAGTTTGGAGTGTATCTAATGTTTCCTTCCTTTTTTATCTGGTTTATTTCTATGGAAATTTAAATCAGCTATTTTTTTTTTTTTTGACCATTAACTCACATTTGTAACACAGAGGGGTGGAAAATGGGGAGGAATAAATATGTAGGAGGGAGGAAAAAATATAGATACTTTGAAATGATTCAGATGAGCTGGGCTTCGACCATTTTTCACTTTTTCGTCCATTGCGCAACTCCGTTGTAAAATATAGCTGAGATTTGGCATTGAGAATCATAGCTTCCTCAGCTCTCACTGACAGAACGCCTGAGGCTATGACCCAGAGATAATCATATTGAGCAGCATTTCCCCAGAAGCATCAACCCTGGCACCATCCGTAACATCTTCTAATATTGCCCAATGTTGTACGATTGTCCCCTATTCACTCACTTGGATCCCTGCAACACTAGGAGCTAAGCTAAGTCTCTGATTGTAATGATTTGAAATTCAATTTTTATCCCTGCTATGTGTTCCCAACCCTAAAGGATTTGGTTTTGAAAGCCGTAGCACATGTTTTACTATATTTTTTTTTTAATAAAGGAAGCTAAATGGGAAGGACTTCTTTCATACCCATATGAAACAGAAAGAAAGAACGATTGAATGAATGATTACTTCCAATATTCTCTGTATTCAAAGGAAGTACTTTTAATTCCTTGATTTTATATTCAATAATTGGTGAGTGAAAGATTCATTTACTCACAACCTGAGAAGTCGAACACAGAAGTGAAAAATCTCTTCCACCCTTTCCTTCCCCTAGTCCTTCTCTGTTTTTGCTCCCTTCCTTCTCCTGTCTTCTCTCCTGTCTTTGCCTTTGCCCCTTTCTTGCAGCCTTTCACCTGTTCCCTCTCCCACTTCTTCCTCAAACTGTCTTTCATAATTCCCTTGCTTCAGTAATACCCAGGCCATGAAAAAATATCTTTTTTTTAAGCTTATTTATTTATTTTGAGAGAGAGAGAGAGAGAGAGCAGGATAAGGGCAGAGAGAGAGAGAGAGAGAGAGAGAAAGAATCCCAAGCAGGCTCCATGCTGTTAGCACAGAGCCTGACACAAAGCTTGAACCCACAAACCATAAGATCATGACCTGAGCCAAAAATCAAGGGTCAGTCACTTAACCCACTGAGCCACCCACGTACTCTGAGAAAACATCTTTTAAATGGATATTAATTTGGGGCTCCTGGGTGGCTCAGTTGGTTGGGCATCCGACTTCGGCTCAGGTCATGATCTCATGGTTTGGGATTATGAGCCCCACATCAGGCTCTGTGCTGACAGCTCAGAGCCTGGAACCTGCTTCAGATTCTGTGTCTCCCTCTCTCTCTGCCCCTCCCCCACTCATGTACTCACTCTCTCTCTCTCTCTCTCTCTCTCAAAAATAAAAAACATTAAAAAATTTAATAAAAAATAAACGGATACTAATTTGATGTTATCATATGCCGACCACTTTGTTTTATTTATTTCACACAATGATTTCATATTTTTCCATTTGATTTAATTGCTATTTGAAATGTCCCAAGATACCCCTATAATGAAAGGTGCAGTTTCAAAACTGAAACTAAATTGTGGCTTTTATTCCATTATCCAGCAAGCAGCTAACTTCACAATACTGTCCATGGCATAAGCAACGAATCCCTTCACCATCTAGCTACTCGTGCTGACTTTCTAGTTGGACAACTGCTGCCTGAGGCTTTTCCAGAGTTTCATTATCTAATCATTGTGTTTAAGATTGGGGACCACTGTTTTGAGTGGTATGGGGGTTTACTTTGTATTGTTAATAACCCCCTTTCATTAAAATAAAAGGGGTTAGGAAATTCCAGACTCATCCTCTCATAACCAATGAGCCTCAGAAACAGAAAACCCAATATGCTCCCTTTGGATAGGGTATATTCTTATTTTCAAGAGTATCTAGATCAAAAGGGAATCAGCATCTTTATGAATTCTGAAAACTCAGTTGAGATTTTAATGATCCCCATCAGCCTTAGGGGCATTCAGTAAGGAAATGTGTATTGTCCCGAACTCCCTTCCCCAAAACTGCATTCTCGTACCTGACACTGGCAATTTCCTTCTAATTACATGGCTCCAGCAATTTGAACAATATTTCTCCATGAAACAGTGTGTTATTTCCTTAATTTTAAACTAATGGAAGTACAACCTGAGGGAGCCACGGAGGCCCTTGACAGTTTTTCATACTAATGTCTGTTAAGCAATTCTCTCCAGCACTCGTTTTTCTGCCTTTTTGAACCTAATCTACAACATGGCTGGGGAAGAACATAGATCCTGTGCATCACAGACACCCCACTTACAGTTTTAATGTTGAAAATATGAACCTCATAATAGGGCAATAGCTACTTCAATTCATTTATATAGTCACTGAGAGTATATTATGTTGTGTAATTTACTCTCCAAATAATTTATTTCGTGATGCTTAGGGTCTAGGTTACCCTAAAACAAGAGGTTTTTTAATATTAAAATGTTTTCTAATAGAGAAATTAACAAACCTGTCTAGAAATTTTAGGCTAAGAACGGGAAGCACAAACAACGCTGACATGTTACTAAATGCTATTTTATAAAAATGTCTAAACTTGCAACATTTTCAAATAAAAGCACAAGATGGCATAAATATTTAGGAAACACAACAATAAAAGCTAATAACAGCAGAAAATCTACCAAAGAGCTGCAGAAAGAAGCAAACTGGAATGCCAAGTGCCTTCCATCTACTCCAGGCCCTATAAAGTCAGGCAGGAGTCTGGAAGGTGCTATCATCACACCCCAGGTCCGGTTAGATGGCTGTTCTCACCATGCGTTTGTCAGAAAGGCTGTGGAAGAATATGGGTATGAGATCAATTTATGCCAGCTATGGAGAGTTGGGCCTTATGTGTTCTGATGAATAAGCTACTCCTAAGATTCAGATGAGTTACCTCAGGCTCTCTGAGCTCGCGAAGGAAGTTATTTAGTGCACTTAAATAGTGATTTAGGAAATGAATCCCTGGGGACCCACCACTTAACATTTTTTTATTGATAGTTCTTTTGCAGGGTAATCTGACCTACTCTTTGTGTCAATAACTCATTCATATTCAAACCCATAGTTTGTCTTTGAGGAGGACTTAAGAGTTTTACTTCATGTGTTCAGGCTGTCTTGCCGTCTATTTCATCAAGGGGCCAAGAGCATGTTCCACAGAATCACGGTTTCCAAAGGGTCATTTACCATTATCTGGCATATTTAGTACTGCCTAGGAAAGTATGTAATAGCACAGAATATATTTCAAGAGGAGTAGATATAATTTTTTTCCTGATTGACATATACTACGTAAATAATACCACTGTAATATACATATGTAATATGCATGGCAATATACATATTTTTATAATAAAATATAATTCAAAACAGACCATGATGTATTATTTGTTGCTTTAGAAATATTGACTGAATGAGTCCAAACACATCAATACAAATGAATTATTGGATTAATCAGTTAAAGTTTAAAAATATGATTCAAATGTTTATATTCAACTTCCTTTGAAGATATGTGTGAGCATGTTACAGGCATATATATATATATATATATATATATATAGAAGATATTCAATGAATTCCAATGTCTTCCCTTCTTCTGCTTAGTATGTGTAAATTTGGTAAAATGTCAAATCAGTTTTAAGGGTAGCATCAACAAATCTTTGTTATATGTTGGATATTTTACATGTTGGTTATAAAAGCATAGTGATTGTGAAGTCTTATAAAGGACATAGCTCTAAGATATGGCTACCTACTGCTAATGCTGCAGGGGCACAAGGCTTTGTAGGAAAGTAGAGGATAAACTTTGAGAAAACCCATCGTATCAGGTAATCAAAGTAATGCTGTCATAAACAAACCAAACTACCAGCGAACCACTTTCTAGATTAACGCAGAAAGATATTAAAAAGTCCATTTTAATTGCATCCTCCCCACCCCATATCTCCCTGTCCCTGAGTCAATCTTGATGCACTACATTTCCCTCCTGGCATATCTTCCATGTGGCACCCACCATGTGATGAATCACACCCCACACTAATTACACCACATAATGTTTCTGTGCTGCAAGTTGATTTTTCACATTCGCCTATTAGCATTGCGATTGTTGGTTGGTTGCCAGTTTTTTAAGATATATCAAACAGAAAGAAAAACTTCTAGTATTTAATCTTGAAATAAAATCCCTAAACATCCCCAGAATATGTGAACTCTCTAGAGAAAATCTTTCCATGAAAAGAAGAACAATGCATTTTAAAATTATAACATTTTAATTAAATGCTCAACGTCTCTAGCTAAATGAGTCCACATTCTTGCTTCATTCCTTCTAAGTTGAGTTACTCAGGTGATTGCAATGTCATTAACCGTCCAGTTTTCATATAGTATCATTAGTTTTTTCCACTAGCTGATAACTGGTAATCCCTTGCCACCAAAGATAATGTCAAGCGCTTACACTGTTTATTTGGGGGAAAATAAGGAATAGTTTTATCTCTACCAACAAAGAGTGAACTTTAACCCTCATATTCAGTTTTTAAGGCTATTTTGTACCTTGGATATGATTCATAATTAAAACTAGCCTTTGCCACAATCCCCTCAACATATATGAAAATATAAACACATCTCTTTTAATATTTGTCTATGAAACAAGAAGCTGAATTCAGAGCTCTTTGAACTGTAATGTCCACTCTTTTTTCCTTCCAGTTCCAAAAGAAACTACCTCACACCTAATGGATGCAATTTCTTATATTTCATTTTGTTAGTAAGATTGCTTCACGTATTAGGTAGGCCTTCTGTAGGGGTGGTGGCACTTTGTTCCACATACAATCTTGTTTATATATGTTGGCCATGAGTTTCTCTGAGACATGTATGTTTACTACTCTAAAATGTTTCTTTTCAGCTGAAGAACTTCATGAAGAATTACGATGGAGTAGCTGCTGCCTCTTTCTTGAGAGCTGTGGAGACCGTTGAAGCCAATGTGCGCTGGAAAATGCTCTATCAGGATGAGCTCTTCCAGTGGTTGGGAAAAGCTCTGAGACACTAATAGCTCTATTATAACAATTCAACTCAGAATTTTGGGAGAAAACTGCTTTATATGGAATCAGGAAAATATGCTATGTGGAAAATGGCCAGATTTTCAGTGTTAACGTGTGGGAGGACTTTTTTTTTTAATTTTTGGTTTTGGGGGATTTTTTGTTTGTTTCATTCATTCTGTTTTGTTTCTCTACTGGGTGTTCTTCTCTAAAGAAACTCTTGCAAGTGAAACTAGCCATGATTGCTTCAGCTGTACATTCCTTGCTGTACAGGACCAAATATGATAGTGGTGCATGTTGATGTTACAGTCAGTTTGGAAAAACATATTCAGAATATTTTGTGCATGGTTGTGTGGTCCTGCCTGTGTTCAGCATGCTTATTTAAAATGTCCAATGTTGTACGTGAATATCTGTTACATCCAGGATGGGCATTATACAAAAGCACAAAGATTATCTATGACAATCAGTGTTGCGATGAAAGAAAAACTAAAAAGGAATTATATTCTTAGTCCTGGGCGATGTGAGAGGTAAAACAGCCCTTGAAGTGATCAGTGTCACTTATTTCAGCACTTGGATTGTCTTGCAATGATTCCTGTGTTACTAACTCATTTTCTTCGAGTTAAAGCTGTGTATACGTTTAAAAAGGCATATAGATAGCGTATGCATATGTATATGTACATAGGGAAACCCTGTATGTATATAGTATGTTGCACACTGCACTTGTGCAAAGGATCTCTTCAAAGAAACTTTATCTCTTTTTATAAACTTATGCAAACTTTGAAAAAGCTTAAAAGAATATATCTCAACGCTATTCTTCATGACAATTTCCTGACTAAATTTCTCAACTGTTATAGATTTTTTCATCTACTTCCTGAACAGTGGTCTATTCTACTACGTGAAAATGAATTCAAACAAAATTTATGTATAAACACTCTTCTAATTCTTTAAAGTGGCAGCCTCGTATCCTAAATATGGATTCTGTCATCATTTTGGTCAAACTTCCCATTGCATCAAACAATTGTGCACACTTAAGAATTCTCAGCGCTGAGAGGTGTTTCTTTTCCATCTTGTTTGTTTTTCCATCTCATGTTGGGTGGTCCAGAGGGTTGAAAATTCTCTCGTGTGTGTTGGTCTTTGTGTCTGTGTCGATCTAATCCTCCGTTAAGTGACCGCACCTCAAGTACGTCTGATACCATTTAATGACTTTTGATGCCAGTTGTGCCGTCCGTTCCGATGAAAGTCACTTTCCTTGAGCAAAGCTCTTCCTTTGGCATTGACAGCTGTCTTCCGCCAGGGAATTTTAAGTAGCCCTTCTCATGGCTGTGTGTTATGTAACACAAGTGCTTGTTTTACATGGCATTCTCACCCAGTAGGCCAGCTCTCCAAACGTTGCTTAGATGCTCCAAAATGAACATATTTTAAGTTGGCCGTTATAAAATACCAGCACAACTACTGGACCTAAGCTAAAAGTTTGTGGACCGCTTTCTATTTTCCTGAGGTTCTCCACTCTTCCACGTCTCCTTGCAAATTATTGAGAAAGATCTATTCTAATCGTCACTGAACACTGGGAAAAAAAAAAATAGGTGTTTTAAAACCAGAGTCATAGATTTATTTTGAGTTTAATAAAAAGTAGCAATTTCCTAATCCATTGAGCAAGTATCACCTAAAATTGAATTTTAGCTTTTTAGCAATTAATATCTATTACTCATACCTAAATTTTTCAGCACTTCATTAAATTAAAACACGTGAATTTTAAATACACTATGTGGATTTAGTGAGACATAGTAATACTTAGCATTAAATCTAAAAGTCGTCCCACCTATCAGAAGTCATGTAATTTAACTAGTACTTACACATATGTAAACTCCATAAGGGACAAGTTCTGAGACATGACAACAATAAATATCACACTGCCGTAAGGGTCCAAAACATGTACTGTATGAGCATTGGATTCATGTAATAGAGATAAATAGATACAAAATTAGAGGTGGATGTCTTATTTTGTGTCATGAATTATTGAAAATTCTTAGTTGTGACATTCTTTTGAGCGAAATCATATTTCCAGATTTGAGTTAGAAAGGCTTTTATAGTTCTTTTTCCTCCCCACTGTTAATAATCTCAATCCTCTTTCAGTATTTTAGTGGCCTTGAACAACTGATTTAGCTACAATGTCAAATCCTAAATGTGTAAATTATGTGCAATGTTCAATACCTCATAGAATGTTTGTTAAACGGTATAATAGTATCAATGGCATTGAGATGGGATTTCTGTTCTACATATTTTTCAATAATTTGTCCTTTCCAATGTTGAAGATTATATCAGGCTTTAACGTTTTTTAGTTGTTTAAATAAGTAATATTTTCAAAATAATAAAATGACCAATGATATCTCTTGGAATATTCTGTAAAATGTAGTTATAAAATTCTATTTTCTACATAGAGTTTTTATCTTTTTTCTCTTCTTTGTATGCTTTACAAATCCTATATATGCATGAAATAACAAACTGTTGAAAGTGTTCAGTACTTAGGCTTACCATATTACTGTGCCAATATATGTACCACAGCAAAATTTGGTTCCAATTAGACAGGACTAAATTATTTACCATACTGAATATTAAATATCACTAACTAACTTGTAAATAAAAACTTTTCCCCATTTTTACACATTTTTCCTTAAGATTTTCTTAAAATCTTTAAGATGAAAAAAAAAAAGTAGAGAAGCACAACCTCTAAGGTTACTATCTACAATTGTAGGCTTATTCCTGAGTTTCAATAACCAGATTTTAACTGCAGTTTAAACTGACTTTGGTTTATATTATCTCTAAGATAATTTATATTATAGGACTGGGCTTTTTGTGGCAGTACTGTTTACAAATATAACTTTAATATCTTACAAGCTTATTCAGATTAGAATGTATTTATAAATTGAATTTCATTTTCAAAGAGCTTTACACATGCTGTTTAATTTGGCTCCTTTCAAAAACATAATAACTTATGTTAGCCCTGATAGTCTGATGAGAAAACTGAGGTTCAGAGTAGAAATGTGAACCATTTAAAATGATACAGTTGTTATTTGGGGAACAGGCACAGTAACCTTGGGCTTTCAGTGAAACCTTCCTACCACTAAACTAGAAAGGCATTTTTGAAATACTTCTATCCGTTGCATTAGCTGGAGATTTTCCTAATACCAGAAGCAGCATTAAAATATGTGACGAAATATGTCTACAGTAATTATATTATTTTTCAAAGTCTGTGTTTCTAATTTGCATGATTCAAACAACTGGGTGATATATTCATCAGCAATTCACTTTAGTCCATACAAGCAGCCCAATATTGTTACAAAAATATGGTTCATTGATTATAGTTTCCTTTTATTATCTTTCAGTGACTACTGTTTAAATATGACTTTAAAATGGTGATAATTTGCTTTATTTTTACACATATTTCTCTGAAAGGCTCTATCTGTAGTAACAGATGGTCAGACCACAGATAAAATGGTTTCCATCTAAATCAGTGAAAATAATATTCGGTAAAATGTTTATAAATCTATGCAGACTGAATTGTGAAAAAACAGTGTTTGTGCCACTGCAGTCCTGGATTAGATGCAGAAAAGGAATTCCTAAAGAAGTTTACAATGATATATTTAATTAAAATCTACTGGCTATTAGAATTTTAAGGATTTTTTTCCTAAGAAATTGAAGACCTAAAATACCTCCATTATTCTCAGGATGACCATGAGGTAACCACATATACATGTGAAAGGAGTAGTAAAAGTTTATAGAATGAGAAATTAAGATTCCTACACCTGTTTTGTTTTCTTCTTTTACTTGAAGTCATGGCCAGGTTGTTATCATTTGACACTGCTAATTATATAGGACAAAATTCAATTTAATTAAATATTTATTGAACACATTTTATTTCACAAAGCACTTTGTGAAGGGAAGGGAGGGAAGAGCAGAATTCACATTACAATAAATGAAACAAACATAAATCATGAACCAATCAGAATAAGAGCAAACATGAAATATAATTACATTCTATCGAAGAAAAACTAAATTATTTTTAGATATAGATAATGCAAGTATTTTTGTACACTAGTTTTCAAAACTTTTAGGGTACTTCTCAATGTTTGGTTTACAGCACTTAGTTGTGTTTTACAGAAAATGTGTAATGTTTAGAAAATATAATAAAACTACATGGTTTAAACTTTATAATTAAGATATCAATTGGGATAGAATTTATCTTTAAGAAAAGTTATTTGAGCAATTTAATAATATCAGTAGGTTACAGGAAGAATGTTTACCCTAGAAAAGTAGTTCAAGTTTTTAAAAATGCTTTTAGCATACTATTGGTATATTCACAATGTGTTAATTTTAAGTTAATCATATATTCTTGAAAGCAGGTTCAACAATTCTTATCAGAGGCAATAATGTATTTGTTCAAATTAGTATGTGGGAACTTTTGAGTACAGAAATGTTCTTATAAAATATTCTAGAATTTTAAATTTTAGTTTAATAAGAGTAACCTTTAGTTCTATTGCTTTGAAGTAATAAGGAATTTTTATTAAAATATTTCATTTATTGTAGTTTTTATTCAGGAAAATACTAACAAAAGGGAACTCCAGAGGCTTTTATTTTCAATTTGATTTTATAAAATTTTATTACAAAGTTTAAAAAATTTTTAAAGAGTCTTAAGTATAAGCAGTCTTATATAAGTCTTAAGAATAAGCAGTTGGTGAAAATATGTTCTAATTTTAAGTATACTGCATATGTATAAATATATGCATTTTGTTTTATTTATTTATTTATTTATTTATTTATTTATTTATTTATTTATAGAAGGGGAGGGGAGAGGAACATAGGGAGAGAGAGAATCTCAAGCAGGCTTCACGCTCAGGACAGAGCCCAAACGGGGCTTGATTCCACAACCATGGGACCACAACCTGACCCGAAACAAGATTCAGATGCTCAACTGGCTGAGCCACTCATTTTATTTTTAAGATAAGTTTTTCACAAATGGCCCTATTAGCAGGCAGTATGATTTTATTCAGATTTTGGAAACATAGTACATTAAGGGATTTTATTTTGAATATTTAGTAATTTAAGGATAGGACATTGAAGATGCCTACCTTTTGCACATTCCCAGTTCATGTACTAATGCACTAAGAAAAAAGGAAAATCCAATCTTTTATTTTTTCTGAAATTTTTTGTGTGCTATATTAATGTTATTAATGTTAAATAAGGTAAAATATAGGAAAAAAACAAAAATTTGAGTGTCTATGAAATGCCAGGCACTTTATAGACATCATCTCATCTAAACTGAAATATCATTAGTTCCAACTTATCAATGGGGAGACGGTTAAGGGTTGGGATCAGTTTATATAACTGGTGATAGGTATTAGGTGGGATTCAAAACCCTGCAAACCAAGCCTTACATGGCTCAAATCAGTCATTAATCTGCCTCCTACATGCATGGAAACATAATGATTATCCATACAGACCAGTCTCTATAGACAATTTGAATACTGCTTACTTTTTCATTGTCACTGACTAAATTGAGAAAAAATGTTAATGCATTCTGGGTTGACCCTCGTTTCTTAACAAAGTTACTTCATATGGCCTATAAAAGTTTTCATCAAAACACTTTACATTAGTGTGTTGCATAGTGAGTTTTTTTAAAATTTATTTTGAGAGGGGTGGGGGAATGAGTTGGGTAGGGGCAGAGACAGAGAGAAAATCCCAAGCAGGCTTTATGCTGTCAGTACAGAACGTGACCCTGGATTCAATCTCAGGAACCATGAGATCATGACCCAAGCTGGAACCAAGAGTCAGACGCTTAACCGAATGACCCACCGAGGCGCCCAGGGTTTTAAGCTGTAACAGATAATTAGATATTGCAAACAACGAGCCTTGAAAAATAAGTACAAAGGGAGGATGGATTGAAAAGCTCTTTACCAGTGGACCCAAAGATAAGGTTAAACCTCTGTCCTGCTTGTAGAGGTGACCTATTAGTCTAGCCAGAAGTCTTTGCTTAGTGATCAGGGAACTATTTCTCTCTTTCTGCCTGGTACTGTGTAGATGGACTGCAGCTGCTGAATTTACTTCAAGTTACCTTTTCCATTGGTCTGCTGTGCGTGGATACACTTTAAGATAACTGCTTTGACCTAGCTCTGCACAGGTCAACTTACTTCTAATCGCACACATTTTTATTGTGTCATGTAAGTAAATGAGAGAGTGAAATGTTTTATAGCAGATATTACGGTAAAGAACATCTGCCTTGAATGTGCAGTGCATTTGTCTTCCAACTTAATCATTCGGTTGCTGTCCTTTTAACCCCTACTAGGTTCACAATATTACGTTTGTTCTTGGACACTGTTCTGTTCCCACCTTCACATAACCTAAGACCTACTGGGTGAGAACATTCATTATTAATTTTTCTTTATTCATTTTTATTTAAAATAAGTTTATTATCTGTCACTTCTCAAGTACGAAATATTTTTCAAATGAATTCCTCCTCAAATGTATTCTACCTTCTAAACTATGGTTTAATAGTAATCTCAAATTACCTTTTTAAATGCTACCTGCACATTGTCACGTATGAATATACTTGCCATTTTCATTTGCTATATTTTAGTCCCTTTACATTTTGATAGTCATTGAAAACAAATTCAGACTATAAAATGAAACACATTAGTTCTATGAAGCTTATGAAACACACTGTCCAGTTACTTGGAGCAAGACGAGACATTCTGCCTTTGAGCTTTCATAAGTGGCTACTGGATACAACTGAATTCACCAGATAATCTTTTAAAAATAGTATGTGGGCTATTTCTAATAAACTTGAATTAATTCAGCAACAAAGTTCGTTTTCATAAAGCCATTGCCCAAATGGACAAACTTATATAAAATACGCCAAAAGGAAACTCTTTCTTTCTTTCTAATATTTTATGATTTAGAAATGAAACAGTAACTGTTCCTTTAGTAAATACAAGTTACTAGAGCATTTACCAAATAAGTAAATTTGTGTTAGTTTAGCAGATAAATGTTTTCTATGGTATGACTTTAAAATTATTCATTAAAAATTGAATCAGTATGTATTCAACATGAAGTTTTTATTCCGATACAACCAAGCACTAACAAAATGGATTTTTCTAAATGAGAAAATTTGTCTTCTGTATTTTAAACAGAACAAATTTGAATTTTGCCTCTGACAATAAAATTTTGTACAGTAATGTGTAATTCATCACTGTCTTAATTTTCTGACATGTGTAGGCAAGGCCAAGATAAATAATACCTTCTGCTTTTTTATTCTTCTGTTTTCACTTAAGAACCCATTTTTAAAATTCAGACTATACATATTGTAGAGGTCCATGAAAAAAGAAAAAAGTCACTTTCTTTTCTGACATGGACTTTTCCAAAACTATGCACATACTCAAGCTAGAATAAAGAAGTATGTATTTATACAATATTGTAAAAAGAAAAAAATACCTATTTGGTCTTTTTTTCCAATTATATGCCTTTAGAATAAATTAAATGATCTGCACTTTGGTAAAAGTGATTTCACCTGCAATGCATTTCAAATTGCTTTTTAATAGGTTTTCCACATTGGAAAGCCTGTCAGGATCCTTGAATTTCAAGAATTGTTTTTAATAACAACAGGACTATAAAATAAATATAATCACGGCTCATATGAAGTACTCAAAAAATATTTTTCCAATGTCTCTGGGTTTTTCTGTTTCTATGGGTTGTGCAGAGAGTGTGAAATTTGACTCTGCGTAGCCACCCATTTGAGCCTTATCCATAATACTTTATACAGCCATAGGAAATCCTCCTCTGCCATGGGAATGAGAATAAGAAATGGAAGGCCCTTAAAGGCATAATCAAGACTATTCCTATTTGTATTATAGCCAGTGTCTACATGTATATATATACACTTGTACTGGAGGTCTATAGATGCATATACCTGCATCACACAGATAGAGATATATGATATCTCTCCATGTCTGTATCATACATACATACATACATATCACATATAGTGCATTTCTCTACCCCAATGAAAACTGTACTGCAGAACAATCATATAAATCAGAAAATGGTTATTGTAAAATATCAACTGGGGAAGTAGTAGATGGGTGCCATCTTTACCTGAAGAGCCTGTCAAATGGATCAAGTTCTACAGACTCTTCAGGAATTTTCTCTAAGAATCATTAGGAAACTGAAGAAGGAATTCTGATGAGATCAAAAGCATTCAGGGTGGTATGACTGTAGACCAAAACAAACACACACCCCCCAAAACCAGAAAACAGCTATTCTTCCTGGACTTCCAACCTTAGAGATTCTATCTTAGTAGGTGATAGGTGCAATGTAGTCATCCACATTTTGAGTAAAGATTGTAGGTGATTCCAGTGGATGCAATTCATCTAGATCATGGCTTAAGAAACTCTGGCTTGGCACAGTGGTTCTCTACCTGACTTTATAATAAAGTCACCCGGATAGCTTTTAAAACATACTGATGCCTGGGCCATACTTCAACCCAATTAAAAAGAATCTCTAGCATGGGGTATCTGCATCAGCATTTTTAAAAGTCTCCAGATGATTCTAATACATAGTCATGGTTAAGAACCTCTGGGCGGCAGATAGATACCAAATGCAACATTAAGTTGCTTAAGCACTAATTATAGGATGTTACCCAAAGTACCCATTTTTAGAAATCTAAGCGGTTCTTCTTATTGTTTGGCATTCTTCACCAAATACTAAGTCAAAAGATGTGTTCTCAATTAGCTTAACAGAAGCAAATAGTAAGTCTGAACAACTGATTTTACTGCCATAAGGTGTCACTGCCACGGTGCAGTAAGCTGAGTGGTTCCATGCCATCCACGTAGATGTCTCTTTTTCCCTGTGTTCTGACATTGACATTCTCCTGTCACCCACTTTGTCTTACATCCTTTTCTCTATAGTCCTAATGAGTATGACTATACCCACATCTACTATTACAATAACAATTTCTCAACTTTTATTTTGCTTTAAAGTGAAGAAAGGGCCCATTGGCAGGACTTTCCATAAAATGACTGTATCTTTGCCCTTCTGAATAGAACAATTGTTTCCTGCTGCTCATTTTGCAAGTGCCTGAAATTGGAGTGAAGGCTTGACACCCAGGTTAAAATTGTTACATCAGGGAAATAAACTTACCATAAACTATTATTATAAATGGTTATCATCTGAAATATTCTCTTTACTAGTTCTTCTCCAGTTTCTTTTACTCCCCCCTTCTTTCTCTCTCTTTTTGCAACCTGCCAGCTGAGCACTGAGCCTTCTTCAGAAATAGACGCTATATTTTCACTTGACATTGCAAAAAGAATAGTAAAAGTTTTGAGCTGTTACCATATCTGTGTGCATAATAGAAGGTGACATGTGTTCTTGGGATTGTCAAACAAGGCCCAAAGGGCATCTGGGCACATTGAAACTGCTTGGTTGTGCTCCTGACTCTGTGCTCATTCGTCAGTTCTTTAGTTCTTGGCCTCCCTTGGGTTGTTAAATTTTGCTTTCCTTTCTTAAAATCTCTGGCTAATTAGAGAATTCATTTTTTCACTGAAAAGGGAACTGGAAACATTGCCACCTCTGGAACATTTTAGCAAGCTAGTAGAGGCCGAATTAATTGGAGAACTCTTGAGTCATATCTGACAAAAAAGCACCCTAATCCCCTGTGTCTCCACTTTTGTTATTTTTTTCTTCTCCATCGTTTACCCTGTATGTAATTGTCCTAATGTGATTTAATATTGAGCCAATTTACATGCAGAAAGAAAATTTTGGTGTTGAGTAAGTCCTTCTAAATTAGTAGCTTTTTATTAAGTCATCAAAACTTGTATGATGACTAACTTCACTGAGACAGTTTTTGACAAATTCAGGTCTACCCAAGAATTCCAACTGTCTGCCAAGTAAAGTAATAGAGGGAACTGTTAATGAGCATAGATCTGTGTAGAAATCCTAAAGCTAAAATTTTAATAGGAATGGCTTCTATTCAACATTACTAGGTAGACACACACAAAATTCAGCACAAAAAGGGACTGGAAAGCAGTCTTGCTACCTTTTAGATGGTGGTGGGCTTCAGGAGACAGAGGTATTACAAAGATGTAGCAAGCATCCAGGGACCCACAGGCAGTTTAAGTGCAGCACCAACATATTATACAAGCATGGTGTTCCAGTGCTTGGATGACCTCAGCATTTTCCACTGATATTTGAGTGAAAATAATTGAGATAAATGGAATATTTCATGTAAGAAACACAAGTATAGATGTTTTGATGTTTCTTTTTGAGAAAGAGAGAGAGATGGGAAGGGACAGAAGGAGAACGAGACACAGTATTCAAAGCAGGCTCCATGCTGACAGCAGGGAGGCTGATGGGGGTCTTGAACTCACAAACCAGGAGATCATGACCTGAGCTGAAGTCAGGCATGTAACCACTGAGCCACTCAGGCATCCCACAGTTTAGATGTTTTAAGTGTGTGTGTATGTGTGCGTGTGTGTGTGTGTGTGTGTGTGTGTGTTGTAGATGGAGAGGGAAGGTGAGGAGAGTTAAGAGCAGAGGAAGAAAACTTTAACCAAGCATATTTCCACATAGAAAAAAAAATTGAAATTACAGTCCCACATTACATATTAAAATCATTTTCCAATCTTTTAGACTCAATTTATTCAATTTGCTAGTTTAAAAATTCTCATCTTGTTGCATATGAAAAAGTACCTGGTGATTTAGAAGACAGATTTAGACTGAAATGGGATATTATTACTTTTGGTTCAATAGAAAGTGACATGAGTTTCTAGAACTGTCAAATAAGATTCTGGATACATAGAAACTGGTATTCTCTTGAGGGCAAAAAGAAATACCGAAACCTAACTTTGGATAAATGGAACCAGAAAAAAAAATCACATTTACTTTTCTGGTTAGTAACAAAATATAAGAACTCTAATGTTAAAGGTATAGATGAGCATCTGTGTGTTTGTTACAAATTCATTTTAAGATAAGAGTCTCTGAAGGGGCATCTGGGTGGCTCAGTCTGTTCAGTGTCTGACTCTTGGTTTTGGTTCAGGTCATGTTCTCACGGTTTCATAAGTTTGAGCCCCATGTCGAGCTCTGAGCTGACAGTATGGAGCCTACTTGGGATTATCTCTCTCCCTCTCTCTCTCTGTTTCTATCTCTGTATTTCTCAAAAATAAATAAATAAACTTTAAAATATATAAAAAAAATAAAATAAGGGTCCCTGTGTGTCAAGTTTCTAGTCATTCTTGTTACTTGAATAATTTGAGTGATGGCAAATGCTTTTGTCTGTATTTTGTGTGTAAACATTTCATTTGCTTTGACTATAGATGTTTATCTTACTGTAATACTGATCATCACCTGAGAGTTTGATTTGGTAATATAGACCTTGTACAGATTGGCCAAATTGCAAGTATCAAGCAGAATATCATGTGCCATGTATCAAGTATGATACTTCTAGTCATGCCTGAATTTGCAGTTTCCTTGAAAAGATAACTGGATCTACATTGCTCTTGGTTAATTAATGGCCCAAAGTATGAATACTGGTAAGCCAAATCTCATGTAAATATAATATTTTTATTCTTAAACTTTGTCGTGTGAGAATTGGGGATTCTGACCTTGTCAATACAATGGATAACTTCTCTCTATATATGAGGAGCATGTCAACTTTATCCCTTTTTAAATCATGAGATGGGAATTTTTTTTCACCAGAAATCATTGGGCCAGCAGATCTGATACTTAACAGTATCTCACTTGATTAGATGTGTAGATCGAGTGGTTAGTCTATATTTTTGTAAGACTTATTTGGGCAGAACTTCTCTGCTAATAGACTATGCACTACCTCCTCTAGGGGTTCATGAAAGATGACAAAGTATCATGTTACCATGTTACTGATAACTTCATTTTTCCTACTTTATTTTTTAATGTTTATTTTTGAGAGAGAGACAGAGACAGAGACAGAGTGTGAGCTGGGGAGGGGCAGAGAGAGAGAGAGGGAGACACAGAATCCCAAGCAGGCTAAAGGCTCTGAGCTGTCAGCACAGAGCCTGTCGCGAGCTCGAACCCATGCACCGTGAGATCATGACCTGAGCCGAAGTTGGACACTTAACCAACTGAGCCACCCAGGCTCACTTTTCTTACTTTAGATACATCGAAATGGCAGCTATCAACATACTGCATAGCCAAGAAGTGTTTTTACTCTCATATCTTACAAAAGTTTTTTGAAGAGAAATAGGGTGGATTTTATTTTCTCAATGTCTTCTAACTAACTTAAGTAAAACTAATTAGAAATCTTATAATTTACATTAGACATTGATTTATTCACAGTTAAATTTGGGGGGGGTCAATTTGAAATCTCTCTACTCTGAATAGATTCTCTTTTTTTAGTGCGTATAGTCCTTACTGATTATACCATCCATTTCACACTTCTTTGATAGTTTATATCAATATGTTTTATTTCCCAACTAGATTATACATTCTGCAAAGGTAGAGATAATATCTTTTTCCATTTCTTGACAGCAACTTCAAATATAATAAATTCTCAATCACATTTTCTTGATTGAGAACAACCTAAGTGCCAGTATAGAAACCAATGGCTTTCCAGTATGAGCAAAAACAGCACAGAGCAAGAAATGCTTTGGGGGATTTAGAAGCAGAACTAGAATAAAAAGTGTTGATCATTTTAAAATATTGCAAAGCTAAAGCTTTAAAGCTCACTCCATTCCTTTAATTTGCTCAAAAATATCACTTTAGAGTAACACTTGTTATCGACTTTGACCTGCTTGGTGGAGAAAGTAGAAGAAGAGGGGGATAATAAGATGCTATTTCATGACACATCTATTACAGTAATTCATTTACAGTAGGGAACCTTTGCCAATGATAAATGCCTGTTACTGTGGTGCAATTATGAATGTACCTTGGATTTTCAACAATAAAGCTGCCAAAAGGTTGCAAAATGCACAAGGGAAAAAGAAATTTTAGTTGAGGAACTGAACTAACCAAGAAGTACAATTTTTTTTGAAGTGTCCATATTGTTTCCGTAAAGAGAAGTTCCCACCGTTAATGAAGATTCCGTGGTAAAAAAGAGCATTTTCCATTTAATATTCCCTCAACTTGACGTACACTTGACTTTGCATGCATGCTGCCTTCTAAAATTATCTTCATATAGAAAACATTCACAGTATTACCTTATTACCACAAAACATAAATCTACCCAAGAAGATGATGCCATTTATAACTTTGGAATTCCTTGCAAGATCATGATTGCACTGAAAAAAAGGAACCCTAGTGGAGGGTGGGGCTGGAGCTTGAGGAAAAACAGTCATACAATGTTTTTCCTCCAGTCCTAGCTCCCACCTCTACTGCTTTAGCCATATGCCAATACAGATAAGGAATACTAGATTGCTTTTCTTTTGGAGGAGGTCATGGAGAGGACGGGACTGCTGGTTGACCTGCAAGTTGAACCCAGGCAATCAGAAGCTTCCCACCTTCTCTTCTGTCCTTGGAATGCATGCCCCCGTCGCATTCTCACACTAGGAGCTGTTTCAAGGATGCAGCCTTTTGAGACCATCTGGACTGAATACGGTACTGAACCTGGTGAAGGTCTCTATAAACTTTGAGGATTTTGGCTGGCTGGTGTGGAAATCTCCTTGTCTTCCAGTTGCCCAAGACAAGCCATGGAAGTAAGTTCCCTAGCTAATTCCGGAGTGACCTGCCTTTTCCTCCAGTCTCCCCTTGCCCTCTATGGGGTGGGGGGAGCAGTTACAGATTTCACCTGGGGAACTCCCCACTTTGTGAACAAACATTTTCTCCAGCAGAATGTTGTGTGAGGGCAGACAATATGTAAATTAGGAATGTGAGAGTAAAATGTGAATAAAGGAATCTGAGCTTATGTCCAAAGACACAGGACATAGGGGTGTCTGGGCGGCTTGGTCGGTTAAGCGTCTGACTTTGGCTCACGTCACGATCTCCTGGTTTGTGAGTTCGAGCCCCACGTCAGGCTCCCTGCTGACAGCTCAGAGCCTGGAGCCTGCTTTGGATTTTATGTCTCCCTTTCTCTGCCCCTCCCCTGCTCACACTCTTCTCTCTTTCTCTCTCAAAAATAAATAAACACTAAAACAAACAAAAAGACTTCAAAGTCACGGGACATAGGAAACTCCCGATCACTGGCCGTTGGCCATGGGAATAGCACAGTTGTGCTACTATGACAATCGTTGGCACATGTTTATGAATACTGGCCATTGATTGTAGGGACAAGTTGAGCCAGCCTGGCACCAGCAAAATAGAGCAGTTACTCAGAGTACACCCAAAGGAAAACCAGTATCCGCTTGCTGTTCCAAAAAGAGTTCATAACTTTGCTGACCTCCCTCGTGAATGCTTTGTAATACCTTTCCTTTAAGAGTTCTGTAGCTGTTTAAATGAGCTCACCTAACCATGTGGAGACCTCTTACTGATACTTTGCATACTCTTCATCAACTTTTGGGCAATTTAGGGTTGCTTTTGGGATGGTGATAGTAAATCCATTTTAGTGCTGAACTCCAAGTCTCTCTATTTTCTAGAACTGCTCATCAAAAACCATTGTTATTTTAATAGGTTAATTGGAGTGGGAGAAAGCATTCTGATCCCCCACAGAGATCAGATAGTACATCAAACCTTTCTATCTCCTTATTTATTCTATCATTCCTTTAATGTGAATACTTTCTCCTTTCATCATGGCCTTCTCAATGCTATTTATCTTTTAAGGCTCTAACCATGTGTTACTACAACCACTACTTGGCCCATTTCTATCACAGTCCCCCAGGGTGCTGGTTAGAAATGCAGACCAACTGCATAAATCGGAAACTCGAGGGATGGTCCAGAAATCTAGATTTCAACAAGCTCCACAGGCATCTTTCATGCATGCAAGTGTTTGAGAAACACCATTCTATTCAAATACCATGAAGTCTTTTTCATTCCCCTAGAAAACCGGTGTACTTTATCTGTCTTTGTAATTTCTAAAAAAGTTTACATTTGTATCCTTCCTACAATATTTATAATATTCTGTCTTATATTATAATTTGTCATAACATAATGATCTGTGCACTTGTTTTATTCCCTCTATAATAGGGATAAGCTTCTTGCAGACTAGACCTGTGTATCTCTGGAGCATCTGGCATGGAGCTTTGCTTCAAGCAGGTGCTCAATTCTTATCTCTAAGAATGCATGAAATGTTACCTCCAGGCCTTTCCCCTCCTCTTCTGTCAGTGCACTGTGAACATAAGCTACAGTATAAGTCCAAAGTGCTTGTACCATATTAAAATAAATGAACTGCTTAGAAAACCTCTTGCTTGAACTAAGCTTAGTTCACAGAATTTGGTCCCAGATAAATAGTTGACTCAGGCTTTTTTGTTCTCTGTAAATCTCCTTATCAGCAGAAGGTTTATTTTTGAAGCTCATGGCTCAATATAGTGAAAAGTAGTCACTTGAATCAAGAACTAAAGAACGATTCATGGCTCAGGTCATAAAAATTACCTATATGTCTGTCACTGGTGAATCATTTATGATGTCCTCAGTACAGTTTGAATTTTCAAAAGGTTAACTTTGGATGTGCATTTTTAGAGTGTGTATGTTTGTTTAGAATATGTCAAGCTACAAAAAGGGCATTTTCTTAAAATACCACTGTTTAATTTCTATAAAATCCAAGTGGACAAAGAAGCATTCTCAAGTTGGAGATCAGAGGCATGGCTTGAACTTCAGTTGTTCACCTGCAGTTATGATGGGTGTTCCCTGGTATCTGGTTTTCCTTAAGTCAGGATGTAACCTAACTACTTTAAACATGTGTTGCTGTAGATTAAATGACCCAAATGATTTGTTTTGTTTTCTAATATTGAAAAAACATGATGCTTTTCCTTCTCTTTTGCAAACCAGATAAAATCCAGTAAAACACATAAACACAAAATATAATTGAAGTACTGATTAAAAAACTCACATAAATAGACTTATTGTAATCATTTTGCAATATATCCACATATCAAATCATCATTTTGTATACCTTAAACTTACACAATGTTGTATATCAATTACATTTCAGTAAAGCTGGGGGAAAAATCTTGCAGAAAGAGAATAGAGTTCTCTAAGCTTGTTGTAAATATTGTAGGAGTTTTAATTATCATTCAATACTGTATTTAAATAAGGTATTAAATAAGTATTAGTGAAATTATATTAATAAATTGCACTAGAGTTGACATCTAAATTGCATCCATCATGGAAAGGATATCACAAATACTTTTACAGAAGTGGAGTAGATACACTTGAATATTTTATAGATGTATGCCTTTCTCACATGATCGGGAAGGAAAACATTTTAGGGAGAAAATGTGTTAGGTAAGAAAACCACAAAGTCCAAGGCTCAAATAAAAGGTGAATGCAATATTTTGAATACAAAAGAAAAGTCAACTTATTAGCATGTTGTCAGAGAGTAATAGACATGCAGAAAAATCAACTGTCAAATGTTAACATGTGCACATTTTTTAAATATCAGTGTGCCTTGGGTGGCTCAGTTGGTTAAGTGTCCAACTTCAGCTCAGGTCAGTAAATCAGGATCTGAGAATTCAAGCCCTGCATAGGGCTCTGTGCTGACAGCTCAGAGTTTGGAGCCTGCTTTGGATTCTGTCTCCCTCTTTCTCTGTCCCTTGTCCGCTCAAGCTATGTCTCTCTCTCAAAAATAAACATTAAAAATAGTAATAAAATAAAAATATAAAGACTTCCACAATCATGTATCTTCCAAAGAATTCCAAGGAAACTTTCTCTCCCCTAAACAATTCAACTGGTTATTTTCTCCATCCCCAAACCCAGAGATCTTTCAATCTTACCTGGGTTGTTTTGCATGGCCCAGGCCTAAGTGGGGGATGAATTCCCACAGAACATTTCTAAGTGTACCTCCTTGCTTCCTTTCTTCTCCCTGCCTCCCCTCCACCTCCTACACACCTCTGCTAAAATGATTCTTTTCGAAGTGTTTTCAAGTCACTCCTCTGCTCATTTAGAGTAATTTTTCATAAGTTGTTACATAAAATCCCAACTTGTCTTGTAATAACATCTTTCACCAGCCGGACTACCCCTTCATTTCACTAAACAAATCTTCATCTCTCTCAGAAACGTGTGAGCCTCTGTACTTAACATAACCTGCTTGCTCATTTTAGAAAAATCCTGAAAGATTTTTTGAAAGGATCACTAGATGCCCTTTCAAAAGAATGCTGGATGTTATCTAGGGTACTCTTCAGGAATTTTTTTTTTATGGATTGTATATCTTTGATTGTTTTTGGCTGGTGTATTTTGCACTTTTATGGAGATAAAGATGGACATTTAGAGGGCAGATGACAATGCAACTCAAATTATGCATCAATGGTATTTCCTGTCCATAGCAATGCAAACAGTCTTGGTGGCAGCAGAGAGTTGGGCTTATGAAAATTAAGACTCGCGTTTTGTTTTTGTTTTTGTTTTTCATTTTGCTAGTTTCCACATTCATTAATGAGCTAAATAAAATTATTGATTTGTTCATTTTAGATTTTTATGAGAGTCATGATTTTACCTTTTTGAAAATTATGAGTTAACAGGGATTACTACACATAAATGTTGCTTTCTTCACTTGTAAGTCCCCACATGTCTTGTGCCCCCTTCTCTTCCAGTACATATCTACACTGTCAAACTCAGTTCACATCCCCATTCCTTTCCAGAAAACTTATCAATGTGGATATTGTTAAAAGATAATAATGAGGGAACTAGTAAGATGTTATAAGATATTCAAAGGAATTCAAAGAACTAAAAATATATAAGGTCATCAGCAATGCTGATATGAATTTCTTAGATGAAAAATGTCAAACTGGTCAAAATCAACCATATTTCCAAAAAAAGCAACTTGCCTTTCTATCTGACATGAGAAACATCCTGGCTGTGATGAGGTAAATAGTTTAAAGGTGTCAAAGGTAAAGTAAAGAGACAATGCAGGAAGTCTTATGGGTTGAATTGTGTCCCCACAAAAGATATGTTGAAGTCCTTACCCCCTACCCCTGATACCTATGAATATGATATAATTTGGAAAGAGTCTTTGCAGATTTAATCAAGTTAGAATGAAGTCATACTGGATTAGAATGGTTTAATATAATGCCTGGTGTCTTTATAAGAAGAAGCTAATTTGGACATACATAGGGAGGAGGCCATAAGATGACAGAGATAGATATCGGACTTATGTTGCATGATTCAAGGAATACCAGCAACCACCAGAAGGTAGGAAGAGGCAAGAATCTAGATCCTCTCCTAAAGATGGAGTATGGCCCTGATGGCACCTTAATTTAGGAATTTAAACCTCTATAACATGAGAGAATAAGTTTCTGCTGTTTTCAACCACTCAGCTTGTGGCACTATCTTTTACGGAAGCCCTAAGAAATGAATACAGGAGGTCATGGCAATTCATGTGAGAGATGATGGTGACAGCCAGATTGGTATTAGTGGTGGTCATGATGATGCTGGCAGGCTGGGTCCAAGGACCCAGAGGGGGTCTTGTAGGACCAGCCAAGAGGGTCCATTGATTCACACAGTATGGAAATCAAATGTGAGTCTGCAGGAGATGAAAGAATTTATTGAAGACAGAGCAGATACAGGTAGACTGAGTCTCCAGGAGACTCAGAAAGGAAAGGAGTACGTCTCATTTTTGTTTGGGGTCTGGAGTTTTTATTGACAATGTGGTCTCGTGCACATGTCCTCTCAGGCATCCAGGAACTGGTCAGAACAAGGACAAGGTCCAGGTGTTCATCACAAGTCCCTTATTTCCTAAAGCTAGGGGTCTTGGCATTGATATTTCTAGTGTTGGTGGTCTGGAATATGTGTATGATAGCTTCATTTGGTCATTGTAATCTGGTCTTTCTTTAGATACTATCTATTCTAGAGAAATCATTAACTGTGACCCTTACACGGAGGACATACACTATTTTCATTCTGAGGCATGTGTAGAGCGGGGCTGGGTGCAGGTCCTACTGAGAATAGAAGCCAAATAAGAAGGAAAGGAAAAAACAACTGCAATAACTTTCCCCCTCATTGAGTCCCTTTGGTTTCCCTGTCTCAATAAGGAGGTATTGGATCCAGGATACTTCAAAAAGGTTAAATGAGCAGGATTTGCTGATGCATGTGTGGTTTGATAAAGAAGAATGAGGAGTAATTCAAGAACAAATGCATCTTATTACTCTTAAGAATTGAACTCAAGAAAGGTTGGTAGTCATATTTCTGAACTATGATGACAGATACCTAGGATATTATTTTACTCTAAATTTACAGTGGAGACCAAGCCTAGAGGGGCCCATTGTAATGGACATTATCCATAATTGAATTAATTCTATGTACTAAGCTTTTACTATACATTGTATCATTTAATCCTCCCAAGACTCCTGAATAGTAAGTACTATTATCCTCTTTTTCCTAGTAGGAAACTTTCATTCATAGATGTTTTGTGTACACTCAAGAAATATTAAAAGAAAGGTTGACACTCAGATTTTCCTGACATCAGCACCAATTTTCACATTAGTTCAATATACATAGAAGATCAATACACTGAACTGAAAAACAGAAGTAAGGAAAGTGCATTAACTTCTGAAGGATTATCCTTTATGTATTTGTGGTCTTACTATTTTCTGGAAATTTCAGGGAAGGGACAAGGGAGGAAAGTACAGATTGGAATAATAACTAACTAAACCAATTACTTCAATAGTCATTTATTCATTCATTCACTCATTCACCAAAGAGATTAATTTCTTCTTTATCTCCTCTCTAACATATTAATTTTTGGTTACTTTTATTTTATAGATAATTTATCATGAATTATTCAGTCTAGCCACTCTGGTTCAGGTAGAACTCAGAAGGATGCTTATACAAAAAAAAAAAAAATCTTACCTTCTGAATTCATTACCACGTCTGGTAAATGTTAGAAGCTGCAGTCATGTCTTAATACCTTGAGAGAACCAAAGAACTGTCCTGCTCTATGCATTTAGTGATTTAAATGTATTTTAAAATTTATATTTTATTTTAATTTATAATGCCATTTATCTTTCTGCTGATGTTGGTAATACCTTGAGAAATAGCAGAATGATTCAGAATTCTAATCCCTGGAGTCACTATGAGAAAAAAAAGTTACAATAAGGTTCTAAAATCCCCCAGATTGGTAATTGAATAAATGGGATTTTGATGCAAAGGTAAGTCTCTTGACACATTTCTGTGCTGCCCTTTTTGAAATGTATGGGAGAGTCCTGCCTTGTTGCATATTACATAAGGTGGCCATTAAACACAGATTATTTTTCAAAGGAGAGGCAGAGATTAATGAGTAAAACCATAGTGAGGCATTAAATGAGTCTGATGAGAGAGCTCACGGAAAGAACCAGCAAAAATATTCATGAAATAAGAATAATTGCAAAGTGATTATTGGATGATAAATTTGAGGAGAGGAGCCTCATCTAAAACCAGATAATATTATAGTGAATATTTTTTATAATACTTTAAGCAATTTTTGACAATTTGGTTTGGGATGTAAACACTAAAAATGTTTGCGTGGGTATTTTCTTAATATTTTTTGAGTTTCCATCAACTTTTCTGTCTGTAGTCAGCAAGTTCTAGATCATAGTTAAGAGGGAAAAAGTGAAGAAAATATCTTTGCTTTTTTACATTGTCTACTTTTTTTTTTCAACCCCCACATGCTGAAAATATAGGAGAAACTTGATGCTAAGGAACATTCTTCTTGGATTAGTTCAATGTAGGTATTTTTCCTTCTGTGAGTAAATACTTGGTTCTCTAGGGCTTAAAAATCTCTCATAAGAAAAATTACTCAATTACTCAGTGAATCAGTTAATGTTATTAGAAGGGCACTGACCAGCTGTTCTCCTCAGGGGGCAGAATTGGAAGAAATAGACTTACAGAGGAAATGGAAAGTTATGAGGAAAGAAATCTTCCTGACGACAGAGTTGATAGAAGCCTAGGGGATTCGAGATTTCTCCCCAGAGTAAATATGACCCAGTGGGTGGAAGCTAGGCTGGAACTTCAGATTGATTCCTGACTCTGAACCTTCCTAGCCAACCCTGTATCTCTGAACAACGTAAACTTTCTTAGCCTCTGTTAAATCAACTGGAGAAAGGGGAATAATAATGCCTGGGTGTTAGAGCTATAGTGTGGATTTTAAAATAATGTATACAAAGTTACTGGCATAGAATTAACAGTCGGTAAATGGTAGCCGTGATTATTACTACCGCAGACAGAGGGCATGTAATCTCTCATCAGTTCAAGGTGATTTTCACTGCGGTGATTTGCCCCGTCTTCATTTGGAGGAAAGGAAGTTTGGCAAATAATATACTTGTGGTTCCAAAAAATATATATTGATAATGATTACTTCTCATTTCAATGTAAGAGAGAGAATGCTCAATATTTCCTGGAGGTGGAAACCCATTTTTCTCTAATGGCATCTCATAATGTGATGCTGCCCATATCTTTGCTATCCTAATTTACAATAATGCTATGCTAATTTTATGCTTGTAATCTTAGATTTCATTAAGTGCCAGGCTTTAGAGAAGTAAATGACAAAATGCATTTCTTTCAGAATATGTTTACACAGAAACATACTTAAATACTTCCAATGATTATATTTGGCATGTACCTCTATAAACGCTGATCGTATTTTTCTCAGCTTGATCTTTTTCTTCCATGCTCTTTCAGTGGTAATATATGGGTGTTTAAGAGAAAGCATTTTAGTTTTTGAAAAAAACATCGATTATGAGTGTATTAGAAGAGCTATAAAGAACACCAACTCTCACTTTTTGAAACTTACATTGGGCTTAGAAATATTCTAAATTAATATTCTAAAAATTATTCTTAAAGTTTTACTTACAATTTTCTGCAATTAGAATATATAAGTTATACCAACATATATTGTGTGCAGAACCCAGAACTATATACTTTGAAATCAATATAAATGCAAACAATTATGTATTTCCAAGGCACAGGAAGATAAAATCCTGAATTAGATTAATCTATGAAAGGATCTAATGACTCCAACTGGCTTTTGCTACAAGATAAAAACAGCTGTGGGCTTCTTATCACAGACATACTCTTCCCTAAACTGGGCAATCAGTGTTTTTTTTTTAAAGATATTAAGGAAGGAGGCCAATCCTCTACCTTCTGGGTAGATGCTGGTTTTTATTTGTCCCTATTTTCTTCTCTGTGGCACTCTCTAGCTTTTCTATCAGAGAAGTTAAATGGAGTGTGTTTTAGATTGCCCTTGTTGACAATATTTAATCAATTAAGAGGTATTTACAATGTGCTCTGTACTGTGATAAGTACTCAAGAGACTAATACAGCAAGAAAAGACATGACACTTGTCAGTGACACACTTACTGAAATATTTCTTGGGAGGGCAAGGCTTACGCATAAGGAGTAACCTCTATGCAATGGTGTTTTAATCTCTCTTCATTTATTTCATTCCGTGAATCATTTCTACACTAAAAATTTATTGAAACATACAATATGCTAGAAATGTGGTATGTTTAGAAGTTACAATAAAGAAAATAAATGGTCCCTGCCCTTGAAGATAATGCGGCAATGATTATGAAGGAGTTACTGTACAACGAATTTTACTGAGAGAATAGAACTTACGTGTTCTCTCTCACACACAGAAAGGGTAAATACTCGATGGGGGGAGTCCTTCCATAATGTATACATATAACAAACCATCAGTTTGCACACTTCAAATACCTCACATTTTTGTCAGTTATACCTCAGTAAAGCTGGGAGGAAAAAAGAAAGAAAATAATTACAAAATTGCCAGCACAAAACGGATTCACACATTGCTGAGTTCCCTCCCAACATTTGGGAAAGAACTGTATTGTGAACTTTCCCAGAGTTTAAGCTTCATTAGCTTCATGAAAATCTACCTCTGGCTAAGGTACAAATGCCACAAAGTTGTATTATCTCTGTCAAATATATCCCCACCTCTCCACACACATTCAGATCTATTGTCCTACCCCTGTTCCCTCCTCCCCACTGAGACTACTTCCTGAAAGATCAGTTTACTTGTATATCCGCCAGGAATACTGAGCCCCTAGTGAGAAGCCAGTACATTTTTACAATCTAAAACACAGAATTCTAGAACATTTTTATGTTTCACAAATACATTACCCAGGCTTTAAAAAAATCACAGATATAAAAAACTATTAAGATGCTTTAATAGTAATAATATTCAGTATATATTGAATAACTACCATATATCTGATAATCTCCTTATTTGATTCTCATAAAAACCTTTGTTTTCCCATTACACTGGTGGGTTCCATTACACTAGTGGGTGAGGAAAGCGAAACACAGAGAAGTTACATAATTCCCCAAGTTGGATGCAGTTGATAAATGGTAGGGCTAAGGTGTGGATCTCGACAGCTTGGTTCCAGAACCTGTGCCCCTAACTGTGGGTCACTGTACTGCTTCTTGTGAAATTATTCATGTTATGAATTTGTCAGTGTGACAGATGCCAAGCACACAGATCTTCCTCTGTAGACATTTTACTGAAACTAAGGAAGGTGTTTATGGAAAGAGAGACAGGTTAGTGGAGCTAACCACCATTTCCTGAGCCTCTGCTATATACTAGGTATATATATTAGGTATTCTCCTAATTCCTTTCTAGAGGAGAACAGTATCAGGGGAATTGATGATAGAATCACTGAAGATAGGGGCCATCTTTTGGTTGGCTGTTTTGGAGAATACTCTACACAGGATAGTCTGCTAGCACCCTTCAGATCCTCATGGGATGGGATGGCTGGAATTATGATGCTCTATCTTCCCCTAACCAAATACATGCTTGACCCCCATATGCCCTGCTTCTATGCTCTTCATTTGTCTCCTGTGGACCTCACCTGCAGGACCTCTACTCAGACTTTACAGGCACAGATGCTTTCAGAGGCAAGGGATGTAAGATAATCGTGTGCAGCAGGGCAGAGTCAGACCATGAAGAATGCTGGAAAATACAGAACTCATAAGTATATGTGTGATGTCCTTAAAGATATTCAAATTCAAGCTAAAAACAAAACAAACTGCAAACACCCTGCTAAACAGAAAAAAAACCCAACAGATTTGCTTCTTTATATCCAGTCAATCACTGTCAGTCATTTCTTTCTTTCTTTCTTTCTTTCTTTCTTTCTTTCTTTCTTTCTTTCTTTTTCTTTTTCTTTTAGAGAAAGAGAAAGAGAGAGTGCACAAGCAGGGAGAGGGGCTGTTGGAGAGAAAGAGAGAGAGAGAGAGAGAGAGAGAGAGAATCTTAAGCAGACAGGCTCCATGCTCAGGATGGAGCCTGATGTGGGGCTTGATCCCACAACCCTGGGATCACCTGAGCCAAAATAAAGAGACGCTCAACCAACCGAGCCACCCAGATGACCTGTCAGTCATTTTTTTAAAAATTTTTTTTTAACGTTTATTTATTTTTGAGACAGAGCATGAACAGGGGAGGGTCAGAGAGAGGGAGACACAGAATCTGAAACAGGTTCCAGGCTCTGAGCTGTCAGCACAGAGCCCGACGTGGGGCTCGAACTCACGGACCGTGAGATCATGACCTGAGCCGAAGTCGGCCGCTTAACCAACTGAGCCACCCAGGCGCCCCGAGTCAGTCATTTTTAATCACGTGTCTCCTCTTCCCCTTCTTTCATAGCTAAACCATTTTCTTTGGCTCCCATAGTGAAACCAAACTGACTTGGACAGAATAATGGCCTCCCGAAGATGTCCATACCCTAATCCTTCAGAAACTGTGACTATATTATTTACTTTCCTGATGAATTAAGTTTAGGGTCCTTAAACAGGTTATCTAGGTGGACTCAGTCTGATCACATCAGCTTTAGGAGCACAGAACTACCTCCAGCTGGAAGCAGAAGGGGAAGTCAGAGCTCTTCAAAGGTAAAAAGAAATCAATACCCCATTGCTGGTGTGGAGATGGAAAGGATGATGTGAGGAGGAACGCACATGGTCTCAGGTAACTGAGAGAGGCTCTGGGGTGGCAGTCAGCAAGGAAACAGATACCTCATGCTTACAACTGCAAGGAAATAACCAAATAATTATATTTTCCACAAGAAAATAGTCTAATTACCTGGGTGAGCTTATGGAAACTCCTCCCCAGCACCTTGATTTCCTCCTTGTGAAGCTAAGCAGAGAACCCCCAGAACCACGCTGTGCTTGGATTTCTGCCCCACAGACAATTTAGATAACAAATGGGTGTTGTTTGAAAGAGCCAAACTTTTGGTAATTTGTTGTGGCAGCAATATAATATTAACCTGCAGGTCATATTTCCACTCTCCCTTTTGTCTTACAAATTGACAGCTCAGACTTGAACTATACATTAACAGAATTAATTAATTTCTCCTGGCCCCACAGGGCAAAGGGAGAAGTGGGAAGCACTGGTCCTGTGGCTAGGTAGAAGTCTCAGACAATAGGGAACCTCAAGTTTTCTTGTCTCTGCACTGGTGATGGCTATGGCCAGTTTTTCCTCTAAATTATATCAAAAGAAATACTCCTGACCAAGGATATAATTCATTTTATTTTTAAGAGCACATAGTGCATTTTGAGCTACACATTTTTTTTTTATTTTCTCATCTAATTCTTCACTGTTGATGAGTATTATTTGTTCCCATTTTTCACAGATGATGACTCTTGCAGGAAGAGTCCAGTAACCAGTAAAGTGATGGGATTCAAATCCACATCTTCTGGAATCCAGACATGGTGGGAAGAAGATGGGCTTCTTTATTACAAAATATTGGAAAGTTGTAATGAAGCAGAATTGCCTCTCAGCTCAGGTGTGGTATCTCCTTGTCCTTCTATGAAACCATTTTTCTATTTTCATAAGAAAGTGATCCCTCCCTAGTGGCTGTAATTAGATTTCTTACCGTCAATTGAAATTTGGAGTATCCAAACACTTTTCAAATTTCCATGGGGCATTGGTTATCTTATTAAATTGTCTAAAATTTAAGAGCTATGCACTAATCTTATATATAATGAAATGTCTTTATGCCCCTCCATGAAATGTCACCTACTCCTGCAAAGAAGCTGGGCGGCCTATACCAGCACACCCCTTCTTCCCAGCCGGCTTCCACTGTTAAATGTTTCCAAGACATTCTTTTTAATTTTTTTTTTGACTGGAAAGCCTATCTCAGTGGGATTACTGAATTTTTGCCTACTGGATAATAAACTCCATGAGAGCAAAAGCCATAGCATCTTCTGGAATACTCCCTGGAACATATACAGTAGGAACTCAATACATATTTGTAGAGGTTAAATGATGCAATCGCATCATTAAAAAAACAGAGGAATAAATGTTGTATTGTTTCATTGGCATGGGTTCTGACTCTAATATTACGCACCTGGTCATGTTTTTTTATTGTGTGGGAAAGTAGCCACCAAAAATCCTGAGTCATATTCAAGGTGGTATCCACTCTTTGTTCTGCAACCTTAGATTTGTCTTCCACCTTTTGCCTCATTTCTTTCAATGTTGCTCTTGTTTGTCTAAGGTGTTGTGTATTTTTATGCACTTGCTGTTTGACTGAGGACAGGTTGTTAGAGGTTAGAGAAGGGGATGTGTCTAAAAGCCATAATGCACCTAAGTGAATGCTTGGCTGCTTAACCTGAGCCCAACCCCACTAGCCTATACAGAGCCTTTGCACAAATGAGACCTGAAGGGGTAGTCCCCACTTGCATCCTCTGCTATTTTCATGCACTGTACAAGCTGAAGAGCTGCACACAGTGATTCTACCTGGGTAGATATTGTCACAGATAGCAGACTGACACCTATTTTAGACAATTGCTTAAGACCGCTTTTGGCCTTTTTGTCCAATTTTCTTTTTCTTGTACTTAGCTAGCTCTAGACTCTTCTTTCTCCATACTTCTACTCTGATGTCTGCCTCTGATAGCTTCAGATTGGATGGCCCTCTGAATCACCTCCTGCCATTTTAATTTTAGGCACGTTTGCTGTTTTTTTTGTGTTTTGTTTTGTTTTGTTTTGTTTTCCCCTGTGTTCTCCTTTGTCCTCCATCACCCTGATAGTTAAGAGTGGAACTCTGCAACTGTGGTCTTGTTTTAACAGAATGCACAACCCTACTCAGCAGCAAGCCTATCCTATCACTCTAGGGATAGAGTGGGAATTCAGCCAGTGCCAGGCTTTTAAAAGACTTAAATACATATCTCAAAGAGCAACCTGAAATGCATCCGCGTGATCAGAAGCATCAGGCAAAGGTAGAATCCGAGTGATGTTTTAAATGGCCACAGGGACCTAAGTGCATCAACTATATGGCACATTTGATCACTTTTGAAGAAAAAAAGTGAATCGAGCCAGCTGAAAAGTAAAAATAATTACATCATAAAAAGTTTCATTATGTGGGAATGGAAATTTTACCTTATGTTCAAAACATAACTCATGAATGCATATTACACCAAAAGTGGTCATTATTGCTCTTTGTATGTGCAAAGTGGGTACATGTGAGCAGATGCATCAGGACATCTGCCATACTTAAATAATCACATTCATTAAAGTGCTTTAGAGAAGGAATTATTATTAATAAAAACTCTTCTCTGTAATATTTATCCCCAGAGCGCTATTATTTCTAAAGGTATTGTGATAAAAAAGAGTAAACCTTTTGGACAAAGACTAAGACCCTCTTCCAACTCTGGCCAGAGCTGGCAGAGTCTCCCTAAATAATGCAAATACCTGTGCAGAAACATTACTGTCTACAGAAATTCTCTTTCCACCATCCATCACCATCGTGATGTTTTCATCAGCTGCTTCTAATGATTTTGTTGCTGCTTCTGACTTGAAATTTTAAGGAGATGGATGAATTGATAAATGGATGAATGAATGCATGTTAACTTAGAACTGTCTTGTTCTCAGTGGATAGAAGTCACTCAGCACTGATGGGAAATGTGAGGTAGGTGAGTACTCTTCTCTGCCCATATTAATGCAAGTCTGTAGTGTTATAACTCAGTGATTCCAGCTGATGGGAGACAGAATTTAAAATAGTTCACAGCTTAAGTTACATGGCTAGAAAATGTGGTTAAGAGTGCTTGACTCTTTGGCCTCATGGGCTTCTTTTTCCTGTAAGAGTATTTTTAAAATTTATATAAACAAAAGTAATGAATTGAAGTGGTTTTAAAAAAATCATAAAAGTTGAAATATTTCCTTTTTGAATCCAAACTTCTGGCCAGCAATTTCACTTGTTGATGATAACCATTATGAAAATCTTTTATGTAGCTTTCTAAAATTATTTGTAAGCCTAAGCAAGCCTATTCTGTTTATTTTGGATGTGTGTGTGTTTGTATAAATTCTCTCTTATTTACACTAATGGGATTGCATTAAATAAATTATTATGTACTTTGCTTTTACCAGTTAATAACATATTTTAGAAATTATTTTAGATCAGTCAGTCAAGACCTACTACATTGTCTATATTTTCAAAATGCATTTTAATTGTATTTAAAGCAGTGGTAAAAATTAAATTTTACCCTCCCTTTCCTATACTCCTATCTAAAAGCATCTATTTTAAAAACGTTTTTGTTTGTTAAAAATTCCCTTGGTGGTTCCTTCAAGCCACTAAATTATATGAGTGAACTTCTATTATTATCTTTGGGCAATCACTATCAACTCCCTTTCATGAAACATGAGTATTTGGCTTATTTATACTGATTCTCTTTCTTCTCCTCTTTTTTTTTTTAACTGTCAACAGGAAAAGTACTTTATATCTTTTTAACTTTATGGAGATATAATTGACATATAACACTGTGTAAGTTTAAAGTGTACAAAATATTGATCTGAAACATATATAGTGCAATATGATTGCTATCATGATGTTAGTTAACTCCATCACATCACATAATTGCCATTCTTTTTTGTGATGATATCATTTAAGATGTACTTTCAGCAATTTTCAAGTATACAATACGGTATTGTTAACTATAATCACAATTTTGTGTGTTAGATCCCCAGAACTTATACATCTTGTTCATCTTGTATTTTTCTTTCTGAATTATCACACTCAGCATGATGCCTTCAAGGTTCATCCATGTTGCCTCAATCAGTAAGATTTCCTTCTTTCTCATGGCTGAGTTATATTCCATTGTATGTAGACGCCACACCTTCTTTATCTATTCATCAGTTGACAGATGTTGCCATATCTTGGCTATTATGAATAACACCGCTATGAACATGGGAGTGCAGATATCTTTTTGATATCCTATTTTCATTTTTCTTGGATATACATCCAGAAGTGGGACTGTGAAGAAGAAGAAGAAGAAGAAGAAGAAGAAGAAGAAGAAGAAGAAGAAGAAAAGGAGGAGGAGGAGGAAGTGGAGGAGGAGGAGGAGGAGGAGAAGGAGAAAATAAAAACAATCAACAAAATGAAAAAACAACTTCTGGATGGGAGAAAATATTTGCAAATCATGTATCTGAGAAGTGGTTAATATCCAAAATATATTTTAAAAAAACTCGTATAACTCAATAACAAAATATAATCTGATTTAAAAATAGGCAAAGGAACTGAAAATGAATTTTTTCAGAGAAGACATACAAATAGCCAACTGGGACAAGAAAAGGTGCTCAACATTACTAATCATCAGGGAAATGCAAATCAAAATCATAATGAGGTATTACCTGACATGTCAGAATGGCTCTTGTCAAAAAGACACGAGAAAACAAGGGTTGGTGAGGCCATGGAGAAAAGGAATCCTTCCTGCACTGTTGGTGGGAATGTAAGTTGGTGCAGCCACTATGGAAAACAGTATGGAGTTTACTCAAAAAATTAAAAATAGAACTAACATACAATCTTCCTTTTCCCCTCATTTTTGATAGTCATATTGATTATTTTGTAATTTTGAATTATATATTTATAACGCTTTCTAATTTTCATGAACTTCAATCAGTATTTAGAATCTCCTCAAGTACTCTTACCTTCTGAGAGAGAAACGGCCGTAAAATCTATTCTCCTTTTCTTTCATGGTAAAAAAGATTTTGTGGTTTCCCAGCTATGAACAATTGCCAGACAGATTTGCTGCTAAGTGCTACCATGTGACAAAGATTTTGCTCATATCACATAAGTGGAAATGATGTCTGTTAGCTTCAGGTTGCTTATGTTAGCTACAGTTGCTTATGAGAAAATCTCTGCTTTCTCTTCTCTTCCCCTTTCCCTGGCTGAGAAGGTGATTTTCAGTATGGCCTTTGATGCTATATATTTAATATTGCAGAACTGTCATATCCTTGGCTTCTGAATGACTGCATGGAGAAGAACCATTTATTGACTAGGAACTTTGTGACATGAGAGGAAAACAAGCTATCTCTTTTAAGCCATGGCATTTAGGAGTGTCTAGGTAATAATATCTTAGCTTTTTATTCTGAGATAAAATTTCTCCTGTGTCCATAACTTCCTCACTTCCCATCAGCTATACTGTATGCAGCATATAGAATTAACGCCATGCCCATATCCCCTTATCACTCACCGTGCTGGTACATGCCACAGTGTCCGACTTCAGGTTCCTGCCACTGTAAGTCTCAGGGATTCTCCATTTACATTCAGGGCTTCTGGAAATACCGGGGGAGGTACCACTCCAGGAGCAATCCTTGGCCAAGGATGGAATGAAGTTTGAAGATAAATACTTCAGTTTTCCTCCCCTTTGGGAAGAGTAATTTAGAGACATGTTTTACATTGTCTCCAAGAGTTCTCTAGCAAGATTGCATTTTAATTCCCATATCAATAACATACTCATTATTTTAGAGAGACAGAGAGAGCAGGGGAGGGGGGTCAGAGGTAGAGCGAGAGGCAGAAAGAGAGAGAGAATCTTAAGCAAGCTCCATGCTCAGCATGGAGCCCAATGCGGAACTTGATCTCACAACCCTGAGATCATGACCTGAGCTGAAATCAAGAGTCAGATGTTCAACCAACTGAGCCACCCAAGTGACTCGATAACACACTCTTTATTTGGCTTCCTTTCCTCATTTGTCTTACCTCCTTTTTCCAATGCCAGTGCTTTTTGGGAATAACTCTCAAATAAGCTGCTTGCCCTCAGATTCTTTCCTTAGGGTACGTAGGGTACGTTTGTTGAGAAGTAGTACCAGAAGTTTACCTCTTCATGTGAGATTCTGGAATTGAAGAGCTAATCAGTTAGTCAGAAGAACGCCATCACCAACTCTCCATAAACTCACAGTGATGGCTTCTTAGGGCTAGTTAATGGAGGAGCAAACACCTGGGCCTGGGTCAGGGATGGTGTGCTTAATATGTTGGCATAAGCGGGAAAAGAACTGTTGCTACACTACTACCACTGAGAGGTAGCTCTGCAAGACAGCCGTGAGAGAAAACCCTCCTAATGGGAAGAACTTCATTCAGTCCACCTTGTCATAAACCTTATGGAGGGAAGAAAGTGACCTGGGGTAAGCAAACTCCTGAGAATTGCTTTATAGCTTGATAGTGGATGGATGCATACCTCAATGTGCCTAACATCACAATTACTAAAGCTCTTACCTGTGACAAATTGTGATGAGACACAAGTGGAAGGGGATGCATTGGCTTATGTCATAGCTCTAGCCCTTGTGAGACATGAGGAAAATAATCATTATATGAATCCTGGTGTTGATTTGCTATGGCTAGCTTCCATAGAAATCCTGAAGGAAGAATATGAAAGGCTCAGGTCAGCTACCATATAAGAAAGGGATTGTACAAATGCCAGAGGGTCTCCGGGGTTATAATAAAGATAATCTCAAATCTTAAAGCTAAAGGGATAGAATCTGCTAAAAATCAGGTCCAAAACCTGATTTTCAGAGTGGCACTGTTATTTCACCTTCTTACATCAAAGTCAAGACCTGAGAGGGAAGGAGTGGGACCCTTAGAGCTGGATGAATATATTTGGGTAAACAAAGTTGAGATGCTTGATTTCCCATATTTCCACGGTTGCTCTAGGTCAGCAGTAGTTCTACACCTTCTTAGCAAAAGGAGAAAGCCTCTCTTTGCACGCATACATTCCTCAGGATCTTTCCCTGCTTCCCTTTAGACCAATCAATAGACCTGTCTCAGCTTGGCTGAAGTAGTGAAGAATATATCTTCCTCAATGTGTTTATGTCCCAATAAACCCATTATAAGTTGAAGATACTGTAAGTTGAAAATACATTCAACACACCTAACGTACTGATGAACATCATAGCTTAGCCTAACCTACCTTAAATGTGCTCAGAACACTTACATTAGCCTACAGTTGGGCAAAACATTTAACACAAAGCATATTTTATAATAAAATGTTGAACATATCATGTGATTTAATATTGTACTGAAAAACAGAATGGTTGTATGGTACAGAAGTGTTGTAACGGTATCAGTTGTTTACCAGCATGATTGCATAGCTGACTGGGAGCTGAGGCTCACTGCCTCTCGGAGAGAATCCTATGGCATATCCTTACCTGGGAAAAGATTGAAATTCAAAATGTGAAATACGGTTTCTACTGAATGTGTGTTACTTTTGCACCATTGTAGAGTCAAAAAATTGTGAGCTGAACCATCATAAGTCTGGGACCATCTGTACTGTAACTGATGAGAGGAAAGGGGTGACTTACCAAAAGAGCAGTAGGATCTGGTTAAATTATACTACCAGATAATGGGATAACATGGCTCAGGATGAGTCTTAAAATGCTGTACCAGGAGTATAGGTCAGAAGGTGGAACATAAGACAGGGTAGTATACACAATGATAATGGAGGTAGTCTCTCATAACTCAGGATTTAACAGTATGGAAATAGGGTTATGAGCTGGTCCTATCATTTTGTTGGCATGACTCTTTGAAGTTTGGAATGATAGATTAGAGTAAACAAAGCAAACTTGCTAGAACTGCCTTAGCAAAGTTATTGCATAAGTGGTAAAAGATTCAGAAAACCGAACATGTTAGAATGAATTTATTTTGTAAGTCTTGAAAAAATTACCATCTGACTATGTTTTATGGAAGGGCTCAGAGAACACATTTTTTTTTTACCAAGGTGGTAAGGAATTCACTATTAAGAAGGGCACCAGCGTGGATGAGGAATATAATGGTGATTGTCTATGTAGGTTTCTGTTGATAGAAAATGCTTGTATAGAACTCATCTCTCTGGGGTCAATATAGATAATAAAATTATGGCATATTTGATATATGGTGGCAGCACTTAACCATCAGCAGAAGAGTAGATATAATTACGATGGGCATCAAGGTCAGAATGGCATGTAGAGGACTACTTTGGGAGATCTACATTAGCTTATAGACCATAGATCTGTTATGAATAAGATAGATCGTTGGCTACTAATGACCCTGTCTCATGGTCAGCAAACTGCAACCTGTAGGTCAAAGACAGTCATTTGCCTATGGAACATAACCGCATCCATTTGTTTACTTATTGTTTATGGCTACTTTGTGCTATAGTGGCAAAGTCAAGTAGGTGCAACAGAGACTGCATGGCCTGCAAAGCCATAAAATATTTACTACACAGCACTTTACAGAAAAAGTTTGCTGACCCTGACCTACATAATCAAAGAAGGTCAAGAACGAGCAAGTGAGAAGGAGATTGATGGCAGCCTTAGTGATGGAAAACCACAATTCTTGTTTCTGGACCCTAGACAGTTTCCAGGCTCTGGGTTATTGACTGAAGAGATGGAAGAAGGAATATACATAGAAGGCACATTCAATAGCCTTTCTCTGATTCCTTTCCTTTTAATAGAATGACATACATGGGGGAAAGGAGAAATACTCAGATCTTTGGAGAGCACTTAGATACAGGTTCTGAGCTGACACTCAAACCAGAAGACCTAAACCTCAACTGGCCACCTTATAGAAGGGGATATATAGAGACCACGTTATAAGTGAAGTCAGTCCATGTCCACTTTACAGACGTGCAGTGTAGTTATTTCTCTGGTCCCTGGACCTCACATTTGTTTCTTGACCAGAGATTCTGTCACCTACCATTGTAGCAGTAACTCTTTCTTTCTTTCTTTCTTTCTTTCTTTCTTTCTTTCTTTCTTTCCTTCCTTCAGAGAGATCATGAATGAGCAGGGTGGGGGCAGAAGAAGAGGGAGAGAGAGAAACTTAAGTAGACTCCACACCCAGTTCAGAGCCCAACTCAGGGCTTGATCTCACAACTGTGACATCATGACCTGAGCCAAAATCAAGAGTCAGATGCTCAACCAACTGAGTCACCAAGGTACACCACAGGAACTCTTTTGTAAACTTATGAGTACATCCTCTTTGAGAACTGCTTAAGGCCAGCAAATGGAGCTATAAAACCATTTGGAGCTGCAAAACCATTGGGCCTGAATCATGGATGGATTGCTTGATATGTTGGTGCAAATGAAGAAAGGAAATCTGCCATACTACTATCACTTGGGGTGGTCCTGAAAGATATTAGTGATGGAAAAACTGTCCTAGTGAACAGAACTTCATTCAATATCCCTTGTCATCAGCTTTACGTGAAGAAGGAAGTGTGTCAAGACACAAAAACTCCTGGAAGTGAATAGCTTTGCAGGTTGTTCTATCCCTGAACAGAAAGTGTAAGAGCAGAATGCTGGAGACCAGAGGCTATGGGGAAGAGGCATGCTGATGGACACATGTGGGAGTGGTACAAATGTTTGTGGGTCTTTTTTGTTTTATGACAATTCTTACTACAGAGTATCAATTTCAGAGAAGCACTCAAACCACATGGGCAGAATTATTTGTCTAGTATATGTTAGCCAGCCTCTGTTTTTCCATGTTAGTACTGCATGACTAGCTCATGAACAGAGAAGGTATGTTGGCTGGGATAATGGCTCTCTATGAGCCTAATAGCATGAATTCTCTTTCAGCAAGGGCGATCTACCACTGAATATCCAGCCAGTCAGCCACAAAACTTAACATTAAACCCTCCATGTGGCATCATGTTTTTAGGAATGCAACCAGTCACTTGTTGACTAGTCGATTATATTGACAGCAGTTCATCTTTACTGAGATTGATATGTATCACTACCAATAGTGTCTCAGAATAGCTAGCAGAATTGTCCAAGGGCTCACAGAGTGTCTGATTTATTGTCACGGGATACCCACATACCATCACCTAGGACTAAGGAGTCACTCTGAGATTAAGGAGGTTTCACAAGGGGCATTTGACCATGGGATTGACAGGTCATGATTTGCTGATCTTTTCTTTTTTAATGTTTATTTTTGAGAGAGAGAGAGAGAGAGAGAGAGCATGCACAAGTGGAAGAGGGGCAGAGAGAGAAAGAGAGAGAGAAAGAGAGAGAGAGGATCGAAGCAGGTTCTGCTCTGACAGCAGTAAGCCCGATGCAGGGCTGGAATTCACAAATCATGAGATCATGACCTGAGCCAAAGTCAGATGCTCAACCAACTGAGCTGCCCAGGCGCCCCAGGAAATGCTAATCGTATGGAATGTTGGAAGGGCCTCTCAAAAGTGCACATAAGGAGTCAGTTTGGGGAAGACACTCTACAATATTAGAACATTGTCCTTCAAGATGCAGTACTATAAATAGCCAAAATACATGGGTCTACGAAACAAACAGTGGAAGTAGAAAGTCTTCAACTCCTCATTACTCCTATTTATCCAGAGAATTTGTGCTTTCTGTACCTGCACTTAGGTTCTTAAGGGACTAAATATCTTGGTGCCTGAGTAGGGTGTGAAGTAGGGTGAAAGCTACAGCGAAGGACACAGTAAATGTTCAACTAAATTTTAAACTAAAGCTGCTACGCAGTCATTTTGGGCTCCTCATGCCAGGAGTTCAGCAGCCAAATAAAGGAGTTACTACATTAGCAGGAGTAATTGGCCTTATTATTATGTAGACACTGAGGCAGTGAGGAGTATTTCAGGACTCAGGGCATTCAGCAAGTTGCCTTTCACTGTTTCTATGGGCACTAATAATTATGAATGAGCAATTTCAGTGACCAGGACCTGGCAAGGGCAAGGTGATCAGGGACTCAGACAGCTCCTAATGAAGGTATGGGAGATCCACCAAGCAACAAACCTAGAGCAGAAGTCTGTCCAAAGGGGAGGGGAATCTAGGATGAATGCTAGAGGAGGGAAAAGATGAACACCTAGGATAGCAGCTTGTCCCAGAAACCCTTTTAACTTAGAAGTCTTCTTTCCTAAAGAAATTTTGACTGGCCATTAACTTGAAGAAGAGGTGGCACATAGGGATCTTATCTTGGGGTGTGGGTGGATCTGAGTGATGGAAGGTGGGGACGTTAGCAGAAGCTGTTGATACCGCTCTCATAGCCCGTGAGCACTCCTGTCCTCATACTTGATGGTGTCTCCTGTAAACACCTGGGCTTCCCACAGGGAGGTCATTAGTATTAGGCCTTAGCAAATAGAGGCGGAATCTGGGGCAAAAATGCCCCAGGTTCCTGTCCCTCAGTAGAAAATAACTCTGAGGCTGGTTTTACACTGTCTCTTAGAGTTTTCTGGGGTTGAGGCTCAGATGTCCATGAAAGTAATGTGATCAATAATGTTCCTTCTATTGGTTTCCTTTCCTTCCGTCTCATTTCCTCATTCTCTTGTTGGTATTTCTTGGGATTCTCTCCCTAGTAAAGGAATTGCACTCAAATCCATATCCTCGGGTTCTCATTCTAGGGAAATCCAACAAAACACAACCCTTTGTTCCTGCTGTATAGTTTACATTCTGTTTTGTCATTATAATCAGTCTTAAAGGCTTTGTCTTTAGATTGACTTTTAAGCTGAAGAGCACTAAAAAGAGTTCACATTATTATGACTAGTTATATATTGTTTGCTACACAACTACATGGATGATATTTTCTTCTCCACATGTCCAGTGATAAGCTGCTGAAAGAAAAAGCTGGAAGTTGAATTACTTTCTTTTCTCACTTTGGATCAATTTACTTAAAATGGTATGCATATTTATTTACTTCACATTAACATTCAGATGCCAGAACCCCACAAGTTGCTAATTCTATGCTTTTAACATTTATATGTATACAAATGCTATCATCTATCGATCTCTATTATCTTTTTGTTATCTATCTATCTACCTATCTATTATCTAGCTATCCAACCTATGTATGTATGTATGTGTGTATATATTTTCATAAGCATATGATCATGTCATCTGAGAACAAGGTCAATTTTATTTATTTTCATTTCTTATTCCTTTTATTTCCTTTTTCTGTCTTATTGTATTATCTAGGACCTCTAGAATGATGAATAGAAGTAAGGATAGCTTGTAAAGGCAACCTTACTTCAGTCTGAATTTCTAGCAAAAAGTTTTAATACTTTACCATGCTTGAGACATGGTTTTTTGTAGGTGCCCTTTTTCATTTAAAGAAGTTCCCTTCTATTCTTAGATTGCTAAATATTTTTATTATTAATGAGTACTCAATTTTATCAGGTTTTTTTGCATCTATTAAGATTATTATTTTTTCTTTATTGTTAATGTAGTAAATTACATTCATTTGCTTTTTGAACTTTAAGCAAACCTAATATTTTTGGAAAAAATTAAAAAATGGTTTTGATATAGTATTCCATTAGTATATAATGACATTTGATTTGCTAATACTGTGTTTAGAAAAATTTCTTGCTTTTGAAAAAGACATTGTCCTGTAACATTCCTCTATTGTAATATCTTTATCAGATTCTGTTAACAAAGTTATTCTGTCCTTATCAAACCAATTGTAAAGTATAAACTCTTCCTTCCTCCTCCCCCACTCCTTCTTCTTACACTTGGTAAGTTTTGGGTAAGATTTATTTTATTTATTCTTTAAATATCTACAGAAAATCTCTGACCTAGATTGTGTGTGTGTGTGTGTGTGTGTGTGTGTGTGTGTGTGTGTGATTTTTAATTACAAATTCTTTATATGCAATTAATTATATCTTATAAGATTATGTCAATCTTCTCTAACCTTTCAAATTTTGGGTAATATGATTTTATAATATCTTTTTAATATTTGTGTTGTCTGTCATGATACAGTTATAAATTCATGATTTTGCTATTTTTTAGTTATTTTTAATTGATATTACAAGTTTTTATAAAAGTTTTGAATGTCCATTTTTTAATTGATTTTTTTATTTATTTTTTTAAAAATTTACATCCAAATTAGTTGGCATATAATGCACAAAGATTTCAGGAGTAGATTCCTTAGTGGCCGTTACCCATTTAGCCCATCCGCCCTCCCACAAACCCTCCAGTAATCCTGTTTGTTCTCCATATTTATGAGTCTCTTCTGTTTTGTCCCCCTCCCTGTTTTTATATTATATTTGTTTCCCTTCCCTTATGTTCATCTGTTTTGTCTCTTAAAGTCCTCATATGAGTGAAGTCATGTGATTTCTGTCTTTTCTCTGATTAATTTCACTTAGCATAATACCCTCCAGTTCCATTCACATAGTAAATATTCATTTTTTAAAGGCAACTCCTTTAGTTGCATTAATTTTTGCTATTACCCTTTTTCTAACTTTTTGAGAAAAATACCTCAATCACTCCTTTGAGCCCTTCTTTTTCATATATAAATTTAAGACAAAAAAATTTTTTTTTATTATTTTGAGAGAGAGAGAGAGAGAGAAAGAGAATCTTAAACAGTCTCCATGCTCAGAGTGGATCTCTACATGGGGCTTGACAGGGCTAGAAATCATGACCCTGGTATCATGACCTGAGTTGAGATCAAGAATTGGACTCAACCAAGAGTCAGACACTCAACTGACTGAGCCATACAGGAGCCCCATAAGGCAAACATTTTTTGAGCATGATTTTATCTATTTTCTGTAAGTTTTGATGTTATATTTTCATTATCATTCATTTCAAAATGATTAAAATTTCTCTAGTGATGTCCTCCTTGACCAATGGATTCTTATTTAGAAGTATAGTATATTGCTTTATGTTTACATATTTGGCTTCTAGCTATCTTTTTAAAATTGAATTTTAACAATTTTGTTAGGGACTGGCCACAAAATCTGCATAATTTCAATTCTTTGAATTCTTGCATTATATAGTCCAACTTATAGTTAGTTTTGGTAAATGTGCAATTGAAAATAAAGTGTTTTCATGGCGCCTGGGTGGCTCAGTCTATTAAGCATCCAACTTCCGCTCAGGTCGTGATCTCGTGGTCTGTGAGTTAGAGCCCCATGGGCTCTGTGCTGACAGTTCAGAGTCTGGAGCCTGTTTCCAATTCTGTCTCTCCCTCTCTCTCTGCCCTTCCCCACTCATGCACTCTCTCTTTCTCTCTCTGAAAAATAAACAAACATTAAAAAAGAACAAGAAAGAAAGAAAATAAAGTGTTTTCTTCAGCTGTGGAGTTGCAGGTATAGTGACCCAAATATGACACTTAAATAATTTATGAATTGCATTTTTCAAATGATCTATATCTCAACTTTTTTTTAATTGTATTTTTATGTTTGTGTTTGTTTTGCTTTGTTTTGTTGATTAGCTTATTCTCTTCTGAGAAAGGTGTTTTTTTTTTTTTTAACATTTTATTTTTTGAGTGACGGAGAGAGACAGAACACAAGAAGGGGAGGGACAGAAGGAGGGGCAGACACAGAATCAGAAGCAGGCTGCAAGCTCTGAGCTGTCAGCACAGAGCCTGATTCAGGCCTCATACTCCAAAACTGTGAGATCATGACCTGATCCAAAGTTGGCTGCTCAATTGACTGAACCATACAGGTGCCCCTGAGAGGTTTATTAAAATTTTCCAGTCTGATTATTAATTTTTCTCTTTTTCTTCCTATTTTTGTTCTATACTTTCCAGACTAGATTATTAGTTGCAAATTGTTATATCTTCCTGATGAATTGCCTTTTAACGTTATGAAAAATCCCCCTTTTCATTTATCAATACTTCTTGTCTTTATGTCTACTTTGTATGATACTGATATTGTTACCCTCATTTCCTTCTGGTAATGTTTTCATTCTCTTAATTTTCCCATCATTTTACTTTGAACCTTTATATATTCTTATATTTGAATTTTAACTCTTACAGGCATATTGTTTGCATGTTTTTAAAAATCAAGTCTAAGAATCTTTGTCTTTTAATTATTTAGTCAAATTCACTGAAACTATTGGCTGATGTATTTGTAACCAAATCTATCAACATACAATTTGTTTGTTTTTTGTCCTATCTAGTCTCTGTGTTAAATATTTTTTTAAATGTTCTACATTCTAGCTGTATTTGATTGTTATATACTCTTTTACTATTCTTATAGTGAGTAACCTGAAGATAACGTCATGAATTCTTTATCTATTAAGATATAAATTATTACTGTGAGGACTTCCCAGATAAGGTGATGATCATAGAACTCATTAACTACATTATTTCTCTCTCACGTTTTATGCTACTATATCCATGCATTTTAATTCTGCCTATATTTTAGTTCCCATAAAACATTATCATTATAATTTTATATGGTCAATATTTAATAGGTATCTTCATATTCACCTTTTCTACTGCTCTTCCCTTCCTACATCTCCATGCTTCTGTCCGAGATTGTTTCCTTTCCTAAAGATCTCCCTTTGGGATTTCTTTGGTGTACATCTACGGAAAAGAATTCTTGTAGTGTTTGTTCTTAAAAGTACTTTTATTTTGTCTTAATTTTCCAGTCATGAGTGTCTGTGTACATTTAGAATACAATGTCTGCAGTCATTGTCTTTTAGCAATTTGAATATTTTCCAATATTCTCTGCCTTCCATTGTTTTTGTTATCACTCTCATTGTTGTTCTTGTGATCATTATTCATATATTTTTGCTCCATATTCTTGTTTTCTTTATTTTACTGAATATTAAAATTTTAAATACAATTTGCCTAGGCATTGTATTGTGTATTTTTAAAAGATATCATATTTAGTATTGTAAAACTTTTGAATATCTGGCTTGATACCTGTAGCCATTATTTTACCAAATGTTGATTTTTCCTCATTTTCTCTTTCATCTCCTTCTGTTAATCTTTTTCACCATTTCCATGAGTCTATCATATAATTTTCCATATTTTCTATCCTTTTTTATTTGCTTATGCATACGTATTTTTTCCCAGATCTCGTTTCCATTTCATGAATTCTCTCTTCTACCATGTCTGATAAGCAACTAAAATAAACATTCATAGAGTTCTTATTCAATGTTATAGTTTTTGCTTTACTTTCAGAATAATTTAACAGTTGTTCTTGGCTGGGAGTGGGGAAAATGTTAGTTTGAAACAAGGTACTGTACTAGTAGAGAAATGAAAAAAATTGAATAAATTTTCAGTATCTACTGGAATAATCATATTTTCTCCTTTGACCAGCAAATACAGTGAATTTTTAATTTGATCTCTTGATATTTGTTGAAGGATTTTTGTAGTTATAAAGTTAATTTGATTTAATAATGGTATATTTTTGTTTAATTCATTGCTAAATTCAATTTGTTATTAAACATTTTGCATCCATGTACAAAAGTACATTTTTACTTCTGTATACTATCATTTTTAGGTTACTCTGATTTTGCATGAGAAATTTGTTTTCTTTATGCTTTTAGAAAACATACAAAATAGGAGAGACCAAATACTCATTGTTGATGGTAAGAACAGGGAGCTGTGAAAATCTAGATTAGTGGTTCTCTACAAGACGCAATTGCCACCCCCTTCCCAAGGAATGTTTGCCAATGTCTCTAGAAATTTTTGGTTGTCACAACTGGAGTCCAAGGGCGCTATTGGAATCAAGTGTGTAGGGTTGAGGATGTCGCTAAACATCTTACACTGTACAAAACAGCCTCCTAACAAAGAATTATCTTTGTCAAAATATCAACAGTTCTGAAGTCAAAAAATTCTGGTCTAGAGATAGAGCACTTGGCCCAAATTGTGTGTTTGTGTATGTGTGTGTGCATGCACACGTGTGTGTGCTTGTTAGGAAGGATGAATCATGGAAACTTCACACTTGAGTAAAAGAAGTAAGGGTAGGGTAAGTGAACCAAATAAGAAGACATACTGGAAATAGTATTCTTTGTAAGCAGCATATGTCAAGCAAATAAGAAAGAATACAATGGTGCACCCAAAAAACTATGTACTTTGATGGGTTTTTTACTATTAAAATACTAGGATCGCGTATTGTGATGGAAGTTGATACTGACAGAGGTTAGCTGGAGTCAGATTATGAAAGACCTTGTATCAAATGCCTGAGAGTTTGGCAGAAGACCCAAGGTCCTGGTAGAATATTTAAAGAGCTGGACAGTGACATGATGAGAAGATTTCCACCCCCCTTTCTTTTCATTTTTTGATGTATAATTAACATACAACATCCTATTAAAGGTGTATGTCATAGTGATTCACAATAGTTATGCATCACAAGATGATCCCCATGATAAGCCTAGTTATCATCCATCACCTTACAAAGTTATTACAAGCAACAAAAGCTAAAATAAACAAATGGAATTACAACAAACTAAAAAGTCTTGCACAATGAAGGAAACTAAACAAAAAGGCAACCTACTGGATGAGAATTCTCATTAATAAAGGGCAGAGACTATATTGGAGGTAAGCAAGACCAGAATCAGGGGAAAAAAGAAAAGAGGCTATTAAAGTAATTCTAGTGAAAGTAGGTAAGAGAGGTGGTAAAGAGAGGGAATTGAAACTTTTTCACATATTAAAATGACAGGATTTATATAAATTCTTTTTTGAGCATGGTGGGTGTTGGAAGTGAGGGTAGAGTTAAGGACAACTGCCAAATTTTGGACTAAGAAAACTACATGAATAGTCATGACATTGGATAAGATACAGAACACAGGGAAGAGAGCAGATTGTTCGGCAATATGATAGGTCTGCTTCTTGTTTTGTTTATATGGAGGTTAAACTGGAATTATCGAATGTGCAGTATGATTAAAAGGTCCAGAGTTTACCAGAGAAGTCAAGATTGGAAATATGATTTTTGAAATGTAATTTAGAGTGGATAAGATCACAAAAAAGAATTATAAAGGAGAATTGAGAAGTAGATCTCATTGAACACCAACACTTAGAGCATTGACAAAGAAAGAAGGGGAAGCTTCAAGAGATTTTGTGAAGGAGCAATCAGAGGGAAAGGAAGAAAACCAGAGATGAATGTTAAAACAGAACTGAAAGGAGGAAACTTTCAAAGGCAAGTTAATGGTCAATAGTATCAAATGCTTTTCAGAGGTTGAATTAGGTAAGAACTGTCAAGCACTCCTTAAATATGTAGCACCTAGAAATTCTGGTAGAACAGTGCCAGTTGACAGATTCAAATTGTAGTGGGTTGAATGGAGGTGAGGAAGTGTCCTTAAAATGTTAAAACACTCCAGGAAGAGTAAAGGATAGTAGGCCCATTAAACCATGTGGGAGTCAACAAAGGAGATGAAAATTGAGCAGAAGCAATTGCAAATCTTTGCTACATACATTAGCTTTTTATAACAAAACAATTTTCATGTAAAATGTTACCTGCTGTCAAGATCTAAGAGAAAAATACCTTATTTCCTTAAGTCACCTTTTTTTTTATTTACATCTTTAAATTGTGTGTAAAATTCGGCCTTTTGATTGTATTTCCTCTGGGGCTTTGCCAGAAAAATGTGCTTGGAAATAGACGTTGCTGATTTAAATGCTACATTTACAGTTTCTTTCAGAGATAGCCCATTGTTTTTAATCCATTACACATTGTGAAAAGGAGTGAAAAGGTGGAATGTAAACTGATGTGTTTTTCTACAGCTTTTTAAAAAAAAATTTTCCAAAGACTGGTTTGATAGCACCTGATTGTAGTATCTTCACAATAGAATTCAAAAGTTCAAATTTATGTTTTGTGTTTTTTTTTAAATCTCATAAGAGTGATTAAGAGCATGAAGAAAATTCCAGTGGGCACTTTATCATCAATATACCTTTAACGCAAATTGAATACTGCTTTGATAAAACAGACGTAGAAAAATGGAATCTTTTCTTAATTAGCCCTGTGTACATTGTGAGTTATTATCACAAATATGCGTTCCCACTAGCCAACATCATTGTGTTCCTGCCTTCCTTCATTGCTTGGAATGTGCTGCTGGGCAAACAAGTACATTATAATATTAATATAACAGACTTAATTAGCAAGATAAATCAGTTCACTATATATGTTCCAAAGGCAGTTGTAAGTATATTTTGCATTATTGATAAAACGTTTTTTTCTTCTGTGTGTGTGTATGTGTGTGTCCTATATGTGTAATATATTTGATGTTAGTAGCTTTTAGCAGGAGATATAGCTACTGGGAAAGATTATGAGCTGTTAAATTAAATCATTATTTGTTTTTGTCTGTATCCCTTACTAAATTGTGTGTCTTGGGAAAAGTGACTTAACCTCTCTGGGTATCATTATTCCCAGTTGTAAAATTGAGATCGTGAATAACTTTGGGGGATTTTGTGAACTGAAAATTAGATAATGCATTCATATAAACTGCTTATCATAGTGTCTAGAACTTAATAGAATCACAATAAATTAATTAAATTTCATCTGCCATGTGTTTTCCCAATTTTATAGCATGTATGCTCTTCCCCATATAGAATATAGAAACACAGCTTCTCTTCAGAACACAATTGTGAGTTACTCTCTAGATCCACAGGAATTTTTTGAAACTCTGCCTCCTGTCCTTTATTCTGAGACTTTTCTCTATAACCCTGGTGACTAGTTTTTGTCCTGATCCCTGGCTCTTGTTTTCTGTCTCACTACCTAATTTCATGACATTGATGCTTGAATTTTATTACCAGTTTGGTTTAACTCCTGCTCTGTCCTTGGTTGCCACATTTAGAGCTGCCACAGTTTATGCCCTGTGACTCTCATGTCAGCTCCATCATCACTTCCAGATTTAGATCTTAGTACTCCAGCTTTAGGCCAGTGCCATAGCTCACTTTTTCAGGAAGGGAGTTTGAATATGAGTATTAGTCAGTAAGGTTGTGTAATGCAACTTTTCACTGGCAAGAATAGAGTTTTATTGTGTTGGCTTGCTCCTTATGAGTTTTCAGGAATATTGTACCTACTTAGTACACAATTCTCAGATCACCACCTCCATCACCATTATTTGTGCCTCTTTGTATTATTCAGAACCTTCTGAGCAGGTGCTGATTAATAGGAGAAACTTTGAGGAGGACATACTCATTTTGCCTTCTCAGTAAATATTTATTGTGCAATTTATGTTATGCCAAGGGCACTAGAGAGTTGTTTATTGGTTCTTAGCTTCACATTTGTTCATTTATTCTCTTCCCTGTACTACCAAAACTAGGAGTCTGCAAACGACATTTTCCAGACTTCCTCAACAGCTGAGCTTTCATTAAGTTTTGCCAATGGATGCAACAGACCAGAGAGTAGATGGCAGAAATAAGAGAGATGACATTTTGTTTTGGGCCCACGCAGGAACATACTAGTGATATTTGAAGAATTAAAGAAGGCCAGAATAGATGGAGTAAAGAATGAATGAGCAGAAGCACAGAAAGACTTAAGATAAGCAGGCACCAAATTATGTACTCAGGGCCAAGAGGGTGTTGGTAATGGCTTTGGATTTTATTCAAAGTATGATGAGAAGCCATTAGAAGGTTTGGAATAGAAGACTGATATGGTATTTTATGTGTTAAGAGAGCAATTGGCAGCTTTGTTAAAAAATAGTCTATAGGGATATGAAAGCAAGAACTTATCAAGGAGACCAATTTGGCAGTTGCATTAGTCAGGCCAGATGATGACACATGCAAGGTGTGCTGTGGTTTGAAGACACTCTCCATGTAGTATCAAAGGTTCCTTCAATTTTATGACACCTCCACTTCAACAAGTATTTCTACAATTGAAAAAGAAAGGAAAACAAGATGTAGAGAGTCAACAGCTACAATTAAGTGACTTCACCTGAAAATGAAACAAATCATAATCTGCCTATAGTTCTCTTTCCAAGGCAAATCACAGCAGGTAGAGGAAAGCACAACTTCTTTGTACCCGCAGTAGGACAGAATAAGATATTGGTTAACACATGTTCTCCACAGAGGGTATTTCAGTAATCTAGAAGAAAGATAATGATAGTGGCAGTGGAAGTGGCAGGAAATGTTTAGATTTGAGATGTTTTTGGATGCATTCTGATAGTATAATTGAAAGATATGCTGATTAGTTGGAGGTGGATGTTAGAGAAATAGAATAGTCGAGGATGACTACAACGTTCGAGACTGGTGTAATGAATGGAAAGAGGTGCTTTTACTGTGACAGGGACACTTGAGGAATGGCAAGTTGGGGGATGTTCAATTTGAGGTGATGATTAGGCATTCAATTGGAGATGTCATGAATCTAGCAGTCTAGAGAGAGGATCAGGCTTGAAACATATTTGGGAATCAACAGCAGTCGAAGGCGCTTAAACAAATAGACAAGAGGATGACAACCATAGGGCCAGACAAATAACTGGATTTGAAAGGTGAGTGAAAGGGAAAGATATTAAAAATGATTAAAAATCTTTTGTAGCCACCAGATAAGATGATAATGTTTTCAACTGTAACAATGCAAAAAGAAGGAAGAACCAATGTAGGGTTAAGAAAATGCATTCATGTTGAACATAGTCAGAATGAAGCCTCTCTGGATGTTGAGATCATTGAAGGAGAGAGAGAAATGACCAGGAGTGAAAACAGAATGTTGAAGAAAAATCTACACTTAGAGAGGGAGAAGACAATTTAGAGAAATGTTCAGTAAGGCAGAAAAACCAGTCACAAGTTGTCATAGAATCAAGAGAGCTGAGAGCTTCATGAAGGAGGAGGCGGTTAACAGTGTCAAATGCAGCAAAGTTTGAAATCTATAGCAAAAGTATAGAGTTTGGATTATCTGATAACTCATGGTTTTGAATTATCTCTATTTCCTTGTCCCTGATTCAGCTGACTTTGGTCATGACAAGTCAAGGCAATTTCTCTGTCTTCTGAAGATTTCCATGACTCTGGAACTGCTTAGTTATTCAGAGATTGAAAAGGAAAAGGACAGAGTTAACTTTATACTGTTATTATGAAAAGAATTTTAGTGAATAATTAATAACAACAATAATAATAATAGCTAATATTTACTGAGCTTGCACATGCCAGGCTCTATTCTATTCTATTTCCTTACATGTATTATTTCATTTAATATTCGCAACTATCTCTGAATTAAAAATTATTTCTTGGGGTGCCTGGGTGTCTCAGTCAATTAAGCGTCAGACTTCTGCTCAGGTCATGATCTCGCAGTTCATGAGTTTGAGCCCCATGTCCGGCTCTGTGCTGACAGCTCAGAGCCTGGAGCCTGCTTTGGATTCTGTGTCTCCCTCTCTCTCTGCCTCTCCCCTGCTCATACTCTGTCTCTCAAAAATAAACAAACGTTAAAAAAATTTTTTTAATATTTTTTGATCACACATCCTCCTCTACCTACTCTCCTACACATCCTACTCTACCTACTTTTTTCTTGTTTCCTTTGTAGCAAAATTTCTTGAAAAAGTTAGCTAAGAGCTACCATCTCTTGTTCCTCCTTTTCCTCTTTCTCTGGAACTCACTCTAATAGGGCTTTTGTCCCCACCACTTTACCACAATTTCTCTTGCACAGGTCAAGAGTCATTTCCTTGTTACCAAATTCAGTGGTCACTTCCCATTGCTCATCTACTGATAGCATTTGAAATATCTTATTCCCTAATCCTCTGGAGTTCTCTTAAGTTCTCCTCCAACAGTCCATGGTACCTAATATCACCCTCATTGACTAATTAGGCTCAAAGAAGTTAAGGGCATTGCTCAGTTGCTGGTGTCTATGATCTTCTGTAACTTCAGATGTTGGAATGCCTTAGAGCTCAGTTCTTAGAACCATTATCTATCAACACAACTACGCAGACAATGTTATTTGGTGTCATGACCTCAGATAATATAGCTATACACTGATCGATTCCAGATTTACATTCCTGTCTGACAAACTTCAGTCTTCTGTAAGAAAATACCTACCCGTGGGCACCTTTAAAATATCATGTCTTTAACCTCTGTAATATATCATGTCCCTTAACTTCTCCACCAACAGTGCTCTGGTTCTAATTGTCACCATTTCAGTAGATGGCAAGTTCTCCTCTCCAGATGCTAAGACAAAATCCCTCCTCTTTCTCTCCCACCCCATAGCCAATATGTTAGTAAATTCATTTAGATCTACTTTCCAATTATATCAAGAATCTGATCATTTCTCAGCATGTGCACTGGGCTACTGAACTAGTTGGAGCTACAATTATTTCACTTCTTAGTCTCCCTTATGTTTCTACTCTTTCTCTCATATAGTCTTTTGCAACACTTAAGCCATGGCTGTTCTATAAAACAAATAAGTTTGTACTGCTCTTTAGGACATCTGCCAGTGGCTTCTCATCTCACTTAAGGTAATAATCAAAATCTTAACCTTGACTCAAAGCCCTGTGTAATTTGTTACCATCCCATTCACTGTCTTCTACCTCTTAAAATTCACTTTCTGTTAATTTCCCTCTGTTTCACTTTGCTGAATGCTCATTGGCTCCCCTGCTACTATGTGTACACACCACACATGTTCTTGGCTTAGGTCTTTCCTTTTCCTAATCTTTCCCTAGAATGACTTTTTTTTTTTTTCCAGAGTATCTACATGGCTTGTTCTCAGACTTCCTTTAGATCCCATCTTCTTAATGAGATCTTCCTCGACCATCTTTTCTAAAACATTGACAGCGTCCCCACACTCCTGTAGTTTTACTTTCTTCTTTTATCCTATATCATTTCTGTTTTTAATCACACCTTGCCTAATCTTATCTTTGTTTATTTATTATCCTCTCCCCCATGTGAGTTCTACGAACTCATAAATTACGCTTTTTTACTGATATATTCTCCAGCACCAGCAACGGTCCATGGTACCTAATATCACCCTCATTTACTAATTAGGCTCAAAGAAGTTGAGGGCATTGCTCAGTTTGTAAGTGGTGGAGCTGGAACGCAAGTCCAGAAAGTTTGAGTCTGGAGCCCATGATTTCATTAAGTATGTTGAATATTCACAGATACTCCCAACTTCTACCCAGCTATCTGAATCCACCCACTACATTTCTAATAATTTGAGTTACCTTCACAGGTCTCCGTGGAATTTATTTTAGTTTGATTTTATTTAAGAACATGAATTCATGGCAGCAAGAGCCACAAAGAAATGGTTTCCTGTCCCCCGAAGCCACTCCAATCATCCTTAAACCATATTCTACTGTCCATAGGGAAGGCTTTGCTACCAACACTAATAACTAAGATCTGACAAATTTCCAATAGAACATAAGGTAGATAACCTTATCAATTTGGCCTGTAAAAATGAGGAGTAATTAGATAATTGGAAACAACTTGATGAATAGTAGCATTTGAGACTTCAATAGAAATAAATAGAATAAAGTGAGTAAAAACTAAGAAAACTGATACAAAACATCTTGGCACTCTAACTATGAAGATTATAGAAGAAAGAGATCGTAAAATAATTGGAAATACACACAATTATTTCTTTTAATTTTAGCTGTAAATTTGCTTAACCGGATTTTTTAAACATCTTCTTAAAAGGGGATCATGGGATACTTTCCTACTTATTTTTTTATGTGTATCAGCTTTATTGGAGAATTGAAAGGTTATATGAGAAAATGCCAATACAATGCGCTTTAATAAAAAAAGTAAAACCTACCTTTTCACGTATGTACAGAAACAAATAGCAAAGTAAGCTTATCCAAGTCATGGTATATCCAAGAGTCTATATCACTCTGGAGAAAAGTCATGTAAATTTTATGTTCCTGTCTATGCAATTAAAATTAAGCTGTAGTTGAATTGCACACTTAGAATAAACTAAAAGACCATTTTTTGGGCTTTATATAAATTCCATGAATAGATAACATGATTAGTACAATATAAATGCATATGAATAAGAAAATTTTTATACCTCTCACTGCCACCTATACTTCCTGTCCTGTACTTTAACAAGTATTTTCAAGATGCCCTCAATTAAAAAATAAATAAATAAACTGTCACCATTATTCTAATGTGTTTTAAGCCATAACAAGTCTTTAAAAAATTGCTTGGATATGCATACCCAAAAGAAAATAGAAGGGAACATATATTTGTAATAAATATTCTTTGCGTATAACAATTCTTTTTTTTAAATGTGCATTTACTTATTTTGAGAGAGGCAGAGAGAGTGTGAGCAGGGAAGAAGAAGAAGAAGAAGAAGAAGAAGAAAAAGAGAGAGAGAGAGAGAGAGAGAGAGAGAGAGAGAGAGAATTCCAAGCAGGCTCCACACTGTCAGCACGGAGGGAGTCTGATGCAGAGCTCAATCTCATGAATGGTGAGATCATCACCTGAGATTGCTGGAAGCCGAGCTATCCCAGCCTGAGTGTCAGGGCCCAGGCTGTGGACGGATTGGTGACTGCAAGGTGGCCCACTGACAGTGAAGCTTCTTGTACTCCCGCTTTTAGGTAATTGGGCCTTAAAACTACCTGGGGTGTTGTCTGTTGGGGAATTGCCCTCGGCAGGCCCCCTGGGAAAGGAACCATTAGGGAAGAAAATAAGGTTTTGCAAGAAATTGTGCAGCCTTACGTTTAGCCCTTGCCATCCCCTATGGAGACTCCTCTACTTACAGGAAGGATAGCCTTATACCTTTGCCAGCATAGAGGGCCTGTAAAGAAGAGACATATGGATTTGAAAGCCTTACTCCGGCAACTAAGGAGTGTATCTCTGGGCACAGGTGACTTCAACCCCTAGACCCACCTGGCCCCTCGGAGGCATTCCAGTTGATGACTGAACCTAGTTAGTTAGGGTACAGAATGGTTCATTGGTTCCTAGGTGCATTGTATCTCTGAGAATGTATGAGGCATGGGTTTCTAAGGCTTTTTCGGCCCCTTCCTGGCACCTCGGATGGAGGCAAACACATTGTTCTTCTGGCCTCATGTGGTTAGGAGCTCATGTCCCTGTAACTGTTCCACTTGAGGTGTTGAGAAATGGAGGGCCTTTCATGCGAACAGCAAAGTAAGTGCTTCATAGACTATAGATAATTATAGATAAACAGATGCATAATGGAATGATGTAAGAAATTAATCAATAATCAAAGGGTATGTGGGAACATTATGAGACAATCGCCATGTTATTTCTTAAAGGTTGATTACACATAGGAACATTTTTAAAATTAGGTAATGTTAGAAAAACATAGACGATGTATGCTATAAGGAAATCACTAGCAAATATAATGGCACGTTTGCTACAATAAATTGGCCAGTTCAACACACTGCTGTTGTCTGTGTCCATTTTTATTTCAATTTTTTATTTTAGTTGTTTTATTTTAGAGTTGTTTTATTTTCACTTTTTCGCCGATGCCATCCATCCTTCGGGAACCCCTGGATCTGCTGGAGCTGGACTCCAGCATGAGCTGAAATCAAGAGTCGGAAGCTTAACCAACTGAGCCACCCAGGCACCCCTATAGCAATTCTTACGCCTTAGAATATAAAATGATGGGTCAAATCAGTCAGAAAATAAATTCAGCTTAGAGAATATAAGGAAAACACTTCAAATAGATTTATCAAAAATGCATTCAAAATATACTATTGCTATTAAAATGGAAAAAATTATCTTTAAAATTACTTTCATTTTTTGCTTGTTAATTTATTTTAAATTTATTTGTAAATCTAGGGCTTACCACTGAAAAGAGTTCCATCTATTAATTCACAAAGGAATTTCTGAGGACAAGAATGTCAGGTCTATCTTTATCTAGGTATATGCATATATAAAGATGAAGAGATAATGTGCTTAAGAACAAGAAATGTTAGTCTTGAATATCATTGGGCCATTTACTGTGTGATGCTGCAATATCATTTAAAGAATTATCTCCATTTGGAATAATATAATTGCTCAGTTGGGGTGCTGTGGTCAGCCAGGAGATAGAAGATATCTGAATATTTGTACTTTTTAAAATATTTCTATCTTCATTGAAGTCTGCATCCATTAGAAGGTTAGACACAAAGTACATACTACCTGCTGTTAAGAAGCATAAATTGCCTTGAATGCTATTCTGTGACAGATAAGAAAAAAAAAAAAGGCAAAATAAACCAATTATGAAAAGCAGATTAAATGAGTACATAACATAAAGGAAATTCAAAACATCTGTGGAAAGTGAATGTGAGTATTCTTTTTACCATAGCTTAGAAGAGGAGAAGACTTTTTCATATTCAAATACAAATACTAGGGGAATCCAGAAGATAGTACAAGAAGAAAACTTTTTTTTTTTTTTTTTTTTTTTTTTTTTTTTTTTTTTTTTTTTTACCATTCCCAACATTATGGTTAGAGAAAAACCAGATTTTTACAAAACTATTAAGTGTTTTTTGGCTATGCAATCTAAATATAATTCACTTTTGACCAAGTGAAAATCCAAACAGTATTACTTAATAACATAAATTTCTTTTCAATTAATTTTCTCTGACTATTTTTAAGGCGGGGTTAAAGAACAGCAGGTTGAGTTGAAATTACATTTCTAATGGCCTTAAATCCTTTTCTGGGAACAATGTGGGTACTAAGCAATACACTTCTTGCCTTTTATAAAAACTCTTTTGGCCTTTACAAAGTAATTTAATAATAACTCAGTTTGTATACATTATAAAGTTTTCATTATCATTGTTTCCATTTGATCTATGAGCCACTGTAGGTAGCTTCCAGTAAGAAAGAATGGTAAGATGCATTATGGGTAAGTCACAAGAACAAAACCCGAGATCTGCCTTTGTTACTCAGAAGCAGTATACTGAAAGTATTTTCCCAAGACTAGGTAGAAGCTGAAAGCATTATTACCAAAGAGAGCCTAAAAGTACATCAAGTTAAGTCAAAGCACTGGTGGCTTGGAGGGACAAGAATACTCAGCAGTCCAGAGTGGGCAAGGCTATGGGCTTTAATGTCAGAACATTCTGGGTGCAAGTCTTGGGTTCGCTTCTCACAAACTATGAGATATTCTAGGCTGTAAGCCTTAGTTTTCTTCTCAGTAAAATGGGCTTAAAATTGTATTCAAGTCACAGAGTTGTTGAATGGATTACATGAGATAATATGTGTGAAGCAACTATTACCATGCCTGGCACAGTGGATGCATACTTGTGGCGGTTATTATATCATCATTGTAAACTTCATCATCATCATCATCATCATCATGATTATAGAATGAGAAGCCAAGAAGCAAAGAATTTGTGAGGAATGGTAATTTGTGTAGCAGCGATAAATTAGTGCAGTTTGGGAAACTAAGTTCGTAAGCTCTGGGCATGAAGTGGGTGTTTCCATGTGCCATGCAGACCTCAGCATGAGCTGCCAGAGCAGGACATTTCTGTAAAGGTACTGCTCCAGGCTAAAAGTGTACTGGGGGAACACACATAGTCCAAAATTGTCATCCATACTAGCCGGCTAAAACCTATCATTACATATGAACCCCTTTGGGTCATGTGCTGACCACCTCTGTCTGAAAATCTTGTGTGATTTAGATACTAGCCCAAAATATGACATCAAAGTACTGCGTTAAATTGGAAACCTGAGGAAAGAATGATGGGGAGAGAGCAGTGGTTAATTTTGTTTCTATGTAGCCAACATACATTCTTGTATTGCTATTTTACTAAAACAGCTTGTCCAGCTTCCCCAAGAAGTAGGGGTGTGAGGAGTTAAGAAGATCCCTCATCAATATGCTCAGAAATGTAGCAAGTACTGAAGCTGTATGGGTTGATCTAAAACTTTCCTAAAAAGTAAGGTGTCAAGAGTAAGATAAGTAGCAACAGGTTAACTAAATTTTGTTCACTTGAGAGGCCATAAGGGCACACCATTGGTAGGGAAGACAGAGAAAAGAGTGGTAAAGGAGTTTCCTAGGTACAGCTCCTGGAAATATGTCATGGCTGGCTATTAGATGCTATGGACCAAAGCCACAGGGAACAGGGTGAATTAAATTATGTCACTTTTCTGCTCCAAAGCCTTCAAAGACTTCCTCTTTCACTTAAAAATAAAATTCTATCCTTACAATGGTTTGAATGGTCTTAAATTCACAAGGTTTACCTTTCTGACCTCATCTTTTTTTTTAATTTTTAATTTATTTTAATTTATTTTTTTAACATTTTTATTTTTTATTTTTGAGAGACAGAGACAGAGCATGAGTGGAGGAGGGGCAGAGAGAGAGAGGGAGACATAGGATCCGAAGCAGGCTCCAGGCTCTGAGCTGTCAGCACAGAAACCCACACGGGGCTGGAACTCGGGGACTTGGAGATCATGACCTGCGCTGAGGTCGGACGCTTGACCGACAGAGCCACTCAGCTGCCCCAATGACCTCATCTTATATAGATTGTTTCATGGCTGGCTCATTTTCAATCTTCGGGTCTTAGCTCAGATTCTACCTTTTTGAGAAGTTCTCTGCCTGCCAATCACTCTTCATCACTTTGGCCAGAACTATGTCATACTGGTTGTTAAATATTTTGAATATCACACTTGCTGTATTATATATATTAGAAAAGCGCTTCACAGGGTACTTAAGTCACAGAGGTGTTGGATAGATTCAATAAGACAATGTATCACCATGCCTGGCACAGAGAAAATGCTAGGTGCATACTTGTGATGGTTATTATTATTATATTATAACGCTATGTTATATTTTAATTATATAATTATATTATATTTAATTATATAAGTACATCGTCATTATCATCATCAAATCAGAAAAGAGGCCCAAAAGGCAGTGGTGACAAAATACGGCAGTTCAGGAAACTAAGTTGGCAAAGTGGGCATGAAACAGGTATTTGTGTCATATAGACCCTACTAATTTCCTCTAGTATTTATCATTGTCAAAAATCTTATTTGCTAACTTGATTTTCTTTTTTTCTATATCTTCCCTAGCTCACAGGCAATCTCCATGAAGTAGGTACTTCTTTTGTTCTAAACCCTACAATTTCTACAACTCTTTGAAGTACCTTTTAGATATATAAAGTGGTAATATATATCCAAGATATAGTGTTTAATTAAATACCATATAATTTTAAAAATATTTAACCGTCAGTAAGCCTGATCACTGCCCAATCAGAAGGGAAACTGCCATATTGAGGAAGCAAGGTCCTGGAGTTGCTGAATTGTGGGAATGTCTCCATAGGTCTAAGAACAGTGATAGCCTGGATGACTGAGTGGTGGTGATGGAGTTCTTAGGAGTTTGAGGACTTCTACCAGTTCAAACTGGTAGAAGTATTTCATATTTTACTAGCCAACAGAGGTATATTAGTTATCAATTGCTGTATAACAAAATACCAAAACTTATTGCATATGCCAGACATCTAGGCCTGGCATAACTGGATCCTCTGCTAAGAGTCTCACAAAGCAAATTTAAATCTAATCAAAGGTTTTGGTGAGACTGCATTCTGCTCTGGAGCTAATGTATCATTGGAAAAGTTCAATTCCTTTTGGGTGTCGACTGAGGTTCCTATTTTCTTTCTTCAACCACCACCTTCAGCAACTTGAAGACTCTCATAGTTCCTTATAATGTGAGTCCTTTATAAGCCTTCCCACAACATAGCAGTTTACTTCTAGGACAATAAGACAATTTTTCTTATCTCAGGAAAAGCCTAAACCTGCCTCTAAAGAGCTCACCTGATTAGGTCAGGCCCATCTGGGATAATCTCTCTTTAGCCTAACTCAAAATCAAGCTGATTAGTGACTTAATTACATTTGCAAAACTCCTTCACCATTGCATATAATGTAAATTAATCATCCATATTCACAAACCGCATCCATACTCAAGGGGACAGTACTGGCCGTGTACACCAAGGGTATGAGTCTTGGAGGCCATCTTGGAACTCTGCCTACCACAATAGCTTTACCAGTAAGAACTAGCCTATTATGAGCCCCATCATTTAATAAAATTATTTTGGCTTTCATATGTAACTTAGAGACATGTTGAAATTTCTTAGTTGCTCTCTTTGAGCTAAGGAATCTAGCAGCAAAAGAGACAACAATCTTGGCTCTGAGGTCAAGAAAAATAAATGTAATAAAATGGAAAATGCTTTTTGATAATGCATTTACAGTCTTAATAGCTTCTCTGTGAAACTTTATAGCCATTTAGTTAGCTTTCTTCCTCCCTCCCTTCCTTTTCTTTCTTTCTTTCTTTCTTTCTTTCTCCCTTTCTTTCTTTCTTTTTTTCTTCTTTCTTTCTTTCTCCCTTTTTTTCTTTCTTTCTTTCTTTCTTTCTTTCTTTTTTCTTCTTTCTTTCTTTCTTCCTTCCTTCCTTCCTTCCTTCCAGAAGTGAAGAACAACTAAAAATGCAAATGAACATTCATAAAGGATTTTTATATACTACAAGCCTAAACATAACCCTAAAATATATAGCATGTCTTTGTTAGAATTGTATGAAAATATTTGTAAAAAGCTGCATTTGACATTAAGTTACTTCAAACTATTGACCAGTTATGTATTTATGCACTAATGTAGAAAACTTACATTTTTTCAAATGGAAACGAAAGCACACTTTACATAAACACAAAAGGTTAGCAAAATTCTAATGAATTGTTTTTGGGCACAAAACCTATGATGTCCATGATAAAATAGACATTTCAAATTATGTAACATTTTAAGACTCCCACTTCTTTCTATCAAAGAAAGAAGATGGTATTTAACCTCCTACTGTTAACAACCAAAAAGTAGGGGGTGGGGGAAGACACTTGAAGCAGCTATTTTAATTTACTAGACAATAAGCAGAGGAAGCTGGTGATCTTTAAGAGAAAAGAAACAACTAATGTGAATCCTACTATGTCTCTGGCTATCTCCAAGAGATGGTTTCCAGACAACAATGGAGAAAGGTGAGATCCATACAGAGCCCTGTCTCATTAAGCTGAGGAATCAGAGATAGGAGCTCAAGGAGGCAAAGATAGTTAAATTTTGTAGGGCAGGAGACTAGAGAGAAGGGAGCCACATATATAAAGATCTTTAGAAATCCGCATTGGGGTTCCCTTGTGTCTTTGGCTAAGGATTGATTTGTGCACATATTTAGGAGAACTTGATATGATGAGGGAAAAAATACCAGATGCTGTGAGTGGAACAATTTCTTGAGCTCACAGAAGATTGGGAGAAGTTCATGTTTCAGCCATTCCAAGTGGTTAATAAAAAAAGCCACCTGGGTGGCTTTCCTCCACATTGTGGTTCAGGAAGCTTGGATGCTGCCAGCCCATGGCTATATCACCTGATTCAGAGTTTTCTGTGTCTAGCTAATGGAAAGGAAATAAGAAAGATGTATGTAGAGGAGGTTTAATTATCATCCAACTAGATAATGTCATTTCTTAGTTCATGCACATTCATTTAGCTAGAATTTACTGACATGACCTGCAAAGTAGCCTTATAAACATAGTTCAGCTGCTTGCCTAGGGAAAAGAGAAAAGAGAGTTGGGTAAACATTTAACAGCCTCTCCCATACCAGAGTACTGATTCTATATTTAAGAAAAAGGGTCAGTGCATGGACTCATTCGCTTATACTACAACAAGAACGTTCAAGACCAACAAAAGAAAAGTAGCTACTGTTTTGAGTGAATGATTGAACTTCTTTCTGAACACCCACCCTCTGGAGAGTAGAAAGTAAGTAAGTAAATATCTAATTTGGTTTGGAGCTTGGCCATATCAAATTATTTAAATAGACCCTTATAGTAGAGTTTAGTCTTTCTTGGACATTTTTCAGTGTCTCAGATTTGGAGACTTCCTCTTCTCCTTCTCCCCTTCAGGCAAGGTCTAGTGTATGAGTGGAGGCAAGCGGGGCTTAAGTGGACTTGAGTTAGAAGAAGAGGCTCAAGTTCCTTTTTACACAAAGTCTGGTGTTGTCTGACTGCTGAAGCAAACTCATGTGTAGTCAGGTAATCAGAGCCCTGATACCCTGTGATGCTTAAGTCTGTAACTGGTGATCTCATTATTATAATTATTTTGAGCCTGAAAATGCCGTGTGGTACTCTGTCACCTTGATTTCTGCTAATTGTAGAACCTTGGGCATCTGCCAGATTCTCTATCAGTCATGCCAGCCTGGAGATCCTCCCAGACTCTGGCCAGGGAAGGAGGCACTTTTCTTGTCCATAATACATATCTTTGCAGATCCATTGACTCTCAACACATCCATGAGACATGGGAATCAAGGGTGGTTTGGGAATGTTGCAACCTAGGGCCCTCTGTGCCACCAATTACCTTGATCTGTCAACACTTGGGATGGCTACAGACATTTGGTGAGATAGTCTCCTTCTTGAACTCTAATCAGAGATTGGGGACACTCTGCCCTCTTCCTTGGTGGTGTAACTGGACTAACATGAAGAGGCTCTTTGATGAGTTACCAACAGAGACTGTACTAGGTGGAGTCGTCACACAAAGTAATCTGGCTTCTAAGACCATTCAGGCTGAGGAATGCAGGACCTTGCTGGTTTATAGGCTGGAACAGGCTTCTATACAGAGGGCTAGTGTATTTGTTGGTAAAGTCTGAAAAGAAACAATAGCTGATTAGGGAGAAACAGTTCTCTGAAAAACAAGCTTCAAATTTTCTGCTAATTACACCTCATTAACCCTGTGGGACACAATTTCAGAGGTACCTAGAGACAGGACATATTCACCTTTGTCTCTCTTCTATATCCCACTTTTCTTGCCAATATCCCAGGGCAAGAGGAGAAATTTTTTCACTTCCTCAGTATCATACAATCTTTATATCACAAAAGTAACATGGCTCTTTAAGGTTGGTGGAAGATCATTTCTATGCTAGAGGCGAACCCCGTATTCCACATCTTTCAGTCTCTATTTCAATGAAGTATAACAGGAACAAAGCAATCTTGCAGTTCCTCTCTCAAGAATACAGGCTGATTGGAAAACCAATCAATTCAAGGCATAATATTGACGGTGGCAAAACTATCGTCCCAATAGTCCTGAGTTACATATTTGAAGTCAAACATTATACTGCTTCTTCACCCAGAATCACATCTGCAAATCTCAAACTTTTTCCTTCTCCCTTAAAGAACTGTTCATCTGCTCCATCCCAGGTAGAGGAATGCTTCGGGTAAACCACTGAAAATTTTCCATTCAGAAAGGCAAGAAAGACAACTTATGAATACTATTCAAAATACCTTTCCTATTACAAATGTCTTCATGTTATTCTGAGGAGAATATTTTACAATACAAACTATCTTTGTATTGTTGGCTCCCACTCCCACAAATAGGGTGGCCAACTATTCTGGTTTGCTTGAGACTCAGTTTTCCTGAGATGTGAGACTTGCAGTGCTAAAACTGACAGTCCTGGGTAAACGGAGGCAGTTTTTCCACACACGCACCCCCTCAATATGCACGCACGCACATGCACACACACACACATACTGCCCAGTCTGCAAATATTGAGCAACTGTGAGAATAATATTATTGTATTAATATGCTGAAAAAGTCTCTGTGGCTTTCCTCAGCTTAAAAAATCCCTTCTCTTCCTACAAGAGGTGGGAGATTAGAGAAGACATGATAAGGGGGACAGAATGGCTGGGTCTGGCCACAGTTAATTTGTTTCGTATTTATAAACGCTTGAATTACCCATTTTCTGGTCAATGCCACAATAGCTAATTTCTATGGACTTTTTAGAGGCAGCAGTCCGTGCTTTATTCAGTCAGTAAAATGCCTTATTTTGTCGACCAAAGTGCTAGTTTACGTTCTTATATTTGTTTTAAAACAGCTGTTCTGCATTCATTTAGTCAACTCATATTTCCTATTGTGTTTTACTTGTAAAATAATTACTATTACAATGGATTTATATGTTGAAGTAATGCCTGCCTTCTACAATTGCCCTAATAAATTTTGTATTACTTTCGTGATTTATGGTTGTAGTTGCCTAGACAGCAATAGAAATATTTAGAGGGCAATCCAATTGTTTAAACTTAGCGATTTATATTCTCTAAAAATTGCAATGAGTATATATTTCCTTAAAGAATAACTGTAATACTACTACCTAATAACTATTTTGTATATATGTAATCCTTTCAATGCTTGGTCATATACTTTAGTCTGTCTGTCTGTCTCTCTTTCCTTTTTACTTGGAACCAGCTTTGCTAAGATGACTTAACCAGTATCAAAATAACCTAGACATGTAACAGCTTCAAATTCGTGCACTCGACCAAAGATCCACAGGATTGGAAATTCAGAGGTACAGGGCAGTTTTTATAAACCCCTTTTGTACCTTCATGTTTGAGAACCACATCACTACTGTAGAAATAACTAGGACCCACTATGACCCTTGTAACAGTTACTGTAACTGTGGTCACAGTGTCTGGGTGTGTGTTAGACTAATAACACACACTTTCTCTAGCACATGGTTTATTATTTTGCTGTATGGTAGTCAAACCTAACCTGCACAGTCTGTGAGAGCTCCATATGTAGACCACACAATATTTTCACAGGCTAAAAGAGACAAGTGTGTAAAAAAGTAACTTTATTTTCTCATAACTGAACTTAATTTCTATCTTGATTCCCAGTTTTATCCAGGATCGACATCTGCAAGCAATACATTCTAGCAAAACTTAGACATTTTGCAATCATTTTGAGCTAGAAATCAAATATAGAATCGTTTCTCCTTACTCTCTTCATCCTTGGAGTTGCTTCTAAGATTCAGGGCTTATAAAAAGAAAAATGTGTGTTATTGGTAAAGAACAGACTCCACTTCTTGGTCTTGATCTGTCCTGTGCTGGTATCCAAGGAAACACACAATTGTTTGGCTTCTATTTCCACTGGCCTTTGTTTCAATGGCCTCTTGCCACTTGGTACAAGCTACTATTTGTGAAAGTGTATCACCATTGAGTTAAAGATTGGTTAATTTTATGTCATTCTACTAGCTTCAGCTAAGATTTGATTATTTTCTGAACCTTGCAGAGACTAAGGGAAACAAAGTTCTCATCTTCTCTGCCATTGAAATCCCAAGCAGTCATTGTCATTCAACTACACCCATGTGACCTGGGGGCACATCTGTAGGCCTATTAGAGTTCAGCTGGAAAGTGGGCCTCAAGTATCCTCTGGTTTTGTTTTGCCAAATTTAGAGGTGCATCAAGATCCAGGCAGCCAAGCTCTATATATCTTTACAGTTTTTTATTCTCTTCCCCCCAGTTTGAGAAATAATTGATATACATCACTGTGCAAACATGATGGTTTGATATATATATGGTGAAATGTTTACCACAGTAAGTTCAGCTAATATCCATCTTCTCATATAGGTACTATTAGTAGAAAAGAAAGAAGAGAAGAAAAAAGAGGAAACCTATCCTTGTAATGAGGATTTTTAGGGTTTTACTCCCTTAACAACTTGCCTACCATACAGCGGTGTTGGCTAGCATCACTATGCTGTATAACATCTTATAACTGGAAATTTGTACTTCTGACCACCTTCCTCCCACTCCCCCTCCACAATTCCTTTTTTTTTCTTCCCAACTAGAGACAGAACTGGAGTTTTGAGTGTGGGGTAAGTGCTAGAAAAACATAAAAAGGTGGCTTTTTTGTTTGTTTTGTTTTTACCAACATTTACCTAGATTGGGAGTTTACAAAGCCTAAAAGGCAATAACTTACCGTTAGTTCTCTACATCTTCTATTGATAACCTCCATTTGGAGCAAGAGTAGTCTCATGTCTTACCCCCAAATTGAGGCAAGTCTTGGGTTAATATTAAGTACAGGTTGAAGGGAGATTTAATTAAAATTAAAATATTTTACAGCATCTTCTTGTATGTGTAAAGTAGTTAGCACAGAGCTGACTACTAAGAACTACCTGATAATTTATAACAGCCACAATCATATTTTTGGCTAAAATTATTAAGTGGCTTTATGCATGAGGCTGTATGCATAACTCCTTATATTTGTGATCCCATTTAAAACTCACCACATCTCCCTGAGATGGAAATTATTATCTCCATTTTACTGATGAGGGAAAAGTTTAGGGAAATTAAACCCGTTACTCAACGACACACTGCCAGCAGAAGATAAAGCTGATTCTCAACTCCAAGTCTATTTTACAGCCTAGCCTCTGTCTTGACAATGTCACCATCCCATGACTGCCTCTCCTGCCTCTCCTGTTGCCTCTCTTATTCTGGGGCTGGCTTAGCAAGCCCAAGGTTTTCACATGACATGGAGTAAGAGAGGTTATGGGAATAGCATGAACATGATATGTTTGTATGACAGTGATGCTATCCATATGCAAAAATGGAGTTTTTATGAAAACATACTTAAATGAGAATTGGAAATAAAATACAAGATATATGCAAATGCAAGGTATGTTCTTGTATTATTAAAAGTATAAATGCTCTGAAACTTTAAGTGTGTTTCTTTAGCATTCATAATGCTTCTGTATTTTCCACATGAGATGTTTTCTCAGCAGATGTGTTTTCGTATTTTCCTTAGGTCAAGCTTGCCAATGAATTTGTTGCTTTCAGCTTCCTTTTTATATTAAATGTCAACCTTTAAACAGAAAGCCCATATCTTGACCAATGTACATTGTACTGAGGCATTAGTTCATCCATCCTGTGTCTTGGAATTAAACAATTTGAATCTTAAGAATATCAGGCCTTTTCCTGGCTACCTGTAAGTGTGGGAAAGCTAATTTTATCTCTACAGTGCTGTTATTTTCTCTTATTTTAACTTTGTTTCTGCTTCAGTATTATTTGGCAAATATCAGTGAGAGTCTGAGTTGAATAATAAAAGAGCTGGGGTATTTTGGTGCAACTGTGTGGGGAATCTTCCTAAACTACAGTTACATCTGACTCTAGAGACCATTTTATTTATGTCTGGATTCAAAAACATTAAAAATAACTCTCTGAAGATTTTTTTTCTTGGTGGGGGAGGGATCTAATGACATATAGAAGGAAAATAAACAAAATTAAATACTGTATTTATTAAAATTTCCAATTCTTATGGGATGATATGTAAAATTATGTTTAAATGTACATTTTTATTCACACTATGTTGACATCATGTTTAAATTTGTTGATCACTAAAATATAAGTGAGCAAAGTGTAGTACATTAAATTCATTGAAGCCAATTATATCATGTGGAAGTTCAATGGTTATTAGGATTGGAGTCAATTTTCCATGATTAGTCAAGCTGATATTGTACAAGAAGACTCATGTTCAGCTATATGCAAGTGTAGCTTTAAACATTTTGAGTACTTTCCTCTGCTGATAAAGAAGGCCACGATACTTATCAGGTCTCAAAGTCTCCAGGTAATTGGCAGCTGGCATTTCTAGACAATTTCTACAAATTGGTGATAGTTCAAAACTACTCTACTTGGTGCTACTGAATCAGAATCCATGTTATGTCCTCGAGATGCCCCAGCCCTTTCAGTGGCATGATGAGGAAACTAGGAGTCTGTACATATTTGTGTCTCTGACTCTGCTCAGGTGGCTTTTCTCTTTCTAAAAACAAGTTATTTCATAAACAATACAATGTGAAATTGAGGATCTGTCTTGCACCCTTGCAGGACTGGTGGCAGTCTTGAAATCTCATTTTGGCTTGGCAGCTAGGTTACTGGTTTGCAGTCCTATATATAGAAATACTCAGTGAAGCATGACTTTTAGAAAAGATCTTCTTGGAGCATGGTGGAGGGATGAAACAGTAAAAAGCTTCACATTTTGAGTCAGGTCCATTCATTCCACAATCATTTAATGTATGCTCTTTATGTGCTAGTTACAGAATCTGCTCATGGGTCCCACCTCTAAAGAGTTTACATTGTAATTGATGTGGTTTTGATTCTTATTTCTATGAACTTTGGCAACTTTAGAAATATTACTTAGTACATTTGATCTGTACTCATCTGTAAAGGGTCCTCATCTGTAAAGTAGGAATGATGCTACCTTTGCCACAAGTATTTGTATTTTAATTAAGATAGTGCGTGTAAATCCCTAGCTTTGCATACAGTTAAGCAGTCAATACACATGAGGATTATAAGTATTTGGAGGCAGACCACCTTGGGTTTAAATTCTAGATCTTCCTCTTATGGTCTATGTAACCTGGGCCATGTTACACAGGAAGAGACTTTTTTCTTCATTTGTTACTAGTTAATTCATAGGTTGTATGTACCTAACAGAGAGAGAGAGAGAGAGAGAGAGAGAGCTTTCTACGTAAAGACTATGCCAAGCAATTTAGAGACATAATTTCCTTAATCTTTGGAGTCATGTACAATTGTTCTCTGTTGTGTATAAATAAGGAAACTTAATCTTAATCAGAGAAGCAACCTTCCAGAAACAGAGCTGCTTATCATTACACTAAACTGTTGTAATGATTGAGCGAGCTAGAGTAGCACCAATACCTAGCACGACACTTGGACTATAGCAGGAGCTGGCAACATATTCTCATATCCCTAACTCTGTCTTTTAATAGATTCTCAGAATGTTTTTTATTCACAAGCATTTCGTGTGTGCCCAGAGAAGCAATAAATACACATGAGGTTTGCATGACATTTGGCTTCAAATAATGAAATCTATGACCAAAAAAACCACTTTTACTTTAGTGTGATATTTAAATATGGGCATTCTTTTCATGGATCAGTCTTCTGAACGCTTAGCTAATGCTATATTCCTAGGAGCTTAAAGACGTGCATCCTTTGTGTCAGATAAAAAGTAAAATGGCAAAATTTATTACAAAATGTATTTCAACTACATTTTCCACTAGTACAAAGTTGTAGGTAATTACACCATTCTACTTTCTCTAGGCAGTAGGTCTGTAAGCAAGAGTTTTTTAGAGCAACTAGAAACAAAAACCATATTTTAGTGGCATTTCAAGTTAAAGTCTCTCCCTTCCTAACACTGTAACAAAGGACTATACCTTAAAGGAGAAATTTTAAGTGCCACTGGAGACTTTTGAAATAGTGGAAACCATATGAAGAGTGCTTTACCATAGAGTCTTTAAACACAGGTCTTCAATGGTGACCGCAGTATATAAATGGAGAGATAGAGAATTAATTCACCGTACAGTGGAGCAGAAAACTCACATCTGTTCTTTCTACAATCCAGTACACCCCATTTATTAATGCTGTTCTCTGCACTGTCAGGCCCAAGCAATTAACTTGCACAGACTGGCTTCTGTGGGGATAGTGTGTTTATCAGGGGAATATACTAGTTTTGGCTCTTTTAACATCAGAGAAAATGAAATATAATATCTTCTATGCTCTATGTAGACTAAGGCACTATAAATTTACTGTCACAGAGTAGTTTTATCTTGAAGATAGTGTTCAAAATCATAAGTAATGATAAAAGTTCAAAGTTTTTTTCCCCTTTAATCAGCTAAGAATAGAGCATTTGGAAAGGAGTCCAACCAGTTATTGTAGCTTCTTAGTGAGAATGATTCATTTCTAAATATATTAGATTACCCACATAACTGATAATCTGGAAGTGGAAAAATAAAGGAGAATGATTCTGTTGTTGTCATTGAACACAGCAACTAAAATGCAGATATATATACACGTGTGCTGCTCGTCTGAGGTACTATTATTTTATAAGCTCTGTTGATTTTATAGTTAAGAATCTGGGTGGGGTTTTGTTTGTTTGTTTTTTTGTGGATTCCAGGTGTTATGATAAGGAAATAAGATGTATAACCCTGTATTTTTTATGAATTTTCTGCTTTTACTTTACCTTAATTTTCTAGCTTTTCCACCGATAAAATGTAATCATTAGTTTCTACTCATATTGATTTGTATTGAGATAAAATGAGAAAAAGCATTAGGCAGCAAATGCACAGAGCTAATCACTTCTTCTCTCTTCTGAAACACATTTGTTCTTAGGCTTCCAGGAGATCACATGTTCTTGTTTTCACTCTGCCTCAGTAGACACTCTTTCATCTCTCTGATAGAGTACTCCAGGGTACCAAAAATGGACTAATCTAAGACTCCAACCTCAGCTCTTTTCTACCCATCCTCATGGTTTTAAATGCTGTTTATATGCTGGTGACTCCCAATTTTGTTTTAATATCTTTGGAGTCTACTCTGGAATTCCAGAATTCTACAAATTGTCTGATCAACATCTCTTTTAGGTAAGCATAGCATTTTTGATATATTGATTTCAGTAATTGGCCTAACCATTCACCCAGCCAGCAGTGACCTGGTAACCCTGGAGACATGGACCCTTCCTTCTCTCACACATCTGACCTAGTAGCAACAGCTTTTCAAAAAAGATCCCAAATCCTACTACTTCTCAATTATTTTACTTACAGCCTATTCTAAGCCACCACTCTCCCTCACTTGGCTCTATGCCATGTCTTCCTAGCTGGTCTTTCTGCTTCCGCTTTTGCGCCTATATCCATATAGTCTGTTTTCTTTTCCACTCAGCAGCCCAAGGGATCCTTTCAAAACATCAAACAATTGCCTGATCAAATAACTCCCCTGCTCAAGCTCTCCGATGATCCTCCATCACACTTGGAACAGAACAAGAAAGGCGCCGAGTGATCTCACCCTCCCATTCACCCCCAGGTACTTTGGAGTTCATCTCCTAGTGCTCTCCTCTTATTTACTTTCTTTTCATGAGGCACACCGGCCTCCTTGCCTGGCTCTTGCCTCAAGGATTTGGTACCAGCTATTCTATTTGCCTAGGATGATTTTCCCCCCTCAGATAACTGCCTGTTCACTCCCTTACTTTATTCATATCTCCATTAAAGTGTCACCTCCTCAGAGGAACTTTTCCTTATCATCTTTCAAAAGTATATCTTTGTCGTCTTTAACCCTTTAGTACTTATTACTGACACATTTTCGTGTGCTTATTGACTATATTTACATTAGAATGTAAAATAAGCCACATTTAATTTAATTTAATTATTTAATTTAATTTAATTTTCTATCCCAGTTTCCAGAATTGTGCCTGATACATAATGAGTGTTCAGTACATATTTGTTAGATGAATAAATATAAATATACAATGGGATTATTCTATCTGCATAAACTTTATTCAGGGCAAGGTCTCTTATAAATCTACTTTTGTCACATAACATCATTAAAAGTCAAAATTTGGTTAATGTCTAATCACTAGGATTATTATCAATTAACAAATGTGAATTAGAACATATTCCAAGTCAAATTCTCTTATCTGGTAACCAAAAATAATTAGAGCATTATGAAATCTTTGCTTCTTTTTGCTGCTCTGTAGACATAGCCTGCGACTGATATTTACCAAGTGCTATGAAGTGTTACTGCTGGAGCAGATGGTGAACCAACCTCCTGGGAATAAAATTGGCCAGGTTGCCTTTGAAGCTTTTCAAACAATAAATAAAATACTGTTTGGCAGAGAGGGATCTCTATATATGCTGTAAAATAAGAGAGATTATTTGTAAAGGTTGGAAATATTAACTCAGAATTTAGTCATCAATTCCCTTCTTCAATGCCTTCTAGTGTCTCAGATCTGAGAAGATAATTACAATTTTTCCCTATGCAAGTGTTGTTTCTAGCCATCTCCTCCAAGCCAGGTATATGGTTGTGAACATTAAAGCCAGTTTATGGATGGAGACTTCCTGAATGAAGAATGCCTAACAAGGAAATCGTCTAAAGATGTCTTTAAAAACTTCACTGCTGCTCCCTCTGCACCCTGTTCTGTACCATTCATAACTCAGTGGGAGCTTATTTGTAAAATGAAGTGCATCCTGACAATTAAAATACATTTCTGTCTGTATGGTTTGGTGGAGTATTGAACTACAAATTGTCTTAAGGAAATCTTAAAAAAAATATTCTGCTAAAAAAGTCCCATTTCTGTCTCATCATTTTCTGCTTCTTTTATCTGAACCTTGATTGAATTAAAAAAACAAAAACAATCTTCAACATAAATGCACCCAATAACAGCTTTGAAATACATGAAGCAATCACTGACCAGATTATAAGGAAAAACCCATAATGACAATAGTATGTATGTATAATAATTGACAGAACAAGTAGATGTAAAATATCAGTGAGGTTATAGAAGACAACATTATCAAGTAAACTGACATACTTAGCATTAATAGAATGTTCTATCTAACAATAGTAGAAAGTATTTCTTTCAAATGTACAAGGGACATTCACCAAAATATAACATATTCTGGGCCATAAAACAAGTATCAACAGATTTAAAATAATTGAAATCATATAAAGCATGTTTTTTGACCACATTAGAATTGAACTAGAATTGGTAACAGGAAGATACTTGGGTAAAAAAAAAAAACCACAAAAAACAAAAACAAAAATTTGGAAATTCACAGACTTCTTAATAACCATGGATAAAAAAAAAAGAAAAAGAAAAAGAAATTATAGGTAAAAAAAAATCCCTCTGTGACCAAATAAAAATTTTAAAAAATCTGAAGTGTAAGCAGTGCTTAGAGAAAAATTTATAGCCTTTTATGCTTATATAAGAAAAGAAGAAAGGTTGCAAATCAATGATATAAATTTTCAGCTTAACAAACTAGAAAATAAAGTGGAAATTAAAGCCAAAGTAAGCAGAAGAATAGAAATGGAAAAACATAAAGAAAACTAATAAAGTCAAAAGCCAGGTTTTTAAAAAGAATAAAATTGATAAAACTCTAGCTAAACTGATCAAGAAAAGGAGATTATAAAAATTATCAATATCAGGCATGAAATAAGTGATACCATTACAGATACTATGACATTAAAAGTATAATAAAAAGACTTTATTAACAATTTTATGCCTATAAACTTAAAAATTATATGAAATGAACAATTTTCCTAGGGGGGAAAATAATGCTAAAGTTCAGGAAGAAATAGCTCCACTTCTACCAAAGGACTTGAAGTTGCAGATAAGACTCCTCTCATAAGGAAAATTCCAGGCCCATATGGCTTTACTGGTGAATTTTATTAAACATTTAATAAATAGTACCAATTCTACAGAAAATGTTCTAGAAAATAGATTATAAGTAATCACTTTCCTATTCATCCTATTATGCCAAACCAAAGAAAACCTTCATATCTATATATTTTATGAGCATAGACACAAAAACTCTTGACAAAATATAACAAAATATTAGCAATATGATCCTGCCAATATATAAAATAGTAAGGTATCATGACCGCATGTAGTTTATCAAGGAATGCAAAGTTGGTTTATCACTGAAAAGCAATCATGCAATTCATCATATTAACAGACTAAAAGAAAAAAAAATAAATCATAGGATGAATTCAGTAAACAAACAAAAAGCATACAACCAAATTCAACATCTGTTTAGAAGGGAGATCACTCACCTTAATAAAAGGCATTCAATGAAAAGGTAATTTAATATTTAATGGCAAAAGATGAAATGAATTTTTTTCTAAGATTGAGAATGAAGCATGGCTGTCTGAGTTCAGTATTTCTTTTTCATTTTTTTCTAGAGGTCTTAGGCAATAATATAATGCAATTTACATTAAATTAAATTAAATTATTAAATTAAATTAAATTAAATTAAATTAAATTAAATTAAGATAAATGCATGTAATGCAAAGGACAAAATAAAACTGTCCTTATTCACAGAGGATATCATTAAGGAATCTATGAAGAAACTACTAGAACTTAAAAGTGATTTTTATCAGATTTCTAGGATGCAAAGTAAATATTTTTTAAAAACAACTGATTTCTACAGATTATTATATATTAATGGGAGTGTATCTCTCAAAGTACTTAACAAGTAGAATAAGTACTTGTACACCCAGTATTTTCTCATCATGTCTACCGTGTTCTAATGCTGTGGCATGTAATTACAAGAGATATCATGACTGCAGGGAAGATACTTAACTTGGTATGGTAGATCTCTATTGCTCATGTGGGATGGACATTCATTTTTATCTTTGATTTAATTTCAGTCTTCAGGGAAAAAAATGTTTATATTGCTAAACAACAAATAAAACTGATAATTCGCTAACCATGTTTTGGTTTCCTATTGCTACTGTAATAAGTTACACAAATTTAGTGGCTTAAAACAAAGTAAATTTCTCATCCCATAGTTCTAAAGGTCAGAAGTCCAAAGTCAGTTTCTCTAAATTAAAATGAAGACATTGGAAAGTCTGTATTTTTTCTGAGATCTTTAGGGGAGTATTTGTTTCCTTGCCTTTTCCAGCTTCTTTCTAGGGGCTGTCTGCATTCTTTAGCTCATGTCCCCTTCCTTCAACTTCAAAGTCAGCAGTATAGCACCTTTTCTTCTCTCTGACATTTGCTTCTGTCCTTACACCTCCTATTAAGGACTCTGATCCTCTTTCCTCTCTCTAGCAGACTCTTATGATTATGTTGGGTCCACCCAGATAATCCAGGTAATCCTTCTATATCAAGATCCTAACTTAAATCTCCAAAGACACTTCTATCATGTAAGGTATCATTTTCACAGTACCCAGGGATTAATATGGGGACATCCTGAAAAAACTATTTTCAACCTACTACAGTTCACACTTTTGGGGTCTTTGGGCCCCAAAGGTTCGTATCCATCCCACATGAAAGTATGTTCACCTCATCCCAAGGTCTCAGAAGTCTCAACCCATTCAGCATCAACTCAAGTCCAAAAATCTCATCTAAGCCTCATCAGCTCAAAAGTTCCAAAGCTCATCATCTAAATTAGGTATGTGTGAGATTCTGGGAGTAATCCATCCTGGGGCACAATTCATCTCCATCTTTAGACCTGTGAAACTAGAAAACAAGTTGTCTGTTTCCAAGATACAATGGTGGAATAGGATAGGATTACAGTTATAGACATTCCCATTCAAGAAAGAAGGAAAGAAAGAAAGAAGGAAAAAAGAAGGAAGGAAGGAGGGAGAAAGAGAAAAGAAAAGAAAAGAAAATATCTGTACTTTCATTTAGAGCAGGTAAAACTAAACCTGATTTAATCATCATCATCATCATCTTAATTTTTTTTAAGTTTATTTATTTTGAGAGAGAGATAAAGTGGCAGAGAGAAGGGGGTAGAGAAATAATCCCAGGCAGCCTCCACACTGTTAGTGCAGAACCCAATATGGGACTCGGATTCATGAGCCAGTAGATCTTGACCTGAGCCGAAGTCAGATGCTTACCCTACTGAGCCACTCAGGTGCCCCAATAATCATCTTAAAAAAAAAAAAAAAGAGTTATTAGTTCCAAGCCATTTTGAAATCCCAGCAGATGGACTCCATTAGGTTCCAAGAATTGGGAATGATCTTCTGGGGCTTGTGACTCCACCCTCTGGGGTCACAGTTCATCTCCTGAGTGATCCTTCTTTTTGCATGAAGAGTAACACATGTTTATAGGTGAGTAGTTTTATGATCCTCTTTTCTGCCTATAGGTTTTTTTTGAGTTCAGTAGGCTTTCATCTTGTCCTCCCTCCATCCTTTTCAGTCCAAATGGTCAGTGTTTCTGCTGTATAACATTCTCAGAAACTCATGAGTCTCGACTTTATGTCACAGGAATTCACTCTTAGACAAGAGGCGCCTCCTGTAAAATCACATCTCTTATTTTGGCTTCTGCTGAGGTGAAGGGGATCTATGAGTCACAAGACTAATTACTTCAAAGAACCTTCTGTTTGACTTAATACTCTGAGTTCTTGATATTTCCAAAGTGCTAGCAAAAGGTTGTCCAGCTACACTTGGTTTTTACTCCAGAGCACGTTTTCCTGACAGAGAATTTCCTAATGTTAGCTTCTTTTGCAATCTGGATAAGCTGAGAATTTCCTACATCATCAAGTCTTCATTCTCTCTTTCTGTCTCTCTTTCTCTGTCTCTCTCTCTCTCTCCTTTTTTTTTTTCCTTGTAGCATTTTGGAGTAAGCAGCAAAAAGAAAACATATCTCACCTTCAACATTCTGGAAATCTCAGCTAAATATCCAAGTTCCTTGTTTTCTAGTTCTGCCTTCCAAACAACTGAAAGCCACAATTCAGCTAAGTTTTCAGCCATTATATAACAAGGATTTCTTTTCCTTCAACTTCCAATAATCTGTTCTTCATTTCCTTCTGAGCACTCACCAGCAGTGTCTTTAACATTTATGATTATACCAACTTTGTTTTTACAATTATGGATTTATTCTCTGAGAAAATAGAGGCTTTCTCTACTATCTCTCTTTCTTCTAAGGTCTCACCTGCAGCATCTACCAAAAGTCTATTCAAAGGAACAGAAGCAGATGCCAGACAGCAGAGAAGATGTTGCACTGCTGGCTTTAAAGGTAGAGGAAGGGGCCCTAGCCAAGGAATATGGGTGGCCTCTAGAAGCTGGAAAATGCAAGGAGATGGATTCTCCCCCTAGAGCCTTCAGAAGGAATACAGCCATGTTGACACCTTGATTTCAGCCCAATAAAACAGATTTCAGATGTATTACCTCCATAAATTCATGTTGTTTTAAGTCTCTAAGTCTGGGGTAATTCTTTTTGGTAACAATAAGCAATTAAAACAGTCCATATATGTGTTCTATGATGTATTAAACTCTAACATAGATTTTGCCTCTGCCAGTCTACCTAGTTCTATAAATTGTTCTCTTTAAGTGTCCCCTCATAGGATTTGAAGTGAGGGTAGGAAAGAGAAAGAAAATATAATAGCGATTAATACAATAATATCAAAGACGGACTGCCTGTGTATGAATTTCACATTTACCTCATCACACCATTGTGGTAACGTTATGTTGCTTAATTTTTCTGCTTATTTGTCTTACATGTAAAACAGCAATAATAATTTTTCTGACCTCATGGGCTTTGTTTAATGAGATAATCTATGTAAAGTACTTAGCACAGATTGGACACACAGTAAACACTCATGAAGTTTAGGTAATTTATTCCTCCACCTAGTACTTTTTTTATTTAAACATTTATTTAACAGGAAGTTGCTATATAATATGTACTCCTGCACCAAAATAGAGATAATGAAAAAAAAAAGCTTATAATCTAAATGGATAGGAGAGATAATCGATTGGTATAGCTGTTTTCATAGGTGTATAAAATATTAGTACAGACATGTAGAAGGTGGAGGAGATTGGAAAATAGGATCTATCTCAACATCCAAAGGCAGGGGAAGGCATGAAACTCAGATGGAGAAGAGCATCCCAAGGAGATTTAAATGATGAAAATAAATTTAAGAGATTTCCCAGACTTCTTCTGTCCTTGTTCTGGTCAAAAACACAGAGTAAAGTTATTTCACTTGTAAAATTGCACTCCACATTTATAAATATGTTCCTAACATATCATAATAGTATAGGAATAAATGTAACAACTCCTCATATATGAATGTTTAGAAAAAAGTGAACATTTATTAAGTTCCTTCATTTATTTATTTTTAAAGATTTTAAGTAATCTCTACATCCAACATAGAACTTGAACTCACAACCCTGAGATCAGGAGTCACACACTCTACCAACTGAGCCAACCAGGTGCCCCGATTAAGTTCTAGGTTTTACGTTAAATTTGATACCTTATTGGTCACTTTATTTTTCTGGAAGTAAGAATTATTGCCTCAGTGTTATAATTGAGGAAATGAAGGTGCCGAGGCATAGATTTGAACCCAGATCTATCTATTGGTTTCCATGGTACTACAGTATTTAGCATCTTTTTTATAGCCCCAGGATTTTCTATGAGGAATTCTTTATCATTCTAAAGCCAGATATCTAGCTATAGATCTCACTGCACACAATAAAGGACCTGACACTCAATCTGTGTCAAGAACTACGCTCCTTATAATCTTCAGATTTTCAGTTAGGATTTATTTATTTAATTATAAAAAGACTGAATTATGAAGCACTTACATTTTAAAATTAATCTAGATGGGAAGAAATTAGAATCACATAAGAGGCAGAGTGGCTCTAAGCCTATTCCTGGGTGTTCTTGAGGCCACTGGAGGACTCTTTCAGCGCATTTAAATCTCTCAACCTCGACTGACTACTTAGGACCAGAAAAGAAATACCAGAATAGGAAGTTTTTTTGTTTTTGTTTTTGTTTTTCAAATGGAGCATAAATAATTAGCTATATTTTCTTGATGAAAGAAACCCAGAAGATTTCAATAAAATGGAGAAGATTTACTTTTAAATGAAGTAGAAATTGGAGTTGTACCCGGCATGGAGATGAACGACCAAGAATATGAGAAGTAAACGAGACGCAGGAACTGTTTCTTTGAGTGGACACAATAGTGAGGGTAAAAACACATCTTTAACTTATGCAATAAGCAACAAATAAAAATATCATTTATGAATGTTATCATGATTTCTGTCCTTTGCATGCCATATACCATCTCTAGGCATATGAGTCCTCAGTCTTGACTTTCACGCTGAAGCTATTTCCAAATTATGTCATCTGTTAAATCTTGGAGGTCCTATTTATTCAAGTTTTTATGGATTCCATGTTACTTTTTTGTCAAAGAACCTATTTTTAGTTGGGGTATAAATAAGAAGTGGTTTGGGTTGTTTCTCCAATCACTTTGTTTAATCATAATTTGCTGTCCCTCCTGCTCCTGCCATTAATCATTTTCTATGGATCTTCCAGCTCTTTTGCTCTGTTGGGTTCTGAAAAGCACAGTCCAATTTAGTCCAGGCTACAATTTTGATTTCAAACTTATTTTAAAGTTTCTTTTTTCTTTTTGTACTAACTCTAGAGGGTGTTGTCATCTTTTTTTTTTTAGTTGTTACCTGTTGTGGGGTGCCCCATGCTTATTGTCTCATGGAGTACATGAGTGGGTGGATCCCTAGGAACCCCCTGAATGAAGTTTTTCTGCTGCACAGACACCAGATTTAGGAGTACTCGGGGATAACCTGTTCTGACACTCTCCATCATCTGCTCATTTTTTTTTTTTTCCCCTAGGATCATCTTGCATGAAAGATTTCTTGGGCATTTACTAGAATGGGGGAATAAGCCCTGCTACCTTCCATAGATACTCCTTTACCCAAAGGAAATACCCTATATCTGGGGTGCATGGCACCCCACCACTGTCCCATATTGCATTCTTATAATTCTTATTTCTCCTAATAAATTGTCAGAGAGAGCAGATCAACAAGTCTGCTGCCTGAGTGGGCACCCACCATGGGTGGACGATGATTGGGACAGCAGTGTCTGTCCTGGCAGCAACCTCCTCTCATTATAAATGGTTCCTCATGGGGGACCAACCCTTGACTTCTACTTGTGATAAAAGAAGAAGGTCTTTCTCTTCAATGATGGGAGCTGGGTAGTCATAAATTGTGGGCAAGTACCAGGAGAAAACCACAGAAAATTGAAACTTAGGGGAAATGTGATGTAAGAAGATCTGCTTTGGGGGCGCCTGGGTGGCTCAGTCGGTTGAGCGGTCGGCTCAGGTCATGATCTCGCAGTCTGTGAGTTTGAGCCCTGCATATCAGGCTCTGTGCTGACAGCTCAGAGCCTGGAGCCTGCTTCAGATTCTGTATCTCCCTCTCTCTCTCTGATGCCCCCCCCCCCCCCCCCCCGCTCATGCTCTGTCTCTCTCTCTGTCAAAAATAAATAAACATTAAAAATTTTAAAAGAAGAAGATCTGCTTTGGATCCAAACAGACCTGGATTGAAATCCTCATTCCTTCAGCCCTTCTATGTTAGGGTGATCAGTTAATGCATCTTCCAGAAACCTTCACTTCTCCATGTATAGAATGGGATTTCCTGCCCCAGGAAGAGATTTCAGTGTAGTAACGTCTATGGAGAGGCCAAAGGTAGTTCTTGGCAACACAAATAAGCTTCCTCTTTTTAGGAGTACCCTCAGCCTTCTTTCATAGTCCTTCTATGTGTCTCCAGTCTGCTTTATCTCCAAATGTCCCAAGGGAGCTATTCTAGATCTTGTTCATTTTCCTAAATCTTCTATTCTGCTAACCAAACCATTTGAGTAGAGAAAAGAGCTTATACGGCATTTAACTCCCAACTTCTGATCTTGTCACATAAAAAAAGTATCTAATGTACATTTTTTTAAATTGTTTTTTCTTCTTTTTCAAAAGCCAATCCTATCCCAACCTTTTGGCCACCTGTGTATTTAGTTTCTCCTTTTCCCTCAAACCTATAAAAACTCTGAAGCCTTTCTCATCCTAAAGACAAAAACAAGAAAACACTAAAATAGCAAACATTTTTTCAGTCCTTCATTCTCCTCTGGTTCCATCCTGCAACTTTCATCTGTTTTCAGAGAAGCATCATAAAAGAGTTATTTGCACAAGATGTCTCTGCTTAATTTCCCATTCTTGACTCAATTTATAGTTTGACTTCTATTTCTCCTATGTCATTGAAATGCAGCATTATCAGAGGCATGAAAACTTAACATTCCCAAAACTTTACTGATTATCAACAGCTCCTCTCTGATTCCTCAAACACACAAAAAAAGGGCAACCAATTATCCTGCAGTGTTCTTCAGTGAGTAGTGCTACATCAGCCCAGTTGTCTATGCTTACACCCTCCATATTCTTTAGTTCTTCCTCCCTCACTGGCCTTCATCCATATATGCCAAACTCCAGTATATCAAACATTTACTTCTGAATACCTCTTCAATCTAATTGCTACTCTCTATTTTCTCTCACTTAACTATTTTAATAGCTTCCTATAAATATGTTTGCATTTCCATTTTCAGCCTTGCCCCTGCTGCTGTTTTCTTGAGATTCTAGGTTTCTTATAGCATATAATGAATCCACTTTAGTCTCCTCTCTCTCCCCCACTCAGCCCACTCTTTAAGCCATTCCAGTAGAGACTAAGTTACAGTCATTGAATGTCACTTTCTTTCAGGTTGGCGTGACTTAACACATATCTCCCTGCCCTTTCCCCTTCCAATGTGATTTTTGCAGCCCATCACATATAGGGGTGGAGTTTATTTTCTCTCCCCTTAAATCTAAAATAGACTGTGTCTTGCTTTATCCAATGGAATGTGACAGAAGTAATGGTTTGTCTTCTATACTTAGGCCATGAAATATCTTGCATGCTTCAGCTTTCTTTTGGACCACTGCTAACACTTGTGAATAAACTCAGCCTAGCCTGCTGGAAGGATGAGAAGCCACATAGAACACAGACATAATCTCAATTGAGGCCCTCCTGGGCCGGTCAGCTGAGTTATCAACTGCATGTGGGCCTTAATCAGCTGATTTTGGCCAAGATCAATAGAAATGATCAGATAGTTTTGAACTACACAAATACTTTTTTTTTTTTTGAGAGAGAGAGAGAGAGAGAGAGAAATAGAGACAGAGCACGAGCAGGGAAGAGACAGTCTTAAGCAGGCTCAACACCCAGCACAGAGCCCAACATGCAGCTCAATCTCACAGCCCTGAGATCACTACCTGAGGCAAAATCAAGAATCAGTAACTTAACGAATTGAGCCACCTATGCACCTGAATACTTTTTGTTTTTAACTACTAAATTTTGCAGTGGTTTGCTATGCCAGAATAGCTAACTGATATACCTTGTCAAATTCATACTGGTGCTGAGAGTTATCTAATTGAAGGGTATATGTTCCATTTAAAAATATCTTTTATTTAACTTTTGTATACTAATGATATTGTCTTTTTTTAAAAACCACTTTATTTAGGTACGATTGACAAGCAACAAGCTGTACATATTTAATGTATTCAGCTTGTTGAGTTTGGAGATAAATGAGTTTGGAGTTTCACATTGGTGAAACTATCATCACAATCTATGCCATAAAAATACCGTGATGTCCAAAATTTTCTCCTGGTCTCTTTATTATTAGTAGTATTAATGATAAGAGCACTTAACACAAGATCTACTCTGATAGTCAGTTTTTACATGTTTAATGCAGTATTGTTACCTATAGGCCTTATGATATTATCTTGACAAATGTTTTCTACTCCTAAAATCTTATTATTTTTTTTTTTATCACTTCAGAATACAACTTTTGGGTTGATATCACCTTCTGTTTTCGTAAAAATCATTGTAGAATCCTGTTAACTATTTCTACTTTTTATCCTACAGTTAAAACCATTTGTTCAACAGTAGAATAAAATTTCTCATCCTGGCAAATAGAATGTTTTGCCTCTTTGATTTTAATCCCTCTCTTTTCTGTTGTAAAGATGATCATCACCTTCCTCTCTTGGCCACTTGTGCTTTGCTAAGCCTTTAAAATGTGTTCAAATTCTTGCCTTATGTCTTGTCTACTTCACATCTTATTTCTATTTATTTTCCATTGCTGATATCATGGTAAGTAATATCATAAGTCTATTCTGTCTTTCCCTTTCCCAGATCCCTTCCCCTATGTTTTCAACACACATTATTCCTTTCTCTCTGGATCTGCCTGCTAGGAGACCAGATCTTTTTCTAATGCTTTTTGAAAAATGTGTCTTCAATGAAAATATTTATCCTATACAGAATGCCTGAGATCTGATTTGTATCTTTTAGCTATATTAGTTCTCTTGTGGATTTTGTATGAATTGCATTAGCTGAGTACTTACTTGCAGCTACATAACTCGGATTCTACTTCCCCATACATTTCATGACTCTGCTTTAAGGCTCATGATCAATCACTGAAAAAAAAAGCTATGTTACACAGCTACAACTTGTACATGCAGAGTCAGGTTCATAAGTGTTAAAGAGCTCTGGGGAATTGATAATATACAATATAAAGTAGAAAAACGTATGTGGGGCATAATGGTCCATGTTGTCATTCCCTATTAAACTTTGTTCATATTTTCCCCCTGTTGAAGGAAACATTAGATGCAGTAAGAGCCATATTATTAGCCAGCACACACCAAAAAATGCCAAGGACTCATAAGCTATTATCTTAATAGTATCCAGAAAAATGAGACAGGATAATTAGATAATTCTTCATGTAATGCTATGCTAAGAGATTAGACACCCAAGAGGACAGTTTGGATGCTTAAAAATGTATAGGGACTTAGAGAAGAATATTGAAAAGAAAAAAGATTCTGGGGACAATTAGAGTGGCTCCAGTTTCCAAGGAGATCCTAGGAATAATTATTATAACATCTCTTCAATAGGAGGAATTATATCCATGAGTTTTGGGTCTCAAAGGCTGAGGAGGAGATAACTCTTGCTTCTGATTACCAGGACATTATGATGGAAGGTACTGTAGGGATTTTGGATGAAAGATCCCTACAGAGATCATGACTAACAGAGGTTCTGATTCTTTTAAGCTGATGAGAATCTCAACAAATATCTTGCAAGTCTGGCGTTCATTGCACTCTAGGGAGTGGGTGAGGGGTGAGAGTAAAAGGAAGTAGATGATTGCTGGACTGGACTTCATGATTCTCAGATAGGAATTGCTCTTGAAATTTACATTTTTTTGTGTATTAAATTATTATACATAAAGTTAATTTATTTTGAGAGAGCAGTATAGTTGAACAATATCTGTGACTTATACTCACCTGATGCTTACCGGTACATAGGAATGGTAAGTTAAAATTCCATGAAAAAAATTAATTAAAATAAAATTTATGCAAATAAACTTAATCATTATTTCATAAAAGGAACTTAGGTCAAATTCTAGGTAGAGGGTAAATGATAGGAAATAATAAAGATATTATTTTTGTTGATATCGGAGTTGAGAATATTATTAAAATCAGTATTGGCTTGTAAGCAAAAAGAAGGCTTTCATTATGTTTTAAATCATTGTGTGTTTGCTCAAACTCTCACACTAAAATAACTCTGAAGTGGAGGAGCTGAGATTTAACATTATCACTAGCAGTGAAAAGATGAAGCCAATGTCATCACAGTAATCTAAAACTGAGTAAACAAAATTAGGAATAAAGATTTTGTGCTCTAAGTGATAATTAGGGCTTCTGCATCTTGATTGCTTCATGAAAAATTGAAAATAAGGAGTGGCACAACTTTGAGAGGACCTAAAAAATTACAAATAATGAAAATGCTTCTGGTAGGACATCAATTTATATTTTCTAGTTCTTGTTCCTTTTGACCTCAAAGCTGTTTATATCTTCGTTCTCCTTCTTACTCACTTCTTCATACCTGGATCCTTGGAGCCCCTGAATCTTTCCAGTCTCCCCTACTTCTTTCTCGCCTATAGTAGAATATTCTTTTGAAAAAAAAGTTTATTTTGAGAGGGGGAGAGTCAGAGAGAAAGAGAGAGACACAGAGAAAATCCCAGCCAGGTTCCATGCCGTCAGCACGAGTCCTACGTGGGGCTCGATCTCAAACCGTGAGCTCATGACCTGAGCCGAAATCAACAGTTGGATGCCTAACCAGCCTGAGCCACTCAGGCTCCCCTGCAGCAGGATATTCTTGACCTGTGCATATTCCCTTTTCCCTTCTTAGCCTAATGGGTGGGAGAGAGTTCATCTATTTCTCTGCCCAGGGAATACATTGCAATTTTAGCCAGGGTCTTCAAATGAGAGAATTTAGTAGCTCAAAAAAAAGGCAAGATTGGTGATGGGAAAGGAGGGTTTCAAGCAATGTCGTGCAACTCAGTGATTTTTTGCTGTTGTTGAAAAGTGAGGTCTTGAGATGTCTCTCATATTAGACCTTATTGGAGCAGTTGCTGCCCTGCTACCAGATCGGCACTGCCTCCACAATGTCTCTGTGTGAATTTATCTCAGATGTACAACAGAGGTCTGTGGACTCCTGATAATGTCAGGACTAAATGATAATCTTGAATTTAGTATATAATTATGATGTCTTTTAAAACCCAATAAAAAATAACTCCAAAGAGCATATTCAAGACTAACCAGGGAATATACAGCATATTTTAGAAACATATAAAATGACTCAACAGGATGAATTAGGCCAGTTAAGACTTCTTTTCTAAACCTAAATATTAAATAATGTGAAATATGACTTGTGCCACCTTAACTTTATGAAGTGACCTTCCATCTAACAGAGCAGTTTGATTTAGGGGTTGGACTTTGACAGAATGACTTTTAAAAGTATTAGGATAAGCTATTGTGTTAACAGTAGTTCACATGCGATATTCAGAAAATGTTGCTGCTTGTTGAATGGTAGTTTATTGTTTCCTCTAGCCTCTGTTTTCAGTATTTTAAAAACAGTTTAATGTATCATTCATTTTCACTTTTGTAGAGGCAAGCAAGATAGTGAAAATTGACAATTCCAAAATTCTAGTGAAGAACAACATTTCAGTATACTTATTTATATAGGCATAAGATTCACATTAATATGGATTCTTAGTTTTTACTTCAATCTAAAATTATCCTTACTTTGAAAAAATAATTAAGTACTGTCTCATCTCTCTCTTCCTTCTAAAAGAGTTACGTGTTCGAAGGCCATGTTACATCCCCAGGAAAGGTAACTGCTTGAGAGTTGTAGGTGTTACTACTGGTGTTAAAACAGGACCCCAAGAAATTAACTACAATATTAAAATGCCTCAGTGATTAAAGCAAACATCTAAGTGAAAGTATTTATAGGTCCTGCTGATGAGTTTAACAGTGTTTCAAATACTCATGTTTAACACCTGTGATGTTAACTAAAGTCTACTAAATAAAAGTCTTACAAAATCACGCTCAATCACTGTGATCTAAACTAAGTCTTCATTTTGTGGCAGTTTAAAACATCCTCATTCTTCATATCACAATTATTTTGATATATTTGCTTTAAGAAAGCTTATATATATATATATATATATATATATATATATATATATATATATTTCAGGATAATTGTCCACATTTTAAAAAGCTATTTCATAAAAAGATTCATGATCACATTCCTTGAAGTAACATGCTCTCTCAGCACACTTAAGTGCTGGTTTACACATCATTAACTACTTGACAGAGAGGAAAAGGTTGGGAACAGAAGAAAGAAATTTAGAACTAATATAATGGAGTCACTAATAATTGAATATAAAAACAAACCTCACCTGAAATTTATAAAGTAAGCCAATGAGAAAATTTGTTTTTAGTATCTGGACAATTTGAGAATGACATCAATGATATGATGTGAAATAGGCTTTCAATTTATATTACTAAACTAATTTGAAGTAGGCAGGTTTTGAAATTTTTTGTAGATATTTAAGTCAGAAAAAAAGCTGACTATAATTTTTTCATTGCATAATTGTCAGCAGCATTAAATTCAGAGGTATGAGTTGTTATAGATGCCTATGGCAGCTTAATACTCCTACAATCACAGGGCTGGGAAACACAGATCGATAGCACACACCGGCTATAATCAACATGCAGACTAATGAACAGGGCCATATCCACCAGGGAACACTAGAACAAAGACCAGTTGAGCATTTTAATTGCTAAGTTGCTGCTAAGTCTCAATTCCCCATCAATCTCCATCCATTATGACCATTGATGCATAGCAGACATTAAGAGAAAAACAATAACATAATGATTCATAAGTGCTAGGGTGCAAACGAATGGTTAGCTTTGGGAAAATCATGGCTGTGATTATTTCGTGGCTCAAAAGATCTGACACATTATTTCTAATTTTCATTGTTCCCTGGACCTGACCTGCCTATATTTAATAAGTTGGTTTTAATGGAACTAATAGCACAGCAAAAGGTTAGTTGAAGTCTTTTCCCTAGCTACCTCAACATTGGTTTGAATTGTTCCTTTAACTAACTTACTTAGAAAAATCACAGCGAGAGAAATTAGAAGTGAAAAAGGACTTATGAAATCGCTCAACATATTGTCATTTTGTGAGGGCAAGATTTTCTCACAGTAAGATCATGTATCATTTGTGGAATTATAACTAGGTACATTCAGCGCCCATTGTCTTTATTTTCATTAATGTTGACAGCTCGGTTCAATCTTGGGGTTTTAAATAAATTTAGAAGTTGACCTGCATGTAATCCTTAAGAGTGTTTCCATATCAGAAAGGAAATTTCCCATAGCTGCTTTGTAAGGTATAGAAATAATTATGACATAGGTACAGCTCAATATTGAAGAATGTGCATACGTTCTTCGCATCTCTAGAACAACTTTTTGACATTAATAATATTGTCATTCCTTTTATAAGTGAAACAACTAGAACTTGATGACTTTCCCAAGTCACATTGCCCTTGAACAGTGAAGTGAGGGTGCAAACACAGATTGTTCTGATTCTAAAATTTTGCCATTCCCTCTACATCTTGCTAGATCCTCGACATTAAGTCTGGGCTGATTTTTCTCTGGAGCATTTTATTAATCAATATACTTAGAAATCTTTAGTATTCTTACAGAATATACATACAGAATATCAACCTATTATCTTCTGAGTGATGTTAGATGCAGGAACTTTTCACTCCGGGGAAGCCGTCCCTTACCTTGTTTTAGTTTACTTCCCTTGACTAACTGTTCCTTCACTGGATGGGCTTTCTAAACAAGCTACTGAAGTTTCATGACCTTAATTGAACGGACCCTGCTTGGAAGGTTAGAACATGTCATTAAGTTAGGATTCAGGCAAATTATATCTTAACTTACATGAGTTTTCTCTCTTACAGAATCCTTCTTACAATATTTTAATTTGATCCTAACCATGACCTTGTTAAGTGGTTAATGCCAGGTATCAACCTTAACTGCAAAATTTGAAACTGAAAATCACAGTATTAAAATAAATGTTCAAATTTCCAAACAAAATCTTCTGATTCCTAGTATAACGCTCTTGCCACTTTTCCCCAGTCAGTTTGGAACCTATCATTGAATGGTCTGCAGAGAAGAAATGATACCACAGCCAACCATTCTTGAATTCATCCTACGTTGATCCTCCCTCTGCTTCCTTTATTTCTCCAAGCAATGGGGAATTCTAACTTTCTACCAAAGCTTCCTTACCAGGAATCCCCTATATTAGGATCAGGTTATTTCCACACTCCTGATGCTGATGTTCAAATTGGACCTGGTAATGGTGGGTGCAGGGATCCAGTACAGAAATTAGTAATCAGGAGACTTAAATGTTAGCTTAGGTTCTGTCAAATTTTTGCTTTAGGACCCTGAGTTTTCTTGGTGTTGTATTGTTCACCTATAAATTGAGAGCATTTTTAAAGTTCATGTGATCTCACTCTTCCAAATTTGACTTAATTACGAGGCTACGCATATGTTCTTATTTTTACAAGTCACTGTTTTTTTCAGCCATCTCTTCTTGTTACTTTTAAAATGTGACCCTCTATATTTAGAGTAACTTGAGATTTGTGTATCTTTTAAAGCACTACTTGTATCTCTGTGTGCTGTGTAGTGTCCTCCTATGTGCCTCTCTCTCCTATGCTGGAGTGCTTGTCATTTACGATGGATTGTAGAATTATCATATCCTGTACTCCCAATCTTCAACCTGAGAATCACTGAACTATGAACATCATCTCAAGTAGCTTCAAACTATTGGATTTGGCTTTTAGATTATTTTCCAGACTGGGTACATATATTTTCTATACTCCTGTTTCTAACCTCAGAGTCTCTGTCCTCAGCTGGCATGTGCTACAACTTTCAATTAAGAAACAGCTGTGAATTTAATTAATGGGCTGTTGGCTCCCATCATTTTCCAGGTCATTAATGAAAAGGTTAAATCATATCAGATTAGGCTTCATCTCAAGTTTCAGGGAGACCTTTTGGAAAAAGGTCCCCCATAGCGTTTCCATTCATTTGCATTGCCTTAGAGAAATCCACGATATCCTGTATGGAATGTAATTTGGAATATGGCACTTGAGATGTTAAAGAAATATTTTGATAAGATCACATGTTTTTAGTCATGTTGTATTTTTTAGGTATCTCTCCTCTGATAGGAATTGTAATCTATGGTTCAGTGGAATCTATACTTTGCAAGAAAACAACGAGTTGTCATGTAGAGTAGATAGAATATGCAGCCAGTGATATCACCCCCAACATTCTACAAAACATCAATTCCATGCAACATAGAATAGTCTGAGATATTTACCATGAACCTGTGGGAGGCAGGAAGGAGCTCTGGTTATAAGCATGCCTAATAAGCAGTGAACTATCAGTGCTAAAGTGTATGCTGTTAGAATCGCTATGTTAGCTGCACAGGTATTTTATAAAATGAAGAATTTATGTTTATGGTACTTATGTTTATGTCTAATAACACATACACACATATAAATGCTGAACAACATTGACAATGGGGAGAGCAATTAACCAACATATCAACTATCTTCTTAGACTTCAAGAGCAAAATAAAGTACTGCAAAAAAAGACATAACTGTAAGTGCAGGTTTATACCTCTTTTCCTTCCTAAAACATAACTGAAGATTTTAAAATGGGGTAAAAAAAATCCTCAACCTCAAAATTAAAGAAAGCTGTTTTTTTTTCTTCCACTTACATTGTTTGGACAACTTGCTAAATATGCTATAATTTGAAACAAAATGAAGGCAGAATCGAGGACATATTAGGGACCTTTCCGCAAACACCACTGCCTACACAGAAAACACATAGAATGCATAGAAGAGCCCTGTGCTGTTTCAGCAAATGAAGGATTAATTGGGTGTGGGGCATGGCAGACAAAGCAAAGTAGGGAATACTCAGTTTGGAAGCTGCTTTCCTGAGGGCATATTCATGCCATGCTGACATTTCAGTGCAAGGACTTCAAAAGAATACATGTGACCAGAGTTTTCCATTGGATTTCTTTCTGCCTTCACTCACTAATAATGACATCATTCTTTCAAATCAAAGAGAGAATTGCCCCCTTACATGGAAGGGCGATATTTAGCATCAAGGGCTGCCACAACAAATATCCACAAATCAGATGGCTAAAGACAAACAGAAACTTAATTCTGTCACAGTTTGGGAGGCCAGCAATCTGAAAACAAGGTATTGGCAGGTAGCGCTATGCTCCCTCTGAAGGTTCTAGGGTAGAATCCTTCCTTGCCTCTACTAGCTACTGGTGGCTCCAAGTGTTCTGTTGTAGTTGCCTAAAAGCCAATCTTTGCCTCCTTCTTCACATGGCATTTTTCCTCCCTCTCTCTATGCCTCTTATAAAGACAGTTGTCATTGGATTTAGGCTTCACCCAGATAATTTCATCTCAAGGATGGTTTTGTCTCAAGATTCTTAGTTATGTATGCAAAGATCCTCTCTCTCCAAATAAAATAACATTCATAGGTTCATGAACTCTTCATTTTTGGGCCACCATTTGGTCCTCTACAAGGGCACAAAGCAGAAGAATGAAAAAGAACTTTCTAAAGCTATTTTAAAAGCTAAAGACCAGGACAAACTGCCAGGACAAAAGGCATATCCATACCAAATTAAAAGAATCCACATCTTTCAAAATGAACTTATCACTGAAGTGATCAGTTTGTCCCAAGACGGAAATCACTTTTATAAGGTACTTTAAATGGATAACATATGTTCGCAACTCAATAGGCAAAGCAAGACTCAGGCAGAATTATAAGAAATATAGAGGGCAAAAAAAAAAATGCAGATATATAATACCATAGCTGTGGCTGCTGGTGGTCTTAGCTTCCGCCACTCCTCCTTCAGTTTACTGAATAGGCGAAAACGTAAGAGCCAGGCCTCCGACTAAAAGTTGAAGGGGAAGGGACAAGTGATATTGAGGTAGAACAGGCTATGGAAGTGGAATATATCGACTCTATTTAGAGTAAATAGCACATTTACTTAAGACTTTGCCCACATTCAGAGATATTTAAATGAAGATAAATTCACCTGAAGATAGAATCTATTAAACAAACTATTGTAACAGAGAAGGAAAGCAACATAGCCTGCAAAAGAAAAACATGGTGCTCACATTAGTAGAGCATGTACCTCTGGAAATTTTTTAAAAGTTAGATTCATTCAATTCAGTAAAAATGTACTGAGCACCTTATTTGTAACAGGCACACAGCAGTGTTTGGTATGAGAGCAGTGAACAAAAACAGACAAAGAATCCTACTAAATTTGAATAAGAGAGTTAGATGATAAATAAGAATAGAGTAGGTTTGGCAGAGATAAGTGCTGAGGAGAAAAATAAAACAGAATAAGAAGAAAGAGAGTGACAGGGTATAATTTTAGATGGCACGGTCAAGGTAGAGAAGGAGTGGCTCACACTCTCAATGGATGGAGTGAAAGAAGAAATGGAAGTTAGGGTAAAGGAAAAACAACAAAAAAGACTTAAGAGTATTAAGGGAAAACCTAAAAGGTCAAATAAAATATGACATTATATTATTTAAAATACAATTAGACATAGGAAGCTACTAAGTCAGTATTACAAACAACTGAATAAGGAAGGTAGGGGAGAGGTTTAAGAAATAGGCCCAAATGGGGCTCCTGCGTGGCTCAGTTGGTTAAATGTCCAACTCTTGATTCCGGCTCAGGTCATAATCTCATGGTTCATGGGTTTGAGCCCCGCATTGTGCTCCATGTTGATGGCACGGAGCCTGTTTGGGATTCTCTCTCTTCCTTCAGCATTCTCTCTTTCCTTCAAAATAAATGAATAAACTTAAAAAAAAAAAGAAAATATAAAAGGGGATGGCATAAACAGTGAGCACATGCAGTGCGGTTCCAGCAAGTAGATACTGACTGCCCAGAAATTGTTGACTCCTAAGGTTCCCTCCAGCTTTCATGTTCCTCATGGCATTGAGGACTTGCACTATTGCCATGGCCAGGGAAATGTTAAGACCAAGTGGAAACTTCAGCATAAAAATCACTATCCTTAAAACTTACATGCCTATTTATATATGCAACCTTCATGCTCTCCTCCATCCCTATCGAAATAAGTCTCTCGCAAAACACTGTAAAGATTCATTTAAAGTTTAACACTAGTTGAGGGCAAGATTGGGATCTTCCGTATCTTCATCCCCAGGACAGACATGAATCAGAATGTTAGAATAAGAACTGAAGGAAGTACGAGCTATCAAGAATGTCAAGTAATGGATGAGGAAGACAATACTTTGATTTTTATTTCAAAGCATACTCTCGTACACAACTTCATTTTGAAGGATAGCATATGTATTAAATGCCTCACCTCTGCAGTGAGAAAATTGCCTTCGAATCCCCAATCCGCCTCTTACTAGATGCCTAATTTAAGGCAAATTCATTTGCCAACCTGTTTCTCAGTTTCTTTATCTGTAAATTGATTGTGAGAAACATGGCGCATCATAAATAATAATCCTGACAACAACCATCTATTTATTTTTGTCTTAAGCTGAGAAAACAGACTTAGAAAGGTTGAGTGACCTGCTAAATGCCATTCAGCAAGTAGGTTACAGAGTAAGGACAAGAATTCAGGTACTTGGATGTCTATTTTAGCTTTCTTTACACAGTGTCAGGGAGGTGAGGAAGAAGAAGGAATCAACAGTGGTCATGATATTTCATATATGCATGAAGGACAGAATCGTGATTTTTAAATGACACAGAAAGATTAGGAGGTATAAAGGCTTTGGAGGGGAGGGATGGGAAAAATCATGAGCTCAGTTTCAGGAAAGCTGAATTTGAAATGTTGCCACAAGATAATAATGAAGATGACCATGTCATGCTCAATGGCTTTTCATCGCATTGACAGTAAAATCTAAAACTGTCTCAGTAGCCTACAAAATCTTGTATTAATTGGATTATATCTGTGTATATTGTGTTATAAGTTCGTTCTCTGACCTCCTTTCTCCCTGTCCTATACACCTTCATTTTTCCTGCAATTCTAGGACTATGTCAAGCCTATTTTTTTGTTACAGTTTGTGCACTAGAATTTTCTTTCCCCCAATTTTTGTATGATTTTCCATTCATTTTATGCAGATGATCTTCGAAGACTATCTCCTCAAAGAAGTCTTCCATTATAACCTCTCTAAAATAGCTATGGCCGCACCCCACCACTATTTATCTCCTCACCTTGTTTTGTTTGTTTTCAGAGTGGTTAGCACTAACTGAACCATACATTAGTTTGTGCATGTGTGCGTGTGCACACACAGGCATGCATGCATCTGTCTGTTCCATTAGATTATACACTCTATGAGTGCAAGGGCTTGGTCTTGGCATGACCATATTCCCTTACCTTTAATGTCTGATGTATACTAAGTGACCAATAACTATTCATGGAACATATAAATGAATAAATGAGTGGCACAAGCACTTGAGATGAATAACCTACATTTAGATTTAGTGTTGATGACTGGAATGTCTCACTTATGGCTTACACGTTTGCCTTCCAGTTGCTTGCTTAACTCACACCAGAAAATGTACTCTTCTGCTCTCACTGATCTTTGAAAGTATTAAAATGTGATCCTTGTGTAGAAAGGAAACAGAGTGGCATAATATCACACACAAATAGCTAACAACATTCAATTTCATTTTTCTTTCCTGTGTGTGTGTGTGTGTGTGTGTGTGTGCATGCAAGCACATGCTATGTTTAAAAAGTCAGGACACTTCTATGTTAAAAACAAATAGGAAATCTTTTAAGTAGAGATTGGGTTAAAATTTGTTTGTGAATGTGAAGTTGCATATTACACTTTGTCTGCTCTCTTTAAACAGAACTCAGCTCAATTAGGTTACCAAACACAAGAGCATCCCTAAGGTGTCTAAATATAAGCTGCAGCATTTCCTGCATACTTAATTCCTAAAAATAACTCAATAATAGTCACGGCGTTCACACTCCCTAATCTACTGTGTGCTGGAAATCTTGCCATCAATGATATAGCAATAGGAAAAAAAGTACTCCTGACTTCCAGACATGTTTCAACATTTACAAAATATATCGCCCAGAATTTCATTTTCCTTCTTTCACTTGGGGCTTGCATATTTTCAGAATATAGATATTTATTTTAAGAAAAAAATTTCAAAATACTCTGAGAGGGCAAGTACAGCATCTGTCTTGTTCAGAATTTATCAAAAAGGCTTGGCATAAAATAGGTCTTAATGAATGTGTACCTGATGAATAAATGAGTGAATGTACAACACATGAATGAATAAAAGATTTCAAAGTTTAAAAATCATTTATTAACATTTTGATGTTTGTTATTGTCCCCTTGGTCTTTTAAATCTCCTTTCTTTTATTTTCTTTCTTTTAACCACACATTTTAAATGTTATTGTACCTGTGTTTTTATTGTACCACATCACAAATGATTTAGAAGAAAGAAATTTATACCTCAATCAAATCTTTCCCTTTTCTTGCCTCCACCCATATTTTTATGTTATCAATTATTTTTGTTATATTTAGTATCCTGTACTTTATAATACTTTACCAGGATCAAGTTTAAAATTAGGCTATCATACAATTTTATCCTTTTAAACTTATGAGCATTTTGATTTAGTTATCTAGCAACTTTTCACTGTTCTTACATGTTATTACAAATAATTATAAATGAATATTTTAATAAGTATGATAGCTTCTCAATTATTATCTTGAGGTATTCAAAGTAATAAGTTCAAATCTGTTACCTGTGGTGTGGAGAAGGCCATATTCCCTCCTTAATTTTACTATTACTTCCACCTAAGCTACCTTAAGGAGTATTTGACTCTGAAATACAGATCAGGAATGATTGGTATTTCTTTGTATTAAATATTTTCAAAAGTGACAATAATTTCTGACTTCAAAAAAGAGTTTCCTCAGGCATGTGAAAAGCAATTAAAAACCCACATAGTTGAATGATCCAACATGACTTAAAATTCATGATAGAAGTTGTTAGGTTGGGGAAATATTGAAATTTCAACATAATGTATATTTGGACATGTTTGTCATGCTGATTGTAAAAACATGCCTTCAAGAAACTTGAAATGAAATCTCTTTTAGTATCTATGCTCAGGCTGTGTGTGCTTAGGTTTTCAGGACCTTACTTACCTGCCTCCCCGTCCATAAGTAATGGTAGCTGAGTATGGAGGTGCACAGTGGCATCCTGCCCCTTTGAGCATAGTTCATATTATTGGAGGAGACAACTGACTGAAAAGTGGCTGGTTAGCTCCCCAAGAATTTGGGCCCAAAGGGCATCTGTATTTTTTACCATGATGTACACGGAGAGCGGGGTATAAAGAAGCAGATAATAGAGATGAGGAGGATGTTCAGATAGAGTTATACTCCCAGGTTGTTGTTTCTTTATATTAATTATCTATAATAGGGTAATGAATTACTCCCAGACACAGCAATTTTATGGAATGGACATATGTCATCTTATGGTTTTTGTGTATTTGGAATCCAAATAGGACTTACCTGGTTGCCTCTGAGGCTCTCTCACAAAATGGCTATCGAGGTGCGGGCTGTGGATATAGTCATCTCAAGATTTGACTGGCAGAAGATCCACTCCCAGGTCGCTCATGGGGCCATCCACAGGCCCAAGGTCCTTTCTGGCTGTGGCCTGAGGTCCAACCTCACCACATGGACCTCTCTATAGGGCTACTCGCTTTCTTTAAAGCTGATTTCCCAGTGCTAGGGCTTGGAAGGAGAGTAAGAAATGCAGGGAACCAGGCATAAGTCACAATTTTTTTGTTACTTAATCTTGAAATTTATATCCTATCACTTTTGCTGTATTTCAGTCATTAAAAAAAGGGGACAAGCCCACATTTATGAAGAGGTGATTACCAAAGGCTATGAACACCAGGAGGTAAAGATCAATGAAGCTTATTTTAATGGTATCCACTATAAGTTACCCTCCAGACCCCAATGATCCATATCTCTAACATATTCAGAAGATACTCTATCTCTCTTAAGGTCTCCAAAAGTCTCATCTTATTACATCAGCTCAAAGCCTGGAAGCACTTTATATAAATCAAGTTCAGGAGCAAATGAGGATCCTCAGATAGTTCCGTAAGTATAACTCCTTGGATACAGTCCCTTTTATCCATAGATCTGTGAAACGAAAGAAACAAGTCATCTACCTCCACATACCAAACTTAGAGCTACTTATATCCCCCTGAGCAATAGCTGGGAGAGAGGGAAAGAGAGGGTGAGAGAGAGTGATCAAGACAGAAGTCATAGCATTTTTGTAACATAATATTAGGAATGACATTCTGTCACTTTTGTCATATTTTATTCATTAGAAGTGAGTCACTAGGTCTAGCCTACACTCAAGGGGTTAGGATTAAAAAGAACATGAATACTGGGAGGCAGGGATCATGGGGACCCTCTTGCCTACTCCATCCTTTAGAGGTATTGCAACATTTCTGTCCTGGATAACACTGAGACACTTCAGTCTTTTAAGAATTTCCATTTTGTTTTTCAGTTAGCTAATGTTGATTGCCTGTGCTTGAAACAGAAAAGTTATTTAAGTTCAACTTCTCTGTTTTTACACTGGACTTTTCTTATTATTTCTTTGCATTTTTTTTTTAAGTCAGAATTTCTTGGAGCATCCAGGATAGGTTGAATTTTCTCATTGTCAGGAACATTCTATCCAAAAAGTTTCTTTTCACAGTCCTAAGTTACCTTGCTGTTAAAGTCTACTGGATAGATTCAGACTATTTTAATTGATATTTCTGCAGGATTTGACACTGTTCACTGCTCTGGCATTCTTTTATTTGTTTGTCCATTTAAAGATGGAAACTGATTTTATTCTGATACTATTGCCAATGATACGGGAGAAAGCACAGACCAACTATGGACACTCAGCTCCACTCTGACAAAAAGTAAGAGAACACCTAAAGAGCTGGTGTGTGTGTGGATGCTTGGGTGGCTCAGTCAGTTAAGTGTCTGACTTCAGCTCAGGTCGTGATCTCATGGTTTGTGGGTTCAAGCCCCACACTAGGCTAGGCTCTGTGCTGACAGCTTTGGATTCTGTGTCTCCCCCTCTCTCTGCCCCTCCCCTGCTCATGCTCTGTCTCTCTAAAATAAATAAAACATTAAAAAATTTTTTTAAAAGACCTGGGGTGAGTGGGTCTTAAGCAATCTGATTTCCAATTGGCTTATCCAAATGAAAAGTAAACTTTGTCCTGTCTCCATGACAGGAGGTGCTTGTACAAGTTGGAGCACCAAAGTTAGGCTCCTAACTTCCCACAGAAACTGGAAGATAAGGGCATTATTTTCTGTGATGATTACATTAAAAAATTTTTTTTAACTTTTATTTATTTTTGAGAGACAGAGCCAGAGCAGAGTCGGGGAGGGGGGGCACACAGAATCCAAAGCAGGCTCCAGGCTCAGAGCTGTCAGCACAGAGCCCGACATGGGGCTCAAACTCACAGACCATGAGATCATGACCTGAGCCAAAATCGGATGCTTAACAGACTGAGCCACCCCAGCACCCCTATGATGATTACATTTTAAAAGGATGGCTCCCAGATCCTTGAGCAAGTCTGGCAAGAGCCTTCTTTGTTATGGAGAAAAACTGAGATGTTTCATATCGTTACTCTTCCCTTCCCCTTGCCAGAGCCTCAAGGGGATATTTTTTGGACTCCCACTATGAGAACATGGTGGGGTTCCTTGAGAGAAAGCTCTCAAAAGTTTGAGGCTCTCCAAAGTCTTTTGCTCCAAACTTTTCAGTCTCATTTTTGTCCATTTGTGTTTCTGGCAATTCATCAAAATTGACATTTAGTATTCCTATCATTTTGTGACTTCCTACAACTTCTGTTTGGGGCAATCGGGTCTTTGTTTCTGAATCTCTGCTTCCTCATTCTTAAAACACTTGATTCCTCTGGTTTCTATGACATCACATTCTCCTGGATTAACTCTTTATTTTTTTTTAATTTTTAAAAATGTTTTATTATTTCTTTTTGAGACAGAAAGACACAGAGTGGGAACAGGGGAGAGGTAGAGAGAGAGGGAGACACAGAATCTGAAACAGGCTCCAGGCTCCGAGCTGTCAGCACAGAGCCCGACGCGGGGCTCGAACTCATGAACCATGAGATCATGACCTGAGCCGAAGTCGGACGCCCAACTGACTGAGCCACCCAGGCATCCCAACTCTTATTATTATTATTATTTTTTAATGAGACATTCTCCATTTCGATGTCCTTTAATTTTCACATACATTAAGTTTCCATCTTTTCTTCTCTTTTCTCACTACATAGTCTTTGAATGAGTGTGCCCAACCCGGCTTTAATGATCATCCTAAATTGAAGACTTAAATCTAAATCTCCACTCTACACTGCCATCCACACCAATAGTTACAACTACTTATTCAAACTCTCCACTTGAGATCTCATAAACGTTTACAGTGTAACATGTCTTATACCAATTTATCCCCATTTTCAAACTCCTTATGTACTTCCTCACTTAGAAGTCGACACTTGGAAGTCAACTTTGATTCTATATTCCTTATCCACACAGCACACATCTAATCCTGTTCCCAATCTTGTCAATTTCTCCTCCTTAACCTCTCTCTTTCTATAACACTTTTCTCCAATACAATACTCCTCCCTCCCTTTTTTAAATAAATCACTATCATTTTTCATGTGATATAGAATATAAGAAAGAGATTGAGAGTATAGGTTCAGAAAGGGACTAAGTGGTTTTGAATCTTGGTTTTGTTTGTTACCTCCTTACTAGTCATGTGACCTTCAGCAGGTTGCTTAACCTTTCTGTGATTCATGATCCCCCTCCATAAAAGATGTGAAATAATGTTACCTATATCAGTAGGTTTTTCACAAGATTAAGTGAGATAATGCAAGTAAAACATTTAGATTAGGGTTAGGCTCATAATAGACATAAGATCAATATTAGTTATTCCCAGAATTAGCTGATGACTGCAATGACCTCCTAAGTAGAACCTCTTTCCTGACCCTTAGTCATTTGTCTAAACCATTCTAACACTGCAATGAGGTGCAGAGTTAATCATGTCCTTCTTTACTATAGTTAAAATCTTTCAATAGTTATAGATTGCTTTCTGAGCCACAATACTTAAGCTGCCTTACATACACCTCATGATCTTGTTCCCACTTACCTTTCTAGAGTATATGTCATCAGTCTTTCTGATCCTCACAATCTGAGATCATTCATTCTTACTGAGTAATTACTGTATATCAGGCAACTACCAGGCATGAGGGGATGTAGCAACACTCTCCTGCCCTCACAGCACTTATGCTCTTTATGGAGACATCTAGGTTGTCTGACTTCCAGTTCTCCAAACTGATCACACTCTTTCAGTTCTAGGCCTTTGCAAATACTGCTGTCTCTGCCTCCCTGCTTTTCTTCCTGCTACTTGATGGTGTAATTCCTCTTATGCCTTGGGTTTTATATTAGACATGTTTTGCTCCAGGAAATTCTTCCCTAACCACAAATATGAGTCTATTTCCCCTCATTAGTTTCCTGTAGTACTGTAGAGTCACTCTTATAACAATTTTCTGTTTACTTTTCAGTTTATTGCACAGGTTTAATCTTCTGAAGGGTCAAGACTGTTTTCTCATTCATCATTCCATCTCCAGTACCTAACATCATGCCTGATATGGAGTGGGCCTTCAACACACATCAGTTGAATGAATTTCCAGGCATGTTCCACTGGAGGGTTGTTGGGGCAGGGATCCAGGAATATGAGGTCCTGGGGACCTACGTGGGAGAGAACTTACCCTAGTATGAATTAAAGATAATAGGCTTAAAGTCAATAGGCTAGCAGGGGAGAGAAGGGACCACTTTGAATGCAGAGTAAAGTTAGTGAAAATGTCATCTGGCCCAGTGTCACAAACCAAAGCAAAAGAGGGAAATAGAAAGAAAGAAAGATTAGTGGGGGAGGGGGGGAGGGGCAATAAAGAAAATGAGCTATTTACTAAAATTTCTGGGGCACCTGATAGCATAAGGGCTCAACAAAATTGGTGATAGACTTTTAGTTAACAATTGACACTTTTAGCGGAGACATAGGCCATGCTGTTTTGCAGACGTCAGCTCCCTGGCTCTCTGACATCAGAGGCCTCAGCACAAACTACAGGAGATATCGACAGCAATGCCAGGGCCTCTGGTGTGCACTAGCTATGGAAATAATCTTCCTTATGTTGGCAGACACAGAAGACATCTGTGCAGCAAGCTGAGCCAGAAAGGAGGGGACTGGTAGTTGCTGAAGGATAACCAACAAGACTAACCTTGCATCCCCCTTGATATATCCCAAAGGTATCTCTGGAAATGTCTGGAAAGAATCTGTGCATGAAGATCAAGAGTATAAAGAGCAGCTGGGGGCAGAAGAAAATACATTTTTATTTTTGATGATTAATATGAATGTAATTTTCTCTCCAATGTGCTGTAATCTATGATAATATACAAAATACCAGCTCTTTTATATGTGTGTCTCTTCTTTTGACCCTCACTTGGATTTTCCTTCAATTAGTTAAAATCTCTTGTCTAAATCCATATGTATACATGTTGTTTGAATGCTGTGTATTAGTGTGTACAAGGTCATGCTGTAGTAACAAACAACCACAAAGCTCTTTGGCTTACAGCAAAAAAAGGCTTATTTCTCATTTACGTGTCTGTTGTGGGTTATCTCTGACTTTATTCCACATGTCATATTCATTCTAAGATCTAGACTGAAGAATAAGCCCCTTTGGGGGATTTACTGCTCTTGTGACAGAGCAAAAGGGAAAAGATGCCAAAGCTAACAATGATTCCTAAAACTTCTGCAATAAACTTCATTGACATATCTGACATCTGTATGGACATATGGCAAACGATGATTAGTCTTGCTGCACTTTCAAGGAATAACTGATATGAGTAATCTAATAATCAATGTGTTCCTTAACTCCACACAAAAAATCTGTTTTATTTCCAAGACTTATTTTCCCCTTTCCATACATCTTAGTTGAGTGTGTATACTTTAATATTAAAACTATCATGTTTGGCTTCCTCCTCAGTATGGCTGTTTTTCTACCTTATTTTAATGGTCACTTAGGTATAATGGCAAACTCATGACCATAATAGTATTATGTTAGAATGCTGTATCTTCAGTTTTTTCTTGAAACTTTGAGAACTTCACGGCTAAAACTCTATTTTTAACTGATTTCTTATTTTTAAGGGAACAAGTTGTAGTCATTAAAATATCATAGGGATAGTTTTTATTATTATTGGAACTTTGTTCTTTTGTATGAGATTATTGTGTATGCTTGAAACTGTTTCATTTTGTGACAAGTTTTTGATCTCCAGCTTCCATGCTTCCCATTAATTTCCCATGCTTCCAATCAATTCATTACCATTACAGTCCAGGATGTTGTTGTTGTTGTTGTTGTTGTTGTTGTTTCATATGCTAGGCAATAAAATGTTCTTAATTTAATTTATAAAAATAAAAGACTCTACTTCCCTAAAATAAGGTACATATAACACCTGTCGGTATTCTGAAGAATTCTGATCACCAGCAACTTAGTATATCCATGAAAAATCTGACTTACTCCATAAAGATGAGATTCCTCAATGTTTCCATTTATATTTCCATGCATTTGAAACAAAAAAAATAATATTTTGAGATTCCCTGAATAAATTGAGTTTCTTCTTTTTACCAAGTGAGAGAAAACTTCATCCAAGGGTTTATCCTTAAACAATAAGAAAATTTATATAGACTAATATAAATGGAAATCCTGAGGTAGGACTTGTTCAGGGTATATACATGTATAACCTGTGGTTACTTGACTTCCTTTTTCTTGTATTGCTTTACACAATACAGGTTGATAGCAAGGGGGTCACAAGCTTCATATCCATACATGATAACAACTGCAAGTTGACAAGTATTGTCATTTCTGAAAGTCCTTTGGTGGGGTCAGGGAAAGGAGAGAAATTCCAAGAGGAACTTAGAAGCACTGGTAAAATCTTTCTGGTATGTTATTGGCACAAGTCAGGTCACATGTTATTCCTTAACCGATCATTGGCAAGAGTTATACTATTATCCTTAATAAAATCAAGCACCATCTGAAGATGGGAGATAATATCACCAGTCCTTTGGCATATGATTTCAGTATGAATGTGTGGATACCACAATAAAATCAGGGTTTACATAGGAAGGAGGAAGGGATAAATGAATGCTGGTTGGGCAGCCAATAATAACAATATTCAACTCATCCTGCTCTGAATGAGTTTATTTATTGCCGTTTTTTGTTATATAAACTGATATGGAGGGAAAAAAATCATCCATTTTTTTTAGCAAATGTCAGAGAGAAAGAATAGCTTTCCTGTAAATGTTTAAGTCATTTCCTCTGATGCCCAGAAGCACTTTGCTCCTAGCACATACTTTCTTGCCTACATGATTCATAATTCTTGAAAATTTCAAGACCTATGCAGACCTACAATTATATGGCTTCTTTGTTCCTTGATCTTCCTTCCATCAATGACCTTGTTGTACACTGTCTTGCCCATCTTTAAGTTATCACTTAGAACTTTTCATTATTGAAAACCATATCCTGTTCTTAATCTCAATTTCAAGCATCTTTCTCTCTCTCTCTCTCTCTCTCTCATCACAATTGACACTTTTTTGGGTCTGACTTATTTTTTTGCAATCCCAAATCCAGAAACCATAATACTTACAGAGCCTCCAATTCACTGATTCTACCTCGTTACATTTTCTCTTATCTGCCTCATGTATTCACTTCTTACTTTAGTCTGCTTACATTTCCTCATCGATCATTATTGTCAGTTTATTGCAAACAGGTTTAAATTTTTTGGTTCCTTTCTCACTTTGTTACAACTTTTTTTGGGGGGGGGTCAAAATATGATCCTAATTAAATCAAATTCTCCCCTTAATACATGCCTGACTTTATACAACTAAACAAAGCTGGATGACTCCATACTTTTATCCCATAGCTCCATCTCAATTTAAATTCTTGATTACTAATCTCAAGTGAGCTTTTAATGCTGCCTGGCTTCAGTCCATATTCCCAGTTCATTGATCTTTCTACTTTCTTAGATAATTATTTCACACCTATTTATTTTTCTTCCTAAAAGTCCAACTTCCTACTCCCTAGTCACTCTCAGCTCATGATTTTTCTTCCCATTTTAGTGACAATAAAGAAGCTATCAGAAGAGAATTACCACTGCAGCCCATCACCAAATCTACTCATATGGTCCTCAGAGTCCATACACTGGGCCCTTTTTCTTATTACTGTGAATGCTACCTCTGCTCTTAGCAAAGGTCAACTTTTTCACTGGTGCACTCACCCATGCTCTCTTACCTTCTGAAATTCATCCTTCTAGAAAACCTCCCCCCTATTTCCTAAATCTGTTTATTTTCTCCCCATAAGCCTACAAAGTATGTTATTTTTTCTCAATTAAAAAATTATATTGATCCTACTTATTCTGTTGACGTCTATCTCTGCTTCTCTTTGTGTCTCCAGCTTCTCTTCTCTCATTTATCTTGAACTTACCTCAACCAGGCCTTGCTCCTCTCCACTGGAGTTGTTCTTGTCAGGATAACCAGGGACATACCACCCTATTGTCAAATATAAAGGTTAATTCTCATTCTTCACTCCATTTCGCCTATCAGCATTATTTGGCATGGCATCGTTTAATCATTTTCTTTCCTTGGCTTTTTCATGCTTCCAGTTTCTTCTCAGTGACTGCTCATTCCTTTTTGCTTTTGTTAGTTCCTCCTTAACTCCCTAAATTTTAAAATCTTGAATGCCCCAGAGCTCAGGCTTCAAAATCTTCTCTACTCTATAAACTCTCAAAGCTACAAATGTTTATCTCCAGTTTAAACGACTTCCCTGAATTCCAGCTGTATGTAGCACACTGCCTGTGCAGCCTCCACGTGTGGGTAAGATTTCGTTTACGGAAGAGGTTTAGTGAATGGGGCTGAGGGATAAAATCAAGATAAATGACATGTCCCCACAAAACTTGAGTAGAGCTAAAAAAAAAAAAAAAATCTCAATATGTGTGATGTGATCAGATATTCTCTAGAAACTAAAAACTAGCTGTATTTTAAAGCAGAGCTGGTTTGGGGAAGAACCTGTATTGTTAAGGGGTATCTGACACCTGGGCCTTAGAGAATTTTCTGAGATACTTTATCTACAGAGGGCATCTAGATGCCCATCAGATTAAAATGTCACTCTTAATAGAGCCCCTACTGCCTGTTCCTCATGGCTAATGGTGCAGGAAGTGGAGATTGATGTACTAGGAGCCATGCTGCTCTTTGGTGAAGAAACTGAAAGTCAGAGGGATGCTACAGAAAAGCCTTTGGAACAATATATGATTGGATATTGAGTGTTTCACTTGGAGTCTCACAGGCCCAGTGTTTTGTGAGCTTATTAGAATAGATCAAAGAAACTCCTTGATGAAGTATCCAGCTGTACATTTGTGTTTAAACCAACCTTGACATCATTTTTTAGAAAATTGGAATGTGTCAAGGAAGAATAAAGGGGATATATCACACACATGCTTGGGTTAATTAAGGGATTCAACTGACTTTATTAGCTGTAACTGGACTGCTATTGAAAACTGAATTAAGGCCACTGTTTGAGCTCCTGGTTGAGAGCTTTTGCTAGCCAGGCTCTAGAGATTTGAGGTGGGGTAGGGTGGGGTGGGGAGGGCAAGAATCCAATGCCAGGAACTTGAGAAGAAGGTTTTGAATTGTGGTTGGAACACACCATTGAAATGTTGGTGGGGTGAAAAGCCTCTGAAGTATCGTTGCAACAGAAATGAATAGAGAATGTGTAGAGTCTGGCACTAAGAATTATATATGCTTTCAAAAGCCACAAACACCTCCATTTCTACAGTAGAATGTCTGACATCAGTCAGAAAGTTACTCAATAATGCAGGCAGATGTGGAGACTTACATGTCAAGTTTGTGAACACATATCACTGAAAGTACCTTAACATATATGTCAAGACTTGAGGGACTTCTGCATAGAGGCGCTGACGGATACAGTCTGAAAAATTATGTCCAGTTAGTGCAAGTTGCTGAAGCAGCTGTTTACAATGAAGAGCATTGCAGGCTCTGGGACAGACCATAAGGTCCCTCAATTTCTCACTGCTAGTAAAATTAAATTCTAGAAGGGAGATAGGAAAGGCAGTGGTCCTAAAGTAGCAATGATGGAATGGTAAGAATGGATGGGACAGATGGAACTGCCATTGAAGGCACGGTTCAGATTGAGGGAGCTGACACTGATGTGGCCGTGATAATGCTCTCTGAGTCTAATTGCAGAAGAGCAGAATCCCAGGGGGGTGGGAGCCACAGATCATCTGCCTTTGGCCAGGAAGTTCCTCCAAAGACGCCAGGGGATCTAGTCAGAGACTATGCCAGCAAGTCTGACTCCCAGTCAGCACAACTGGCTAACTGCTAGCAAACTGGCTAACAAACAGAGCAGCTATAAATCTTTAGCATGTAGTGGTCCCACATTGAATGCGAGCATCGCTTCAGAGAGAACAAAAAGGAGTTCCCAGAAATAAATTGCCTGGGTTGGGAGATGTGAGATGTGTCCCAGGTAGAGAGAGGAAAACGTTCCATGCAGTGAGGAGAGACTGGAAAGCCGGGTGGGGGTGGGGGGGTGGGGGGGGCCAGTGGAGCCATCCTTTAAAAAAATTGCAGGTTCGCAGAAAGCAGAAGAATGAGGTAGGTCTAGGAACCCAGGGTAATTGTTATGCATTCATATCTCATATCTCCTAAAGGGGAGAGGCCTTCTCTATAAGGAATACGCTGGAATATTGTGAAACTTTAATCCTTTTAACAGCTGACATGAAAATCCTTAAGAAAAGTGATCTGCTTGTTCAAAAGATAATTCATCTCTTTATCAGCTATGCAGTAGAAGACAACTCATGCTGGCATTGAGCTCCCCTTTGGAAGAAGATAGGAGAGAGAAGAGAGGAGCTCAACTTCCTACTCTAGCAGAAAAAGTCAAAGGAGAAATGTGATGTGGTGCCCGGGGCTCAGAGGAAAGGCTGGGCCTAATGATTGTGACATGTCATACACTGTGCACAGTCACCTGTCATACAATCTTTCCAGTGTTCAATAAGCTACATGCTTTGTGTTTAGCTTTCTTCAGAAAGCTGGCATTAGGGTTGGTTTTGGGGTCAAGTTTAAGTTCCAGTAGACACAGATGGGTTACATAGAAGTGGTGAATGTCTAACAAGTAAGTTATATATAATTTTCATTGATGCATAAAATTTATTTTTATCTCTAGAACATCCTTAAAAATTCCATATAGTTCTTATATATAGTGTATCTTGGGAAACACATGTGTGGAAACTTGGTGATGAAACATCCCATATAAATATTCAAAATGTTTTTGTATGGATAAGTGATAACTGAAAGATAAGTAAAAATGAAAGTTAAATGAAATAAAAATTATCAGGCATTCAGTGGCTTATTAATTAGCAACTGATTTCATAGCTTCATTGGAAGCAAAATCTAGCAGTTAATGCTCACATTTTTATATGGAATAATCAATAAGCTAAATCTCATGTTTTCTTTGCTAGAAAATGTATCCGTACATACATAATTTAGAGTACATTCTCATTTCTTAGGCCAAATATTCCTTCATCAGAGAAGAAAAAAAGGATTAAGGTACTGAACCTGTTTTTATTTAGAATAACAATATTTTGCTCATCAATTTGATATTTTGCTCATTATAATTTTTGTATTAATTTAGATTTTATTTGATATTATTCATCTTCATTACTAAATTATTTAGCACCCTCTTAAATTTTGTGCCTAAGGCAAGAGTCTGTGTCCTTATCTAGACTCCATCCTGGGTGACAGCAACATCATCTATTTGAGCAATGATTTCAAGAAGTCTGCAGCTTTGGTACCAATAGTTGGAGGAATTGCTTAAGATATTCTGGATATTTCCTTAATTATTTCAGATAAGCTCCACTTTTTGATGTGACCAGTTCTAATGAAAGTTAGAACTCCCCAAGGCAAGGCCTGACGTACATCTGAAAAAGAGAAGCTCTTAAATTATTGCGAGGTTGCACATTTCTTTGAAAGAGTATCAGGAGATTCATTTAGCAAGTTTAGAAAGTTAACTCCTAGTCTGTGCACTGGAAAGGAAAAGTACAAACAATGGAGAAGAGATACTACGAATAGGTGCACAATAAAAAAGAAAATCTCCTATTGCAAGTAGACAGAGGGTGAGGGCTTCAGTTTTGCCTAGGAGGAAAAATGAGGGTGGTTTTGGGAATTCATGCTTTTTCCCTTTGAACGCTTAGTCCTTTCATCTTTTAGAATTAAGCTTCCTCTCGCTCTACCACTTTAACCCAACCAACATTCTTCTATTTTAACCCTTTGTTATGTTTTTATACCCTCCCACTTACCTACACAGTTCCAAGTAGGCCCAGGTCCACACAATTTTTGAAGTAACCACAGAATCAGCAAGATAGGCTATCTCTGTTTTTCCTTAAATCTCTCCACCCAGTCTGATTGGCTTCAGGTGAAGTCGCTGTCCTGGACCTGAAATCCTAGAGCCATCCATCTTCTGTGTAGCCCATTTCCCCATGCTCCTTTAGTTGTCAACAAAACAGTGGGTCAAGTGTGTCAGATATAAACCCCAGATGTTCAGCTGGTCACAAAGTTTAGCACCACCATGGTCCCAGTTATAAGTCCCTAGGACTGAGGCTTTCCTTGCTTTGAATGGATTAATTCGATTTCACCAATCCCTGCCTCTAGGATCAAAGCATCAATGTAAACTACATCTCTCACTTAATCCTTATGCCCTATCTTTGATCTTGTTCTTACTGGTTTTTCCAGGAGTTGGATCCCACCTCATCTCTCAAGTATTGACAATTTCTCCGACGTATGCCCAGATCTCCAGGAACAACAGCTGTCATAGCTTTGTTCTTTTGGGTCCCAACAACTGGGCTAAAACCTGCTTCTCCAGTTGTTTGCGTGCCTTGGAACTTATTGCTAAGGGACTAACACAGCTAGTTTGGTCTCCCAGACAAAAGTGATTTTCTTATAGGTCCAGTGAACCAAATATAAAACTACAAATATCTCTTAAATGAATGGGGAGAGTGAGTGATCCGGCCTCAATTGGTTTTCATCTGATAGGAAGGATATAAATAAAAAATAAAGTTAAGTGAGCAATGTATTTTGCTAGCTTATTTTCCAGGAAAAAAAAATAGGAGATTTTGTAAATTCATAGTATGCTTTACTTGCAAGATTTGTAAACAGGCTCTGAAGGCAATGCTGAGGAAAGAGATTCAAACCTGTCTTAATATGACACTGAATGCTATTAGGGTTTAGGCTTGCAAGCTGACAATCTGGAAAGACAATGCTTGTTTTTAAGTACTACTGACATTAATTTAAAAAATATTTTCAGTACTTCACAATCATACTTCACAGAACTTTTTGTTAAATGATCAAATTTAATAAAATTTTGTGTTCATATTCTGAAAATGAAAAATGAATTAAAGGTCACTGGTAGGTACCAACATTTGAATCAGAAGACTTCATTTGTGTACTTAGATATTCAAAAGATGTAAAAAAGCATATTTAACTATGTAAATAATAAATCAGCACTGTACAAGCCAAAAGAGTTATAAAAGTCAAATAATATTCTTTATACCCCATACTAATCTGTGTTAACTTTTCTTTTATTGCTGTTGTAACTTGTCACCACAAACTAGCTTAAACAATACAAAGTTGTTATCTTACAGTTTGGAGATTTCAAGTCTGGGGTGGGTCTCACTGGGTATAGATCCATCAAGGTGTCGAACCTGGGTTCCTTTCTGCAGGTTCTAGAAGAAAATCTTGTTTCTTTGCCCTTTTCTGCTTCTAGAGACTGCATATGGCCCACTTTCTCTACCTTTCTCTGCAGCCAAGTTGCAGCTCTCTGTGCCTTTCTTCAGTAGCCACATCTTTCTATGACTTACTCTTCTGCTTTCCTTCTTCCTTTCCTCCTCCTCTTCCTTCTTCTTTGTCCCCCTCCCCCTCTCCCTCTTCCTCTCTCTTTCTTCTTCCTCAAGTTTTGAAAGTTCTAAAGGTACTAGCAGGGGAACCAGAGCTACTCATGTACCCTTAACTGAAGAACAGTGTTCCTCTATCAAGGGACTGTCAACCTCTTTGACCAAGAACTCAGCTTTGGGAGGGATGTGCATGGAGTGGTGAGGGAGGAAGGGGACACCTGCCTAGACAGATCAACAGAATCAACTTTGGTGATCAATGGGGTGACAGATGTCACAGCCATATCATCTTCACATCCTCCTATTTCACTTCTAAAGATCTTTATGATTACAATGTGCCCATCCAGATAGTCCAAGATAATATCCCTATTTTAAGATCAGCTCATTAGCAACCTTAATTCATCTGCAACCATAATCCCTTTTGCCGTGTAACTTAATATATTCACAGGTTATGGTGATTAGACATGGACACCTTGGGAGGCCATTATTGTGCCTTCCATATAGCAAATTGATACCGATAGTGAAACTTGTTTACTGTCCTCTCAAATACATCAAACTCTTACCACCTTTCTTACCACCACTGCTGTCCTTGTGGTCCAGCAACATCACCTCTTGTGTGGATTACCGCAGCATCTTTCTAACAGGTCACTGCTGTGCTCATGCCCTCTACAGACTATTCTCCACACAGCAGTCAGGTTCATCTCTTAAAATACAAGTCATATTTACATCACTTTTGGACCTAACCGCCCCTCCCCGCATGCCTTCCAGCTAACTCAGAGTAAAACCTAGTGATTTTAGAGCAGCTTCAGGCCCTCTGTAATTTGCCTGAGTTATCTTCCCAACCTCATCTATGCCATTTTCTCCTGTTCCAACCATACTGTCCTTTTGATATTGTGCCAGTTGGGTCAAGCTCCTTCCCTTTCAGGGTCTATGCACTTGCTGTCTCTTTACTTAAGTGTTTTTGTCCAGGTGTTTATAATAGTTCATTCCTTCAAAATGCCACCCGGTGAGAGAACTTTTCTCTAGACATCTGTATGTAAATTAGCACTCTTTCCCAGTCCCAAACTCTTTTCCTTACTTTGCTTTTTTTCCTCCTCAGCACTTATCACCATCTCACATAGATGTTATATACATTTTATGTCTCCTTCCAACAGAATATAAGTTCCATGAAGACAGGGAATTTTGTTCATTGTTGTATCGTCAGCACTGAGAAGAGTGCTTGGCACAAAGTATGTGTTCATTAAATACTTGTCAAATGAATGGGGTTACTGTGCTTAAGAAATGCATCATAAGAAAACCTCTCTGTGACTCATCTTGAAGATTTTTGAACAAGTTCTGACTAGGCACTTACAGATATATATTTGCTCTTATATTTTTAGAAAATTTTTTATCCTTTGAATAATATTAGAAGCCACTAAGGAAGTGGCCTAACATCTTCATCTTTTTATCTATGTCATGGATGCCATAGTTCACGTTCTTTCATTAATGAAAAAAATGCCCAGTAGATAAATCTGAGTTCACATACAGAAATGTGTTATTGTATTTGTATTACACTAATCCTGACATATTTAACATCATTGACCTGAATCACTCAACTCAGCTAAGATTGTTCTTTTGATTACAAAGGCATTTATTTTTTTTCCCTTTGGTATGAGATCATTTTGGTTGATCTATTTTTGAGATTACTAACAGAAGTCAGCATGGGTATATTTGCAAATCAACATTTAGAAATGAATGATTTAAGAAAATTCTCCCGTAACTCAAATAATACATTTAAAACAAACTTGGGATCCAAATTCCAATTTGTTTTTTTTTTAACACAACTAGTGTGCTAGACATTCTGGGAGCCTATTAATAATCTATAAGGCAGTTATACATATTTTATATTAAAGGATGTCTTAAAAGGCTATACCTTTATAGGTAATAAGCTACTTACAAAAACACTTTCATGAATTTTTTATATTTATTTGGAACAACAAAAATCTTCTGTCATTTTAGAAGGTCAGATATGACAAGCAACTATTAATAAAATAGTGCTTGGTCTTGATTTGGATAGCTGATTATTTAACTTTCAGTCAAGTTGGAAGGAGAGTTATCTGCCATAATTTAACTAGGACTTTATTCTTCATAAGATAAATTAAATTACTAAAAAGAAAAATGTTTTTAAAAAAGATCTCTCCCTAAAGAAGGACAATGTGAAATGGCTGACAGACCATTGAACTCAGTGTGCAATTTGCTAGCCATCTTGGACAAATGAGGTAAGCCAGCTATTTACATTCTTGGAACTTCAGTTTCCCTTTTTGTCAAATGAGGCAACTGGACCAAACATTCTCTCAAGTTCTTTCTACATCTAGAATTTCTCAATTTGGTACATTATTATTATTATTATTATCATCATCATTATTATTTTGCAAAAGATATATTTTCTTTCTTTGTACCTCATGTTTCCCAGGCTTCCCTACTAACATATAATGATGAAAAGTAATGAAGGGTAATAAACACATTGTTAATAAAATCTCAAGACACTTTTAGAAATAATTATTTTCCTAAAACACAATCAAATTATTCTAAAATTGAGAGAATAACCTACAAAACAATGCCTTTTACTGTTCATCTTTTGATATGAAATAATCTGAAGACTGCTTAGTGTCACAGAGAAAAATATGGTTGTCTTAGTTTCGTATTCTGGAAACAGTGTTGAAATTAACAACATCATGCATTCTGTTTGTAATGGAAGATGGGGAGGTGCCCTATTAAAGAAGAAATGACAGGGGCGCTTGGGTGGCTCAGTTGGTTGAGCGTCCAACTTCAGCTCAGGTCATGATCTCATGGTTCATGAGTTTAAGCCCCATGTTGGACTCTGTGTTGACAGCAAGGAGCCTGGAGCCTGCTTCAGATTCTGAGTCTCCCTGGCTGTCTGACCCTCCCCTGCTTGCACTCTATCTCTTTGTCTGTCTCTCAAAAATAAATAAATGTTAAAAAATTTTTTTCAGAAAGAAATGACAAGTGAATGATGATCTCTCTACAGCACAACAAAACTCATGAAAGATTTTCCTTCTCTTATCTTCCCACAGGCCTAAAACCACAGCTTCTTTGTTGGGATTTTATCAGATTAATTAATGTTTTAAGTTTTGAGGATGACTATTACATGCCAACATTAACTCAGCCTGTATTTCCACAATGGTTAAAGTTCTAGTCTTGCTACTGAGTTAAACTTAGCCGCAGATAAAGTTATAACAGATTATGAAATGACAGTTTTGAAAGCATCGTCCTAACTTCTCTTACATCTTTTTCTTTTATCAAAAAGGTATAGGAGTCCTTTCAGGCATCAGAGTGGGTCTAATGAGTTTTAACACGGGATAGCAGTTTTTATGTTATTCATACATATTCTTTCTCTATTAGCATTCACAGAATATTCCAGAGACATTTGAAAAGATTACCTCCTGTTTCTCATTTCAACATGCTACTGTGGTGGTATAGATTATATATATGGAAGTGCTTTGAGTTTTTTTCTGAAAGAAGGTGAAGTCGATTACAAAATGTACTAACTCTCTGTGTTGTTAAGAGCTCTATTTCTTAGGTACAGTGACATGAACAATTAAAAGAAAGTTACCTGAGAGTGAAGACTCTTAAGAAAAAACCTTAGAGCTCCAGGCCACTAATAATTTAAGTAGATCTGAACGGTGCAATACTGTGACATTCTTATTAAGAACAGTTTGCCTGTTACTATAGTTTATACTATCAAACTCACTGATAATTTCCATGCCAGAGAATATTACAAAAAAAAAAAAAAAACCTATCCAGAATTCTTCAGGGTATTAAATGAATTTGTGTAATACAGTTTTAAGTAGCCAAGTTTATAAGCTTCATAATCATATAATGTAGGCTTTTATTCTTTCCAGAATTAGAATACTTATTTCAATTTATGGATTGTCAGTGCTCTGCATTCATGTCTGTTTATATCACTCTGTGCTTTTTAATATGAGATAGTGAACAATTTTTCTATCGTGTTCCCTTGTTATTGTCAAAGGTGGAGGGGATTACTAAAACACATATCTCACTATTTATTCCCATCCAGAGCACAGCTCTTTCTCAGTCAATCCTCTGTCTATTCCATGTTCTTTTTTTCTATTTAATAATCTGAAAATACTGCCTTATTCTCTGACACATAAATTTCAGATACAACTCTGAAGATACCAAGTAGCACCTCTAAACTGAAGTAAATGAGTAGCATGAGCTTATGAGTTAGTCTGAATTCAAATCCCAGCTCTACCTCATTTTGGCTGATGAAGCCTCTTCATGCAAGCAAAAGCAACATCAGAAGACTCAAGTCCATTATAGTTTCTTGAGTTCCACTAGGGAAAACACATAACCTCCAGAAATACTCATAATTATTTTGTTCCCTCTAGTTCCTTGCCTTCACATGCAGGGGCTCCTCCTTAAACTGTTTCTTCAGTGACCCTTCCTTGCTCACCTGCATACAAAAAGGGCTCTTTGAGCCCTTAATCCTAGGCATTTGTGTTGTCCTTTTTCTTTTCCTCCTGAGTTCTTACCACAAATACCTCTACTAGTTGACATGGAGTACTGTCCTTGAAGGGTCAGAAGAGCAGAAGACTGAAGCACTCAAGCTGAAAACATCAAACTCGTCTCTATAACTACCTTATGACTAACTATTTTAAAGATTATATGTGATAAAGACTATGAGAACACTTGACAAATACTTATGGTCTTGAAAAAGGGTGTCTTCATCAGCTGGGGGCTGCTATAAGAGAATACCATAGACTGGGTGGCTTAAACAACAGACGTTTATTTCTTCCAGGTCTAGAACCTGGGAAGTCCAGGATCAAAGTGCCAGCAAAATCAGTGTCTAGTGATAATCTGTTTCTTAATTGGCAAAGAGCCACCTCAAAGCTCCTTTCCTTGGTGTACATGTACGCACACACATGCATACATCGAGCCTGTTCCTCTTCTTATAAAGCTATTAATCGCATCACAAGAGCCCCACCCTCATGATCTAATCTAACCCTAACTACTTCCCAAGGGCTCCTGCTTCCACACACAATCACATTGGGGGTTAGGACTTTCATATAGGAATTTGGGAGGGGGGACACAAACATTCTGTCCATAAGAAAAGGTAGCTATTATTATGAAACTAAGTTTACAGCTATATGTGCTGAGCTCAATGGGGTATAGAGAGGGAACAACTTATTTTATTTTTCCAAACACTGCCTTCCAACAGGTGAGGTCAGTCTCCCTTGCTCATCCTTGTCAGGCAGATGTCATAGTTTTTCCAAGCATGTTAGGATGTTAGAATAGACAGTGAAAAATTGTAGTCAAATATAAAGCCATAACTTCTGGGGTGCCTGGGTGGCTCAGTCGGTTAAGTGTCCGACTTGGGCTCAGGTCATTGATCGCGCAATCTGTGGGTTCAAGCCCCACATTGGGCTCTGTGCTGACAGCTTAGAGCCTAGACACTGCTTCAGATTCTGTGTCTCCCTCTCTCTCTGCCCCTCCCCCACTCATTCTCTCTCTCTCTCTCTCTCTCTCTCTGTCTCTCTCTTTCTGTCAAAAATAAATAAACATTAAAACCATAACTTCAATCTGTGGTCCAATTCAAGCCTGAACTCGGCTCTGCAGGTTAACAGCAGGTAAAGGTTTGCTTTACCACTCTTCTTCTTCCACCTTTTTTCCACCAGTTTTGTTCCATCTGGCTCCTAGGAGACTGTAGGATCAAGATTCATTTATAGATTGTATATTGAATTTAATTGATTGTGGACACATTATGGTTCTCTCCTCTCTCTGAAGATAGGTGTGTGTGTGTGTGTGTGTGTGTGTGTGTGTACCAAATTGCCATGTGAAGTCTATTTCAACCATAGGTTGATCAAAAAGTTTCAAATCACTGGATTTCTGGTGTTAGCAATTAATATCTTCTGTTCTTGGAACAAGCTTGTTCTCCCCTGGGACATTTTCCACTTCTTCAGAAACCTCTTATGAACAGTCTTCATTTTGTTCTCTGGATAATGTATGATACTGTCAACTTCTTACCACAGCCTCACTCCTGCCTTCCAAGGGTGTACCTCTGGCCTCTTCATCACAGCACACAGTCCTCTCCAATAGGGTTCTATTTACACTGTTCCAATGGGACACACTCACATTTGCCCAGCCAGCAGTGGAATTGCTGGCTGCCTCAATGGTACCTTCTTCACCTCAGACTTCTCTGGATGAAAATCACAATTGTCTCTTTAGTGCCCCAAATCTAGGAGAGTCAAGTTAGACTCTTTTCTCATACTCTATCACAGCACTGAGAGAGCCTATGAGGTTCAAAAGCTCTATAATCATCCAGCTAGAAAGTGAGATCACAGTTTTTCCTGCTGATTGTCAAATCCTATCTCTGTGATGGTTCTCATGGGTTTGCAACTTGGCTCCCGAGATGGGGAAGGGAGCGAATGCCCATAGCTCTCTTTAAAATTAATAATTCTTTTTGAAGGATTTACTGTGTTTATTTCAGTTCAGCAAATGTTTTAGGAACTCTTGTATAGATTGAAGGTAGAATTAGTTGGAATCACAGGACTGGATTTCACCACCTCTTTGCAAGTTTTGTGGAGATGCATCTGGAAAGATGATGGGTGAATTATTGATTATCAATGGTTCTCATTTATGGGGCCTCAGCAAAACTCTGAGACAATAAGAAGGTACCATTCCCTATTTGTTGAATTTAATACTGTATTCTGAATTGCCTGCTTTTCCTTGAATCTTGTCTCTAGGACTCCCCTTCTGTGCTGATCACTAGGATCCTCTCAGTGGGCATGGGATTTTGGATATTTAATTTTTTTTTAACTTTTATTTATTTTTGAGAGAGAGAGAGACAGAGGAGAGAGTATGAGGAGAGGAAGGGCAGAGAAAGAGGAAGACACAAAATCCGAAGCAGGCATCAGGCTCTGAGCTGTCAGCACAGAGCCCAAAGCAGGGCTGGAACTCATGAACCGTGAGATCATCACCTGAGCTGAAGTTGGATGCTCACCGGACTGAGCCACCCAGGTGCCCCTGGATATGTTTTACACACACACACACACACACACACACACACACACACACACACACTTTTTATTTCCTAGCTCCTTTTATTTTTTTAATTTTATTTTTAAAAAATTTTTATGTTTATTTATTCTTGAGAGAAAGAGAGAGAGTGTGTGTGTGCGTGTGCGCATGCGCGCATGGGGGAGGGGCAGAGAGCACGGGAAACACAGAATCTGAAGCAGGCTACAGGCTCTGAGGGGTCAGCACAGAGCCCGATGCAGGGCTCAAACTCACAAGTCATGAGATCATGACCTGAGCCGAAGTCAGACGCTTAACTGACTGAGTTACCCAGGTGCCCCTCCTAGCTCCTTTTAGATCATGGTAGAATATCTCCAATAGTGCAAGGCTCTTGATGAATCCAAATGTGGGCACTTAAGTTACATTGGATCAATGAGTCCCTTTTCTGGGATATCTTTAAAACATAGATTAAGAAAATGTGTCTCTAAATTATGTACCTATGGTTATGTACCTCCAATGAGAGAGTGTGCAAAATGTTTATAAAAACAGTAGTAATTAGTGGTTATTGCTGGCAGTGGCTCCACCATAGTGCCCTGATGACCTTCACATACTCATGAAGATGACACAGGAAAATAAATGCTTGCCCTACAGCCAATCTAAGCTTGGCAGAATGCCTTGTGAGCCTCCCAGGATAGGGAAGGATGGGAGGCCTGTAAGGAAGTATTATGAGGTGATCTCTCTCCTCCTTCTCTTTTTCCTGGAGAGCTGTCATGAGATAGTTTCTCATCCCCTTCCGGTTTTGATAAGGCAAGGGACTTCCTGCCTCACCCTTGGGAACAGAACAGCAAATGTAAAAACACTTAATTGCAACTGCAAATTGGCACCTCAGCAATAGGGTATCCCACAACTCATGCTTCATTCTTTTGGTCCCTTTTGTTTCAGGCTCCCACTTTTTGGTGTGTGGTACAACATTCCTGGGGAGTTGGCACCTTTGACTTAGTCTTCTTTTCACTGTCCATGTAAGTAACAAACTGTCTCAATGAAACAGTGGCACGTTGTATCTTTACCTGTCGAATCAGTCAGAACCTAGCCTTGGCCTTGATTTTCCCTATGTGTGTTTGAGAGTTCTGTCTCTTCTCTTGGCAGGGAAATTTCCCTCTGCAATAAAAAAGAATGAAACAGAAACAAGAAGAGAGAATGAATCCTGGCAGCTGTTGTGCCTTACTTGTTTCAACCTTTTCTGGATTGTACAAATAATTAGTGCTGGATTTCTGTTTCTCAAAGTCAAATAAATCTTGACTTACATACATGAGATTCTCTCTCCCCAACTCTGGTGTCCTGTGCCACTGATTCTCAGAATGATTTCGATTTAATGGTATGAAATCATGAGTTTATATTCTGTTCACTCAAACTACTTAGTGACTCAGGTCCCCCAATTCCTACTACAGAACATGTTCTGTTTTAGTCAATGAGCGATTGTTGTGTGCCTGTTCACATCTATTTCTGGGGAACTGTGGACAGTGATGGACCTATTCTTCTAGGTCTGATCACTCAGTAGGATGTAGAGTCCTAGGTTCCACCTCAGAACAAATTAGCCGATTCACAGGGAATGGTGGATGGACAAATGCAAATTAAAAATAAGAGGCTTAATTCCCCCTGTGGCAAGTAAGGTAAGAGATTTCCTTCAATTACTTTTTCTTAGAAAGTATTTACTTTGGAAAACTTCTCATTAATTCTTGCTTTATTTTTTAAATATATGTAAATCTTTTTAATACCTAAATAAGACTTTTGCCAGTTTTACAACCCAGGATGTCTTTCTCAAGGACCTGTAAGCCATCCTTTTGAAATGTAAGCATCCAGGAGGATAATGTCCCTATCTCCCACTCTCTATAGGAGGGTAGAAATGTAACTTTTATGGGCTCCTTGCCCCAGGTTACAAAATCACCTCCTGTCACAAAGGTAGGAGAGATGTGGGGTTTTTTTCCTTTGTATAAAGCCAATTAACTAACAAAGATTTAGGATGAACTATGTGTGACAAATAGTGCTTTGTCCTCTTACTTGAGGACTAGTTACTGTTTATTTTGAGAACATGTATGTAATGAGTTGTATCTGCTCAGCTATGTAAAAGGGTGATATTTCTTTTTGTCTCGCCATTCCCTTAGAGGATTGCCTGAGATGCCCATTATATTCTGGTTTAAAGTTTATTCAATAAAAAACTTGTTTTCTTTCTCTGCTATGTTTGTGGAGAGTCATTCTGGGTTAGAATAAGATTTTGTTTTTAATTATATTTTTCCAACAATGGTGTCTAAGCCATTATTTTTTTAACTTCACAGGTATGTTTTTATGTACCTCTGGTTAAAAGCAATGGTTGGATGTCTTATCTGGGAGTGTTTGAGACTCCCTATCTTCACAGACTTGGTCTAAATACAATTTGTCAGGCACAAATACAGTCCAAATCACAAAGTGGAACTGAGGGTTTTATACCTGATATGATTGGAGGGACAGTATTAAGAAAGGATAAGGAGAATTGATATTTATCAAATGCTCAATGTGTAACCATCCCCAGATCTCAGAAAGCAGCATGGTAAAAGATGTTGGGGCATAGACTTCAGCCAGTCAATCTGAGCAGGGCTCTCTGTCTACCTTCTCACTTACTGTGTGACCTTGGGCATGTCACTTTACCATAATCAACTTCCCTCTCTTCATTTAGAAAATTGGCTTGAATAGTGCTTATCTCATAGGCATACTATGACAATGAAATGTGACAATAAATATAAAGGGTTTAGTGCAGAGCCTGGTGCATATTTAGTACTTAACACATAATTATCATAATTACTCTTGCACCCAAGGGTTACTAACTTCTTTCTAATTACACAGTTAGAACTTCAATCTTTTCCGTCTTAAAGGCCACTCATTCATTAAGCACTATTCATTAAGATGCACATACCCTGTGGGTAAGATTACCTTTTAAACTAATTTTAACACCTGCTAAGTAGTTTTACAAGAACCATCTATCTACAAATGAAATGTCTTGAGCAAAAGACCAAGGGATGGGTTGGATACCTTTGTTGGTGAGACAATTGTGAAGGCTGGGGGAGACCTGAGGGGTCTGTGAACCATGAGCTGAGGCTAATCTCTATGATTTCACCATGCCGGACAGTGTAGTAACCCCCAAAGAACAGGCTATATGACAACATTAATGAAGATAATATATCATTCTGGTTCATTTTAAATGCCTTATCTCATTGATTTCTCACAACTCTGCAATGTATATAATATTGCCCCTCCTACGGAGGCACCCAGGTGCCTCCGTCAGTTAAGCATCTGACTCTTGATGTCAGCTCAGGTCATGATCTCATGGTTGCAAGATTGAACCCTGGGTCATGCTCTGCACTGACAGCAAGGCACCTGCTTGGGATTTTCTCTGTCCCTCTCTCTCTGCCCCTCCCCTGCTTGTGCTCTCTTTTTTCTCAAAATAAATAAACTGTAAAAAAATATTGCCCCTACTATGGATGAGAAAACTCAGACTCAGTGTATTAAGACAGTTAATGAAGCTTGCTGTATCCAAACTAACCCCAAATCTTAAGAGCCTACACATTAATCATAAAATCCTTATTTCTTACTTTCTTTAGGTCTAAAATACATCAAGAGTCTCTCCTAGGCAGATTTCTTCCAAGCAGACACCAAGATGTAGGCACCTGTCATACAGTGAGTCTGGACCATTTCTGTCTTCACCTCCTAAGAAGAAAGAAGGAGCCAGACTGTCCTTGGAGATTTTATGGGTCCAATTAGGAAAAGACATACCTAATACTGATTCACATTTCATTGGTATCTTGACCCTAACCTAAATGCAAAGGTGGTTGGAAAATGTAATCTCTCTGTGTACCCAGAATGAGGAAATGTATCTTTCAGGATCTATTTTTTTCCACTCTCAAGAAAGTAAGGATGTTGGTCTAGAGCCTGTATAAAGGCAACAAGAATGTTGTAATATTCATGAAAATAGGACTGAGTACAGAATCATGTAGGAAACCTCAAGAGGACAAAACAAACCATTTGTTAATAATGAAAAGAACAGTAATATTTTTGTAGAGATTCTGCAGATTGTTAGATTTACTATTTCCTAGACTTGTTCATGTTCCAAGCATAGGCTAAGTCCACGAAACAGCAATGAACTATGGTTCTGAGTACCAAATAACCTCCTTTATCTAGAAAAATAATGTTCTCTATGTTGCTGTTAGATGTCACTCTGCAATTTTGTTAGCCCTCTGTAAACATAATTTCTGAGTGCATTGCAGAATGTGAGAGAGGCAGGATTGGGTACCGGACTGGGTCTATGAGTCTCTTGGACTAGAGAGAAAGAAGGGATGTACACCAGCTGTAGTCCCCCTGAGGGAAACAGAGAAAGACTGGATTTCTTTACCTCGTGCTGCTCTAGCATAAGCCAGCCTGAGTCCATGCTCCTCCAGTAATTGTAGATTTGCTTTGATTCTGAAAATAAAAGGTATCTATTAGGACATCTGAAGCAAATCCCTAATGACTGTCATTTGCGAGCTTTGAGGAATGGTATATCACATGACCTTAAGACAGCTGTTGGTGAAACTCCCCCCTCATCTTGCTCTGAGTCACTGGTGCTAATTTTGCAGTGAGATAAATTTCTGAAAAGCTCAGTATGGGAGTCAGGAACAGATAGTTGATAACTGACATAACAGCTGAGATTAGAGCATATCCATTTCCCTCATTCCTGTGATTTTAATTTAGTCCACTTTACCTCAAATCAAAAAGATTGCCAAAGAGACGTTTGTCATTTTGAAAGAAAGGCAACGGCATTTTGATCGGGGGAATGGATAAATGTAATGGAGCAAACTGATCACTCTGGTCTTTCAATAATGATAATAATGGTGTTAATTATTTACTATTAGTTTTTTTTATTTCAAAATAATACGTTGTCAAAATTTAATAAATGCAAAAAACCCCAAAATAATATGAGCATTACCCATAATTCCATTCCAGATATAATCACTTTTTAAAATCTAGATATAATTGACATATAACACTGTGTAAGTTTAAGGTGTACGAAATGCTGATTTGATACCTTTATATGCTACAACATGATTACCACCTTAGCATTAATAAACACTGCTATCATGCCACATAATTTTTATTTCTTTTTTGTGGTAAGAACAATTAAGCACCTTTGAAGTTTATAATACAGTAAGGTTGACTGCAATCTCTATGCTGTGCATTAGATCTCCAGAACTTATCTACTGGTTGCAAGTTTCTACCCTAAAAAAAAACATATGCCTAATTCTCTTTCCCTCTGCCTGCCCTGGAGCCTGGTAACCACCATCAATTCTCTGCCTCTGTGAGTTCCAGATGCCACATACAAATGATGGCAATGTAGTATTTGTCTTTCTCTGAATTATTTCACTTAGCATAATGCTCTCAAGGTCTACCCGTGCTGTTGTAAATAGCAAGATTTCCTTCTTTCTTGTGGCTAGTAGTCCATTGCATATAAATCACACATCTTTATGCATTCATCTGCTGATGGACGCTTATGTTATTTCCATATCTTGACAATGTGAATAATTCTGCAATAAATACAAAGTACAGATATCTCTTCCAGATCCTATTCACACTTCCTTTGGGTATATACCCGGAAGTGAGATTGGTGGATCATACGGTATTTTTATTTTTAATTTTTGGGAGAACCTCCACACTGTTTTCCACAGTGGCTGCACCAATTTACATTCCCACCAACAGTGTACAAGGTTCCCATTTCTCCACAGCATTGCCAATATTTGTTATCTCTAGTCTTCTTCTTCTTCTTTTTTTTTTTTTTGAAAGAGAGAGAGAGATTGAGAGAGAGAGAGAGAGAGTCAGAGAGAGAGAGAATGTGTGCACGTGCATGAGCCAGGAAGGGGCAGAGGGAGCGGAGAGGAATCTTAAACAGGTTCCATGCTTAACACAGAACCGAATTTCACAACCCTGGGATCATAACCTGAGCCGAAATCAAGAGTCCGATGCTTAACTGACTGAGCCACCCAGGCACCCCTCTAGTTTTCTTTAAGAAGGCCATTCTAACAGGTGTGAGGATATATCTCATTGTCATTTTAATTTGCGTTTCCCTGATGATTAGTGATGTTGAGCACCTTTTCATGTACCTGTTGGCCATTTGAATATCTTCTTTAGAAACATGTTTATTCTAAGTGTCTAAATGTTTATACCAAGTTTTTATGCCCATTTTCGATTTTTGTTATTGAGTTGTATGAGTTCTTTATATATCTTGGATATTAACCTCTTATATGACATACAATTTGCAAATATTTTCTCCTATTCAGTAGGGTCTCTTTTCATTTTGTTGATTGTGTTTATTTTCTTCTCTACAGAGCTTTTTAGTTTGATATAGGCCCACTTAAAGCAGTGTTTGCCTATTTTCTCAATTATTTTTTTAATTTCTGAATGCTTCTCTTTTGTTTCTATAAATACAGAAACACATCATACTAAATATATTTTGATGTTTGAAACATGATGTTTTTTAAATGTTTGTTTATTTTTGAGACAGAGACAGCGTATGAGTGGGGAAGGGGCAGAGAGGGAGACACAGAAGGCTCCAGGCTCTGAGCTGTCAGCACAGAACCTGATGCAGGGCTCGAACCCACGAACTGTGAGATCAGGACCTGAGCCGATGTCAGATGCTTAATCAACTGAAGCCACCCAGGAGCCCCCGAAACACGATTTTAAGCTGAAAATTTTATCTCGAACGTTTTTCTTTAGTTAATCTTCCATTATCTCTTTAATGACTAAATGAATATCACAGATAATGATATTTTTACGATTTCTCTTGCTGAAATGCTCTTCTGCCTGGTTTTTGTGTAGTTGTTTCCTTTTATGTGATCAATGTTTCAGCAAATGTCAACATGCAGAGATTTTGACCACCAATATAAAGTAGTGTTCTTGCCATCCTCTACCCCATCACCCTTTAAATTATCTGTATACCCTGCCATCATTGCCTGATATTTTCCTTCCTTTCTTCCCTCTTCCCTCTCTTCCTCCCTCCCTACCTTCCTTCATTCCTTTCATTCTTCCCTTCTTTCTTTTCTGTGTCCCCTTTCCCTCAACTCAAATCTAAAGTCTTTTCTATTTTCCAGAACAGCTATTGTAATTTTCTTTCATTTGCATTTGTCATCTTGGTTTTCTGTTGCTTCTTTGGTGTTTGGTCCCTGGAGATTTCCTACCCCTTCTCACAAATTTAGTTGTGTATTTTAAAAGATATTAGCTATAACCAGAATTTTTATATATTTTATATCAGTAAGGATTTTTTTAGTGTGTGTGGGGGTGTCTTTGCGATCTGTCATATTATCACAAGTGGAAAATGACCACAGCTTGTTTTCTAAATGCTATAGAATACCTCTAGACAAATACCTGTTATAAGCCAGAAGAAGATATTATGCTCTACTAAATGTTATGGACTTATGTTCTTTTATAATATAGAGAGTATTCTTTATAAAACCCTATTTTACTTTTACATCATTGCCCCAGATAGAGTTAGTTCCTATGTTTCTCTACAGATTGTGTTCTAAAAATAAAATAGAAGTTAGGCAAATGTACAGACACTTCAGAAATTGATGGTAGGTTGTACAATGCTTGTAATAGGTTAAATTTCTCTATGAGTCATTAAATGAAATGTATTTAATATGGGTAAAACATGGACTTCTTTTTAAAACTTGAATATTTAATGTTTCTTTGTAACATTACTATAGAATAACAAATTTTAATTGAGAAAACCGTTGTGGAATTAGACAATGAGAAGTGTACTAAGAAACTTTAATTTTAGTGATGAATAATTTAATATCTGGCTAGTTTATCTTGGACAAGTAATGAGGCCTCTTTGGACTTCAGTTCTTTCATTTGGAAAATGATGAAGAGAAACAATTATTTGCCAACATAATTTACAAATCAAAGTGACAGTATTGTTTGCCATCAAATATATTCAAGATATCTTATGGTTTTGTCATGACTTGGGTCTGATGTACCTTTTCTATTATATAACATTTTTGTATCTTTATTACTATTAGTTTCTGTAAGGTCCACAGATTTCTTTATCTCTTAATTTTCTTGATTAAACAATGCATTGAAAAGATTTCTGGAGAAACCTTGTTTTCATGAGAACAGGAAAAAAAAATAAGACTAAAACGGAAGTTTCTAACCTTTCAATTTTGGCTAACCTTCTAAAAGACATCCTTGCAGAGAAGAGGTGTTTATCCCTCCCAAGTAACTTTGCAAAATGACTGGGAAATATATTGATATAATAGAAAAAAAATAAGCAAGAAAGCTTTTTATCTAAAATTCAGGACTCCAGAATTTTTATGTATATCCATAGTTAAAAAATATATTTTTGGATATTCTTCAAGTACAAATAAAATCTAGAAGAAACTTTGATAAATTAGGTTAAATGGAAAGGTAACATTTCTATGTTTATTTTTTAAAATGATTTCAGAAAGATGGAAGCATATGAATGTTGTCTGTTAATTATTCAGTGATATAGTTCCTGGTTTGCCACGATAAAAATTAGGCGGAAGTAGTAGAGACTGGAGGAGGGGAACTTAGTCCTTCCCATTTATATTCTGCATCTGTCCTTCATAAGATGATCCAAGAAATAATTTCATCTAAACAAATCAGTGAACTTCTCAGGTAAGTGTAGTTTCAAAGCTGGCCTATCCTAACTCTCTTCTCTTCCTCTTTCCAATCAATTTCTACCCCTAAACCACAATTGTAAGGAAATCTGGATAGTCTGATATCGATTATAAGATTTTAAGTCAATCTCTGTAGCTCCCGGGTGACTTAGTCAGTTAAGTGTCCGACTTTGTCTCAGGTCATGATCTCACAGTTCGTGAGTTCGAGCCCTATGTTGGGCTCTGTGCTGACAGCTCAGAGCCTGGAGCTTGCATCAGATTCTGTGTCCCCTGCTCTCTCTGCCCCTCCTCCACTTGAGCTCTGTCTGTCTGTCTCTCTCTCAAAAATAAATAAATAAATAAATAAATAAATAAGAAAAGATTTTAAGTCAATCTCAAAAGTAGGCAAATGACCTTATCAATTTATAGGATAAATATGCACATATAAACATTGTGAAGCTGTTATTTTTTTGACAGTGAAAAAGGTCAATGGGGACAAGTAGGAACAAAAAGAATGAAATATTTGTTGGTCAAAAGGTACAGTGAATGAGCTTATTGATAGTAGTATGTGTGTGTGTGTGTGTGTGTGTGCACGTTGTACTTATTTTCTAATGTAAATTAGAAAAACCTAATGCTTATCTATTAAAGTGTCAAGTATCCCAGAATTTTTCTTCAGTATACAATACAGGTATGTATTACTTCTATGATATTTTTATTTTTCTAACTCACTGTTTTATGCTACCCTTGTGATTATGTTAAGGCAAGCTATAATTACAATTGGAATAGTTATCAATAGTGCCAATAGCCCTTGGAAAATTAGTCATTAAATCTTTATTAAGAGCCATGCTATTAAATTTTATAAATTTAAAAATACAGAAATATTTCTGTAAGCTATGATAATGTCTCTGTGGAAATCAGTAGGCTTAGTGAGAAATTAGCCTATCTGGTGAGAAGCCTTTGAAGAAACTATTGCTCTGAGTGAACTTTCTCTGAACTTACAACATCCCTCTCATGATTTACTCACATCTGAACATTGACATTTGGTCTCTGAAGAGGATATAAAGAATGCTTTTCAATTATGATGTTTTCTGTCTCTTTTCAATCAATCAGTTAACAAATATTTGTTCCCTCACTAATGGTGTGCAAAGCACTTGGTCGGGTGCTTAGGGAAAACAAAATAGTAAAAGCAAAGTTACTGTTGGAGTTAAGCAAAATTATAATGCAGTTGGAGGGCTGTAGTGTCTCTAAACTTAAAAGATGAATAATACTAAAGAGAAATTATGCCGTACAGCCTGTGATTAATGACCCTATCACTGGTGGAAGTTCAAATTGCACCAAGGTCAGAAGAGGGTGAGTTTCTCTCTTTTCGAAGTATTGGTCAGGTTGTAGACATGAAGGAATTTGGAGGGACCTTGAAGACTGGGAAGAAAGCTTTACCTTCTTAGAAGCAAGCCACAAGCTCTGTAACAGATGGGATTGACAGGGTACTTATTAGGATGATATAAATGTATCCTCTAGGGAAATGAGAATCTATCATTTTCACTTCCTAGGCCTTATAATCTGTGCTAATAATCAAAACAGTAGTAGTAGCAATAATAACAGTGAGAAAACTAATTAAGTACCACTGCTGGAGAATTTACCATGTGCTAGACACTATAGTAGGCAGTGTGTTTACAATCTGTGGAGCCACACGTTGGATTAGTAGAAGGAGAACAACTAAGGCAACAAGGCTTAAAACATGGACTTTGGTGTCAAATAGGCCTAAGTTTTACTCATAACTTCCATTTACTGCCTGTGTGACCTTGGTAAAGTTGCTTAACCTCCGAAGTTTCTGTTTCCTCCCCTCTAAAACAAAAATGATGTTAACACCTACCTCATGGTATTAATTTGAAGTGAGATAATACATGTAAAAGCAATTAGCTCAGTGCCAAGGCCAATGTACTTACTTTATGTTAGTGATTGATTTTTTTTTTTTTAATTTTTTTTTTCAACGTTTTTTATTTATTTTTGGGACAGAGAGAGACACAGCATGAGCGGGGGAGGGGCAGAGAGAGAGGGAGACACAGAATCGGAAACAGGCTCCAGGCTCCGAGCCATCAGCCCAGAGCCTGATGCGGGGCTCGAACTCACGGACTCACGGACCGCAAGATCGTGACCTGGCTGAAGTCGGACGCTTAACCGACTGCGCCACCCAGGCGCCCCTGATTTTTTAAATAATCATATGAGGTAACAATTACTATCTCCATAGTACAGATGAGGAAACTAGGAGAGAAATAAGTTGCCCAGGATCGTACAACTAGTAAGGGAAAAATTAGCTTCGAAATTCAGGGCTTTCTGATTCTAGAGATTGTTCTCTCAAACACTACATTATCCTGTGTCCATTTTTCTCATTTATTTAATAAACAAGTTTTGTACTGATTGTGGGCCATGTTCAGGGCTTTCAGCTAGAAATGCAATAGTGAAAAAAACAAAAATTCTCTTTGTTCTCATAGAGGCTACAAATAGCAGATCAAGTCATGACTAGATAGTTAATTAAAAAGTGAGAAAAACATTGGGAAGGAAATCTAATACCATAAGAGATTTTTTAAAAAAATAACCTCATTTAGATTGTGAGATTTAAAAATATTTCCCTGGGAAAGGAAGATCTAAAGGGTAAGACTAAATACGATGATTTACAGATTGTACAGAGCTTGTCTTCTTTTTTTAAGTTTATTTATTTATTTATTTATTTAGAGAAAGAATGAGCAGGGAGGGGCAGAGTGAGAGGGAGAGAGACAATCCCAAGCAAGCTCTGTGCTCACAGTGGGGCTCCATCTTACGAACAGTGAGATCATGACCTGAGCCTAGTGTGAGAGTTGGATGTTTAACCGGTTGAACCACCCAGGTACCCTAATAATTTATATATTGTAATTTATTGTAAATATTATCCATGAGAGAGAAAAGAGTAGCTTGGATAATGGCTGATTGAAAGGGATATGGTATTAAGAGCAGAAGTTTCAAATACATTTGGAGGATCCATTTAAAGGATTTAATGATCAATTAAGTATGGAAGGATGAGAGAAGGGAGGTAATAGGAATGATTCCTAGGCTTCTGGCATATGTCTCTGGAGGATAATGATGCTATACTCTAAGAGCAGGAGAGTGCTAGGGTTTTGAAGGAAGACAATATGTTCAGTCACAGAAGAGCTTGAAATGCTTTCGACATTCGAGTTATGTTGAGTAGGCAGTTACGCGTATGGTATGACCCAGAGGAAAGGTCTAGCTGGAACTACAGAGATGAAAAAAAGGAAGTCATCAGCATATAGATGAGAATTAAGGACATGGATCTAATTTTTTGAAGGAAAAGAAGATATTTTGGCCTTGAGAAATTGCAACATTAAAATAGTGAGGATTAGAAACATGGATATAAATCTGATTAAAAAGAAAACAGAAATATAGTTAGAAAACCAAGAGATGGTGACAACATATAAACCAAGAAAAGAAAAAGAAAATGTCATAGGCAGTAGAAATACTGTGGAAACATCAGACAAGGTGAGGACAGAAAAATATCCATTGAGTTCTGTGACATGAAGGTCAATAGTAGTATCAGTGAGTTTTCACTATAGAAAAGAGAGAGAAAGCTGGTTTGGAGTGGATTGAAGAGTGATGGGCTGAAGTAGAGATGAAACCAGGAACAATTGTTTTTTTGATGTTTGTTTATTCATTTTTGACACAGAGATGAGCGCAAGTGGGGGAAGGGCAGAGAGAGAGGGACAGAGAATCCCAAGCAGGCTCCGTACCATCAGCACAGAGTTTGATGCAGGTCCCTGTCCCACAAGCTGTGTGATCATGACCTGAGCTGAAATCAAGAGCCGGACGCTGAGCCTGAGTCACCCAGGTGCCCCTGAACAATTTTTCTGTAAGCAGAGTATGTGATAAGGTGGAGGCAAATATGGAGTTGAAGGAAAATTTTGTGTAATTTTATATTAGAGAAAGGGATCCATTTGAGAGGAACTGGTTTATAAATAGGAGTTCGAAGGAATAATAATACAAGCATCCTCAGAATAGAAACGCGAATAGATCTCAAAGCACAGATTAAAGGCTGTGCTTTAAAGAGAAGTGGCATCTCTTCTAATATAATAGGAGGGAAAAGATGCTGTTTGTAGGTTTTGTGTTTTGTAAGAGCAAACTGAGGGAGTTCCTGTTGGATGGTTTCGATTTTCTCTGCAAACTACTGTTTTTCTGAAAATAAGCTTGTTTGCCTTTTCGGATTTACAGTAAAGTTACTTTTTTTGGTTACTATATGTGCTCATAAAGAACTGAAGCTACTGTCTGTGGTATTTAAACTATTTTTAATGATTGAACAGTTTACTTATACAAAGTTAGCCTGAAGCCTTAGGGGTAAAGGTTGTATGCTACAATCAATAATAAAGGCCAGATCTAGGTCTGGTTTAATGGAAAGGATCAATACTTTGTAAAAGAGCTTTTGAAAGTAAAAGTTTTACACTGGAAAATAGCTTATTTTTAGCAAAAAAATAATGATAGCTATTATTTTATCTTAGTTTCTTTAAATGCTATATGCATACATATATTTTATATATGTGTGTGCTAATAGATACATAGATATATAAAATACACACTTTCCCTAATTTCTTTTTGTTCATCCTATTTTTTTAATACCTTGTCTTTCACTAGATTCCCTAACCCTTTACAGTTATACCCCATGGCCTGTGTCATAAACAATCATATGTATTCTTCTATATTTTTATTCATTATTCATAAGGAAGATTATAGACATTTCTATTTTAATGAATCATTGTATTATCAGAAAGATGTACTTTTTCATGAATTTAGACTTTTCCCCACTTAATTGTACTTTATGGAAATCTCTCCAAATCAATTGGAATAGTTCTAATTTATTCTCTTTAGTATTTCAGAGTGAGTTTTGTATAATAAATTATTCAGTTATTCTTCTATTGATGGTGATTTAAATTTTGACTGATTTTTTTTTTTTAGCTTCTTTGAAAGAATACTGCTAGGATATCCTTGTTATAAAACATTTTATACTAGTGTCATTTTATATGGATATGATGATTCTCAGGAAAGGGGTCCCTAAAGTGTAATTTTTATTCATTTTTAAAATTTAAAAAAATTTTAAAATATGTAATGTTTGTTTTAATAAATTTTGTCTGGTTGTAAACAAACACAGTGGCAACAATTAACATTTTTATCCATGAGATACAATGGATATGTATGAGAGTCCTTTTATCCTTACATCCCCACCAAACCAAGATGAAACTTTTCAAAGGAAATATTAAGAAAAGTTATCATCTTTAAAGTTGATTATTTAAAATATTTCAAAGAAAAGAGATTGGTAGAGGATTTCTTTTATAAAGTGTAACTGAAATTCGTGTGACTCATCTTCCAAGTAGAGAGCTGGGGGAGTCCCTTCCTCACCTCAGATCAAGAGAGTTACATCAACAGAACTACTAGGAGTAGAGTTTCCAGACAGGATACCCAACTTAAAATTGAATTGCTATTGCAGATGAACAATAAATGATGTTTTAGTAAAAACTATGTTTAAAATATTGCATGGGATATACTTACACTAAAATTATCTGTTGAATATCTGAAACTCAAATTTAATAGAACATCTGTGCTTTAATTTTCTAAATCTGACAGCTCTGACCAGAAGATCTTGATATCCTGAATGAAGGCAAATTGGCCAGGATCTCTCACACATGCCTCGAAATCTAGAGGATAAGAGGTGGGCCAGCAATCTGCTTAGGCTAAGATTAGCAAAAAATGGTTTCCCCCACTTGCCCATATATAGAACATGGGCAAGAAAAACCAGTGTATGTCCTATGCAGCCACACTCCTAGATGGGTGAACTGAACTCGGCAGACAAGAAGCCATAGGTAGGGAACTAATTTCCAGAAGCTGAAGAGAGAATAAGTAAGCACAAAATGTGTATTTTTGTGGGTCAAGGAAACTTCACATATAAGAATGGAATAAGTGAGATTTCTAAAGAATCCATAAGAGTAGCAAGGAGTGAGAAAATCAGCACTGAATCCACCACACCAAAAGAGTGTGAGCCCTCTGAGAGTAAGTAAGAAGTTTCCTGTCCCACTACCTCTGCCTCGTTTTGACTTGGGCAGGTTCAGAAACCTCAGCTGTCAAAATCAGAGAATGAAGGAAAGATAGAAGGAGAGAAGAAAAATTATGTCCCACCCCATTTCAGTAATCTCCACATGGTATGTGAGGGAGAGGATCCAACTTGAATTCAGGCTCAGAATGTGAATTACTACTTGGCATTGGATATTTTTATCAATGAATTGAGACATTTTTTATGACCTAAAATGATTGTGTGATTTTTTAAATTACCTAAAGGTGAAGGGGAAAACATGGAATCATTCCACTTTTCACACCAGACACAAAAAATTCTCTTCCCAAAAGGTACAATTTGAATTGACAGTGGAAAGAGATGTTTGTTCAACATAAAGGTTATATATATTAACAGTCTTTTAAGTTTTATTAGTTCAAAGAGCTTTAAATGTTAATTCTTGGAATGGTTTTAAAACCAATTGAGTTTCAGGAGAAGAATGACAAATGAAATGCTAAAATCCCAGCGGCTGGAGCGAAAGCCATAACCTTAAATGTGTTCACAACCTTACTTCTGGATTCTAAGGGCTGTATATCATCTTGATTTGTGATTTGTCTCTTTTAATTTTGATGATAGGTCTTTCCAAATTGTCTGTAAGCGTCTTACAGGCAGGAGGTCTCCTATCTCTTGTTTCCTTAATGCCCACCATCAGACATACTGCCTCCTGTCCAGTAGGTTGGGTATATACTGTAACTGACTGCTGTCTGTTGCTGGCCCTTGAAGTATGAGAAAGTATAGAAGGTCCAGGTGAATGAAACAGGTAATAAGAACCCATGAACTCAGAAGAGAGGTTGAGCCCTTGGGACAGTTGATGATCTTAGAGAGGAGGTAGGCTGGAGTTTTGGAATAGGCCTTGGGGAGGGTTTGCATCCAGAAGGCTTCTCAGACAGAGTGCAGACTGTGCAAATGGAGGTGTGAGTACATGTTTTGTATTCAGGAAATAAAGAGCAGCTGTCTTTGGATGAAGCTGAGAGGGAGGGCTCCGTGGACTGCTCCTGAGGAAAAAAAGGGAGCACATCACAACAGATTTTAGAAATAGAACATGTAAGAAGTTTGAAATGTATGCTGTTAACTTTTAAGCCTTTTGGGAAAGGGAATGATTTGCACAATGAAGATTTACAAAACATGCCTCAGTACATTCTGAACTAGAAGAGAAAAGACAAGGGGTTAGGAGCAGCTAGAGTTATAGACTTAAAACTCTGGAAGGAGTGGGTAAGGATTTAGATAGAGCAGTGAAGTGAAAGAAAAGAAATTCGTATGGGAAGCTCTCCAAACAAAGGAAGAAGAGACTAATAAAGAGGCAGGAAGAGAGAGAAAGGAAGGCTGGAACAATGGTTTGGAGATGGGGAAAATGAGGACCTCAGTTATAGAAAAAGAAAAAATCCAGAAAGAGGAGATTTAAAGGTGCACGTGGTACATTTGGTTAAATAAAAGCATAAATAAAACATATAGACTTAGAAAATCCTCCTTTGCTTCATGCAAAAGGATTTTGTGAATAAATGTGACTTTATGCTTATGAAAATTTTAAACTCTTCCAAATTCACTTTAAAAAATAAAGATTATTTACTTTTTTAAAGTTAAATACAGATGTCTTTTCCTTCTGTTTTTTTTTTTTTTTTTTTTTTGTACTAATTCTGCTGTTTTTAGTTCTCATTCAAGCAGTCAAAGCAAGACCTTCAGGTACACAGATATTCTCTAAGAGGCTGGATTTTGTTGCAAAAATTTTTTTTAAAATAAAAACCAATATTTTTATATTAACTCTTATTAGAATACTACTAGCCCAAATACTTTGAGAGGCCAATTAGCAGTGACTTTAACAAGACAGAAGATTTATGTTTCTTCCGCATAAAATTCTAAGATGGTACATAATCAGATTGGGAAGAGTTACTTCTCCATCAACAGCACAGATTCCACCCCCAGTTCCAAGGTGACCGCACCAGGTTGCAACTTGTCTTCCAGAACAGAAGGAAGGGAAGACAAGCAGCTTCTTTTTAAGTATGTGACCTGAAAGTTGCGCATGTCCCAAGAGCACCTTGGTCCTATGGTTTGGGAAAGGTTATATCCAGGTGAGCATCCTTTAAAAAAAAAATTAAATGTTTATTTATTTTGAGAGAGAGAGAGAAAGAGCACAATTGGGGGAGGGGCAGAGAAAGAGGGGGACAGAATCTGAAGCAGGCTCCAGGCTCTGAGCTGTCAGCATAGAGTCCAACACCACGCTCAGACTCACAGCTGCAAGATCATGCCCTGAGCCAAAGTCAGATGTTTAACCTACTGAGACACCCAGACACCCCTTGTAGGTGAGCATCCTAACCACAATTTGGGGCAGGAGGGATTTTTTTTTTTTTTAATAAATGAAGAAGGGCAGTCCTATGTAGGAAAATTCAAGTCTGCTTATACTTCAGGTAGTACGCTCTGTCCTATTGATATATATTTGATATATTGATATATATTTATTGATATATATATTGATATATATTGATATACATTTACTATTTTGATATGTATATTGATATTGATATATATTTACTATTTTGGCTTTTCTCTTTCATTCTTTCTCGTTATTTCTTTGTGAGTTATAGATTTTCTTATAAAATTTTTATTTATTAGTATGTATAATAGTGTTAAAAGATAAGCTGAGGCATATTAAAATTTGTAAGAGTTTGGGCAAAAATCATTTCAAATCAAGTAGCGTCCAATCTACCAGATAGAGAGGAAGTCCCAGGGGGCTGTACAAAATGAAAGTATTTTTTTCTAAGCAGAGGGAGCAAGCACAAGGAAGTTATACTAGGCAAAAAGCAGACTGGTAATGGTTACTTTCTTTAAGAAGATGGCAGGGATATTTTAGGCAGTTTACCGAACTAGAGCTGATCAGAAGACTCCTGACTGGCAGGTTTGAGATTCCATTTCTCAGAGAGCTGAAACTACAGTTAGTTAAGCCTCAGTTTGGTCACATGGGTGCTTATACAAACAATTCCATTTCGGGCCGGTTGTTTTTAACAGCGGAAAGATGCCAAGACACTTTAGGATAATAGTTTCTAGGGTAATTATTTGACCAGAAAGTAATATGAAGCCATGGCACTTGTCAAAATAAGAGTGTCTTTAGATTTATTCCAAATGATCACTTTCTATTTGATACCCTAAATGTAATATGTTAATTATAATAGATAATTTCTGCTGCGCGGAAGTGTCCTTTACCCCAAGTGTTATTTACATGAATTAGTAACATCCATTAGAGTTTCATTTTTTCTGGCTGAAGGGGGTGTGTGGCATGTAGTTCTCTGGGGGTTGATGTTTTTAGGAAAAAAAAAAAAAAAAGGAGGGCTGTGAGTACAATAGATATGAGAGAAAGTTATCTGTCATTCTAATCACCATTGACCACACCTGGTCAATAGACTGATCTCAAGCCACTTGAAAAGGGTTGCTCTGATGGAAAGCTAAAGGAGCTGGGTATGTGAATGAACATGTTGGATTCTGGGCGCAGGAAGTGCTGCTTAGAGCCCCAGGTGGTCAGTTGTGACATGATTTCCAGAGAGGTCCATTCTTCCTAACTCTGGCACACATAATGGGATATATCTGTTATCCTGAGGGCTACAAGAAGCAGGAAAGAGAAGTCACAGCGTCTGGAGAGCACAGCAGGGAATGTAGAGAGAGGTGTGTTCAAGCTGAGGGAGGACAAGTGTATTTATTACAGCCTTACACAGGAGTCTCAGAAATGACTGGGTGATGGTGGTGGGACATTTACGGGAAGGTGCTATAATTCCTAAATGAACAAATAGGTGTAGGCTTAAAGCAGGGAACAGCCATAGGTGATTTCCACTGCACCCTAATGTGTGTGCAAAGACAAATGAAGTTTAGGACAGTTTGCTTCTCAAACTTTAATGTACGTATGAATCGTCAAGAGTCCCAGTTAAAAGGTAAACTCTGATTCACTACCTTGGATGGAGCTGAGATTGTGCATTTCTAATAAATTCCCGGGTGATGCTGACACTGCTGTTCCAAAGATGAGACAACTTCCAGCAGCAGCAAGGGTTTAGTAGCAGAGAATTCATCAAAAATTCGTCCTTCTCGTTTCCCAATTCCCATCTCTTTCTCTCCTGGAATCAGAAATGCCTGGATTTCAAAACTGGCTTTGCAACTAACAAATGTCATTGAGGAGTTATTTAACCTGCCTGAAACTTAGTTTCAGTACTCAGATAAGTTTTTGTGAGCAATGTAGTATTTGCTATTTCTGTCGAGCAAATATTTCTGGTTTTCTTCTTAGGTACATGGTTGGATTGCATATTTCTGCTCTTTTGAAGTTAGGTGTGGCCGTAATCTGCTTTGACTAATAAAATACAGGCAAAAATGTTATATGTTACCTGTGTGATTTGCTACCTTCTCTTTTCTCTCTGCCTTGATTACAGGCAACATTCTAGATGTTTCATCATGAGGACCACATAGAGTTCCAGAAACCCTAGCAAATCCTGAGTGGGTATGGACATAAGAATAAATTTTCATTGTTTTAAATCCACTGAGACTGTGGCAGTGTTTGTTATATTGGCAAAGCTGGCTTACACTGACTGATGCAAGCATTAAAAGGAAAAAGCCATATATTTGGTTAATTCACAGATATTCAAATATGCTTCCCCTTCCTTTCTCTTCCTAACTCCTACAATCTAGCTTTCACATTTCTCTGTATTTATATTATAAGAGTAATAAGGTAATTTAAGAAATGGTGGAAACTATATTTATCCTTTTTTAAAAAACCTTTTTAGTTATAAAGTTTTGATTCAAAAATTCAGAACCTGTAGATAAATGAAGCTTGGGATTTGTCTAGAGGCTTCCTTCTCCCCATAATCATGACTAATTTCAATTCAACTGGAACTGTTCTGCAAAAGTCTAATCTGGTGATTTTTGGGTGATATTTAACACTATAACTGATTGAGAAACACAACAACCGATGAAGCAGGCCCACAGAATAGATACTTAGTCACACTGATGGAGATTTCTATTTGTATTATTAAGTTTCATTCCTGAATTTTTTGCTTGCTAGAAGGACAGCATTTTTATTGTTCCTTTGGGCACCGATTTGAATTGAATTGGGCACCAACATGGCAAAGGCTTCTTTCTGTTTTTGAGCTTTAGTTCTTTTAATATTTCATCAACCTTAAAAAGCAGAGTGTTAACCAGCATTTCTTTGACCTTTTTGCTGGGTTATAATTTAAGTGTCTGGTATTTCTTTTTTCTCCTCACCTTTCTTCCGGCTCTGTAATCCATGTGACAGAACAAGAATTACCAGCTAATCAAAATAGAGACAATTTACAAGTAATGTTTAAACCAGTCTTCCTTTGAACTTTCATTGTAATTATTCTCCATCATTTCTCCAGTTCTTTTTTTTTTTTTTCCATTTATATCCTACTTCTATTTTCTAAGGGCAGGATTTTTTTTTCCTTATCTCTCATCATACTTATGTTGTTTTACAAAATGTATTACATCTTTAAAATGTTAATTTATAAGAATTTCTCTTTTCATGAGTCCTTTTATAAAATATGAAATCTGTGATATACAGGTATAATACCTGATAACCATTCACTCATTCATTCATTCATTCATTCATTCAACAAAAATTCCTTGTAGCACTCTATTTGGTTCTGAGTACGTGACATTAAAAAAATACAAAACTTCACCCTTCCTAGAGCATATATTCTAGGTAATTTAAGAAATTGATAGGCAGAAATGGATAATAAAAAAAAATAAAGAAGTGTGCAAGAAAGTAATGCTATAGGAGAAAATAAATCGGGAAAGGAAGCACAAAGTATCCTCAAAAATGGCTTCCACTTAAAATAGGATGGCTTGGGAAGGCCCGATAAAATGGTATTTAAGCAGAAAACTGACTGAGGTAGTGGCAAAAGGTATAGAATATCTTGAGAAGAGTTTTCAGGCAGAGGGAACAACAAGTGTAAATGGCCACACTGTCAATAGGGACTCAGACTGTTGAAGGGTTTGTCAACTTGTCATCTGACTTCCAAGGTTACTCTGGAAATCAGTAATGAGTGGCAGCTGGAAGAGAAAATAGGGTGGAGGGATGCATGGAAGTTTTTATCAGTTAGTCCTAGGGATGGAGAACCTTACTTTTCCTCATTTCATTGACGGAAATTTAAGCATACAACCACATCTGAATATAGTGAAGGCTGAGAAAGACAATTTAGCTTGGTAGTCAGGAAGGAAGGGATAGAGATTTGGTGAGTAGAGAAATAGGCTCTGGATTAGCATAAACTATACTGTACCTAGATCTTTACATTATTATTGCTTTCCATTAGCACCAGAATACTGGATACATCTAATTGGTGGAATTCTCATGAAATAGTATTTTTATGGCCATTCACTTAAAATCACATTATTGAAATAAGTGAAGAGTACTTTGTGATAACAGTGTATTGATAGGCTATGGTTCCCTGCATCGCAAATTATCCATCAGTGGTGTCCTGGCACCCAAATCTTGTTATACTTGGGGTGTCATTCACATGGCTCTGCTCTGCCTATGCCTTAGTGGTAAAGAAAACCTCTTCCAGTTACCCCTTTGTCCCCCATGATTGGAAAGCAGGACATCCAACTTTACTGTCCCACCAAGACCACTCTTGGCTTGAAAGGGGTAACTTTGCAAGATAAATAAAACTACCAGGAGAAAGACTAAATGGATAATGAAGAATGCAAAATGACAAACCTTCACTGAATGTGGGAATGTATGTGTGTGTGTGGATTACATTTTTGCATCTATGTACATATAATATGTAATATACATTACAGAAACAAGTAATACATGATGTGTAATATATGATATGTGTGTGAATATATACATCACATAATTGATTCACAAAATGGAAAAAAAGAACAATGACTCTTATTTAAATTAGCCAGAGTTAATATAGCCAGAGTGGCAAAAGGTATAGAATTTCTCTGGCAAATCATTATTGACTAAAAACCAAAGGAAAAAAATTCTTTGGTATGACCACATTTTTTTTTCAATTACTGTGCTCTTTTGACAGTTATGGGATAGAGACCTCTGAGATTTTATTAAACAGGTCAGGCCCAAGTCCAAATAAACACAGTTCCATTATATGTTAATCTGGTGGGTGTACTGACTTCCATAATTGCTTTCACTACCTTCAGCAGAGTTAAAAGGTAGAGGGAAGATTAAGAGCACAGCTTCTGGGCGCAACTGGGTGGCTCAGTCAGTTAAGCATCTGATTTCAGCTCACGTCATGATCTCAAGGTTCCCGAGTTCGAGCCCTACATCGGGCTGTGTGCTGACAGCTCACAGTCTGGAGCCCGAGTTGGATCCTGTGTCTTCCTCTCTCTCTGCCCCTCCCCCACTCATGCTCTGTCTCTTTCTCTGTCTCTCAAAAATAAATAAAAATATAAACAAACAAACAAAAAACATAGCCTCTGGGACCAGACTGCCTGGGTTTGAACCCTGGTTTCACCATGTTGTAGCTGGTATCAAATGCTTAACCTTCACTTCAGTTTCCTTATTGTGAAAGGGGGATGAAAATAGTATCTGTCTCAAAGTGTTATTGTGAGCATTAAGTGAGTTAATATATATATGAGTAAATATAAGTGAGGTAATATATATATGGAATGACATCTGGGATACAAAAAACTCTATGTAATTGTTAGTGGTTGCTATTAATTCTGGTTTCTTTAAATCTTTGTAACTCCTCTGCATTACCAGTGAGCGTGTAATTGGAATAGCCTTAATAGGAAAAAATGGTATTAACTTATACGATGGACCACATACTTCCCCACCAATTCCACTCCTAGTTATATATCTAAGAAAACTTGCACCTATGAACAGGAGACTAGACGAAAGCATTCATGATAACACTGTTGCTAAAAACAAAACCCAGAAGCCATCTAAATGTCTGTCAACAGGATAATGGATAAGTAAATTGTGGTATATTTGAAATACCACAGAAGACAGCAGTAATGATCCCTAATCTGGGTTTTTCTTCCCTAAATTCATGTCCTTAATTAGTACCTTTGCATGCTGACTCTGGGCTTAGCCATGTGCTTTGGACCATGACACGAAGGCAAATGCGATGCAAGTGAAAGCTTTCCAAGTGCTTCTTCACTGCAGTTTGCTGCTCATGGAAACACTGAAACCGCTGCTATGTGCGTAAGCCCAGACCAACCTGTCAGAGATAAGTGTTCCAGTTAACTCCATCCTCCCGAGCTTACATCAGACATGTAAGAGAACCACCCATCTCCACATGAAACCATGAGCTGAAGGTATGTGCACAGTGAAATCAGCATAAGTCCTGCCTGCCTGAGCTCAGCCTAAGTTGTTGACCCACAGAATTGCCAGCCAAATGTGATTGCTGTTTAAGCCACTAGATTTGGGGATGGTTTGTTACACAGCAAAAACCAACTGGTAAGAGCAGTAAAAAGCGATAAACTACAATTACAGCCAACAACATGATTGAATCACAGTAACATTGTTAATTTTTCACAAAGCAGCTCACAGAGATCTACATGAAGTTTAAAAACCTATTTGTAAAGATTACCAAGCAAAGGTAAATAATGATTGCCTAATAGTTTATATATATGTTAATGATAAGCACAAATTAACCACCATTTCAGAACATAAGAATAACCTTTAACATTTTGGCCTTTCTGACTAGTTTTTTTCCTATGCATATAGAAAAATGCAACAAAAGCATTTATACATTGTTTTTCTTACTTAATATGTCACTAAGTTCTCCAAAAACATAATTAAAGACTACTAATAATCCATCATACCAGAAAATATATTTAATCAGTGTCCTGTTTTTTATATATAGGTTATTTATAAGTTTTTATTGTTAACAATTGCAATGAACAACTTTGTATATGATTTTATGTATGTCTGAGATACTCCTTATAGAATAACTTCTTAAAAGTGTATTTCATCAAAATATGGTAAATATATTTAAAAGTTATTAAATATACTTTCACTAACTGCATTCTAGAACAGGTAAAATTTTATATTTCACCAGAAACGTACGAGACAACATTCCTTGTTAAACAGTTGCAGACATTTGGTATTATTCTATTCATAATCTTTGACGATTTGATAGGTAAAAATGGCATCTTCCTATTATTTTCATTGTCAACTTGCTAGCTAGCTGAACTTACAACTTTGTTCATTAGGCATTTGTATTTTCACATCTCTAAATTATCTTTTCATGTATTTTTCTTTGGACACTTTCTTATGACACTTTACAATACAGTTGATTGGGTTCCACCTTTCTTAATTACAGTCCTATTTTAGTACTGGCTGTAGAAGCCTATAAGCTTCATCACCTCAATCATACTTCAGTGTTTCTACAGTGCTCAGTCACACATTTAAAAGTGATATTTTACTGAGTATTTTGTGGGTGTTTGATAATTCATGTGTTTGCATAGTGAGTTTTATCCCTTAGAAATCCAAGACCACCTTGAAATGGCTCATTTTCACTTTATTCTTAATAGTTACACAGGGCAGAATTATTTCCACACTTAAAGGTGTCCTACGGTACTTGTTCTTGTATATTATGTTTATGTCCTGCACAAATATACAAAGTTGATTAGGCAAAAGCATTTAGAAGAAATGCTTTTGGAAAGAAATTTATTTTTTTCCTACATCAATTCTATCACTTGACCTAAGGGTTTGTCAATTGTGGAATCAAATCACGGTAATCACAGAAGGTATGCCATTTAAAATTTTAAGTGGAGGCACCTGGGTGGCTCAGTCAGTCAAGCATCCAACTCTTTTTTTTTTTATTATTTTTTTTAACGTTTATTCATTTTTGAGACAGAGAGAGACAGAGGATGAACATGGGAGGGGCAGAGAGAGAGGGAGACACAGAATCTGAAACAGGCTCCAGGCTCTGAGCGGTCAGCACAGAGCCTGACGCAGGGCTCGAACTCAGGGCCTGTGAGATCATGACCTGAGCCGAAGTCGGACACTTAACCGACAAAGCCACCCAGGCGCCCCAACCATCCAACTCTTTGATTTTGGTTCCCATCATGATCTCACTGTTCATGAGTTCAAGCCCTGTGATAGATTCCAAGCTGATTGTGTGGAGCCTGCTTGAGATTCTCTCTCTCTCTTTCTCTCTCTCTCTGCCCCTCCTCCCCCCACTCTCTTTCAAAATAAATACATAAACTTAAAACAATAAATAAAAGAAAATTTTAAGTGAATGACCTGTCGTTTCAAGATGGTAGATTAATCACAAAATTAAGGTAAAATGGTATCAATAAACTACATTGATAGCCAAACTCTAACATAATCTGTTTTTATCTTGCAAGTTAAAGAAACTAATAAATGTGAAAGAGCAAGTAGACCAATTCAAAGATCTTTTGTTAGGTTACTTGTCCTGTTTTGTTTCCCACTAACCCTTGTTAAATTTTGTCATTGTTTGGGAAAAGGTAGTTTTCCATGCCAGGCTAAGAGGGAATCAAAGATATATTAGTTAGATACGAATGATGCATTAAAGAAAGAACTAATGAAAATGGAAATAACAGCAAAAGGTAAAAATGCAAGGACATTATATTTTGAGGCTACTGAACCGCAAAGACAACACAATAAGATCAAAATTTTCCAGCGTACTATTAGCTATGTGCCACGTGGCCATAATTTCTCAACTGAGTTTATTTTGAAATCTAACTTTTAAAATCACTTTTGTTTTTTCTTCTGGATAGAACTTTTTTTTTTTTCCTCTGTTAGCTTCGTAAAGGTAGAGTGGGCACACACGATGACATATATGTATGAGTGTTCAGGTAAGAGGCCTCAAGCTCTTGGCTACAGCAAGTCATCCATTAGGTTGGGGAGGCCCATTTTTCATAATATGGATAGGTCTCCTTTGCAAAACGGAGTTTAAACCTGTAGGCAATTGAGAGTGTGTGAAAACAAAACTTTTCATTTTTAGAAAGGCCATCAAATTACTGTTAGAAGACCCAGCCCCCTTCCCTATAAGGCATACGTGTTTCAAAACATTATCCCTAAAGGTTTTATTAAAGACAATATTTTGACTTCCTAGACTACCATTATGTCATTATTCCCATAGTACTGATATGTAGAAATAGTATTAAAATGGATGTAGCTAATCAGGAAATAGACTCTACACATTAAAGTAGTTCTTAAAGATATTAAAGATATTAACTTGACATGTGAAAAACTTATAGCAACATTGTACAGAAGCATAATTAAATACAATTTAGATTTGTCCTCAATCTGCCTATCAAAACTATTTGTTTGAAAATCAGGTCCTTTATATCTCTCTGAATATGCAGCAAGTTCTTTTCAATCAGTAATACAATGGATGATTATCATACTACTCACAAAAACCTTTACTATTCATTAGGATTTTGTTGTAGAGTTAAGGAGCAAATGGAGAAAAGGAATTGCCTTTTGTCAAAAGAATTTACCACGTAGTTTGCTTCAGGAGACTGATTGCTACAGAGAGAAGGGGAAGATAATGTGATTTGTTAATGATAACCAAACAATATTGTGGATAACCTTGTCATTGGTATCTTTCATTAGATTGTCATTATTCAATGCTAAGAATACTTTACACTTCCGTTGTAAGGTCTGAGTCTGACACTCTTCTTTCCTACAGCCCCTCCACCTTTAAATTGAAACAGTCTCTTGTTGGGAATAAGCCGCTGCAATTAAATCGCCAGGAATAAATATTTGCTCGAACACATACAAATACATACAGAAGTTTTCCCTCTGAAAACCTGTAGTGCTCTGACACAGCTGGTTGGTAATTGCCAGTTTGATCTGTGTGGTGAGTGCGGAAGTCGGCATCAGTCATCATTTTCCATTCTGAAAGATTTATAATTTGTATGTTATTGTTTTGTTGGCAAAGGCTTACTCATGAATCTATGGATATCATTTAGCTAGCAAATTAAGTTGGCTCAAAAGAAATGCTTTCTAAAATATAATCTGTGATTTTTTTTTAGTTTGTTTGGAGTTTGAGCCTAGAACAGTCAAATCCAAAGTCACATGATCTTAAGAAATATCTGTTGAGATTTTTAAAAATGTAGATGTTAATATGAGTCACAGGGGCTTGGTCGGTTAAATGTCCAACTTCGGCTCAGGTCATGATCTTGCAGGTTGTGAGTTTGAGCCCCGCGTAGAGCTCTGTGTTGACAGCTCAGAGCCTGGAGCCTGCTTCGGATTCTGTCTCCCTCTCTCTGCCCCTCCCTGACGTACACTCTGTCTCTCTCTGTCTCTCAAAAATGAATAAACATTAAAAAAAAATTAAAAATATGAGTCCCAGATGTCATGGAACAAGAGAGAAGCTGTCTCCACAGTGCCTTACCTGAATTTGTGACCAACAGGTGTTGTTTTACATCACTAATTTTGGGAGTAGTTTACTATTTAGCAATAGATGCAGAATGTTAATTCACTTATATGTATCACTGAGCATATTTTTTGAATTGGAAATATACTTGTTTCTTCTAAAAATTATATTTAGGGGCTCCTAGGTGGCTCAGTTAGTCAAGCATCCGACTCTTGACTTGGGCTCAGGTCATGATCTCACGGTTCCTGAGTTCGAGCCCTGTCAGGCTCTGTGCTAACAACGTGAAGCCTGCTTAGGATTCTCTCTTTCTCCCTCTCTCTCTGTCCCTCCCATGTTGGTGCATACTTGCTCTCTGTCTCTCTCTCTCAAAATAAATAAATAAATAAATAAATAAATAAATAAATACATACATACATAAATAAACAAACAAACTTAAAAATTATAAATAAATAACTAAAAATTATATTTGAAAATATTCAACTAGCCATAAGCACAGCAAAAATATATCAATATATTCTCCAGGTACTCAGCTCAGACTATAATATAAGGTTCAAGATACTGATTATTGTTAATAGCCAAAAAAAATTGTAAAAATAAATGAAAAGTAAAAAGTAAGCACACAAAACCAAAAGAAAAGAAGCAATATCTATATGAATCATAAGATATTGGTGATTACTTCTTACTATGCACCAAATAATGATATTCATTATCTTTATCCTGGCATTATATTTCTTCAACAATCCTTTTTTGCAACAATATGTGTTTAATATGCTGTTTCCAGCATATTAGATATGATTTATATAAAATCCTCTGGGTTGAAAAAGTGTTCAACAAAGTCAAAGTCTCAAACTACTCAAGTCAACTAAAGTAGTTTCAGAAAACAAAAGTAGTTTCAGAAAACACAGTTCTCAGGAAGACAATTTAAAATTTAACTTCAATTTTGGGGCAAAAAAAGCAAAAATAAACTTGTGGTATTACACCAAAATAAAAGGCATCTGTACAGCAAAGGAAACAATCAACAAAACTAAAAGACGGCACACTAGGAGAAGATATTTGCAAATGAGAAACCTGATAAAGAGTTAGTATCCCAAATATATAAAGAACGGATACAACTTAACACCGAAAACCCCACAAATAATCCAAGAAAAAAGGAGCAGAAGACATGAACAGACATTTCTCCAAAGAAGACATACACATGGCCAACAGACACATGAAAAGATGCTCAACATCACTCATCATCAAGGACATACAAATCAAAACCACACTGAGATATCACCTCACACCTGTCAGAATGACTAAAATCAAAACCACAAGAAATAACAAATGTTGGCAAGGATATGGAGGAAAAGGAACCACCATGCACTCATTATCATGATGGGAATGCAAACTGGTGCAGCCACTTTGGAAGACCATATGGAAGTTCCTCAAAAAATTAAAAATAGAACTACCGTATGATCTAGAAATCACACTACTGGGTTTCTACCCTAAGAATATGAAAACACTAATTTGAAGGGATATATGCACCCCTATGTTTATTGCAGCATTATTTACAAAAGCCAAAGTATGGAAGCAGCCCAAGTGTCTATTGGTAGACTATCGATAGATGAATAAAGAACTGGTATGTGTGTTCATATACATATGTATGTTTTTATACATATATACATATGTATATAATGGTACTATATATATATATATATATATATATATATATATATATATATAATGGAATATTATTCAGCCATAAAAAGAATGAAATCTTGCCATTTGCAACAACATAGATGGATCTACAGAGTATAATGCTAAGTGAAATAAGCCAGTCAGAGGAAGACAAATACCATATGCCTTTAATCATATGTGGAACTTAAGGAACTTAAGACACAAAACAAATGAACAAATGGAAAAACAAAAAGAGAGAATGAGAAACCAAACAACAGACTCTTAAATATAGAAAATAAACATAGGGTTACCAGAAGGGAGGTGGGTGGTAGAATAGGTGAAATAGGTAAAGGGATTAAGAGTACACTTACCCTGGTAAACATTGAGTAATGTATGGAATTGTGGAATGGAAATATGGTACATTTGAAACTAGTATAACACTGTATGTTAACTACACTGGAATTAAGAAAATAATTAATAATAAAATTTAATTTTAACTTTAAAATACGTTTTTTAAATTAATACAGTGAAATTCTTCTGGCTTTGCTTATGTGTGGAGTATATGCTGTGTATGGGTGGGGGAGTGGGGAGGTAGGTGTGTGTGGGGGTGTGCAAGATAGGGAAAAGAACTGTAAGTAATGACTCGTAGGTTATTTTGTACATTACCAAATGTCAATAAGCAGCATGGGATCATGTTCTGTTTGTATCATTTATCATTTTATATCTATAGTAATATTCTGAACTTTAGGCTAGGATTTGCATTCCAATTTAGCTCAATGACATCTCTACAAAGTGGTATATTTGTATTGGTTGGGCATTTATGGAGTGGCATAGGACTATATTATGTTAGTTTCCTTGTAGATATTTAACTTTAAAAAAAATCTGCTCTTTGTATTTGCTCTAAGTATTTGGAAAAATGTTACCACAAGGTAAATAATTCTTTCTTTACAGTGAATGAATACACATTCAGATAACATCCCTAAAATATAAAAATAACTTTAAAATTGCTCTAATTAATAGTGCATTACTGGGGCATCTGGGTGGCTCAAAGTGTCGACTCTTGATTTTGGTTCAGGTCATGATCTCACAGTTCTTGAGTTTGAGTCCCGCATTGGGCTCTGTGCTGCAGCTCAGAGCCTGAAGCCTGGTTCAGATTCTGTGTCTCTGTCTCTCTCTGCTCTTCCCCTGCTCTTGCTTGTGGTCTGTCTCTCAAGAATAAACATTAAAAAAAACTGCATTACTCAAACTATATTATAAAATTTATATAGAATTTATTTGAAACAAAGGAAATTATATTGTGTCATTTTATATTATGAAACTTTAAAATGCTATAAATGGTAGTTGAGGTAAAGAGGTCATTCCAAATGCCATAAATTTATTTCAAATTTTGTCTAATAAAAGATATTCTCTTTATAGAACTTATTCCAAATTATTAGCTACAGGTTTGGATCTTTTATCAAAACATAACTGAAATTTGAGGGGTTTTTTATGCACTATAATGTCTACAGCTAAAATTCTTTAAGTTTAAGCATGTTTTCGAAGGCAATAGATATAGCTATTACTGAAATAAAATCTTACTAACCTATGCTATCAATAACAACTTTAGTGACATTTTAGAATATTGAGAATTTATTCAAATTGTGTGAAAATAAAGTATTCTAAATGAAATTTTTAACCAATGTGACTAGACATGCCTGTAACTTATGATCTTTTGAAAAAAAAATAATAGAGCAAAAATGCTTATGAAAATAAATTCAGGTATGTTGTGTATTTGAAAATATTGAAAAGCTGAATGCCATTATCATTGTATTTTGGTATGAAAATTTTATAAAAGTAATATAGTCACTAGAAAAGAATTTGAAAAGCAATCAAGGTTCCAAATAATATCCATAATTCCACTGCTATGGTATGTTGTTATATTTCAACTTAGATATTTTTTCTGCAGATAGATAGATAGATTGATTGATTGATATGGTATTATTTAAATGATTCCAGTTCTTAAGCTGGAATTATACTGTATGTTTAATTCCACCGAATTTTTTATTCCACTGAAAATTATGTCTTTTGTACTTTTCTGTGTCACTGCAGTCTTTATAATGACTTTTAAAGGCTGGGTTTGAGGTTAGGTTTTGGTTTCTGATTTCTATCACTCATCTTGTTGCCCCTTCTATATCCCCTACAAAGCCAATAAACACAAAAGGATCATTTAAAAAATGTGAAACAAAGTACTGATCCTATTAAGAGACAGCTGATAACAACTTCAAGGCACTAACATTGAAGAATGAGGTTTTTTCTTAAGGAACATGAGAACTCTGCTACCTGTAATTCTTTATCTGTCAAGTTTTAGAAAGGAAAACAGAGTTCTTGCCAGATACTTTGATAGATGAAGTTTAATATGAGGAACTAGTTCCAAAATGTTAAGAGACCTTAAATGCCAAATAGTGAATAGTGTATCAATTCAGAGATTAGCAATAATAGGAAACACCCATAATCTTTCAAGATAGAGGAGCAAAGGATATCATCTTAATTCCAGTGCAGAAACTGCAGCTACCACAAACATTGCTTAGTGGGGTCTGGACCCCACAAAGAAGACAAAACAACTTGTAGACAATCACAGGGAACAGAGAGATCTGGAAGACGTATCTTGGCTTCTTCCTTCTTCCCACCACTCAGTCTTCTCCAGGAACTCCCAATTTTGAATATATTAAGAAGTCAGATCACCTTGATGAGGAGGACTGTGTTCTTCACCTGGAAGTAGGACCCTGAAGTTCGGAGTCTTCAGTACTCCTGCCTTTATCTAACTTGTACTGTCTGTCATTAAATTTTCCTAGTGGACTAGAAGTAGTAGAGTTGCCCTAAAGAATATTTTGGGTTTCAGATATAATCTTCCTTCTTGTCCCACTGTATAGCAACAACCTATTTCTCCTTGGTAATAGAATTACTCACAGGATTAATTACTGTAACTTCACAATAGTTCATTTTTCTTTCATACTGCTGTCATGTAGCCAGGGGAGTCCAAAATGATTGTGTCAACTTCAATGTAATGGAAACATTGTTATGACCCACTGGTGAAAGCCTTCCTTGCTTGAGAACTAAGATTTTGTACCAGCAGAGTTCGGGGTTACAGAGATGAAAATCTAGAACCTTTCAAGGGAATTAATAGGTACAGTTGTCATAGAAGCCACTCCTACTTCTAGCCCATGATTCAAAGAACTTTGTGTTCTGCCTATGAGAGAAACTGCACCATTGGTTTCTTGATGAATCAAAGTATATATTGCATCCAATAGGACAGCACTCCAATTCTGCAGTGTTTTCTTTTAGCTGACACTGTCACAGTTTTGAGAAAAGTATTATATTTTTCTATCAGGTCACTTGTCTTTTGGCAATGAGATATTAGGTAAGATCAGTGAATTCTACAGTCTTAAAACCTTTACCACATTTCTTGTGTAGAAGCGATATTCATGTAGTAACTATGATGGTAAATAAAGCATTCTGTAAGTCCATGAGTGGTGATGGCAGCAGAAACGTGGAAGGCAACAAAGGCAAATCTGTACCCAGAATAGGTGTTTTTCTAGGGAGGACATATTATCAGTCCCCCTGCAGAAAACAAGTTTTCAAAGTTAGCAAGCTGCTGTCAGGCAGTTGGCTCGTGCCCCTGGGAAATAATGTAGAGGGTAGCAGGTTTTGACTTCTGCTTTTGGCAAGCTATATACTCAGCAGTGGTAGTAGATGAATCAGCTTTGGTGAGAAGTTCATGATGTGGAGCCCATTCATAATATCTTTTCTGCTGCATTACTATTTTGTGTTTGGCCTACTGAGCAAGGTGACCGGAAACAAGATTGACTGGATGTTCCTTATTGAGAGCCTACTCAGCAGTGGATGTTGTTTAGATATCAGGTGTGTATGAATAAGCATAGCTCAATTTTGATCATTTTTCTTTCCAGGCAAAAATTACATCCAGATTTATACTTAAAATCTCTCTATGGGGTTGGGGGAAGTGAGGCTTTTCCTCTGCTATTGTTTTTCTGAATCACCCCTGAGCTGGGATGTAAGTCAGTAGTATACCACTTTAAGCTGGTGCCATCTTATTTATGTGGCAAAGACATTTGTAGAGCAAGTCATCTTTTTCTCTCACTGGTCATAGGGAACTCCCATGAGGCCACAGAAGTGGGTTTAAAGGTGTCAGCAATGCAGTGAGAATACGTACCACAGGAATCTGAGTGACCTGCTCATGCCAATTACTTGTACCTTTCAGACCTGCACACCCCATATATACTATCTGTTTGTTAGGTTGTGGCTACACATGACCAACCTTATGGATTAATGGATGTGACAACTACCACTTCAGTGTAGACAGCACAGTTTCATGTCATTTGGTGTTCTAAGGATAAGTGTTCAGTCTTTACTAAAGACCCAATACCAACCCAGAAGCTATTTCTCAAAAGGAGTATTCAATTTTGGACTATTAAAAATAGGGTTTCTAGGCACATTCTCTTGCATGTCTTTTGGTAAATGCATTTCTATTGAGTACCTTTCTAGTGGTAGAATTAATGGGTATTTGAATACACATATAAGCAGCTTTAGTCCTTTTACTGTTTTTAACACTCCAAAAATGTGACAGATGTTTGTTCTCATGTGCCGGAAGCTGAGCTATCCAACCAGCCTGATGGCAGGGCCCAGGCGGTGGACGGATCGGGACTGCAGGGCGGCCTACAGACAGTGAAGCTTCTTGTACTCCTGCTTTTATGTAATTTGGCCTTAATAAAAGTATCTGGGGAATTGTCTGTTAGGGAATTGCCCTCGACAGGCCCCCTGGGAAAAGAACTACTGGGAAAGAAAATAAGGTTCCACAAGGAAATTGTGCGGCCCTACATTTAGCCCTTGCCACCCCCTATAAAAACTCCTCTACCTAAAGGAAGGATAGCTTCATACATTTGCCAGCAAAGGAGGAATAAATGGATTTAAAAGCCCCACTCCGGCAACAAAGGAGTGTATCTATGGGCACAAATTACTCCAACCCCTAAGCCCACTTGGCCCCCAGGAGGCATTCCAGATGATGACTGAACCTAGTCGGTTAAAGTACAAAATGGTTCATTAGTTCCTGGGTGCATTTTCTCTCGAGAATGTATAAGGCATGGATTCCCAAGGCCCTCTTGGCCCCCTCCTGGCATCTTGGACCGAAGCGAACACTTTTGTTCCTCAAGCCACAAGTGGTTCAGGGAAACAACTAAGAGGTCATGTCCCTGTAACTGTTCCACTTGAGGTGTTGAGAGATAGATGACCTTTCATGAAAACAGCAAAGCAAATGCTCTATAGATTATAGATAAATGTAGATACATAATGAAAATAATGTAAGAAATTAATCAATAAGCAAAGGGCAGGAGGGAATGTTATGAGAAAATAACCATGTTATTCCTTAAAGGATGATTACACATAGGAACATTTTTAGAATTAGGTAATGCCAGAAAACATAGATGACGTACACTACAAAGAAATTGCTAACAAATATATAATGCCACGTTTGCCACAATAAAGCGGCCAGTTCAACACACTGCTGTTGTCTGTGTCCATTTTTATTTTTGTTTTGTTTTATTTTTTTTATTTTCACTTTTTCACCAATGCCGTTCATCGTTCAGGAACCCCTGGACCTGCTGGAGCTGGACTGCGGCACTTATGTCCACTTTTCTTTGACCTTTGATATTGTTGCAGTTTGTACTTTCCAAAGATGGAACACAGCAATACCTCCCACGCCCTGTGCGCTCTACTATATGACTTTGTCACCTTCCCATCCAAACAGTGGCAATCTACATCCCTTCCTGTTGGATTTGGCAGACTTGTGACTATTTCCAAATAAAGAATGGCAAAAATGTAACTATGTGAGTTCTGAGACTAGAGATCAAAGGATGTTCTGCCTTATCTGCTGAACCACTTGAGTTTTCATTTTGAGCCTCCATGCGAGGAGTCCAACTACCTTGAAGTTGCCATGCTATGAAGCAACCCAGGCCATATGAAGAAGCCACACATGGGGTTAACAGAAAGCACCAGCTGAGGTCTTAGTCAAGAGTCAGACTGGTAAGGGGCGCCCAGGTGGCTCAGTCAGTTGAGCGTCCGACTGGCTCAGGTCATGATCTCATGGTTTGTGAGTTCGAACCCCGTGTCAGGCTCTGTGCTGACAGCTCTGAGCCTGCAGCCTGCTCTGGATTCTGTGTCTCCTTCTTTCTCTGCTCCTCCCCCACTTGTACTCTGTACCTCAAAAATAAATAAATGTAAAAAAAAAATTAAAAAAAAAAAGAGTCAGACTGGTAATAGAGACTTCCAGATAATCCCAGCCTCTGGTTGATGAGCCACAGATACATCAATGACTGGGGAGTTTTATGCCTCTAACTTTAGAGATTATTTGTTATATATCAATAATAACTGGAATAATAATTTAATTTAAAATTTGTTAATCCTTTATTGATTTCATTTTAGGTATGAGATAGTTATATATTCTTTTTTTGTTGAAAAAAAAATATAAGCTCACAGGCCCCAACTGGCATCACTTAGGTTAAAGCCCTTGTCAATAAGCCAAGACTTAATATCTAACCTAACTGCAGTTTTGTCTCCCCAGAAATGTAAACTTTGGCCCTGGAAAATTTACTGATAGACCTCTTCTGTTCCCTTTAGGAATGTGACCTTGCTGGGGCACCTGGGTGGCTCAGCTGGTTAAGCACCTGACTCTTCCTTTCGATTCAGGTCATGATCTCACCATTTGTGAGTTTGAGCTCCACATTGGGCTCTGTGCTGCAGTGCAGGCCTTGCTTGGGATTTTCTGTCTCCCTCCCTCTCTCTCTCTTAAAAATAAACAAACATTGAAGAAAAAAAGGAGTGTGACCTTGCTTAAAACAGTGGATTTTTTGCAAATTATTTCCTTTTATCCATTTCCTCTGTATCTGTAAAAACGCTTCCTGTTCTGTATCCATTTTGAAGCTCCCCTCTGCTTGCTAGAGAGGAAACTGCTCAACTCATGAATCAATTAATAAAGCCAAGTAGATCCACTGGGTTGAATTTTTGTTATCTAATATATTCCATGTAATTATATCACTAATCTTGATTATTGAAAACAATTTCTTATAATAAATTTTGATTTTTAATCCCTCCTTTCAACTATAGTACATCCTATAAGATCTATTACTGTATTTTCTGTACTATTCCATTAATCATTTATCTGTCTATATGTATGCTAGTACCATAATGTAAAATTATGTAACATTTATTATATGTTTTAAGCTAAAAAATTCACCTTTGTTATTTCCTTATTTATTTTTTGTTATTTTCATCATTTTCATCCAAGTGAACAGGATACCTCATTTTTTTGACCAATAAATTTCGATTTCCAGAATGTCAGAAATATTTCATTTACTTTAATGAAGCATTAGAGCTGTGAGCTTTAAAGATAATTTTTGAATAAGTCATGAATCTAAGAATAACATGATATATTCTGTTAGTCTAGGGCATGCAGTATTCTGCCTATTTTATATTATTGTACAGAATTAGAGAATTGCAAGAATTATATTAGGGGACCTCCCAGGTTCTTTGCAGCTATATAATCCCAAATTGATATAAAGTGAATTTTTCTGCCACAATTCACAGCTACACACTCACATTGGAAAATTGTAAAATGGGAATAAGATCACTCTAAATTTGCAAATGTTTGGAAGATCCTCAGTCCTGGGCCTTGCTTCTAGCAGTGCTTGCTCTATTATGCTTTTTTGCACCCTTGTGATTTTCAAAATTTTGTGAAAACAAGACTAAGGGAGACAGTAGGTCATTAAATCAGATAGTGGAGGGTCCCTTTCAATGACATTTATTTGCTTTTAGTTTTCATCTCTACACTGCTGTAAAAAATGCCTACATTTATTCTTTTAACTGGTTGGTGATCTGATTATCACAGTCAGGTATTTGGTTTTGTATTACTTTTAATTTCTGGAATATGTCATTCACAACTTTGCAGTCAAAAGTACCAATTCACATGGTATGTGAAGGGGAAGGATTCTATAATGATCTATGAATTCTTCATTCCTATTGTGCAGTTAATTTATATCATAGAAATCATGGGTTTTTCGGTTCACTGTCCATTTACACTCAGGGTGAAAGCATAAAGGTCAGCAAGGAATAGTTAATGACCAGGGAAGTTGCAAACTAAGGGAATTTAGGAAGTGTGAAATTGTACATTTTCATCTTTTCATCCTGCCTGAGAAAATTTACATTCTGTTAAGTCTGATATTTAAAAAACATATCAAGGTTTGGCAAAATGCTCAAATTTCCCAATACATGAAGTATGACAAGCTCCCAAGTAGACTTTGGCCTAGCACTTTTTTTTTTAGCATAAAGAAACATATAATTCACAGGAATCAGCCAAGACAGTACAAACATTGGATGATTGAGAGCTTCTGAATATATAAAGTTCAGCATTTCCCCAATTGGGTTTAAACAGGCTTCCCTTAGGAACAGTTTCTGCCATAGAGTATTTATTACCTTGAATAATGTGACAGAAAGAAATGGAACAAAGGAAATTATTTTTACTAAATAAAAGCAGCCATCAGCTCTCAAAAGATAAACTATTCCGATTTTAAGAAGAATACAGTTCACTGGAAAAACCGGGTGTCTTTATGATAATTTGGAGAAGCAGCTTTTATTTGGACTGTGTACAGCATGCGCACACATTCGGTTTTAGAGCTCAGGCATCCACACCTAGATGTCTAAAAATTGTCAAAATCTACAAAATGGTCATACTTTTGTTAGTTCTGTCCGAACAAGTGGGAGGCCAAACTCCCCAAAGGCAGCTTCTTGGCACAAAAAGGAATTACGTATGAGTGGTTTGTAGAGAAACCAAGGCAGAGATGAAAGGTCTGTGGACCCAGGGGGCCTGTAGAAGCTGTCAGGATTCACCATGCTCTCATAACACCGGAAGTCTACATCACCATCATTAAGCTTCCAGGAAAATCATCTGCTGGCTTTCTCACTGGGAGGGGCTACTTGTTTTACCCTAACCCTTAAATCTGCAAGTGGCTGAAGATCACTATTCTCTGAAGGAAAAGGAGGTAACAAAGAAGAGCTATTTTTTTTAGAAGCTAATGTGAAAATGAGAAACCTTGTTGAAAATCGTTTCCCTGTATCTAACCCATCTTTTCTCCTAATGGAAATTATGTTCCGTGTTCAAAACCCCAAATAGATTTATTGGATTTGTTTCTCAAGGAAAAGTTGAAAGTTTGTAGGGTAAGATGGAAAGCAAATATAGATGCAAAATAAAATTAAGAAAATGAATACTAATAGATTTAAGTGTCTCTATCACTTGTCTAAAATATCAAATACCTTCTTTTTTATGCTCTAAAATCATCCCTAAGATATTAAATTCTCTTCTACTTTAAGACAACTATTTCCTTATTGTTCAAAATAAAATTGGAGGCTTATCATATATATATGTATATATATGTGTGTGTATACACACACACACACACACACACACACACACATATGTATATATATTACATTATCACTTGGAAAAATTCACTTTTATTTTCAAGTTCTTACTTGCACTAGGCGTCAAGAGAAGTGTGACTTTGTGATCGAGAATCTCTGGTTGATTTTGAGGGCATACAATTTTGATTGTAAAATCAGTGTTTAAATAGGCTGACTCTCCACTATGCAGCCATCACTGCTTTTATGGCTTCTGAGTATATTATATTGCTTATAGAAATGAAATGTTCAAAGGCAACAAGAGATAATGTATTAGAAGCCACGTAAATCAGCATATGCGTATCAATTTCCAATGTGATTTCAGATTATTGCTGTGAAATTCTATGCAATTTCTCATAATAGGTATCTGTGGAAGTCAACATTCATACAATAAATTATTCAGGAATGCTAAAAATTATTATGCACTTAGACAAATAACCAGTAAAATTCCAGACACCAGAGAAAGCAATAGTAATCAGTGTCGCTTATGACATCATCTCCCTCATGGAGATATTCACAGCTTCTCGGTTCATTGAATAAACTCTTTGGGGTTTAGCTTCATTAACATAAGTTGTCATAAGAGCACTTATCTCAACCTAAATTGGAAAAATGGAAATGCTCAAATTAAACTCATATTTAACATATGAAACTTCTAGACAACACTCCCTTGACAGTGAGTATAATTCAAATATATTATATATTTTTATGTTTAGTAAAGCTTTCAGCTATCTGTCCTACACACTTGAAAATGAATCATTTTATCCGTGCCCCTGCAATTTAAATGATGCCGTGAAGAGTAAACCTTATGTTTTCTGTCTCTCAGTGAAATGCAATTTCATTTATTGGTCAAGAGGCTCATTAGAATACTCCTTCCCAAAAGCTTCCTTTTATGGTGGAAGAAAAATAAATTACATAATTTAGTGTTTATTTGTTTGAATTGAATGTTTATTTTTTATAAGATAAATCATACTGTAACTTGCATTTACCTATTTCGAAAGCACAATTTTATTTCACCAGTGTGTGGCTCCATCTCCACCAGCTCCAGCCCTCATTGACTCCATTAAGTCTTGGGCAGGAATCACCACTTGTCTAGGGCAGGGCTGCCTCCCAGGGGCAGGTGCCCCGGTACGGTGGCAGTCTTCTTCATAGTTGCCTGCTTTCTCTCTTACCTTCTTCCCCTTTGTGATTCAGCCTGCATCATCCTTTCAGGTGGAGTCAAAAGGAAGCGCCTTTGATGCCAGGTACAGTGTTAGTCATTAAAGTAACTATTTTCAAAGAGAGACTGCTTATCTCCATGGGGTTATAACAGATACCTTGAGCAACATTTTTTCTTAGATCCATAAACCTGGATACAGCCCATTGTCTTCGGGTCCCTGCAGCTATAATAGTTGTGGTTCTGAGACAATGAAAACCCTGAGAAAAACATTTGAGAACTATATACTTGGAACAATCTCTGTGTTATTATACGTATGTTATCTCTCTACATAGAATGGCCACGGTCTACACTGACATGTCTAGAGGATACATTTGCTAACAGCACGATGCTGTTATTTCAGTATATAGTCCTCATGATCCCATTTTTGGGAAGAAAAAAATGCCATGAGGGGGATTAATTTGTTTGTATCTGCTATACTGAAAAGACTGTATAGTTCGATCTTTATATTTAAGTTTGTTGGAATGATATATTTACAAAAATATGTTAATATTAAATATTAGTGGGCAAAAAACCTTTAATTTGATTTGGGTTATTAAATATAATAATATTCTTGAGTCATAAGATATTAGGACAACAAAACATCAACCATAAAGCTCAAACCATTAATGAGTGTCTGAATTGGGAGAGAATAATAAGGATGTTCATGAGTGACGATTCTATTCACGCTTTTGTTACTGATGTAAACAATCTGTTTTCATTAAAATGCACCAATTTGATCAAGTTCACTAGCAGCCCCCCAAAAAAATGCTTCTGATCTATGCAGGTGTTTTAGAATTTCACAACCTTGCATTTCACAGAACAAAGCTTATCTAGCCACTGCTTCCAAACCCTGACCTTTGTAACGAACATATAAGTTATACTCTCACAAAGATTTATCTTTTAAAATAGACATGTAGATTGGATCCTGACTAATAAATTTGCTAATTGTTTTACTCTAGTGCAGCTATTAGTTGGGATTAAATATTTAGCAGCTCCATCTTTTTAAGACTCTTTGCTAATGCTTCTAAAGCGACATCAGTGATGTCATGGATTGCTTTTGGTAAGGAAGGAACTCACGGAGTCACTCAGGGTTCTATTATATAACCAGTGGGATGTGGAGATAGGGGAAAACATTAGCTCTTTCATTGAATGAAGGGTGGGGAGGAGAATGCTTGCTCTGTTAGGGAAAATATTACAGCAAGTTTAAAAGAAGGTCGCTGTTGGAGTATGAGTATATTAAGTAAACACATTTCTGTATGTTGTCCTGAAATAAATTATTTTTGCATAATAAAACACAAAAACTTCACTAGCAATTTATAAGTAGCAATTGTGATCAAATAAAATTCCAATATAGATTAAACCCTGTGTCTCATTTAGTTAACTGTGATGGCAAGATCATAGAACGTTGCAGATGGCATGCTTTTGTATGAAGCACACTTTTGGAAAAAGCTCCCCTCCTCCTCCAAAAAAAGTGTATAATGTTTATTAACGCTTTTTAAAGAACTGGGTAAAGTGTAAATTTTATATGGACACTGTAATACTATAGAGTCATTTGAAATACCTGATGTCTGATTCTTGCAAGCTCTTTTCTAACAGAAACAAAGTTTACAGTGCCTTTACCTGTTTTGTTCTGAGGAAAACATTTAGGTTTACCTTGCTATTTAAGAAGAGAAGAAAAATATTTCAATTTTCTGCCAAATGACAAAACTGGGAATATGCTACTTGTATTCTCTGAGAAGTGAGACTATTTTCATATGGTCTGTGTTTCCTTCAGAGATGCATCAAGACTTTGACATTACACACAATTTAAAAGTGTCTCTTAATGGACTACAGTGAGAGTTTTCATTCCTATTCATTGCTTATGGAGTACTATAATGACGTAAGGTTAACAATCAGTCTGTGTGGGTGATGTCACCAATGTGCATTTTCCCAGGGAAAGATTTGGGCAAACTGGCTGATTCATTTCAGTTATTTGGTTTGTATTGTGTTGTCTTGTATCTTGCATCTTTAAATGGATGATTGATAAAGAGGAAGCTGAGTCACAACTACAACAGATGGAAGCTTTATGAATTCACATCATACTTGTGAGTGGGAGATCGTAAAGACCTTTCACCCCTCTTGCAGACCCATGAGAATAAAGTAATTGTTCCTGGAATTTGGGAGGCTATTGATTGAAAGCTCTGTGATATCTCCCCAGGTGCAAAAAGACTGAAAAGGCACACAGAGAGTAAGCTTGTGCCTTATCACTTTGCTTTGCAAAGTGACTCAGAACTGGGAAGAGGAGCATTGTTTTCCCCATTTAGATTGATAGAGATTTTCAATCTTTTGCTACTTTTATTTTTAGATTTTTACCAAATGAGGACTTTAGAGAGTGCTGATGTCTATAAAAATAAAATGGGGTTATTTTCTTATGGGAATTACACCTTAAAACAACTTGCTAATTCAAGTACATATAATGCGGTGACTCCTCTGATGAAAAAAAAATCTTCCTTAGTCCCAGACAGAAGGGTTGACTCATTATTTGATGCAGTCCTCTGATGCTGCAAAAATGCTATCTCAGATCATTTAGAATGGAAAATCCGTGAACAGCTATGGTCTTAAATACGGAAACTCCAGTCTGATGAGGTGTTATAAAACTAGGTTGTGTTTTTAAAGTGCATTTTAATAAACTGGCTAAATAATTTCCTTTGATTAACGTCCGGTGAAAAAGTTCAAATAAACATTCTTTGACGTGGCTCTTAAAGCAGGCAATACAGCAAAGTGATAAAAAAGCAGCACCAGTGAGAAAGAGTAAAAGGGGATTCTCATTTACACAGCTGATCCTTGAACAACATGGGCTTGAACTGCACCCATCCACTTACAGAATTTTTCTATAGTACAGTACCATGAATGCATTTGTCCTGGTAGCATTTTCTTTTTTATAGCTTACTGTTATTATAAGAACGCAGTATATAATACACGGAGCATACAAAATAATGTGTTAATCTACTGTTTATGTTATTACTAAGGTGTTCAGTCAACAGTAGGCTGTTAGCAATTCAGCGTTGGGGGAATCAAAAGTTATACATGGATTTTTGATTGAATGGGAGTTGACATCTCTAATCTCCATATTTTCAAGGGTCAGCTGTATAAAAGAATAGAATTTTCTAAGTGCCCAATTAGACATACAATTAAACTGTTTTAGATTTGTTCTCACTTAATACTTGAAAATCTCTGACAAAGGCAGAAATGTAGATGAATCCCACTCTGACAGGCAACACTGTTGATAAAACTTTGCTGATAAAGTATGGGCATTTTCTATGGAACACAAATCCTTAAAAAAGCAAATACTTAGTATCTACAATTTGGGTTCTCTGCATCTGATAAGAAACTGAAGCACTTGGCAATTGAACACTATTTGTGGTGAAATTTGGGATGTTTGATGCCTCAAATGTAAACCTGTTGGAGACAATCTAATACGCTCAGATAGTGAAGGAAATCAGCAAGCCTGGGTGGCTCATTTGGTTGAGCCTCGGACTCTTGGTTTCAGCTTAGGTCATGATCTCCAAGTTTGTGGGGTCCAGACCCATGTCAGGCTCTGCTCTAACAGTGTGAAGACTCCTTGGAGTTCTTTCTCTCCCTCTCTCTCTGCCCCACCTTCCCTCTCTCTCTTTTCTCTCTCTCTCTCAAAATAAATAAACTTAAAAAAAATGAAAGTGAAAGAAGTGTTCAAAAGTGGATTTAAGTGCTCTAACCAAGCATCAGTAGAATCCCTTCAGCTTCTTTATGGAAAGAATGACTGATTTTGACATGTAGGATGCACACATGTTTACTTTTAATCTGTGAATTCCCAAAGCAACAGAAGCAGGAAAAAAATCCCAGGAAGGCATATCCTCTGGATCTCCCTCCTTGACACATAATTTCTAGGTCTTGATATGGTTGCGTCGATGAAACGTTGGGTATGTAATAAGTGAAAATGAAGGCCATCCTACTGACTGACTTTCAAACAAGCTTAGATTGGCTGTATGTTCACAAATCAATGATTTTCTCATTGAAAGATAACACATTTTGGTAATGCTGGAGAAGTTAGATGCTAGACAGGTCACTGTAGGTGGTTAAGGAAAGCTATAGCAGTTATCAGAACAGCAATTATTCCTAGGCGAGCTTGGTTTGATAGACGGTGTAACAGTCTTGCTGGGCTCTAATTTCTTTTCTATTTAATTATGCCTATCAGTGATTAGAAGAAAGTGTTGGTGAAAAGCAAGGGTTGGAGAAAAAGTTCTGAGGCTGTCATTCTATGGCAATAAAACATCCAAGTCAAAAATCATCAGGCAGTCTTGTCCACAGGGTGCCAAATAAGCTGTTTCAAGGTTATGCAAAGCCAAAAATTGATTGTTCATGAATGCTTAATGTGAAGCTGTGCACATCCACAAGGCAATCTGAGAAATAATCATTTAATAAAAAATTAGGTAGCTTAAGAAAAATCTGTGAAATACAATCAGTAAATTAGTAACTAAATACTTTTGGGAAATTATTTCCTTTACTGTGTGGGTCTGTAGACACAGCCCAGATATAACTCAAATCTTCTCATTTGTATCTAGTTAAGAAAAATCACATAACAAATTTCCAATTAATCATGACTAGAAAGCAGGATAGAGGTTTGCTCAATCCCTGGACAACCATGGCCTGCTTCAGGACGGTTATGAAGATGTTTCTTTTCTTCTTCTTCTTCTTCTTTTTTTTTTTTTATGTTTATTTATTTTTGAGAGTGAGAGAGCTCATGTGCCCACATGAATGGGGTAGGGGCAGAGGGGGATGGACAGAGGATCTGAAGCAGGCTCTGGGCTGACTTCAGCTAGCCCGATATAAGGTTCAAACTCATGAACCATGAGATCATGATCTGAGCCAAAGGTGGATGGTCAACTGACAGAGCAACCTGGGTACCCCTCTTCTTCCCTTTTAATACTAACATTAAATATTAATGTACTAATTTTATACATAAAAATATCCAGCTTCCTGATCATTCTTTTATATATCCTCTTTTCTCACTTGCTTTAATCCCGCTGCAACCCATTGTGAGTCACACAGCATCATCTCTCAACTTCTCTCTGTTATCAGCCACACCGCTTGACCCCATCCTTCCTTTCTAACACAGACACTGTAGTACTGTCCATCACACCAACTACTCCTTGCCTATAAGATTCTAAATGTGATTGCCCCATTGTCCTTCCATCCAGCCAGGACTGCAGAACCCAGATAACTGAGATATGTCCAATCATTTCTTCTCTGTATTCAGAAGAGTATTTACTGATAAGGAAAATGTTGTAATCAAATGGAAAGTTGCTGTTATAATTTTGTGTTCTCCAATTTTATTCAGCCCCTCAACTGTACCCAGAAATTTACCTTCCATTACTTAGTAGATATTTCAAGATTCTCTTTCAATACTCAATTTTTTTTACACTTCTCATCTCCCTAACTTCCTCATTATTCTTTTCAGATATCTTTTTAAAAAAAAATGTTTTTTTTATTTTTGAAAGAGAGAGAGAGAGTGTGTGAGCTGGGCAGGGGCAAAGAGAGAGAGAGAGAGAGAGACAGACAGAATCCGAAGCAGGCTCCAGGCTCTGAGCTGTCAGCACAGAACCCGACACAGGGCTCACAGACCGTGAGCTGAAGTTGGATGCTTCACATGACCTGAGCTGAAGTTGGATGCTTAACAGACTGAGCCAGGTGCCCCTCTTTTCAGATGTCTTTACCTCTTATGTCATAGCGAAAGGGAAATCTCCTTCAACTTTCTGTGGCATCTTAGAGCAACGTCAACATCCACACTTTCTGTCCTCATAGGAGGGGTCTCATCTTCCATTAGCACTGAAATACCTTGAAATAAACAATGCACAATACCACCACTGCCAACAATGATAGTTTTTAAAATCCTCAACAAGTCTACATTGTCCAATAGCTACTGATTTCTTTTTCCCCTTTACAGAAAAACATTTGAAAAAGATATGTATACTCTTTTTCCATTTCCTTGCCATTTCCTCACTCCTCACCCTGCTGTGAAGTGGCTTCCACTGCTCATATTTCACTGAAACTGCTTTTTCCAATGTCATCAGAGAACTACTAATTGATAAATATAAATGGCAGCTTTTAATTTTCTTCCTTGAGCTCTGTGCATCATTTGACTCTGTGAAACCTTCTCCAATTCATATAATATTCTCAGTTTTTGATCCAGCACTGCCACATTCGATTCTCTTCCTCTTATGTCTCTGTTTCCTTCTTAATAATATTTTTCTTTTAGATTCTCCTTTCTTAAATATTAGTTTCTACATAATTCTGCCTTAGGTCCTCTTCTTATCTTCTTATAACTCTGAGTAATGTCATCTACTGCTAGGACGTCAGTCATTATCTTTTTGTAATGATCTATATCGGTCAGGAGTGCATTTCCTTACAAACACCTTGGCTATGGTGGCTTAAGTAAAAGGAGTATATTATTGTTGATATTAATATTATTATGTGATATAAAGCCTGGGAGAGATACAGGGCAAGGCTGATACTTCTTCACAATGTTTCTTTTTCATTCTGCTCTGTCATCCTTAGCTTCTGGGATCTTGTCCTTAGGTACACATTTCAGTGTTCAAGCTTTGGACATTATAAAGGAGGAAAGGGAAGAAGAGGCACATCAGAATTTTGCTTATGCCTGCCTTACTGGCCATAAGTGTGGAAATTGCTCATTCGTATCTCTGTTGGAGGACAAGAAATCAAGTTTTAATATGAACAGCTTCTCCAGGAGAGACAGATCATTGGGAAACAGAGTTCAATATACTGCTATTTGGTTCAACTATTCTACAATGTGTGTTACTCTTCTAGATCTATCTCTTAATCACTCGCTTGACCTCCAGATTTCATATATGTATGAAATTTCACACACACACATGCACACATATGTCTCCAGACTGTACATACACTCATGCACACATGCATACAAACATACATACCCTCACAATCACACATCATCTGTCACCTGTACATCTTCATTTGGCTATCCCTTATGCACCTCAAATGCAACATGTATCATAGGAACTAATGAACTTCTATCTTTCAATCCTAAATGTTGCTTGTGTTACTTTTCTTAATGAATAACAACACCACTCATAACCCACACTTGGCACGATAATTGACATTTCTCTGTCCTCTACAATATATCAAGTCCTGTCGATCCTGCCCTTAACAAATCTTTCTAATACTCTCTGTTCCTACTGTTTTATTTTAGCCTGAATGATGTTTATTTGCCACAAAAGCCCTTTCTGTTTCCAATCTTTTTTTTCTTTTTCAAAGTATTATCTGCATCACAATTACAGTGATCTCTTTTTTTTTAAAGTTTATTTTGAGAGAGACAGAGTGAGTGGGGGGGAGGGGCAGAGAGATAGGGAGAGGGAGAGCGAGAGTGAGAGGGAGGGAAAGAGAGAGAGAATGAGAGAGAGAGAGAGAGAGAGAGAGAGAGAGAGAGAATATTTTAAGCAGGCTCCATGCTTCCAGCACAGAGCCCAACGTGGGGCTTGAACTCAAGAAACTGTGAAATTCCAACCTGAGCCAAAACCAAGAGTCGAACGTTCAACCAACTGAGCTACCCAGGCACCCCTAGTGATCTTTCTATGATAAAACTCTGATTATGTGTGAGTGTGTGTTTATGTATCTTCCTGTCTTTCTCTGTTTACCAGAAATAAGATCCATTTTCTCTGTCCCTGGGAGGGTATTTCCTCTGTACATAAAATTCTATGAAACTGGGTCTAAAGTCTACACTTGCAACATGTGGGGTCAATGTCCAGGGAGTGAAAAAGTGGATAAACAGTCCCCCTCCTTTTTTTTTTTTTTCTGCTGCAGGCCTTAGCTGCTTTCTCTAGGGAGCCTATAGTTTTGGAGTTATTATGTACTGTACTATACTATTACATAAAATAATCAGAAGTCATTTTAATCTTTTGTTAGCTCTTTTTTTTTTTTTTGGTACTCAGATGGATAAAATGCAAAGAAATGAGTAATTATTATTCCAAACTCCCCCAATTTTCTAATCTGAAGTCATTTCCTATGGATCTTTACATTTTAGAATGCGGTGGAGGTGATACCAACTTCTCTCAGAATTTCTCAGCAACTAATTCTTTCTTCTGTGTTCCCTACCTCGGTTAGTATTGCCAGATTTAGCAAGCAAAAACATTTCATCTGGCGATGCAAATCACCAGATTAAATCACCCAACATCTAACCGGATTCCAAATGTACAAACTGGGCATGACCATTAGTGTCATCTTAGGCCTTGCTTTCCCTCTTTTATTTCATTTATTTTTACTACTTGTACCATCAAAACACCTGTCAGTGCCTTCAATTCTCAGGTCCCCACTGCGGGTATCCTCTCTCATTTGGCATACTGCTCCAGGCTGTCAACTGCTCTCTGTGTCAGAACTTACCTCACTGCATTCCATTCACTATCCTGCAGTCAGAATACTCTCTTTAAACTGCAAATCTAATCGCACAACTCCATTCATCCTTCTGGGTAAAGTCCAGACACTTTACATTAGCACCCAAATTCCTCTATGGTGTGGCCTAGGTCCATTTTTCTAGAATCTTCTATCAGCATTCTAGATCCCAAACAGAGGGATTGAAATATATCTGTCGGGGTTGGGGGAAGCACATAAATATTTCAGATCAAGGAAACAACATGGAAGATAGAGAACTTGGCACACTAGAAATTATAACACACAGTAAATATGGATGAAAAAGGAGAAGGGGAATACATGTGAGTAATGGAGGAACATGGTCATTGACGGCCAGGCTTTACAGCCAAGAACTCTTCTGATTTCCTCTGGAAAAATTGCCACCCTTCTAGAAGAATGACCTCCTTATGCTTTCCAACAGAGCTTTGCATTTTTCCACTACAGCACACACCAAATTCTATCATAAATTCCAGTTAATGTCTCTGGCCACCTTTCTCCTCCCCCTATCTTGTATGCTTCATGAAGGCAGGGCCATTTCTGTCTTGTTTATTTATTCTCAGTACCTTGAACATTGCCTTTATTCTATAAAGTACTCAGGAAATATTTATTAAAAGGATGAATGAGTGCAATTACCCATCAGGAAAGATCTGATTATGCTATTCCTCTGCTTAAAACATATTTAGCCTGGGATTTTTAGAAGCAGAGCCCAAGGCTAAAATAATCTGCTTTAATAATTAGGGAATGCAACTATAGGCAAGCTCAAGTGAGGAAGAAGAGTAAGTGGGGGAAGAAAGGAGACTGAATGTAAAGGGTTGCTAAAAAAACGAAATTCAACCAGTAAATTTGAAGATCTGATTGGCTTTATTAAATGATTCATGAGTTGGGCAACATCCCATTTAGCAAGTAGAGGGGAGCTCCGCTGAGCTAAACAAAGGATGGGTTTTTAAAGACAGAGAGAGGAAATTAAAAAAAAAAAAAAGAAGAAAGGAATTTATTAGAAAGGAATGCATTGTTAGGGCAAGGTTCTCCTCCTAAGGAGAGTAGAAGGAGTCTATCAGTAAATTTCCTAGTACTGACTAGGAAATTCCATATTGACTAGTTAAACATTACATTCATGCGGGGTTGAAACTACAGTTTGGCTAGGTATTAAGTGCTGGTTTGCTGACTTATTCCACATGATGCTATTTTGGACCTATGGTTTTCTTTTTTTAATGTTAATTTTTTTAAGTTTATTTATTTTGAGAAAGAGAGAGAGAGAGCATGTGCACAAGCGGGTCAGCATCAGAGAGAAGGAAAGATAGAATCTCAAGCAGTCTCTGCACCATCAGCAAAGAGTCCCATACCGGGCTCAACAGGGCTCGAACTCACGAACTGTGAGATCATGACTTGAGTTGAGATCAAGTCCTACACTTAACTGACTGAGCCACTCAGGCATCCCTTTATGGTTTTCTTTCAACAGAGTGAAAACTAGCTACCATTTAGTATTAAGAGCAACTATCTGCTTAACTTCATGGATTTAAGATGCTGTATGAATTAGGGGTTCAGGGCCATTTTTCCAGGGGAAAAAAGGGAGGAGAATTTGTCCTCTATCTTCTGTATTTTATTGGCCAAAGTTTTTCCCAGAACTTCTCTTAGTTACAGCATAAAGGGGCCTGCACTTTATAAGATCCACACCATTTGCATCCTTCCCTGGCTGCTCTTTCACCTAGAAGTGGAGAAGTCCATGGAACTGGGGACATTTGACAACCCATAATGCTTGCTCATGCACAAAACATGCCTACCTTTTTAGATCACATTTGAGGTACTTGGATCCCTGGAATTCTCTGCCCCAATAGCTCCAAGAATTCTTCTAAGGCTTGCACAGACCTCTTCCCCTAGTCTGTCCCTCTGGGACAGACCTCAAGATAGTGCCTTGACCTCTAAGTCTGAGAATTGGCCAAAAAGCACCAGTTGGTGGGGTGTGTGGACCAAGCTTGAATGTGTGATTTTGGTGGTCATATGTAAGATACATGTGAAGCCATTCGTGGTGTAAGACCAAGCCAATTGTAGAGAAAGAATGGGAGGGGCTCATGACTATTGACAAAGTCTCCCTGGTTTTATGTTATGGTGGTTCAAAATTCAAAAAATACACAAATTCTTTGGTACTTCTCAATTTCAAAAGGAAAAACCTAATTCCCCTTTCCTTCAATGTGGCTTAGATTTTGTGACTCACTTCTAATCAATAGAATGTGGTAGAAATGATGGTGTGTGTGGCTTTTAAGATCGATACGTAAAATGCATTTGTAGCTTCCTCCTTTCTTCTTTCCTTGGATCATTTGTTCTGGGAGAGGCTACTACAATGCTGTAAGAACACTCAAATAGCCCTAAGGAGACATTTTTATGGCAAGGAATTGAGTCCTCTTACCTAAAACCAACAAGGAATTGAGACCTTCTGCTAGTCGCCATGAGTGTACCATCTTACCAGTGTATCCTCCAGTCCCAGTCAAGCCTTCAGGTGACTGCACCTGTGGCCAACACCTTGACTACAGCTTCATGAGAGATCCTGAGCCAGAACCACTCAGCTAGCTTGCCTCTGAATATCTCATTTGTTGTATGAGATAATAAATGCTTGTTGTTTTAAGTTACTAAATTTGGGGGAATTTGTTATCAAAGTAATAGACAATGATACGTAAACTACAAAGATTCCAAAAATTTTAAATATTTTTAAAAATATATATATTTTTAAGGGACACCTGGGTGACTCAGTCGTTTAAGCATCCTAGTTCTGCTCAGGTCATGATCCACGGTCCATGGTTTTAAGCCCCACATTGGGCTCTGTGCTGACAGCTCAGAGCCTGGAACCTGCTTTGGATTCTGTGTCTCCCTTTCCCTCTGCCGCTCCCCTGCTTGTGCTCTGTCTCTCAAAAATAAACATTTAAACATTAAAACATTAAAAAATTATTTTTTATTTAAAAATTGTTTAATGTTTATTTTTTAAACATTTAAACGTTAAAACATTAAAAAATTATTTTTTAATTTAAAGATTGTTTAATGTTTATTTTTGAGAAAAAGAGAGACATAGAGAGAGTGCAAGCATGAACCAGTGGGAGCGGGCCAGAGAGAGGGGGAGAGAAAGAATCTCAAACAGGCTTCATGCTGTCAGTGCAGAACCTGACACAGGGCTTGATGTCACGAACCATGAGATCATGACCTGACCCAAAATCAAGAATTGGATGCTCAACCGAGTCACCCAGGTGCCCCAGAGATTCTTAAAATTTTAATTTCAAACTGGCCTTTTAGATTGTTATCAAGGTAGAACGATGGAACATAACTTTGTTTAACAGCTTGGTAGGTTGATTTTCAGTTCTGCATATTTAGTGTATTTGGATATATGAAATGACACATCCATTTGTACCCTTGTCCTTTAAGGATGGGCCTAAGCTTCCCCACATTTCTGGGCTGCACATGCAGAGGCACCAAGCAGATTCTGTTAATTGAACTCCTGTTTCACTTGTCTCTGGTATAGGAGGCTAGAAGCATCCAGTGAAGGCTTGAAACTGGGTATGTTTGTGTGTCTTGCACGAAATTGTTCTGAACCCATGCAGATGTGGTGTCGGGAGTAGCAGCGCAGTTAGAGGACAAAATGGCTAGGGAGCCCCAGACACATATCTGTCCAAATGGACCTACAGGTGTGCATAAGAAATGTCTAATGCAAAGCTCTCCATATCAAATTCTGACCCCTTAAGATGTGGGTCCCTCTTAACTGTGTAACCTCATCTAACGGCACTACTACAACATACTCTAGGTTCCAGCAAGTCTGAACCACTTGTGATCCCTGTGGTCCCTCAAATAGTCACGCTTTTTACTCCTTCTCTGCTTGAGTGTCTGCCCTTCCATATTTCAGGAATATTCTTCACTTTCTTCCTTACAGCTCACTCCTATCAATAAAGATAGAAGGCTTCTGGGATCAATGCAAAACTCTTTCTGAAGCTCCCATTCTTTCCACAGCACACTGTACTTGCTGTTATTATCACATTACGATGTGACTACATGGCTGCTTATCTGTACTTACAGATACATACCAGCATCAAACCATATTTAGAATATAAAATCGTAGAGGGTCTATGAAATGATTCTGTAGAAGAAGTTGGATTATTAGAACTCTGGAAGCAATAACTGCATTTTGTTAAAATAAGAGAATACTTTGTAAAAAGTAATATACAACAAAACCAGTAATGGCCCAATGTCTTATTAGTGTACAGTTGTGCTTTAAAAAGAACATCTTTCAAAGGTACTAGCGATACTATAAACTGTAATTCAGCAATTACCATCTTAACTACAATACATGGTGTAAATCAATTGTGGCATAAATCTTGTCTAAATGACCAGAGCATGAGCTAAAGCTCCCTTTGTAGTACATATTTCTCTTTAGTTGGTTTCACTTCCCATGGTTTGTGAACAGAGGCTTTTAATGACAGGAAAACCAGGGATCATTTTATTTCAGTCTTCCAAAAATGATATCCCTAAGAAAGCCTACAGTCTAGGAGTAAATACCTAGTGGCTTACAAATATATTTGCAATGGAAAGCAGGAGACCACTGGGGTCATAAGTAGAAGAGAATTAGCTTTTTATCCTTGGTACAGAATTTTTTAAATGTCTCAATGTCATAAAGCAGTGAATCCTAAGCTTGGCTTTGTGATTCTTGAGATGCCTTAAAAAATTGCAAATATCCAAAACAAATACGTTTAATTCCCTAAGAATCTATCATAGGCTTTACAAATGATTATTATCGGAGAAGGAGATAATCTAATGATAGAATTCAATTCCAAAAATCCTTTGGAAACCTGGGTAGAAACACATGATTGTTGCTCTCCTGTCCACCGCCCACCCCCCACCCCACCAAAGTGAAATTTTAAAATATGTGATATTCAGCTCTCTCTCTCTCTTTGCCTAACCAAATAATTGTACATCTCACCTTTATGAAGGTATTCCAAATAAACTTCCTCAACTCTAAGTTTAGAGATACTGTGAATTCTATGATTCTGTGATTCTATTCCTTTTTCTCTAGTGGCATTTCCAAAGGACACATCACTTGATGTCCTCCCTGTGGAAGAAAAAGGAGGTGACACCAAAGGTTCATTTCAGTTGAGTTCCTTCTGTGATGGGCTCTGAGTTGGACACTAGGATATATCTTTTTGGTAGCTCTAAAAGTGTTGAAAATAAGATTTATGTACAGGTGTATGAATTATCAACACTGCATATCCAGTCTCCCATTTAATGCAACTCCCCTGAAGTTTCCTTTCACCTGGATATGAGCAAGTGAGATTTGATTAGGTCCCTTCTATCGTCTATGGCTGCATAGACATTTTTGTAGCTACCATTTCCTTTTCCTTCTTATATTTTCTAGTCTTCATGTGACATCTTCATTTTATTGTTTTGCTCTTCTCTTTATGAAACACAAATGAAATTATTAAACTATTCAAATTTACTCCGTTTATTTTGCTTCGGTGTACCTACTTTGGTTCGTATTTATCTGAAAAGTATTAGTCTCCCATTTCAAAGGAAATTCAATGGAAAATAGCTTTCACTAATTTGAATAACAAATGGGACGATGAAGAATTCCAGGTATAACAACATCTATGGATATTCAGTTGTAGTGAAAATATTAAAGTAATGTATACGAATTCAAATTGAGGCCAAATTTAAGCTAACATTCTCAGCAAACCACCGAGAAGCAGATGGAGAAGTGGAATCCAGTGATATGACTAATTTAGTTTCTGTAGCTTCCATGGGATCATTTATTATATGAATGTTTTAAAATCTGTCTTGATTATCCAAAGTCAAGAATCCTAAAATGATGCTTTAATAAATCTTGAGTCCTAGAAAGGGGAGGGAGGAAATCTTCAAAGGCCAGCACAAACAGGCTTTTATGCTGTTTTCCTTTGTAGTGGTATGAATCACAGTCTTTTATTCGCTCAGCATTCTACCAGTAAATAATCAATGTAAGTCACTCTCCCTGGGATATAACTAAAAGCCTGCTACCAAAAGACAAGGCTGCTTTATGTACAAATATGGAAGTGTATGTTCTCTAAGGAATAATGACCCTCTTTCTTCCTTGTCTTTACTACAATAAGAGGGTCCTAACCTGATTTTAATTGCAGTAGTATACTTGCTGTGAGAAATGACATTTTAATGCATAGGACACTGAAGGGTTTTCCTATGTTGGCTTGAAACAAGTCCAATTAATTTGTTATCATTTCAATTATCTTGCCCCAAATGCATGCATTTAACTGAAGTATCAGAGTGGTGTGGAGCAGGAAAATTGTAGTTTCTTGAAATCTCTATGGTATTCAAATGGCTGGTTGTGGTTTCATTAGGAAAATGTTTAAAAACCTGACAGGCAATTTTCCAGATCACATTCTGATAAATATGTTGAGGTGAGCTGACTTCCCTCCTTTTCCCTGCCACTTCACTGCACTAGTGAGGGTAATTTTATATGATGCTGCACAGTTCTCTTGTAAGATGAGAAGGTAGAAAATCGCTGGGGGGCTGGGACAGCCAAAGCTCTCAAGACCTCTCCAACGTGTTCAATAAAAACACAGATCAGTGAACCAAGAGGTCATAGACAGGAGTTTCCAACACAGACAAACTGCCATTGTGGGTTTCATGGTAGCATCTTAAGAGGACAGCACTATTGTAGGGAGTAATTTAAACATGTGCATGACTATGTGCCTCAGAACATATGTAATTTGCCAAAAAAGATATTGAAAATTTGTTTGAAGAATACTTTTGGACTGTTCAGGTGGGTTTTGGTTGAATTTCCTTCTAGTTGGGGAGTATTAGTCTTATTAATTAATTTGATTAATTTACTAATTTCCTGTGAAATAACTCCAAGGGAAAAATGTAAAAACTAAACAGTTGCTAGGGTACCTGGGATCCTTTGCCAAATATACATGTTCAGGACCTGTCTTCCCCTGCTCTTCCCAATTTTTAATCCCTATATGTAAGCTATAGACAGCAGAGGTGTTTCTGCTCATATTTAACATGTATTTCTATTCTTTTATTAATTCCCGGTCCAGCGGAATTTCTTCCCCACATGATCTATTAATTTTCTTATTTCACTACTACCTTAGAATTCTAAGACATTTATATTAGCAAGGATATTATAGGTCATTTAGTCCAGCTCTCTAGAGACACTGAAACCCTATACGGAAGGATATGTCAAGATCACATTTCTGTTAGTGGGCAATCCGAGACTAAAACCTAGGTTTTCTTACTTCCAATAGTAGAAGGAGCACACGTTGAGAAATTTGGATATCTGAGCTGAGAAGCCAGGTCTGTCTCTTTATCTCTTTTAAATCTCAGTTCTGCATTTATGAAATGGGAGCAGTAGCAGCTGTTTTGCACACTCACAAAAATATGCAGAGGATGCCAAGGGATGATACATAGGACAGTATTGAGAAGGATAAATGGCAGTCAGGTATTTGCCACATTCAAAAAGGAAAGGAAAGGAGATGGATGCTGCCAAGAGTCCTGCTGGCTTTCCTGTGGGCTGCATCATTGAGCTAAATCACCTTAGGGAATTTTCTACGGTAGAAAATCTGGTGACCTGAATCAGAGACCCGGTTTTGCAAGTAAAATGAATGAGAGACTATCTGTGTCTCAAGGGTAAACTCACATTAATTAAGCTCATGGTAGCAAAGTTGAAAATTTGTCAATTTAGAAAGGGAACTCTTGCTGGCATCTAATGGGGAACCCCTACATCAGTAAAAACTGGCATTTCTCCACTGGAAGCCAAACCATGCAGGAAATGAAATTATAATCCGATGGTTTGCAAGAAGTCACGGAGTCAGGGTAAAGGGAATCAGTTAAATGATTCAAATGTTCAGTGGATAGCCCTTTGGCACCACTTGTACGAAATAAATAAGAACCAACATTTATTAAACACTTGCAATGTGCCAAGCATTGTGCTAAGTACTTTGCAAGAATTATCTCATAGAATATTTACAACCATCCTAGACAGAGAGCATCCTTTTTCTACCAATTATTCAGAAAAGGAGGTAAAGCCTAAAAAAGTTGGCTGGCTGTTACCACTTCAATAAGATCTTGCATGCCTCTCCTAATGCTCACTCTCAACCACTCTGCACTTCAATCAGCTCTCGAAAACCTCAGGCACATTCTCACTGGCAAGCCTTTGTACTGCTGTTCTCTCTGTGAGCCATGCTCTTCTCCTAGACATCCTCATGGCCATGTTCTGCTCTTTTTTTCAGTTTTGACTCCAAAATCATTGTCTCATTGAAGTTTTTCCTTCCTTATATCTAAAATGTCCAATCAGTCCCACCCAACATTTCATGTACCCTAAACGTATTTTACTTTTTTTTTTCTCAAGGTACCTATTAGTAGCAAACATAGTGCATAGAGACACTATGTGTCATTTTATTGTCTGTCTCTTATACTTGAATGTAAGCTCCATGAAGATTGTTAGTTTTCCCATAGTTCTCCGTTGCCAATAGACTCCTATTAAATAGACTCCTATTAAACATTCTCTGAATGTTTAATAAACATTAACTAAATGATTGGTTGAAGCCACTGCCCAAGGTGATGGCTCAAATGGAGAATCCACCCAGGCCATTAAACACTTTTCTTTAAGCAATAGAAAAGACCAGCATTAGTGACTTTGCTTCTATGACCCTCCTTAGGCTATGATGCTTCCCTTACTGACTAATTTGCCACCTAATTAATGAATTTTTTCCTTAACACCTTCAGTCTGCTCTTTTAATCTGGGAATCAGACTTTCAGGGTACTGCTTTCCAAGAAACTATCATAAGAAGATAATTTAATGAAGGCAAAGGACACAAAGTAAAATCATTTAAAAGGGGAAGCAAATTTTCATAGGAAATTGTGAAAAAAAATTAGATCGTTACATCTTGAAATGTTTAATAAATTTATTTCATCTTATATTTAACCAATGTCTCTTATAATTGTCATTATGTGCTATTTTTAAAGAATAAATAACAAATGAATCAAATTATATTCTCTATTAAATACATGGTGGTATTATGATATCATGGAATCCTTTGCTTTCTTTGGACTTTCTCAATCTAACTATAAGTAGGCTCATTTTTATGAAAGTATTTGCCAGTTTAATTGATTTTCCCAAGTTCTTGTTTTAATCCTCTAATATCTTAATACTTCCCCTTAGGAATGCACTGGATCATCATCCCATTGTGGTTTTTTTTTTTTTTCCTTTTTGTCTTTAACTCACTAACTGCTGAATCCTCATCTCTGATATCATGTTCAAAGATTTTGTGAAATCCTTCACTTTATTTTCATTGTATTATTGCATATTAACAGATGCCAGTCAGAGTCAAACAGAGATAAGTAATGAAGGTATATGTGGGACAAGCAAAGATAAAGATAATAAGAGTTAAGGACAAAAGGATGTGTTAAGCACATTAGAAAATCATTTAATTTTCCTATGCAATTTCAAAGCTGTGAGTAATCAGTTGATTAAATATTCTAAAAACTACCAGTCCCTTTGTGATTCCTTGTGAAGTTTTTAAAGGGCAAATCATTTTAAAGGGCATCTGAGCTGCCATTATGTGCCAGGCACTATGCTAGGAGTTACATATGCATGTTACTGCCCACAACAGTTTAGTAATAGGGGAACCAAATCTCAATACTCTGCTACTAAATGATAGACCTTGTCTTTCCAACTCTCCACAAGCCACTGGTTCTTTCAACACAAAGTTAAGCTTTTGAATAGATGAAGCTACTAATGTGGTTTTATTCAAAGAGCTCTATGTAGAAGGCTGCTCCATCAAATAATTTCTTCCAACAGCTTGCCAAAAATTCTCTTATTGGACATTCAACACTTAGAATTTACGAGTAGAATTTTAGTTGGCCTGTAGTTTTATGTCAAAGACTAGTTTTTAACAGTTGATTAAAAATGAAAATAGGGGGGCACCTAGGTGGCTCAGTCGGTCTCCGGTCATGATCTTGCAGATTTGTGAGTTCCAGCCCCCACATCAGGCTCTCTGCCGTCACTGCAGAGCCTGCTTAGGATCCTCTGTCTTTCTCTCTCTGCCCCTCCCCTGCTGTGTGTGTGTGTGTGTGTGTGTGTGTGTGTGTGTGTGTCAAAAATAAATAAACATTAAAAAAATGAAAATAGCAATGAGCATGGCTCCTGGACACCTTCTTTCATGTTCAAGGGTTTTAACTTCTCTGAGTCTGTTTTTGTCTCTATCAACTGAGGATACATGCCGAGATTGAATGAAGCTGAGAGAAACAATGGATATAAAGTTGAAATGGCAAAAAGGTATGTCATTATACAATAATTAACTCCAGATAAAACATCTTAACCTCCAAATGAATTTCTACTTGAAAATAAAGCTCCCTAACATCTCATAGTAAAGACTGCTCACTCATTGTTTGGCAATTTGAAGAATATTATTAAAAGAATGTAAATAGTAGCTTGAATTATTCAGGATATTTTCACCTGCAAGCAACAGGTAATTGCAAATTTAAAGTGCTTAAAAATGAGGGCATTTGTTATCTTACATAGAAAGAAGAAAGAAGATGGGGGAGTATGCCAGGACACTATTTCCACCTCACGTTGATCTCAGGCTCTGATCTTTTCTCTCAGGCTTCACGCTGTGGTCTGGGAACAAGATGGCCACAGTAGATCTGGGAGTCACACATGGCCACAAACATTAAGCTTTCTGCTCCAGGGCCTCGGAAGCCCTACTATTCCTTTTGCCAAGGATATCCTTTTTCTGTGGCTAATTTCTCCACTGTATTCAGAGCTCTGCTCAAAAGTCACTTTATTGAAAAATACAAGCTTTATTTTGCTCGCATAGATACTTTTTTTGCACACCAAAGATTATTCAGATTTTAGTTTTTTTTAAATAAATTTTTTAAAATAAATTTTCAATTTATTAAAGTTATTGTTCTCTTAAGATCACATTCTTAATAAATCCAACATATATATTCATTATTCTGTTTTTAAGACTAATGATTTTAATGATTATCTTTAAAAGAACATAGATTGGGGTGCTTGGGTGGCCCAGTCAGTTAAGCTTTCTTGTGGTTCATGAGTTCGAGACCCACATCGGGCTCTGTGCTGATAGCTTGGACACTGGAGCCTGCTTCAGATTCTGTGTCTCCCTTTCTCTCTGCCCCTACCCTGCTTGCACTCTGTCTCTTTCTCTCTCTTTCAACAATAAACATTAAAAATAAACAAACAAATTAAATGAATAAACATTGGCTAATATTTGTTCCCTTTTATTATCTTAATTTTTTAATATTTAAACTGTATTTATAAATTTTATATATTTATTTTGCTCAAGTAGTATTTTTATTTACTTTAAATAACAAATGATTCCAAAGTAATCCTTATAAATACAGTGAAGTTTAAATATTACAACAAGTCGGAGGGTAGACTTGATACTCTAAGAGGCCAAATTCTCTTTAACACTACTTATACAACCAAATATTGGCATTACCAAATATGCACAGATTTCTTAAAGTAAAATATTAATGGAAGGGGTTTTATTTTATTGTTCCAAACATTTCTAAACTTAATTATAAATCTATTGAAGTTTCAAAGATGACTATACACAATAAGGAAACATAACATACCACACACAATCTTCAGAAATATCTTTCCAAGTAATTTTTGATGTTTCTCTCTTAGCTTGGAAGCCTGAAGTGACTAAAATGCAATGAAGTCTGTTCACAGTCCATAGCAAGGACTTGATGATATAGGAAAATGTGATCATGGAAAGACATCCCTTATTTTTTAATAGCATCATCATTAATTTTTTTTTTTTCAACGTTTTTTATTTTATTTTTGGGACAGAGAGAGACAGAGCATGAACGGGGGAGGGGCAGAGAGAGAGGGAGACACAGAATCGGAAACAGGCTCCAGGCTCCGAGCCATCAGCACAGAGCCTGACGCGGGGCTCGAACTCACGGACCGCGAGATCGTGACCTGGCTGAAGTCGGACGCTTAACCGACTGCGCCACCCAGGCGCCCCATCATCATTAATTTTTAAGTGAGAGTAGAGTCTGCAACGTCCATCCAAATGATTACATAATTTCAGTTAATTTCTCCTTTTCTGCTGTCTCTTGAGACATGCAAACATCTTTGTTCTCTAAATGTAAAGATCACTAGACATGACAGAACCCTACATTCTTTTCATATATTCTTGTCTCTTAAGATCACACAGTCATCATTGTCATTAAAGTGATATCCACTTGTATTCTAATTTCCTCCCTGACTTTTCAGTCACAATTTCTATGTCACTTCCATGGAAGCCTGTGCAAATCACATTTATTGAAAACAGTATTCTTCTTCTCTATATTTCTATCACTTTACCTGATTTAATTTTTCTTCATAGCACTGCCCAATCCCTGAGGTATTATTGATTGATTGATTCATATTTGTTTTGTCTCTTTCCTCCAAAATATAAGCTCTATGGAGAGCAGTGATATGTATCTCCTCTTGTAACTGCCCAATATCCTCAATGCCTTGAAAGGGTTAAATGCTAGGCATTCAAAAATGATTGTTGAATAGATGAATGAAAAAAATGAAGGGGTCAGACATAAATCCAATGCCTATCCACAAATTAATGTGTTGGTAGACAGAATCAGTCTGCCACGACTGTCTTAATATGTACTCCAGAGCTGGAGCTCCAGAGTACATATGATTTAATCTCCCCATTGTCATGGGTGCTAAGGTGGGTCCCTAAACACAATCCTAGTAAACAACTGGAAATGATCCACTTAAATGATTCTAAGAATCACATTTGGGGAAGAAAAAGGAAGCAGAGATTGTTTAAATGTGACAAAATACAATAATCTCCCCTCCCCAAAGATTGTGGAACATCCCAAAAAGATTCATAGAATAAATCACATGACTATTTAATCTTATTCTTCCCTTTGTAGTAGAGAATATGGTTACAGTGTCTCTTATCCCAGCCTCATAGATCACATCATAGAGATAAAAAAATATTAAAAACTTAATTATTTTTTATTTGAGATGTAAAAAACAACCATTCTTATTTTAGGTACTGGCTCTTTCATTAGATTTTTTTCTTAGATAAATGATAATAAAGAATATAACTTTCCATTGACAACTCCTCTTTAACAGAACTCTTTCCAACTTAAATACTATAATATAACACATTCCATTCTATCACACTTGCAAAGATGTTGGTAATTCTATACTGAATAAAATATTTCTAAGTAATGTAACCAATCCAGCTGACTAATAGAAAGTATTAACTGCCTTAAAACCCCTTCTAAAATTAAATAAATACTATATTACTCAACATAATATCAATGTATCACTGGCCTTCAGAGTAGTTGCTGGGAGTGAGAACCGAATCTGGCTCAGGGAGTTTTACTGGATTCTTTCTTTATTCAGTAGCACAAGGCTACTCAGCTGTAAGTCCTCAAGTCACCTATACCTCCCAGTTATTAGAATTCATAACTTTAGTATAGTTATTATCCCTTAATTATACAATTGGGGAGATGCCATATAGTCCTAGCTTCAGACAAGTAAAGGAAGGAGAATTCAGAAAAGGGATTTCAAATAATTGAGAGACTTTCTTACTGATAATACTTGAAAAGGGTCAAAAATATATACTGGGCTACAAATTGACTCTAAAAATAAATGTATATTAAAATGTATTTAGTGGTGAAAGTTGAAGAAAACCTGTAATTTTTAAAAAAAATTTTAAATGTTTATTATTTTTGAGAGACAGAGAGCAAGCAGAGGAGGGGCAGAGAGAGAGAGGGAGACACAGAATCCCAAGCAGGCTCCAGGCTCTGATCTGTCAGCACAGAGCCTGACACGGAGCTTGAACTCACAGATGGCAAGATCATGACCTGAGCTGAAGTCGGCCGCTTAACCAACTGAGCCACACAGGCGTCCCAAGACAACCTGTAATTTTAGATTTGAAAAGAAACCTTGAGAGTCAAGTAACTGCTTTTGTTAAAAATAACAAATTCAATAATTCAGGAAACTGAATCCCAGATAACATTAGAGGATTTGCACACAGTTACATAAGAAAGGACCTTAATCAGAAATAGGATGATCCTGACTCCCAACCTGGTGTTCTTTCTTCCCTGATGTGCTTGGTAAAAGAATATGGGTGAAAATCCATGCTAAAAATAAAATCTAACTAAAAATAGGTGCAGAGGTGGATATTTCCCCTAGAGAAGGGCTTTCATTCTATCTTGCTAAGTATAATCATGTCAATTTATTAATTCAACAAATATTTATTGAGTGACTGTCATGCATACTAGGTATTATTCTAGGCACTGGAAATACAGTAGTGAATGAAAAAAACAAAAATCCCTCCCTCTCTTTCACCTTCTCTTTCTTTCTCTATATCTGTATAATGTATGATATATAAATGCATTATATATATATATATATATATAATTTTGTATAAGTACACTAATACATTATATATATAATATATACATATATTTTATATATATATATAATGTATATATAATATATACTTTCTTTCTTTCTTTGAAAGAGTAAATAATAGTCCATTAAAAAAGTAAAGCTCATTGGGACGCCTGGGTGGCTCAGTTGGTTAAGCGACTGACTTCAGCTCAGAACATGATCTCATGGTCTGTGAATTCAAGGCCCGTGTTGGCTTCTGTGCTGACAGCTCAGAGACTGGAGTCTGTTTCAGATTCTGTGTCTCCTTCTCTCTGCCCCTCCCCCACTCATGCTCTGTCTCTCTCTGTCTCTCAAAAATAATAAATATATGTAAAAAAAAAAAAAAGTAAAGCTCACATAAGTGCAATAACTAGATAACCACCAGGAAGAAATGTAGTAAATAATAAATATCCAGGCAACTATTATCAATTAACAATTAGATGTTCATTATTCATTTGGACCATAGAAGAGATTGTAAAAGGGTTTTATTACTTGGTAGTAAAGGATGAGCCCCTTGGATAAGGCAGCCATTTTGCATACATACATACAGATAATTAAAGAAAAGATTAATTCTATGACCTTTTCAGAGTGAAAGGATTGTAGTGACTAAGAGATCTCATTTATTCAGCTTCACTGGGAAGTAGCAACTTCCACATTTGTAAATTTCCTACATTAACAGATTCATTCATTCATTTGACAAATATTTGTGAAGCACTTTCTATTTGCCAAGTCTTATTCCAGGAATAGAGATAAAGAAGAATGCAAGATAGTCTTGCCCTGATATAGTCATGCAATTAATAAGTAAATAGACACAAAGATATGAGTGGGACAAGCATCATGATGAAAAATAAGGAGGGTAAGAGTTTAGGGAGGAATTGGAAAGGTGCTATTTTAAGAAGTATGATCACATAATGATTCTTTTGGGAATGAAGATAAAGTTTTACATGAATATTTTGCAAATGTGTTATACACACACAGAAAAGTTTTTGCAAGCACTGGCCCACCATAAATGTTTCAAAAACCTTGGTGATATTAGTGTCAATCAGCAGTAAGAAGACAAGCGATTTAATAATCACCATTTAAATAAATACATGAATACAAGCAAATGTGTAAGTTGCAAACATAGTGATTGCATCGGATGGAGAGAAATATTCAAATCTTTTCTCTACCTCAAGACTATACTCCTAAAATCCTAACAATGCTTTCCATTATTCCAGAATCTTAACACGGCCTAACACATCTCTAGTCTAGCTCTTGGCTAACTCTCAAGTCTCACATCACATACTTTTCCTCTATGCGCCATCTATGTTTACTTAGTACCTGGAATAAATATTACAGATTATTAAAATTGGAAGGAACAAAACATGCAGTGTGCATTCTTACGGGACTGGCAGAAAATAAACATCAAATTAATAAACAAGATAACTACTGATAGCTGTGATGAAGATGTTATGGAGAGAGATCAATCAGGTTGGGAAGGTGTGGGCATTAGAGGTTCAGGAAGAAAGGCAGGGCAATGCTCAGGTATCTTTGGATAGCTTAATTAAAGAATAAGAGGGCATCACCTGCCAAAAGCCAGAGAGAAGATTATTCGAGGTACAAGTGCTACAGAATTCAAAAGCCTAGAGTCAGAAGTGTTTGCTATTTTATACATACAGAACCGAGGCCATCACCTTAGCAAGCTCAATGGTTGATGTTGAGGGGATTTGCAAGAAGCAGGTAGGATCCCATTGATGAAGCACATTTTAGGTCCTGGCAGGGACTTTGGAATGAGGAGCCACAGAAGGGTTTTAAGCAGGGGAATGAGGTGGTGTGATTTGCAGTTTAACCAGTTTTCACTGGCTCCTACGTAAAGAATGGATTCCAGGAGATGAAGACAGGATGCTGAGAAGCCTGCTGGCAGGCTATTTTAAGACTCCAGCTGAGTGACGGTGTAGACTTGGCACAACACACAGTTGCAAATAGACAGAATTTATGTCAGCGCGAGAGCTTGCGACCTGTTCACAGAACCCCTTTCATCCGAGTCCTAAACAAATATTGATTGAAAAGTAGAACTACAAAAGGAAAGTCCTTTCTTTTCATCTGTGACAGTGCAACTGACATAAATTCTGTCTATTTGCCACTGTGTGTTGTGTCAAAAATCTACGTTTTAAAGATCTCTAGAAAGAAATCAAAGATGGTAAACAGTCCATTCTGTTAATAATAAACACACATGAACAAGTATTACAAGTATTCAAGATGTGTTATGTTCCTAGAGTCAATAATCTGAAAATATTCATCCTATATACACAGTAATGTGTAGCCAATATTAGAAACTGGTGATTGATAGGATTTCATTATCAAAAGCTGCATGACTTCAGATTTCTATGGAGAAAAATGTAGATGTCCCTTCAGACTGAGACAGTCATTTGTTCTGCTGCTGGGAGTGTTGCCTGCCAAGAACTTACAGCCCAGGTCCTTTCCAGGATCAAAGTAAAGAGCCTTGTCCACGGTCCCTTTCCCTTCCCTGGGAGGCACCACCTTCAATGACTTACCATACAAGAGGCTGGAACCCAGTACCTTTTTGCTTCACCTTGGGACTCTGACCAATGACTCCTCTTGAGCTCTATGGAATTGACTGAGGTCCTGTTGTAATGGTATCACAATTTCTCTTCTGACACATTCTGCTTTCTTCACTCTCTCGCAGGCATAGTTATGAAGGACACTCTCTAAGAAAAACCTCCATGAAAAGATCCAGCTTGGAGTCTATTTCCCAAGAGGAACTACACTTAAGATAAAAAAAAGTTTATGCCTATCTCAAATGAGTGATGAAAAGCAAAAATTGCTTGTAGGTCCTCAGGATAATCTGCAAGAATCATTAGGAAGTTGCTTTCTTTTTTACATTTATAACTTGGATTATACTAGCCATTTTGAGCTACAAAAGCATTCTGCCTAAAATACAGAATTAGTATGTTAAGTGTGATATTAGCTATTTTATCTCTATCTCTGCAAAGCTGTTACACTGGCCAAAATAACTTCTATAAAATGTAATGTTTGGAGGCCCTTCATCACATTAGTAACTCATTTCAATTTTGAGCCATATTGGAGAATTTGTCATTACACTTTGTATGAAACTTGACAATGGAGTTACAAAAACTTTCGATGCAAATACTTCTTAGAAGAAAAGGGTTAAGAGATTTGCTGCCCATGTTTGGCATGTTAGGTGGTCTAGATCCCTAACCAGAGATTGTATTTTCTACAGTCTTTGCATTCTGGTGGGTTGTGATTTCTTTCAAAGCATTTTAGCACTTCAGCCTGTGTTTGGAGCTGGCAGCAACTTAAGAAAAAAGTGATCAGAGGTTCAGGTACCTACCCACACTTTCTATTACCTCTGCTATGTGTGAGGATATAATAAAAATAAATATCATTTATGCATTATGTAATACAACTTAGTCCTGTATCCATTAGACCCTCTTTCATAACTATTCCCTCTACAGAAATTCCTGAATTATCACTGATGACCTTCAGCTGGAAAGGCAAAGAATCATAGTCTTTTATGTAAGACCTCACTCAGTGAGATAAAAGTACCAAAAATTATGGTCACTGGATTTAGGAAATAGGCATCATGACAATATGACCAGTAGCATTGTCTTGAACGTATTTATTCAATTTTAGTTTAGGGTTCACATGATTCAAAAGGGACCAGACTTTAAAGGCATCAGCAAGGAGTGCTGGGTGGCTCAATATGTTAAGTGTCCGACTTTGACTCAGGTCGTGATCTTGCACGCGGTTATGAGAGTTGGAGAGCCTGTCAGAGAGGAGCCTGCTTCAGATGGGGTGTCTCTCTGCCCTCCCTCCTGCCCCCCCAAAATAAATAAATAAATAAACAGTTAAAAGAATGACATCAACAAGATTTTCCAGTTACAAGCATGTCCATTTACTTAGTCAATGCATACTAGGTTATAGAATCAACTTTTCCAAGTTTCTCAAAGTAAAATGAATTCTGGGTAAAAAAAAAAATAGAAGTAGTTGAGTTTTCTCCAATTCTGAGTGGATAAAAGAAAATTCTGACTTATTCAAACTTCAGTTTTGATGGTTTGACTTTGTTTTGTTTTTTTTTTTTTAAAGATTTATTTACTTCTAAGAGAGAGAGAGAGTGAGCAAAGCAGGGAAGGGGCAGAGAGAGGGGGACAGAAGATCCAAAACAGCTTTGTGTTGACAGCAGAGAGCCCGATGCAAGGCTCCAACTCACCAACCATGAGATCATGACCTGAGCCAAAGTCAAATGCTCAACTGACAGAGCCACCCAGGTGCCCCTTGATGTTTTGACTTTTTAAAGTGTTTAATGAAAGACAGTGTTTCCATCTTTCTAAAGGAAAGCCTTACTTTAGATGCTAATCTTGTCATATTCAAATAAAACATGGTGTAGGGAATTTATATGTGTTTTGAGTATCACTACTGGTTTCTCTTCCACTTCGAAATTACTGCCAATATCCATGTTTTTTTGTACCGCTCAATCCTTCCTTAATATTCCTTGTAGCACAAGCTCAGAATTGACAGTTTAGTTAACAAAATTTGTGGAGACATTGTACTATGGGGACAATGTCTTAGCCATCAAAGAGCTCTTGGGGGGACACAGTGCACATATACTTACCTTAATCTATGGTATAAATAATGACTGGGTTTTGCATTTCATGTTTGTTGTTTTGTATCACTAACATGAAAAATAAAGCTTTCACATTACTTTCCAAAGGTCACAGAAAAGAATTTATTTTCTTGCCAAGAGAAACTTTAATAAAGATTTTTTCAAAATGTGCTTATTCCAGAAAATTTATGGTAAAGAATTTTTGAACAGTCACAAACAGAAATTTCAATGAAGATTCATATTTAAGCTGGACACTTATTCTTTGCTTTGCCTTGTTCCTTTACTGTATTGTATATATACAGAAGGGAGAACGGGTACAGAATCTTTGAATGCCATCATTGCAAATCACACATACAGCTGCAGAAAATAGACTCTGGGGAATAATATTGCTGTGTGGGGGAGATGCATTTCAGGCCAAAGTAATTTAATTTATCTAACCTAAATCAAAATTTCAAGACTCACTCATGAAAGAAGTGTATGTATTGTTCCTGTTTCTAATTCTTATTTTTCAGGCTAGTCTGGGTCTTTGCCTCCCACCCAAAGCAATGTTAAATAAAAGGATCATACTCTTGAAATTATTTGTTAAATAATTTAATAGCCATTATAATTATTTTTAGTTTTCCAAATGCCACATGTTATTTTTAATAATACATCATGTTATTTTGCATATATATGTGTAATCTATTTTGGAAAATAGATAGCATAATCTAGCAGACAGATTATTTTAGGTGGCAGCTCATGTTGCCTGAAATCTACTATTACAAATTTACACGGTATTTATTTATTCAGAAAGAATAATAATCTTCATTTCTCAAGGGCAATGCACTAGAAAATGTACATAAAATCTTGTCTGCTGATTAACCTAACAGATAATAAAAGAATATGAGCATCATAAAAATTTTAAAAGTGTAAATGAGGAGGTAATATGAGAGGTGGGATTTAACAAATCAAAAAAGAGAGACGAAGCTAATTTTAATCTACTTTCTACAGTATTGCATTAGAGATAAAAACACAGAATCTTTTAAGTTAAGACAATGATATTGGCTACATTAAATCTTTTTTATTCTTACTTTTTTTTTTATCTCAAGAGGTGAAAATATAAAAATAGCCAAATGCTTGTAGGAATATTTAGGACTCCACTTAAATTATTTTGAATTTAAATGTAATTTTTACTAATACTGTTGAGCTAGGAGTATAATTAGAATGATTTCGGCAAGTCTGGATACTTGAATAATTAAAGGAACAAGATTAATTTCAGGAGAAGCATCATTATCTAAAATCAAATATTAGAGCCCATATAAAAGGCAGGAGTAGAGATAGAGGATAACAAGAGCCATATTTTATAATTATTTAGGCTCATTAATACCATACGTTTCCTTGAAGTAATACAAAATTGATTTATATTGAATGTAAATTTCAAAGTCTCACACTACATTAGTATTTGTTCCTTATGGAAAGTAATAACTAAATAATCTTATCTGTAATTCTTACATTACAGTTCAACAACAGTTTCCCAAATTGCTGTTTTCTTAATCATTTTTTGAATAGGCAATGCATGCAGATTATAAATGCTCAAATACACTAAAAAGTAAGATTTCCTCCTATCTTTTTCCCTAAGCCAACTACTTTGCACAGAGCAATGTTTTTTTCCTCCAGTTTCTGAAATATCCTACATATCTTTATATATTTTTGTTTAAATATTTGACACCTGTGTAGGCTTTCAAGATACACTGTTTTTGCTTCTTTCTTTAATCATGCAACACCCCCCCTACTGATTATTCTGTATTAGCGCATAAAACTTAAGAGCTGCCTAGCACTCTATAATTTAATCAGTCCCTAGTGATACATGTTTGAAGCTGTTTCCTTTTTTATTTTTTTTATCGTCACAAACAGCACTGAAGTGGATATAACTGTGCATACATCTTTGAACACATCTGTGATATGATTACTAGATGTTAATGTCTGGTTAAAAGATACATGGATTAATAACTTAACAAATGGCTAAATCACCTTCCAAAGAGGATTGACCAACTTATATTTTCACAAGCAACATGTGAGAGAGTCCATTTCTAAAAAATGTGTCAAAATACAGCATTTTACAATTTTTAATCTTAGCCAATATGAGTGAAAAAAATGGACTATCCATGGAGCTTCGGTTTGCATTTATCTGTTTAGTGAAGTTGCAATCGTTTTATGTTTATTTGTGCTTCAGTGCCATCACATATCCTTTTCTGGAAGCTGTATGTTCACATCCTATACTGATTGTAAAATCTGAAAACTTAAAAATACTTTAGATTTGTGCATTTGCAAAATGTGTGAATTATTTACAAGCATCTATTTCCCAGTAGGTGAACATTTCCATTGTTTCACATTCTTGGGTAGCTAGTAGAGCACCCTTGCGTTGCTGTTGAAGCAAACAATGAAATCAACTTTGAGTTTAGAAAGATAACTATGGAAAATATATATTCACTATAGTAGTATCTTATTCCAGGGGCTGAAAGAGAACAGTGAATAATTACTTATTAAAATTCCAAAAATAGGGAAAAATATCGTTCCAATGACAAAGTATTATTATACCTCCAGAATAGAGCACCTTAAATATGAGATTACACTTGAATTTCCAAAAGTACTGGTTACTATAAATACCTGAATTTTATCATCATCATTGATTCTATTGTACGTCTTTGTTTAGAACTCATAGAGGCTATTAAATTTAATTACTTTCCCCTGAGGTTTGTATAGTAAAGGTGCATGCAAAGGTGGGGCTTCTAAATTAGAGCAGATTCTCATGAATAAGGATGTCATTTATTTATTACAATTTGGAAAAAGCAGCAGGTCTGAAAGCTGCCTACTTCAAGTTCTGGACAAGAATAATGGTATGGGAGAAAATGTGTATCTAATTTTGAATGATATGCCTGAGGAACTTTTCAGCAAGACTGTTTCTTTGATAGACTCTGAGTTTTTTGGGGCAAGTTTTACAAAGAAAGAAGGATAGAAGGCTTAAGCCCCAGCACTTAACTACCACTCTTCTCTGCTTCCTATCAGTCCTAAAATTTTTGAAGTTAATTTTGTATATTATTAAACACAGAAAATAAGACAGAATAAAATAAAATACATAGACAATTCATCTTCTTATATTCTATTAGACTAGGATGTTAATATTACAAACTAAATGCTTATTTCTACTTATATTTTGAAATTTTATATCATTTTTTAAATTTAATATTACATTGTTTTGGTCATGGCTGTTCAATTAAAAAACAAAAATAATCACCTGAAATGTGTGCTAAGCCATACTCTTCTCCCTTTTAAACTTTTTTTCCAAAAACATTTTTAAAAATATTCTGACTCTATGTATGTAGAAGAAATCTGGGTTAAAATAAGTGATTTTGTTTGTTTGTTTTAGACACAAGCCACCATAAACAACAACAAAAACACAAGAAAGACCCCTGTTTGGATTATCTAGTCACATTTATCTGGGAACAGGAAGAAAATCCCAAGTGTCTCAAGTATATTACACGGATGTGAGAAAAGACAGAGAACAGTGAAATGAAACATGAAGAAATGAACTCTTGTCCATGAGAATAACTATTAATATCAAAGATATCTCCTCCAACTGGATTTTGTAATGAAGCATCTTTGATTATTTTGGAATTTTTCCCAAGATATTTTATGAGATAATCTATGAAGAAATTTATACTGTGTTCTTCAATTTCCCACTCGACTCTAGGTACTGAGTCAGAGTATGTACTCAATATAATATTTGCTGGGCAAATGAACACAAAAGTATATACAGACGTTTTCTAAATTACCAAAGTGAACTAGACATAGAAACAGGTAGACAGAGCAGAAGAGATCCTGTGGAGTGGTCATCTTCTCTCAGATGAGAACTTCTACCATATTAAATATCTTTCACATTACAAACTGACTTGATATCAGGAACAAAGGGACTGACTCGGGGAATGAGGGACAGTAAAGAGTATTTAGGGAAAAGAGGAATATGGCAATAAAAACACCGTAGTCTGTGGAGATTTAAAGGCTTAGATTCAATTCTGGCTCTACCATTTACTAGCTGTGCATCCTTGGAGAAGTTTCTTTGTCTTTTTCATTCCCTGAATGCTAATCTTTGAAATGTTTATAAAACATTATTTACATTATGTTATGGCCAAAACATATTGATCACCAGTATTCATGTTCTCCTGCCTCAACTGGGTGAAACTGGGTGAGGCCATATGACACCATATGACACCAGCTTTGAGAAAAGCTATGAGTGGAAGTTTTGCGTGTCATTTCCATATAGAAAATTTGCCAGCCAATGAGCAACCCTCCTTCACTCTTTCCTCTACTGTGATGATAGAGGAGGAAGCACATTCCAGAGATGTAACTATAAAAATGAACCCCTGGCACTCTGCGATGGTATGGAGTAGAAATCCCTGCTACCTTCCCCTGCAAAGGGTTATGTATTCTGAATGTGGGTTGCATTTATTTATTTTTATATTAAGCCATGAGAATTGGAGATTAATATAAAGTTTTCATAAAAATTAAATGAGACAGTGATTATAAAGACATCATCTCGATAAATGGCATAAGAACACAATATTCAATTCGGTGCTTGGCAAATTTCCTCTGTAAAGGGCCAGAGAGTAAAATAGTTTGGGTGGACACGCCATATGGTCTTTGTCGCAAGTGCTCAACACTGCCATTACAATGCATGAAATGCCAGCACATTACATGAAAGCAACCATAGACTATATGTAAAGAATGAGTGTTGCTATGTTCCAATAAAAATTTATTTACAAAAAGAGTTGGTGAATTGGATTTGGCCCAAGGGTCACAATTTGTTCTACCCTCTATTAACTCAACATTGTTTATGATGATGAAGAAGATGAAAAAAGAGAAAGGACTTGAATGGAGGTAAATTCACATGCACTTAGAAAGCATATAAATGTACTTGGAACTCTGTTATTTGCTATGGGAAAGAAATGTATGTATACCAAGCATTCTCCATGTGGCAACCAATCTGTTAGTTTCTTTATATACATAATTGCATTTAATCTTTATAAGTCTGCATGTTGCACATAAGGATCTTGAGACCCAGAGAGGTTAAATGAGGAACTTAAGTTAACACTGTTAGTAATTCTCAGATGCAGGATTAGAATCCAATCCTATTTGACCCCAAGTACTGAACTCATTCCATGTTCTTGTAACTGTTACACTGAATAAATAAGACCCAGAAGTGAAATCATTAAGACATTTTCTCCTCATAATTGTCTTTACAAACCCAATCCATGGGCCCATTATTTTCCTCTCGTGCAATAAAATTTGGGCAGATAGCCCAGATAGCTTATCTGTTCATTCTAAGATAATAATAATATTTGAAAAAATAATCTTCTGGTCACTTTAGTCCTTTAAATAGTCTCAGCTCGACATATCCTGTCCAGTGTAATTCTAAAAGCTCTGAACTTCAGAGTGAAATCTCTGTCTCCACTTTAGTTCAGGCCCGCTAAAGGCAGGTGCTGTGTGGTTGGGAAGGACAGACAGCAGTAAGGAAATTTTATTTTATTTTATTTTATTTTACTTTTTACTGGGCCAGCTCCTCCTCCTCATTCATAATGATGAACAATTTTCATAATCTCATAATAATGAAAAATGTTGCTATTACCTCATCTACATCTTCTGACCTGTCCGTGCTGGGAGCTGGGAGCCTGGGGAAGGGAGAGGTAGGGACTTATGTGTCTTACTCCACTGGCAGTGATCTGTCTATGAAAGGTGTTTAAAGATGACACTTTCTCTTCAAATACCACCAGCCACTGCTGAGGGTGTGGGGAATGCTCTCATCTATGGTGTCCGGTGTCCTTTTCTCCACCCAGCGCACCTCCTCCTGCTGATCCCTTACCTGCCTTGAGCCTCCTTTGTCAAGGTGTGCTCTTCCCTCCAGGTGATATTGGGCAGGATCTAAAATAATTCTATGTCCCCTCTGTCTCTCTCCGTGTCTCTCCTTCTGCCTTTTCCCCTCATGAACATTGTACTTAAAGGTTTCCTCACACTTCAGGTGTCCCATTAAAGCACTTCTTATTTCATTTGATGGAAGAAAGAAGTGTCTCCCACACCTCATTTTCATCCATGGTTGGGGGTCCTTAGAGCACACCTCAGCTTTCTCCGGCTGCCCACTCCTGGCTGCTCCAACTTGTGAACGACTTTCTAAAATTGGTAAAACAAACAAACAAAAACAGCATTTATCCACCTCCCGAGCTGTTCCTGCCTACTTGGCCAAACATCTCCCAATGAAATGGGAGAGAAATTAGTGTCTTCTCCTACAGCATCTGTAGAAACCTTTTAACAGTCTTATATAAAAGCCTAAACACTTTACTTCTTAAATCGCTTGGAGTACAATTTTGAATATAAAACCACTACTCTAGAAATATATACAAATTCTTATGGATCCGAAGGGACTTAGAGGTCACTAAGTTCGTTCCTTAGCTCAACTGATGAATATTTACTCACTGCCCTGTATTTGTAAAATGCTGGGCTAAGACTTAAATAAGACTTCAACCAAATGCAAATGTCCTTACGGTCACTACTTGAGTATCTATGGTTTCGGAGAATTTATTATCCTTTTGAAAGTCCAATTTCCATGTTTTTTCTAAATCTTGAGGTCTCCCTGTTATTTTAAACACATATGGCTGCCTTGTAGAGCTGCATCAATCTTTACAGAATAGCTATTTAAATGTTGAAGACAAGGCTCCTGTTTCTTTTCATCTTTCCTCAGACTTTTTATGATTAGCTCTTCCAACAGTTCCTTTCATGATATGTAACAGGGGTGCACGTCACTACTCCCCAACTGCACTCAAACACAGACGCCGGGTCTCCCTTTTGGAAAGAGCCCTTACCACTGTGGGGGAAGGACCCATCACGCATTTCTGGAAGCTTACACTTGTTTGTGCCAGCTCTAATGTGGCCTCTGCATCTTTGCACCTAACCTGGTCAGGCCCATTTCATCAACCCTGGCTTCCCTGACTTTCACGACATCGCATTCATCTCTACCAAACACACTCCAAAATGGTGGTTTTCAAGTAATTAGCATCTTTTTCAGTGAAGAGCTGAGCTCACAAAAAATAAGGGAAATTCCCAGGGGATTAGAAAGTAGAATGTGATAAAGTTAATTTAAAATAGTGGCTGCTCGGGGCGCCTGGGTGGCTTGGTCGGTTAAGCGTCTGACTTCGTCTCAGGTCATGATCTCACGGTCCGTGAGTTCGAGCCCCGCGTCGGGCTCTGTGCTGACAGCTCAGAGCCTGGAGCCTGCTTCCGATTCTGTGTCTCCCTCTCTCTCTGACCCTCCCCCATTCATGCTCTGTCTCTCTCTGTCTCAAAAATAAATAAACGTTAAAAAAAAATTTAAAAAAAATAAAATAAAATAAAATAAAATAAAATAAAATAAAATAAAATAGTGGCTGCTCACCAGGAAAACTTGCGTCTTGTTGTAGTAATGAGGAAATGGCAAAAACAGACATCAACATCACTGTACAGCAACAAGGTGATATGGATTTAAAAGTGGGCCAACAGCAAGTATAGCTGAGAATGTGAAATTAAAAATGCTCTCTAGTCCTGGTAGTAGTGTAAATTGGCAAAACTACTTTAGAGCAATTTGATAATATTGGGTGAAGGCAGAGATGGTCTGATCCTATCATCCAGCAATTCCTCTCTTCGGTATGCATATAAGATAAAGATATGCTCAAATGTGTGCTCAAAGAGATCTATAACATAATATCTTAGCAGCATTATTCATGACTGAAAAATCAAACAAATAAACCAAAAAGAACAACAAAACCTGAGATCAGCTTAATGTTCATGGTAGAATGAATTTTAAACTGTGGTATACTTATATACCGAAATACTACTATACAGCAATGCAAATGAGTAAACAAGATTTAATAATAAAAATGTGGATGATTGTCTCAAATTTAATTTTGAGTCTAAAAAACAAATGGTACAAGAAACTTTACATAAAGTTTAAAAACAAACAGAATGGTTCGTATTTCCCTGATGATGAGTGATGGTGAGCATCTTTTCATGTGTCTGTTAGCCATCTGGATGTCTTCTTTGGAAAACTGTCTGATCTTGTTTTTTGCCCATTTCTTCACTGGCTTATCTGGGGGGTTTTGGGTGTTGAGCTTGATTAGTTCTTTACAGATTTTGGATACTAACCCTTTATCTGATATGTCATTTGCAAATATCTTCTCCCATTCCATCGGTTGCCTTTTAGTTTTGCTGATTGTTTCCTTCGCTGTGAAGGGTTTTTTTTGTTTTTGTTTTTGTTTTTTGTTTTTTGTTTTTTTTTATCTTGATGAGGTCCCAATAGTTCATTTTTGCTTTTGTTTCCCTTGCCACTGGAGTCATGTCTAGTAAAAAGTTGCTGCAGGCAAAGCCAGAGAGGTTGTTGCCTGTATTCTCCTCTACGATTTTGATGATTTTCTGTCTTACGGTTAGATCTTTCATTCTTTTTGAGTTTATTTTTGTGTGTTTTATAAGAAAGGAGTCCAGGTTCATTCTTCTGCATGTCACTATACAGCTTTCCCAACACCATTGGCTGAAAAGACTGTTTTTTTCTCATTGGATATTCTTTCCTGCTTTGTCAAAGATTAGTTGACCATACATTTATCGGTCAATTTCTGTGTTCTCTATTTGCTCCATTGATCTGTGTGTTTGTTTTTGTGCCAGTACCATACTGTCTTGATGATTACAGTTTTGTAATACAGCTTGAAGTCCGGGATTGTGATGCCTCCGGATTTGGTGATGTTTTAACATTACTTTGGCTATTTGGGGTCTTTTCTGGTTCCAAACAAATTTCAGAATTGTTTGTTCTAGCTCTGTTAAGAATCCTGGTGTAATTTTGATAGGGATTGCATTGACTATTTAGATTACTTTGGGTAGTATCAGCATTTTATTCATTCATTCATTCATTCATTCATTCTTCCAATCCACGAGCATGGAATATTTTTCCATTTCTTTGTGTCTTCTTCAATTTCTTTCATGAGATTTCTATAGTTTTCAGCATATAGATCTTTTTAGCTCTTTGGTTAAGTTTATTCCATGTCGTCTGCAATGAATGGAAGTTTGTACTTCTTCTTTGCCAATTTGAATGCCTTTTATTTCTTTTTGTTGCCTGATTGTTGAGGTTTTTGCACTGCTGGTGGGAATGCAAACTGGTGCAGCCACTCTGGAAAACAGTATGGAAGTTTCTCAAAAGAATAAAAAAATAGAACTACCCTATGACCTAGCAATTGCACTACTAGGTATTTATCCAAAGGAAACAAAAATGCTGATTCAAAGGGGAATATGCACCCCAATGATTAAATGGTTATAGTAGCAATAGCCAAATTATGGAAAGAGCTCAAATGGGTAAAGATTATATATAAATATACATAATCTTATATATATATATATATATATATATATATATATATATATATATTGAAATATTACTCAGCAATCAAAAAAAGTGAAATCTTGCCATTTGCAATAACATGGATGGAACTAGAGTATATTACACCAAGCAAAATAAGTCAGAGAAAGATAAATGTCATATGATTTCACTCATATGTGGAATTTAAAAAACAAAACAGATCAGGGAAGGGAAGGAAAAGTAAGATAAAAAGACAGAGGGAGGCAAACCATAAGAGATTCTTAAATACAGAGAACAAATCGAGGGTTTTTGGTGGGGGGGGTGAGGGAATGGGCTAAATGTGCAATGGGCATTAAGGAGGGCACTTGTTGGGATGAGCACTGGGTGTTAAATGTAAATGATGAATCACTATATTATACTCCTGAAATCATTATTTCTCTATATGTTAACTAACTTCGATTTAAATAAAATTTTAAAAAATTAAAAAAAATAAAAACAAACAGAATGGTACTATATTTTTTTATAGAAAGACATACACAGGTGAGAAATGTTTAGGGAAATGTATGATATAATAAAATTCTGGAAAACCATATAAAAATAAAATGGTGTTGCTTGAGAGAGAATAAGAAAATAGAAGAAGACCTGAAAAATGAAGGCAAGGATAGGAATAAATTTTAACTATATACTAGTTATATACTTTTAATTTTGAACTCTGTGATTATATTACTAAGCAGAAAATGCATGAAAAGGATTCTTGACTAAATTCAGACAGAGGAGATGAAAGAGAATATGATTGGTTGGAGAGACATACAAAGGGGGCCACAACTACATTCATAACGTTTTATTTATTATGCTGAATGCTGACTACACTTGTTTTATTATTCCTATACCTTTTGCATGTCTGAAATATAACATTTTAAAATGAAGTTTTAGCTTTCAAAACCACTGTTTCCCCTAAGGGCTTTAGAGTCTTATTTTGGAGGTCAAAAACTAAGTATTGACTTTTTATTCTTCCTGTTAATCTTACTGTAAAAATCTCAGTTGGTGTCAGAAATGTGGATGACTGTGACCAACCATGGGAAATACAAATTACCAGACTGTATGAAAGTGTGGAAAAGAAAAGAAATGATCGTTTCAAGATAATTTTTACTTAGTTTACACATCCCTCACTCTCCTGGACACTCTTGACTTTGATGTATTTCAGATATTACCTCCCAATGATAGTATTTGTAATCTCTGGGTTAATCTATCATAACTATGATCTAATATTCTATTTAGATAAATACAGCCTTGATTTTATAATACTTCTGAGCAACACTAATATATTTTACCCTAAAAAAATAAACCCAAATTCATAAAGCTAAGCTTTAGCTTTGATTCCCCCTTATAGGGTATGCTCTTGGCATGCTAATTGTCTTCTTCAAAAGTTGGTTTCCTTATTTTTAAAATGGATAGAAGTCTGTGTAAAAAGAATGTTGTTATAAGTATACCAAATTAAAATACTAACATTAAATTAAAGGAGACAGTATACATAAAGCAACTTAGTGTCTGAAACGAATTGCTCAAAAATTAATAATTCTACTTTGTTAATAAAAATAAGTACAAGTATATGTACATTTTGGCCATTCTGGAGGTTCTTACAAGGTTTCAGATCATTATTATCACCCTCCAGTACATGTATATAATTCCATGAATGCACAAGTGAGAAGAGATTTCGGTAACTATGTACAAATTACAAGCTCATATAGATGTTTGAGTAATAAAATTTTAATGTAAACTAATTTTTAAAAACTCTTGTCAGTGTTTTCTAAAACTAATTTAGAAAAACATGAAAAATTTCAAAACAAATTAAAAGCATGCTAACAGTTTCACAAAATTGTATATAGTGCTTTCATTTAATACATACACACACATGCTTTTCATGACTCATATATGTTAATCCTTTATAGTTTATATAAATAAGCATAAATATATGTATATATGAAATATAAGAAATACACTAAATAAACGCACATATTCACACATTTGTGTAGATGTACACATATATACACACATATAATGAAATTCTATCAACAAAAATATAAATTAGGGAGAGAGTCTTTGTTTTATAAAAGAAATCAAAATGTTCTTTTTTTAAACCATAATTTCCTTTACAATTATTTTATATACAACTTCTTAGGACAAGTCTTACATAAAATGAGTTAAATACCTAATAATGTTTTTCAAGTGCCAAAATTAATGAGATGATTTTTATTGATGGCAAAAAGAGTAGGAAGAAAAAAATTTTGGCCTATCCATTAAGCTTTCATTTAGAAAATATTTGACAGAAACTCCATAAGAAATTAAAAATGTCAAAATTATTTTTCTCTTGGATATTTTTTCTTTTTGAGGGAGTAAATACTGATGTATTATATGCAATGTGTACATACTGAAACAATTCAAACTTCATATTTTAGGGTGAAGTAAAGTCTTTCAGTGGTATTTCCACTATAACATACCCTAGATTAAGGAAAAAACTACTTAATTTGGCACCTGCTGAGATTATGTTTTAACCCCATAGCTCATGATGTGTTTCCCCAGTCCTGGCAAACAGGTGGTGGTGCTATTTTTGTCCATAGCATATAGTCAGCTTGTTTTGAAATCCAGTCATATATTGGATGTGCTGACCCCCTGCCATAGCAAATTCCACAGGCAGGAGCTCCATGCTAGGAAAAGCGGTATTCAACTAGAGGGGTTCGTGAAGAAAGTGAAAGCCTCTCAAATTAATTTCTCAAAATGCCCTAAGTCCCAGCCATCTCCCTTCCGATTTTCTTTGCAGCTGCTTCGCACTTCTGGACTAGTTGAGCCTGGGTGAGTTGGCTGCCTCCCCCTATGGCAATATTTCCTTTTCAAAGGGCAGTTGCCATGGTTGTATAATTTTGTGCAGGAAGTGGGAGCCTTTGTGATTGACCAAGCTGTGCTGAAAGATAACAAGCACAAAAACTACAAGTTTAGGCTGAGGAAAACTTTATCAAACTCTCAGTTGAAAGTTGGAAGAAAGAGTGCTTTCCACGAGGAAAATGTGTTGCATTTTTAAATCACCTAAACTGCAAGGGGTTCACTACATTGAAAAGCTTTTATTAAATTTGGTTGGAAATTCCAGTCTCCTAGTGAGCATGTGGAGAACAGAAGAACTGTACACAGATAGAATTAGCACAAAGTAGAGAGAAGAAGGAACTAAAACTCTTGGCTCATTTACTTTCACATCTTGGATCATGTTAATGGTTGGGACTTCCCAGAGCCCCTTTTTGACCTCAGTTGATGTCCTATCATTCACCCTGACATTTATTACAATCTGTTATCCTTTGTATCAGGCAATTAGCTCCCTCCACCTAGAATTTCTTCTCTTGAAAGATAGGTTTGAACAAAGTTTTGGATCCAAAAGTCCTACAATATTCTTGTTGATAAAATCATAAAATACAGACCGGCTAAAGAAAGCATTGGGATAAATTTTAAAATAGCATAAGAGCTGTATTCAAAGAATATGTATCAGAAATAGGACCTATATATACTAAGCTCTGTACCATATATCAAGAATTGTGCTGGGTGCATTTGCTTACATTATCTCAATTAATCCTTTTGACAGGCATGCTAGTTGAAAACCAACTTATGTTTTTTATTTTTTGGTTTTTTTACTAAAATAACTCCAATTTTGTTCAAGATCCCATTGTTTCCTTCTAAAATTCCAGAATCAGCAGGCTCTGTTGCATCTAGTCATGGTCATATGCATAGTTCTGGTCAATGTGGAGATGAAAGTTGCTTGGAGAAGTTTCCCTTTCAGAAATTTTACTTCAGAAACAACAAAGGCTATTTCCTAGGAAGATTAGATTTTGCTTTTTGTCCTTAGCTGTTCTCTTACTCATTCCTCCCATCTAAGACAATAGTGTGTAGTGGTAAGGAAGAGGAGCAGCAGCCATCTTTGATGAAACCACACAATATGGAGGGCAGAGTGGAAAGACAAACTAGGCCTAAACTTTAGATGATGTTTTGGGCAGTTCCACCAGCCTTGAACTCTATCTCCAGCATTTTTGTTCCATAAAAATGTAACCCTATTTAAGTCATTTTTTTGTCAGCTTTCTGCTACTCTTAGCATAATGTAATGCACATATCAGAACAACACTCTGAGCTATGTAAGAATATCCCGCAGCTAGGAAGTAGGAATGGGAGCTAGGATTTGAAGCTCCTTTTGTAACTCTAAATCCCATTCTTTTTTTCACTCACTTATTATAGTCCTATTTAGCTTAACATTTTTTTGTTAGTGACTTAAATGAGGAGATAGAAGACTTAGTCATCACATTTGCAGTTTCTCAAATGTTGAATGATAGCTAATATACCATGGTCTGAGACTACAACTGTCTCGACATATCGGATATCCTGTGTCAAGCTTTTCACCACTGATTGAATTTGTATTCAAATGATTCATGATTTGGTAAGTCTATTAGACTCTAAGTAGAAATGTTGAGGTAGTTAGATATAGTCATCTGAAATTCAGAAGAGGGAACTTCCCTGAAAATATAAATTTGTTCATCAATGACATGTAGATAATATTTTACACCATGAGACTAGGTAATATCACAAAAGAAAAGAGAAAAATAGAAAAGGAAATTGGATTAGTGACTGAAGCCTGGACTTTCATAGTAATATTGTTGATAAGAATAAAGTATACAGGGAAGGAACAATCAGGAACAATCTAAACTATGGTGTCCAGAAAAATAACTGATGAAACTATATGATCTTTGGTGGTCAAATACTGGTAATTTGTCAAGTAAGATAAAAAAATAAAGTTGACCATTGGATTTAACCATGTGAAGAATTTTGACAGGGTGACCATCCATCCTCATGTGTGTGTGGTGCTCCCAATTTCAATTTGTACCTACTATCTTGGTTTAATTTACAATAATGTTTCTTTTATTCTTAAGTGCCATCACTTCAAAGAAAATTATGTGATCATCTTAGTCATTGGTGATCTTAACAAAGGAAGTTTTAGGGGAAATCTATGAACAAAAATTTGATATGAAAGAACAAAGGAAGGAAGTATGAAGGTCAAAAGAGTTTGCTCTACAAACATGCAGAGAAATGGATGTGAAAAAAAAAACATGCAATTATATGTCAAAAGTATATATATAATATAGTGAAAAACGATTGATGTAGGAGACAGAAGGAAAAAGTTCTCAAGTGATTGAGAAGGAATTGGACCTGGGTTTAGTGGAAGGACTGGTTTAGAATAGATTAGCATTGGAGATCTTCTCCAAAGGTCTCTTGCATTTCCACATTTTGTGGGTGAGGCATTGATTGCCCTGTGTTCTGAACTACTATTTCAAGGACATTTGTTTGGTCAGCAGCCTTGGAAGAGAGAGATAGGAACTTTCTTCATAACAAAGCATAGGTTTGCTCACAGTCCTGGAGGAAAATGATAGTGTCTTCCTTTGGAGCAAACAGCAAGTATATTTACTACTCTTCGTAACAATCTGTGGTCGCTAATCTTAGAGTTCCTTTCCTTTAATGTACCCCACTATATGTTCAAGTATCTATGGACTTCTTCATGTTGCCTGTGCAACTTGGGACTTGAAGAACTGTAGCGAAATTTCTCATAGTTTAGCTATTGCCATTGCTTTTAGTGATCAGCTGTTTTACATCTCTGATCCAAGAATCTTATGTCTTCTACCCCTTTCCATGAAACATGTGGACCCACTTGTTTGCTGGAAGTAGGGTAAAACATCAGACTCTTCACAATTCTTGAAAATCAGATCTTAGATCACCTAGAATAATAAATACTGCAAATACAGTCTCACATTTTTATTATGTTTTTCACTATATAAAAGATTTAGGCTTTTATGTAAGTACATCAACCAATCTAATATTTTATAATTTTGGGTTGCATGGCTTGCTTAGAAAAATTTTATTTGCCCTCTTAAAGATGAATAAAAGACTTTTTTTATTTTATTCTAGTCCATAACTTTTAAAGTTAATTTTTAAAGGCTAGCCTTTGAACTGACATGAAATGTGTTGTTGTTTTTGTATGAAATAAGAGTTTTCCCTGAAATGATAACTAGTTATCCCAATACCAGTAAAGACCATCTTATTGAACTTTATTTTTTTAAATGTCTTTTTATAATACGTTAAATCTCTATTATGGAAAGGTTGATGTTATGAACTCTTCATATACATGTTTATTTATGTATGTAGATGTGAATATATTTATTTAATCTTTTCTTTCGATGCATGTTTAGTTAGTGCTTACTTACATGCTACAAACAGTGGTATGTATTATCCCATAGCAGTTAGCAAAGTGGACATAGTTTCTGCTCCCATGGAAAGTGGAGTTTAGTTGGAAAATAAATACTAAAAAAGGCAATCAAATAAATACATAACTTTAGGTAAGTATTATGAAGGAAATAAAAAAGATAGTTTAGTAGAATATTGAGGTGGGATGGAGAACTAAACATGTAGATCTCCTCTGAGGAGGATATCATTTAAGCCTGTACCCAAACTACAAGAAAATTGAGAATTACAAAGAGTAGGTAGAAGAGTGTTCTAAACTGATGGAACAGCGTGCCATAGAGGAAACTTGTTTCAGAAAAGGGCCACACAATGGTTTTTGCTCACCAATCAATAAAGTCCGCCATCTAGGACTTGATCTTTTGGTAAACTGAATTCAAGTCAAGGAGTTATACTATATAGCTGTGGTGCTGATATATCTTCAAGAGTGAATGTTCTCTTTCTTTCAGAGCTAAGGTCAAATCATTGTATGTGTAGTAGTGGTCACTGCAATTAACCCTCCAGCATCTACTCTATTTGAAATAATCAATCTAATTCACTCAACTTAGTAGGAATTGGTTTTGAGGATGGGCTCAAATCTGGAAATCAGATGTGATGAGAAGTGTTCTGGTTGCCTTTTGTTAAGAAAGAAAGAAAGAAAGAAAGAAAGAAAGAAAGAAAGAAAGAAAGAAAGAAAATTCCCAACTTCTAAGAGTCATAGAAACAGAAAGACGTTATGCTTAGGAATCTCAACGCAACTTTTGCCCTCATGCAAGTGCTTGCTTTGAGCTTGAGAATAAGTGAATATTTGGGAGAGCAGAGCAATGAGAATCAGAGAATAGCAGAACCAGAGCCCTGACATATTGCACCTGGAAACTCCAAACTTCTGGGCTTATTTATTTATTTATTTATTTATTTTTAAATATTTAACTATTTATTTATTTAGAGAGAGAGAGGGACAGGGAGAGAGAGAAAATCCCAAGCAGGCTCCACATTGTCAGCACAGAGCGTGACACAGGGCTCGAACTCATGAAATTGAGAGATCATGACCTAAGTTCAAACCAAGAGTTGAATGCTTAACGGACTGAGCCACCCAGATGCCCCAGTTAACGCATTTTTTAAGCTTATTTAGTTTTGAGAGAATAAGTTGGGGAGGAGCAAAGAGAGGGAGAGAGAGAATCCCACACAGGCTATGCACTGAGGTTTGATCCCACAACCATGAGATCATGGCCTGAACTGAAATCAAGAATTGGAAGCTTAATGCTCTGAGCCACCCTGATGCTCCTAACTCATTTTTAATTGAGGCTTTCTGCTTTTGCAACTAAAAGCATTCCAATACTTGTAACATTTTAAACTCATGTATGAGACCAAAAAGGGGGGAGAAGATTCCCAGAGACAAGTAGCTGATGGTTTCAAAACTCCCCAGCCCTCCTGGCTCGGATCAAACAAATTTACATAACGTTTCTTGAAATTATTCATTAACAATGGTAGAATTGCAACGTTTTTTGTCTACCATGACTTGTTAGTCTTTGAGACATAATGGAGTTTTATTCCTTATTTCTGCTTCTTCCTAAATAAGCATGGCAAAGTGTTTGGGGCATTAGACTCTCTCCTTTTTTTTTAATGTTTATTTTTGGAGATAGAAAGAGAGAGCTAGCAGCGGAGGGGCAGAGATAGTGGGAGACACAATCTGAAACAGGCTCCAGGTTCTGAGTTGTCAGCACAAAGCCTGACGTGGGGCTCAGATTCATGAACCAAGGGGATCATGACCTGAGCCTAAGTCGGATGCTTAACCAACTGAGCCACCCAAGTGCCACGGGCGTTAATTATACTCTTAAAGTCACATTCATTCATTCTTCCATACTTACAAGCCCTGTGAATAAACTTATGATTTTTCTCCATAGAGCTGGGACTTATAGTGGAGACAGGAATCAAACTACGCTACATGTATTGAGTCCTTCCTTTCCTGTACTCATGCCCTATACTTGTACATCCCAAGGTTCTTCATTCTTCTGGTGTTTCATCAGCATCATTAATTATCTGGCCACTCACATATTCTAACTCTGCCTTTACTTACACCTTGGTTGCTGCTTTTAAGCTGTAATTTTTGTTCAACCTGATATTGAGCCTTTTTTTTTTTAGTGTTAGTGTTTACCAGGAGAATAGATGTCTCCTTTTTCATGAGCCCTCTTTTCTGGGTTGTTTTTCTGCCCTGCATAGTGATAGGGGTGTAGCAAGAATATCTATTGTTAGAATGCATGCTACAAATTATTTTTATGTTTTTTGTACTCAGAAGATGTGTTGCTGAATAACAGTTCTTTGGTGGAAATAATTGCTTGAGTATTTATGACAACTTTTTGACTTGTACACTTACATTTTTCAAGGACTTTACTTTTGATTCAATTAGTTAAAGCATAAATTCACCATCAATGGAAATTCCTATACACAGGAACAACAATAAAAATAATCCTACAGTTCATCATGTTGCTTTCTAAGACATTTCCAGAAATTAAATATCACAGAGAACTGATTGGCCAAATCCACTTTTTGATATATCACTGACTTTATATTATGGAATTTCAAGTTGAAGGTATAAAAGTAGTTAAAGAGCATCCAACTTGTCACTGACATGATTCACTGGAGTATTTGTTACCCAAAGAATTTAATTAGTGTGTCTGAATGCTAAGGGAATGAAAATAATTGGTGGCTGGCAAAAGATACCTTATACGTTGTGATTATTAATAGCTGTTAAGAATACATGGGGTAGAAGTAGTAAACAACTGAAGATTAATTTTCATCATTTAAACCATTATATTTTGGTGGTTTTAAATTTTAAATCTAAAAGTTTTAGAGGACTAGAGGAAATTCTCTATTTTACAACTGGAGAAAGACCCAGAGAGAAAAAATATTTTTGTTGGTAATTAGAATAAAGAGTAATATTGATTTTCTCTTAATTGCAAATGTGCTAATGCACAGTGTAAAAATCAAAGTCTTTTAAAAACATGAAGTAAAGGAATTTAAACGTTAAAAAAGTCACCAGTCCTTTACGGGAATTTTTCTCCATCCTCTTTGAAATGGAATTAGCAAGTATGATATATCAATCGTGAGACTAATAGTAGACCCTAAAATGTGACAGCCCCAGGTAACAAAATTTGGGTAGGTTGTTGTTTAAATTATGCGATATTTGAATTGTGTATCTCCCCTTTGAAGTTGGTTTTGTTTTGAAAAAGAAATTGAGAAAAGCCTTAAAAATAATTTGCTAGCATATAAAATTGTTATATGAATGCCAGTTTAACAATTGGCCTTGAACTGCACCCAAATATATTAATTTAGTTCATAAATCAGTTTAATCCATGTCTGTATTTTCCAGGAAGAGAAATTAAAATCTTCCCCTGGCTACTTTTTAATTTTTCCATTACTGGATAAAAAAGCTGCTAGGTCGAATAGATTATTTTCTAGAAAGAAGTTATTGATGATCATTTAAAAATACTAGTGTATGTGGATTGTGCTTTAACATGTTACTTCTGGAAACACAGATGCAAAATGAGGTGGTTGTGAAATGCCCCGAAGGACAAAGTTTTGTGTGCTGTGCGAGCAAGATTCTCAGAGAAAAAGAGACATGGAAGAACAGGAACATAAGAATGTAATGTTTAAACATGTGGCACTTAAATCATTAATTTATGAGTTGACTGTGGTGTTCCTAGGATAAAAATGCTAAAAAGCAGCTTAAATATCCTCTCCGGGAGAAATCACTGAACACAAGGTCTGGTTCTGTGTTTCTTTTATGTGTCCTACTTCAAGTTGAGATGAGGCTCACTAGGCTTGCTAATTGTCTATGCTTTTCCTTTTATACGTTTATTAGCCTTTTGTGATTTCTTAACTATGAATTTCCCACTCATATCCTTCACTCATTTTAACAGGTTGTTGGTCTGATCCTTTTCTTCTTTATTGAAACATCACTAGAGTTTTTTTGTATGTATATATTCATATAGACCTTAAAATCATGCTGCCAGGCATTAAAAAAAGAGTGGGGCTTCTATTTCTAGGAAAATGGTGGGCTATATTATTTGGAGGAGTCATTCTGCTGAAAATATCAAAATAGTTAGATGTAAGTATTTTAAAGAATATTAACCATTAAAGAACCAGCAAGACAGTAAATCCATTTAAGGGAATTAGGAACCAAAAGAGGTAATTAGAATCCTGAAGTCACCTTTGCCCTAAAAGTATTTACCAACTGTTGGATAGGCAAAAACTCTTGTTTTAATGGCCTTGAGTGTCAGAGAGAACAGAAGTCAAAGTCTTGTCTTCCAAAGTGGGGGCTCCAAAAGGACATACTCCTTGTTAAGCTGGGATTCCTAAAAGATAAACCTTCAGAGTAAAGAATCCAGAACTACTACCAACAGGAAATATCAAGGAGTTCTTCAGAGCTTCACAGAGTAAGAGAAAACAGCTTCTAAGCAATTAAAATGAAAAGCTGTTTTGTCTATGTGCCGTTCCAACTGCATATATATATATATATATATATATATATATATATATATATATACCATCGATAGATGACAGAGGTGTGACTGCAGATCAGTGGAGAAAGTGTACACAATTCTGAGTTGGAATTGGGCCATTCCAACTTTTACATTTTATACAAGATTTGGATGGAAAGAGTGGAGAATCAGTCCTATCCCTTTATACTTGAGAGGTTAAAGACACTGTTGTAACTACCATATTGTTGGTTTATTTGCTATCTTTGCTGTTCAGTGTCAGGAAGAAGTCAGGTATGCAGGTAGAATTGTGTCTTCCAGACAGATGTCTATGAGCATGACCTATTTGGAAATAGGGTCTTTGCAGATAAAATCAAATTAAGATGAGGGCATACTGGATTAAAGTGGGTTCTATTCAATAATACTGACGTCCTCACAAGACATGAGGGCAGAAAGATGTGAAAATGAAGTCAATGACTGGAGTGATACAGCCACAAGCCAAGGAACACCAAGGAAGGGAGGAGAAGCAAGAAAAGATTCCCTTTCGAGAGCCTCCAGAATGAACATGTCCCTGCTGACCCCTTGGTTTTGAACTCCTAGCCTCCAGGACTGTGAGATAAAAAATTCTGTGGTGTTAAGCCACCTCGTTTGTGGTGCTTTGTTAAAGCAACTCTAGAAAATGAAAACACCAGGCCCCACCAATGTGGCTAGATTTTCTCTTTCAGCTTCTCCCATCCCCAATCAGGAGGTTTGTTTATCTGAGGTGAAGGGTGCTACCTTCTCCTGCAGAGCACCCATCATCAGCTTCTTCAAAGCTTCAGGCTTCAGAGTGGTCAGATACAAAAGAGATTTTGGATCTAACCTTGTGTATTCCAGTTCAGCCTCACAGGCTCCAGCTCATACCGACTTTCCTTACTTGACATCCACTTTGTGTTCCTAGCTGCATACCTTGCAGACTTCGATCTTGAGTACCAGACATAGAATAACTGTCTATTATCTCCCAGTGGTTCTGCTGCTCTGATTGAACCCTGACTGATAATACCCAAGTCAAATATGTTTCCATAAACTTATTCAGGTTAACCATGCAAAAAATTGTCCCATCTTATTTCCCAAGAATGGTTTGATATTTTCGTCTTTTACGTTGTTACCTTTTAATCTCACATTTTAAGAGTATTTAGTGTATACAGAGTATAATATAATTTTTATTTTTAGTTAAATATATGCCATGAGGACCCAACAAGGGGTTGCATCTGTGAAAAACAATGGATGAAAATTTCTTACCAAGGTAACAATTAGAGCATTAGCAAATGAAATGAATATGAGTCACAACTGATTCTACTACTGAAAAACAGAGATATTGATTATTTTTAGGTAAAGCACTAACCATTAGCAGTCTGCTTCAGTTTTTACACAGAGAATGAGTCTATGTGATACCAAAGTATCCACTAAATCATTCAACTTTTTTATGAAATAGATTATTTCTAGAAGACAAATCAACAAACACTGTTACTTGTATGAACAGATGATTTAGTTGTTAAAAATAAAATGCCAATTCAAGTTTTAAATACTGGTTTAGTGTGGAGAGGTCCTATTAACGTTTCCAGGTATTTTAATCCACAGAGAACCCCTCACACCTAATAAGTCTAAAGTATTTTTATATCTGTAAGTATTTTTTTAAGTTTATTTATTTATTTATTTTTGAGATAGCATACAAGAACAAGCAGGGGAGGGGCAGAGAGAGAGAGAGAAGCTCAAGCAAGCTCCACACTGTCAGCACAGAGCCAGATGCGGGGCTCAAATCCACCAACCATGAGATCATGACCTGATCCAAAATCAAGAGTCAGACACTTAACCAACTGAGCCACCCAGTGCCCCCTAATCTGGTATTGTTACCACATGCATGTAAACACACACTCCTACACACTAACACACTCATGGAAGTTTATCATATCCATACATATTTGAAAAGGGAATTAGTACTATGAAAAATTTCTTTTTCTTCTTCTTTTTCAGAAATGGAGTCTGAACTCAGGAGATAGGAAATGCTGTAATTAGAAGTACTCAAAAAATAAAGAAGCATAAATGGGAGGATATATTCTGACCATGAGTATCCAATTATAAGTAGCAACTTCGGGTTTAAGAACCACAATTCTAGGGTTGCCTGGGTTTCTCAGTCAGTTAAGCGCCAACTTCAGCTCAGTTCATGATCTCATGGTCTGTGAATTTGAGCCCCTCATTGGGCTCTGTGCTGACAGCTCAGAGTCTGGAGCCTGCTTCAGATTCTGTGTCTCCCTCTCTCTGTCCCTCCCCCGCTAGCTCTCTCTCTCTCTCTCTCTGTCTGTCTCAAAAAATAAACATTAAAAGAATTTTAAAAATTTAAAAACCACAGTTCTATATCTTACTCCTCATAGCAAAAGATAAAATGTAAATTGCAGTAAAACGTAAACTGATTTATGCATTCCATAGATTTATATATATATAAAATGTGTTTGTGTATGTGTATATGTCTATGAGTATATTAGTTAGAAAATATTTGAATCTAATATGACTCCTGAGTGCTAATAGCTAATTTTTATTGAATTTTATTATATACTAGTCACTTTATTAAGGGTTTTATGCATATTAACTTATATAATCTATGCACTGTATTACCAAGAAGATACTGGTGTTTTTTTGCAATTTGTACTTGGATTCTGGATCTTCATAATCTCAAAAATTTTCCCAAGTACTAACAGGAACTAGCATTCACACTCAGTTACTTATTCTCACTCCAGAGTCTGTGTTTAACTGCTGTCATGCCCTGCTGCCTCTTTATTGGTCAAATAATAGATTAATCACTCTGGATTATGATGGAGTAAAGGGAAATATCAGAGACTCCTCAATTACCTTTTAAAATGTCCACAAATGCACATATAAGGGAGTTCTTCAAAATAGCATGTGTAACTGCTAACAGTTAATAGTGATGAGTCAAGCATGGTCTAAGAGGAGGTGGTAAATAGGATTTAAATTGCACTAATGATTGCGATTTCTGATATCCAAAACAGGAAGATGGAGTGGGCAAACTAGACAACCCTACAGGGTGCTGAATTACAGGTAAACAAAATGTAACTGGGCTCAAAGTAAACTCTTCTAACTCAGGTTTCTGCATTTGATTCCTGAGGTAACAAGTAAACGATCACTGATCACATTTGGCAAATTAGACACTACTTACTTAATCATAAATAAGTACATAAATAAATAAATAAATAACAATACAGGGTTAAAAATTCATCAGATTGATTTTAAAATTTCATGCTGTCAAGTAAAAATAATAATATAGTAAATCATTTATTTCATACTTCAAAAAGTTATATCAGTTGGCATTTGAGGAGAGAGGTAGTAAGATTTGTCATCAAGGGCTGCTACTAAACAATTTTTATTAATAAACTGTATTTTTAGTTGTATTTTTTAGTCCAATATTGTTGGCTGTGCAAGTTTTGCTTTTATAAATGCATTAATTTTTTGTAGCACTATTATATGATCAACTTTTATAATTGTGTAATGGAGGCTTGCAAAGATTCATCAATTTTGTAAAAATCAAAGATTGATAAATATACATGAAACCTCTTTTATAAGTCATTACCTTAGATACTTTATATTCTATTTTTTAACCAACTTGATCTCTTTGTCCCGAGACGTCTATCAGTATAAACATTTCTGAAAATGTTTTTTTCAGAAATTGAAAATTTTTCTCTTATGTGCTTGGGTCTTTTAAATTTGGAGAATATATGTTATGACAGTTAAAATACATATAATCACACCATGAAAATAAAAATTTACCCATACTGTTTTGTTTAAGATTTCTAATTCAAATTCTCTTTTGAGGTTAGTATTATACACATTTATGATATGCTAAGAAAACCTTTGGTCTTTGTACTTTTCTGTTTAATTTCTATATAAATGTATTGCATATAAGTGATACTCATTGTAACTTCTGTCTCAAGATAGTGAGCTGAACACATACTTCATTCTTACTCTCCTGTATTAAACCTCTATAAACAATATAACACTTAAATAACAAGAAAACAAACTTACCCAACAAACATAGGCTCTGTCACTGGACCAGAAGTTATGACTAGTACCTGAAAGTTAGACAACAAATAAAATTGAAGAGGTAAACCTCAGCCAGGACACAAATAGATACACATAGGTACTACGAATAATACCTCAAGCTAGTTGAAGTAAAAATAGAAGAGACCCTGGAGCGATTAGGTCACACCTTTTCTAAAACTTCCTACATTCTACCTTTCACAATGTGTGCCAGGTATTAAGCAATGTGTTGTTTGTCTCAGCAGATCCTTAAAACAACACAAACAAATGCAAATTCCTTTTAAACAGGTGTGATAGAGGATTCACAAAAAGTGGCTGTGTTTAAGAGGAGACTCAGAAACATGTTCAAAAAGTTAATAATATACAAGTCAAATTCAGTGATCATAAAGCAAAAAAATTTTAAAAATGGACAAAATATCTCCCAATCATTAAAAATAAACTTTTAAAATCTGATTTATATTTCTAAATAACTGGGTTTGTAGATAAAATAACAGATCATTAACTATTTAGAGCTCTAGGACCATATCAACACCAGAAATAATACTTACTATTTATTGTGTGCTTATAGTGTATAGATGCTATTCTAAATGTGTCAGTTACACTCAAATATTTAGCCCTCCCTCCAAACCCTCTGAGATCAGTATGATTATTAATCCCACTTAAAGACACAGGAAGTTTAAATAATGGACGAAATTTCACCTAGGTATTGGGTAACAGAGTTGGATGTGAAATTAAGCAGTTTATTTCCAAAGTTCAAGCGAGAAATCACTATGCTTTCCTTTCTCCATATGGGAGAGAATTTACATAAAACTAAAGAAGCAAAGTGGCAGAGGAAAACATAGCTTTAAATATAATTATTAGGACACAAGAAGGGTAGAAAGAAATAAACTAAACTCCTAATTCAAAAAGATAGTGAAAGGACAATGAAATAAATTTCTAAACAGTGGAAGAGAAGGAATTAATTCTAAAACTAGAAATTAATGAAATAGCAAACAAGCAAATAAAAACAGTAGAACTGACCAATAAAGAGAAAATCTGGTTCCCTGAAAAGATCAATAAAGATAGACAAGCCTTTGGCAAATATGATCAAAAGCTAACTCAAGAGAGGCGACACAACGGGAAAACATATGTGAAATGAGAAAAAGAGGTCATGGCTGCAGGTCTAGAGGAGATTAAAATAACATTTCCAGAGAACCCCGTATACAACTTTATATCAAAACATTTTTAAACTCAAACGATTTTGAAGAAAACTATAGATTGCCAAAATTGACCCTGGAAAAAGTAAGAAATCTAACTAGCACAATAACCTCAGAAAAAATAAAAACGGTTGTTGAAGATTTGCCCTCAAGAAAGGTATAAACCCCATGATATTTTACTGGAAATTTCTAACAACATTTCTAGTGATAGATAATTCCAATCCCAGAGAAAGTATTTGAGAACTTGGAAAAGGATGGGTAGATACACTCTTTTATACTGATCCTGTAGACCTAATGACAAAACTGGATGAAAACAGAATAAAAGAGAAAACCATTGTTGCATTGTTGCAAAATCTTAAATTATTAGTAAATCAAAATATTCCTGTTTTGGCTGTGTGTGTGTGTGTGTGTGTGTGTGTGTGTGTGTGTGTTTGCGTAATGTCACAGGATATGTGTCCCCTAACCTATGTCTGAGTGTTCATTTCCTGTGATAATATGACCAAATATTCAGATTCTAAAGGACCTACAGATCTGAAATCAAGGGTCAGACAAAGTCAGCAAAGTATTTCTCTACCACAGATTTGATGATTGATTTTGATCTTTAAAAACACCAATTATTTTCTATTCAAATTGTCATTTTATGTTTCTATTACTGACATGATTTTCATGTCTTTTTTCTTTAAGCACTTTAGGAAATTATCTCTATTTTTTTCCTCCACATGCCTGATTCCATTTTCTACAGCATCAATTATTATATGTACTGCTTATATTGCACATAGTCCTTTGTTGACTTTTGCATTTACCCATTTCTTTCCTTGTTTTATATAGCTTTTAAATAAAACTGTAAATTAGCTACATAACTTTTTATTTTAGTTGATTGCCTTATATGTCAGCTTGCATATACTCATTATGGTATTTTTAAATGTTTAAGTCTATAGGGGATACAACTAAATGCTTTGTAAAATGTATACATTTTTATTAGAGGTATATATTATTTTTAATCAAAAAATAGATGAAATATTTTTCTTAAATCTTGCTTACAACACAAATATAACTACTGACCTCAAAATTTCCAAGTTCATAAGACATATATTGAGCCATAAGTGACTGTACAATATGTAAAGGGTGAAATTTATTGTTGTCGTTGTTATAAAACTCCCTCCCAAACTGAAAACAAACAAAAAATAGGATATATTTTTGTAGTGATGAGATACTATAGTGTGTAACAGAAAAAAAATTGTTTCTTACACATTACGATTCAATACAAATATAGCTCTTTCATAGAGCTAAACTGAAACAAATAAGCCAACAAACAAAAACACATATTCCAGCTCCACATGCACTTCTGGGCCATACAAGGTCTAGATGAATCTGTAGCAAGTATGTAAAACTGTCAAGTACACAGTGTACTGTCTTCACTCATGTCAAAAAAAAAAAAAATGGCACAAGCCACATTTGATTTTGACCACTAGAGATTCCAATATTAAATTGCAATTCATGAGCAAGCAGACAAATACATTTGATTAACATTTAAGCCATGCCTTCCACACATACATACGTATAGCCACATTAATTAAATTGTGGAAATCAGAAATAGAAGTGCCTTAAGGTTGACATGAACTTTAGAATGGAATAGCATTTATAAAATTGAAAGGTAAACAGAAAAGCAACTTTAAAATAAATAATGCATCCAAGTGTCAAGTAAATAAACGTTTAGGAAAAGTGCATGAAATCGGGATTAGTATAGCCATAGAATGGTTTATGTGACAGAGCATTCCCCAGCGAGCCAGGATCTCTTTTGCTGACGGTATGTGGAAGATTTCTGGATTCAAACAACGGTTGCTCCCGTACACAGGCTTTGTAACAATATGCATCATGTTTAGGATTTACTTTCTATATCATAATCTATATTAGGTGTTCTGAAATGTTAATATTTTAACCAGGGATTTTATACATCAACTCTCTGGGTTAATTCTGTCCAAATAACATCCTCGTCATTCCTCTCTTCCTCCTTCCCTCCCTTCCATTCATTCTTCCTCCTCCTTTATTTTGGGTATATGTGTAAACGTGTCAAGTACGCTTTCTCTTAATTGGCTATTACATTATGCATTTGAGATCAATTAGGTAATACACATTTTCACATTATTTCTCTTGTTTGCTTTCCTTAAATACTTGATAAAGATGCAAGAAATATATATTTTTTTAATCTGTAAAAGTGACTTTACATATGTCCCCTGTCAAAATAAGTTCAACCAGAGCACCTGGGTGGCTCAGTCAGTTAAGTGTTAAGCGTTCCACTCTTGGTTTCAACTCAGGTTATGATCTCATGGTTTGTGAGTTTGAGCCCCACGTGTGGCTCTGTGCTGACAGCACAGAGTCTGCTTGAGATTCTCTCTCACTCCCTCTCTCTCTGCCCCTCCCCGCCTCTCTCTCTCTTTCTCAAGATAAATAAATAATTTTTTAAGTTCAACTTTATCATCATATGTAACATCCATACAATCTTCCCTCATCAAAATGGTAAGCAATAATTTCTATTTTCTTTTTTTAACTTTATTTATTTGTTTTGAGAGGAAAAAAAGTGCAAGTGGAGAGGGGCAGAGAGAAAGGGAGAGAGAGAATCTTATGTAGGCTCCCCACTATCAGTGTGGTGCCCGACATGGGGCTTGACACGGGGCTCAAACTCATGAACCATGAGATCATGACCTGAGCTGAAGTCTGACGCTTAACCGACTGAGCCACCAAGCGCCCTATAGTTTGTTTTCTTAAAGTCATTGCACAAAAACAAATAAGTTGAAAGCCTTCTTTCATATGATTCCAAATATTGTAAACTCTGACATATAAAAACATATTTATACACACATTTAAAATAGATAGTAAAATTTGTACATAAATAGACTCTATTCCATATATTCTGGACTAAATGTAACCTAGTTATTTAGATTTTATAAGTAATATAGCTACATTATACATTTTAAACAATTAAGAATTAATGTTTAATGTTTATTACATGAATTTTAAACATTCTCATCTGAATTAATGTGCTCCAGTGTATGAATGTATCTGTGTTACTGTTCTAGATTGTAAAACTCTCTCTATTGCCTTTTTATTATTGCAATTTCCAGGTCCCCACAGACTGGCTTCACCAGTTTATAACATTTGGCTATAAAACCTGTTTGAAGCTGAAGAAAATAGTATGTTATTAAAGCTTGTTTCTGTTTTGAAACATCATCTGAGATCTGATATCTGTTTTCTAGAAAAAACTGAGAGGATCAGTGTTATCCTGAACAATGTCATCTTGTAACATTAAGCTTTGTTTCTATGACTTTTGTTCTCATTTAAAAATCAAGTGAAGATAACTTTTTTAAATCTCCAGGCTCCCTGATGAATGGAATGTTTCCTCATTTTCTGGAGACTTTTTTTTTTTTCTTTACAGCAGTCCATTATCACTACATTTGTAAATTAGAAATTTAGGTGGCCAAGGTATTTCTTCTCCTAAACAATCATTATAATCAGATTTCAGGCCCTTAGGTGTGATTTTTTTTCTGAATTTTGAATGCCAAGTCCTGCTGACAGTCATTTGCTCTAATCTCTGGATGAAATGACTCTCTTCATTTGCTTTGCCATTATCTGTTCAGTTTTTGAACAAGTAACTGCAAATGCTTCATCTTTAAGTTTGCAAGTTGAATGTTTATATCATTGTGTCAGAAACCCTGGGAATCTGGAAAGTTGTCTTCTATTCTAATTCTCTCAGTGATAATTCCCTTTTTTTCTCTACATGTGGACCTTAAGATTCTTTAAGTACATTTCTCATAGGTGGCTTCTGGAGAAATTTTCCTTTCCAAGTGAGTTCATGCCTAATCAAGGCATGCCTGTTTACACAAAATTTAATAGTGGAGTCGTGATGAAGATGTGTGAATCCTTGTTAAAAATCTTTTCTTTTTGATTCCAATCTATGACATATCACAGGGTATTTTCAGAGTTCCTCCCCCCACCCATGAATTTTCACTCATCTCAAGGGTATGACTGATCCTGTTGGTCAACTTCTTTTTGGTTTTGAGCACTTCCTTCACTTTCTGCAAGTCAGTATCGTGACAATTCCTTATTCCAACACTCAGATATCAGATATCAACAGCATAAAGGAACGTTTCTCTATGCTTTAGTGAAGCCAGGGAAGCAGGTGAGGTGCCTAAGTTAAGCAGCACAAGATTGCCCATACCTTTTGACAACCTGTAGTACTAAACTGAGGTTTATGTAGTAATATTTAATTTAACAATATTTAATTGAGGCTCCTAGGTCCTTCAATTTTATTTGTACCAAAAGATATTTCCATATATGTAGGTAAGTTGAAAGCACACTGTTGTTGAGTAAGGTGAGGCATTCATTTAAAACTCCAGAACTGGGACGCCTGGGTTCAGTCGGTTAACCGTCTGACTCTGATTTAGGTCATAATCTTGGGGTTCGTGGGCTCAATCCCACATCTGGCTCTGCGACTACAGCTCGTAGCCTGCTTTGGATTCTCTGTCTCTTTCTCTCTCTCTCCACCTCTCCCCAGCTTGTGCTCTCTCTCTCTCTTAAAAATAAGTATTAAAAAATAAATTAAAAAAGTAAAACTCTAGAACTTACAACCCAGGCCCCCCAAACCTTTCATAACCTTCTAATTTTAACACGCTTTTTGGCCATGCCCATCTACCCCATGACTTTCTAACATTTCTTTTGTCTGCCTTTATAGAGCCATGGACAGTATCACCACATTGTTGAAGTAGGGAATTTAAAAGCAAGATATATTATCCCAGATAATCCTGATAACACTTCTGTAGCAGATATGAGAATTTAAGGGAATCCTGACTTTTCCTCTCTCTCCCTGAGATGGCCTCAACCTTCTTGCAAAGCTATGTTTCCAACTTACTATCCTGAAGCTTTGGTCCCAGCTTGTTATTCAAACTTATTGCCAAAAGATGTTCCCTCTGCTTTCCTCAGATAGCATCATGGGTAATTTCCCTATCACGTGCAAGAGACAGAAAATGGCACGGCCGCTGTGCCCATCTCTTGCAGGAGTAATGTCTCTTTGCTTTCTTGCTTCATGTTCTGGGGCAGAGGCACAAACACAACCCATCCAATACCAGTCACTGCCTGCAAAACTTTGACACATGGAGAACTCAGGAGTACTGGCGGTGACAAAGGCATAAATAATGGCCCGCTCCATTCCTCATAACCAGCCCTTCTTTCCCTGCCCTCCACCCAAGTGCAAACATCCTTCCTCCTTTCTCTGCTTCTGTCTCCTTTACTTGCCCTATATAGAAGTCACACCAGAGATATTCGGCTCAGACTACATTTTGGCATTTTTTGCTAATATTTTGAGGGCAAGTGCTTATCACAGGATTCAAGTTCTTTTCTTTTCCTCATTTTTCTTTTCTCCCCCCACCCCCATGTTGTTATTCTTTACTCTTCTCCACACAAGAGATATTAGCTTGGTCTATTAGTAGCCAGTAAACAAAAACAGTGGATTCTCATTAACAGCCTGCCCATCCCCACCCTGCTGACCTCCATCACCATCATCTGTCTGGATGCTGTTGAAATCCTTTAAGATTTTAATCAGGAAAGAATGATTGATATGCACAGACCTTAAGCAAATTTCTCATGTCTAGGTCATTTATCTGATTTTTCTCTGCTGGGCAAAGAGAAAAACTTTTGCTCTCAGAAACTATTTGTGCAGCAGCATGACAGAGGGTTACCCTTATGCAGTCTGGAGTAGTGTGAAGTGCTTGCAACATCAGACAGAGCATAGCTGACCATAACTCCCATTGCTCCCTTGGCTTTTGTATTTCCACCCTACCTACTGCTGAGACCACAGCTCAGGTTATAATGCACCATCATTTGGTAATTTCTGCCTTTGGCCATGTTGCTCTATTGGGAAGCGTAACCAAAGGGATGTAGAGGGAAAGTTAGTAATAAACTCCTGGCCCTAGGTAGCTACTTCTGAACAGAGCAACATAGATACTGTGCTACAGAGTTAGAAGGACCTTCTAAGTGAAGTACCTGAGATTTTAAAACAGAATTCGATGGGGGTTAGTGCAATAACTTCTCAAATCTTACTGTCCTGCTGTTTTATGTCAGTCCATAACATGTTTTTGCTATTGGAAATTCCTCTTGGGTTTTGATGGATTTGACAAATATTGCTAGTTTCACATTCTGTCACCACTTTACATGTTTTCTGAAATTCTTCTCTGTTCAACACCTGCAGAATTTATTTCTCTCTGTGCTCTTATAACAGTTATGGAAACACTTGTATAGCACTTATCAGATAGCATTATGTTTTTTCTTAAACACTGTAAAGAGAACAGATGCTTGTGTGGTGATAGTTGCTTGATTCAGAAGCATAAGGATTTACTGAATCTAATTATGCTTCCAGAAAAGCTAGGGGTTTTCCACCTTGTGACCAGCCCATCATGTTTTCTTAACACTATTGATTGCTTTGACTTGGCACCAATTGACCTAGCCTGTCATCAGGGTCAACATCAGCATCTTACACATTCATTACACAATTGTAAATATAAGAATTGGTCATTACTGTGGAGGATTTTAATTACAATAAAAAGATCATAAAGCAGAAGGTTATAAGTAGTAATATGAGGTGTATCATTCATTAATAACAGTCTGGGGACTCCTTGTTGTCATAAATCTTGTCTTAGTTAACTTCTTATTAGCCGACTATGCTATAGATCATGGCCCAAGGAAAGTAATTTTAACCACTTAGTACATGGAAATTGAAATATTAAGTATAAATATTTTGTCAAGAAATAGAGTTTACCACTGAGAAGTGTGCTTGAATAATTTTAAAATCTTCTTTAATTTATAAATGCATTTATTCAATAAAAATTTTATGTCTGCTATATACCAAAGACATTTTTTTTTCAAAAAGTCTATTTCACATTTTGGAGATTAAAAAATTACTGGAGAGAATTACTTGAATGCTACCAAGGATAATGGTTTAAAAATATGGAGGTCATCAAAGGATCTTAAAACTAAAATAATTCATTTATCTGGGAATCAATAGAATTTTGAACTTTCTCTTGCCAGGCAGTGTGCACAAGTTAGACCTCAATTAGTTCTGATATTTGGTTGAAGTAATTATTTACCTTGTAATCCATTATGACTCAGATTTATTGAAAATATTGATGAACATTATGAAAGTCAGGGTCCTTCTTCTGAACTCTACTTGAGATGTCTTGTTACTTTGGCAGTATTTTTTGTTATCTTTTTTGCCATTCTTCCTGATCTCAGAGTCAGGTTGACCAGGTGGCAGATTGTCTGGCCATGGAGCATTTAAAATCAGTTTTAGCCTGCCTACACTGTTCTGGCATGTCCTTGAGGGGAAATCTTCCATTGAAGTGGGAGGGAGGTCTATGCTTTCCTTCTATCAATCATGAGAGTTTAGCTGTGGATTGAGAGAGATTCTAACCAGTCTTCTAATATTTATAATCTCAGTAAACTCAGAAAGGAAGATGTTGAGGTGCAGAGTGAGTTTTATTTGGAAACATGGCTTTCCCAACTGGTTTAAAATATCTATCTTAATGATAGAAATAAACAATAAAAGCATAGTTATCATTTTGTCAATAACACTGGCCACAGACCAAAGGCAAAAGCATAATTCCTGCTAAACCCATTTCATGGGTTTCTATTTACCATCAAGATAATGTGACAATAAATTCATTAAAGTAACAAGTTTTCTCTTTGATCCAAGTAGATTTCCACAGGGAAATGACTCAAATGGAAAATTTATATTGACAGATTACTTCCAATCCTAATATTCAGCCTCCTAAAGCTATTATGTCAAATAGGAGGAGGGATTTTAGTATATATAAAGTTCATAAGGCTGTCAAATTGGTTCCCTACATCTGAGAAATCTGTATGCATTTTAATAGAAAGTTAATATATTAAGACATTCCAATTTGTTCTTTCCAGGAAGTTGGATTAAAAGAAGGAAGGAATACATTATTTTTAATATATCAGGTAGCTCAGAAATTAAACCTTTGATGTTACAGAAAAATGTTATAAAGTTTTATACCAGGAAGAGTATCTGAATATGAGAATATATAATAATTCAGAATTTATTTCACCAATGGAATCATTGTGCAGCATATCTCTGTATTGGTTTATGTATAATGTATAAAGCAAACTTTGATTCTTTTTTAAGGCAGCAAATACTGAAAGAGAAACTCTAAAATTTTGTCTGCAGCTCTATTGGACACTTAGATAGTAGATACATGGTCATGAAATTCTAAACCCTGTCTTTTCTTTTTTTTTTGTTTTTTTTAAATGTATATACTGAAAAATACATTTAAAGGTGTGCCCGTTGGCATATCCAACATGGTAATTAACACATGCTTTTCAGAATTGTTTCCATTTATCCAAACTTCTGTGCACCCTTTTGAAATTGCTATCTGAGATCTTAAGTAACATAAGATTGTCAGTGTCCTGGTTTATTTACTAAGTTGATACTAAGTAATATTTGGCTGTTTTAAAAAGCCTTTGCTAAAAGAGTACATTTTAGATGCTCTCACCACACACACACACACACACACACACACACACACACACACACAAATGATCACAATGAAAAAGATGTCTATGGGAACTGAAATGCTCAAATCAGGAATCTGATGACATCTGGTAGAGTTTGGGAATTAGAAGGGTTTCTAGTCTGTAATGAGAATACAGATGCTTCTTATCTTATTCCCCATGCTTCCTAATATGCCTAAAATATGTCTAGAATAAAATAAAATATTTTATAATTAAAAACAATAAAGATAAAAACAAAAAGAAATCCCCTCTAAAAGAGAAATTAGCAGTCTGAGGATATGCAAAATATTATATTTTATTCCAAAAGAGTTTCAGAGGTGTTTTGAGCAAAAACATTATTGTTATAAGAATTTTCCTTCTGACTTAACAATTTCTAACACTAAATTGTATGGATTTTCAGGTTTATATGCTTAAACACCATTGATATTTCTTTATAGCCAAGTCACGTGGATTTGTTTTTGTTGTTGCAAGAGAATTCTTGGATTAATGTCAGTATTACGTTATTTTTTTTTTTTTTTTTTGTATTTCAGACACACGCACAGTGGACACAATATGATATACTGGAGACACATAGAGTTCAGCTGCTCTATGTGCACACTGTGCTTCTGCCTACTGTTATCTCTCCCGTGACCAGGCATCAGGTCTCCTCTTTTCTTAGTGTATCACACATGATGGATGATATTAACATGCACAATATATCCCCACAACATCTCATTGTAACTCCATTCTCCCTTCCACTTGAGAAAGAACACTTAGAATACTTTATTCATAGAAGTAAATCACATGCCAATACCTCGTGCACCATTGACCCGTGTGGGTTCATTGCTATGAACAGCTGAGTTAGGGACTGGCAATCCAGGAGATCCAACATGCCTTGGTAGGATTATACACCAGTGGCATCTATTCTGTGCCAAAATGCAGAGATGGAGAATCTATTTAAAGCCTTAACCCATTAGTAGCCCCATCTGTATATTCCTGCATTGTTGCTGATCTACAACTTAGTTCTCTTTCATCTGTGTCCTATAGGTACATATTTAAAACATTTTTCTATGTGATTTTGTGGGGTTGTAACTGAAAGAGTTGCCCATTTGATAGCAGTCTGTAGAGCCCTTCGAATTTGCCATTCCTACAGACCCTCTTACTTTCCTTTTCCATAAATTAAAGTGAGGAGTAGTTCTTGATCCCTTCTCATATCTCCTGCTCTTACAAAGCCCCCTGGTATTTATAACCTCACCTGGAAATAAATGTCAGTCCCATTATGCTATATCTTCTGCTAGCTAATTTCATTATTCAGGGCTCAAATAAATGACATCCATTCTGAGGAAAAAGGAGGAGGAAGAGGAGTGGGGGAGAAGAAGGGGAGAAGAAAGAAGGAAAAGATGGAGAAGGAGGAGGAGAAGAAGAAGAAAAGGGGAAGAGTTGCAGAAAGGGAAGAAGGGGAAGGGGAAGTAGAGGAGGGGGGAAAAGGGAAGGAAGAATAAAAGAAAATATGTGAAAATTTGTGAAATATTTAGAAATTCTAAAAAAAAATAGAAAATGGATACCTATAAACACATATTTGCCAGGCTTATTTTTCAGATTTAGATTTATTTTTCAGAAATAAAATGTTATACATGTCTCTAAAGCTCTACTCCTGCATCCACTTCCCTTCCTTTCCAGAGGAAACAGCTATCAAATTAGTGTATACCCTTTCTCTGACATTTAAAAATACTTTTATTGCATATGTTTGTATCCATAAGTGAAATATAATGTTGTTTCCTAAAACTCTATCATATTGCACTACCTTAAAAACATTTCCTACTTTTTAAGCTAATATTGTATTTTGATAAATCATTATTTTGATGCTTAATTACTTAGATTACTTATTTTCATGATCATGCAGTGATATCATCAAGCTGATATCATCTTCCCCATAAAAGCCCAAGACAAAACCACTTTGCAGGAAACCTTGATTTTTGGATCTGACGTACGTTCCCTATTGGAATAGCATGAGTAACATTAATCTCTTTGTTAGTTTTTTTGTCTTTGACAATTGTTTCAAGATCTCATGACACCACATCCATCCTAAGCAAAATGGAAAATATGTTTTAATTAATATAATATTGTTTAAGAAGGTATACAGTAATGCCTAATAAAATTTTGGAAATGAGGCACTTGGGTGGCTCAGTCGGTTAAGCATCAGACTATTGGTTTCAGTTCAGGTCATGACCTCACTGTTTGTGAGTTCAGCTCCTCATTGGGCTCTGTGCTGGCAGTGCAGAGCCTGCTTAGGATTCTCTCTCTGCCCCCCACCCCCTCAAAATAAATAAATCAACTTAAAAAATTAGAAATATCTATTTATGTATTTTAACATTTTAAAAAGTAAATATTGAGATTTATGACTTCAATTTGGAATTAAGAAAGCTGGAAATACCATTGCTTCCAACCTTAAAACAACAACGAAAGGTTGGGCAAACTACAAATTCACAATTTCTTTTAACATTCAGAAAGTTGAAATTGCACAGTAAGCAACTTACCTGAAATCTAAGGATAGAAACACACTTTCAAAGACTTTCTTCCTTCCTCCCTCCTCCCTTCCTTCCTTTTTTCCTTCCTCTCTCTCTCTCTCTCTCTCTGTAGACAGTGTGTGTGAGAAGGGGCAGGGCAGAGAGAGAGGGGGAGTGAGAGACTCTCAAGCAGGCTCCACATTTTCAGTGCAGAGCCAGACATAGGGCTCAATCCCGCAACCCTGAGATCATTACCTGAGCCAAAATCAAGAGTTAGACGCTCAACTGACTGAGTCATCCAGGCGCTCCATCAAGGATAGTTCTCTCTTCCTTAGGATGAGGCAGCTGGACAGCAGGAAGGATAACACCGTTAACAAATTTGAAAAGAGCAAATATGGAAGAGGAAGATAATGTAAAGTTCCTAGGGGATGCAGATATAAGGGAAATTTACTCACTTTCAGGTTCTTCTCCACAAATCTCACAGCACATGCACACACACACACACAATTTATCAAGACTTAACAAGATGTCTTTCATGATACAGGACTGAGGTAGGAGAAGAGGCAGTGTGGGGAAAGGCACAAAACCCCACCTTCGCTATAGAACAAACGTCTAAATTAAGGAGAGGAGAGTCAACAAACAGTTCCTTTGGGCATTGCTGAAAAGCCTGTGTGGCTAGAAAAAGGCAATAGAAATAAAAAACGTCTACTTTTGAGGAGGGACAGGAATACTTGCTCGTCCCAGAACTACCCCCTGGGAGAGAGGAGCTCTGAAAAGACCACACCACCCAAACGCAGAGATGCAGCATTGGCCTAAAACTTAGGTTTAATTAGTAGAGTGGAGAACCATCACATGCCCCCAAACATTCCTGCCACACACAACATCAGTGTTGTGTAAAAAGTTGCCATGTGATACTACTAAGAGAACCATAAGCACACAGAGAGATCTTCTCTAAGGTATGGTGCCAAAGGATGATTTGGGTTGAGAACAGAATAGGTACTGAGTAAAGTACCTATCTGTGAACCAGTTCCCACCCAAAATAGATGATGCCACTAGAGGCTTTGAAGCCTGTGCTGCACCGAGGGTAAAAATGGTAATGATAAACCCCAACTCTGCTCAATTATTAATTGAATTGGCTCCATCTCACTAAGAGATAGAACAAGAAAAGGTACATCAATTTTCAATCATATAAACCTCACCTCAGTATCTACTGTCCTGTACAGATTATATGGTTTTGAATAAAAAATTGTGAGGCACACAGAAAAGCAAGCACCAACAACGCACTGTCAGGAGATCAAGCACAATGATGTGGATATTCAAACGATTACAGAAGAGATTTAAAATAATTCTGATTAATATATAAAAGGCTTTATGGAGTAAAAGGACAACATGCAAGATCAATTAATTTCAAAAGAGAGTAGGAAACTATAAAAATAGAATCAAAGGTGTATATTAGCAACAGTATATACAGTATATATACAAACATTAATAGTGGTGAAGAATGCCTTCAACAGGTTCAACAGCACACTTGACATAGTCAAGGAAAGAATCCGTGAACTTGAATATAGGGCAGCGAACTAATTCAGGTTAGAAAGGAAGAAATAAAGCCCTCTGTATTCATAGATAACATGTTTTTTCTACAAATAAAATCTCTCCTCGAAGATATCTATCAAAAAGCTAGTAGAACTAATGTCAGCTTAGTAATATATTATGCAAGGTCAATGTACAATAGCCTTATTTCTATATAAAACCAAACTTTTGGAATTAAATATATTACCATTTACAATACCACCAGTAATGAATAAAATGTTTAGATATAAATTCAGCAAAATGTGTGCAGGATCCACATGCCAAAAAATACAAAACACTGATGAAATGAGATAAGGAATACTTAAATAGATGTAATGTGTTCAAGGATTGGAAATTCAATATTATTATGATGTCAATGAACTTCTAATCAAAATCTCAGTATGATTTTGTTATAGTCATTGACGGACTGATTCTAAAATTTATATAGAAAGGCAAAGGAAATAGAATAGCCAAAACAATTTGATAAACAACATAGCTGAATGACTTATAACTACCCACCTTAGAGACTTACAATGCTACAGTAGTCAGTGCTACACTCTTAGTAAAATAATAGACTCAGCTCAAGCCTGAAACCTGCTTCAGATTCTGTCTCCATCCCTCTCTGCCCTTTCCCCACTCTCACTGTGTGTGTCTCTCTCTCTCAAAAATAAAATAAAAACATAAAAAAAAATTAAAAAAATTTTTGCTTTATAACATACATTGTGAGAGAAAAAGACAAGCCACAGATTAGGAGAAAAATTTGTAAATCAAATATCTGCCAAAGGACATGTATCAGAATATGTAAGGAGTCTCAGAAGTCAATAATTAGAAATCAAACAATCTCGAGGTGCCTGGGTGGTGCAGTTGGTTAAGTGTCTGACTTCAGCTCAGGTTATGATCTCGCAGTCTGTGAGTTCAAGCCCTGCATCGGGCTCTGTGCTGACAGCTCAGAGCCTGGAGCCTGCTTTGGATTCTGTGTCTCCTTCTCTCTCTCTCTGCTCCTCCCCTGCTTGTGCTCTGTCTCTCTCTGTCTCTCAAAAATAAATAAATGTTAAAAAAAATTAAAAAAAAAAAAGAAATCAAACAACCTCCACTCCCTCCAAATGGGCCAAAAATTGGAATAGGCACCCTTGGAAGGTATATGGGTGGCAAAATTTTTTTTAAAAATGACTTAGACTATGAAGTGCTGGTAAGGATATAGAGCATCGGAACTCTCATACTTTGCTGGTGGGAATGGCAAATGGAACCGCCATTTTGGAAAACAGTTTGGAACTTTCTTATACAGTCAAATTTCTTATAATCCAGCAATCCTACTCCTAGGTATTTGTTCAAGAGAATAAAAACTTATTTTTACACTAAAATCTAGACATAAATGCTTACAGCATATTTATTAATAATCACTGAAAACTAAAAAATATTCTTCAATTGGTGAATGGATAGACAAAGAATGGAAGAATACTTAGCAATGTAAAATAACAAATTATATATGCAACAACATGAGTGAATTTCAAATACATTTTGTTTAGTAAAAGAAACCAGACCCAACAGGCTAGATACTGTATGGCTCCATTTGGCAAATATCTAGGTCTACAAAACAGGCCAGATCAACAAAGAACACAGGTAGGGGGAGGGATATAAAAGGATATGAAGGAATTTGGCAGAGATATGTTACTATTCTCTACCTGGTGACTAAATGACTTTGCATTTGTCAAAACTCACAGAATAGTATATCACAAAAGGTGACTTTTACTGAATGTAAATTAAAAACAAAGTTTTTAGAAGTATCTATAAGGAGTGGGCACTTGGGTATTTCACTTGGTTGAATGTCAGACCTTCGCTCAGGTTATGAGTTCATGGTTTGTGAGTTTGAGCCCTACATTGGGCTTGCTGCTAGCAGCAGGGAGCCTGTTTCAGATTGTATCTCTCCCTCTCTCTCTGCCCCTCTCCCACCCATTCTGTCTCTGTCTCTCTCAAAAATAAATAGCAATACAAATTTTTAAAAAGTATCTATAAGGAGTAATGTGTTACACTATTTTATAATACATATGTAGAAATGATTCATCTCTAGTTAGTGTAATACACTGAAAAACATTTAGTATTAACATTCAATGTGGCAAATAAAATGTTGCAATATGATCCTTATATTTCTTTTATGCCTCAAAGATTTCTAGAGACTTTTTTTACACTATTAGCCTTTTGGTATTTCTATCAACTGCATACATAATATAGGAGATTTTATAATTAGTTCTTAAAGGCACCGATTTGTCAGCAATATAACTTAATATAATTTAAAATAGTTCTTTTATCTTAGTGGTAATTTCATGAGGTGTATTTATTAAACTATTTGATTTTATTCCATATCTTTTCCGAATTAGAGCCCTGAATTTTTTTACTGACGTTCTTTTAGAAAGTCAGTGTATTTTCTGTGACTACACTTAACAACAATATTAAGAGTAGTTTTATGAATCTAATGTTAATAATCTATTGTCCTTAGATTCTAAAACAGATGCATATATCCTAGTATTTTGTTAATTTGATTATAAGCATGGTTTGAGCACATAGATTGTGAGATCGCCATAATTCTATCTACCTGTGGGGAAGATCTGTGGGAATTTAAAATATCCTTAGAGGATCATGAATAGATGACAGTCTGTCATTTTTAACTTGATCATTTTTATTTAAAGTCACAGCAGCAATGCATGGTTGAAAATAGGGATGGGCTTAAGTTCGATTTTGTTGGCCGCCCACAGAGATGAAATTCCCAAACCAAGAAATGAAAGTGCAGTGTAGAGAAGTCCACAAGGGGAAGCTAGGGCTAAGCAATCAAAAACATTAAATTCAAGCAGTGAAAAATGAAATATTCAAAGGCTATGAGCCTAGTCCAGATCAAAACTGGTGCATAATATAATAGCAGAACATAGGACTTTGGGCAAGCATTTGGGCAGTGGACATGAATGAATTCATGTGGAGAGAATGTGGTCCTACTGGGACCTCTTCTACAAGTATCATATTCTGCCCCTGTAAGCAGACTCCATGGACCTTAAGAAGATCTCATTCTGACCATACTCCCATACCCTCTCCCTTATGCCATCAATTAGCGGATTATGTGACAGTACTGAGGTGGCGTGACCCTTCTATGACAAACTGAACTGAAGGCATCCATGTTCCTGAAAACCAAAACTGTGGTGAAAATGTTCTCGCAAAATAGCTTAGATTCCTCCTCAGTTATGAGAGTTTTACCCTGCTTACCAGCTGAAAATGTAGCCTGTCACGGTTTCATGGTTTCTAGCAGAAGATAGGAGACTCCTGAATCAAACACAAAGCACTTTGTTACTCAGCAGGCGGTGTGAACTGTGCGTTTGCGTCATTTCCCCTGGTCGTCTGAGTCCCATGAAAGCAATGTGAAGTGGCCAGGTGGCCGCGGTGCAGGCAGAACATTAGTACATTTGCATCTTAGCTGAGGAGCTTTGAGCTGAAGGAACTCCAGTCCCTGCAAGGGACTGCAAGCAAAGCTGTTCAGTCTTTCCCCTGTAGGGAGACATTGTCTTTACTACATTGGACAACAAGCAAATCTGCCCTCTGAACCAGGAGACACTATCTCTATCTTCCCACGCTATTTACTATAGAAACACCCTTATAGGAGGCAACTTAGACAAAAGTTGTCATTGCCTCTGCTGACGAGTTGTGCAGAAACGTAAGAGTCCTATGAAGAAATATATCCATGGCAAGGACAATATTCCAGTGTTTATCAATAACCAGCCCATTTCAGTCTTTGCGTTGTTTCCATACTGTTTTATCTGCTGCTTTGTTAGTCATCCATGAATTATTCTGCCTCCATGGGTTCCCTAGGCATCATTCCACAGATCCTGGGCCTCAGCTAGCATAACAGTTTAGGAAGTTACTCTTCAAACCCTCCTATTTCTAACATACTAACTACTAACTCTGAGGGCATCTCAACTAGGTTTTGAGCTATCCCACTATAGCTAATGTGCTACAGGTAACATGTCCTCTACCCACCAAATTTTTATGGAATTTTCGTATCATGTCACCATCTCCCAGCGCACCTGTTTTCACAGCAAATTTCTGCAGAGTCCACTTTTAGGTAACAGGCTTAAACAAAGGAATGTAGAAAGGGCCCAAGGCAAGCCCTCTGATGGAATACAGACAGTCCCATCAGCATGCCCACCTCAAAATATCCATAGACCCTAACTAACCAATGAGCTACTTCAAACCAGGCACAGTAGCCAAAAAAGGAAAAATTTTCATATATCCTCAAACCTCCTCACCTTCCTGCTTTATTTTGTTTATTTTTAATTTTTTTAACGTTTATTTATTTTGAGAGAGAGCGAGACAGAGCATGAATGGGGGAGGGTCAGAGAGAGAGGGAGACTCAGAATCTGAAACAGGTTCCAGGCTCTGAGCGGTCAGCACAGAGCCCAACGCGGGGCTTGAACTCACAGACCGCGAGATCACGACCTGAGCCAAAGTCGGACGCTTAACCGACTGAGCCACCCAGGCGCCCCCTCACCTTCCTGCTTTAAATACGAACCCCCACCCACCGCCTCCTGGCAGACAGTCTCCACCGTATTCTCCTGACTTCCACTCACTTGCAGTATATTCAATAAACTTCTATTGCCTTTGTTCCAACTCCGGTGAATCCTTGCACTGCCCATGCCATTGGCTTCCACCCGATCATCACCCCACATTTGGGCCCCCCTCCCTAATCAGAAGTGATGCCGCAATTCCCATTCTTGTTATTCATAGGTTCTGGGATGACCAGCACTGCTGTATCCCAGCCAGTAACCAGAGCATGTGAAGATGAGAGAGAGAATGTCTGGATATCCAAGTAATGGCATAAAAATATATTAACCAGTGTTTGGAAGTATATCCACACAAGAGTTGTTGTTATTATTATTATTATTATTATTATTATTATTATTATTTTTATTATTTTCTTCTCCTGATGCACAAATGTTAAAACCAAGAATTTGAGAATAGCAACCTTGAAGCCTACCCTGCCCAAACTCCCTAGAGTCCTATCCTATCCCCTTCAGATGAGTCTAGTTTACCCACATTGGCAGTAGTAATTGGGAAAAGTTCAAACTCTTCATCACTTCTACTTTGAAATAATATAATATTCTCAATTTTTCTTCTTTTATCTGTTCTTGTCGTTGGACCCAGAGAACTATTTCTGCTTTGCAACTTGTAAATTCAGATCGCGTCACTCTCTGGCTTTAAAATTTTGACATCCAGCCTCATATACCACCACTTTCCTACATGCCTTCTTTTCCCCTAAACTACTTGCAGTTCTGGAGAGTAAGATATTATAGGCACCTATGTGCGAGTCTTTGTCTAGCCTAACCTGTATATATGCCCCACACCCCTTCCTCTCTTTTCACTAACTCATTCTTCAAGTTTACTGTAGAATAGAACATCATAAAAATGCAAGGCCCTACACAGTGATGAGCGTGTCTTACTTACTGTTAATCCCCACTGTCTAGCAAATTATAGGTGATTGGTATATATTGTTAAATGAATTGCAAGCATGTGTCTATCAGTTTTCAGATGTTCAAATGAAGAGCTGTCATCTTTCAGAAATATATTTCAAACCACTTCTTAAAATCAATATAGATACTTCTTTGTAAACCGCAATGTGAAATTTCAATAGGAATTTGGTTGTTAGGTTACATGTAATACTCCAGTGTATATACCTAGAGGCTTATAATTCTTTACTCTTGTATAACCTGAAGAGTTAATTTAAATTCAAGGCTACAGATCTTTCTACTGATAGATGCCATGGGAGTGTCAGAACACTTCAACTGAACTTTATCAAACTGAGTGGCAGATTGGTTTATCTAAATTGAAGGTTTTTTTTTTCCCCCTCTACCTTTTAATTGTGGATCATTCTTAAGGTGTTTTATTATAATTGTTCACAGCTTGTGCTGCTTTATTGATTAAACTGCTGTGAAGCTCCGGGTGAAAGTACAGCATAAACCATGTGATATAAGCCTTTTAAGGTTATTGTTATGCTTGTAGTCAGATAGCTGCAGTGTGATGGCTGTGATTGAAAAACAAATGAAATGTTTTTATGAAACTGTAATCACATTAGTCTTGACATTTCACTACTTCCCCCTGGGTAACTAATAGATTCTTTCCATTTCTGAAAGGAAACTTCTAATTAAATATTATTTTTCCTCATTTTTAAGGAAATAATTGTGACTCTATGAAGACCTAATAGTTTATATGAAGTTTCATCTCTTCATATTTGAGTTCCCACTATGTTTGACACAGCACACACGCACACACACACACACACACACATCCATATATATATTCTTTGTGTCTCACAGGAAATATACCTAAACCTCTTGAAATATATGTGTTTATATATATTTCCTGTGAGACGCAAAGAATATCCTCTTAATTGTAATTAGATTTTCTTAGAAAACACATAGAGAACTAAAATATGTGACTCAGAGTAGATTTCTCATTGGTGATTTAAAATTACCAACTTCATTGAGGGTGAATGAGAAGCCAACAAAAGATGGACTGTGAGTTCCTTTGATGTCAATACAGTCAGATGTTCTACACTTACTACCAGAACAGCAGAACCATAAACTGGTTTGAGAGTCAGATTGCTGGGATCTGAATCTAGGCTTTATGACTTAGCAATTCTGTGATCTTGGGCAAATGTCTCTATTTCATCATCTATGAAAGGAGGATAATAATAGTACCCAGCCAATACGATTGCTGTGAGGATATAATAAACTATTCCAAGTATTTAGAACAATTTAATCACTCAGTAAATGTTTTATTATCCATATTTCCTCTCTTTGTTCAACCAAACTCATCATGAATAGAATAGCTACCTGTAAGAGGCACTATGAGACACAAGAAGAAAAGAGAGAATTTCTATCCATTGGAGTTTTCAGGTACCCTTTGGATATATAACACTGTCCTGAATACAAACTTGGTAGAATTAAAATATTAGCGTCATTTCCTTTAGCGGGGTGGGGGGTGGGTGGGTAGAAAATGCAACCAGAAACATTACTAAGTCAATACATGGCAACTGTGCTGCATGTGAATAGGGTTTATGTTTAAAGGAAACATTCATACTGAGTCACTAATGCTGATAAATAAGTTAAGGCTGTGGCTCCTCAGTATTTTCTTCAGAATTGATGCTACTATTTGCATTGTGTCCAGAGATTATGTGTAATTAACACGGAACTACTCTTCGCAGCTCATTACATGTGCAAGAACACACACATAGTCAACTAAAAAAGAAATATTTAATATTCTCTCCTAGGCAAAGTCTCAGGATATACCCATTATGGATGAATCTGACCAGCATTAATTATTTGGGCATTGTAACATCAATATTCAATTTGCCAATGTTAGGACCCTTCTCAGAAGTAAAGTGGCCATGATTTATCTCTCTAAATTAAAAAGGTTGAATGGTATTAACTCATATACATAATTCATTTTAATTAAATGCATATTCTTGAATAGCTTCTTAATGGCTATCCAATGCCTCATTAATCTTAAATGTAACAACCTGAGATCCTTTGGGAGGTCATGTGATAACTCAAAATTCACAAACATAATGTGTCATGCCCAAGTAGAAAGTCTGTTAGGCAATCTATGCAGGTTGAGTATGTAACAGCCCTGAAATTCATTTCTGATATAGTCAGCTGAGACAAATACTAAAGAGATAAAAGACATGAATTCAAAAGAGCTGGTTTTTCTATCATTACCCCTTTCAAAATCCTGTTTCAAATAACACTGGAATACTCTTGATATTTTAATTTATCTTCTTTGACGAGACTTTATGTAGCAGTTTAGGATATACCAGGCTAACCCAAATCAAATCAGGTTACTTTTGTGAAACAGGGGTTCCCTGTACACATTCGATTACAAGTTTCCAAAAACAGAACTTTCGGTCTGTTTTGTTTATTTCTGTGCCATGAGAATCTAAAAAAAATCCCCTGACATATAGGCATACAGTAAAAGTTTCAGAGTGATGAATGATCTTTGAATACTTTAGAGTGCATTATGACTGCCTGAGAATTGGATATGTCAGCATTGACCTACTTGATTTTGGCATACTTTTTTTTTTTTTTTTTACATCTTTTGATACAGTAGTGTTCCAATGGAAGTAATTTAAGCAGTTCCTTCCTCCAGTCCCTAGTTATGTCTTCCATCACAGTCTCTGGTAGAATACATGTCAATTGTGGGATATCAAACGTAAAAATATGATGGAGAACTGCAGAAACCCACCACCATTGCTAAGGGAGAATAGTTGTGATCCGCCAAAATAAAACAAAATAGAATTCTTGTTCCATGAACTCTCAAATATAGGTGAATTAATCATTGAACGTCTGAGAAATACACCCTACATTTTCTTTTCTTTAATTTTTTATTGTGTCTATAAGATATAAAAACACAGTCTACTATCTCTTATTATTTTGGCAGAGTGTCTTTTTATATTCTAGCTCCTTTACAAAGAAGACACTTCTGAAAGAAGCAAAATAAGTCTCTGAGCTTTCTCTCGTCCATCAGTTAATATGAGGGAAAGAAGGAAAGTGAAGTAGGGTGCACCAACACACGCATTTCCAGAAGGCTGTGGAGGATCTGAACACAACGACTCACAGACACATTGCATTTTACTGACTATAAAACTGCCTTCTTATAAAATTTGAGAAATGCATGAGGCACTCTGCTTTTTGAAGCACTTTTACTTCATTAATTAGGCAATGCTCACAGCAACTTAGCAGAATCAGAAGCATGATCCCTCAGTTATAGATAATGAAATTGTGACACCATGAAGTAGGAGCAATTTGTCCAAGGTCATGTGAATAGTAAGTTGCAAAGACAGGATAAAAAACTGTAGTGTCTTTGTACGCTGGTAATGCTGTGAATACGACAGAGAAGAGGGTTGTGGCAGAGAAGGGATAGAATTGAACGGGGAAGCAGAAATTGATATGGAAAACTTGTGATAAGTCACTGATCTTTGTAAGTCCTGAATGAGAAGTCTACAGGAGAACTTCTGAAAATAGAATCTCATAACTAATCACACACAAAGAATACAATGAGACAGAAAGAAGTGTTTTCTTAAAAGAAACTATTCAACTATTCAAACTATTCAAATGACCATTCTTTTTTAAAATTTTATTTATTTTTATTTGTCAGGGGAGGGGCAAAGAGGGAGAGAGAGAATCACAAGCAGGTTTCATGCTGTCAGTACAGAGCCCGATGTGGGGCTCAAACCCATGATCCGTGAGATCATGACCTGAGCCAAAACCAGGAGTTGGATGCTTAACTGACTGAACCATACAGTCACCCCTCAAATGACCATTCTTTCAAGCAAATTGTCCTTCAGTTTATTTAAATATAATACTTATAGGGGCGCCTGGGTGGCTCAGTTGGTTAAGCGGCCGACTTCGGCTCAGGTCATGATCTCACGGTCCGTGAGTTCGAGCCCCGCGTCAGGCTCTGTGCTGACAGCTCAGAGCCTGGAGCCTGTTTCAGATTCTGTGTCTCCCTCTCTCTCTGCCCCTCCCCTGTTCATGCTCTGTCTCTCTCTGTCTCAAAAATAAATAAACGTTTAAAAAAAATTTAAAAAAAATAAATAAATAAATATAATACTTATATAGTCTTTACAGTGTGCCAGGCACAGTCTGTATTGCTTTGCATGTATCTGACTCATTTAATCCTCAACAATTCTATGACATTACTCTCCCCACTTTGTAAACTAGAAGACTGAGGCAGAACGAGATCAAGATCATGTATCGGAAACTTGAATCCAGGCAGTCTATTTTCAGATATTGTACTTTTAAAATTATACTCCTCTGCCTCTAAATGACTGAGCTACTCTCTCTTCTCATCGTCTTAGATTAAGAACTTAATTGAAGTGAGCAGTTTTAGGGATTAAATTTTAGGAGCTGGAGGCTGACCCTGCTGAGTTCCAGTGCTAGCACTGAAATGCATTTTTTTTGGTGTGTATTTTGACATAGTTTTCTCTTCTGATCAGTTGGAGTAATAATAGTACGTAAAGACTTACAAGAAGAATTAAATGAAAGAACAAATACAGAAAATATTTAGCAAAATGTCTGACATTTAGTAAGGAATCACTTGACGTTAAAATATTATTATTGACTGGATTAACCAGTTGTTTTAATATCACAAAGTTTCAACCATGCAGAGAAGAACAGGCACAATTGGCAAAATTCATGTAAGTACCTTTGTTACATCTACAGCCACTTGCTTGAGTATCCTGAGCCAGCTTTATATATTGCTTCAATTTTGAAATTATATTTTAAAATGCATGTATAGAAAATTGTTTATCTAAAAAGTGTCAGATCACCAAGATCCAAGGACAGAAAAGATTTTGACATAGCCCTAAAATGCAATACAGATATTTTCAAAGCACATTTACTGAAGTTAGAAACACTGAATTGAATAACAAAACCTGATGCTTCAAAAGGCATCCTCAATGAATTAGCACTAATTAGGAACTGAAAGAGGATGAATGAGAGTCTGTCAGACAAAGCAGAACTTTGGTTAAGGGTTTTTAACTCTTTAGGAAAAAAATTAAAAGTTCATTTTTAATTAATTAATTAATTTATTTATTTATAGAGCATGAGTGGGGGGAGGGGCAGAGAAAGAGGAGAGAGAAGATATCCAGCAGGCTCACAGCTGTCAGTGCAGAGACTTGGGGCTCCATCTCAAGACCATGAGATCATGACCTGAGCCAAAATCATGAGTTGGATGCTTAACCAACTGAGCCACCCAGGCGCCCCTAAAAGTTATTTTCTTAATATATGGAGGTATAATTTATGTACAATAAAATAAACATTTTCAGTGTTTGGTGTGGTGCATTTTGACAGTTGTATATGGCTGTGCCACTACATACACATCAAGATACGGAACGTTTGTATCTCTCCAGGCAGTGCCCTTAGCGGCCCTTCCGATTCGATCCCCATCCTCAACTCAATTTTCACCCCATAGAGGCAATCACATTCTGATTTGTTTTGGACCTCTTACAGAATATATGTCATGCTTATTTAATTCTCCATAACAGGGTCTTTGAGATTCATTAATTTTCTTACACTTTGAGTGGGGGGTTCTCTTTTTTTCTGAGTATTGTCATACTATATATAAATACATATCTCAATTCCCTTGTTGATGGAAAATTTTTCCATCCTCAGTTTTTGGCTATTACAATTAAGCTACTGTAAGTATTTTTGAACAAGTATTATATACATATATTTTCATCTCTCTTGAGTATCTGAGAGTAAAATTGATGAATCTTATGTTTAACTATGAAGATGAAGGTTTAACTTCATAAGAAATTAACAGTCTGCAAATCTGTTTCAAATAATAAAACATAAGTTTCCAGATATAGAACTATTTACATTTTCTATTTCTACTTGTGCACTTCTGGTAAGAGTACTTCTCAAGGTGCTTGTCCATTCCATCTAAGTTGTCACATTTCTCAGCATTGGTTTATCCATCATACCTACTTTGATGTGTATAGAATGCTTGGTAATATTTTCTTTTAATCCTGCTACTGGAAATTTGTGTTCCCTCCCCTTTCATCTCTTTTTTTTTTTTCCAAAACAAATTATTGATCAGTCTTCCTCATTGTTGATCAATTTTCTTAATTTTTTCAAGAAATCAATTTTTTACATTTTCTTTTCTATTGTTATTTTATCGATTTTTGCTGTTATGTTATTTAAACTTAATTTAATTTAGAAGCTTTTTTGTAATCATTTTGGGATTCATTGCCATTTCTTTTAACTTCTCAATGTTGAAATTTTGAATATTAGACCTTTTTTCTTTTCAAATATAGCCATAAAGTTATGTATTTCCAGCTGCATATTTTTTCTATGCAATAGTTTTATGGTTGATTAACAAAAATGAGATTAACTCTCCATCCATAATTGGTTCTGATGTTGAAGCTGATAACATCACAAACACCAACAGGTTATTAAAAGATTTATTATGTACACAGTGGGACTTCCTGGGGAAAGTAGGACAGGCTTCAGCCAATTTAGGTCACCTGAGTGCAGCAGAGGGAGTGGGTTTGGTTTTTATTATGACTAAAAGGTAGGCCTTGGAACCCCTCATGCATGTGCCAGTGGATGCGAACTCAGATGGTCTGAACATCCTGGCAAGTGTCTAGGGAGAATGCATGCCCAGAGTTGGGACAAAAGAGAAAGGGGGGGGGGGGGTAGTGTAAGCTGTCAGCAAACATCAAAACAGTCTTTTCCTGTATTATGGCAGTATCTATCTCCATCCACTAATTTTATATTGTATTACACTATCATCTGGTTAAAAATATTTTCTAATTTATCTTAATTTCCAAATATTTGTGGATTTTCTTGATATCGCATTCTTGATTTCTAATTTAAATAAAATTAAATAAATTAAGTAAATAAATGAAATATTTGGAAATTAAGATACTCATCTTTGAATAACTCAGAGGTCAAAGAAGAAATCACATGATAAATTAGAAAAGTGGAGGCAGGGGAGAGGGGAAAGTGGGTGAAGGGCATTGAAGAGGGCACTTGTTGGGATGAGCACTGGGTGTTGAACGTAAGCAAAGAATCACTGGAATCTACCCCCACAACCACGAGCACACTATACACTGTATGTTAGCTAACTTGACAATAAATTATATTTAAAAAAAAGAAATTTAACTTACTATCAGTTAATTAACTTAATACAGTTAATATCACTGTAGTCAGAAAACAAAGCTTTGTACGTTTTGATCCTTTGAAATCTATTGAGATGTGTTTTATGGCCACCAGATGATATATGTACACTAGAATGGGGCGCCTGGGTGGCCCAGTTGGTTGGGAGTCCAACTCTTGATTTGGGTTCAGGTCATGATCTGAGTGTCATGGGATCAAGCCCTGCCTCGGGCTTTGTGTTGAGTGTGGAGCCTGCTTGGGATTTTCTCTCTCTCTCTCTCTCACTCTGCCCTTCTCCCCTACTCATTCTCTCTCTCTCTCTCTAATTATATATTATATATATTGGGTCCAGGATGTTCACATTGTTGCTCAAATGTTCTTTCTCTTTGTTTCATTATTCTCTCAATTACCGAGGAGAGCATGTTAAAACTTCCAATATGATTATGAATATGTCTGTTTATTTTTACTTCATGAATTTGAAATTCTATTATATATATATACATATATATATATATATATATTCTTTTAGCATTAATATGATTTTACAATTAATTGACCTTTTTTATCACTGTGGACTGTTCATCTCTGGTGACGTTATATTTTGACTCTGACATTGAATTTGTGTCTCTGTATCGAAACTGGTCTTGTTTTCTGCAGTTTGAATATAATATGCCTGTGTGTATGCACATGTTTGTTTCTTGAGGTTTTGTTGGGGGTAGTGGGGAAGGTGGGGAGATATTTATTTTGCTCTCAGTTTCCTGAATCTATGCTTGGTGTCTATTGCTAATTTTAGAAAAATTCTTTGTCATTGTTACTTCACGTATTTTTTTTCTGCTAGTTTTTTTTTTTCCTTTTTTCTCTTTCTAGCATTAACATTTTGTAACATTTTGATATTGTTCACAGTTCTTGGATGTTTATGTATTTATGTATTCTCTTTGCATTTCAGTTTGGCCTGTTTCTCTTATCCTACCTTCAAAGGCATGGATTCATCCCTGGGCCACGCCCAGTTTTCCAATGAGTCCACCAAGGTGGGCTTCATTTCTGTTACTCTGCTTTTTTGTTTTGAAACATTTTGTCTTGATTCTTTCTTAGAGTTTCCATCTCTCTGCTTACGTTGTTCCTCTGATCTTGGCTATTATGTACTTGAGCCAAGAGGCCATAACATATTAATCACAGTTATTTTAAATTCCCTGTCTGATAATGCCCACATTTGCTTCTTATCTGAGTGTGGTTCTCACGATTTTCCTTTCTTCAGAGTGTATTTTTATTTGTCTTTTGGCATGATTTTAATTTTTTGTCGAAAGCCAGATATGTTGCATTAGGTAATAGGAACTGAGGTAAATAGGCCCTTAGTGTGAGGATTTATGTTAATCTGCTGGGAGTTAAGCTATGTTTAATATTTGGCATAGCTATAGGTACCAGGGACTTCTAATTATTATATTCTGTTATATAATCTGTTAACTGTTGTCTTTGGCATTCCCCATGTATTCCTGCTCAGAGAAAGTCTGTCTTGTAGTTCTTCAGCGGTGAGGTACTCTTATTATACTGGAGCTGGCTGGTGTGGTTGTAAGTGAGAGAGCACGTACATTGTATAATCTTCGGAATAATCTAGTCTTTTGGTGGGCCTGTTTCTCCGGGGCAAGACTTTCACAAGCGTTCCTCAAGTGACATAGCCTTGTGCTGTCTTCCCCTTCTCCCTTGGCCATAGGGTTTCCAGTCCATTTCCTGAAAGCCTTTTATAGGGAGGAATCCTCTGCCAGGGTTTCAGATGTGTGCACTGGCCAAGTCCTCACCCTGGGAGATCAGGCCTGTGCCATGGAGAAGACTCCTAAGTGTATTTCACAATGGCTTCTCTTCCCCTTCCTTGCCAGAGCCACCAGGGGGATCTCCTGGATCCTTACTCTGAGAACCTGGTAAGGTAGCTAGAGGGAAAGTCCAAGAAAGTGTGTCTCCTCCCACCCAAGAGTGCAGCTGCCAGGAGTTTCTCACTCTCCAGCTAGTCCCTAATCAGCTTCTGGAAATTAGTCAACGTGCCCATTAACTGTTTCTACCAGTTTATGGCTCTAGGGACTTCTGCCTCAGGTAAATAAATTTCAGTTCAAGCTCTCTAACATATACCTGTCTCTCCAGACTGAAGGGTGGTAGTTTACTCTGCAATCTCACATCTCTTATGGGTCCAAGAAAACTCACTGATTTGCAGGGCTTTTTTCCTGGTTGCCTGGATGGAAGTAGTTCTTTGCATGTCAGAAAGTCTATAGTATTTCTTACATGGACCGTATGGTTGTCTTTCTTCTTACCGGTCTGACAATCTCTGCCTTTAGTTGGAGTGTTTAGTCTATTTATACTCAATATCATTGTTAATATGCATGTATTTAAGTCTACTATCTTAGTATTTGTTTTATATTTGATTCATCTAATTTCAGTGTCTCTGTTTCCCCTTTCTTGACTTCTTGTCACTGAGCTGAGGACTTTTTAAATATTTTATGTTATCTCCTCTGTTGGAGGAGTTAGGTTATTAGCTATACTTTATTGTTTTACATTTTAGTGATTATTATAAAGTTTACAATATTTTTCTATAACATCACAACCTAGCTTTAAATAATATTATGTGACTTCGTGGCAAATGTATAAACCTTACAATGGTATCATTCATTTATCCTTCTCTCCTTTTTGTCCCTGTCATATTTTATACTTCTTCAAATGCTAAATACCTTACAATGCATTGTCATTATTTTGTTTTTAATGGACAATAATCTTTTAAGGGGCATATGCTTATCTAAATGTGCTTTCAGACTTCTGTAGCGGTTGCCTTAAACTTGGTTAAGGCACAGGGTGTCTCCTAGGATTTCCTTTCAGCTTTCTTGTCCCTACTCCATTATTCAGTCTGGTGTTGCTTTGTCTTAGTAGAAGGCCTCACATGCCTCTGGGAGGATCTCCCCATTATTTTACCTTGAACTCAAGCTTTGATCTACTATTCCTGATCCGTGAAAAAGAGTTGCCAAGTGCATACAACTTTCCGTATGATTGGGGCTCTTTGAGATTCTAACTTATCCTATCAGCCCACATGTGGCCATAAAAAGCTTGATATGGCTTTATCTGGTATCTTCTTTCCTCAGTCCTTTTCCTTTTTCCTTCTGTTTCACCAGGGATGAAAACAGGGATGATATTATCTCTTACACTAAGAATTTATTTTAGTTCCTCTGAATTATTCACTCTCTGAATTTATTTTAAAATATTGTTTGGTAACTTGTTCACCTTATTTTCATTTTTATGGTTGGACCAACATTATTATTTTTTAAACCCTAACCAGCAGCTTAAATCTTCTTATTGTTTAAAACATCTTTCTCCTCTCTGGCCAGTGCCATCAGATTTGTAGATAACTATTTTGTATGCAAATAAAACATTTCTATATGTACTCTTATCTTTATGTACAGCTATGCAGAATAACTCTGGTTAGGGCATGGATAAAGAATCCAGGGCTATAGAAAGATCTTAACAATCTAACTCAGAACTCCTGCTGGGGTACCATGCAGGGTTCATCACAGATCATGCAAGTTGTTCAGCTTGACTATTCAAGCATATCACTGTGTCAGTCATAGGTCCTAAGGTTTCTGGTGTCATCAGCCTCAAGGAGAATTCTATAAACACTGGACTGTGAGAAGCAAGATAGAACTGAAAGCATGAGTTTCTGCAGAGATGTGAATAGGAATAAAGGTCAGAACAATATCTGTTTAGCAATCTGTTTGCAATTTCTAAATGTCTAGCTCCTTCTGTGGTATCCACCACCCAGGAAGAGGTGGTAGAAAATGACAGCCCCTAATAATGAATGGTTTCTAGGCTTAAAAATGCACAATGTGACTGTGGCCACTCAACCCAGTCATGAAACTATTCATTGGATAATTACCTTTCATATGGATGCCGTTTTCATATCCTTTCTCCTCAAGTGCCTCTCTTTCCTAGTGCATAGGAGCTCTCTCTAGCCCCCAAACCACAGAAAATAATGTGTGTGAGTACATATTTTTGTGAAGAATATTCTATGTCTTTCTAAAATGAACTTTATTTTTAGAAATTTTAGATTTACATAAAATTGTAAATAAGTATAGTGTTTACATATACCCTAAACCCTACTATTAATATCTTACGTTACTATAATATTTATTAGAATGATAAGCATATAATTAAATCCACACTATATTCAGATCTTCTCAGTTTTTACCTCATGTAAAAATCCTGCTCCAGAATCTCTATCTAGGATAGCACATTCCATTTATTTATCTTGTTTCCTTAAGGCTCCTATTGGCTATAACAGTTTCTCAGACTTTTCTTATTTTTTTTTTTAACCTCGTCAGTTTAAAAAAAAAAATTAATGTTTATTTATTTTTGAGAGGGACAGAGCATGAGCAGGGGAAGGGCAGAGAGAGAGGCAGACACAGAATCTGAAGCAGGTTCCAGGCTCTGAACTGTCAACACAGAGCCCGATGTGGGGCTCAAACTCACAAACTGTGAGATCATGATCTGAGCCGAAGTCGGATGTTTAGCCGACTGAGCCACCCAGGTGCCCTAACCTCGTCAGTTTTGAGGAGTATTGGTCAGGTCTATTTTAGAATATCTCTCTACTGGAATTTTTCTGATTTTACCACAGGATTCCAGATTATAAGTTTGGAGGAGGAAGACCACAGTGTTAAAGTGACCTTGTTTCACCAAGGACACATACTACCAACTTGACTTATCATGATTAACGTTGACTTGGATCACCTGGATGAGGTAGTGTTTGTCAAGTTTTTCTGCTATCAAGTTACTCTTCCATTTTCCCCCTTTATATTTTGTCCTTTTTTGAGGGAGTCACTATGTGTAACCCCCATTTAAGGTGTTGAGAGTTATGTTTCTCCTCTTGAGATTGTCCCTTATCCCCTATTTGTTTATTTACTCATTTATTTATATCATTATGAACTCACAAGGTATTCATTGAAACTTCAAACTATAATCCAACACTATTTTATGTATTTTGTTGCTCAAATTGTTCCAACTTTGGTTATTTGAAGTTTTCACTTGGTTTCTGTGTTCCTTTGACTCACCTCCATAATTATGGTTTTTAAAATTGTGCATATTTTTTTGTATTTCCTTAATTTCTGGCACTGGAAGATGCTGAAGCCTCCTCTTGTATATTTCGTGCCTCATTCCTAGCTAGTGATTTTTGCTGAGTATCCCTGGTTCCTTTTAATGAGGAATGGTATTAAAAACCCAGAAACCAAGAACTAGGTGCATTGTTCCTTGCTACTTTTGTGTTATTGTTACTAGGCCCTCTCAGTTGACAGAGCAAGGAATATGTATGTACCTACTACACACATTTTTTTTATATTTTTATATGTAAACATTGTATGTTTATTAAGCTAAATGTAACTTCATATTGATATCTCCAACTCTAATCCATTAACACATGAACTATTCTTGCTTCCTGCTATTGCTTATCTATAAAGTTTCATACTAACAGTGAATAAAACTGGGTCCCACCATCTACCACCCTTTAATGTAACTGAACTGCTCCACTCCTGTACATATGTATAACAGTATTAGAATTGTTAACTAATACCTGCACACATATACTATATGGTGGTCCATTAAAAAATCTCAATATATTTTAAAATATTGAAAAATACAAAGTTTTGTTTTCAGACTACAATGAGATTAAATAGAAATCAATTAAAATAGCAAGAAAATCCAAACATATTTGGAGATTAAGAAATTCTAAATTACTCATAAGTTAAAGAAGAAATCAAACAGGAAGCTAGAAAATATTTTTAACTGAATCATAATGAAAACAACATTTCAAGAAAGAAAGAAAAAAGAAAGAGAAGAAAGAAAGAAAGAAAGAAAGAAAGAAAGAAAGAAAGGAAGAGTAAGGGAGGGAGGGAAGGAAGGAGGGAGGGAGGAAAAGAAAGAAAGAGAGAGAAAGAAAAAAGGAAGGGAGGGAGGAAATGAAAGAAAGAGAGAGAGAAAGAAAGAGAGAAAGAAAGACAGGAAAGAAAGAGAAGAAGAAAGAAAGAAAGAAAGAAAGAAAGAAAGAAAGAAAGAAAGCAAGCAATGAGGGAAGGAAGGAAGGATGGAAGGAAGGAAGGAAGGAAGGAAGGAAGGAAGGAAGGAAGGAAGAAGGAAGGAAGGAAGATTCTCATGCTTTCAGATTGGCTCTGTGCGGGAGGCACTCCTTCAGCACTTACTAAAGCAGGCTATTTACAAGTCTGCCTTAACCTTCCTTCATTTCCTCTTACACCTAGACTATATAGATCAGCCAGAGGTGAAAATTTAGGGTCTTCTCAGGTCTTTTCTGAGCATGCATCTTGCCCTGGACATGCATATGTACATGGCTTTCCAAATACCCCAGCCCTTTTTAATTCCCTAATTTCCCAAAGAAATTTTCTCCCCAGATTTTGCTGCCAGCCTTTCAACACTGTTTGGTTTGCCTCTATTGTAATATTTTGTCCCACGTGGCAGCAAGTTGTTTATTTGTTTTAGAATATTTTTGAGGAATAATGAGTGAGTCTTCTTTGTAAATTCTGAGTTAAGAGCAATAAAAATGGGGCGCCTGGGTGGCTCAGTCGGCTAGGCAGGGCACAAACCATCTCATGAATCATGAGATTGAGTCTCACGTTGGACCTCCTGTTTACAGCAAGGAGCCTGTTTGGGATTCTCTCTCTCTCCCTCTCACTCTGTCCCCCCCCCCCCCAACACACACTCTCTCTCTAAATACATAAATAAATAAACTTAAAAAGAAAGGTGTAATAAAAACATGTATTTTGTGTTAGTCCTTCAGGCAGCTTTCAGGCAAGTCAAAGCAAAGAAATGCAATTCTTTCAAAACAGGTTTTTTTTTGTTCCTCCAGAACCAGAGCAAAGCGTTCTATGGTGGCCATGTGGACTGCCATGTCCAAGGTTGTCACTGAACTGGAAAGGAGAGTGTGGCAAGGGCAAGTAAAAACGTTGCAAAACTTTCTTATCATTTTAAAGTTGGCTTGCTCTGGCTTCAGCTATAAACCTTTGACAATTTTCTGGAATTCTGACAATGTTGATTCTGACAGTTTTTGCTTGATTTTCCATGTTTATTGGGAGGTATAGGACTATGCAGTTACCTACTCCACCATTTTTGCTGACACCACTCTCAGATATCTTTTCATAGTAAGATGGCTATTCAAATCTTTGGCCCACTTTTTAAATTGGATTTTGTTTTTTACTTTTGATTTTTAAGAGTTTTTTATTTTGGACACAAGTCCTTTATCAGCTATGCATTTTGCAACTATTTTCTTCTAGTATTTGGCTAATCCTTTGATTCCCTTAAAGATATGTTTTACAGAAAAGAAACTTCTCATTTTAATGAAGTGGAACTTATTAATTTTTCTTTAATGGATCACGGTTTCGGTCTTGTATCTAAACATTCATCACCAAACCAAGATCGATGATTTTGGTTTTTATGTGATCTTCTAGGAGTTTTAGAGCTTTCATTTTACATTTAGGCCTATGGTACATCTTGGGATGATTTTTTGAAAAGTATGAGGTCTTTGTTCAGGTCTTCTTTTTTGCATGTTGATATCCAGTTGCTCCAGTATGATTTATTGAAAAGAATATCCCTTCTCCATTGAACTGCCTTTGTTTTTTGTCTAAGGTCAGTTGACTGTATTTGTATGGGTCTTACATGCATGAGAATTTCTTTCTTTCTTTCTTTCTTTCTTTCTTTCTTTCTCTCTCTCTCTTTCTGTTTCTTGGGGTCTCTATTTGGTTCCATTGATCTGTGTCTGTTCTTTCATTGATATCACACTCTCTTGCTTTTTGTAACTTTATAAAAAGTCACAAAATCGGGTAATGTGAGTTCTCCAACTTGGAACTTATTATTGTGCTGGATCTTCTAGATCTTTTGTCTCTCTGTATCAGTTTTACAACTAGTTTCTTTTTTTAGTCCATAAATAACTTTCCTGGAGTTTTATTTGGATTATGGTTAATCTATAACTCAAGATACAGAGATCCGATATCTTAACAATATTGTCTTCAAATCCATAAATATGAAATATCTTTATTTTTATTCAAAAATTTAATTTATTTCATCAGAATTTTGTAGTTTTCCATATATAGATTCTATACATATTTTATTTATTATATTTTATTTTGGTGTGTGATATTATAAATAATGTTTTATTTAAATCTCAAATTCCAAATGTTTATTGCTAGTATATAGGAAAACAATGAATGTGTATATTAACCTTGTATCCTATGACCATCCCACACTCACTTATTATTTCTAGGAGTCTTTTGTTGATTTTTAAAATTTTATTCATTGACAATCAGATTTTCTGCCAATGAGAATATTTTTCCCCTCCTCTCTATAGCTGTTAATTCTATTATCTTCTTGCAATAGCTCCCAGTATGAAATTGAATAGAAGTGGTGAGAGGGAATATATTTACATTTTTCATGATCTTGGGGGAAAAAATCCATATTCTCACATGCATGACAAATATTACATTAGCTGTAGGGTTTTTGTAGATATCCTTTATAAAGTTGAGAAATTCCCTTTTATTCCTATTTAGCTGCAAACTTTTATGATATATTCTACATCAACTGATATAATCATATGATTTTTCTTCCTTAGTCTGTTGATGTGGTAGGCTACAATGATTTTTGAATTTGAACCAGCCATATATACCCAGAATATATTCAACATGATTATGATGTATAATTCTTTTTATAGATTGTTGGATAAGATTTGATAATATTTTATTGAGGATTTTGGAATTTATATTCATAAGAGATATTGGTTTGTAATTTTCCTTTCTTGTTAAACTTTTATCTAATTCTGGTATTATATGACTATGATCTCATAGAACGGGTTAGGAATTATTCCCTCTAATTTTCTGGAAGATTGTGATGAATAGGTATCATTTATTTCCTAAAGAAGAATTCACTGGTAGATTTTTTTATCCTTTTAATTTCGAGGGAATCTGTTGTGATGTATCCTCTTTCATTTCTGATATTAGTCATTTGTGACCTCTCTTTTTTCTCTTTCTCTCTTTTTTTTAATTTTAGTTAGTCTGGCTAAATTCTTACCAATTTTATATTTAGTTCTTTTTTCTATTTGTATTTCATTTGAGACATTACTAGTGACCTTTTTTTTTTTTCGTAACGTTTATTTATTTTTGAGACAGAGAGACACAGAGCATGAACGGGGGAGGGTCAGAGAGAGGGAGACACAGAATCTGAAACAGGCTCCAGGCTCTGAGCTGTCAGCACAGAGCCCAACACGGGGCTCGAACTCACGGACCGCGAGATCATGACCTGAGCCAAAGTCGACCGCTTAACCGACTGAGCCACCCAGGCGCTGCTCTAGTGACCTATCTTAATGCTCACTTATCTTTTACTCAGTTATATCCAATCTTCAGATGAGCCTATCAAAGCATCATTTCTGTTACTGGGTTTTTAGATTTATAGAATTTCCCTTTAATTTTTCTGTAGAGTTTCCAAATATCTCTTTACATTAACAATTCATTCCTGCATACTGTCTACTTTTTTTAGTAGAGCCCTTAACTTATTCATCATAATTATTTACAGAGATTGTCTGATAATTCCAAAATCTGTGTTATATCTGTGTCTGATTCATATGTTGCTTTAACTTTTCAGAGTGTGTTTTGTCTTGCCTTTTAGCATGCCTTGGAATTTTTATGTTGAAAACCAGACATGACATATTGGGTGATATGAACTTAGATAAACAGATCTTTAGTGAGATTATATGTTAATCTGGCTAGAATTGGGGCCGTGTTTAATATTTCTGTAGCTGTGGATGGCAAAGACTTCAAATCCTCTTTTTCTTTCTTCTTCTTCCTTCCTTTTTTCCTCCTCTCCCCTTTTTTTTCTTCCTCTTTCTTTCTTCCTCCCTTTCTTCCTTCCTTTCTTTTCTTTCTTTCTTTCTTTCTTTCTTTCTTTCTTTCTTTCTTTCTTTCTCTTTCTTTCCTTTTTTCCTTCCTTCCTTCCTGTTGTCTTTTGATTTCCTTAAGAATTGCTTCTTACATAAACTTTGTATGTTTTAGCTCATATAGCTATTATTCAAGGTTAATATACTGGACCCCTATTGGTATGATGGTAAGGTGCGAGGGAGAGTGATTGTTTTATACTCTTCTGTTTAAATATCATTTTTTTAGTGTGGGCCTGTGCTCTTGGGCCTGTGCTCTTGGGCTGTGACCATCATAAGTGTTCCTTAGCTTTTATTTTCTTCTCTTATTAAGTGAGACCATCAGGCTAGAGAGAAATAAAATCTAGAAAATGACTTTTCTCCAGGTGAGTAAGGCTCTGGAAAAGTATTTTCCTTGGAAAGTAAGTTTTGGTATGGAAAACACTCTGACTATATTTCACAATGAGTACTCTTCCCTCCCTACCCACCTTTCCCTAAAACCATGAGAACTCTCTCTTAGCTCTTTCCCTTGAGAACATAATGTGGTTTCTTAAGGTAAAATCCATGGATATGTATGGGTCCTCCCCAAGACTCCCTCAGGAGTTCTCACCCTCATGTTAATTCATAATCAGCCTGCAGAAATTCATCAAAATTTCCCTTTATGTGTTCCAAGAAGCTTATGCTTTTAGTTGCTTCTGATTTAGGTAAGCAGACCTAGCTGTAACTCTGTATTTGCCTATTGCTCCAGATTTTGGAGTGGCTGTTTGCCCTGTGACCTCAGTTCTCTCCTACATTCAAAAAAAAAGCACTTGATTTTTAGTTTGTTCAGCTTTTTTTCTAATTGTAAGGACAGGAGTGATTACTTTCAAGCTCTTTACATGCTTGAGCTAAAACTGGAAGTTAGTATATGTGTTTTTGAGGGATAAGAATAGTGCGTGCTTTTTGTAATTTTCTTTGCTATGGAGTGTGGTTTTAAACATTAGGGAAAGGTTAAAAGGATTAGAAATAGTGGTTTACATGGCAAGGAATTTATGGGGTCTGGAGCAAGGCTTTTTGTGCTATTTCAATAGAGATACATAGCTTCTAGCTTTCTTTCAATAGTTCGGCATCTACATTGAATTCATACATCTTCTAACTGCCTTACTGAAAAATTTCTCAGTAAATATCATAAACCCAGAATTAAGTCAGCAATAATCAGGAAGCATATCGTTTTTGTTAATTTTCTTGGTTTAAACACATAACTTACATTTCTAAATCATCTACCTCACAAAGATAAACAGCTTACCAATATGTTTTCCTTATAGTCATTTTAATTTCGTGACTTTGACTGCCAAAACATAGAATAAAGATTTTATTACTGAAAGTGGTATGTCAGTGAACATAAAGGGAAATGAGTAAACGGGCTCATTCTAAATTTGGCCTAGTTCTCCCTTGCCCTAAGCAGTCCCTGCTCCAATAACATCACATACTATAAAGAGATCCATAAGAATAAAAGGCTTGCACTTTCTTCATAGCCCATTTTGTAATGTTGGGACCCTTCATTTTCACAGATGCAAAAGCTGTTTGGGGATTTCCATGGCAATCCTATAAAGATATTCAAAATCTGAACATGCAGTTAAATGCTATGTAGGTGTTCTGCAGGAGAGCAGTAGAGTAATGCTGTGCCTTAATTCAAATCTTCTCTAGAAATGCCAATGTGTGGAGGGGGGAGGTGTGTGTGTGGGGGAGGGGGGGGAGTCAAGCTCCTAAAACAAGGAAGCTTGTATATTAGAAACTGAGTAAAACAAGATATAAACAGATAGGTAATACAAGGAGATACTTAACAAATTTACATTTAATTTAAGGATCTATGTTGGAAATACAAATGTATTTGTTCATTGAACATGAAGACTGGTGTGGATCAAGCTCGAAAAATGTGTTCACATAGATTTACAGTTTAATTTTTAGGAAACCAAACTTTAAACCCTCTTTAAAGGCATATCTTAAAGAGATATTAAAATATATGAAACAGATATACAGTGCATGCACAAATTGATCGTATGCATACTTTTGTGCATATGAATTTAACAGTTGGATAACTGAAACTTCCATTCTCATCCTGCTGTCTCTTTGTATACAGGTGAGCCTAAGTATACCCAAGGTACAGCATTCTTGATATTTAGAGAGTGGAAGGAAATATCAAACACAAGTAGGTGAGTTTTACTAGTGTAGATGGGTAACATTTGAGCAACAGTGAAAAAGCCTGTAACACAGGAGAGACATCAAATTAACTCTTTTTAAAAAAAATTTTTTATGTATGTATGTATGTATGTATGTATGTATGTATTTTGAGAGAGAGAGAAACAGAGCATGAGTGGGGGAGGGGCTGAGAGAGAGGAAGACAGAATCAGAAACAGGCTCCAGGCTCTAAGCTGTCAGCACAGAGCTGGACGCGGGCTCAAACCCATGAATCATGAGATCATGACCTGAGCCGAAGTCAGAGCTTAACTGACTAAGCCACCCAGGCACCCCCTCAAATTATCTCTTGAATTCATTGGATCTAGAAATATCAGTTGAAATCAAAATAAAAATTATTTTAAATGGTAAAATGAGAAGAAATGGGTAAAGATATCAAAGAATACATAATTAAAAGTTTAGAGGCTTCTAAAAAAGAACCAAATTATGCAAATAATATAATCTCATAAGGGATTAATATCTAATATATATTAAACACCTATATAATTCAACACCAAAACCCAAAAACAATCCAATTAAAAAATAGGCAGAGGAGGGGCACCTAGGTGGCTCAGTTGGTTAAGCATCCAGCTCTTGATCTCAGTTAATGTACTGATCTCAGAGTCTTGAGTTCAAACCCTGAGTTGGGCTCCATGCTAGGTGTGGAGACTACTTAAAAAAAAAAAAAAAATGAACAGAGAACCTGAACATTTTTCCTAAGAAGACATACAGATGGCCAACAGACACATGAAAGAATGCTCAATATCACTTACCATCAAGGAAATGCAAATAAAAACCATAATGGGATATCACTTCACACCAGTCAGCATAGCTAGTATCAAAAAGATAAGAAATAACAAGTGTTGGCGAGGATATAAAGAAAAGGGAACCTTTATGTACTATTGGCAGGAATGTAAATTGATGCAGCCACTATAGAAAGCAGTATGAAGGTTCTTCAAAAAATTAAAAGCAGAACTACCAGAAGAGCTAGTAATTCTGTTGTTGGGTATTTACCCAAAGAAAATGAAAACACTAATTTAAAAAGATATATGCACCTGTATGTTTATTGAAGCGTTATTTACAATAGCCAAGATATGGAAGCAACCTAAGTGTCCATGGAGAGATAAAGGGATAAAGAAGATGTGGTATAAATGTATATATATATATATATATATATATATATATATATATATATGTATATATATCTATATACACATATATATATATATATACACACATATATATATATATGGATATAACTCAGCCTTAAAAACAATGAGATCTTGCCATTTGCAACAACATGGATGTACCTAAAGGGTATTATGCTATGCGAAACAAATCAGTCACAGGCAAATACCATATGATTTCACCTATATGTAGAATCTAAAATACAAAACAAATGACTAGTCTCTTAAATACAGAGAACAAATCGGCCATTCACAGAGGAGAGGTGACTTGGGAATGGAGTAAAATAGATAAAGGGGATCAAAAGGTACAAACTTCTCCTTATAGAATAAATAAGTCATGGAGATGAAAAGTGCAGTATAGGAAATATAGTATATAATATTGCAATAATGTTGTATGATGACTGATGGTGATTACACTAATGGCCGTGAGCATTGAGAAATGTATAGAATAGTCAAATCACTATGATGTACACCTGAAACTACTATACATTGTATTTCAATTACATTTTAATCATACAAATAAATAAATAAAAATAAAAAGTCAGATTAATCTCAATGTGGAGGCTGAGGTGGCAGCTTTTTATTTATATTTAAAAAAAAATTTAATAATTTTTATTTATTTTTCAGAGACAGAGAGAGACAGAGTGTGAGTGGCAGAGGGGCAGAGAGAGAGGGAGACACAGAATCCGAAACAGGCTCCAGGCTCTGAGCTGTCAGCACAGAACCCAAAGTGGGGCTCAAACTCAAACCGCGAGATCATGACCTGAACTGAAGTCAGCCGCTTAACCCACTGAGCCACTCAGGCACTCCTGAGGTGGCAGTGTTTTAAAAAGTACTGATAGTTAAGGAGTACATGAAATAAAAATAGGAAGTAAAAATAACTTCAAAAATATTTTTAATATTCTAAATATGTTAAAAGATTCTAGAATGTAGGAGAAAATTGTCATAATTCAATATCTGTTCTTGAGAATTTTAAATATGATATAAGTTGCAGAAGAGTCCTTTTTTCCTGTCTTGGGCTGTTAATTTAACCCTGTATCACCTTAACATATTTCTGTTGGAGAAATATATTTAAACAAAGTTTCGCCTACATGCCATATGCTTTAGTCCAGTTTTTTTTTGATAGCTTATTAAGCATAGCCTCAATTGTGAAGTCTTCCCACCTCCATTTTTGTCTGTTTAAGCCTGATCTTAGTAGGAGGGTAGAATACAGTGTGCTTTAATGCAGCATATTAACACAGAGAGATGCTCAATAAAACTAAGAGTATCTTGCTCAAATCAAAACGAAATGTCACAAGAGTCTATTTTGTAAGATTCTAAGCTATTTCTCCATTTCGGACAAGTGTATATTTTCTAATTTTCTTTTGTTTATGGGAGATCATGACTTATTTTTTCATTTAGTAATTATTTACTGGTTGAAAGGACAAATGGAGGTAATATTGGGAAGTGTGATATTGAGGGCGAATAAGAAACTCTAAAGAAAATAATGAGGAGCTCTATGAAATTTGGCCAAATAAAAATCTGTGATTCCACACAGATGGTCACTATCTTATACCTTCGTTTTTTACCATGCGTGAAAGGAACACTCTGATTAATTACACATTACTTTATATATGATAACATCAAAGGGTGAATCACAGAAAAAAAAATGCCTCTTGAAAGCACAAGAATAATTTTTTTTTTATCTTGATTATTTTTTAGAACCTTAAGAGTAGATAAAGACTGGGATGGGAGATATAGAAACCAATGCTACTGATTGGTTCCAACCTTCTCCAACATTCCTACATAATCCAAGATTCTTTGAGAAACGGGAGAGGATTCTTTTTGAAGTCTAGAAAATGGACTGAAATAAATAGTCCTTTAAAAGTGACAAAAGGGAAAAATTACAAATTGAGGATACTTAATCTTTTAAATATTTTAAAACCCCGTGGAGTTGGTTTATTGACAACAAAAGGCATGGCCTTAATGGTTTTGTAGATTCTTGTTTTTTCTCTAAAATGAAGTAGCTCATCTTTCTGGGGCTAAAATGATGAATTTGATTTAAGAAAATTTTATTTGAATTTTGATGATTTATGTTGATAGATTTTATATGATATTAATATCTAAGTCTAGGATTTGTTCATACTTATTTTTTGAACAATGGTTTCAGTAGAAGCCTTTAATGATTTGTATAATCACTCATCAATAGTTTTACTTCTTAGCTGTGATGATTTTCTCTCTGAGCTAGGTTCTTTAGTGGTCATCTGATGTATGATATAGTTGGGGCACCTGGGTGGCTCAGCCAGTTAAGTGTCTGACTTTGGCTCAGGTCATGATCTCATGATTCATGGGTTCGAGCCCCACATCGGGCTCTGTGCTGACAGCTTGGAACCTGGAGCCTGCTTGGGATCCTGTGTCTCCCTCTCTCTCTGCCCCTCCCCTGCTTGCCCTCTGTCTCTCAAAAATAAATAAATGTAAAAAAAAATTAAAAATATATAGTTACTGGAACTTAAAAAATGTATCAGAGGGTATACTTTTTCCACTTTAGTGTCTAAATATTTTTCTGTAGCCACTTCAATAGTTTTAGCATTTTTATAGTTTTTATGTTAGCAAACATTTATTGAGTCAGTTTTATGCAATCACTTTTTGGTAGAGCTTAGTGTTTTGATAAAGATGAATATACTTTGTTTCCTGCCTAGAACAACTTTGGAATTCTGTGGGCAAAACTCAACTATAGTATTATTAGTGAATATTATCAGCATTTGTGTGCATATTAAATTTCTAAATGTGGACAGTAGCATAAGAGTGGTTTATTTATGTATTTATTATTCATATTTTATTTTGAATCATTATTTAGAAATTTTCAAACCCTTGTAAAAGTTGCAAAAATTATATTATGAACATCTGTATATCTTACTTAGATGACAAAATGTAAAATTTTGCCCATTTTGTTTTATTTTTTCCTCTCTCTCTGCCCATCTGCCTCTTCTGAAACATTTAAGAATAAATTGGAGAAAAGCAAAAAATTCACACAAATAATTCAGCATTTATCTCCTAAAAACATGATCATTCTCTTCATAACCACAACACAATTATCATGCTCAGGGAATTTAACATTGATGTAAAATTGTTATCTACTATACAGTCATATTTAAATATCCCCAATTATTTGAATGTTGTCTTTTTTAGCTACTTTTTTTACTCCAGGGTCTAATCAGCAATCACACATTGCATCTCATTGTCACCTCTCTTTAATCTCCTCCAGTCCAGAACAGTGTATCAGCCTTCTATTTGTCTGTATTGCACTGGCTTTTTTGGAGAGCTCAGGCTAGTTGTTTCGCTGATTGATTCTCATTTTGGATTTGTCTGATTGTCTCCTCATGTTTAGATTCAGTTTAAACATTTTGAAAGAAGATATTTCTTAGGTGATATTGTTGTCTTCTCAGTGTGTCACATTAGGGGTGTGATGCACTACTGAAATACCATGCTGGGTGTGAAGCACTTGGTGGAAATGAATCCATGAGGATTGAGAGGCTAGAGAGTAAGTAGATTGAAGGGTCATGTTTGATTCAAGAGACAGAATGAGGCACATTACTGAGTTCTTTGGACATAGGAATACTTGGATATAAAGGGAAGAACAACATTTAAACCAACACTGAAATAGCTGACTGGCTGAAATCCACACAAACCAAAGTGAAAGGTGCATTGTAAACTTTGTAACCTTCGGAGCTGGATTTTAGTTTTTCTAACTAAACCCATTGAAATGGCCTGGATGCTCATCACTATTGACATCCTAATTCTAGTATTTTGATAATGACAGCGACAGGAGTGAGTGAAGATATTGAACACAAATATATTCCTCTCCTTCCTGCCCCCAGCTTCTGGAAATTATAGCTAATAGTTACATATATAGTGGTTCAAACTCAGGACCAAACTGGAAAAGAAAAATCTACAGAGTGGGTGAGTAGGGGTTGTTGTTTAGTATATTTACTACATTTGCTGACCAGAAATTACAAATAATCTTAGAAAATGAAAGCCAATGCTCTACTATGTTCCCATATTAAAAGCAACAATAATATCAACACAACCAAAAATCAAAACCAAAGCTCTTTGAATTACAACCCTCTCTACCTGGTCCTGAAACCTTTTACAGTATGACTTCTCACAATAGTTGTCTAGAACTGCTATCTTCACTTCATTGTCTCTCATTCTCTCCTTGCTCTACCCAGTTCTTTATCTCTAGTGTTTTTCTAAAACTATTGTTTTATAAAACCATCATCATCAAATGGTCATTTCTCTGTCTTCATTTTACCCAACTTTTCAAAACAACGTTTGATAGTTGAATATTCCTTCCCACTTGAAATACATTATTTTCTTGACTATTATGACACAACGTTTTATAGTTTTCCTCTTTCTTCATTCACAACTTTTTCCTATTCCCAATTTTTTTGCACCTTCCTTTCTGCAGTGGAGTCTGCTACTTCCTTCCACCACTACAGCTATTATTCTACTCCAAACCACCATCATCTCAGCATTGGCTTCTATGATGGCCTCTTGTGCCAAACAAAACCTTTAACTCCCCTAATTAAATCACTCAGAAGACAATCCATCAAATGTACAATAAATCCAACCTCCATCAAGAACTTACAAGATCTAACATCCTTCTACTACACCATCTTATTACCATGTGTATTGTCAGGTTGCCCCAGAGAAACAGAACAAACAGGAGATAGATGATAGATAGATAGATAGATAGATAGATAGATAGATAGACAGAGAGATAGAGAGATAGATAGAAGGAGAGTTATTGTAGGAGTTGGCTACAGAGGCTGAGAAGTCACACAATCTACCATTTGCAAACTGGAGAACCAGGATTACTGGTGGTATAATTAAGTCCAAGGCCAAGGATCTGAGAACCAAGGGAGCTGATGGATGAGTCCAGGAATCTGAAGTCTTGAGAATCAGGGGCTCTGATGTGTGAGAGCAAGAAAGGATGGACATTCCAGCTCAAGAAAAGAAAAGAATGAATCAGCCTTTTTGTTTACAGGGCAAGGGTGGGGCTGGAGTTCTCAATAGATTATATCCAATGTACGCCTGCTTACATAGGTGAGGGCAGTCTTTACTATCTATTGAATCAAATGCTAATCTCTTCCAGAAACAACCTCATAGACACACCTGGAAATAGTGTTTTACCAGCTATGTGGGTATCCCTCAGCCCAGTCAAGCTGACAAATAAAATTAACCATCATGCTATGCTTATAGCACCAATGGCTTTTTTTTTCTCCCTAACACCTCAAACCTGGTCTCTAAATCAGAGCCTTCATCAGGGCAGGTAAAGAGGTTTTCCAAAGTAGTTAGATTAGCCAGCAACTGAATTGAGATTCTCTATGAGACAGATTCACGAACACTAACTCCTAGCCAGTGTTAGACTGTCACCCATAATTGCTATCATCTTTTTTTTCTTTTCTCATTTTGGCATTTAGACTATCTGATAAATCTGATATCTTGCTTGCTTATTTATTGTTCACTGCTTATTATTTATTGAATAATCTCTGTGACAACTTTTTATTCTTTTTCGATACCCCACCCTACCATCTAGAATATTCCTGGAACAAAAAAAATTGCTAAGAAGGTAATTGATGAATGAGTCAGAGAATCCATTAGCAGAAAGAAAACCCAATTCAAAACATAAAGAAGATGTCTGCTGTGAAGTTTGAATGATTCAGGTCTACTGATTGGATGACAAAGAAAGAAATCTGGGAAAACCTCTGTGCCTCTGGTTAAAAAAATAATAATAAAAGTATAATTGGAATGTTCAGCTAGGCTGGCTTCACATTACTTCTCAGCTTTATTTTTGCCACAAGCACAGTCCAGCATCAGTCTCCCACTGTAGTGCCTATGAGCACTTGGGGTGGTAATCGGTTTAAATCAGTTTAATCTGAAATAGAAAAACGACTTCTAATAATAACACCTTTTATCTGTATAGCATTCTATATCTTAACATGTTTTTTGCATGCAATTTTATTTAATCTTCATAATAACTATAGGAGATAGACATTGTTATTCTATTTTATACATATGAAATGGAGACTTACATAAATTGCATCACCTGTTAAATTTGTTGGTATGTGGGATATCTGGGACTTGAACTTAGATCATCTGTTGTCAAGTCCTGTTTTTTTTCTAATTGTATTATAGCTGCTCCTCTCATTAATTTATTATTTATTTTTTTCACCTAGGATGTCTCTTCATAATATCATTAGTGAAAATATGTAGTCAGCTTTTAATTTGTTTTTCTATTTCATTAATTTTGCTTCTGTTCCTAATGAATTTTGGCTAACTTTGTGGTCACAACATGTTGTTAAATGAAATTGATCATATTATGGAATAAATACAGTTAACTTACATTATTGAATCATCATTTTAAAGAGTAAATTTAGAGGAGAAACCCATTTCTTGAATAATGTACTGAAGCATAAGATGGGGTTATGAGAAAGTATAAATAGAATCTTTGTTTAAAAAGATAACATGATGCGCTGGATTGGTTGGCAATACATTTTTTCAAAATATGCATATTTGGGGAATAAAAAAATGAAACGTTGAAAGCAGAATACTTTGAAAAACAGGTATAAGATTATATCTTTTGATACAAAAGCTGTGATTAACAGAATTCTGTTCAAAGCTAAGGAATTAGACAAAGACTTTTAAAGTGGAACCACACATATTAAAATTTTATGATACAAAAGATTTGCTGATTTTCATTCCCCAGTTTAAATGAAAAATCCCCTTTGCTTGAACCATGGTGATTGCAGCAGCAAATGGAATCTGCACATCTTTCTGCATGTTATCCCCAAGGTGACTGTGTCTATACTATGCACCACTTAATTCCATGTTATAGGCATCATGATAATATAGGAGTAGGTATAGGAGTAAAATATAGACTTTTAATTCAGGCAAACCTGAGTTAATTTGAAAACCACTTCTGTCTTTCAAGTTCACTGACTCTGAACTAGTTTCTTAACTTCACTGAGCCTTCTTCCATTCATAAAACGGAGATCATAATACCATTTCAAATGATTCCTGTGAGAATGAATTAAATAATGAAAGTAGAATGCACTGTGCTTGGAATAGTAAGTGTTCTATCAAAAAAAAAAAAAACAAAAAAAACAAGTCAGCTCTCCTTGCCTACCAACTGCAGTGCATCACCATAAACTGAGGTGGGCTTGCTGGTCAGGAAAGCATTTAATTTAAAAGTTAAAACAGAAGTTTCATCTGTCTATCTATTTATCTATCATCTATTGTTCTATATCTCTGTTACTGTGTTTATCATTTGTCTATGTAATTTCTGGTAACAATGGAAACTTCTTTCAAATGAAATTTTAATTAGAATGCTAGTATGTATAATAGTGTAAATACTCTAATTGACAACTGGTTTCTTCAGAAACCACTCCACAGATCTGTGGGACACAGTGTGAAAATCACTAGGCTAAATAAGCTTTGCAAGTCCTGCATCCACTGCAATACAGCACAGCTTTGCAAGACTTCTTCTTGTAGTCACAACTAATACCACATTATTAACAATGATTTGAAATTTATTCTCTTAGTCATCCAACATTTTAATGAAGGATCTTGGTACCCTACCCAAATGAATTTTTCTGGACATCCAGAAATAAATCACATTTGATAATTACATGGGTATTCCATTTTTTTAAATATTTATTTTATTTTAGAGAAGAGAGAGAGCATGAGCAAGGGAAGGACAGAAAGAAGGAGAGAGAATCCCAAGTAAGCTCTGCACTGTCAGTGCAGAGCCCGACGTGGGGCTTGAACTTACAAACCGTGAGGTCACAACCTGAGCTGAAATCAATAGTCAGACGCTTAACCAACTGACCCACTCAGATGATCCTCATGGGTATTCCATTTTTAAATAATAAATCATATTACTATATATATAGTTAATAATACTGCATTATATATTTGAAAGTTGTTAAGAGTAGACCTCTGAAGTTCTCATCACAGGTAAAAAAACTGTAATAATGTTAGGTGATGGTAAACTCATTGTGGTAATCATTTTGGAATACATACATGTATCAAATCATTATGTTGTACACCTTATGTCAATTATATCTCAATAAAACTGGAAAAGATAATAAAATAATGAATCAATACAGTTTCATTCTAAATGACACTTTAATGTTTCCTACATGCTTTGGACTACTCTGCATCTGTTTAGGAAGAGGCATTTAATGGCTTTTGGTAAGGAGGTGAAGAGAATTCCTAGATTACCACTGGTTTGGTAAAACTCAGGTTTTTAAGTCCAATGGAGGGAAAGTTAGACTTTTTTTTTTAATTTTTTTTAACGTTTATTTATTTTTGAGACAGAGAGAGATAGAGCATGAACAGGGGAGGGGCAGAGAGAGAGGGAGACACAGAATCGGAAGCAGGCTCCAGGCTCTGAGCCATCAGCCCAGAGCCCGACGCGGGGCTCGAACTCACGGACTCACAGACCGTGAGATCGTGACCTGAGCTGAAGTCGGACGCTTAACCGACTGAGCCACCCAGGCGCCCTGGAAAGTTAGACTTTTTTGAGAGAGAATATTTTTCTCAGAAACCTCAAAGTTAAGTTTTAGTATTAATAGCCAATTCTAAATACATGTATCATAGAATTATAATGATCAATGAGTAGGAAGAACAAGGCTTTAATCTAGAGAATTTTCCTGGTAGGAAGGATGAAGAAGAGAGAAGAGAGACAGAAATCATAAAAATATAAGTGTAGAAACATTCATATTACGTCTAATGTCCCATTTCCATGGCTGTATCCTTGGGAGAACACAAACTTTCTAAGGAAATCTGCATTCGTCTTGGCTTCATGGTCCCTATGGCATAAAAAGAGTAGAGGACCAATTTCTATGGGTGAGTCTAGGTGGTGCCTTTGGGACAACTCACAAAGAGTCCTGAACTCCTCAGCATGGTGCAGTGAAGATAGTCCAGAGTTCCTGTGCTTTCTTGGTGTTTTTGAAGTATTAAGAAAGCTAGTCAACTAGAAATTTGGGTTTTGGGCCAGGAGACTATCAAGTGAGGGCACCTCTAACTGGAGAAAATGGCAAGGTCCATGGTTATGAAAATAAGTTAGCATAAAGATGGAATGTTAGGTGAGCCAAGATATACACAGGAAAATGGAGCATGGACAATGGACTTTGTGGGCCAAGTGGAATGAAATATCTCACCTGGATGCTATCATGGAATCCATGCCCTTTCCCTGATTTCAGAATGCACAGAAACCTGAAGAGAAGATAATAGCAAGGGATATAAATAGGTGGTTGAGAAATTTCAAAATGGACTCAATGTTTTATTTTTAGTTCTTGAAATGTCAGGTGGACAGTGACTTGAATATTTCTGATGAATCACTTGACCATATTGAGTGCCTTGGAATAGGACAGGACAAATGGTTTGCTGAAGGCAGCCTAAAGCTAAGAAGTTGTACTACTTTTTAGGTAATAGAGAAAGTTATATTACAAAAAACCTGAGACAAAGTATACAAAATTGTGCTGCATTATACTCTTGAACTTACCTTCTTATCCTATTCCTTTACTAACACAATGTTCTCCCACTGGCATCACCATTGCCCAAGTAGAAATCAGTCTCACACCAGTCACCAATGTGGAACCAACCAACACAATCACTCACTGGGAGGGCTCTTTGGCACTGTGGGGAGAGGGGAGATACCTATCTTTTTTTTAGGTTACATTAGGGTGAAACGGTCTTATGGCAAGGTTGATTGTGCACAAAGTTTATAGAATGTATTAAAACACTTCCTTTAAATTTTCTTAATCACAGCCCTATTGTTTTCTCACTTGGACCCAGGCATGAATCCATTAATCTATAAAATGAATTTAAGGGATTACTACCACATTCAGAACTATTATTTCTCTTCAGTAACCAAACTTTCTTTATGTCATCTTTCTGGATAACATCCATCATGCCTGCCTTTTTTTGTTTTTTTTTTTTCTGAATGTGAGTTTTCCTGGTGGTGTCCACGTGTGGTGGGCCCTTTAGACTCTAAAACCACCTTAAAAGTTAGTTAGATATGGAACCTAGGTAGACTTAACTAATGACCCAAGGGGGATTTCTATTCCTCTTGATATTCAGAGTTACAAACAACATCATTATTCAATCTTTATATGACATCAGCATCATAGTATATGGAGAAGACCCCTGGACGTTGAATTAGAAGACCTATACTTCTTCCATGTTCTTCTACGTATGAGCAGTATGACATCTGACAAAAGACCCATCTCCCTGAGACAGTGTTTTCATATAAAATGCATAATTACAATGTCCTGTATTCCTTATAGATTTGATAAAATAGCATGATCATAAATTATATGAATACTCTTTGCAAAATGATATACACACATGATTTTTTTTAATAACTGATCTTAGCTCACAGCATCCCTCCCTCATATGGAGTCAGAAGTCATGTGCCAGTGCAAACAGATGATCGTCCTAAGGTGATGGAATTTACCTCATTTGATTAGGTCATGAATGTGTATACTTTTAAAGTAATTCACCTAATTCAATTTTATAACGGGTGATGTTTTTCTTCTACTTCCTCAATTTTGGTTCTTCCACTTAAACCCCTGTGCACGTTCCACAGTAAGTAGGAACAAAAGAAAATATCTTTGTTGTGGCTTAAAACAGATAATTATTCTAAATATGTTTCCCCTGCAATTTGAACATTCATGAGCAACAAGACTACTGAAATCCAGCTAAGCATTATGAAAGCTTTTTAAAAGTAATATTACTAGGCAGTATTATAGTGAGTCTTAGTTCTGCTTGGAATACTACATTTGCATGGGGTTTTTCTACTGAAATGGAATGTGTGCACATTACAATTTTTTTCCACATTAAAGAACAGAACATTCTGCCTCATTTTCATCTGCTTCACATCCCATCTATGCACAGAGATCCTATTCACTTAAAAAAAATAATAATCCATAGGGTGCTGCATTAGATGAACTTTGCCAAGATAGGTTTAAACTTTAAAAGTCACTACTCAATTTTTTCTTTGCTACTGTGTCTGTCTGTAATATTAATTAGTAAAGACAGGGTTTTACTATTAATCATGTAATTTTCACCCTATTCCTAAGAAGAAATATTTCCTATATTACATCTGTAAACTTGGTCAGCTTAATCAACTTCACAGTGAGTTATAAAGTGGATAGAGAGAATCATTCTATTCTGATGATGTTTTGATATAATAGTTATACATACAGAGGGCTCATTTGCTTACATACAAAATGTCAAAATTGCCACTATTGGAGGTACCACAGTCATTCCTTCCTATATATGTCGTCCGTAAGGACTCTGTAGCTCCTCTCATCAAGAGGTGGAGTCTATTTTCTCTCCTCTTAAATCTGGACTGGCTTTGTGACTAGCTTCGGCCAATAAAATGAAGCAGGAGTGATGTGTCATTTCCAAGTCTAGACCTCAAATAGACATTGAGCATTTCTGCTCACTATCTTGAAATACTACCCAACATGTGAATAAGCTGTGTTGCCATACTGGAGAATGAGAAGCTATGTGGAGTACAGCTGTGTTGTCTTACCTTAGACCATGTTGGGCCAACAAGTTCCCAGTTTGACCCATGAGCTGACTGCTGTTACATGAATGAGCCTAGCCAGGACCAGTAGACCTAAGCAGTCAACTCACAGACTTGTGAGCTACATAATATCATTGTTATAAACCATTGAGTCTTGGGATATTTTATTATATAGCAACAGATAACTGATATAGAAGGACTAATACTTTATGTAGGAAAAGTTATTTCTCATGGTCCCGAAGTCATGGCTGAAATTTCATTTTCAATAAGAAAGGTATTAAAGTCAAGAAAACACTTTGGAGATTTGACAAATTCAAGTATGAAAAAAATAGCGATAATAATGGTAATTTAAATATTAATCTTGAAACTAGTCAATATTAAATGGCAATTAATTTCTTTTAGCTTATGAAATAAGAATAAAAACATGACAGGAAAAGAGCACCATGAAAAAGCTGGACCAGTTTTTGCACAATATTGTCTTTGCACAATATATTATTAAGAGGTAAGGATACTCTTAAAAGGAACTTTTAACCTATAAAGTAACATGTCCACTTAGAACTTTGACCTACTAGTTTGGATTAAAAGGCAAAATGCCATGTCTTACCTGTAGCGTGTGGACCTGCTTTCACTTGTTTAATGCTGGTTAGGTAGGTAGCTCAGATGGCCAGATGGCCATAGGAAAATTACAAATGTTCTATTCCATGAGTGTTTTCTTCTATAGTTTGCTGAATACAATGTCTCAGTGTACAGGCCTGGGAGTTAAAACAGGGCTTGTGAATTAGAATAATTTTTAGAGAAAATTATCTAATTCTCCATAGAATCTGCCCTATGCATGTCATTTGTCCTCCCATGGCTATGTATGAACAGATAATGATGTGGTTGTTGATTATGATAATGTTAGTTGATTTTGATAATGATGTGATACATTCTTTCACAAGAAGGAATGAAAATTTGGCTGTTAAATTTGACACTAATGAAACCATGGCAGTCATGGTTCACAAATCCTGGTGATTTGAAGGGGAAAAAAAGTTACTAACAATCCCTTATTGCCTTGGAACTTTCTTAACATAACTGATCTTCTGTATAAAACTGGCTATCTGAAGAGCTGATGAAGAGCAATTGCATCTAGTTATATTCTCATGAGCTGGTATCAAGAATTCACTTTTTTTAAAGTCATTATTACCTGAGAGCTATTCCTTGAGAGCTGACACATAATGGCTCATTTGCAATAGCTTTGGGAGAAGGGGGGCTTTGTGAGACATCTTTTCTCATCAGATATTTTAGTCCATTGTGATCTTTTTTTTTTTTTTCTCAGTAGATGGATATTATGAAAGATTGAGTGAAAGGACTAACAGGACAACCTCTAAAAATACCTTTTGTCTCTGAAAAGACATCCTGATGTGAAAACAAGATAGTGAGTTCCCAGAATAAAATGTGCTTAATTTAGGCTATGTCCTGATGAAACAAGATCACCTAACTGTACAGTATTATGAAGGTGCATCAATGACTAATGATAATTTCAATATAGTTTCACTTTTCAAAAATGTTCACCAGTGGTTCTCAACAGGGGGTGATTTTTCACTTGCAGGGCACATTTGGAAACATCTGGAAAGAATTTTGATTGAGATGGGTATGGGTGCCACAGGAATCTAATGAGTAAAAGGCCGGGAATGCTGCTCAACACCTGACCGTGCACAGGACAGCCCCTACAACAAGAATTATGTCATCCAAAATGTCAGTAGTTCTACTGACAAATCCCAATTTAGAACCTACATTCTTGTTCAATGCAAATTCCACATCTTCGTTCTAGCATGAAAGACTTCCACACTACAAAGAGGAAATATCATACAGTATTTAAGAGTGGGCTCAAGAATCAAGTTTTCCATTTTCAAATCCTGTTAGTCATAAAGTGTATGACCTTGGACAGCTTATGTATCCTCTCTATCCATTAGTTTTCCAATCTTCAATATCTGAATAATAAGAATGACTATTTCAGAGAGGAATTGTGATAATAAAATAAATGTAATTCAAATGCATAAAAGTGCCTGGCACATAATAACCACTCAGAAAATAATCATTGTTATTATTATATTCAAATAATAAAAGTTGAATGAAAAGTAGAGATAACTCTGTAGTATATGTTTATATCATACTTGAACTTGTTTCTCTATGTGGGTTCCAAGAGAACCTCAGAAGTTGTAATGATGATGAACAACTGTCCATGTATTGCACATATTCAATGGTTAATGCTACTTGAGAGTTCACTTTTTAAAGACAAATTTTTACTGTTAAGCAAAAATATAATCACATGCACACGTTGTTAAGATGATTACAAATCTTTTTGGAGCTAAGAGTATAACAAAGAAATACGTAACAATAAGTATATGGGTTTGGTTCAATAAGAATTTATTGAGTAACATATACTTATGAGGCTTGATGCTTTATGGAAAGGATGGAGTGTTGTTCAGTTACTGTGCTCTTGTCTTTGCTTGGGAGAGCTCTGTCAAAGGCAGAGCTCTGCTTGGAGAGAACTCTGAACACAAGAAGGTTGGGGACACTGATGAACTGTATGGTTGATGTCTGTGGAAAAATTTCTACCAGAACTGAGTGCTGCTCTAACAAAGCATGTATGACATCTGGCACTGGTTTGGGATCCTGGCAGTCGGTGGCAAACTAACTGTTACAGGAGTCCGAAAAGATGGTGACCCATGTACAGCAGAGCATTTGATAAAACTTTCTCCTGTGATAGCATAGAAAACAAGCAATATACTTACAAACTTGTGGCTTTAAGTGCAAAGGTTGAGGAATGGATAGTACTTGCTAGAGTGCCTTGGTTACAATTGATTGCATTTAAAAATAATCTCAATAAACACCTGTTGAATGAATGAATGAGTCTCCATCATTACTCTTTAGTTCAAATTCTTAATCTTTATTTGAATTGCTGTCTGCGTCTTAGCTAGCTTCCTTACTGTTAATCTTATTTCTATTAATAATCTAATCTCCTTTTCACTCTCAGAGAAAATAATGTATCAAATATGTCAATTATTGCCTCACATTAAATGTTTCAGTGTATATTATATATAGTACTCCTTAGAAAGTCATACTGTAATTTAACTTCTGTTTACCTTTCTTTTCCACTGTTTTCCTACATACGATCCACCCTTCAGACACATTAAACTGCTTTCGTTTCTACTACTACATGTCTTTAAATGAGGAATTTCATTATAATTTTGAAATTGCCCTCAAACCATTGAGGGTTTGAAATTGCCCTCTTCAGTTTTGCCTAGAAGATAGTAGGTCTATAAATATAGGTCTATAAGACCTGTATAGACCTATAGGTCTATAGGTCTATAGGTCTATTTATAGGTCTATAAATATATAAGTATATAAATACTTATAGACTGAAATGATTAATTAATACATGGATATGAAGCTCAAAAGAGGAAACTATTACGCTCATTAAAAATATCAGTCAGATGGCACAAAAACAGACACATAGACCAATGGAATAAAATAGAGACTCCAGAACTGGACCCTCAAAAGTATGGCCAACTCATCTTTGACAAAGCAGCAAAGAATATCCAATGGAAAAAAGACAGTCTCTTTAACAAATGGTGCTGGCAGAACTGGACAGCAACATGCAGAAGGATGAAACTAGACCACTTTCTTACACCATGCACAAAATAAACTCAAAATGGATAAAGTACCTGAATGTGAGACAGGAAACCATCAAAACCCTAGAGGAGAAAGCAGGGAAAAACCTCTCTGACCTCAGCCACAGCAATTTCTTACTTGACACATCCCCAAAGGCAAGGGAATTCAAGCAAAAATGAATTATTGGGACCTCATGAAGATAAAAAGCTTCTGCACTGCAAAGGAAACAACCAACAAAACTAAAAGGCAACCAACAGAATGGGAAAAGATATTTGCAAATGACATATTGGATAAAGGGCTAGTAGCCAAAATCTATAAAGAACTCACCAAACTCCACACCTGAAAAACAAATAATCCAGTGAAGAAATGGGTGGAAAACATGAATAAACACTTCTCTAAAGAAGACATCCAGATGGCCAACAGGCACATGAAAAGATGTTCAACATTGCTCCTCATCAGGGAAATGCAAATCAAAACCACACTGAGATACCACCTCATGCCAGTCAGAGTGGCCAAAATGAACAAATCAGGAGACTATAGATGCTGGAGAGGATGTGGAGAAACGGGAACCCTCTTGCACTATTGGTGGGAATGCAAACTGGTGCAGCCACTCTGGAAAACAGTGTGGAGGTTCCTCAAAATATTAAAAATAGATCTACCTTATGACCCAGCAATAACACTGCTAGGAATTTACCCAAGGGATACAGGAGTGCTGATGCATAGGGGCACTTGTACCCCAATGTTTATAGCAGCACTTTCAACAATAGCCAAATTGTGGAAAGAGCCTAAATGTCTATCAACGGATGAATGGATAAAGAAATTGTGGTTTATATACACAATGGAATACTACGTGGCAATGAGAAAGAATGAAATATGGCCTCTTGTAGCAATGTGGATGGATCTGGAGAGTGTTATGCTAAGTGAAATAAGCCATACAGAGAAAGACAGATACCATATGTTTTCACTCTTATGTGGATCCTGAGAAACTTAACAGAAGACCATGGGGGAGGGGAAGGAAAACAAAAGTTAGAGAGGGAGAGAGCCAAAGCATAAGAGACTGTTAAAAACTGAGAACAAACTGAGGGTTGATGGGGGGTGGGAGGAAGGGAAGGGTGGGTGATGGGCATTGAGAAGGGTGCCTGTTGGGATGAGCACTGAGTGTTTTATGGAAACCAATTTGACAATAAATTTCATATTAAAAAAAAGAATAAAAATCTGAAGAATTTAAAAAATATATCAGTCAGACGCCATAGAAAAATTATCATTTGAAATAACTCAAATTTTAATGTGCATATATATCACTTGGGATCTTGTTAAAATGCAGATTCGGATTCAGTAGATCTGGGGCAGGCATGAGATGAATTTATAACTACAGCTTTCACGTGATAAGAGCTGTTAGTCCACTGCTCACACTTGGATTAACAAAGCCTTCACAGTAGAACTTCCCATAAAAGTAGAAAGGGAATATAGATAAAGCAACAGCATTAACAAAGTCACTGAGATAGAAAACTATTGGTTGCTTTAGCCATAATTAATTATTTCTATTTTATAGTCACTTAGGATTTCTAGAGAGGAAATTTAGACAATGATGCTGGAAAGATAAGTTAAGGCCATATTATAAAAGATCTTGAAATCCACACTGAGAAATATTTACCTAGTTAAGCTGATGGTGACAAGTAATTACCTTCTTTTTTTTTTTTTTTTCTTTTTGAGTAATGGAACTAGGGCTGTAATGTATATGTGTGTGTGTGTGCACATGAGCATTTACTTTGGTTATCTTGATTGTGAGGAAAGAAGTCTAATAAAAAGGATTTTGGCATACCATCAGAGGGAAGTCAGACATAACAGCACCAGAGGGATGAGTTGTTGAAATTCAGTATTGATGTTTAGTACCACAAGAGTATTTTCAAGTCACTGCAGCACAATTTGTGAAGCCAATGTAGCACTTCCCTCCTAATTTCCTCTCATGAATTTGGATTCAATAAAATACCAGTATGGTTTAAGCTTGGTTCAGAAAAATAGCATATATTGTTTTTGTACCTATTTCACAGAGAAATATGTAGATTTAGTTCTTGCTTGGTCTAGTTGACAGAATTAGAAACAAACAAGCTTATAAACAAACAAACTAGCATAAAGCCTAATTCAGTTAATGGCCTGATAAACAGTTTTACAACTGCTTTGGTTAGGAGTAAAGAGCTCAACAAATGTATTGAGTTTATTTCAGCTTTTAATTTACTTTTTGGTTGAATCATTGAATACAAACGCTGGATGGAACATCCAGAATGGATTTGGAAGCACTCAAGTACACAATGCTAAACTCCAAAATCTCTGAACTGAGACTGGTTAACTTGTGGGAGCTTATCTAGTGGCTGTAGTTCAGCAGGGAAATCCCAGTGGTGTCTACGATTCAGTATGTGTATGCCCAACAGGAAACATTCTCATTAGAATTTGCTTAAGATGTGTAGGTTGGCAAATGAAGGAAACCTGAGGGGTTGGCATCATACATATTGTACACCCCCACATTGTACTGTTTATTTGCAAAGTAAATCAAATTACTTTTTATTTTTCTTTTTAAAATTTTTTAATGTTTATTTATTTTTGAGACAGAGAGAGAGCATGAATGGGGGAGGGGCAGAGAGAGAGAGGGAGACACAGAATCAGAAGCAGGCTCCAGGCTCTGAGCCATCAGCCTAGAGCCTGACGCAGGGCTCGAACTCACGAACCGTGAGATCGTGACCTGAGCTGAAGTCGGACGCTCAACCGACTGAGCCACCCAGGCGCCCCTCAAATTACTTTTTAAATGTAGCTAAAGCCAAATGTATCTATTTGATTATTCTTTGAAAATGTCTTCAATAACACAGACTGTGGAAATCACCTTTGCAAGGTTGTTTGCTATGTGACAGGAAGACAAAGATTAACAAATTATATATATATATACATATACATATATGTATATATATATATATATATATATATATATATATATATATGAATATTAGTGGGACTTGATACTAAAAACAGAATCAGGATGCATACAGTTGACTGGAATATACTGAATGTTGGTGTCTACCTAAAAAATTCATATGTAGGAGTCTAATATTGAGTGTGATGGTATTTGGAGATGGAGCCTTTGGGAGGTGATTAGGTCATGAGGATAGAGATCTCAGGAAAGGGATTAGTGCCTCATAAGCAACATTTTTCTGGATATGTCTCCACAGGCAAGGGAAACAAAAGCAAAAATGAACTATTGTACTACATCAAACTAAAAAGCTTTTTAACAGTGAAGGAAATCATCAAACAAAAATGAAATGGCAACCTACTAAATGGGAGAAGATATTTGCAAGTGATATCCAATAAGGGGAAAATATCCAGTACATATAGTATTGGATACAATACTATACCATACAAGTCAACACCCCTCAAAAATATAATTGAACAATGGGCAGAGGGCCTGAATAGATATTTTTCCAAAGAAGATATACAGATGTCCAACAGACATATGAAAAGATGCTCAACTTCACCAATCATTAGGGAAATGCAAATCAAAACCACAATGAGATATCACCTTACACCAGACAGAATGGATAGTACCAAAAAGACAAGAGACTACAAGTGTCGGTTAGGATGTAGAGAAAAGGAAACCCTCATACGCTGCTGCTGGAAATGTAAATTGGCATAGCCACTGGAAAACAATAAGAAAGTTTCTCAAAAATTAAAAATAGAAATACCACATAATCCAGTCATTCCACTGCTGGGTGTCTATCTTAAGAATATGAAAATACTAATTTCAAAAGTTATATATACCCCCTATGTTTATTGCAACATTATGAAGCTAAGGTATGGAAACAACCTAGGTGTCTGTCCATAGATGAAGGGATAAAGATGAGTGTAACATCTTCTTTATCCCTTCATCTAAATGGGATGGGATATTACTCAGCCATAAAAAAGATATTATTTTTTTATAGTATATTACTAAGTCATAAAAATGGGATATTAGTCATAAAAAAGAATGAGATCTTGCCATTTGCAACAACATGGATGGACCTAGAGGGTATCAGGCTAAATGAAATAAAGTCAGACAGAAAAAAGATAAATACCATATGATTTTGCTTACATGTGGAATTTAAAACACAAAACAAACAAACAAAAACCAGAAACAGACTCATAAATGCAGACAACAAACTGGTGGTTGCCAGAAGGTAGAAGAGGTGGGGAGATGGACAAAATGGTAAGAGGACCAAGAAGGATATACTTCCAATCATAAAATAAATAAGTCATGGCAATGAAAAGTATAGCATAGGGAATATAGTCAATAATATTATAATAGCAATATTATAATTATTATAACAATATAATAATTGTTATAATAACAATATTATAATAACTGTATGGTAACAGATGATAATTACATTTATCGTGGTGAACATTGAGTAATGTATAAAATTGTGATATCACTATGTTGTACACTTGAAATTAGTATAACACTGTATGCCAATTATACTTTAATGTTTAAGAACATGGGTTTTAAGAGACTTTAAATCCCAGCATTCCATTCACTGTATTTGTGATCTTGGGAGAATTACTTAAATTCTCTGTACCTAATTTCTTCATCTGTCAAGTCGAAATAATAAAATTTTGTTGCAAATGCCAGAGTGCAAGGATTGGAGATAAAGTTACACACAGTGTTAGTATAGTTCCTGATCCATAGAAGCTTTTGAATAAATGATATCTCTTATTAAGATATAATCTTCACATCTACAGTATTCAACATGACTAAGTCACCAATCCACACCCAGAAGGGCATTAAAAGAACAACAACAACAACATTTTAACCTTTCTTTCTTTCTTTTTTTTTTTTTTTTTTTCCTTTTCCTTAGTTTATTTAAAGCCACCAATGGGGGCGCCTGGGTGGTTCAGTCAGTTAAGCACATCTGACTCTTGATTTCAGCTCAGGTCATGATCTCTGGGTTTGTGGGATGGAGTCCTGCATTGAGCTCTGTACTGGCGGTGCAGGGACTGCTTGAGATTCTCATTCTCCCTCTCTCTCCCAATCTCTCTCTGTCCCTCCCCTGCATGCATGTGCTTGCTTTCTCTCTCTCTCTCTCTCTCTCTCTCTCTCTCTCTCTCTCTCTCTCAAAATAAATAAACATTAAAAAAATAAAGACACAGAGAGGTAAGTTGGAGTGGGAAAGTTGAAACCTATGAAGGAAAGAAGGGAAATAAACATTTGAATCAGTTGTGAATTCTCAGGAGACAAAATGAATTCTAAAGATGATGGACAAAACTGTTTCCTTCTTGCTGGAGATGGGTAAAAGCACCTCACATTTTAAATACTTTTCAGTGGGAGAAATGAAACTAGAAGCAGTAAATATAGTACTTAAAGCGTACCTACCAGGTCAACATAATGGCTTTCAAAAGTTTATGCCAAATTTAATAGGAAACAAAACAGAGTATGACTAAGAGATCCTTATAAACTTTCTCCAAGTACCAGGATCATCTCCCCCTGCATACCCTTCTAAATTCTAAGAAGATAAAGTAAAATCACCCTTAATGAAATGTTTGATGCCTTTTCTAGCTAAGTGAATAGTTTTAGGTCAAATTTCTGATAAAATAGTTATCTGTTATACTGCTGTAGGTTTTCTCCACCCAAATAATGTACATAGCACATGGATATTTATTTTATATGATGATTTATTTTTAATGAGGCTCTAGCATCATTTTGATTATTTATGTGATTATTGACTTGTATGGGTTTTTATGTCTTTGCCTCTATGACATGTTTGTTCAGGTTAAGATTTACTCAATGCTGAATTCTAAGTTGGGAACACAATACCCAATTATAATACTTTTATTTTACGACATGGTTTCTAGGAACACATTATGGCAAGAAGCATGAAATGGGTTTTCCTGAAACATAAAAACAAAAAACATAAACAAGCAAACAAACAAAAGTCTAGGAGAAACAAATGGTATCTGAATTCTACAGAAAGTGACAATTTCATAGGTAATTACTGTGCAAATTACACAACAAGGTTGTTAAGGAGCAAATGTGTCAATTTGGGCTATATTTTGATCCTGTATCTTTATGTTTGCTCCTAACTTGATATAATTTGTGGTTTCATTTATAACACTCTATTATTAAAGCTGAATACTGATTCCTCCTTGTATTCAGACTCTAAACTCAATATTAACCTGATGGAATTGAAGTATTTTTATTTTAAATTTGTGATCCTGCTTTTTTTCAGACATATGTTAGAAGAACAAAACCCCAAATAGGAAATATTTAAATTGTGAAAACATGTAAGCATTTGGGAAAATATAGCAAAAATAATGAAATCACTCTGTCTTGGCTTTTTAGAATAAATTCAATATTAAATAGATTCAAGTTATGTTTAGAAAATATATTACATTATTTGAGAATATTAGATAAGCAATACCTGATTTATAAACTTAAATGATTAAAGATGGAAAATATTTCAGACATTTGGAACCTGAAGAGGAGTTATTTTTTCAAATGTTTTTCCTCAGGCTGATTTGACCTTAAATTCTATATCACTTCCAACTGTTCATATCATAGAAAACAGAAATATCATGGACGTTGTGCATGGGATCTTCATTTTTTTAGCCTATGAGAAAAGCATTTTTACTTTGTTTTTCAAGTTTCACAAAATAAATCTGTTTTTTTTTTTATTTTTATTTTTTTGTATGACAGAGTTTCACTGGCTCTAATATATCCATAAAGCCTTTTGTCCAGGATAAACACACCTGAAAAAGAAAGATCTAAATATTTTGATAGAAAAATTAGGAGATTTCTGCACTTGGGATTACATTTCTGGCAGTATGGTATAGAAGATAGAAAAATAACCCTCTCTGAAAACAACTAGAGTACATTGTTAACAAATATCACTGAATTAAAGAGAAATTAACTACCGAGATCTAAAACACTGTGAAAATAGGAAGCTTGAATGTATAGAGATAGATAGATATAGATATACATGCATACACACGTGAATGTCAGAGATCTCTTTTGATTCCAAGTTTTCTGCCAGACCCTATTGTTCATAAGCTTTAATTTTGAAACTGGAGGCTGTGGAAATATATTGGGTAGGCTGGAGGTAAAGTCTAAGAGAGCCTCTCATGAAAAGAAGAACTAAAAGGGCCATTCCATCCAGGTATGAGTAAAGGCAAAATGTATCTACCCTTCTTCCCTCCTCATGTGACAACATGGATGAACCTGGAGGGCATTATGCTAAGTGAGATAAGTTAGATGGAAAAAGACAAATCCTGCACGGCATCACTTATACATGGAATCTTAAAAAAAAAAAAAAAAAAAAAGGACAAGAAAGAAAAAAAAAAGGACAAGAAAGAAAAACAAGTTGAATTCATAGAAACAGAGTAGACATGTAGTTGCTAAGAGGAACTTGAGTTGTTTGAGGAAAAAGGGATAGGTTGGTAAACACACAAACTTTCCGTTATAAGATAAAGTTTGATAATTTAATATAACATGGTAACTATAGTTAAAAACACTGTATTATGTAATTAAGATTTGCTAAGACAGAACTTAAATGTTCTCACTAAAAAAAGAAGACAAAAGGTAAATATGTGAGGTGATAGATGTGTTAATTAACTAGATGGGGAAAATCATTTCACAATATGTATGTATATAAAATCATCATGCCGAACACTTGAAATATCTTACAGTTTTACTTATGACTTATACCTCAATTAACCCCAAAATAAATAAAATTACAACTAATTTCAGATTATCTAATGTTCTGTCTCATGAATGTGATTTTCACATCCTTATAAATGAAAATGACTGTTTTGATTCTGTGTGGGTAAACAGGAACATCAACAATATTAGGATTTTTTCCCCCAAAGAATGGTGATGAATTTCTGACACATCCATCCCTTTTAGCTAGAAGTCATATAAAAATGGAATTCTCTTATAGTATGTTATAGTGCTCCATGGGTAAACAAAATTGCCTTCATGAGATTAAATCTTGGTCTACTTAGCCCCTACTCATAAATATGTTGGTTTCCATCTACAATAAGTGAAAAAAAAAAAAAAAAACCTGGTCTCTCAAAACCCATTCCAATCCTTGTTTTGCAGAATGCAGAGATTCTTTGTAGCTAGGGTTCCAGATGTGATTTAGATCTGGGAAGTCAGATATCTTAATATAATACTTTGGTTTGGATCTGAGTCACGAGGCAACAAAAGAATATGTTTGGGGCATCCAAATGTTGGCATGGATCATGCCAGTGAGCCTCCTAGGGTCTCTGTGCCATTGTGGAATTAAAAGTCATTTTGGAAATCCATCCAAGAGTATGTCTTCAGCCCTCCCAGAAATTCTGTGAGCTGTGTCTATACCTATTAATAGCCTTTGGCACTTTCCCAAGAGTGGAGTTTCTTGTTTATAGTTTCTTATATGTAGGGGTGTATCAAGAGGATATGTCGAACACTTGAATCTACAAATTAAACAGAAAACTAAATGCAGTAACACTTTATTCAAGGGAAAAATAAGTTGATTTACCAATGACCTAGACATTTCTATTTTTTGTTCAATTTAATTATATAGACTGTCTAATATATAATTTCATCAAATAAAATAAGATATTTTAATATAAACAACACATGTGGAAATCTACTAGAATACTTTCCATACTCATGTTACCTGAGAAAAGAGGTGAAGGTTAGTCTCATTAACCTTGATAATAATTATAGCAAATAAAAACACTTTTAATGTATCATTGGACCTTGGAGATTTGTCATTATGAAATTATCTTTTTTTGTTATGAATGTGAATAGTTAATATAATATGGTATGTTGCCTATTGTAACACTGCTATTTTAAGAATTTGTTACTGACCTCCTTCCTTTGTCTCTGAAAGTTTTGATGGTTCATCCTATTAGCTGGCTACAGCAACAGTGCCAGGAAGAAAAGGAAAAATTGTGTTAATAGATTTTTGTGACGTTTATATCACAGCTAAGATGTGTATGATCACCTTGCTAATTGCAGCAAGTTTTTTCACTGTTTCTGTTATGAGTTACTTATGTGTACATGTTTATCTTCTTCAAATGTCATTTGCCTGTTGTTATCTTCATACAGGGAAGTATATGTCACAGCAGGAGTGTTATCACCATTGGACTAAAAAAACCTATTGTTAGTGATGCAAAGAAATGGAACATAACATAAATTTAGTTCAACAGAATGATGACCTTTTCCCCATGATCTGCATGTTCTTATTTCTTATTGCAATATCCAAACCAATGTGTATTTTCCCAGAAATCTGTATAAGTATCTGAAGAAATGTGTAGTATTTAAATAGCATCCCGAACCCTCACTTATTTAATTGATGTTTGTGTATAGTACTTGTTTGAACAATTAGAATCTTCACAGATATAAACCTAGAATTTAAAAAAACCCATAAAAATGTATTTCATAAGAAAAAGAGTAAAGGAATTTATAACTAATCTTTGTTTTTCTAGAAATGCCCTCACAAATCTATGTGGGTGTTTAGATGTGGGTCCATTCAGGCAGAAAGGGAAAAAATAAAAGAAAATCATTTAACAACCTATTTTGGAATAGCAAAAGCTTAGAATTTGAATGTGTCTCTAAAAGTGGATCAGAATCAGCAAGGGTTCTCATTTTATCTAAAATAGTTTCCTTAAAACTTGGGTACTTCCAGTGCATCAGAGATTCCACCTCTTTCAAAGCTTCTTCTGATTTAATCAGAGTCTAGAAGCCAATGTAGAGGAGAGCTCCACAATGTGCATTCTTGATGACTTTAATTAAATCCTTAATCTATGCTTTATACTGAACTCCCTTTGCCAAGAAACACTGAACTCAGAAAAATTCTGAATTTCTGAAAAATTTTTTGTACCTTTTTTCTGTTTGGACAGATGTTAGTAGGTGGAGTATGAAAGACTCTAAAAAGACCTAGTTTAATATAGCTCCATGTAAGCTGTTGGAGAAAGACAAGAAATAGGGTATTTTGTTTCATATGATAAAGTTTTCTAGCAAGAGAACCAATAAACAAATCTACCTGTTTTAAGAAACTATGTTCTAAGTAAAAATGAATTCATTTAGTTGTATGTTAAAATTACATAAATGATAATATCATAAAGTGCACTGGAGGCTCTGGTATTGATGAAGGAGTTTCCTCTGGTTTATTAAAAATGGTGAATGACACTAAAATGGAAAAGGAGTTATTTTTAGCAGGAGGCTTTATCTTACCAGCACTCTGGCCAGGGGTTAATGTGTGCCTTTTCAGGTGAAGCTAACTCAGTTCAGCATCACTTTCTCATTTCCTAGGAAATAGGACAGTGGTCAATAACCCTGCTAACTCTGAGTCCCATCAGTGGGACTACGAAATGGCCATTGGTGTCATTGTTTTTATCATAGAAAGGCATAGTTAGAAAAGAAGGAATAAAAGAAAGAGAAGCAAAAATGTAAAATGAGAAGTCGGTAGAAAAGAAAAGGTAGGCAATAAGAAAAAATTTAATATTTAGAAATACCAATAACAATTGACCTTGGGTCACTGAGATTTTCCAGACCTAATACGTAAATTTATAAGAATTAGTTCTGCCAAGTAATCTTTATTTTTGAGCTCTTTGTAGGCAGGTAGAAAAAGGGCTATGCAGAGAAAAAGAAAAGAATGAAGGAAAGTGTCTCCCAGAAGAATGAAATATAGTTAAAAAATGTCATTCTAGCTCCTAAAAACATAGCAGATTTTTTCATGACAACATCTATTCAAACTATGACAAGTTTGGTTAGATTGCAGAATACATTCAGAAGTTTTTTCTAGTGTATAACTAACATTTTTGTGGATTACAACTGTTTTCCCTCAGAATCACATCTGATGGGGCATACATCTGAGCACATTAGCTCAACAAAATGATACCTACTCCATTGAAGATATCTTGGCTATTTTATTTCAGACCAAAATTAGAAATAAAATGGCAAAGCATATCATAATATCTCCATACTTTAACCCCTGGCTAATTCTCAGTCTCTAACTGACTTTATAAGGCTAATTTTGAGGGGAAAAAAGATACTGGCCTTCTAAAATGAGTATTCTGAAGGACTAATCGGTGGCCTACAAAGCACTTAGAATGAAGATATTAGAACTTCTGCAAAAGATTCTATATTTTATGCATTGCCTTATATATTCACAATGTTAGTTCACAATTCCATAGTGTGGGCATAATCTGTTGTTGTTTATTAGTTTGTTTTGGGTTATTTGTATAATGGGGCCCTAAATGTGACAGCTATGAAACATCCTAGTTGTTATCAGCACATTTTGGCAGTCTCTTTGGTAATGTTGGTTCCAGTCCTCGCTCTGTTTGTATTTTAAAGAAACAATGGGAAATAGGATGATTGCTCTTATCACAAACAACAGAAGGACACAGGGCCGAGCTGCATATTGTATTAGAGATGTATTATAGCTGATTTAATTCAGCTGATGAGTAAGCAAGGTCCTGTTGGTTCACATTTTTTGTCTGCTTTTTTCTTTTCAGTCTGATAATCTCTTGGGGTTTGGGGGTTTTTGTTTGCTAGGGTTTTTTTGTTTTAGTTTTTGTTTTTTTTTTAGTTTTTCCTTTCTTTGTTCTATAATATTCCCGGTCTGTTTTTCCAAAGTTGAATAGCACACTCATTCTGAACGTTTAATCTACTCTAGATTTTTTTGTTTGTTTGTTTCTTAGGATTTCCTATCCCTTATTTGTTCCATACCTGTACCATTTTTAGAAAGTTATAATTTCCTCGCATATTATAATAAGACCATTCTACATTCCTATGAATTCTTCTCCCATGTTAGAGACAGCCTCCACACTCATTTGTTTAAAATGAAGAAGTATAAAAATTTTACCTTGAAATTCAGTTATTTTCAAGACTTTCAAATTTCCCATCTGGGAGCCCACAAACCTTTTTCCAGAGGACAAGCCACAGGGCTGGCAACAATTTTCTTTTCAGCATGCAAATGAGTTCAAAGACTAATGATCATCAAGCCGAGCCCCATAGTTTCTCTCATTGAGCATTCCCCAGCAAACTTTTACAGTTCCTAGGCGAGGGATCTCTTCACTGCAACATGTATGTTGGATGTCATGTCGTTGGCACAGCTATACTGCACGACTTGTTCCACTGTCTCTGTTTTCCATCAGAGTGAGAGGGTGTGTAGGGACCTGAATACCTGGTGTGACTTCCATGTCCAGGTGGTCTGCTCACAGTAACCCGCCTGTCCTCAACTGTCTTTCGTGCATTGCTAACTGTTACAATCTCCTATTTCCCAGTCTGGTGCATTCTCCTTGCTCTCCATAAATGTCCCTCCAAATTCCCAGGAGGTGCCTGAAAAATGTCTTCCTAATTTGGTGAGAGAATATGGCTGTCTGTTATATGAATTTTTCAGATGAAAGAAGTTACCATTCTTCTATATAGTCCAGTCACCTTAGCATTAATGCATACCTGCTGATTTTGTATCTATTCCTGATACTAACACTCCATCTTATTTTGAGCTTGAACTGAGCATGAATAGGACATTCCTTAAAACTGATGGACAAAGTAAAGTGTTTACTGAGCAGCAATTTTGTGTCATATATGTTTACATATATTATTTCATTTAGTTCCCCAAATGACACTGTAAGATAGGCATTTCTGTTCCTGGGCTTATACATGAGGAAATCAATATTGAGAAATAAGTGATGGAAGCAGACTTAAAAGTTTCTATGTGATCAGAAACCTCATGATCTTTTCATTAAAACTTGCTTTCTCCTTATTACAAAAAAGAAAGAAAGAAAGAAAGAAAGAAAGAAAGAAAGAAAGAAAGAAAGAAAGAAAAAAGAAAAAAAGCAGAAACCTTGCTTTAGCCCAAGTCTGAGAAGAAGACTGAGTGAATATCATTTTGTTAGGAAATAATTCCCATTTCATCACTTGGCAGATTACCTTGGTTGGTAAGGCCACTCATCCTAAAACTGTCCTAACATGTGTCCATAGAAGCCATCATCTCCTATTTTTACTCCAGCCTTATTCCAACAACTTTTATGTTCCTAAGCAATGATCTATTTTCATGTTTGTTCTGAACAAGCATTATAAATTTTTTCCCGTTAATTGGGTTATGTATAATTTTAAGTCAAACAGATCACAGTGGGCGATAGATCTTGTATTAAAATCATAACAAATAATATTTCTGGAGCTTACTGAAACTGTATTATTTAAAAATTAGTCATAATTTCTATGCTATCTATACAATTATAATTCCCATTTACTCTGAATACATATATGCTTGTACGATCCGTTTAAAATAATCGTCCAAAAGATGAATAGGTATCCTTCTGATTTGACAAGGATTCAAATATCTTAGAAATTGTTCCAAGAGGGATTATCTTCAGTATTAAGAACTACTGCTTGTTACTGGGTGTCTGTGTTCATGCCAGGCACTGTCCTAAACAATAAGAACCTTATCTCTAATCCTCATAAAACCCTGCAAGGCGGATGTAAATAGCCTCATTTTCTAAATGTGAAACTTGAGCTTAGACTTTAAATAACTCATGTGAGGTCACAAAACTGTAAGTGGCAGAATCAAAAATCAAACACAGTGTTGGTTATGAAATTCCATGTAGTAAGCCATCCAAGCAGGTCTTTTTAATTGGTTCCATCTTTTTTTGTCCAATGCTTCAGTGCGAGTCAGGGACATGAGTCCTGAGGCCCAGAATCAGGGATGGGTATATAAGACTCTACTCAATTGCGTGACCCCGTTTTACCTATAATAAATCAGGATATTTTCTGATACTTATTTGGTCCCCAATGTTTATATTTCACATGATTGTTGGTGCTACACATTTAGCATTCACAACATTCCAACACCAAAAACCAAGTTTTCTAATTCCAAACCTCTGCCTGTTTCACTACACTGTTCTCTTTCTGAAATTATTTTTTTATTTCAGGTGATAAATCAGCTATTTTTCTTCTTTGGATATAATTCAGTAATACCAAAATGTATAGAATAATACAGCAAGAAGTCATATCCCCACCACAGCATTTATTTTGCTTCTGACTTTACAATTTGGGCAGGTCTAAGTGGGGCTAGCTCATCCCTACTCCCCTTAGCGTCAGGTGGTACAGTCAAAGCCCGAAATCATGTAAAGTTTTGCTTCCCGCAGATGATGGTAGCTGTCAGCTGGGAATTTAGCTAGTCCTGTCAACTAGAACACATACATATATTCTCGACATGAGGCCTAGGTTTCCTCACAGTATAACGTCTCCATTTCAAAGGTGAGCATTCCAAGAGAGAGAGCCTGCTAGAAGCTCCAATGCCTCTTCTAACCTATTTAAGAAGCCCCATAGTATCATTTCCACTACATTCTTGTATTCTATTCATTAGAGACAAGCCTCCACACTCAGCCCATGTCTAAGGGGAGGAGAATTAAACCCTGTCTTTTTATGGGATGAGTATTAAAGACTTTGTGGAGGGGTGCGTGGGTGGCTCTGTTGGTTAAGCGTCTGACTTTGGCTTAGGTCATGAGTTCACGCTTTGTGAGTTGGAGCCTCATGTTGGTCTCTCTGCAGTTAGCACCGTGCCTGCTTCAGACTCTGTCCCCCTCTCTCTGCCCCTCCCCTGCTGGCTTTCTCTTTCTCTCAAAATGATAAATAAACTAAAAAAAAAATTAAAGAGTTTGTAGACATATACTGAAATTACAGATATAGGTATAGATGTATATGTATAATTATACATATTCTGTACTGTAATTATAAATACTCTATCGTAAATGTTATAAATTAATATATTATAAATATATATTTTGTTAAATAAGATATAAATACTCTATTGTGCTATTGCATTTTTAGTTCAGCATTATGCTTTTAATTTGTCCTTGCTGATTTCTTTTACAGAATATTATTCTATTCTAAGAATATCCTATAATATCAGTATAAACTTAGGTTTATTTTAACATACGAGCAGATAGATACATAAATAAACATAACTTTGTGCATACGCATGTGTTAATATACATACACATATTTCTTAGCTGTCTGCTGAAAGGGCCTAGAAACAATGACACCTCAATAGCAAGTGCTCGGATATGATATCTAAATAATATCATCCGGTACAAGGAATCAGAGTTTCTTTGGAGGAGTGTCTAATTTTAGGGTTGAAGCAGGGAAAAATATAAGCTGAATTTGGGGCATGTGTATGCCAGAAAATAAAGAAGTACTCAAAAACAAAAAGCTAGGGGAGTGTCAGAGAGAGGAAGCAATCTGAAAGAGCTCTCCATGGCCAAAGCAGGTACAGTTACAGCAAGAAAATCAATAGCACTGTATTGGATTATAACCTAAAGTAATAACAAATACAAATATGTCTGTAGCAGTAAAAATAAATGACTGAATAAATAGACAAGTGAAAGGAAACAAGCAAATTTTCTTTCAGAGGAAGTCTATATAGAGAGATATTACGTCTTCCAGGAACAGGTAAAACTTAACCCCGACCCACCTTACTTGAAGGTGGGTAGGTCCAAGTTACTTGCTTCCAAAGAATAGAGTTTGAAAAGGTAAAGTAACTTCCACTAGAAACCTGGTAGTGAGTACCTCAGCCAACAGATAAAGATTAATATTAACAGTGATGTTACACTGATATCATGTACCCCCCGTACAATGTGATAAGAGAACACTTCACTGTGATATTTTCCCACAAAATCCACAGTCCCAGTATCATCATGACAAAAACCCAAATTAAGGGAACAGTCTACAAAATAGCTAACCAGAACTCTTTCAGATTACTAAGGTCATGAAAGATAAACACAAAAGAAAGCACTAAAAAACTGTGCAAAATCAGAAAAGACCATAGAGACCAAATGACTAGATGAGTGAGGTATTCTGGATTGGATCCTGTAACTGCAACAACAACAACAACAAAAGGCAATAATAGAAAAGCTGGAAAAATTCAAATAAAGTCTTTGGTTTCTTTTTGCACCAATTTATTAATTTCTACCATGATTACGTAAGATTTTATCATTGTTGCAAGTTGGTTGAAGGGCTTAAAGGATTTTCTTGGGCTATCTTTGCAACTTCTCTGTAAATCTAAAATTATTCCAAAACAAATTTAAAAACTGGAAAAGAAGAATATTCCACAAGTTGTTTTTCTTACCCCTTTTTTTTTTTCCAAAATGAAAACCTAGATTCAGCTTTCTTTGCAGCTGAGGGTTGCCAATTATGGAAATGAAACATAGAGGGAACTTTTATAGTGCCACTTCTTTTTCCTGTTTTACTTCTTAAAATTCAATCAGCGACTCAAGGCAATCTTAAGTTCACTGAGAAGAAAACCATGTGTTAAGTAAGGAATGATGGAGAAGGAAAGTAAAAGAAGCCTGATTTCTTTTACTGATAAGTGTTCTGATTACATGATGGACACCTTAATTTTATAGCATTCATCACATCTTCATCCTTGTATAGGTCTCTCTGTACATATGTGAGCAGAATTGGTATATAATAGGACACACACACTCTTACCTTTACTAAGTAATGCCAAACTTCTCTACCTGAGCATAAGAGTTCAAATTTTCTCATCTCTTCATTAGGGCTTCAGAATTGTCAATATTTTCTTTTATGTATTTTTTTTACTCTTTTTTAATGTAGCCTTCCATGATCCAAATCGAAAATACATTATTAGATTCTGTATTTTTTTAGTATGAGCATAGCTTATTTGATGTTTATATCTCAGGGGTATTTTAACTATTTATTTTAGAATTTCTCTTATAACCCAAAATATAAACTTACTTACCTGTATTTTCTTTTCTGATTTTTAACAGGTAGGAATTTATGTCAGCTGAGATTTACTATTGTTACAAGTTTTAAGATGTGATTTAACTTAAAAACTTTCCCTAAACTGACAGCTCACGGACTTAATGTCATTTATTTAAATAAATGACATTTGACTAACATTTGACATTTATTTGAATAACCTCCTGACTTGAAATAATATCACATACTTAATTCCCATTCACACAAGTTTTGTCTCATTTCTCCGTTTTGTTTAACTGCTTGATTGGTTTATTAGTGCACTGATGTATTCTTTAAACTATTACAGCTTATAAATAGTAATAATTATAATTAATCTTAACTGAATATTGAAAATGTGCCACTTTTCTAAATGATTTACATATGTTATTTCAATTAATCCTTGCAACAAAATTATGAGGTAGGGACTACTGACGTCCACATTTTATAGATGATTAAATTTAATTATAAAACGATTGAGGAAAATTACCTAGATTATATATTTAGGAGACAATTTTTGATTTAAGTGGTTTTTTTATAATTTCTATTTGAAATAAAATATATTTTCTGTACTCTTAAAAGCATTACAAAGTGAGATATATGTAATAGTAATATGCTCAAGTGATCTTAAAAGTGGGGTTTCTGAAACCCTAAAAAAATGACTCTTGATTGGTATTTGTTACTATTACTATCAGATTTCAAAATATGTTGCAAAGCTACATTACTTAAGATACTGTGTAAATGTTATGAGAACAGAAAAACAGACAAATATAACAAAGGAAAAAAAGAGTTCAGATATAAGCCTACAAATATGTTGTCATTCGTTTTTCAATAAGGGTGCCACCACACTGGTCTTTTTCCATAAATTGTATTGCTTTCATTAAGCGTCTATATAGGAAAAAAATGATGACCTTTGCTTCTTGCCACTCATCCTAACCAAAAAATAAAATATAATTTTAGATCATAAGCCTAAATGTGATTGGTAAAATAATAAAGCTTCTGGAAGAAAGCTGAGAGGAATATCTTTGTAGTTTCGTGGTAGGGAATGATTTCTTGAACATGAAATAAAAGGCATCAAATATAAAAGAAGACAATCAGCAAATTGGACTTTACTAAAATAAAAATATATATATATATCAAATATACCATTAAGGGAATAAAAAAGGCAAACTGTAGATGCGGAGAGCATCTTCAAAAAACAATATCCAACAAAAGACTCGTATTGGAAATATAAATATTGCTGCTTCAAATCAATAAGAAAAATTAGGGGTGCCTGGGTGCCTCAGTCAGTTGAGTGTCTGACTCTTGATTTTGACTCAGGCCAGGATCCCAGGGTTGTAAGCATGAAGCATGCTTGTGATTCTCTCCCTCTCCCTCTGCCCTTCCCCTACTTGCATGCATGTGTGTGCTCTCGCTCTCTCTCACAAAAAAAAAAAAAAAAAAAAAAAAAAAAAGATAAAGAAAAATTAAAAGAAAGCAGACATACATATACATTTAGGTCTTTGATAGAAGGTATTTAAATGGCCTTGATGTTTTTTATGAAAGAAATGCAAATTAAGACCACAATGAGATCTTAATTACTGCCCATTGAGATTGGCTGAAAAACAAAAAACAGACTGTTAATTTCAAAGTTTGGGAAGGGTGTGGTCAGATCACCTGGAAATGGAAATGGAAATCATAAACATTGCTGGTAGTAGTAGAATGTGAATAGCTACTTTGGAAATCTGTTCAGCAGTACGTACAAAGTTAAACATATTTCTATACCATGACCTAGCAATTCTTTTCCTAAGTATATAATGAATACTCAACATAGATGGGCATCTGTTTAATAAAATGTTTAATGACATGTACAGCAGTTTTATTCATAATATAAAAAAAAATTGGGGGAAAAAACAAATTTCCAGCAAAAGGAAAACCCATAAGTAAGTTTAATTATTGTGTTAAATCCATACAGTGGAATATAACTCAGCTACTGATATACTAAGCATGGATGAATTTCAAAGATATGTTTACAAACAGAGGCTGGAAACATTTGTTTCTTTAGTACATACTGTGTGACCTGCTTATATGAAGTTCAAGGACAGGCAAAAGAATTTTTACTGGTTTTGTGTGATTCAAACACAGGAGACTCTACCTATATATAATTGGTTTATGCAATTGTAGGGGCTATAGCTATGCAACTTCATCGGCCATACAGTCATGGGGAAATTTCAAGCTGGAAGCCCAGGCACAGGGTTTGAAGTTTGTCTATTTTCTACAAGCAGAAGTTTCTCTCTCCCTTGACGGAAGTCCTAAGCTCTCTTTTAAAGAACCTCTGGCTGATTAAGTCAGAATGACACAGGGTAACATAAAGCCAACTAGTTAGGGACTTTATATCTATAAATTTCCTTCACAGTGATACTTATATTAGCATTTAACTAAATAAGTGGGAGAAGGTGTGTGTATGCTACAAAATGGCTGCCTTATCTCTTCTGTCCTGTCTCACTTATCTCTTGTCCACCTTATCTGGAAATATACTAAAAACTGAATTTGGGAGAATGCAATTTAGCCTATCCAAGAGACACCCCATAAAATTATGAGTCTCTGACGGTGACTGAAAGTCACAAAATTATTTCCTTGTGGGTGGTAGCTATTGACCAGAAAGGAGCAGGAATGCTTTTGGAATATGAGAAATCTTTTATAGTTTGACCCGGCTGGTGGTAATGCAGATATTCATACACGTAAAAATTTAGCAAACTGTACACTAATATTAGTAAAGTTTATGTTCTTTATTGTATACTTGTTATAGCTCAATTTAGAAAAAAAATGAGAAAAAATAGTAGGCATAGACTTAGACAAAGGGATTGTGAGGGTCAGATGAAGAAGGGAAATAGATCTCATAGATTGAACATCTTGTAAGACGCCTTGGAAATAAGAGAAGCTTCTCTTACTATACTTATTATACTGAAGGACTTCAGTATAATGAGCATAGATTTGGGATCAAGTGAGAGACAGTAGGCTATAGTTCCTGGATAAATAAGAAAAGCACAGAATTTGAAAAGGCCTTATAATCCACGTAAAAGAATTTAGACTTTCTTCCAAGGGTAATAGAAGGATATCAAAATAATTTAAGTAGGGTAATCACATAATCAAATGGATTTTTATAAACTCACTCTGGCTGCTGTGTGGAGAATTGATTGGTAAGCAGCAAGAACGGAGTGAGGGATTCTAGGCTTCACAAACTATAGAGCTGTGACATTCAGGATGTCACTTAACCTGTCAGTGCCTCTGTTTTGTCAACTCTAAAATTACCTGTTATCAAGTCTGCTTACTTACCTCACTGGATTGCTCAAAAGCTTGGTGGGTACGGCTGTTTACAAATTGTATTTTAAAAGTATTTGTTAAATGAAAGAAAGAATGAATGAATGGATTTGCACAAGATGCCTAAATTGTTAATTAAGTTGTAACGTAGCACTGGCTGCATCACCCTGTGTCAGAAACTGCTCATTTCCCCTAATATTTTTCTCTCCTTTTTTTCTAAAATGATAACATGTTTAGCCAGGCATATATACAAAAAAAAGATCTTATCACCCAAGCATTTTAAAGATAGATGACTAAGTTCTGTCCAAATAGGATGCAAACATATGTGATCTGTAGCAGTTTCCAAGAATTTCCTTAAGGGACATCTAGAACAAAGCATTCACAATCTCTTCTTTCTCTCTTTTTCCATCTTGTTTTCTAGAATGCACATGCTGCCTTGGAAAATATGCATTAGAGATGACAGAAGGTGAGCTGGAAGTATCTGGAGTCCCTAAACCACTTTTCTACTGCCAAACTATAAACTTTCTGATATTTATACAGGTGAAAAATAAATTTCTCTCTTATTTAAAGCTGCTTTAACTCCAGGTTTTTATATTACTAGCTGCTAGAAATAATGCTAAGGAATAAAGAATTTGGTACTAGCAATGAGATGTTTAGATTGGTGAAATCTGAACCTTTCTCACTGGCTTGACTGAATTATTCATGTGGCAACAACTCGGATACTGCAAGCTTGAAAACCAACTTCATTCTTTTTTTTGCAATACATTTTGTGATACTGTCTCCTGAATTTTCTAAGGAGGCTGTGGGTTGATAAAACTATAGTGTTAGGAGAGCTAATAGAAAAAAATTTAAATTTGGTGCGTTTTGTTTTGCTAATTTCCCAAAATACTTACAAAGTGAGATGAACACATATGCAAGTAGAAATCTAAGGAGACATAGTTCTACTAAAGATAGCATGCTCTGCCTGTGACAAGCAATCCAGGTTGGTAAAGATTTTGGTGACTTGGACACTTTCCAATTTCAAAGTACCTTCAAATGAAAGCCTTAGCAAAAGATAAGTCAAGGGCCTTGCCGTATGAAGGTTAATAGCCAACTGACAAAGACTATATCAAATGTGTTATTTTCACACTGAGGACCGTTGACATAGATGTCTTTAACTTAGCCATCATTATATTGAAACAGCTGCATGAAGAAAACACAGAGGACAGTAGAAAGGACCAAAGTTTAAGTTTAAAGTCTATGTCTAGATTGGATTTGTAACTGTGGTTACTTACATATGAAATTAAGTATAAGCTAACTAAGATTCTGAGAGAGTCATATTGTCAAAGAAATCAATCGAGACTGTGATTTTTCAACTAAGTAATGCATAGGTCCTGAAGACTAAACTGGCAAGAGGTAGCCTGTGAAAGTTTGAATCCCTAACAAAAACTCCAATGACAGTCATCATTGTGGTCAGGGAGAACAACAGACAATATATTTCCTTCTAGAGATCAGAATCAGGTGCTACCAGATCAAGAAAAAAAAATCAAAGATGTTACTGAACTATCAGAGAATAGAGGCTTTATAATGGCTACTTAGGAGAGTTTTATAATTTCAATGGACATCTGACTATTTCCCTTTATTTTCTTTCCTAAATGAGTTTTTACTGATGTTATCCTGTTCTCACTCTGCCATTTTATCCTAGGATAGACACAGGCATCTTGTCTTGTAGTATAGAAGCTAATGTACCATGAGAAGCTACATGTCATCTACCCTGACATGATAGAAAAAATTCCACCAGAATTCCTAAAGTTTGAACTATATGCAGTAATTGGATGGACCATTGGATTGAATTGCTTGAGGACAGAATGAGTGTGTTGTATATGTGGGAAGAAAAGTGTGGGCAGTTATTTGAATGTCCAAAATTCTGGACTGTTCAAAATGTTGGACTATCTGACCAAAAGAATGTAAAAACATATATCCCATGGCAGCTTCTAGAAACTTCCCTCAAGAGGCAGCAGACATAAGGCATTTGCTTTCATAACTGTTCCATTTCTCCATTTTGCTACCTAAAATGTAAATGGGAATGTTGCTGGACTATAAAGAAAATGGACACCCCTCAGGAATAGGGGAATGGTAATCTGGAAGAAATCTGAATTCTGAAGGATTTTTAGGGCAGAATTCACATTTTTTTGAACTGTAAATTTCCATACTTTTATGTAGCCACAGTTATTTTGGACTTTTCTATATTTGTAGTCAAAACCTAATGAACCAAGAGAGCCTTAAAATTCCCCTCAGTTTGAGCATTCCCCCTTTAAAATACCTTCCCAGCTTTTTACAGATTTTACAACCAAGGGATGTCTTTCTTAAGGACTTGGGAGCCATTCCTTTTAGATATAATCAAGAAAGATGACACTCCCAATTTCTGTGAGAGGGTAGGACCCTAATGTTGATAAATACCAATTAACAAACACAGATGACTTAATCACACTGACCACCCTCTTCCTAACATCCTTCGATATTTTTCTACCTAGCTCAGCCAATGTTTAAAAACTCTCCTGCTTTTTGTTTCAGTAAAGTTAATTTCAATTTCTTTTCCCTATTGTAGTTGTCTTAAATATAGTCTCCCTTGTCTATTTAACTTTATCCAGTACATATTTTCTTTGACACAAGTCCTGATTAATATATCTTCTGTGTAAGGAAAGACTCCTGTCACAACATGCCAAGCTCTCTGTTCATTATATCCATATTGACATATCCAATAAGAAATTTTACCATGCTGGAGGAGGAAAAAAAAAAATGGAATAAAAGTGTCCAAGTGGAAAAACTCTGGAAGAAACAGTGAGGTGAAAAGATAAAAGGCGAAACCAATGCAAAGTAATAATGGAAGAATTGAAAGATGTAAAAAGAAGAGGAAAACCTAAATAATAACAGTACAATGGTACTTTAACAAAAAAGGTGATTGTTTAATTCCTTCACCCAGACTTTGTAGGTATCAGCCACAAATGGAAAATTAGTGAATTCTTTCCAGGTTTCCAGATAATCAGAATACATCATATTATTCTCAAAGAAAAAAAAGTAATATACCCCTACAGCTCTGTATTGAAGTTAAACACAAATATTATAAGAGATTAGTGGCATGAATACATTTCCCGTAAAATGAGACAATAAAATAAATATGGATATAGCTTAAAGCTCCTATCTCCCTCACACTTATATGGTGTACGCTATTTATGATGGTTGTTTTTATAACAATTACTATAATGCTACTTAATTATGATTGTTATTATGTAAATTTTATGCAAATTGACGTGATTATTATGGAAATTGAAGGTAAATCTCATTTGTATTCTATTAGTAATGCTTTGGATGAAGATGTAGGTTAATCACAAGAGAGTTATTTGAGTTAGCTTTAAAGAAAGGAAGAGGTGAGTTTCTATTGAAATCTCTAAAAGCATGCATACAAATAATAGTAAATGCACAGACTTCAGTCCTTTAATTTCATCTTTTTGATGAAGTAATGGACTGATCAGTACATATATCAATGTACTTCCTGTGGCTGGAACTTAACCTATGCAAGTCTAGAAATTTCTTATTTAGGAAAGAGAAATTTCAATGCCTTATTTTATCTCAATGGGGTTATAACATCTTAATATGCCATGCATTTTTGCTTTTTGACTTTTAAAATACTAAAGTTTAAGATCCAAAGTTTAAGTTAAGTTTAATAAAATGAATAGATAATTACTTATTCAACCAAACATAAACCATTTTACACTTTCTTTTTAAAAGATTCTACTATTTAAAATTTTTCTACAGTAAAATTTTATTTGCATAATCAAAACTGTAACATCATATGGTAGAACAGATGGCTAGTAATAATACCTTATTTGTATATACCATAACAGTTTACAAAGCAGTTTCATTTACATTATTTCAATTAAATTCAATGAGATGATTAATGGTGATTTTGTTTTCAGCAGTCTCTTTAGTATAAAAGCAGGAAAGGGAACAAATTCAATGTTCACTCTAATTTTCAAAAGAATTTTTTATTTTTACAAATGTCGATACAATAATTTCATTTTAACATTAAACTTAAAAAAATCTTAACTTTGTGCCTGAAGTTTACTGTATAGAATTACTTACTTACTCAATTGTTCAGCATTTAATGAGTATCTGTTATTTTCCACAGATAGGATTAGGGAGTTCAAATATTTTAAAGAGAATTTTTAACATCTAAAATTTTTAATGATACCACATAGAGAAGGAGTCATCAGCTCTGTTCTGAGTCAGGATAAAGAACTTGTAATGAAAGGTTACAAATATTTATACTAAATTGAAGAGTTGATTTGACTTATAGGAGAAAGGGCAAGAAGAAAAAGCATTCATATTGGGCAGAATATAGGGTGATCTTTGGTCATTTAAATTTTTACAACCTACACTGTTCCTCGGTGATTGGCATCAGATGCAATGAAAATTTGTGACTGTATCTCTGGTTTTCAGATTATCCAAATAAATCTAGTCAGCATCTGTGAAACTATTAAGATAGGCAAACTTGTCCATTTTGAAGGTGCCACTTGGCTCCTACAATTGTTCTACTCAGAGCATAGGTGTCCATTGGAAATTTAAGGAAACAGAGAAGTGACTTAACAAAGAGGAACCATTGATAAAATGAAAACCAACCTTTTACAGTTCTCAGAAATAATGTTTTTTTTTTAAAGATTTTTATTTTTAAGTAATTTCTCTACCCAACGTGGGGCTCGAACTTACAACCCTGAGCTCAAGGGTAACATGCTCTACCAAGCCAGTGGGGTGCTCCACTCAGGAAAAATCTTACAAATTTATTTTTATTTCCATTTTCTTAATTCCACAGCATTATTGCAACTGGCAGCAATAATAATATCTACATTTTTTCCAAATATTGATTGTGCCTTGAGAATGACTATGTGCCCATGATGATTCTACCCATTGGGATAAAGCCTGTTTCACTACCAATTTTACAGAAAATAAAACCAAGTTTTTGACAGATTAAATAACTTGCCCAAGTGTCCCATCTTATAATGGAAAAGCTAGAATAGGAAATCATAGCTGGTCTGACTACAAAGCTTTTTTTCATAAACAGTAAATTTTCTGTCCCTCAGTAAGTTATTCTTTGAATTCCTTTTGAATTCTATTCAATTCTATTCAATTCCTTTTGAAAGACAACTTGTTAAGTAAAGAACTTGGTATTCAAAGTGCTAGGGGAGTGGGACTTTGGGAGTGAGGTTTATGACCAGGCATATAATTAGCTGCTGGATTCCTCATGTTGCAAGGATAGCAAAGTCAGCATCTGAACCTATTTCTGTTTTTTGTTTGTTTGTTTGTTTGTTTGTTTGTTTGTTTTGGGGGGGGGGTGTTCTGTGAATCTAGGAAAGAGGCAGAGATCCACCTTCTCTTATTAAACCATAAGTCATCATGATTTAGATTAAACCAATGAGATTTTCCCATGTAAAATCATAGAAAATACAGAGATAGCCAAGAATCCTAGCCCTAAAACAGCAGTGCCAACTATCCCAGGATAACATATTCAGGATGGTCACCCTCAATAATCTGTTCTCATTGTAAGAAAATAGTGGGATTACTCTTGTCCAGTTCTTCTTGGTTCCTACCTGGGTTTGAGCCTATTTCAGTTTTTTTCTCATAGCTCTTGGACTCTGGGAAGGCTATTATTTTATAATTTCATGGAACTGAAGGATTACTTTGTTTCAATTGAAACAAATATCAAAGAGGCAACATGATCTTATTTCCTTGTAACTAGAAAAAAATCCACTAAATTTTGTATTATGTTTTCTATTAGCCTTTTTATTAATTCTTATCATTTATTTATCTGAAAGGCTTTCAGTAAATTGTTCTTTCTATTCAAGTTATTCAGAGTCTCTTGCTGCTGCTTTCCACCAAGAACCCTTGACTGACAGAGAGAAGAAAGAAGAGATTCAACATCTCATTTTAATGCGTCAGCTATTGGGTGTTTTATCCCTCACTTTGCCATTAGAATGTTATTATGGGAAATTAATCAATGCAGAGTCTCAGAGAATGTTCCCTTGAAAATCATAAGCAGAGTTTTACTTTACTTTCAATAGTCTATTTCTCAATTCTGGTTTATGTTAAGGATTCTTTTCAAGTTTCTTTGGATACAGGTGAATATAAATTAAGAATAAGTAATTTAAAAAATTCTCTATAATAAGGCATCCTTTATTTCCCTCCTCCCCTTGTTTTAACTTGGATTTTGCAAATGGGATTCAAAATTGGTAGAGATATTCCAATAAGACAAATTTCCTCATAAATGTAAACTTATTTGTGTATTTTGTTAAGAATTAGAGTTTTCTCCAGGACAGATTACATGTTAAGCTGCAAAACAGGTTTCAATACTTTTAAGAAGATGTAAATCATATCAAGCATCTTTTCTAACCACAACAGTATGAAACTAGATATAGATTATAAGAAAAATCTGGAAAATACACAAACAAGTGGAAGCTAACCAACATGCTACTAAACAACCAATGGGTCAACAAAGAAATCATAAGAGTAAATTTTTTAAAAATGCCTGGGAAAAGGGGTGTCTGGGTGGCTCAGTTGGTTGAGCATCTGACTCTTGATTTTCGCTCAAGTCCTAATCTTTCAGTTTGTGGGATTGAGCCCTGCATTGGGCTCCATGCTGACAGCACAGAGCTTGCTTGGGATTCTTTCTCTTATCTCTCTTCCCCCTGCCCCCACAGTCTCTCTCTCTTTCTCTCAAAATAAATAAATATCCATTTTTAAAAAATACCTCCAAACAGATAAAAATGGAAACACAATAGTTAAAAATCTTTGGTATTCAGCAAAAGGAGTTCTAAGAGGGAAGTTTATTGCAATGTAGGTCTACCTCATGAAACAAGAAAAATCTCAAATAAACAATCTAAACTTATACCTTGAGGAACTAGAAAAGGAAAAACAAATAAAGCCTAGAGTCAGTAAAATAAGGAAGTACAAAGACCAGAGCAGAAATAAATAAATAAATAGAGACTAAAAAAGATAATAGGAAAAAAAAAAAACAATAAAACAGGGCTCAATCTTTGAAAAGATAAACAAAATGATAAAACTTTAGCCAGACTCATCAAGACAAAAAAGAGGGCTCAAATAAATAATATCAGAAATGAAAGAGAGGTAACAACCAACACTATAGAAATGCAAAGGATTATGAGACACTAGTACAAGAAATTATGTGCCAACAAATTAGACAACTTAGAAGAAATGGATGAATTTATAGAAACATACAACATTCCAAAAATGAATCAGAAAGAAATATAAAATTTGAACAGACCAATTACTATCAACAAAATTGAATCAATAATCAAAAAAAAATACAACAAACAAAAGTCCAGGATCAGATGGCTTCGCAGATGAATTCTACCAAACATTTGAAGAGTTAACACCTACTTTTCTCAAACTGTTCCAAAGAATAGAAGAGGAAGAAAGTCTTCCAAATTCATTCTAAAAGGCCAGCCTTACCCTGATACTCAAACCAGACAAAGACACTACAAAAAATAAAACTGTAGGCCAATATCCCTGCTGAACATAGGTGCAAAAATCTTTGACAAAATATTAGCAAACCAAATTCAACAATACATTAAAATGATCATTCACCACAGTCAGGTGGGACTTATTCCAGGGATGCAATGATGTTTCAGTATCTGCAAATCAATTAACATGATGCACCACATTAACAAAATGAAAGCTAAAAATCATATGGTCATCTCAGTAGATGCAGAAAAGGCATGTGACAAAATTCAACATCTATTCATGATAAAAAAAAAAAAACTCCCAAAAAGTGGGTTTAGAAGGAACACATCTCAACATAATAAAGGCCATATACGACAAGCCCACAGCTAACATCTGTAATCAATGGTGAAAGCTGAGAGCTTTTCTTCTAAGATCAGGAACATGACAAGGATGTCCATTCTTATCACTTTTATTCAACATAGTACTGGAAGTTCTAGACATAGCAATCAGAAAAGAAAAAGAAATAAAAGGCATCTAAATTGGTAAGGAAGAACTACAACTATCATTATTTGCAGATGACATAGCCCTATATGCAGAAAACCCTGAAGACTCCACCAAAAATTATTAGAACTAATAAATGAACTCAGTAAAGTTGCATGATATGAAATTAATATACAGAAATCTTTTTCATACATCAACCAAAAAAGTAGCAAAAAGAGAAATTAAAAAAAAAAAACACAATTACAATAGCACCAAAAGGAATACAATGCCCAGGGATAAATTTAATCAAGGAAGTAAAAGACTTGTACTCTGAAAATTATAAAATATTGCTGAACAAAACTGAGGGTGACACAAACAAATGGAAGGATACATAATGCTCATGGCTTGGAAGGTTTAATATTGTTAAAATTTCCATACAGTCCAAAGCAATCTACAGATTTGCTGCAATTTCTATCAAAATACCAATGGAATTTTTCACATAACTAGAACATCCTAAAATGTGACTGGAACTATAAAAGACTCTGAGTAACTAAAGCAATCTTGACAAACCAAAAACAAAACTAGAGGTGTCATAATCACAGATTTCAAGAAATACTAAAATATATGGTTACCAAAACAGTATGATACTGGCACAAAAATAGACACATAGATCAATAGAACAGGGTAGAGCGCACGGAAATAAACCCATCTCTATATGGCCAACTAATCTATAACAAGGGAGGCAAGAATATACAAATCTTTAGTAAATGGTGCTGGGAGAGATGAAGAGCTACATGCAAAAGAATAAAATTGGACCACTTTCTTACACAATACACAAAAATACATACACAGTGGATTAAATACCTAAATGTGAGACCTGAAATGATAAAACTCCTAAAAGAAAACATAGGTAACAATGTCTTGGAAATCAGCCTTAGCAACATTTTTCTGAATATATCTCCTCAGGCAAGAAAATCAAAAGTAAACTATTGGGACTTACATCAAAAGAAAAAGCTTTTGCACAACAAAGAAAACCAACAAAATAAAAAGGCAATCTACTGAATGGGACAAGATGTTTGCAAATGATATATCCAATAAGGGGTTAACATCCAAAATATATGAAGAACTCAAGCAACTCAACACACACAGAAAAACAAATAATCCTATTTTAAAATGGGCAGAGGACCTAAATAGACATTTTCCCAAAGACATACAAATGGACAACAGACACATGAGACGATGCTCAGCATCACCAATTTCAGGGAAATGCAAGTCAAAATCAAAATGATGTATCACCTCGCTGCAGTCAGAATGGCTAGTGTCAAAAAAGACAACAAAAACCAAGTTTTGGCCAGCATGTGGAGAAAAGGAAACCCTGTGCACTGCGGCAATACAAATTGATTCAGCCACTATGGAAAACAGTATGGAGGTTTGTCAAAAAATTAAAAATAGAAACACCATATGATCGAACTAATAATTGCATTGTTGTGTATTTACCCAAAGAAAACAACAAAAAAACTAATCTGAAAATATATATGCACCCCTTTGTTTACTGCATTAGTCATAATAGCCAAGATATGGAAGCAACCCAAGTGTTTATCAATAGATGAATGGATAGAGATGTGATATATAATATATTATATATAATGGAATATTACTCAGCCATAGAAAAGAATGAGATCTTGCCGTTTGCAAAAACATGGATGGACCTACAGGTTATTATGCAATGTGAAATAAGTCAGATAGAGAAAAACAAATATGATATGATTTCACTTATATATGGAATCTAAAAAACAGAAAAAATGAACAAAGAAACACAGAAAAAACAGAAACAGACTCCTAAATACAGACAAACTGGTGGTTGCCAGAGGGAAGGGGGTTTGGTTGAATTGGTGAAATAGGTGAAGGGGATTAAGAGGTGCAAACTTCCAGGTGTAACATAAGTAAGTCAGGGGGATGTAATGCACAGCATAGGTAATATAGTCAATAATATTGTATTAACATCTTATGGTGACAGACAATAAGTACAGTTGCTCTGGTGAGCACTGTGTAATGTATATTGTATGTGAACTATACTTCAATAAAAATTTTAAAAAATAATTAAGAATTTTTTCTTACTAGAAATGTTCATTTCTATTCTATTTTTATTTGCTTAGCAGAATGTTTCTGAAGACATAAATCTCCTCCTTCTTATAGGAAGGAGAAAGTGTAATTGATTTAGTTGAAATATAGGCAGACCTCACAATCCACATTGTCAACTATTTTCAGCTCTTCATGGCAGCTCCTGGACTGTGGGGATGCTGTTATTTTACCATCTCATGGAATAGCAGGATTTTTTGGTTTGTTTCATGAAACTATCATCAAAGAGGAGAGAGAACCCAATTTCCCTCATGGCTGAAAAAAAAACATGTTATCATATTTGCTATGAGTGCTGGAGGAAAAAAAGAATCCTCATAGATTTTCTAAGGAAAGAAAATCCCACCATTAGTGACAGTCTTGAATAAAAAGGAAGCAACATTTTTTAGTCTGTTTGTTTTGCAATTGTAACTTACAGACCCTGGGGCAGTTCTAAAAAGAGTATATCTTGGGTTTCCCAAGCAAGCCTGCTAGCATGGGCTGATAACTTTCAGTGAAAGACCTCTTAAATTATCTATATTTAATACTTCCTCTGAATAACTCTTAACTAAAAAAAGGAATGTTGGAGTTTTACTGCGCAAAGAGAATGTGCTGCACATGAGCAGTGGAAAGCAGAGTGAGACGATTATAGATTAAAATTATTTTATTATGCATTACATAGCAATTTTATAATTGAGGATAAAACTGGTGACTATGTCTATTGTAACTAAGAAAGCAGAAGCTTTTTAAAAGTTTTTTCTAAAAAAATAACAGTTTCAGGAATTTTTTTTCATATCTGGCTGACTGTAACAAAAGGAATGGTTGTAAGAGTTTTAAAAATAATATCTCAGTAGTGGTTTAAAAATCTTCCCACAGTGATTTTTCTACTTCTCTGCCTCTTTTTCTTTTAATTATTTATTATGAAAAGAAATGTAAAAATTAGAGAGAAAAGTATGATGAAACTCAATGTATTTATGTATTAGTCAATTTCAACAATAATCAGCATTACCAATCTTTGTTTATTTATACTCCAACCCATTTCCTCCAACAGCCATCAAATCTCTACCTAATATCAGCCCATCTCTACCCAACACTATCTCATCCCCGCAAGTTTATTTTGAAGCAAATATAGACTTTTCTTCATTTTTTCCATAAGTCTTTGAATATATTTCTCCAAAAATTACCCCCTGAAATATCCAAAATACTACCATCACACTGAAAATGAACAAATAATCCTGTAATATCTCAAATATCTAGTGAATGTTCAACTTTAAAATGTTTTTTGGCTTTCCTTTTATATTGCCTCCTCTCTCTTTCTCTCTCTCTCTCTCTCTCTCCCTCTTTTTCTGTGTCTCTCTCTTCCCTCCCTCTCTGCTTGTTGACTGCATTAGGACCTGAATAAGTAGCATACATTGCAACTGATGGAAATATTTTTAGATCCTTTAAAATTCTTGTATTTTTTATCATTATTTTTTCCATGTGAGTTATTTATTGAGGAAACAATTATTTACTCTGCAGAATTTCATACCATGTAGATTTTACCATTTTATACACATGCTATTTTATAAACTGTGCCCCTCTCTCCTATATTTCTCTATACTGGATATGACCTAGAGGCTTAACCAGACTCTAGGTCACTGTTTAAGATTTTTATTGTTGATCCTTGGCTTTTTTTTTTTTTTTGAAAGAGTGACTGTATACTTCCATTATAAAATATCTGTCTCTCTTTTTGTGATGTAAGCTGCCATTGATTCTCATTAATGCCCAGATGTGTTAATTCATTAAGGATTATAACATTCTGATGTCCCAGTAAAATTCTCCTTTTATTCTCTGAAATATTTCTATAATGTAAACATCCCCTCATCTACTACTTCATTACACAGAGGTACAGTTTTTAGAGAAAAGGCAGAATAAATCCTAGATTATATTATGTTACATTTATTTTCTGAAAATTGCAAATTAGTTCTCTACCATGCGTGAGAAATTATGTTTTTTGTTTGTATGTTTGTTTGTTTGTTTGAGTATCCCTATGAATCAGTAGATATTTGTGTTTGAATCCACAGCAGTTATTATTTTTAAAGATGTTCAAATTCTCCGAATTTTGATCATTAGAACTTATCCAATTGACTCCTACATACTTAGATAGTCTTTGATGACTTCCTTGTTTGTTAGTGTGAAAATGTTCATCTGATACATTTCCTGCTCCAGATCTCAAATCAGCCATTTCTTCAAGAAGTCCTGTTTTGCTTTAAAAGAAAATAGTACTTGAAGAAAGGGGAAACTCGCTCATTGTTCTTAGGACTTTTCAGTGGACAAAACTATTTTTGAGGGGCACGTCTGAATGGCTCAGTAGGTTGAGAATTTGACTCTTGATTTCAGTTCAGGTCATGATCCCAGGGTCATGGGATTGAGCCCCACATTGGGCTCCATGATGATTGTGGAGCCTGCTTAAGATTCTCTCTCTCTTCCTCTGCCTCTCTCACTTGCTCACACTCTCTTTATATAAATAAAAATAAAAATAAACCTATTTTTTTCTAGGAAAAAAAATATTTCCTGAGCTCATAAGAACACCTTCAATTCTTATTTAGGACTGTAGGTTTTTTTCTTAACCTCACCAATCTTAGATCTTTATATCTTGTCTCCCATGCTGAATATCTTGGTTTTTAACAACACCCACACAATTACTCACTTTCTTTTTATCTTAGCATAAAAATAAATACACTAATTCATAACATAAAAGCTGAAAATAGTTTAAGACTGTTTTTAGTCTGTTAGTCCTTAGGGTATATCCCATTAAATATATATCCAAACTATTGTACTCAAAGGCACTTGGAATTGTCCCTGTATTAGTTTTTTATTGTTGCTATGAAAAATTACAAACTTAGTCACTTAAAACGTGACAAACTTATTATCTTACAATTCTGTAGGTCAGATGTTCAATACCGGTCTGAAATCAAGGTGTTGGTAGGGCTGCTTTCCTTTCTGGAGGTTCTAGAGGAGAATCCATTTCCTTGCTTTTTCTAGCTTCTAGAAGTATTCTACTTTGGTACCCTTCTTCCATCTTCAAAGCCAGTAATGTTACCATCTTTCTGACATTTTTTAGTCTTCATATCTCTTTTGAACAAACCTGGGAAAGGTTCTTCACTTCTAAGAATTCATGTGATTCACATTGGACTCATCCAGATAAGCCAGAATAATTTCTGCTTCCTGAGATTTGAATCCCAAGGTCACATGCTCAAAATCCCTTTTGCCAGATAAGGTAACTATTCATAGGTTCTGAGCGTGAGGGCCTGGAAATCTGTGAGGGAGGGCCATTATTCTGACTATCACAGTTCCTTTTTTGAGGCTATGCCACCAACTCCATATATAGTTTCATTTGTTTTATTTTCAGAGATTGTCTATCCATATAAACAATATTTTTATAATACATTTCTAGGATTCCAAAATCAAACCTATAAAGCAATATATATTCAAAGGAACCTACCTTCTGTCTACTCTATTTCCTCTTTCCCCTACAGATAAATATTTTTGTAACTTTTATGGTACATTCTTCATTGGTTTATTATTTAGTATAATATATTGTATTCATTAATGCATATTTATACTCCTCTCATATTGTTAGATAAACAGTAGTATACACTTTACTACACAATTTTTTACTAAACATTATATCTTGATATAACTCCTTCATAGTATACAGTTAGTTCTCACTCTTTAATACGATTGCATAGTACACCATTATGTGGATATTCATGGTTAATCCAACCAGTATCCTTTTAATAGGAACTTGATTATTTCCAGCCTTGTGATAATGCAAATAGTGCTACAGGGAAAAGTACAGCCTTTTCACATTTTGGCTAGTGTATTTCTAAGTAGTGAGATCGCTAAATAAGAAAGCATATAGGTGTGTAATTTGGCTATTATTTTATGCCAACTCCCCATTCACAGAAGTTGTAACATTTTATATTTCCCAAGTCAATCTGATATGGTTCATAAGACATGAATCTCTGACCTGTGTTTGTGAACAGCAGCTCTAAAACTGGGCAGTAAACCTTTCCTATAAAGACACAGATAGTAAATATTTTGGGCTTCACTGGTCACACAGACTCTGTTGTTACTACTCAACTTTTCTACTGAAGTACAGAAGTAACCATAGATACTATGCAAACAAACTAGTGTGACTTTGTTTCAATAAAACTTCACTTATAAAAACAGGCAATAAATTGGACTTGGACCACTGACTACGGCTTATTGACCTCTTCTCTAAAATAGATATTTAAAAAAATATTTTAAAGTAAAATATCCAGAGATATTCCATTTTGTACAAAGTAAATTTTTGTTGAAAAACACAACTTAATGCCACAAGCATTTGAGTCGACAAATGGCTTACTTTCTATTCTGTAAAGAGTAAAACTTAAACACATTTCATAGACTCTTAGAAAAGAGAGACATCTAACACCTCTAGGATCTGGGTCATTGTGAGTCTTTCTCTATAAAGGCAAACTTACTGATTAACTATTTCAAACATGTTTATGTAAATACCTCTAATGCATACTGGAGACTTTTTGCTGTGTATTGTCCATAGAAGATATAAAAATAACTAGGGAATCAGCAATTCTGTGGCCTAGAATCCTGACTTCCTAATCTATGGGTATTTTATTTTAGGAAAAAAAATGAAATTCCTGATGAGCCAGTAAATATATATTTGATGCAGTCTCCAGTTCTTCATAGAACTGCTCAGACAAGGAGTTATCTGAAATTTTCTTGAAAACTTCTAAAGATGGGCAAGGAGCTAAATGACAGGGCCGTCCATTGTGTGGTAACTGTTAGAATGTACTGACCTAGAATTTGTTGAAATCAATTTACTCATAATTTTACCCATAGAGACTAGTGTCTGGATTCCACATGATACATACTGTTCTTCCTTCTGGCAGTACTTTAAATATAGTGATTTAAACTGATTGAAATCATAAATTACAATTTTTTGACACTCACTAGAGCTTTCTATATTACTCAGTTCTGCTAGTTGAATTAAATATTACATGAGACCATATGTTGTTTTCCTAAATTGTTTATTCCATCCAGACTGGCATCACTGTCCTTAAACACTGTACTCTTATTTGTAATTTCAAGCTTTGTAACTTACTTTACTAGCAAGCAAATGTTTTTCATCCCAGCTCTAACTCTCACCCTTACTTCCTCACATCTTACTGAGAACTTGTCCTGTGTCAGGGATTGTGCTGAGGCCAGAAACTTAATAAGTAGAGAATACCTGATGCTTTTTAAAAATATTTTTAATTGTATTATTTGTATTATAATTTATATTATAGAACTGGTTTCTACATGTGTTTTGAATATCAACTCTGTTTACAACCTTAAAACAGTGTGAGGAGTAAGAGGTGCAAAAAAAAATTCAACATGACACGGTAAATGTTAACTGCAATGGATGTGATAAATGCAGTGAAAAATTGGAAGATTTTACAATGATGCTTGTTGATGATGCTTGATGGTGATGATGCTTGATGGTGATGATGATGATGCTTGATGGCTTGATGGTGATGATGCTTGGTCTTGAAGAATAAGTATAAATTTGCTGATGTACTGAATGAATAAAGTCATGGAAAACAAAAGAGGAGCAGGATATGATAATAGATTTCAAGATTTTCCAGTTCTAGTATGGAGGAACTAAGTTGAAAACTTTGAATTCAAGTCTCTCTTTCACTTCCTAACTTCTTTTATTTGGATAAGTCATCTAACTACTCTAATACTTTTGCAACACCTGTGTGTGTGTGTGTGTGTGTGTGTGTGTGTGTGTGTGTGTGTATTATTCACAAATCATATACAAGGAGCACCGTACAACCAAGTAAACTGAACGCAAAGAGATCCAATCAATACACATATAAACTGTTGAAAGACAAAGAGAGAATCTCAAAAGCAGCAAGAGAGAAGTGACTCTTCACACACAAGGGATCCTCAATAAGATGACTAGTAGATTTCTCATCAAAAACATTGGAGGTGAGAAGGGAGTGGGTTGCTACATTCAAAGTGGTCAAAGAGAAACAAAAAAAGCATCATCCAAGAATTCCACATCTGGCAAAATGTTCTTCAAAAGTGAGGGAGAAATTAAGACATTCCTGGGTAAACAAAAGATGAGGGAGTTTGTCACCACTAGACATGCCCTTCAATAAATGTTAAAGGGAGTCCTAATGATTAAAACAAAAGGTAACTAGATGTAACTCAAAGCTGTATGAAGAAATACATATTTCAGTAAAGGTACATACATCGGAAATTATAAAAGTTAGTTCAATTGTAACAATGGCCCATTATTTCACTTTTTGGTTTGTTTTTTTTTTTTTCCCATTAAGAGACTAATATATTACAAAAAAAAAAAAACAAAAAACATATGAGGGGCACCTGAGTAGTTCAGTCAGTTAAGTGTCTGACTCATGTTCTTGGCTCAGGTCATGATCTCACAGTTTCTGGGATCAAGCCCTGCATAAGGTTCTGTGCTGACAGTGCAGAGACTGGTTGGGATTCTCTCTCTCTTCCTCTCTCTCTGCTGTCCTCCTGAATGCACATGTGCTCTAATTCTCATTCTCTCAAAATAAATAAATAAAATAAAATAAATATATAAAAAATAAAAAAGAACACACAAGTATTTATTTAAAAGCTAGTATTCTTACAACATTGATTTGTAACTTCACATTGTGTTTTCTACATAATTTAAGAAACTAATGCATTAAAAATTAGTTAATATTTTCACCCAATGTATAAAGATGTAGTTTTGTAACATCTAAACTAGTGAAAGGGGTGGAGACCAAGTTGTAAATGAGCAGTTTTTGTATGTTGTTGAAGCTAAGTTGATATGGATTCAACTTAGAGTTTTATAACATTAGCATGTTAAATGTAATCCCCACAGTAACTATAAAAATAGCTATTGAATGTGGAAAAAGAATTAAAACACTTCACTGCAAAATATCAATAAAAGAATGGTAGGAAATGAAGAACAAAAAAGTTATAAGGACTATATAAAACAAATAGAAAAATGATGGAAATAAGTCCTTCCTTATCAGTAGTCACTTTAAATGTAAATGTATAATAAAAAGCCAGACATTGGAAGAATGCATTACAAAGCATCTTCTCCAGCTATACTGAACTAAAGTTAGAAATTAAAAAAAAAAAAAAAAAAAAAAACAGAAGGGCAACTGACAAATTAACAAATTTATAAAAATATATGTGCTGCCAAAGTGAGCACTCAAATTTGTAGAAATTAACCAATAAACTCTTACACAACCAATGAATTCAAAAATAAATCACAATGGAAATCAGAAAATACTTAGAAAAAATGAAAACACACTATGCCAAAATTTATAGTACATAGCAAAAAATTCTAAGGGGGAGATTTATAGTTATAAACATTTACGTTAAAAAAGAAGAAAGATCTCAAATCAACAACCTATATTTAGAACTTAAAGAACTAGTTAAAGAACAAATTAAACCCAAAGTCAGCAGAAGGAGAGAGATAATAATGATCAGAACAGGAGTAAATAAAAAATAAAAAGAGAGAATAGAGAAATAATAGAGAAAATCAATGAAATCAAAGTTGGTTTGTAAAACAGATAAACAAAACTGAGAAAATGTTTACAAGATTAAGAAAAAATGACTACAATTGCTAACATCAGATACGAAAGTGGGGGACATTACCACTGATTCTACAGAAATGAAAAGGAGTATAAGAGACTACATGAATAATTGTACACCAGCAGATAACTTATATAAAATGGAGACATTCCCAGAAACACTAACTCTATCAAGACTAAATTACAAATAAGCTTAAAATCTGAAAGGACATACTGCATAAAGAGATTTAGTTGGTAATCAAAAATCCCCCAACAACGACAAAAAAGCCCAGAGCCTGATGGCTTCACCCATAAAGTCCACCAAACATTTAAAGAACTAACACCAATCTTTCACCAACTTTTCCAAAATAAAAATGAAGACTTGAGAATATTTTCTAACTGAAGATGAGGCCAGAATTACCTGATACCAAAGCTAGATAAAAACACTACAAGAAAAGAAAACTACAAACTAATATCCCTTATGAATACTGATGCAAAAATTCCTAAAAAATACTAACAAACAGAATTCAGCATGTTAAAAGGATTATGCACTATCATCAAATGGAATTTTTTTTCTGAAATGTAGGTAGTTCAACGCATGAAAATCAATCAGTGTGATACACCACATTTACAAAATGAAGCGGGAAAATACTTATGAGCATCTCAACTGATGCAGAGAAACCATTGGGTAAAACTCAATATCTTTTCATGATATAAACATAGCCAAACTAGAAGAAAGAGGGAAACTGCCTCAACATAATTAAAGCCATATGTGAATCCACAGCAAATATCATACTCAAGGGTAAAAGACTGAAGATCTCTTAAGATTTTTTAACATCAGGAACACTTTGCAGATTATATTATGCGTAGAAAAGCATAAATATCGCACACACACACACACACACACACACACACACAATTAGATCTAATAAATAAATACAGAAATAGAGGATACAAAGTCAACACACAAAAATCAGTCTGTGGGACTCCCCACAGAATCTGCTTGGGATTCTCTCTCTCCTCTCTCTGCCTCTCCCCTACTTGCACTCTCTCTCTCTCTCAAAATAAAAAAATAAGCTTAAAAAATGGTTAAGATACTAGATTTTATTTCACAATAAGTAAAAAAAACTTGTTTTTTTAAAGTAATAATTATAGTATTCTGCTAGACAACAAAACATAGAGCGTATCAAAATAATTCAAATTATGTTAATTTTGTCATTAGTTTAGGAAATAAATTTCTTGCAACAGCTCAATGTTATTAAAAATTCTAAAATCTATACAAGCAAGAATCTTTTCTTTTTCATTCATTGTTATATAGTTATCACAGCATAGGACTTAGAATACAGTAAGTTCAATTAAATAAAATTATGAATAGTTACATAATTTATAGATTTGTTAAGCATTCTTTGGGTATTACAAAATTTGTAAGTATATTATTGCATGTTTGTGTCCATGCTTAAGAAACGTTAATAATTTTATATGCTTATATTTCATATTATGCAATGTAAAAGTATTTACATTAATGTTTAATAAGTTCATGTACTACCTTTTCCTAGGTCTACCTTACCATCAAAATACTGATTCCCCATGTACTTTCAAGGCAAGTCATGTGGCAGTTTGTTTCCACTTCCTCTACCCATTTAATAATCCTAAATTTAAAACGAATCCCTTGGAAATACTTATTGCTGAGTCATATCTCAGGAGTCTTGGTCTGTGTCATATATCCTTATACTGCTTCCGTGGATTACAAGTGCTGAGGCTTCTGTTTATTTTTTAATTAACAAATGCCTTTTTAGTAAACAAAAAAGGAAAAAAACTAAAAGATCTGTCATTTAGGGATAGTTATCATGGGGAAAACACGATATAAAAAAGTGGAATTTACAGTTTAAGTGCCTGAGGTTCGCCTTGAGAGTACACTGTTGAACTCCCAAATAACTGGGGACCTAGAGACTTCCCAGTCAGCAGAACAGGGCAGCAGTCTCCAGGGAATCTGGAGTTACATTTCACTCTTAAATTTTTTTTAACGTTTTTTATTTATTTTTTGAGAGAGAGAGAGAGAGAGAGAGAGAGAGAGAGCGCATGACTGGGGGAGGGTCAGAGAGAAGGAGACACAGAATCTGAAGCAGGCTCCAGACTCTGAGCCGTCAGCACGGAGCCTGACGCAGGGCTCAAACTCAGGGACTGCGCAATCACGACCTAAACCAAAGTCGGCCGCTTAACCGATTGAGCCACCCAGGCGCCCCCATTTCACTCTTTAACATTTACTTAGTACTTTTCTTTGTTAGGGTAAGCAAAGAGAAGCACATTTATGCTAATGTACCTTTATATCTGGATTATGAGTTGAACAAATTTAATCACTGCATTAGTCAAAACAGAATTTATATTTAAAATTTGACAAAATGGAGAAAAATAATTGGCTTATTAATGCTTTTTTTTTAGCCACAACATTTTTACCTCTGATATTACACTCTGGAGATACAGTTGAGTTATTATTAAAACTGATTTTAACGAAAATGTGCTAATGATGAGTTCACTGAAGCTGTGTCAGAGCGAAAATAAGCAATCTGTATCTAACTTTATGCTGATGATACAGTGGGAAATATGTTTGGTTAAAAAACCATCTGTTATTTTCAGGCATTTATATGGGATTTTATGGTGGATAACAAAACTATCCTGACTGTAACCTAAAAAAAGGCATATGTTATTAACAAAAGTAAAAGCCCCATATGCCCCTACATATTTGTTAAAGAGCTAATTTTAGTAAACTATTTGAAATGGCATTAGTTGCCTTCATTGTCTTATTCATTAATGTGTGTGCTTCATTAACATATTAGACTTCCACCATCAAGGTCATTATTATATTTTTTATTTATCTCATTTTTTTATTTAAGCATCAAATTTTTTTTTCAAAAAAATTTTTAATGTTTATTTATTCTTGAGAGAGAGAGACAGAGCATGAGCAGGGAAGGGGCAGAGAGAAAGGGAGACAGAGAATCTGAAGCAGGCTCCAGACCCCAAGCTGTCAGCACAGAGTCCGATTGTGGGGCTCGAACTCACGAACCGTGAGATCATGGCCTGAGCCAAAGTAGGATGCTTAACTGACTGAGCTACCCAAGAGTCCCTCCTTAAGCATCAAATTTATTATGACTCTAGTAAAAGTGCTTTTAAAATAAATTTTCTTCCTATCATCATTTCTAAAATACTAGCATTTCATAACTTTTTAATTTTTGTTTAGTTTTTATATATTTAAGTAATCTCTATACCCAATGTGTGTCTCAAACTCAGGAAAGGTCATTATTTTAAACCCAAACTAAAAGTACAACAGGAGAGTGAAACTTTGGTTACTCTAAAGTCCCCAGGTATATTATAGTGAGAGAATGAATGCCTTTCTTTCATTTGGCTTTAATTTACTTTTCATTTGGCTGTCATTTAATTTAATTTACTTTTTGCTTTCTCTCATTTGGCTGAAGGCAGGCCACCCCAAGATGAGCCACTTTGGCATGAAGATTTTTCTAACCCTGTGGGCTCAAGAAAAATGTTTACCCCTCCCTTAACTATATAGAAGAACCTAAATTGGGAATCTTCCTCAGAAAAAGGTTTATCAGCAGAGACAAATTTTATCTAAGTGAACCATCTCTATAGCAGGGCAAACACCACATTATCAAATATCTACTCTTCTTATTGCCCTCTAAAGTACATTTGTTTCCTCTGAAGTCTCAGACCCCTACCCCCTTCTCTTTAGTTCAGAATGACATGTACACTCATTTTGCCTGATTGTCTTTGGAATTTCCATGCTGTTGTGGATTTCCTGTATGTACACAATTAAATTTTATTTTCTCCTGTTAATCCATCTCATGTCAATTTGATTCTTAGTCCGGCTAGAAGGACCCTTGAAGGGGATAAGAATTCTTGGCCCTCAATACTGCTATATGAAAGAAGTCAACTCTAAGGTCTTTTATGAATCTAAGGTTTTATGATTCCATTAACCATCTAGAATAGAATAGAAAATATGTGGTTTATAGAGTTCCCTGGTAGCCATTTTAGCACTATACACTATTCATCATTTTAGAAATTTATTTAGGAGTAACTTATAAACGGTGACTTCCACACACACACACACACACACACACCACTGCAAATTTGGTTAACGGTTTGTAAACAGACACTCAAAATCCTTTTCTTCCTAAGCTTGTGTCCATGGCAGATCAGAGAACTGAATAGGCAGTCTTGATCTTTCTGGCTTAGAGCTTTTCTGCCAAGGATTAGCATCTGAACAGAAAACCTACTCAGTCTTCCAACACCCAGTGATGTAGGAGAAACCTTCTGGCATCAGTGTGTGCTGTCTATTTTCCCATGGCATCCTCTTAGGAATGTTGTGCCTGCAGATTTCCTAGTCCAAGGTAGACCTGACTGGAGACATCCTCCCTCCACCCTCCTTCCACGCGCTCTCCCTGGAGAGTCCTCAGTGGCACTCTTCTGTTCTCCTGCTTCATTACACTGGAGTTTCCTTGAAGGGTAAGCAAATTATGCTACCCTTGGAAGCTCACTACATAAGACAATTCTATTTGCATATTCTTTCATTTACGTATATTTTTGTAAAATTACAGATTTCTTCTGTCTACTTATCATCTCCAACTTTGTCATCAAAATAGAATCCTCCTTAATAATTGTCCAAATATATTTATTTTCTATAGCATATTTAGTAAAAAGGATTTTTTATTCTTGACACCATCTCTGTGTTTTTTAGTATTTTTTTTAAGAACTCTACACTGTAATGACTTAGTAAGTGAGCAAAGAAGCCCTCTGCAACCTCATATATCAAAATGTGGCTAAGAAGTTATCATTCTAAAAAATATTGAGTGTGATTGATTATTTTCCTTGTTTCTTATTAAAGGGAGACAATGATGCAATTCTTTCATCCAGCCCCTACTGAATACTGAGGGACAGAGAGAGAAAGAGAGAGATACACCAAGAAGGGAAACATATGCTCTCTGGACATGTTCCAGAGGTAGGAATCCCACTCTAATCTCTTTCTGTAAAGAGCTAGGCATTTCTAACTGTTGTTTTCCTTTGTTTTTAAATTTTCAGTTATTGTATCCATTTTTTCCTCCTCTCATTTTTACCCAATAGTTCAGTATAGGAAATATCACAATAATAAAAATCCCACACATACTCAATTTCAAATCAAACCAAAGTTATCTGAGACATAAAGATCTTGATCTTTTTAAAAGGCAGACATTTCTCTGCCAGTCTGTCAAATATAAAGTCAGTGAGCAAATATATCATATTTGTGCATGTGTGAGTTCATACAGACACAAAAGGAAAAGGATTAGAGAAAATAACTAAACTGGAAGAGAAATTAATCACCTTAAACATATGCAGGACTTTCAATAATAAAATAATGCATTAGTTTCTCACATTTACTACAAAAATCTCAACATTAGAAATATTCTTGGGGCGCTTGCGTGGCTCAGTCGGTTAAGCATCTGACTTCAGCTCAGGTAATGATCGTTCAAACCCCACATCGGGCTCTGTGCTGACAGCTCAGAGCCTGGAGCGTGCTTCAGATTCTGTGTCTCCCTCTCTCTCTGCCTCTCCCTAACTCATGCTCTCTCTCTCAAAAATAAATAAAACTTGAAAAAAAATTTAGAAAAAAAGAAATATTCTTTTTCTAAGCCTTTCTCATATATATATATATATATATATATATATATATATATATATATATGCATTTTACATATATATAATATAAATATAGATAGATATAGATATAGATATAAATATAATTTCTTTGCTAATTAGAAAAGAGATTCTTTTTTTCATGTTTATTTATTTTCTATAGAGAGAACAGGGAAGGGGCAAAGAGAGAGGGGGACAGAGGATCCCAAGCAGGCTCCACACTGCAGCGCAAAGTCCCACTTGGGGCTCGAACCCAGGAACTGTGAGATCATGACCCGAGTCAAAGTCAGACGCTAACCTGACTGAGCCGCCCAGGTGCCCCAGAAGAGCAATTCTTATAATGAAAATGAAAGCACCTCTGTGATAACTTCAGTTCCATTTTCTATTGAATATTTCCAGGATGGAGACTGATTAACTAAATTTAGGAGTAATATTTCTTTTTCATTAGTTGAATTTTGTATAAAATCATTAAAATGGCTCCTTGCTAGAATATGAATGATATTTTGGGGGTGGGTGGAACAGACTATGGCAATAATAAAAGGCATTTCAACTGTATAAGAAGTTAACAACCAATTTTCTTGATGCCTCCAATGATAATGTTCATCAGTTCCAAGTTCATTTTCATGGTATAATACTGTTATTAGAATTAGCATAAATTTAAAATGATGGGTAATTCATATCTATTAGACACAAAAGTCATCTTCTATTTACGAAATTCCTGTCACTGTTAAGTAACTCGCAGGCTTTAAATTAAATTTCCTGATTTGCATTAAGTTTAAAACTGTAAATAGCTTTTTAGAATACATAATTGAGTTGATATTGAGTTTGTAGACAAGAGCATCCTATTAAAATACAGAAATTTCTATTAACATTTGAGCTATGATTTCAGAGACACCAAGGAAAGACACAAGACAAGCAATATATTAGTAATATGCACAGTGTTGCTAAGTTCTTTCCAACAAGACTCACCAGAGAATCATAAAGGAAAGGGAATCAAATAATAGTACAATTACTGTTCCCCATTGAGCCATATTTTACAGATTACTACAGATGTAATTGGGTGATAGAAAATACAAAGAGAAACAAAAAAAATTAATATTGACTGAAGGAAAAGAAAATCAGCACTTTGCTAGTCAAATACAGAGATGTTTCCTACTCTTATTTAACACAATAATTGCAGAGGAAACAAATAAGCCATTTGATCTGCATAATAAGTTGATTTAACTAATTAAATGAAACAGTGATTGAGATTCTAGTTATTAAGAAAAATCTGGGGCACCTGGGTGGCTCAGTTGGTTAAGCGTCCAACTTCAACTCAGGTCATGACCTCATGGTCCATGAGTTCATGACCTCGCAGTCCAGGAGTTCCAGCCCCAAATGGGGCTCTGTGCTGACAGCTCAGAGCCTGGAGCCTGTTTCAGATTATCCCTCTCTCTCTGCTCCTCCCCAACTTGTGGTCTGTCTGTCTGTCTCTCTCTCTCAAAAATAAATAAACATTAAAAAATTTTTAAAAAGAAAAAAAGAGGGGGCCTGGCTCAGTCGGTTAAGCTCTGACTTCAGCTCAGGTCATGATCTTGTGGTCACGGGTTGGAGGCCCCCTTTGGGCTCTGGCCTGGAGCCTGCTTCGTGGATTCTCTCTCCCTCTCTCTCAAAAATAAATAAAACATTTTTAAAAATTTTTAAAAAAGAAAAAGAAAAAGAAAAATCTAAGACATTTACATCTTGAAGTTGGGTTGTTAGCAATTAACACTTGAATATTCTTACCCTTTGGGGTCTGTAACAACATATTTTCATGATTCTTCTGATTCTCCAACCACATCCTCACTACTTCTTTTTTCTTTTTTCAGTTTTCATCTTTAGCCCTTTTCTTTTTTCATCTACTTCTGTGATTTGCAACTGTCACTTCTATGCAAAAAAAAATCTTTAAATTTGCATCTCTATTTGTGAGCCTCTTCTCTAATTCCAACCCATATTTACTCACAAGAATTTATGGAAATTTGTCCTGCATGCTCCAATGTCACTTCCAATACCACATGGACAAACTGAATTTCCTTATCGTCTTCCCTCAAATCTTTTCCTTCTCCTTGTGTTCTATTTATAAACCACTATTATTTTTGTCATATATTTGGCATTTGGAACCCTGGTAGAGTTTTTCACTCTCTTTCCTTTCACATTTAATAATTGCCAAGGCTTATCATTTGTTATTAATATAATACTCTCTCATCTCGTTCCATTTTCTGTATTTCTACTATCATTTGGTTTTTGATCTTACACATTTAACCATCCCTGCACATAGGCACCACATACCTACAAGGTTTTTGACAAGATAGGAAATCATACATTTGTTCCTAACTTGCTCTGGCATAACTTAATCTATTGTCAGACTTGTCTTCATTATCCCGCACCAATCTTTTAGCTGTAGAAATTGTATCTTATCTCTCTGGCTCCGAAGATAAACTCTTGTTTAACGGAGTTGACTTATAAGCACTCAGTTCAAGTACTGGGTAATGGATCAAAACCAGCAAATTTAGCTTTTGTAGGATCCCAGTGTCTGCTCTGTATGCCTTCTAGTATCACTGTGTGTTTAGATCTGTCACAAAACAAACAGGAAAGCTAACATCATGTCTGTAAATTTCTGGGGAAGAAGAGACCTGCTACCTGAGTGCATTTGCCTTCTGGATCTAGCAATATTCAGTGGGATCCAGCAGTATTCATTGGGGTCCCCAAAGAAAATGTCTTATCATTCCCTACATATCACTCTTCAGACTTATTCTTTTCCTCATTTATAATCAAACAAACTGAATTTAGAAATCTAAATACAATAGTAAGGATTCACTACCTAAAGAAAACTTCTTATTTTCTTATTTATATATTCTTATTTATTCTCACTTATTTTTCATAAAACCTCCTGACCCAGAGCTGATAATAGAAATATTTTATTTTGTAAAGGTAATACTAACTGCAGTCCTTTTGGTAAACTCCCTACCATTTATGCCTAATTACCCAACAGTGTAATAATGATCATGTAAATCAGCAAATGTCGTGTTAAATTGGCTGTAAATTTTGTTTGATTGCAACATTCAACCTTGTGTCTACTCAGAGTTTACTATGTATTGCTCATTTACTGTGGCCATATACCTCCAACTTAAATCAATCAAGAAAATACTTGAAACAGTAGTAAATAACTCAAGAGAGTAGTAGTGCAGATTCAATCTACAAATTTTAGGAAATTATTCAATTTTTGTTAAAAAAAAAAAAGAGAGAGAGAACATTAGAATCCACAACAGGATTGCAGAACAATCAATAGCCCAAATGCAGATAGTTCTTGGCGCAAGATATTTGAGCTTCAAGGATTATAGAAGATTATGATGATGATTCATATTCGATTTCTTAATTCAGAATACTTCATGGGACTTAACACAATAATTCTGTCTAGCTATTGAATATTGGAAACTCTCAACACGGTCCTAAGCCTTTGTTTCAATTATGCATAAAGAAAACCAGCCCAAAATTTAATGCCTTAAAACATTAATCTATTATTTCTCATGTTTCTGTGGATTGGCAGGATAGTTCTTCTGGTTTCATCTGGGTTCACTCACATGTCTTTATTCACTTGGTCATCCTGGATCTATGGAGTAAAAGGTGACCTCATTCTCATGTCCAGAACCTCATCAGGGATAAGTGGGTCTCTGAGACCTCTCTCTCCACATGGTCTCTTATCACTCAGTACTTTTGCTCATCCTTCTTTACATAGTGTAAAGTCAAAACAAATCATAAGGCCAGCCAGATCTCTTTGGATCATGGCCAAAGGCCATGAACACTGGAAGTCTTGGTTAATTGAGGACCTCTATTATCACAATCTACCTGATACCTCATTTTTTCATTCTCTTTACCACTGAGCTCTAGATATATATTATTTTACATGGAAAATGTTTCTTGAGCATTCACTTTTTTCTAGGTACTATTCTAGACTATGAGGACTAGATGTAGCCAAGATTAAAAAACAAAATTCCATTCACTTTGAGTTTACGATCTACTGCAGTGAAGGATATGAACAGGTAAAAACCTTCATAAAATAACTTTAAATGGTAATAAGGGCTAAAGGAAAATAAAATTACTATCGAAGAAGAAAAAAATCTCAAGGATCCTTTCTGATGAAGTAATTGTTAAGGTGGAACACTTAGGCTTAACTCCCCAGATTTCCATGGAAGTAGAGTTGCAACAGTGCTTCTGTGGCCTCCCTCTGGCTTTTTACTCACACCTCTCTTCTTCATACCTCCTCATGGAAGAAGCTTAGTTTGGCAGAAGGAACTGGACAGTATAGTTCCACATACAAAAAGAAGGCATTTCTTGCTCTTTCATGCCTTGAACTTTTATAGGATAAGACCATACAGAGAAGCCTGCAATCGTGCACTCTATGTCTGAGTAGGTAAGTTCAATTCTGGGATGTAGAATTAGCACACCAAACTTGTCTTCAGGCTCAAGTCACATTTCCAATTATCTTTAACAATAATGATGGTAATTTTTTTTATTTCCATCTGCTTGACTTTCCAGTCTATGAGTTGATTCTGAATTTGAGAATTGAGAAGATGAGTGTCATTTATTGATATCCTAATATCCCAACAGAGACATTTTAATTAAGAATTTCAAATATAAAGAGTTTGCCAAGCAAAGGAATAAAAGTGACTTTTCAATATGGGTGTACCAAAGGCATCACAATCTCAAGAATTACATAGACAAATTTATAATATCCATAAACAGCCCCTAAAAAGTATGGTCCTCTTTCCATATTTCTTAGGACACTGAATGGAAATACTATTCATACAATAATATAGACCAGAGCCTAGAATTCATTTGTGATCATTTTTCTTCTTCATGTGTCATTTAGTTTAGTAAATCCCACTTATCTTCTAAAAACTCTTGAATCTTTTTTTAATTTGAAATGTTATGTTTCAAGTTTTTAAGTTCTAGTTGGTTAACATATACGGTAATATTAGTTTCAAGAGTAAAATTTAGTGACTCATCACTTAAATATAACACCCATTGCTCAAAACTACAAACCCTTGAATCTAATGATCTTTTATTTCCGTTTCAACCACCATTTTGCTATTAACTTTCAACTCAGCTTATTTTATAAATATACTGTTTTCTATAATGAATTTATACCTTATATGCCAGTTAAAGTAATTTACACCACTCCCTGTTTGTTATATTTTTTTCCTTAAGAATGTTTCCATTGTTTTATGATAAATACTCAAAGCCATAACATGGTTGAGAAAGCAGAAATGTTAACCTGTTCATCAAATTTTATGGCCCCTTTCCACAGTGTGGGCTTGTCAAGGTAATTACCTTGGGATGGGATTGCATTTCCCAGTTTTCCTTTCTTTCTTTCTTTTTTTTTCTAAACTCATTCTCACTAATGGAATATGAGTGGAAGGAATAGTTGTCCTTTGTAGGTCAGGGTTTTATGGAGTCACTGGAGCTTCTCAATTCTCTCCCCTTCCATGTAGATACAGATAACTCGCAAGATCACAGGGATGGCAGAATCACAAGAAAGAAGTAGCTGGGTCATGAATCACACCATGCAAAAAGCCATTCACTAATCACAAACAGCTATTATGGACTTCAGGTAAACAAAAAATAAACTTTGTTATGCTAAGCCACTAACATTTTGGGACTGGCATATTTGAGTAGCTAGTATTATTCTAGTTTATATAGCCTACATAGCCTCAGATGGTCCAGCTTATCTTCTGTCTGCAGCTACACATTGTGCTTTGTCCTGTTTCACTATGTTCTCTTCATTGGATTTTATTCAGTTTCTTGAATGCTTCTATCAGAGGACTTTAGTCCATGATATTCCTTCTGCCTGGAATGTTCTCTAACACCTTTATAAAGCTTACTTCCAGACATCAATAGTAGATATTGTCATTAGTCTGTCCAGATCTCCTAGGATCTCTTTTTATGAATTCTATGTACTTCTCCAACCTCTTTCTATATGCTTTTGTATCTAAGAGCCCACATTTAGTATTTCCTTTGAAGGGCTGCTCACAGTCTACTGCTATTTGTTGTTCTGTCAGAAATCATACACTGGTTTGACTTTTGCCTTCTTTCCTATCCTGCTTTTCGGGCTTTTGGGAATACTCCCTTCATAAATCACTTGCACAAGAATATTTATCATAATATCTGCACTCTGATGAATCTGATCTACAGCAGTATCTCTTAGATCTCAGTTTAAATGTCATTTATTCAGAGCAGTCTTTCCTGATGTCCCAGAATAGATCATGGTCCCTATATTAAGATGCTTTTATGACACTGCGAATTTGACTATAAGGAGTATTTTGTTTTTGCTTAGTACTTGGAATGGATCTGACTGTTAGTAAATACTGAATGAACAAATGAGGCAAAGAAAGAAGGAAGAAAGAACTAAAAGGGAAAGGATAGAACTTCCATTAGTGGTGACATAAAAGAGAACCTAACCTTATAAGAAAAAGAAATTCACTGTAATGTCTGCAAGATATTTTTTAATCTCTCATCCCAGTTGGGAAATCAAATTGCATTCCAATCAACTACATAAATTACAGGAAATGATTTTGAGGAGTTAATTTGGGGGGTGCTTATCATTTCAAGTGTTTTATTAACTACTACGAACCATTTGTTTTTGTTTTTTTTTCTCCACTGGATCAAATTAGGATTTCTTATAAGCTGTCAACAAATGGCACCTTAAATACTTTTTTCTACAATTAATAGTTTTTGTTGAGCTCTATTCTGTACTGGGCATTTGGTTAGCCATTGGGAAGACAGGGATGACATAGATATGTAGAGTCCTTAATTTTATAAGGCCTTAAATATAGTGGTTTGGTTATAATTATTCTTTAATATGTGATTATTATGTAAATATTAGGAGTCCTCAAAGGCTCATGTCCTTCCAATGTTTTTTGGGTCCTAATTGTAGTGATGTGAAGTCTTTCTGATTTTCTATTTAGCTATTTCTGAACTCCCAGACCTTTCCAGGGTGGCCTCTAAGAAGTGCTTACTACAACGGTTAGAAATATCTCTGGGTCAGTTTACACTCTCCCAATTCTCTGCAGTATATACTGTGCAGAGAAGTAGAGATGAGAGGGGATTAGAAAGAGATTTATGTTGTACTCAGGACCCTAGGGAAATGGTTGAGACTCCAAATGGACAAAGGAGTAGAAATGTTTTGGAGGCATGCATTTACCTGTAGACCTAGGAGAGTCACCTGAGAGTGAAAAGGTAGTGAAAGGCCGGGAGAGGTTGACTGGACTTCTTAAAGATGAGGCATGAGGATTGGGCCGTCCAAGACCTTGTATAATTTGCAAAGGGTAGGGCAGCCTGACTGAGCAGCCGAAATGCTACACTGGAGAGCAGAGTTTGCCTGAGGTGTTATAAAGCAGCTGAGCAAGGAAATCTGCTGTGCCTGGAGACTGCAATGTGGGCAATCCACCTGTGAATAATCAATTTTTGGCTGATGACTGTATATGCCGCTGGGTGTTTTTGAAATACTCATTCTTACTAGGATAGGGTCTGATAATAATTATAGTTGTTCTATAATCCAGTGCATCTCTCAAAAGTGATTTTTATTAAGCAGAATTACACTCTGTTTTAAATCTAGAAATTCAGGCTCACATGTTACGTATTTGTAATTATTCTAGATCTTTCCTTTTATACCTAGGCAACTCGTTATTATATTGTAGTCATTTATATTAATAATGATCATGATGCACAGCTACAAACACTCCTGCAAGGTATTACAATATCAACAGCTGCCAGTTTTTAGGTGAAATGATTTAGTTCATGGGAGTTACTAGTCCTTGGGGATTTGCATCTATTTCTTAAGTATATAAGTTAAACTTGCTGAAGCTATCCAAATAGAGTTTGCAGAAGTTTCCCTTTGCATTCATTATGAGTTACTAAAAGTATTCAAACAGGAAACGATATTTTTATGTGTTCAGAGATGTAGGATATAAAAGAGTTCTTGTTTATTTTAGAACTGCATACAACTGCATACAACATTCTGTATAGGTAAGAACAAGGAAAATTATTCCATTTTAATTTTTTCAAATCAATGTTGACACTATTTCTACACCGAAAAGGGGAAAAATTGAATTGCTCGAAAGTATTCAAATGAGTTGAGTGGATATAGGACAGTTTGAAGCGATCCAAACATATAGGTCACTCCTCTTTGTAACTGCATGAGTTTCAATTTAATATACAACCATCAGTAGTAAAATAACATTCTGGAGAACAAGTAGGAATAACAAGTTTTGTTTAAATTGTCTGATGTAGAAATATATTTCCATATAGTACAGTGCTCTCTGGATTAATCTTAAGAAGAGAATAGTTAAATAAAGTAAAATAAGGTCAGATTTTGCCTAGAATTGATTGAGGATAATTTTGACTTCCCTAAGGGGAGCAGTTTATAGAAGCAGCTGAAAAGGAGCAGATGATGCTGCAGTTTGAGTATCTGGAAAATGATCTGAGAAGATTTAAGCAAAAGCTGGAAGATCAAGGAAGCAGAGGGAGAGAGCATCCTGAAAGAGGGCCAATGGAGGGGAATCCGTATGCTGGAGCATGACTTTGTCTTTCTATGGTCTGTCATCTACTTTTGTGACGATCCTTCTGACAGTGAATGCCTTACTACTATATTTAGTGATGGGCAAAACTTCAGCTGGAAACCTAAATTTAAGTTGTGTCATTTTAATGCACTTTTAAACAAATAAATTCACGAATTATAGGTAAAAATGACTTCCTCACAAAAGAGGTACAGATCTAAGGGATCATGTAATATTTTTTACAGTCTCTTTCCTTCTCTTCAGCTATAGGTAAGGGCAAGTATTTTCACTGAACGTTCTTAAATTACACAGAACTTCTGTAAATTATCTAATTTGAGTTTCAAATCAATATCATCAAAAATAACTTCTTTGACCTTATTTTATGGGTGAAAACATTAAAACTCAAATGTTAAAAGACTTTTTCAAGGTCACAAAAGCAGCATTTGATCAAGGCAAGAAATGTGTGTGTATGTGTGTGTGTGTGTGTGTGCATGTGTGTGTGAGAGAGAGAGAAAAAGGGAGAGCAGGAGAGAGAGAGAGCTTATTCTTTTAACCAAGAGATAAATTGAAGTGTTTATCACTTTTACTTTATTATGAGACATAAGAATTTCAATAATTTTCTTTTTCCCTTCACTTTTTGCAAAAAAAAGGAAGAGAGTAATAATTTCAAATTAATGAAATCCAGACACAATAAAAAGTTCATACTTACAGATTATATACAAGATAAGTATCTTGGGGAAGTTTTCATTTCATTATACAGTTATCATATTTTCCTCCAAATCAAAACATACCTTTTTTAGCCTATTATATTTTAAGATCTTTCCTTTAAAGTCTTGAATGTACACATTAATGCACATGCATGCTCATATGTATGTGTACTCTCTGGGATGAGAATTAAGCATACCAACCACAACGATTGTAATAATAACAAATGCTGCAATTTTTTGTACGTTTACAATATGCAAAACTTTCTGTACTTAAAAAACCTCTTTTAATATTTATAAGATTTACCAGACAGGGAATATCCTTATATAATAGCTAATCTGTGGCTCAGAGAGGCTGAGAAATGTGACATATTTGTTTTTTTTTTTAATTTTTTTTACATTTTTTTTTTTTTGAGAAACAGAGTGAGACAAAGCATGAGCAGGGGAGGGGCAGAGAGAGAAGGAGAAACAGAATCTGAAGAAGGCTCCAGGCTCTGAGCAAGAGGTCAGCACAGAGCCTGATGTAGGAATTGAACCCACGAACTGTGAGATCCTGACCTGAGCCAAAGTCAGATGCTTAACCGACTGAGCCACCCAGGTGCCCCTACGTAGTTGGTTTTATAAGTCGAATATACCAATTAAGCCAGTAGGATTCTACAACAAATAATGTAAAATTGTTTATTGATCTACAAACCACCTAAAGCATTGATTAGACAATACGAAGTATATGGTAAACACTGTTGTTTGACAAGTGATGCCTGTCATATATAAAAAATGCTTCTTGTATTTTTATTTCTTTCTTTTCCAAACAAGTGCCACAGTGACAGATGACAGCACAGGCACGAGGAGAATGTAATACAGTGTGTTTTGTGTTTTCAGGCCACTGGCAAGTCCTCCAAAGGTCAGGTATTGAACATGACTACGATAATTCTAAACCAGCATTTGGAGCGATCAAATCACATAAAACTCAGCCACATGAAAACAAGTCTTCAGCCGTAAGGGAAACATTTCATTCCCTTACTTCCAAATCCCTACACCTATCACACTGTCATAGAGTAGAACAATTGAGGATTAATAGCTACAGCCACAAAGAGCTACACCTACATGTGTGTCACTGGAAATAGAAGAGAATGACCCCCCCCCCCCCATTACCAAATTTTTGCTGTTTCCTGCCAGTCACTGGAGCCTCCTTTTCCTTTCTCATTCTTTATTTTATCATGACACTTGGGGATCTCCCTGAGTGACGATTAATGCTGCTCAAGATTGGGTAGCAGCTCTGTTATCTTTACATTTATGTCTGCGTCTTCGGGGACACATTTGATATCCCCATAGGCTTGTGAACAAAGAAATCACAATCTACTTTTTGAAGTAAATTCTTTGCATTGCTAAGGTAAATTTTGTAATGGCTATTAAAAGGTACTCAATTGCATACAATCATGCAATATTATTGGTTTCTAGGGAGGCTTTCAGCCTGTAGATGTATTTAGTGTTTCCCTTCCCCAGTATCTATTTTTTTTTCTTTAATCCACTCATAATTTCCTATAAAACTTGAATTTGTATTTTCTTAAATATTAAATTTTTTACTTTCTATTTATTGATGGTTTTAATATTCTATATTGCATTTTAGCTCTTCCTTGTCATTTTAATGGAAACATTTAGTTTTCTTTCTTTTTTAGAATGACTTCTGCACACTGTCTTCATTATTAAAATAGTTTCTAAAGTGATTTGTGGATAGCTTTTATTTGTAAAGGATGATTTCCCAGCTCCCACCCTGCTCCCGAGGGATCTTGAAGAGCAATCCCTTTATCCCTAAGTATTATTCTTGAAGAATGAGCAAGGCCTATATAAATTGCTGTCTGACTGAAAGATTAAGCTTGAGAAAGGAGGGAAATAATTTAAGGGCTGAAAGAAGGCAAAGGAATAGAACAGAAGTACAAAAAAATATAAAGAATTACTGATGTGCAGAGGGAAGAAAGGTAATAGAATAAACATGGAAGAGTTGGAATACCAAATGAAAAAGGTGTTGGAGATTTTTGTCTCAATTACTTCAAACATTGTCCCATCGCTGTGCCATACTCAGCGTTCTTCTATCACTCTCTGTAAGTACTTAGTACTGATCTTCATTTTCCTTTACCATTTTTCTCATCCCAATTCCGCCCTCATCTCTCTTTGTATTTGACACTACTTCATACAAAACACAGATGCTTCTTAAGACCTTGTTTTGTCATTTGTTTCCAAAAGCCGCTCCTTGGATTCATCAACATGTTAAAGGTCAGGTGCTGAGACTGGTATGTGGGTATTTCTTGTGGCAGTTTTGATCATTGTTGAAAAACACGAACATTGGGGCACCTGGGTGGCTCAGTCAGTTGAGCCACTGACTCTTGCTTTTGGCTCAGGTCATGATCTCACATTTTGTTGGATCAGAGCCCTGCATCTTACTCTGTGCTGACAGCATGGAGCCTGCTTCAGATCCTCTCTCTCCCTCTCTCTCTCCCTCCCCCTGCTTGCATGTGTGTGCATGCTCTCTCTCTTTCTCTCTCTCAAAATAAATAAATAAACTTAAAAACAAAAGAAATACATGAACATTATCCTTCCAGCATACTTTCCTAGTAGTGTAACTTTGCAGCAATAATTATATAACACTGCTATGGTACATCTTATCGTGGAGAACAGAGTTGGGTAAGATGTACAGTGATTATACTTATGCATTTTGCAAATACAAGACAAAAATTAGTATATGATAGATATGTAGTCGAATTAGTATTCAGAAAGACTACAGATACTCATTAGTTTTAATTATTTGGGAAATTCCTTATTATCATTTAGAAATGAAAAAATTATGAGAATCAATTTAGGGTATGTTTCCCCAAATCTAGAAATTAGATTCTTATACATTTTCAAGACTATACTTAATATGTGCCTAAAATGTGTTTGAAAGTCAAATATCTATGTTTTACATGGAATGGAATGGATGGAATGTATGGATTGATGGCCAAAGTCGTATAAAATCTTACATAATCTCAGTTTTGGTTGTTTAGGTGCTGTCTCCCTACAAACTTCATAAATGGCCAGGATCTTCAAGGCAGGAAACAAGTCAAGGCATCACGTTATTGCGTTGAGATATTAAGATCTTGAGATATTGAGTAGACATTTCCTTACACTGTTCTACTGTCCCATTCTTGTCCTTTTCTTTGGAGAGGGTTTAAGGTAGAAAGTACCATTGCCTCCATCTTTAAATTTAGGTGCCTAAAACATTTAGTACCTACACCACAACATCAGTAAGTAGGGCCTGAAGGATCCTTACCTCATATGAATGCTCTTGTCATCTTGCTTTCATTATAAGATGCTGATCCTTAGATTGTTTTCTCTAGCTACACAGAGAAGCAAAGCTCCAGGTTGGAAGATTACAGTTCAGTTCCTTCTCAGGTGCTTCAAGCTTCTAGTTCTCTAGGTCTTATGCCATCAAAAATAGAATGTTTTCTTCATCACTTGTCAAGTGTCAATGTTATTAGAAGTGAATAAAATTGACTATAGGCCATGTCCAGCAGTACCTTCCTTCTCTAAGGTAGTAGAAACTGACCAGTTCATCCTAGTGATTAGCACATAAGGAAAGGTTTCATTACCAGTAAGCAAAATGGTACAGGAGAGAATCAGTCATCAAGTATACTGGGATCAGGATCTCTGTTTTTCATGTGGACGATCCAGATTTGTATCACTAGACAAACAACTTTAGAATTCATAACCTCACGTATTACATGAAGTTGCAGTATTTTACCAGCATTTTTCAATAGAGATTAAGAAAGAGAAACCATTTAGCTGAGTAACTATTTAGAAAACGTCTGTTTTAACTACCGTATGTAATCCATTTATCCATCAAGTGTGAGATATTTATATATAATTTATGAACCCACTTTTATGAACCAAACTTTTAGAGAAGTTCTGGAAATCTTTAAGAATATTACTTGAATCAATATTGAAGACTTTTTCCTCCCTCAAAAAAAAAAAAAAACACAGTTTTTAAAGGACCCAGGCATTCCATAAAAAGAAATATCGATCTATAATATTTTTAGTCTGTGAGTGTGTGTTAAGGAGGAGTCAGTCATAATCACAAATATTTACTTAATTATCCTCTGAGAATTATGATAAAAATTATACTCAGAGACAGAGAGAGAGAGAGAGAGAGAGAGAGAGAGAAGATCAAATCCCAAGGATATGGAAACACTATTCTTTCACATCAGTAGAGAGTTCAGAAGAAACCTTTAGTTTTTAAATGATAATTGTTCTAAGAAGTTTCCAAAGGAACTGTAATGAATAGAACTGTTGGTAATAAAGCTTAAACGTTTTAATAATAATCCAGGCATATGCCTATAAAGAAAAACATTGGTTTAACTTTTATTACTCTCACAACTTGAATTTCCTACATTGCATTTTACTGGAAAATAGTTTGTATGTATTGTATTTTTACATAAATATGAAAATTACATAACAGTGTACATTGTGAACCAACAGTGAAAAATAATATTCTATCAAAACTGCAGTGTAGACATGTACTATATGCCTATGAAAGGTGCATCAGGAGCACAGGGCATTTATTTTAAGAATGGCACTGTACACCTTTACTAAAATGGAGTGCCATGTTTTGAAATATAGCCTTTTTATTTCGTTGTGGTAGACATGCCCTACACACATTTTATACAGTGCGTTTGCACCCTTATTGTGAAGTTGCTATTGCTTTGCAGATGGAATCAGTGGTGCAGATGGGGACAGACTTCAAATTTTCAGCCTCTGAGTCTGAACTATATTTTGAAATAGGTTTCTTCCTAAATATTGTATGCATGCTGAAAGCTCATAGCATTGAAAATGAGACAGTCTTAAAAACATCACACACACTCACATACATAATGGAAGGAGTGGATATTTGCTTCCTCAAGAAAGAAAGAAAAGTACGTTTATTTCAGCTTTTTAGTTTCTAAAAATATGTGTTTCTCTCCCCTCTCCTGTGTCTTCTGGGTTCACTCAGTTGGAAAGCATGATTTCTATACTGTTAATGGTGAAATACAGTTTGCTAGATTTTCCTATAACAAAGCTTTTTTTTTTTTGAAAATGCTTACTTACCACACATTTTATAGAAAATTTTAGCATCATATCTACTTCAAATATTTATGTATTATAGTAACATACTATGGCTCATGGGTGCCACAAGCATACTGTGTGTTAGAGACCTCTGTTTTGGGGAATTGGATTGTTTGGTGGTTAGTGTTTCAAAGTCATGTGTAAATGTAGCCCTTTTCATCTGTGACCCAAACAGTGGAAAGAGAATGGCCTACCTTGACTCACTCGTGCTCTCTCCATCCACTCACCTCCAATGACACCAACTTGAGAGAGAGGGAGTCCCTCAATAAAGAGAGGGAGTCATTTTACCTTCCCAGCTGAATGAACTGTGTCAGATTCGCCATTTTGGAAAATGTAAAGTGTATCTGAATCACCCGGGGATCCTGTTAAATGGCAGATTCTAATTCAGTAGGTATGAATGGGATACAGCATGCATTTCTAACAAGGTCTCAAGGAGCAAGGAACTGAACGACAAAGATGTTTTACTCTAACTGCCGCTGTGACCCTCAACCCACCCACAAGGTTGTGAGCCTGTGGTAGACGCTGCCTGTTGAGTGAAAAGGGCAAAAGGTATTTTTGAATAGTGGAATACATAAAGATATAGAAAATTCAGAAGTGAAGGAGGAGCCAGGAAACGCGAGGTGAGAAGTGACAGGGCAGAAATTGGAACTATAGAACAACTTGGAAAAAAATTGGTGTCCATGCTCATGTAAAAAACCTACAGCTCACCTACTGAAGCCGCAGCCAGTTGTATGGTCTAGAGGAGAAGACTGGATGGCCAAAGGAGAGAAGCAAGAAAATCTCAGCAAACTGTAAAGCACAGTGTTGGCAAAGAGCATCCTTTTGAATTACCTCAACTGCCTAGCAGCAGTTGGCTCTGATAGTCTGAACACGCATGCTTGAGAGCCAGAATTCCAAATTTAATATAACTTTAATTGTCACGTAGGTGTGGTTTAATACCCAAGCGGGTTCTTTGTCAGCGCATACACTTTTCAGTCAGTGAGTTTCCCAAGGCTCAGAATAACATTTCCCCAAAACTATATGAAAAATATTCCCTGTGTCTGAAGTCAACTAAATCTGCAGTGATTGAATATAAACTAAAGAGGCCTAGGAAGACTTATAAATGATTCAACTATCAATAAAGGACTTTTTTGTAATTATGAGAATATCATAAAGTTGCAAGTATTCAATTTTCCAGACAAGAGAACTATGCTTTTTTAATTAGTAAAGCACCTATTTTTTTTCTTCTTTTTAAATGCTCAACTTTCCTCTTGACATTTTAAAAGTGAGTTTGGTGCTTATGATTGATAATAATAACTTTACATTTAGCCATCTTTCATCAGTTTATCGATTTGTCTATTTTCTTATGGCTTTTTTCTTTGATCTCATTTAGCATTTGGGTGCACTTTATTGATTTCACCCTGTGGTCAATTTGCATTCAAAGTTTGCATTCAGTTCAGTAGAAGCACCTATAATACGGAGTATTAACGAGGAGTTTCAGAGACCAATGTCTGAGCTATCTGCTAAGGCTACCTAAAGTAAATCATAGTGGATGAAGAGGAAATAATTCATGTGTGCTAATTAAAGGTTATTTAAATAATGATTTTGAAGACAATACCGCTAAAATGAAATTATTTTAGAATACATTTCTATCCCCAGCTCTGGAAGGAGACCTTTGTGCTTTTATGTATGGGGTGGGGAGAGGATGTGAAGGAGGAAGGGGCTTAGGCCTCGGCCCCTGTGTCGTCCATGCTTTCATTTCCACTACACATAACAAAACAGAAGAGACTCATAAATATGAAGAACAAACTGAGGGTTACGGGAGGGGGTGTGGGAGAGGGAACGAGCTAAATGGGGAAGGGGCACTAAGGAATGTACTCCTGAAATCATTGCTGCACTATATGCTAATTTGGATGTAAATTTAAAAAATAATAAAAAATAAAACAAATTAAAAAATTCAACTGCAAGTTGTAGAATTTTGCTATTCCTTCAATTTTTCACCTTTCAAATTAATTGCATCAAATACATTTTATTTTTAAGATGTTCATTCAATTCAACTACTAATATGTATAATCAAAATGTACATCATGGCAATAAAGTAGAATTTAATTTTACTAAGACATCATTTGCATTATGGAGCTTTTCTGCAAAAAAAAAAAAAAAAAAAAAAAGAAAAAAAAAAAACCATTGGCCTAAATGTATTTTAATATGGGGTTTTACCTTATACTTTGGTATTATTGTGTTAAAAGATGAGATGGTGTCCTGGGGGGAAATGCATCTGGAATTGATCTGATCTCTCTCTCTCTCCCTCTGTCTCTCTCCCTTTCAGAGGTAATTCAGTGACAAGCCCTTTAGAGAGATGAATGTAAGGTAATGTTTCTGAACATGAAGATTGTGTGTTGGGGGAGGGGGAACCTAATTAACCAACTTTAACTACTTCTATTCAAACACCTCAGGAAGATAACACCAGTCACAAATGTTAAATATCTGTTTTGCTTTACTTTGCTTACTCATGCATTTATTCAACACTTGCTATGGCAGTTTATCTAAAATTAGGTCCAAAGTAATTTAGGCAGCCATACCCTATGTGAAAGACTCTGTAGAAAGCTTTAAATCATAGTGACAGCCATTAGAACTTGCTTAAAGGTAATGCATTTCTGAATAACTCCAGAGGAAACAATAGGGGAAAAAAGCAATAAGTATATCCATAAGGTCTCATAAGAAATTACTCAGCATTTAGCTATGCGCGCCTTTGAAACAAATGGAATTAGGTATTGTTTTCTGTATTTGTATGTATCTATGTTAAATAAAATAATAGCATATATTTGGTGGGCAATTATTCTGTGTCAGGTATGTGTCTTGATGCTTAGATAGCATCATAATATTGAATTCTCAAAATTTCTAAATTAAACAAAGTATTTATATTGCTACCTTCATTTTACTGATGAGGAAAATAGTAGCACAGAGAGTTCAAATAATTTGCCTAAAGTCACATAAGTGGCAGACGTGGGCTTTAAATGTCATCAGTGTGATTCCAACAGCCAGGTTCCTGACTTCTTGCTGTTTTCATTTCAGTCCTATCACTGATTTCTGTGTCAGTATCATAAAGTCCTTCACATCGGTTTTTCCAGCTGTCACGGGTGAACCAGAGTCATTCTAAAGTGTTTATGGAAACTTCTAGAGTTAGCTCTTCTGTAAGTTTCTAAATCTAGAAAATACAGTAGACAAAGGACTTAATTATCTGGCTATTATGTGAATATCATAAATATGTCCAAAACTATGAAATAATGCACATCTACAATATATCAATTTAACAGTCGAGTACTGCTATTTTAAGTCCAAGGATGTCGATAAAGTGGTCTAACTTAGAAATACGGGGACTAAATTTATAGTACCATAAAAACAGTCTCAATGTCTTATTCTGAAAAAAAAAAAAAAAACTCAGAAACTCATTTGATTTTGGAAGATATTTCCTTTGAAGTTGTGTCAAATTGTAGGGCTAGAACATTTTAGAATATGAATATTGCAATTATTAAAAATGTTTATTACAAATCTTTCCCCCATATTAGATGCTCTGACACAGAATTTAAAAGAAGGAAAGCTGCTTATAATCTCATGGGGAAAAAAGAGACATTTTAAAAGACTTTCTTACAGAGTTAAGTGTATATGAAACTTTGAGGAGTCTCATGGGTAATAGTCCAGACTGACATCTGTCAAAGAGAGCACCTGAGAGATATAAAAAAAAAAAAAAAAAAAAAAAATTGTTGGACTCCAGAGAAAAGGTTGTAAAGTGTTTTCAGCCTTAGAGTTTTCCAAAGGCAAAATAAAATTAATCTAGAGAAATCTTTGCAATTTGCACATTTATTTACTTTTATTTATAATCATAGAGCATGACTTCCCTTTCTTGGGGGAGAAAATGGGATAATGACTCATTTAATCACTGAATGAAGAGTTAACTTGATAAGCTTAAGGAGAACGGGCTTATTTTGCTACCAGGTCATGGGACATAGTCTCTGCTTTTATTTATTTATTTTATATTACAGGACAGTTAAGGATTCCTATTACCTGCTAAAAAAATTCCAGATTCCTTAAAATGGCTTCCTTTATGCAGGCTCTGCTTTGGCCTTGCAAAAATAACTATTATCTTTACCCCAAAATACACATATTGATGTCTTGTTGCTTTTGACTATGGTGAGCCTCAGTCCTATTTTTTAAGGTTCAATTAAAAGTTCACAAAGCCTTTGTTGATGAATTATTTTAGTGGAAATAATTGTTCCATCTCGGAATCTCTAAACTCTGCTCCATCTTTTACTATAACACTAATTTCATTTATCTTTCAGAGTCCTTACATTTTATATGTATATTCCACATAGTTCTTAAATGCTTATAAACGGGCCGTATTTACTGTTAAATTTCCTTGTTGTAAAGGTAATAGTATGTTTTCTAAATTTTACTGTGTAAAGTTTGAAAAGTTATGCATATTTACGCCCTCCAGAATTATCCTCATTCATTTTTCTGCTTTTGTTGTATTTATTTATCCATACACATTTGTGTATCCATATTCATAAATATCTACACAATAAAATGGAGATCATAGGGATACACAATTTTTTGTGTTTTTTATCACTCAAGATAATTAAATGACTATATTCCTTTATATGTACATGGCATGTATTCTTTAACAGCTGTATGAATGTCCATCGTTAGTGTGTATTTTGTTTAATCAGTCTCTAAAGATTGTTTGACAATTTTTTTAGTTTTTTTTTAAGTTTATTTGAGAGAGAAGGGAGGGGAGAAGGGCAGAGAGAGAGGGAGAGAGAGAATCCCAAGCAGGCTCTGCACTATCAATGCTGAGCCCAGTGCAAGGCTCAATCTCACAAACCGTGAGATCATGACCTGAGCCAAAATCAAGAGTTGGACACTTAGCCCACTGAGCCACCCAGGGACCCCTGTTTTATAATTTTAAATAAAATAAATGTAATATAACTGTACATAAATATTTTCACAGATTCTGAAATTTTGTAAAGATTACTTCTGTGTACAGAAGTTTGAGTTTTGAAATGTCTTGCAACTTTGCTGTCTAAAACTTTGATTCTACTCTGGATTCAAACCATCAAAGACTTTCAAACCCTCATCAGTAGTAACAAGCATAATGTTATTTTAAACAATGTACATTTATTGTTTTGTGGATTCCCTGTTTGTATAATTTAGTCATTTTTTAATTGCTGAGGCTTTAAAAATTGCTTTGACTATTATTTATAAATTAATGCTAAATATTTTACTTCTCAGAAATGATAAATATTTTTACTTCTTTTAATTAAAGAATCCTTTATTTAATTCCTATGATGAACAAACTTTTTCAAAGTCATAACAAAGCAAACAAAAATCTCCTAAGTTTGGTTGTCTAATATCTTTTATGGGAAACAAAGAATGCTAGCTCTTGAAAGACTAAGTTCTAATACGGGTCAGTGTTTTATTCACTGTAACAGTAACATAATAGGCAACTAAAATAGTTGCTAAATGAATAAACAGAAGAATGAATTACTGAGTGACACTTTTTCTTTATCTGATGCTTGTCTTAAATACACCTCTATATATAGAAAAATTAAGCTGGAAATTCTTAATGACCAAGATCTTGAGGGAAAAAGAGTATCTTTGTTTATTGTATCATCCTCTAAATAAATTGTAAAAATAAAAGACAACATTTCTTCATCTCACATTTCAAATAAACAAGGTAATATTTTAAAATTCGTTGAAACCATTACCCTACAAAGAAATATTAATCACACATGAAGTACTTTAGATATTATGTAAAAATACCATGATACATATCTAAGAAAAATTTACTGAAGTATTTCTATATATCTTATAAACTGCGTTGACAAGTATGATATTCTGTGAATCTAATGTTTTAAAAAGCTTGCTTAAAAATAGTAAGCATATATACAATAGTATATACAATAATAAGATAGTATGCCCTGTGCCACTTAATTTTAAAACTAGAACATACAGGGGCGCCTGGGTGGCTCAGTCGGTTGAGCGTCCGACTTCGGCTCAGGTCACGATCTCACGGTTGGTGAGTTTGAGCCCCGCGTCGGGCTCTGGGCTGATGGCTCAGAGCCTGGAGCCTGTTTCAGATTCTGTGTCTCCCTCTCTCTCTGCCCCTCCCCCGTTTATGCTGTGTCTCTCTCTGTCTCAAAAATAAATAAACGTTAAAAAATTAAAAAAAAAAAACTAGAACATACAGATGAAGAGGTCATAAAATTTTTAGTCATTGCTAAAGTCATTGCTTTGAATGTATTTCAAAGTCCATGGAGATCATATAATCAAATAATACATAAAGAAATTAGATATATGTACAAACTAGGATGGAATGGGATTCATTTAACAATGCAAATTATCATATCTAGAGAAAAAAACGGTTTGAAAATAAACTGTCTGGACACTGAAGAAACTTAGCAACCAGCAACACTGAGTAATATTGAAAAAATTCAGAGTGTAAAACTAGATCTTAGTATATCTCAGAGTGTAGTATTAACACCACAGAGCTATTCATCATGTTGAGAATATGATTCAAAACCTTTAATGTGGCTTACTAAGCCTAAGCAAACTGCCTCTTGAGAACATCTACAGCTCCTCCTCTCTACTTGTCCCACTTGGAATATCAAGAATGATTCTTTGAAACACAGACTCTTAATTTTAGAGAACAAACTGATGGTTGGTTACCATAAGGGAGGTGGGTGGGGTATAAGTTAATAGGTGACAGGGACTAAGGATGGCACTTGCTGTGATGAGCACTGGATGATGTGTGAAGTGTTGAATCACTGTATTGTACATCTGAAACTAATATTACACTGTATGTTAACTGCAATTTCAATAAAAACTTTAAATAGAAAGAATACACACACTAAATTTTTTTAAATTCAGTGTCTGTGACTGTAAGGAAGATCAAGCTCTACCTTGGAAGCACTAAGGTTTTCGTTTTTAGTAATAAACATGCTGATTAGAAATCTATACTTTTGTTGTATAGACATATATACAGAAATATCTTCCCAATAGTCCATTGACTGTAATGGCAAGGCAAGCAGAGTGTTCTGTGCAAGGTGCAAGGCTCTAGGCTGGTCCTCAATTCAGGTCAGGTACGCAAGGAGACTCATGCATCTCCATTCACCCTTTCTCTTGAAATGTCCATAATGTTCCCATTTTGTAATGTAACTTTAATAGAATTAAAATTTTAAATGACCAAGGTCAAAAAAAAGAATGATTCTGTGGCTTTTGGCCTGTGCAATAGGTTAATTTTTTAATCAGCTCACATGGTAGTGTTATTCTCTAAATAGGGACCACAGGGATAAGACTATAAGGTTTTGTGGATCAGACATGTGTTAGGTTTTGTGCTTGGTATGAGTTGGCATCTTGTAAAATCAAATTGTGATACCCAGGAGAAAGTTAAATAGATGAGCCTGGAACCTTTCTGGAAGTGACATAAGCTTTGGTAATGATTTATTTCTATATTTTAGTAGAAGACAAGCTGATATTCAGCCAGTATCTATTTGGCCATATTGGATAACTACAGATGGCCTTTTTTTTCAGAACATATGGGATTGTGTCATACCTGTTGTTAATTATTTTGAATATGTTCTTCAAATAGAAGATTGAGACTGGATTTTCACAGAAAGAAATTAAGATGCAGATGGCGGTGGTCTGGGTCCAAAACCAATCCCAGTCCATATCTTACTTTGCCTTAATGCACAGGAGTAAATGCACGAACTTATATAGAAATGGAAGTCTGCCATCCATATTACCTGCAGCTTATCTCCATCTGAAAGGTAAAATCTACTAGCCCTTATAGTTAATGTACCTAATATTTTAACTGTAATTTTCCCAAGGTGGAAGTTAGAGTTATGTAACTTTTCAAACGAATTTTTTTCTAAGAAAGTTGTTAAAAATTGTTAATAATTCCTTATCCATTTGATTATTGGCTGTCAAAATATTTTCCCATTTCTGAACTTGGGGAAAACATTGATCAAGGTACCCCTCTTTTTTTAATTTATTCAGTTTGGATTTTATATAACTTTAGTAATTTGTGACAAAGCGTTTAGTTTTATATGCTCTGGTAGGAGGTTCATTTTACTTCTTTATTTTTTAGATAGTACCATGTTGCAATAGGTTTCCTAAAGTGATTTTCTTCCTTCTATTTTCTACTGTGTTTAAAAAGGTTGCATAATTTCTAAATGCACTTACTGGGCGCTCTTGCATCTGATATACTCATCTTTTACTAGAAATCGACCTTCTCAAAAGAAATCATATTCAGTATATGAGGTCATTATTATTCCATATTTTAAAGCCCAGTATATGTTTTACTTCAGAACCTGATTTGCTCGCCATGTGGTTTCATTCAGTTTATTCATAATGTTTATTTTATTCAGAATGAGTTCTAAAGATGGAATGATTGCAGTTGGAAGAAAACACACAGCACTGTCTTGTCTTTCCCTCTATCACCAAGTACTTAAACTCTAAGTTCCTAAAGGAATATTTCATTTTAAAAAATAAAAGCTTTCACCCACTCACTCTCAAATTTTACTTCTCCCCAATTGCATTCATTATAATGTGTTTATTTGTTAAAACAGACAAGTAGATTTTAAATTTCTAATTTTTAACACAGAGTAAATATATTTCATCATTTTTACCAGTTACTATTTTTAGTATATATATAGTGTTTGTATATGTATGTATGCATTCATGAAGAGTAAATGCTATCTGCTGCAGAGTAGGTACCAACGACTTCATAAGAATTTCACTCTTCTCACTGTTAAAAACTGAGAACAAACTGAGGGTTGATGGGGGGTGGGAGGGAGGGTAGGGTGGGTGATGCGTATTGAGGAGGGCACCTTTTGGGATGAGCACTGGGTGTTGTATGGAAACCAATTTGACAGTAAATTTCATATATTAAAAAATAAATAAATAAATAAATAAAATAAAAATAAAAAAAAAAAAAAAAGAATTTCACTCTTCTCCGGAATGATCCATAGGAAGTATCATGGGAGGATTCTAAAGGAGGCATATTTCTAATAGCCAAGCTACTATTTGAAGAGCAGAAGAACCTAGGTCCTAATAGCCAGGTGTATCATTTAATTATAATAAAATTAATTGAATATTTAAAATATACAAAGCACATTAATACATATAATACATTCTATTTTGATTTATTCTTCACACCAACCTTTAGAATAGGGATTGTTATTCCCATTTCCAAGACATCACATCATCCATGGTTGGGGTCAATGTTAAGAATCTGCTGCATTCAAATGACATGAATAACTACAAAAAATATTAAACCGTATTGGTAGATAAAAGACCTACCTATTGTTTCCTACTAAGTGAAATTCTAAATATCTACATAGAGTATCTAAATGGAACTTAGATATTTTAGGATTAAAATTGCATGTCATTTATCTCATGCTTATTTCAATAACAATCTAAGATCTTGACTCTCTAACTGTTCTTATGAATCTAGTGAATATAATAACCCTCAGTTATCTCAGTTCTTCAAAAGGAACATTCAGGGAAATAAAAGTGATAATCATAGTTTATATTTCTAACTTCATTTTGGACCAATTAGTTAGCACTAATCCTAACATTAAACTATTTAAGTCTAATATTGTCAAAAATATATCAAACAAATTTTAATCTAAAAATTAAAGGCAGATGGTGGTGGTTAGACATTAGCAAAATTGAGATGATCTTTATCTACTCAGATTATTTTTAATTCAACTATATAGTATGCATAGGAAATAAATATTAATTTTCCCTCTCCAAACTTTTAAGTTTTTCTCTTAAGTCTATATTTCTTATCATTTGAAAAAAAAGTGCATTTTGAATAAACATTAAGTATATGAAGTTAAGATTTAAAATCATATATGTAACCAACTTTTGGAATTAGTGTGATTAATAAGAAAAGCACATTCATGATTCTGAACCTATTGAAAATATCTTTTTACATATCACTTTTATCATGAACATGATAACACTTATGCTATAATTGCTAGTTAACTTAACATTTATGTACTTGTGATTATATTGTAATTTTAACTAAAGATGTTTACACCATATATGGAAAGGTATTACTGAGCAATTAGATAATTTCTTTACCTCTGTATTACATATTTACATAGTTAGTAAATTGTTTGCATGGAAATTACCATACAAAATGTACACTTATAAAATATTTTATAGTAAATTATGTAGTTGAAATAAAGGATGTTATTAGAACTTAGGGTAACTTAGAAAAGTTTCACGTAAAACATACATTTTCTAAGAAATTCTGCTTTAGGAACAGCTTGTGTTCTTGAGAATCTCTCATTTGCTTACAAAGTACCCATCTGCAAATGGAATAGACTCTTGTCATCTATAAGGTAAATATCCTATGAATTTTGAGACTCTCCAAGTATATAAAAATGCTTCATAACTTTTAATTCACCAATTAAATGCAGTGAAATCAATCTGAAAAACGAAAGCAACCTCTGTAGACCCTTAATAATTTTATAAACAGGACTAAAGTCATTTATAAACTATACAAATATATTCGGAATGAGCTCTCACCAAAACCAGTTCCTATATCTTTTTAAATTTTAATAGTTCATATGAATTATTCATGTCTAGATGAACCATTGCCAAATTAGAGATTCCTTTTTTGCTTTACATATTTTATCTATATTTGCTAGCTAAGAACTATCACTTTATGGGTCTTAATTCAACAAAAATTACAGGGTGCTTACATGGGCCAGACACTGTACTAGGCTCTGTGGCTAGCTGTGCTTATTTGCCCTCATAGAATTTCCATTCATTCGTTCTTCCCTTCCACTACCATCACTAGCAGTTTGCTTTATGTTGTGTTTACAATAAAATTCAAACATCTTACGTGGTCCTATAATGTCTTAATCCATCTGCCTCCTCCAACCTCCTCCTTCTTCTTCCCTCTGTGCTTCTGCTATAGCATAGCAGTCTCCTTTTCTATTCCCACAACACAGACATGCTTAACTCTTTCTCACCTCTGTTTCCTCTGGCTAGGGTTTTCTTTCTCAACTTTTTCATGGCTAAGTTCATAATGTCGTTCAAGTCTCAACTCAAATGTCACATCTCCATAGAGATCCTATTGACTATAAAGTTCCCTTCTCCCTTCCCCCATTAAATTATCTGCCCTTTACTCAGCATTTAACACAATTTATGCACCTGTTTCTGTCTCTCTGCCATACAAGAATATAAGATGGAGAAAACAGGAAGTATAGTAAATATTCAATAAGTGATTATTTGATTAACAAATAAATGGAAATTGGGTAGAAATAAATTTTTTCAATGTTCCATAATCTTTTTTGAGAAATACTGCTTTTTATACCTTGGAGATTCATAATACAGATTAGCATATTAAAGGTTCTGCACAATTTGTAGTAAAGAAACCCATTTTATTTGTTTAATTCAGAGTTTCTGAGTCTTTTTGAACATGAAAGCTTTATTTTGTTTGTTTTTTAAATAGTATCTATTAACATGTCTCTTAACTATCGTTCTTTAGAACACTTGATGGCAAACATTAGTCTTTTCTCATCCTATTGAGATTTTCATAATTCAAAATACAATTTAAACATGCATTCTAACAAATATTTGAAAAGAAAAGTTTAAAGTATTGAGAGGGTCAGAATTTGTTTTCTGAGTGACCCAAGTTTAGTTCAAAAAGAAAAAGGCATTTGCCGTTAGCTTTCTTGCCCATGGTTGACAGCTGATGGAACGGTGCATGGAGTAATATGTTTTCCTTTTGCTTTCTAAATTTATATTAAGCCCATAGCAAATCTGCAGCAAATTTAATGATGTTGTGGGGAAAATGTCTAATATAAAATATTTTATTATAAAAATACCAAACATTAAGGTTACACTATATCTGCTTCCATGTTTGACAGCATGGAAAAAAAGTACTATACTTACAGGGAGGGATGCAGAATGTTTTTAGAAATGAAAGTGAAAACCTGAACTGAATCGACATTTTCCCCAGTGCTCAACTCTGAGATGTTTGTACTGTATTTTGTGTTTGACAAAACAGTTTCTTATGTTCAAATTTGGGGGAAGTTTAGCCTGTTCTGGTATAATGGATTAAGTTATAAGATCTCTTGCCATTTCTGAAATGGTACATTGAAAGATATTTCTGAAATGGGATGTTAAAATATATTTACTATAATTCCCTCATGAAAGAGTTTCAAATTTTTAATAAAAAAAGATTCAGCTTTAAGAGATTTGAAAGTCTTTTTCAGGGTCATATTTTTATCTACTTTTCTTTTTCGCAAGGATGATGTGTCAACAAACTTCCATTAAAAGTATTAATTACTCAAAAACTGAATCTTAAGGGGTGCCTGGATGGCTCAGTCTGTTAAGCATCCAACTCTTGATTTCGGCTCAGGTCATAATCTCATGGTTGTAAGATTGAGCCCCGCATCAAACTCCACACTGAGTATGGAGCCTGCTTGGGATTCTCTCTCTCTTTCTCTCTGTCTCTGTCTCTGTCTCTCTCTCTCTCTCTCTCTTTCCCCCTCTCCCTCTTCCCCTCTTCCTGGCTCACTCATGCACACACACAGTCTCTCTCTCTCTCTCAAAACAAACAAAAAAAGAATCAAGTGAAATAAAGAAATTCTGCCCTAGATTTTAGATTTTATAGAATTTCTATCAACTACTAATTTTCAAGACTTTAAAAGAAAAATAATGTCTATCTCCACTAAATCCAGAATATTAGGCTGAAATTCAAGCTACCTGAATTGTTATCTGTTTAAAAAAAAAAAGCATGCTTACAAATGGTTGTGTTCCTTGAGAACATGTAGCACAAATACTGCTTCCTTTCTAAAATGAGCTTTAGGTAAGCCTAAAATAAACTAAACCATGTCAGCTGATACTTTTTTCTTTAACCAGATTATTTGGATGATTTAATTAAGCTGGTGGCCCTTTTAAAAAACATTAAGAAAGGCTGTCTAAGGATTGTCTAAGATTCTTTCCAATCTCAATTTCCACAGCTACAAATAACACTAAAGTTCATTCACAACTCTGGGTTCTACCTAAAACCGCTAAGGCTTCCAAGGTGCATGTAAGATAGAAGCATTTATCATTCTTATTCTTTTCTTGCACTCTCATTTTGCACCAGGCCCCACCTTAACCACTTTGTATATGTTCTGTTTTGATTCTCACAACTCCAATGTGGACATGAAATATTGTTCCCATTTACGGAGTCAGAACTCAAAAGCGGGCCAGAATTCAAAAACTGCTCTACAGAAACGTAATTGCTTACTCATAACGCATATTGAGGACTAGAGATGTAAGCGTTGAAATAATGTAGAAAGAATTAGTACTTGTAATCAGATAAACGTGCAAATGTCAAGGAGGGAATTATAGATGGGAAAGATCAAGAAGCAAATGCACACTAAGCTTTTTATTTTGGAATACTGGAATTCAGTATGAAAGGGCGAGAGAAGGATCTCTTTTTAAAGACAGAAAAAGAAGAGCGCTTTCAGAAAAAAAGATAATAAAATTTTAACAGTGTTAAAGGAGGTATTAAGGTCAGAGTTTTGTACAATTGGACTATATTTTTGAGTTAAGAAGCACTGAGATATCACTAGCACTGCCACGTCATATTCAAATGAGAAACTGAGACCTAGTGAATAATTGGTGATAATCATTTACTGAGCATTTGTTGAGCCCCTACTGTATTCCATGAAGTCGGCTGGCTGTGTCACATAAAGACGCCTGCCCTACTCTTAGGGAACTCGGTGCTTAGAATGTAAGAAAATGGGTGATTATGTTCAACATGATAGATGTGGTAAGAAGTTATGTTCAAGAAGCAGAACTAGGTTATAGGTCAATTCTATTTCAGTAGAAGTTAGTAGGCAAGATCCAGATTTCTTTTTCAGAGAATGTGATCATTGAACTGTGCTTTGAAGACTGAGTAGGGTACGCAGGTCACATAATGAAGGAAGAACATTACAGGTTGAGGGAGGAAGTACGTGCAGAAGCATGGGACATGAAATACATCAGTGTCTGTGGAAGGCCATATAACATTGGTATGGGCTAACATCAAAAATAACTATTTCCCATCATTTCCTGGTTATCTTTTTGTTTCACCTCCTTGGTGTCATGTAGGAATATAAAAATAGTGTAGCTTTTAATGTAGTATTATATATGACATCTTTAATTTTCTAGCCTATAACTAGAGGAGTTCATTAGAACTTAATACATTTTTATTTCTAATGGTACACACCTTGTTTTACATCGCTACTTGCAGGTGTAGTGGATATGTTTTTATCATACAATATATAGTAAATCATATTTATTCTTCGCTTGTATTTGCTCTTATTTTGACAATTAACTAGAATCCCAAGTGGGTTCTCAATGTATTAAGTTCAAGGTCACAAATGCAACCATCTATTGTAGCCAAAGGAGTGAACTCCCTAGGTGAAATGGCAGGATGCCAAGTGCATGTGCATACTTTGTGTGGTTGGTGAAGGTGAGGCAGCCTGAGGAGACCGTGTACCTCAAGGAGAGTTTATTGTTACCATGGAGGAAAGTGAAATTGGTTCCAATTAAAAGCACTTTTATAAAAGCACTGAAATATCTTTTTTTGTTTTTGAGAGAGAGAGAGAGTGTGTGTGTGTGTGTGTGTGTGTGTGTGTGTGTGTGTGTGTGAGTGAGCCAGGGAGAGTGGCAGAGGGAGAGAGAGAGAGAGAGAGAGAGAGAGAGAGAGAGACAGAGAATCTTAAGGAGGATCCATGCTCAGCACCGAGCCCAATGTGGGGCTGCATCTTACAAACTGTGAGGTCATAACCTGAGCCCAACTCAAGAGTCGGACTCTTAACCTACTGTGCCAACCAGACACCCCTGAAATACCTTTCAAATATTCTAACTGATCAGTATAACAGGACTAGTTTAGGTCAATAACATTAAGATGTCCTTCATTCTTATATTTTTACATTTGAGTAAGTTATTTACAGAACTTTTATGATATGGAATATTTACCTTTATTTTCTATATTTCTATAGAAATTTTCTATTCCTAGGTTTCTTTTGATATGCTATTTGTTTTGATAACTTTATTCTCTTTTCTTTTCTAAAGGTGCTCTACAATCCCTTCTATGTATCAGTTTGAAAAGAGAATTAAATGCATAAAACATTAAGTTCTAATAGTTTTAACTTAAGTAGATTGTGGTAAGAAAAAGCCATTTAAGTATTCACTGAGGACATCATGAAACAATACAGAACACTGGATGATACTTAATCTACAACACAACATCTATTAGGGGAGACACAAACACTACAGCTTGTGAAAAAGCCATACAAAAACCTAACCAAGTGACTGATGTGCAGTGAAATGTTTCCACCACTGGCATTAGAAATAATTAGGTGTATCTGCAAGCTTACCAACTTAAATTTTAGGAAGGCCATATGAGACATGCATCTCATCCCTACTCCCATAAATCTGGTGATATAGTGATTTATTATCAGGTTGACAAAGAGTTAATAGCAACACAGCTATACAACCCTTAATTAATGCATACAAATTATCCTGTACTCACCACAGTCTATAGTGCTGGATCTATTCTAGTTCAATATGTCACTTAACAAAAGTACTTAAAATACCTAAAACTTTACCAGAAAATATTATAATGAATAATCACCAATGTACATGGCATTTAGAGTAGAGATAAAGCATTTGTCTCTGTGTATGTCATGTATGTGTAGGCATAGATGCACATACACACTGATAAATATGAAAATATTCACATTGCCAATATACAAATATATATTCATGAATAAAAAGAATAATCCAATTCTATTACTATTTAAGGCTTTAGGGATCATTCACGATGGTGATCAGTCCTGTTACATCTTTCAGTCAGTGTCATCTCTTAGTCTCCATTATTTTGCTTCTCTATAGCAATCATGACCTCTTATGAAAATTATTTTAAATATAGTTTTGTTACGTATTTGATATAATTTTTCCAGATAATAATGCCATTAAGAAATCTATCTTATTTCCTTTAATATCATATAACACTTTTCACTATCCAACAGAAGCACAGGGGAAAAAAGTTTTTGACTCCAATTAACCTAATACAAACCAAGATAATAATGGTCATTTTTTTCTGCTTTCACTTTCTTCTCTTTGCCTCCACAGATATATAGTCTATCTCCCTTGCATCAAATTTAAATAAGATTTACAAGATTTAATTCACTCACAAATTGGTAAATAAGACTATGTTTTCTAAACACATGTATTTCTTTTTTTTTTTTTAAGTTTATTTATCTATTTTGAGAGAGACAGCGATAGCACGAATGGGGGAGGTGCAGAGATAGGGGGAGACAGACAATCCTAAGTGGGCTCTGCACTGACAGTGTGGGGCTTGAACTCATGAAACTGTGAGATCATGATCTGAGCTGAAACCAAGAGTCAGATGCTTAACCCACTGAGCCACCCAGGCAGCCTTGTATTTCTTTTATAAGAGAATACATTTTGTGTCTATTCACAGTCATAACTTAAAGACGTGAAATGGAAAAAAATAAAGATGTGAAATGTATTCACATCTTACATGTCATAAATTTTCAAAATGCCTTTAATTGAAAAATTACAAATGAATAAAAAAACAGCCATTAAACAGAAGGTCATTGCATATTTTCTACAACCATCATCAGCTACTATTTGAGCATCTGTGACTGCACATTCACCCACTTCATTCCTTGTTTCCCCTGTTCCTCCATAGGCTTCTTTTCTGCCTCTCATACCTTAAATTGCAATATTCCCAAAGACTCGGATCTGGCCTTTTTGTCTTCTCTTTCTGCACCTTTTCTGGCAATATTGTCTCTTATCATGATGTCAGCAATCATTTCAAATTATATCCCTTGCCATTCTGACAGGTGTGAAGTGATATCTCATTGTGGTTTATTTGCATTTCTCTGATGATTAATGATGTTGAGCATCTTTTCATGTGTCTGTTAGCCATTGGATGTCTTCTTTGTAAAAGTGTCTTATCATGTCTTCTGCCCATTTTTTAACTGTATTATTTGGTTTTTGGATGTTGAGTTTGATAAGTTCTTTATAGATTTTGGATACTAGCTCTTTATCTGATATGTCATTTGCAAATATCTTCTCCCATTCCATTGGTTGTCATTTAGTTTTGCTGATTGTTTCTTTCACTGCACAGAAGCTTTTTATCTTGATGAGGTCCCAGTAGTTCATTTTTGTTTTTGTTTCCCTTGCCTCTGGAGACATGTCTAGTAAGTTGCTGCCGTTGAGGTCAAAGAATTGCTGCTTTCTTTCTCCTCCAGGATTCTGATGGTTTCCTATCTCACATTTAAGTATTTCATCCATTTTGAATTAATATTTGTGCATGGTGCAAGAAAGATGTGCATTAAAGAGGGCACTTGTTGGCATAAGCACTGCGTGTTATATGTAAGTAATGAATCACTGGGTTCTACTCCTGAAACCAATACTACACTATATGTTAATTCACATGAATTTAAATAAATAAATTAAACAAATAAACAAATCATTACATCCCTTACTTCAACTTCCCCCCTTATATATCATCCCAATAGCTTCCTCTTAGAAATGCTTACCTGAAGATTAAATTGTCCCCTCAGTGTAATCAGCAAATTCATTAACCTCTATCCCCAGTCCCCTCCTTTGGCTGATCTGACTCCTGTCCATGGCATCATCCTATTCTCAGCTACTCTGCCCACAATTTTCAGTCTGTGTTGTGAGTAAACAAGTAGTTCTCAGTAGTGCCTGAAAAACCCAGTGTGTTATTCATTACGTGGGACTCTGGCTCCCACCTTGTCCTCTTTTTTGACTAAAGCAGCTGCACTTTCATTTATTTGATACCTAGGTTTTCTAGATAAGATTGTATTTGTCAGTAAAATAAACAGATGAACAAATAAGCAAACCTGAAAACCACTGACATTTGAAAAATCTTGAAGCCATTCTTAATCATTTATTAACCACACAACTTCCCTCCCATTAACAATCAACATTTCAATGCTTTTAAACCCATATTTGTTTCTGCTGGAAAATTTGAAGTATTTCCCAATGCCAGATAATAAAATTGCCATTCATTAATGCATTCCCTGAATGTGTTTGGTCTCTGAGGATGGCTGTAACCTGTCTCTGGCCTTAGCTTATCCAAAACCTATCCCTACGCAAATGTTATTCTGTTCTATCTTTTTTTGATCAGAAATCTCCCTCTCCATAAAGTAAACTGTATCACCCAACTTTACATGTCATACTTGTAAATTCTTTACATGTCATAATTCTATTCATTCTTCAACTAGTAGCACAAAAAAACCTTCCCTGGAACTCCAGGGGAAAATAACATATTTCTTCTTAGAACTTCTATAGAATTTTTTTTTTTACATTTCTCTATTTCACAAATTCCAGTTTATGCTGAATTATAAATATTGATGAACATGACTTTTGATATCTGCTACTCTCCTGGGTCAAGGGGATTTATTTTTATCTTATTCATAAATCCTTTCATACCTATCAGAATGACTAATATAAAAACTTAGAAATATGTTCAATAAATCAATGTATTTCTTTTAATGCCTTTATTTTTCAGACAAAAAGCAAAGAATATAAGTATAATAAGTTTATTTGCCTGCTTTTGTAATGTTAGTTGGTGTCAGGAGAACTCTTATTTTTGAATTCTCCATGCTCATTGCAAGAATTACTCTTTGATATTCTTTGTGATATGCACCTGAATTCTTCACAAATATGTTCGTAGCAAATTTAGTGTGAATTAGCCCAGGCAACACTCCAAAAAAGGAAATTCCAGCAAGCCATTGGTGTTTTACAATTCAACTTTATAATGGTTTATTTATGGAATAAGTTTTCATCAGAAACAAGCTATAGATTTAGTCACCAAAAGGTCTTTCCCACAGAGTTTCTAATAAGGTCATCAAAATCCATCTGTTGAAGAAGAGTGTATTATCTCGACAGTGGGTGTTGAGTTGAGTTGGTTTTATTGAAAATTACACTTTGGTCTCTCCTCGTTCTGCAGAAAGCAAGATCTCATCACTAGGCTTACCCAAAAAAAAAAAGAAAAGAAAAGAAAAGAGAAGAGAAGAGAAGAGAAGAGAAGAGAAGAGAAGAGAAAAAAGAAAAGAAAAGAAAAGAGAAGAAAAGAAAAGAGAAGAAAAGAAAAGAATATATATTTCTGAAAGTATCCCTACAATTGAAGTCTCTGGTTGCCTACTGTTTTCAAATGGTCTATATACACTTCGTATTTTTTTGTTTTGCTTTGTTTTGTTTTTTCTGTTTTCTAATTTCAATACCAAATGCCTTTCCCAATTGATGTATTGTTCTCACAATTAAGATCTGAAGTTGATAGTATTAACCAGTGATTGCTAGTGGAGGATAATAATGATCAGTGTAATCAAGGTGACTTTTACAAATACACATTCCAAAGCTCTAAGGCCAGGTCTGCTATAGCGAATTACCAGGGAATGAAATTTACATGCACACACACATATATACATATCTTTAGATGTATAGATATTTAAAATGCATATCCCCCCCACCTCCCAGGGTTTCTGAACAGAAACTAGATTTAGCAAACATAGATAAGAACTTATTCTGTTCTCCTCTGGAGAACAAAACTGGACAGGTTGCTATATGTTGATAGATTAAGGTTAAACTCTAGAGGTAAAACAGAAAGAAAACTATCTAGTAGTAAGGTAATGAAGTGAGCTCTCTTTAATTTCCCTAAACTCTGGCAAGATACACTGTTAAGATTACTGGAGTTGTTTAAAGACTGTTCTGAGAATCGTCCTCCAGATTTTCATTCTATGATTTAATCAAGGTATTATCATTGATGACATTACATATCACTGAAAGAAATTAATAACATCAATTAATAATTTCTTTTGCAATTTTTTTCATTAATAAGAATTTATTTTCTTAAAAATTTATTTCTCCTAAAATAGATTTCCAAAATACATTTCTAAAGATTTTTATCCCAAAACAAAAATTTAAGGTCATGAAATTTCCAAGTAGAAACTGGATATGCCAGGAAAATCACTTGTATGAGGAACTATTTTGCTCAGTTGTTTACATGGCAAATATTTATTTATCACTTTTCAATACAAGATACTAAGCTGGGCACTGGGAATACAAAGAAAGATAAATTATTTTTTGTGGTTCTAGAGGCCTTCAGATTAGCATATTTGTTTTATCTTTTAAATTTTTTCTTCACAATATAGTTTTCTATTTATATGTTAGTAATTTTTTCAGTATATCTTATGGTAGCCATAACAAATTCCCAAACTTTTTCTTTAAAAGAAGGATATGAACTGTAATAAAATGTTTTAGAGGATTATAGATTATAAAATAAAATACTTAGCATATAAATTTCTATATTTAATTGTTAATTCATTATTTGTGCCGCTCAAGCAGACGGTGTGGTAATTTGCCTATAAAAAATATGTTGATCAATTTTGTGAAAAAGCCTAGCATACAATTTGTTCAAATTTTATGACACTATAAACTGACTTAGGATAAAAAAAAATTAGTTACGGAATAAATGTGACAAGCATAAACAACTCTGACTGGCAAAGACTGCCTCCCATCATAGTAAGAATAGTAAAGGTAGAAAGAATACCAAGGCTTCTGAAAGAGACCTGAGAGTGGGCTTTAGGAAAATCATTAAGAAAAACACACAGTCTTATTTGGAATTAGAAGAGCAAGGATGTTACATTTCCACGTGATTGGAGTTGATGGAGTTAACTAGGGAAAACCTCAGCACTTTATTTGTACTCCGATGGACTTCCTCATTCTGAGCAAAGTCAAACACATTTTATCCATTACCATTAAAAGAGTTTATTTTACATTATTTATATTGAGTAACGGTCAGAATCCAAAACAGTCTGGACAGAATGGAATGGTAGGTGAAAATTGGTGAAACTTGATATAGAGTCCTGAAATTAGTTTTAAAAATCATCTGTGAGACGCGGCGCTAGTTGGTTTGTACAGGTGTGGCTCCACTGGTCATTTATAGCAGGCTTACAGTGTCATTAGTCAAGAATCTCCTCTGATTGATCAGTGCCTCTGACCTCCCTAATGTTAAATGTTTTGCCTATCTCTTCTATAGGGAAGTATAAGTGACAATTGCTAGTTACTATAAAATTATGAGTTGTCTCTGGATATAATGCACCCCTTTTCTTTTAAGAGCTCTAAAAGCATGGGTGCATGCAACAAATATGGTAGCAGAGCAAATAGAAATGACTTGGGTTTGGTTTTGTTTTGTTTGTCTTCAGATTTGCTGTGACTGACAGTTTGGTAAGGATTCTAAAAAGAGTTCTGTGATTCCAGAATTTGGAACAAAGGAGAGAAAAGTTCGATCATACTCCCACGGGTATTTTCATCAGCTCACGCTGAATCTGGTGTCTTTGTTTAGAAGTGTCTTCTACTGGTACACTGTTGGGAGGAGCTGATAGCAATGACATAAGAGTATTCAGGAAGAAAAAAAGAAGGATTTCAACCCTCCCCCACACCACCACACCACCCCCCCCCACCCCGGGAATAAGAAGAGTTAGCAGAATTAAAACTGAAACATATAGGGGCGCCTGGGTGGCTCAGTCGGTTAAGCGGCCGACTTCAGCTCAGGTCACGATCTCGCGGTCCGTGAGTTCCAGCCCCGCGTCGGGCTCTGGGCTGACGGCTCGGAGCCTGGAGCCTGCTTCCGATTCTGTGTCTCCCTCTCTCTCTGCCCCTCCCCCGTTCATGCTCTGTCTCTCTCTGTCTCAAAAATAAAAAAATAAACGTTAAAAAAACAATTAAAAGAAAAAAAACTGAAACATATAAAATCTTCCTCAGAGAAGTGGATGTAAGAAAGACATCCACTCTCTTAGAAAATGTGAAATTTGAGTGAAATGCCCATCATCCATTTTCCCCTCTCCCCTCACCCATCAACCCTTAGTTTGTTCTCTGTATTTAAGTCTCTTATCGTTTGCCTCCCTGTTTGAAACTATTTTTTCCCTTTCCTTCTCCCATGGTTTTCTGTTAAGTTTCTCAAATTCCACATATGAGTGAAAACAAATGCTATCTGTCTTTCTCTGGCTTATTTCACTTAGCATAATACCCTCCAGTTCCATTCACGTTGTTGCAAATGGCAAGATTTCATTTCTTCTCGTTGCCAAGTAGTATTCCATTGTATATATAAACCACATCTTCTTTATCCATTCATCGTTTGATGGGCATTTGGGCTCTTTCCATAATTTGGCTATTGTTGATAGTGCTGCTATAAACATTGGGGTACATGTACCCCTATGAATCAGCACTCCTAGTAAATAAATAAATAAAGTAAATTAAAATTAAATAAATTTATTAAAATAAATAAAATAAATTTATTAAAATAAATTTATTAAAAGTAAATAAATAAATTCCTAGTAGTGCTATTTCTAGGTCATAGGTTAATTCTATTTTTAATTTTTTGAGGAACCTCCACACTGTTTTCCACAGTGGCTGCACCAGTTTGCATTCCCACCAACAGTGCAAGAGGGTTCCCCTTTTTCCACATCCTCGCCAACATGTATTGTTTCCTGAGTTGTTAGTTTTAGCCATTCTGACTGGGTGTGGTTTTGATTTGTATTTCCCTGATGATGAGCAATTTTGAGCATCTTTTCATGTCTATTTGCCATCTGAATGTCTTCTTTTGAAAAGTGTCTCTTCATGTCTTCTGCACGTTTCTTCACTGGATTATTTTTCAGGTGTTGAGTTTGGTAAATTCTTTATAGATTTTGGATACTAACCCTTTATCCGACATGTCATTTGCAAATATCTTCTCCCATTCTGTCAGTTGCCTTTTAGTTTTGTTGACTGTTTCCCTTGCAGTGCAGAAGCTTTTTATCATGATGAGCTCCCAATAGTTCATTTTTGCTTTTATTTCCCTTGCCTTTGGAGACATGTTGAGTAAGAAGTCGCTGCCGCTGAGGTGAGTTCTTAATCACAGATACAATTCAATGGGAGCACTAGATGAAGATCTATTGGAGGTAATGAGGAAATGCTGTGTTAAGAGCTCAACTATGTGATTCTTCAGTTGTCATTCAAACCTGAGATTATTTTGTTCTCTGATTGGTTAAAGCAGTTGTTCCCAACTGGGGGGGGGGGGGTAATTTTGTGCTTCCAGGAGACATTTGGAAATGTCAGTATAGATTTTTGTATGTCATAACTAGGGTGGTTCCAGTAATATTTAGTGGGTACAGACAAGAGATGCTATTAAACATCCTGCAATGCACAGGATAGTCCTCCACAAAAAAGGATTATCCAGTCCCAAATATCAATATGGCCAGGTTGGAAAATACTAGGCTAAATGAATAGAAAACTATTTGCATTCAGTAAAGTATAACGTATCTCATGTTCATGGGGTACTTCAGTGTCAGAAATATCTGCATTGATTAAGGGGAAAAAAGAAGATACACTCTCAACCACTGGTTTTGTAATACAGTGTTCTACGTTTTTCACATTTTCTGAGAAAAAACTAATCAGTATTCAAGTTCTAGGGTTCACTTTGTATCATTTTCCCCCCTTTTTACCTTACTTGACATGAATACCTTTTGTTTCCTGGCTGTCCTGTTTTGTCATTTTTTTCAAGTTCCATTTCTACAACTGAATTAAGAATTTTCCTATTCTACCTCCTATGGTGACAGTGATACTTTGCTTTTCCCAAAATGCTGGCCAACTTCCAAATAAGTAATTATATTTTGCCTTTCAGGATTTATCATGTCGTTCCTGTTCTGAAATGTTGGGCAATTTTCTTACATGCTTGAAGTATGTAATCTTTAGTTATGGTAACATTTCAGGTGACAAAAAAAGGGCGGGGGAGACCAACGCTCATGTGGTGCACATACTTTTTTTTCTTTAATTTTGCAGTTCTGGGGGTTCTTGAAAAAGCATGGGTATTGATAGCAGAGATTCATCATTTCTGTATATGTCTCTTTGTTTTCCTTATTGATATTATGGTGTTACTTAACTAGTAATAGCAACATCAATTTAATTTAACAAATAAATATAGAGATTTTTTATTGTTATAGGCACTTTAAAAACATGGACTTATTTAATCTTTATAATAACAAATGAGGCATAGGTATTATTATTGTCTCATTTTACCAATGAAGGAATAAAGGCACAGAGACACTAAAGAACTTGTCTAAAGCCATTCAGCTAATAAATTACAGAGGTAAGTTCAAACCTAGGTAGTCTGGCTCCACAATACATACTTTTAAACACTAAGGTATGCAGTTTCTCCCAATTTTATATTACATATGATATACTTATATATCTACAGACACACATATACACATATATACATGTTAATGTACATAAACTATTTAAAACAGAGTTATACAAACTATGTGCTATAATTCTTAGCTTATTTTATATGCACAACAATCCTAGGAGATTGGTACATTTATTATTTACCTTTTTGGGGTTGAAATAATGGGTTCTGAGCAGTTAAATAACTTTCCCCAAGTGACAACTTATCAGAGTGGAAGAATTATGATGTGAAGCCAGGAAATTTGGCTTTAGTCCAAATCTGAAATACTATAGCTTCCTACTAATAAGCCATTAACTGGCTTTCCTACCCTGAGTAATCTTTTAGTATAAACTTTAACTGGATATTGTTCTTAGTCATAGCAAGTTTTTCTTAACCTGCTACCCTGCTTCTAACAGTGAGTATGGAGGGGGTACACAGGTAAGTTTCTTAACCTCATAATCTATATTCCCTTCTTATGTTAGCTGAGGGTGTGTTTCTTTTCTGAACATTATTCCATGCCCTTCTGAAGTTCAGGTAAAATTCTAGCAATGCAGGTATGTCTGAAAAATATATTTAAAATCATTCTATTTTAGTTATGATTTCTCTGTCTTGTATCTCCTTCGTGTCATTTTACCAACCGCTGATTATGCAAACCATGAAGGTCTTGTTTCTAATAATTAAGAACTGAAATCATGTTTTTAACTTTTTAATACAATATTTGCCATGATGTTCTTCATAATATCTGCTATTGGAAAAATAAAACTAAATGCCAGCAAGAAATGTAACTGTTAAGCCAATTACGGTATACCAGTAGGATGGATTAAACTGCTGATCTTAATATATTTATGAAAAATCATGGGAAGCATATTTGTTATGTTACCACATTTTAAAAAAAGGATCAAACATAGTATCTACTCTTTAAAAATAAGCATAGCAGAAAAGATCAACGTACATAAAATATACTTTCTAAATATGTTACTGGAAACTGGATATTTTTCCCTTTAAATGTTAATGCTTAATTTTCAGTGCTAAAACATTTTTCTCCTCAGTTGATTAAGATTTGACAATAATACAGATTTTTAAAATTCTTCAAAGCCATTTATTTGAATATTTAGGCATCGAATCTATTTTGTTTTCTAAAAGTATTCACTTTCATACAAAATAATGAGTAGAAAATATTTTAATTCATTCAAATTATTGATACATTGAGATATGTGAAAAGTTGTACTGGGATGTTCAAGATAAAAATAATAACAAGGTATGGCCTCTGCTCTCTAGGAAGTCACAGGCAAGTATAAATGTCTCCAACACTCAGTAGATTATAAAAGTTTTATGAAAGTGGTATAAATAAAAACCTGTGGGAACTTAGGTAAGTACAGTTCTGGAGTGGAGATCTGAGGAGGCTTCTATGAAGTATAGCGTCCAAATATAATTTTGACCGATGATGAGGATCTCAGAGAGAGAAGAGGATTTTTAAAAGTAACAAGGAATCCAATTTGTAGTTTCAATATTTTATATACCAAACTCTAGCCATTTTTCAATGTCAACTCCACTTAACTCTTCTAGTATTTTGGCATCTTTTTATTTTGCTTTACAGATCCTGTTTTGAAACCTTATTGTATTTTGTTCTACTATTTTTTTTATTAGCCTAAGTGACAGGATATGAGCATAGGCTTCATATTCATGAACTACTCATTCTTCAGGTCTCATTATTTTCTTTTTTAAATTTTTTAAACATTTATTCATTTTAGAGAGAGAGAGACAGAGACAGAGCCCGAGCGGGGGGGGGGGGGGGGCAGAGACAGAGGGAGACACAGGATCGTAAGTAGGCTCCAGGCTCTGAGCTGTCAGCATAGACCCCGACTTGGGGCTGGAACCCATCAACTGAGATCACAACGTGACCCAAAGTCGGACACTTAACGGATTGAGCCACCCAGGTGCCCCTCATTATTTTCTAATCTTGAGTTATGATTTGCTGTTGAAGGACCCAAAAGCTAAAGGGGCTTCAAAGTAATAATAACTTGTTTTCCATAAAACATCCCATCCAGTGTTATTACTAATTTTGAATGATCGCCTTTGCTATAAATCAGTAATCACAATAAGTGAAGAGTTCATCTTGCTACTCCTCCAAATAAGATTACAGTTCAAAATTACATTTTTTAAAAATATACCAGTTATACAGAAGCAAATGGTAATAACAAAATGTTTACTGAATGGCTGACCTAAGGAACTATAATGAATGCTTTTTGGATTTGGACTTGCATTGTATTATCAACTGATTCCCTAAACACTCTTCCTTTAGAAATCCTACTTAAGCATTTCCACTTAAATTGGTCTTTGACAGCATAGTTATTGGGAGAATAAGAGTTCTTAATTTGTCCTCCCATAAGTTATGTCTAAAAAAGTTCCCCTTGAAGATGAAATCAAAGGGTGGAATGAACTGCTTAGGTTATTGATACCTGCCATCACCTAAATCTCAGAGCAGCATATCCTAAATCTTCAAAGGCTCTGCTGACATTTTCATGCCATTTTTATTTCACCCAGACCAAATTTGAAAGTATTTCAAGAGCAAATGCAGTCTAGTCATATTCCTATTTCTCTCTCTCAAAAAAAAAAAAAAAAAAAAACCCACAGAATTGGAACAGTAATTCACACACCCTCTCCAAGTGTTTAAAACTTAAAGATAGTTCGCTATCTAAATCACTGGGCAGTTTTTACCAGTTTTATGGCAGTCGTATTCCTTTAAACTTCTTTGCCGGATGTTCATTTTGTTCACATACTTAGTGCCTTGTCATTCTGACTACCCCTGGCTAATGCTCTCTAGCTTAAAAATACGGTTTGAAGGAAATTGGCTTCTGGCTCTTGTCATAATAGTACAAACGGCAAGTCTCCAGATGCCCTATAGTGCCATAACACAGAGTATTTGCATACTTCCTCTTACACGATAGACATCAAGAATACCTGACATTATTAGAACACAGCTCAGAAAGCTGGCAGAAGAGTGGCTCTTACTGAAGGTCTGGGATATTGAACTGAAAACTGAGATCTAATATATGGTTGAATTAGTGTTTTAAGAAGTAGGAACCGTTCAGTCTACATTATGGAAATATTCCACACATTCACTTAGCGTGCTTATTTAAGGCAAAATTCTTCCCCGTGGTGTCCTTTACCAATGTTTTTGTTTCTTATTTCCTCATACACTATCTGTATACAATCTATATCATATACTCACAGAACAGTTGTTTCTGAAAACCAAAAGAAAGGGATATGAAACAAGACATTATATGAAATATATATGATTACCAAAATGATCTTGGTGAACAACCATGTAATTTAAATGTGTAGAGTTTGTTGTAAGTATTCTGATTATTCATATTCTCTACAGTAAAGTCCACTTACTTCAGAAGATGAAAATAAAATTATTTTTATGTAAGGGGAAAAGCCTTAAAATCTCCTATTTCTAAGGTCAAGGATCCTCTGCCATTTATGAAACCACTACAACTTTTTCCATTTCCAACATCAGTAGAAACAAGACAGTCAAAAACAAAACAAAACAAAACAAAACAACAACAACAACCCTGATTTCACAGCTATTGTTTTTCTCTGATTTGATTTAGCTTGTGGTTTTCATACCTATAATTTCAAGAACTACAAGATTTAAAAATTGCAGGCATACACAAGAAATGTAACATTGAACATCAGTAAATGACAGTCTTGTGTTCATACATTTTTGCCATATCACTGGCTACCTGCTATGTTGCAGACAATTGTAGAATTTTTAATATAGTAATAAGTCAATCATAGCTCTTGGACTTAGAAATGAAAACACCATGCCTGAGGAATATTTCCCACACTTTCAATAAGAATTAATTTAATGAGAAAATATGATATCTATGTCGCTGATGATTTTAGGCTAAACAGCTCATTTAAATGTATTTTGAGAGTAAACTTTCTGAACTTAAAAATAATTTTGAATCTTTTAGTTTAAAATAAAATTCTGTCAAATTATTTAGATAGCTAAAATAAAAAATGACTCTACCAAATACCTCAAAACTCTTACATAGAAGTTGTTTCCCTTCCCTTGATTATCTTCCTTTAATAAGCTTTCCCCTTAGATCTGAGATTCAGAGCATGGAGCCAGAAGGAAATTCACTGTGGTCTTAGTACGGAAACAAAGGGCTTGCCGAAACCTTTGAGGTAGTCTTGAGAAGTGAGTCACTGTGCACTGATGATTTCAGTCTAAATAGCGTATGTCTTTATGCAGTGTGTTTATTTAAGTCTTACCTTATGAAGCAAAGGAATCAGGATTGTGTGGGTTGGGCCACTGGAGGAGAGACTAAATGGAGCCTGTTCAAAATCCTCAGGTCTGATTTGTACACGAAGCATCTGACGGAAGCAAAAGAGCAGGCATTATGGATGAGAGCAGGACTGGAAATTAATGGCTATAACTCTGATAACTATTTATCTTGATATTTTAGTGTTTAAATTTTATAGCAATAAATAAAGTACAAACGTTAAAAAAAAAAAAAGACTGTGCTTTTTTTGTTGACTTGAATCCCAATCAGGGAAAATAAAATGCCTGTGAGTTTAAAATGAAAGTGGATTTGGTTTTGCTGATCACTGCTGGTAGTAAGCAGCCAGCTAGATGTCTCAAATCTCACTTTCAAAAAGCCTATTTTCCATTGGTGATGATCAATTTGCCCCTTGCTTATACTTATCAGTGGGTGTTCAGTTGTTACAGCAGATTGGAAGTGATTCAGTTCATTTCTTGTGTATTTTCAAAAGCAGAGAAGGATTTCACACTCAGTGGTGTGCTGCCTCACCAAAAGTAAAGAATATTGCAGCTTATGGGAGTGATAATTAAAGCCAATAATAACCTAGAAGTCTCCCTGGCTCTGCAATGTTGGGAGTAATACTTTACCATTGTATACCTGTCTGGTTGGAGATGTTCTTGCTGGCTCTGAATCAGGCTGAAACTGCAATTCAAATGGGAAATGCTGAAATCATATTCCTAAGCTTTCATGTGGGGAGTTAAAATATGCAAATACAGGTTGCAATGATGAAGGTAGTGTATAAAGGTAATGTGTTATATAGGAAAAATAATGAAAGGCTACCCAACAGATGAAACAAGATACGCTCACAAAAGAAAATGTCTATAATGTTCTAAACATTGTGGAAAAAATATAATATAAACCATGTCAAATAGTCTCTTACTGTAATGAATATTTACTCTTTATTTCCATTATAAGTTGGTGAAAAAGTCATGCCTTACATTAAGAAACAAACTAGATGAGGTATCCAAATAAGATTCAGACGAAAGAATAATATTTCCCAAAGAGTAAGTAGAGAAGTCATTGTATTGGTTTGGAATGCTTCCAATATAAAAATAAGAGAATCAGGATCCATCAAGACAGTAACTCTGTATGGACAGTTGATGGGATTCTGACTCTCCAGTGTTTAATTTCACATTTCACACTTTTGTAAAGAAGTAACCAGAAATGTTTCCAGAAGAAAGTACTTTATTTTACACTGTGCTATGGATTTGAAATTACTGTGTATGGGAATCAGGGTAGAAGGTAAGTAGGTAAATTTATAAAACTTTTCGTAGTTTGAATTATGAGTTATAAGATATAAGAGTTTGTAGAATTATGAGTTCTCTTGATAATGTCTTTGTCTCTGACAATGCAGACTTCGAAAGAAACATACATTAGGATTGATCTAACTTCTATATAAATCCTTTTGTTAAAAACAGATGGCTACTTACTTACCCAAATACTGTGTGTTGCCTAAGTATGATCCTTTCAATGTGTTAACATAAATATAGTAGGTTTCAAATCCAGTATCTACCATAAAGACTGTTCAAACTTGGGAAAGTCCCTTAACTTCTTAGATTCAATCTCCATATTTGTAAATAGACATCATAATAATAATAATTTCTAAATCATAGGATGGTTATAATCATTAATTTATTTAATATATATTAAGTGCTTGAAACAAGGCCTTGTAATGTTGTTATCCCAAATATTACCTGTATTACATTAACTCTTATAATTGAATAAAAACCCCTCTTAAATAACTATGCCAATATATTTCTCATACAGTTATGACTTAATATTTTTTCATTTATTTATTAATTAGAAAATCATTTATTATTTATTCTTTTTTTAAGTTTATTTATTTTGAGAGAAAGAGAGAGTGAGCACAAGCCAAGGAGGGGCAGAGAGAGGGAGAGAGTGGATCCCAAGCAGGCTCCACACTAACAGCGTGACACGAGGCTTGATCCCAGAAACTGGGAGATCATGACCTGAGCAGAAATCAAGAATCAGAGGCATAACTGACTGAGCCACTCAAGCACATCATTATTGTTTATTCTTCACGTGCCAGTTACCATCCTAGCCCAGTGAGATACTAAGATGAATAAAAATATATCTCCATCCTTTATCATCTAGCCTAAGCCTAGGCTGTCAGAATACACAGAGCCAACTTAAAGAAGCTTTGAGAAGATGGAAGTTTATTTCCCTCTTGGGTAACATTCTTAGTCAGCAGACAGATCTATTCCACATGGTTATTTAGGAACCCAGTTTCTTTTCATCTGTTTTCACCATCCCAAACTACACTGTCACAGTTAGACAGCCACCACATCTAGGTTGTAGATGTTGGGAAGTAAAAAGAGATATGGAAGAGGCATGCCCACTCTCTTAAGGGGCCTTGAGTGAAGTACACACTTTATATCTGCTTATCTTCCATTTGTGAAACTTTAACAAACATGGCAACTCTAACTGCAAGGGATACTGGAAATGTAATATAGATAGGCAGCCAAGTCTCTGGCTATTTCCAAGGAAGATGGGGAAAAGGGATTTTGTTTGACAGCTAGCAGTCTCTAACATATAGCCCTCTGAAACTCACTGTCTCCTTTAGGGGAACAGTGATTACAATGCAAGGTGAAACTGCTAATCCAATGATATGCATATAGTCAATTTAAACAAGTCAGAAAAAGCTGCAAGCTGTAATTTAAACGAGTGTCTTGTTAAATTTCAGTTTCCTTAAACTGAATATATATATATATATATATATATATATATATATATATATATATATATGGTAATATAAAATAAACACATTTCAACAATTTCATTTGGTTCATTAACTAATGAAGAAACCAATAAAATGTTAAAACCAAATCAAAGGAGAATTCAAAGAACAGAAACAGTTGGGCAACCCAGACAGTTGAAATGAATTTACAAGTGGATGCAAAACTGATCAATATCCACAAGGCAATAATCAGTTACATCTCCACCAGACACAATGCAATTTATTTACATTTATGGATAAGGATAATTTGCATTACTATCTTATTTCTATAATTTATGTAACTCTAAATAGTTGAAAAGACCATGAAAAGTGGAGATAATCAGAAGAGCACTCTCAACAAGATATCCAGTGATCACTCTTGCCTATTTCCAGGTTATTCACAATTTTGTCGGAAAATAGTTAAGGGGCTTTGATGCTTCCCCTACCCCCCTATTTTTGCATATCTTCTCGCAAGTCAAAATTTAATAATGTAAATTTACTGTGAAAACATTTGAATCCCTATTTTAGGAGTAAATAACTACATGTTGTTTATTACTGTATTTAGTATATTGTTGATGCCCACAAATTATTATCATTATTATTAGTCATTGTAAATATTACACATTTTCTTCATTACTATAAAAGCAGACAGTATGATTCAGTAACTAATCAAGGCAAAGCTTGTGAAAATACAAGATCCATGAACATAATATGGAATCTGATGGAAGAGTAATCTGCTTAAAAAAAATCTTTATTGTTTGGGATTAACTGCCCTGTCTGGGTTTTTGTCTCTCAGCAATTGTGTAAATCTCTGTTCTCAGGAGGTACTTCCAGAAGTCCATCCAATGTCACCAATTGTTTGCTTATTACAAGAAGACCAAACGTTCATTGGTTCTAGCAACAAAGGAAAAGAGTACATAAGAAATGAGTGTGTATTCTATGTACAAAGAAGTGGTGGGGGTAGGGTAGATGTTGAAAGGCAGTTAATAACGGCAGCACATAGAGGGTTCACTTGGGAAACATATGGAGAACACTAAGCATTTGGCATATTAAATCACAGCAGCAATAAAAACTGTGGCAAAAGATGGGGAAAGTCTTTGAATAATCTAAGTTTGTCTTCTTGTCCAGTGGTTTTCAAAGCTTTAAATCTTAGGATCTCTTAACTCTTCTAAAAAATGTTAAGAACATCAAAGAACTTTTTTTAAAAAATTGTGGGTTACTTCTGTTGAAATGTGTTATATTAGATATAAAAATGGGGATGGTTTAAACTATGACTAATTTATTTTAAAGTAAGAATAATAAACTCACTATATGTTACCTTCAATAACCTTTTTAGAAGAATTAACTAGATTTTTAAAAACAAATATTTAGTAATGAGTGACATTGTTTTCATTTTTGCAAATATCTTATTTAATGTTTGCCTTAATAAGAGATAGTTGGATTCTTATATCTGCTTCTGCATTGTTGCTTGGGTTGGATTATATGAAGAAAATCCCACTAGACATTGTTACATACAGTAAAACCTTGGATTGCGAGTAACTTGTTCTGCGAGTATTCTGTAAGATGAGCAAACATTTCCAGTAAATTTTAACTTGATAAACAAGTGATATCTTGCAATATAAGTAGCATGTGATGCTGAATGTCACATGATCACAACTGAGCCATTGGTTCTTGAAATTCACTTTGATATACAAGTGCTTTGGATTACAAGCATGTTTCCAGAATGAATCATACTTGCAAACCAAAGTTGCACATAGTTAGAAAAGGGAGAACCTCTGGAACCCTGTAAAAGTCCTTGGGGCTGTCCCCACTGGGGTCACTGGATGTCATTTTTAGAACTGCTACTTTAGTCCATTTATGCTCACCCTTTTCTGGATAACATTAACTTCTGTCTTCAACCTCATCTAAAGATCTTCCTTATTTTATTGAAAAAAAAAACATACCATAATCTCTACCAACATGAACTTGTGCTCATACACTCTTCCAACTTTCCTTTTCCTTCAAATAAGTACCTGTGTTCCTTAATTATGATAGTCTGCTTCAGCCCTTATTCTCACATCTGCTGATGACTCCAGGATATTGCATCAGCATTTCTCCTCTTTATGTCTGACATTATCAATGATTTCCTCTAATACATAATTTCCATCAACATATAATCATAGTGTTGATTTTCCAATATTTAAAATAAAATAAAATAAAATAAAATAAAATAAAATAAATCAAATCTATCTTGAGTCTGCATTCCTATCTACTACTATTTTATTTCAGTTACGATTTAGAGCAAAACCCCTTGTAGAACTTGCTCCAATTGTACCTTGTAGAACTACCTCTAATTTCACTCCTTTTATTCTCAGATGAACTCTCCCTAATAAATCATTTTCTCTACTTTAAAAAAAATATTTTTTAATGTTTATTTATTTTTGAGACAGAGAGACAGAGCATGAGCAGGAGTGGGGCAGAGAGAGAGAGAGAAAGAGAGAGAGAGAGAGAGAAAGAGAGAGAATCTGAAGTAGGCTCTCGGCTCTGAGCTGTCGGCACAGAGCCTAATGTAGGGCTTGAACTCCCAAAGTGGGAGATCATGACCTAAGTTGAAGTTGGACGCTCAACTGACTGAGCCATCCAGGTGCCCCTCATTTTCTTTACTTCTTTACAAAACTGCCACTGTGATGGTCAACAGTGACCTCTACTTTACAAAATTTAATGTTGATTCTCAATAGGCATATTATTTCACTTAGAAACAGTGTTTGATGGTTGGCCACTTGCAACTAAATCAATCATTTTTTTCCATTTGGCTTTCAGGAGTCTCTCAAAGGTTTTTTTCTACTTCATTTGCCTCTCACCCCCAGTCCCATGTTGACTCTCCCATCTCTTCTACTTATTATATATTTGGAGTGTCTTAAAGTTCAGTCCTCAGATTTCTTTGGTTCTCAATTTATATTCATCCCTGATAATGTCAAATTTTATCTCTCCCAAACCTCAAAATCAAATATCTAAGTGATAATCCACAAATCCACTTGAATATCTAATGAGTATTTAAAATTTTAACGTATCAAAACCCATACTAATGATAATCCCTCCTCCTTTTATTCTTTCTAATTTTCCCCATTTTGATAAATTCCACTCTATCTGCCAATTATTCATGTCAAAAACTTGAGTTTCATTCTTGGCCTTTCTCTTTTTACCACATCCTATATCCAATTACCTAGCTAACTTCCCTTTACCCTCCATATCCAAAGCTACTATTCTAGTCTCATGTACCATTAAATATATTAAATAATCTTATTGGCATGATTGCATTAGTATTCTGATCTTCTACCTTCTGTACTTGTCCCCCACACTCTAGTCTTAAAATAATAGATCTGAAACAAAGATCATGTTTTTTTCTCACTGCAGAATCCTCTAATATTTTCTGATCCCATGGAGATTAAAAGTCCCTCTTAATCCACTTTACCTATTTTGCCTGCCTGCCCCAACTCCTCCCTGCTCTGGTAACAAACAATTTGTTTCCTATGTTTATGAATCTGTTTCTGCTTTGCTTTGTCCATTTGTTTTGTTTTTTAGTTAATGTACAGCATAGGGAATATAGTCAATAATATTATAAATTTATATGGTGGCAGATGGTAACTAGACATCATGGGAATCATTTCACAATCTATAAAAATATCAAATCATTATGATGTGCACTTGAAATGAATAGGATATTGTATGTCAATTATACTTCAATTAAAAAAAAAAGAAAAAAGCTAAAGTCCCATCAAAAACCTCAAGGCCTTAAAGATTCTACTCTTCCCTTACTTTCTGGCTTCATATCCCACCACTATTACTTTATCTTCCTCTGCTCCAACCACTCTGGCACCTTGCTGTTCTGAAGAATACTAAGCATGTTTCCAACTGCCTGATATGGCCTACTCTCAGATCTCCACATGATATCTTGCTCCTTTCAGGTCTTTGTTCAAAGGTCGCCTCCTCATTGGGTCCTCCCCTTGCTTTTCTATTTAAAATTACAATTCTTCCCACAGTTATCCCTGTTCACTGTGTCATTTTTCTCCCTATAATTTATTAGCAATTATCATTTTTATCCGCTTTTTTTCCCCCACTGCTATATCTTCAGCTTAGCACCTAGTAAAAGTTTAATCAATCTTTCTGGGAAAAATCAGTCACTCAACATGTCTGCTCCCTTCTCAGTAAACCAAGGCACTATTAATATAGTAATATAAACCCATTTACATCTGAGAGAGAAGGTCTCAGCCACAATCATGGCCAGAACTTGGTAAAGTCATTATTTCTGTTCAATTCTAAGAGACTTATATTCTAAATTATGCAGGAGCTCAGAAAATACTGTTTTTGAAAATATTGCTTAGAGAATTCTAACCCAATCAGAAAAAAGTCAAAATTAATAATATAAATAAGAGGAATTCTTATATATAGAAATGTGTTATATAGATACAGAGAGAGAGAGAAATATATATATACATAATAGTTAAAAATAATTATTGCAATTGATAGTCACAAGATTGAAGGAAAATAAGTAATTTAGAATTGCAATATAACTAAAGTAAAATACTATGATTATGACAATAATCTTGGGCTATGTTTTCTTAAAAAGCCAACAAATAGTAAAAAGAAAGAGAAAATTATTAGGAATATATATCAGGAATAGCAAAGGAAGTAATTCATTACGATAAACATGAAAAATCAAACCTTATTCTTTGCTTTTTACATTTGACAATTAGAGAATTTTTGTTTAAGTATCTATTTTAAAACTTAAAAGACTCATTTTACATATTTATCAAATCAATTTAGAAGACATATTCCAACTGTGAGTTGACTAGATAATTAGAAAAAAGTATGAACAAATAGCATCAAAGCACAAAAATACTAGCATCTAATCTAAAAAGAATAAGCATAAATGGTTTAATTTCCTTCAGGTTATATAAGAAGGGAATTCCAATCATACCCTACTTATAAAAGAAACTTCTGAATCTCCACCTTGTAGTAAGGTTGCAAATAAAAATCTAGAAGATGACAGATCAGAGAAGTTAAAAATACAATAAAAAGAAAAAGCAGTAATGGCAAAACTGTTCTCCTGTGTGTTTCCTAGGGTGAGGTGACAAAGCATTACAAGCCAGACGGCTTAGACAGGAGAAAGCTACTCTCTCACAGTGTTGAAAGCCAGGGGTATCAGCAAGTCACGCTCCCTTGAAAGGTTCCAGGAAATTCTCTGTGCCTCTCTCTCCGAGCTTCTGGTGGCTTTAGGCATTCCTTGGCCACAATCCTTGTGAAGGATTATCTTCTCCCTGTATCTTTTCACGTGGCATTTCCCCTGTGCATGCATGTCTGTGTCCAACTTTCTTGTTTTCATAAGGACATCAGTCATACCGAAGTAGGGGTCTACCCTACTCTAGCACTACATCATCTTAACCAATTTTATTTATAATGGCCCTATTTCTTTTATTTGTATATGTATACACATATTTTTATTCATTTATTTATTTATTTATTTATTTATTTATTTGTTTATTCATTTATTTATTTATTTATTTTCACAAGGACCCAATGTCTAAATAAGGCCACATTCTGAGGCACTGGTGATTAAAGCTTGAACATATGATTTTTTTTGGGGTGGTGGGTATAATTCAATCTCTAATATCCTGCAAGTAGAATTCAAGACAGGTATAATATTAAATGAGAACATAAGTTTGCATTCACAACTATAATCTGTAATGAATATGTGAGTGGTAGTTATGTGTCAAATAACATAACTGCAAAATAAATTTTTAAACATTTTGGCATACAAAGAAAAATTCAAAAGAAACATAAATTAATTGGGAGATAATTTTAACAAATATCCCTCACACTATGACAAATATGATAATCAAAGTAAATAGAGAAATGTACTTAGATAATATAGAATAAAGTTAACTAATAGATTTATAATCAAATTACTTCACTACAAATGAAATAAACTTATTTTATTTTCAGGACCTACCAAACATTTTAAAAGCATGGATGATATAAGGAAAATAATATGTATATACTGTTAATATATTCTAGGCTCTGTTAAGTAGTATCTGTAGTATTCACATTACTTTACATAGAACAAGAAATCTATGAAAGTTTAAAAAAATTTTCTTTTACATTTATTCATTTTTGAGATACAGAGTACAAGCAGGGGAGGGGCAGAGAGAGAGGGAGACACAGAATCTGAAGCAGGCTCCAAGCTTTCAACACAGAGCCCAACACGGGGTTCGAACTCACAAACCGCCAGACCATGACCTGAGCCAAAGTCAGACGATTAACCAACTGAGCCACCCAGGCACCCCTAAGAAAGCTTAAAATTTAAAAACTGCCATCAGGATATTTAAAAAAAAAAAAAAGTTTGTAGGGCCAATCAAATATGTATTAACAGATTACTGCAAATTCACAAATGGACTTATATCTTAAAATTACACTATTATTCATAAAGAAACAAATTACTTGATCCATTTAACTGAAGAAGTAAATAAATATAACTACAAGAAATACATAATACAAATAAAAATAATTGACCAGAGAACAGACAATAAATAGAATAAGGGTATAAGGTAAAATGTAGTAATGTATGGAAATATGCTTTAAAAGACAAGAAACAGAGATAAAGTAAATTTGTGAGCAAATGGTGACTATATTTAAATAATTATTTTAAAATTTCTGTATTTATTATCTTTCTAGTTGAGCTGATCCTGAGTAAATTCAAGTTATTTTAAACTTCTCATTATACTCCTTGTTTATTGAGTTGAAAAATTAAATTCAGTGAATTATCTGGAAAATAGAAATAATTGACAGACTCTATATCCAATGTAGAGAGACCAATAATCATGGGGAAAATTACTTCTACAGAAAACCATGGACCCAGAGAATTCCTTAGGTGAGTGTTTTCACACTTTCAAGCATGGTTATTATCCTATAATGTGTTTCAGAGGATGAAGAAAATATGAAAAGACATACAGAGATCCCTTTATTTAGCTATATTAATTTTTATACAAAGTTTAAAAATATAAAACCAAAAATATCCGTGACTAATGTCACTTAATGTAAATGTGGACGTTTTAAATAAACTACCAATAAATTGAAATCAGCATTACATTTAGTATGTATAAAACTGTCTTTTAATTTCTCTTTTAATTTTGCCTGTTTTAAATCCATGACCACTACTTCTGCTAACAGTACTTTGTTTCTGTCTTATGAAAAATCATCTTCCTTGTCATGTGGACTTTTTTTGAAGCTGTGAACCAGCACTCCCTACTGTTTTCTCACAAAAGTGAGAAAACTAAGAAATCTGGCTTATCAGACAATTTCATTCTTCCTGGTTACACATTTTCTTTATATATCAATAAATTCACCCACACGCACACACTTTTTTTGCAACCTCTTATTGTTGAGTCTGTTTCATGAAACCAAACCCAAAAATATAAAACCATTACAATCTACCTCAATCAAATAAGACTTAACCTAAGAATTTAATAATAGTTTATTCATTAGAAATCTATGATGAAATAAATAAGGCAAATGAGAAAATATCACCCCAAGAGATTCTGAATGTTATTTAATACTCTTTAAAAATATTTATAAACTTAAGGAAGGAGAAGTGCAGGAGTGTTTCCTTAAAACTGTATAAAATATGTATTTTAAATCAGAAGCCAACATGAAGCTTAATGATGATGCACAAAAAGTCATATTAAAACTGGGAAGACAGCAAAGATGTCTGTAATTGCTATTATTATTTTATATGATTCTAGTTGTTCTGGTCAAAGCATTAATAAATGAAACATATAAGACAGAAAACTCTTAAAAAGGAAAGTATAAAATTATGGTTTTCAAGTGACATAGTGATATGTCTAGGAGCCCTAGCAAACCAACTCAGAACTATTAGATTTAATAAGAAAGGTTATCAAAATCTAGATATATAATAAATATACTTGAAATGGTATCTCTAATCTTCTGCATTGGGGATAGGTGTCTGTAGGGGGCAATAATGGAAATATATGTGGATAAGTTTTAATATTCAAGTAATATGGTGTGAGAAACCATTACCCATGTTGAAGGGAGTCTACTGTACCACCATGTTATTCCTGAGAATCCTCCAGGAAAGGTGTATTTACATACCCCACAGAATTATACTTGTAAAGTATATATGCTTAACAACTCTGTCCTTTCTATGAATAGTTTTCCAGGCTGCTTCAGCTCTTCTCACTCTTTTATGCTTCAAATTATTCTATTAATTCCCCAAATCACTGCTAAAATAAGACTACCTTGTTTAACACGTTTTATCAAATGCTTGTGGACAACATAAAGGAATTACAATCCATATAATGAAATCTGAAAACCAGATAATCAGATTTTATTTCTCCTTTAGTCCACTGGCTAGAACCCTCCCCAGAGCTCTCTTTTCCTTGGGATTAGTCTGAACACTATTCTCTTTTTAAAAATCTGTCTTCCGAAGTGCCTGGGTAGCTCAGTCAGTTAAGCCTCCACTCTTGATATTGGCTCAGGTCATGATCACACCATTTGTGAATTCAAGCCCTATGTTGGGCTCTGTGCTGACAGTGCAGAGCCTGCTTGAGATTCTCTCTGCCCCTCACCTGCTTGTGCTCTCTCTCTCCCTCAAAATAAATAAGTAAAAATAAATAAACAAACAAACAAATAAATAAAGATAAAAATCTGTTTCTCCCTAGGTTCATAGATCCTAAAAACTCAACTTCTTAGTAGGGTGTCCCTCTTTCCTCTCCCCCCTCCAACAATGAAATAAGAATGAAAGACAAAACTGTATAGCTAATTATCTTATGGAGATGCTCATGTCCCAAAGGAAGATCTAATTTATTGTTAAACTGAATGCTTAATACCTCAATGAGAAGCATTGGTCTTTGGACAGCATCCCATTTTCAGAACTTCCTTTATATTTGCATAAATATAATGGCTTGCTAGTATGGTCACTCTAAAGAAGAAAGAAGAATATGCCTCAAAAACAAAAGCTAGCTTTTACCTTTAAAACCATGGGGAAAGAAAGTGCAGACAATTTGAAAACAGCATTTTTCCTTGGCTACTATCCAACATGTATGCAGACCTGTTGGGCTTAATCTCAGAATAGTACCCTTCCCAGTAAAATAAAATAAAAATTTTAAATGAAATAAATTAAGTGATATTGTACTCTGGCTATAACCAGAAATGTACAATGCATAAAGAAGTCAAATTACAGCTGCCCCCAAATAAATTGCCACCAAATAGCCATAGAAGGAAATGTGTAGAAACACGTGAATAAAATTACAAATCTTTACTGCAAAATGTAAAGAGAACTTGAATAATTTAAGATATGACTCACATTTCTATATATTCTTGCCAAAGTTAAGTTGGAAGATAATTTCAATAAAAAATCTCACTCATATTGACATGGGCAAAGACAATTAGCTGAAAGAATAACATTCTATAATTTATTGGATAAGATTTTGGATAATTTCAAATTTCAGGATATTGGAAAAAGAGTAAGGTGGGAGAGCTAGTTGTATAAGATATGATCTAGATTCTAACAGTATAATAGTTAAAATTAGTCCTTCCATTGGCTCAAGAGTAGATAGGTGGTTAGCAAGACCACAGTAAAAACATAGAAATAAATACTGGATAGATAGAGAGAGAGAGATGGATGGATGGATAGAAGGATGGACGGATATATAGGTAGATAGATAGATAATAGATAGCTAGATGATAGATAGATAGATGATAAATAGATAATAGATAGCTAATATACATATATATGATAAAATTAATGGGGTAACAAAGCTCTTTCCATAAATAATTTTGAAACCAATATTTGACTATTCTTTTAAAAATAAATTTATTTTCAAGTCACATATAGGGGAGGAAAAATTTTTCCTTTACCATTCTAGGTTCTTTGGATTTATCTATTAATTACATTGATATAATACAGATTAACAGGAGAAAAACATATTTAATTATTAATATTCAGGATCCCCATTAGAATATGAGACCCATAGACAATAAGACAACTGAGGCCTATATTGAATTCTGGGTTAAGGAGAAGAAGGTAGTGGTCTAAGACTTGAGACTAAATGGATGATAGTTTATAGAAAGATAGGAAGAGCAAAATGTTTGGTAAGGAAATGTTTGCAGTGCTGTGCAGAGAATATATGACACAGGAATTTGATCTCCAGACCCTTCCCCCAGCTTGCCAACCCAGTCCATATTCTTTGTAGTTATCTCCAGGGGTAATAGTTCTCTTCCTGGACAAGACTCTCAATCTAAATTATTTGGGGCAGTGAAGGGAGAGATAAAAGCTCTTCCTGAGTCTTTTGTGCATCAGTTGACTTTAGTTCATGGTAATCCATATGCCAAAGTGACACATTTTGGGGAGGCTTATTCTGAACCCCTTCATTAATTTCAGGTAGATTAAAGGGTTGATAATAAAATAAAAAGCAAATTAAAAAAATAAGATGCTATTGAAAATTTATATTATAAAGACTGGCTTGACTACATAAACATTTCTGCAAATTTAAAAGAAAACCATATGAAGTAGCAAGAATATTATACACAAAACAAAGGAAAAACTGGGGCGCCTGGGTGGCTCAGTCAGTTGAGTCCGACTTTGGCTGCATTCGAGCCCCATGTCGGTCTCTGTGCTATCAGGTTGGAGCCTGGAACCTGCTTCAGATTCTGTGTCTCCTTCTCTCTCTGCCCCTCCCCCACTTGTGCTCTGTCTCTCTCAAAAATAAATAAATGTAAAAAAAAAAATTAAAAAACAAAGGAAATACTAAACAATAAATTAGGGAAGTATTTGTAATACAAATGATAAATCAGTGATATTATTAAAATATAAAGGCATCATAAAAATGGTATTTTTACAAAAGTAAAACTCCAATAGAAATAATGGGCAAATTACACATACACACAAACATGAAGTAAATATGGATAGCAATTATTTGGAGGAAAAAAAATCAACTGCCCTTAAAAATCAAACACAGTTAAATACATAAAAAGCAAGTACAGTAAAGCCTTGGTTTGCGAGCAAAATTTATTTGGGAAACATGCTTGTAATCCAAAGCACTTGTATATCAAAGCAAATTTCAAGAACCATCAGCTCGGTTGTGATCATGTGACATTTATCATCATGTACTACTCATTGCAAGACGTCACTTGTTTATCAGATTAAAATGTATTAGAAATGTTTATTTCCCTTGTGGAATACTTGCAGAAAAAGTTACTTGCAATCCAAAGTTTTACTGTATTTTTCACCTATCAATGTCCTTAAAATACATATTTTGAAAAAGTAGCTAAGCTCTGACAAGTACAAAGTAATTAGTTGGCAATTCTCTTACAAAGGTGATGAGAATGTGAATAAATGAGACTTATTCACAAAATAATTATTCACAAAATAATTATTCGCAAAAATAATCTGGTAATTTCTATTAGAAGCCTTATACATGTTCATATTCTTTAACTCAACAGTTCCATTTCAGTGTTTAAAAAAATTCATCGGAATCTATTTAAAGAAATAATCATACATATAGATAAAAATTACATATAAGCACTGAAAGCATGTCTGTGTGCTAATAATAGTAAAAGGGTTAAATATAAAATAATGGTCCAGAAATAGTGAAATTAAATTAAGTTAAAAATGTTAAAAATATCTTATTATAGAAATTTAAATATCATTAAAATTATATATTGAAAAATGCATAAATTATAATATTGAATTTGGAAAATTTAAATTCATTACAGAATTGTGGGTTTTATATTTTTATCATATGAAAAAAAAGGCATTGGTTCCTCTCCTACCACACTGATTATGCCAACTCAGACTCCTGTGCTGTCTGCCTTTCATTTCCTCAACCTCTAAATTGTGCTGTAAATCAAAGCTCTGTCTTAGGAATTCCTCCCTCCTTTATCTGTGCTCATTCCTTGGGACATCCTAAACTGCTTTCAGGGCTTTCAAAACTGTCTATGTACTGAATATATGTGTAACCTTGACCTCTCCCCTGAAAACGAGGTAAATATACCTAAAACTATTCGACATTATCATCAGGATATTTAATAGGCGTCTCTAACTTAACATGTGCAGCAGCAAAATTCTATCATCCTCTCCAAATCTATAAATGCCAATTCTATCCTTCTAGTAGTTCTAGACAAATACTATGGAGTTACTCTTGCCTTCACTCTATAGCTCACCAATACTACCATCCAATTGATTATCAAATGTTGTTGCTTCTATCTTCAAAATGTATCCAAAATTAACCATTTGCCACCACATCAACTACTATTATATCACAGATCTGAGTTGCAGTCAGCTCTCACCTGTGTTATTTCAATAGCCCCTAACTCATGTTCATTCTTTCCGTCTTGTACCTACAGCACTGGTGAGTAGCTACAATACGGTTATATATCTCTTCTGATCAAATAATCAAACGGCTTCCCATGCCACTTAGAATAAAAGCCAAGTTCCATATGATGGGCTACAAAATCCTGTAAGATTGGGCACCGTCGTCATCTTTTACTACTTTCTTTCTTATACAAGCCTTCATTTCATTTCTTATGTACACTGAGGATACTCCTTCTGGAATAGCTTTCCCATGTATGTCTGCAGGCCATTTCTAGCAGGTCCATGATCTACCTTCTCTTTTTCCTGTTTCTCTCCATTTTCTTATCCACTTCTCACCATTTTGCAGACTATACATATATTTTTTTTTTGTTTCCTTGCTTACCGTTTGCCTCTCCCGGCTAGAATGTAAGCTCTATGAAGGCTGAACTACTTCAGCTCAGTACAATATCAGACTCAAATTTCTGCTCAATAATTATTGGTTGTATGCATGAATAAAAACTCACAAAAAAAAAATTTAAAAAAAATTAAAAAATAAAAAAAGGGGCGCCTGGGTGGCGCAGTCGGTTAAGCGTCCGACTTCAGCCAGGTCACGACCTCGCGGTCCGTGAGTTCGAGCCCCGCGTCAGGCTCTGGGCTGATGGCTCGGAGCCTGGAGCCTGTTTCCGATTCTGTGTCTCCCTCTCTCTCTCTGCCCCTCCCCCGTTCATGCTCTGTCTCTCTCTGTCCCAAAAATAAATAAAAAACGTTGAAAAAAAAAATTAAAAAAACAAAACAAAAAAAAAAAAAAAAAAAAAAAACTCACATCACATTAGTATACAATACAAGCCAAAAACATCAAAGTAAAAATTCTACAAAGGAAAATTAAGTTTGAAAAGTAATAATAATTATAGTTTATATCAAACTAGGTTACAGAATAAAATGTTAATAAAGTATGTCATAAATACATAAAGGCATTCAAAACATTCACACATGAATATTTATACTGCATGAGTTCCAAAAGTCTACATAATACCCACTCTTCCAGATAATCAGAAATATAACAGTGGCCACTATATTTCAAATCAACTTATAGTGACGATACCAAGCCTCATGAATATAAAGATTATTTCTAGTTCATCAAAAATAAATGCCTCCTCTAAAAGTATACATTTTTTATTCTTCCAAGTTTTCATTTAAATTACAGTTTGACAGCATCACAAACTATTTAACTATTCTTATTTAAAACATTTTATTGTACTTTAAATATTTCCAATTCTTTTTTTCAAGCTAATTTCTAGATGTTGCTCCATATTCAGTATTCAGTATTCAGATTTTTCCAGATCTTTAAGTTGTGCTGCAGAATGCATCTTTATTCTAAATAAATTTTTGAAAATCAAATTATTTTAGACCTAACACTATCTTTTTTTTTAAGTATACTTATTTATTTTGAGAGGGAAGGAAACAGAGCATATGAGCAGGGGAGGGGCAGAGAGAGAGGGAGAGAGAAAGAATCCCAAGCAGGCTCTGTGTGTCAGCATACCACCCAATGTGGGGCTGAAACTCACAAACTGTGCATGACCTGAGCCAAAGTCAAGAGCCAGACACTTAACCGACTGAGCCACCCAGGTGCTCCTAGACCTAATACTTACCTTAAACCATTAGTTTATGATGGTAAAGTCCAAACATTAGAAACATAGTTAACATATTGATAAATAATTGACACACTGTGTTATACGAGATCCACATATGTAAACATAAGTCATATTAGAAGAAAGACCTTATGGTTAGTAGACTTTTGGTTTTACTGGATCCTATTTCTGGAAATCATCCGTGACTCTGGGATCTTCTTGGGAATTCCACCAAAATCTCTCTCTCTCTCCCTCCCTCTCTCTCTCTCTCTCTCTCTCTCTGTTTCTCCCTCACTCTCTCTCTCTTTAAGTGCATTTAGAGGAAAGTAGGAGGGTCTTTTCTATTCCCTATATCCGTTTCCTAGACACTTAACATGGATATCTTCATTCTGTTAGAATTTATGGTAGCTTAATGAATCTACACAATTATTATGTTATTTTCCTGAAAATAGACACACTTAGCTTACTTCAGATAAAAAGAATGCAAAGCAAATATATATTGGATTATAAAAAGTCAGAAATATGTTGCAAGACTTAATAAGAAATAATATTTATTATTATTCAGGATCTAATAGGAAATCTAGTAGTTGGATAATAATGCCTTATCAGATATATCATTTGCAAATATCTTCTCCCATTCAGTAGGTTACCTTTTCATTTTGTTGATGGTTTCCTTCACTGTGCAAAAGCTTTTTAATTTGGTGTAGTCCCAATAGTTTATTTTTGAGAAGACTAATCCAGAAAAATGTCCAAGAGATTACTGCCTATGTCTTCTTTTGGCAGTTTTATGGTTTCGTGTCATATTTAGGGAACCCTTATGCACTATTTGTGGGAATGTAGATTTTTGGTGCTACCACTATGGAACACAGTATGAAAGTGACTTTAAAACTTAGAAAATAGCAATGCCATATGATCCACTATCCCATTGCTGTATTTACCCAAAGAAAATGACAAAAAAAAACAACTATAATTCAAAAGGATATATGTACCTGTATGTTTATTGCAACATTATTTGCAATAGCCAAGATATAGAAGCAATAGCCTAAGTTTCCATTAATAGATTAATGAATAAAGAAGATGTAGTACACACACACACACACACACACACACACACACACACACACACACAGTGGAATATTATACAGCCATAAAAAAGAATGAAATTTTGCCATTCAAGACAACATGGGTGGAACTGGAGAGTATCACACTAATTGAAATAAGTCAGACAGGGAAAGGAAAATATCATATGATTTCATTTACATATGGAATCTGAAAAATAAACCAACAAACCAACAAAAAACAGAAACAGACTTATAAATATAAAGAACAAACTGGTGGTTGTCTGAGCAGAGGAGTGTGGGAGGATGTGTGAAATAGGTAAAAGGAATTAAGAGGTTCAAATCTCCAAATATAAAATAAAAATAGGGATAAAAAGGGAATATATATTCCATATATATATATATATATATATATATATATATATATATATGGAATATGGTCAATAATATTGTAATAATTTTGTATGGTGACAGATGGTAACTACACTTATAGTGAGCATTGCATAAAGTATAGAATTGTCAAATCACCATTGTACACCTGAAACCAATAAAATATTGTATGTCAACTATAATTCAATTAAAAAAAAGTAACAACACAGAAAAAATCATCTACTGGCTGGACAACAGTTCTGGTAATCCAGCAGTATTTCTGGCATTTGGCCTTGAAAAAATGGAATTTCGGTAGGTGTTACTGAGGTTGGAAAGACATTCTAAGTGTTTGGAAGTATTGAAATGTTATACTGAGTTCGGATCCTGAAGGGCTTTGTATCATTTGGTTTATTGGTATGTAACAATACATTATAGCACATATTAGTACATACTAGTATGTACTTAAGTACATACTTAAACAATAAGCCTTTATTATTACATTTAAGTCTTTGTCTCATCTAGTTGGTTCTCCTGATCAGGGTTAGACTTGGCTGACCTCAGCTGGGCTCACATATGCATCTATGCTCATATTATGTGCTGGTTGGGCTGGCTGGTCCAGGATGGCCTCACTCAAATGTCTCCTGTAGGTCTGCTGTCAGCTGGGACAATGGAGTTTCTCATCCCAGGTGTTTCTCATCACCTGGTAGGCTTATTCATATGATGATGTCAGGGTATAGACGGAATAGGAGCATGCAAGGTATTTTGAAACCTGGATTTGGTGCTGGCAAACTGTCACTTCCAGAACATTCTATCTGACAAAGCAAATACCAACGTAAAGAAATAGTATTTATTTACATTTTGATGAAAGGAGCAGCAAAATCACATAGCAAAAGTGTGGAGCCAAAGAGGAGAAAGATTTGCTAACCATTTAGTAATCAATCTATCACAATGAATTTCAAATTAAGGTTTGTGGTATGAATGAGTAGTAGAAAGTTCTTCCATCCTTTGACATGCAGAGGGAGACAGGATCAGAGCTTTGAAATTAACATGGGACCAATGAAAAGTGGATTGAAAGTGGGGATAAACTGCAAGTGAAAAAAGCAGTAGTGATATTATTCAAATATGCATTAACACGATAATGAGGGATTAAATTTTTTTTTTAAAGGAATAGATAAATTGAGCTGGAAAGGTACAATTGACCAAAGCATGGAACTTCTAAATAACCCAAAGAATAAAACCATTTCTAAATTCTTGCATCTTGGTGTTGGGTAGACTTTCCAAACATGAAAGTCAAAAAGAAAGAATATAGTTCCAAATAAAATATAATGGGACTTAATTTGACCATGTGTCATTTGATTTTTTTTTCCTTCAGTGTGGGGGGAAGAGTTTAATTCCTGCTGGAAATCACTATAGTCACTTAGTAACATAACACTAGAATTCCTTTACAAGGAATTTAGAAAGATTTACGGTCCTTCTACAAATTTACATTTACTCCCATTTCATTCCCTCTGTTTTTTTTTCTCTGCATGGGGAAATTCATACCTTCTCTTCATAAGCTTTTCAAAAATATTCTTCAGGATATGCTCTGGAAGACTTTCAAAATTAGATTATCCTCTGGAGGGAAATTAAATCTATGGATTCATAGATTGAAAAAAGAGCTAAAATAGCCTCAAAAATCTATAGATATTTTCTTCTTATAGGAGTCCTCCATTTCCTTCAATTTATCAATAGCTACTTCTAGAACAATACAACTTCTTATTTTTAAATCTGTACTCCTTCAGCAAGAACTCTATCTTATCTTTTTTTTTATTATTGATATCACAGAACTAAGAGGACAGAAAGGTATACTTCCCTTGAATTAGCTCAAGTTCTTAACATAATTTATATAGTATTTCCTTAAAGAACTCTAAATTCAGTCTTAGAAAACAGTAATCATCAAGTATTGAGTTTTCTGTTACGAGGATATAATGGGTTGAAATATGAAATCCCAAATTCATATCTTGTGGTCCTAACCCCTAATGCCTGAGAAAGTGACCTTATTTGGAAATAGAATTGTTGCAGATGTAATTAGTTAAGACAATGTCATTAGTATTGGCCCTAACCCAAGATAACTGTTGTTTTTTGTAAAAAGAAAATTTGGAGGGGCACCAGGGTGGCTCAGTTCGTTAAACTTCCAACTTCAGCTCAGGTCATGATCTTGTGGCTCATGGATTCAAGCCCCATATGGGGCTCTGTGCTGACAGCTTGGAGCCTGGAGCCTGCTTTGGATTCTGTGTCTCCCTCTCTCTCTGCCCCTCCCCTGATCTCTCTCTCTCTCTCTCTGAAAAACAAATAAATGTTGAGAAAAAAAATTAATAAAGAAAACAAAAAGAAAATTTGGATACACAGACATACACATAGTGAGAGCACCACGTGAAGGTAAAGGCAGAGGTCTATAAAGCAAGGAACGCCAAAGATTGCCAGAAAACCACCAGAACTTAGGAGACAAAATTGGAACATATTCTTCCTTATCACCTCAGAAGGGAGTCCCCTTAAGAATGCAATGTAGAAACACTGGCTAGTTTCCAGGCTGCCGCCCTGGAGAATTCAGACTCGAGACTGCAACATCAATTCATCAAAGTCTCCAACCTGCTGGTCTGCTCTACAGATTCCATATGTGCTAGCCATAACCATGTGAGCCAATTCTTTAAAAGAAGTTTCTCTCCTCTCAGAGAGATAGATAGATAGATAGATCAGTAGATACATAGATCGACTGATCGGAAGATAGACGGTGGATATAGGTAGGAAGGTAGGTAGGTAAATAGGAAGATAGTTAAACCAGATACAGACATGTCTAGATAGATATCAATATCTCTCTATGTATATATCTATATCTCTCTACATATATCTATATCTGTATTTGAGAGATTTACTATTGGTTCTATGTCTCTGGAGAATCCCAAGTAATACAAAGGAATTACGCACTAGCTTAATGAGAAAGTTATAATTGCTCTCATTTTACATATGATAATACTGACATTTGATAATTTTAGTAACTTGCCCAAGGTCACACACTCATAGGTGACAAAAAAGATTCACACCCAAGTCTATGATTTCACTGCTCATTATTTTAGGCACAGTGATATTCAGTTACATCTTAATTCAAATTGTTTTCTATTTTTTATGTGACTTGAGGGAGGATATTTCCCTGTTACTCTTTCCGCATCTTCTGGAAAACTGTAATTGCACTTTTTAGAACACATACTTACAATTTCAGCAATGTAGATGTGGAGATGTGGTGACTCAAAAGACATTTCAGTCAAACTGCAAACATCATTAAAGTAAGTCCTACTGTGAACTCCTACCTGATCCCCATACAGACAAGGCAATGCTTCTTTAGAATGTAGGAATTAATCACAACCTTACTTCAGAAATTCTTTAGACTAGTCACATCAATCTCAAGGTGAGTCTTCATAATCTTAGCCTGTGTCCTGTATCCAATAGGGAAGTCTTTCTTTTATGTATCTAAAAATATACACATGCACTTTGAACAGCCTTTTCTAAACATTAAGAGTTACTTCTGCCATGTTGTGTTTTATAATAAATATATATATATTTGGTCATCTGTATGAACAAAATATATTTCTCACATATATCTGGTTTTCATCCACAGTTCCTGGCTCACATCTCCTAAATTTCTTGGAATTTCCTGATCAGTAAGATCAATTGGAGCATCTGTTGTTAAAACGGTCTCTTGTCCTTAGTTCCTGAAAAGACCCTCCAGAGCCTTAAATGTGAAACAGGTACGTTGTTAATCATAACAGGTCCCTTTCCCCTACAACTGGGTTTATGTTGACGAAGGTGACTTTTGGAAAGTACCTACTGATGGGGAGAGGGTGGTTTCCAGGGGAAACATCCCTGGGAATAGAGGGTTGGAACTTTTCAAAGTCCAACCTTCTGATTTCCAGGAAGGAGAGAGGGGTTAAATCTTAAATCAATCATGAATGGCCAGTGATTTAGTCAATCATGTTTATGTAATAAAGCTTCCAGAAAAAACCCACAAGAATGGTTTGGGGGAGCTTCCAGGTTGGGGAATCAGAACATTTCCATATGCCACTGGAGTGACAGTGAACTGACACAGTTCCGAATTTCCATGAGAACAGAAGTTCTTTTGTTTGGGACCCTGTCCTCTGGATAGAAAGAGAATCGTAGTAAAAATTTGGCAATGAGAACATACATTTAGCAGGAGCAAAGCTGAATTTGAACAGCTCATATAAATTCAGCCACCCCTAGCTTTCAAACCAACTGACAACTTGCCCTGAATCAGTGCACTCTGGTAAGGCCATGGAAGGGACAACTGCAAAGTAACATGAAAGGGTCACCTTGACCTTCCATGGCCAATGTATGTAGAAATGCTGAAGAGGCAGGTATTCTGAGGATGAAATCACAGAAATTATCATTGATAAGGTGACATTAGTGACATGAGAATGAGTCACACTAGAGCATTCACAAGTGACAGGCTGATGCCAACAAAGCAAATTGCAAGAGACTTTAAAATAAATGTTCAAAATAGTCAAGATAAAAATGAAGAACTAAATCCATAACACAAAAAGAGGACAGTTTGAAAATGGCTGTTTTGTAAACAATCACAACAAGCAGATATTAGAAACTGAATAAGCAGTATTTAAAATAATGTACAATAAAAAATATTGATCCTGATGATAATTTTGAAGTTTCTCTCTAGTAATAACTGATAAAAAGAAAGTTTCATATTCTGAACATGTAATCATGTGTGTGTGTGTGTGTGTGTGTGTGTGTGTATGTGTGTCTGTCTGTCTTCTGTGTGTAGGTGAAAAATATACTTTTACTGGCATAGTGTAATTAAATAATGGTAATCACTTTGAAAACCATTAGTTGCCATCCACCTTCCTAAAAATGAGAAAAACCATAATTCCAGATTCCAGAAACTATATTGGACATAAATTCTGGCTACAAAATTTAGTTTTAAGCATCAAAAGAGACTCTAAAGAAAATAACATATTTTGATTTCCAGATTTTTATTCCTTGGATTATGCTTTCTAAAAAGAGATACTTTTTGAGGAAGCTTATTGAGCCATCATTGACTATTTGGAAGTAGTGGTCATGTTGTTTTTATAAATGAAATATATGTTTTTCAACCTTAGGCCCATGAGATACATATCAAGGCCCAACCTGGCTATCCTCTTCCCTCCTATGGATCTTTGTAGCCTGGAATTAATTCTGATAATCACTTTGAAGTGATTCAAAGCAAGTTAGTCAGCTTACCAAATGTATATCTTACTTCTTGTGTACATTCTACTATCTAGAATAAAGCCTTTAGTTAGATTTTTTCATATTAAATATATGTGATTTTTATTCATATTTATTGAACATTTAAATATGTTATTATACATGGATATAAAGAGAGGGAAATCACACTACCTCTCCTTAATAACTTCTAGTGAAATATATTCTTTTAGCATCTAAGAAGAGCATTTGATTACAAAAATGCAACAACTATTAAATGATTTTTCCCCTAGATTTATTTTCTACCTCATCTGGCTGATCATATTTCCTTCAGTGATTTTAATTAGTCTTTCCCAAGGCATGTGGCTATGGAACACTTCATATAAAATAAAAGAAGTAACACCTATAGAATAGGTTAGTAGAAATGACTTAGACTGCATTGCTGATTTCTTCAAGGCTCTAAGGATCACTTCAAGGGAGAATTGCTAATTAACCATACCAGTAGTCCTCTAATGGAGTGACAGATTGGGTACCCGAGGGCTAAATCAGTGGATGAGAATATAATCACATGATTTTAAATTCTATATAGTACATTTTCTGATACTTAAAATGATCTTTGTTGCTTTGGCTTGAAGCTATTTAGATGTATGATGAAGGATATCTCTAAAGAAATAAAAATTAAAATTGGAATTGTTACCATGCCTTAGACTATCATTGCTATCTACATTTTCTTAACTCCTTTCTATTTATATTCCCTCCTCCGCACAATGGTTTTACTTTAATTCTTAAATCTATAAATTTCTACCAAGAAGGCTTTCTAAACAAAAATGAATGGATTAGTCTCCATGCTTCATCTTGATTAATTCGTTTTCTTAATGAGTGGAGTTTCACCATAATATGAAAAATCAGGAACATTTTCAGTTTTATCTCCAGCTTTTAAGTTTCATATTTTCAAATAAAATTTAAGAATGCTATTTCTTTAAGTACCAACCATTTTTTGAACATTTAGGTAGAATATAAACTTAATGCCCAATAGAACTTCTTAGGAGATTAATCTTTCTTTCTTCTTTTTAAAAATAGTTTATTGTATTCTATCCTTAAACAACTGAGGTTAAGTGCATGTAAGAAGTTTAGAACATGCTGGTGGAACAAGAATGGCAGCTGATGATTCCATTATTACTGAAATATAGAGTCACCAGATAAAAAGATACCTTCTTTTGCAACTCAATTTTTGGGGGTTTTCTGTGCGGGAAATGAAAAAAAGGCATATGTATCCTATATCATATATCATATATAAATATATAACATATTTGTATATTATATTGTATTTATTTAAAAATATATACTATATAAGTAAAAATATTACATACAATGAGTGTTTTGGGAAACATATATATAAACCTAACAATATAAAATACATTGTATTCTACAGATGACCATGTTCTTACTTATATTCTTGCTTACATGTTTTATATTTATCAAGTGTATTAAATATTTTGAAAGCAAAATTTCCTTCCTTTTAAGATATCCAGCACTTAAAGTTCAAGACTTAACTGAGTATATTATTTTGTCATGCAAACTTTTGTGGAAAAGGTCAAAATTATTAATGTGTTGCTCAGTCTTTGTCTTCTCTTTGCTCCCTGGGATTCTGACCTAGTCTGGTTCTCCAGACTTGCATGGCGAAGATTGTGGAAAGACAAAAGAGTAGAAAGGATGAAGGCAATTCACTCAGAAAGTGGCCAGAGTAAAGGATGGACCACTTTCCATTCCAGCATAACAGAAGGCATAGCAATCAGTTAGAAGGAGGGACTGGGAATAGATGGGAAAGTGAATTCAGGTGAGGTAGCAGGGTGAGAGCCTCTCAGCAACTTTTAAAGTATAGAAAAAGAAAGATATTTTTAATAAGAATTTCTCTGGACAATATACTTGGATGTCCTCTAATCTTATTGAGATGTGATTGCAACAACTGGCATTTATTCAGCTCTAAGTTTGGATCAGATAGCACTTGTTTTGATATAGCAACATATTTTAGTTCAAGTAGAGTGGTTATATTATCAGCACCACTCCCTACACACCTTCCCTAAGACCAGTAAATAGACCTTAAAAGGTACAGCAATATACATTAAGATGTTATATTAAAAATCACACTGTAATAACTCTTTGCACAAGAAGATGATAGTTCTATAAATACTTTTATTATTTGGAATTATTTACTAATTTTTATAAGTAGTATTATTTATGTTTTGGCATTTTCTGGCTCTATTAAAATAATTCTTTGTTTTTAATGTTTATTTATTTTTGAGACAGAGAGAGACAGAGCACGAGCAGGGGAGGGGCAGAGACGGAGAGGGAGACACAGAATCCAAAGCAGGTTCCAGGCTCCGAGCTGTCAGCCCAGATCCCGACGGTGGCTCGGGCTCAGGGTCATGAGATCATGACCTGAGCCAAAGTCAGACACCCAACCAACTGAGCCACCCAGGCGCCCCTCTATTAAAATAATTCTTAAGACAAGATTAGGACAGTATGCCCCAGGAGGGGATTAATAAGAGAGTATAGCAACATGTTGGATGTGGAGGTGGTTTTAAAGCAATACTGGGTGATTCTTAAATCCCCTCACCCTGCAAGCTGCACAGTCTGAGTATATTGGTTTTCTTCAGGTACGTTAGGGCAAAAAAGAACATGAAAATTGCCTTTATTATTTATTGAGTAACTGGAGGGAAAAAAAGCAAGGAGAAATCATTGGTATTTGTGTGGCAAGGACCACCAAACCAGGCATTTTAATTTTCCTGATTAAGACCACCAGAAAGCTCATTCCTGATGAAGTGAAACTTGCTTTTTGGGTCTAAGTAAACAGCTGCTTCAAATCATTAGTGACCAAAATGTCTGAATCAGCTTTCATTTATTTAAGACTTCAGATTTAAAATGCCATTTCAAAAGTGACTGCATTTTTATTTAAATGATAATAAGGGCAGATTTTAATTACTGAAAAGAATCACTTTATATTATTATTGATGTCGTATGCATCGAAACCACCATTTTCATATTGCGAGAATAATATTGCGAGAATTGCGAGAATAATATTTAATATACTTTGCATTATAAAGTAAATCCTCTTGAACTTGGAGACATTTATTTGTTCGGCCCTTTTGGCAAAAGACATCCAACATTCTGAGTTAGTCTGATGATTGTGTGGGGAGTATTGCCACTGAACATCCACCTGTTCGAACTACTTCTTCACAGCATTCAGGGTAATCATTGCTCACATGGCATTGAGACAGATCCTAGTCCTGTAAACAGTGTTCAAAGCTGATGCCTTGCACTGGAAAGCGGTTCCTGCCACATAAATCATAGATACCATAAAAACTGCCTGACAGGAGAGGTGAAATTGATAGGCGATTTACCACTGAGAGAATGATTGACAGCAAGACAATGCAAAACATCTCTGACTGAGGGAAATGTGTCCTATAGGGGACTGCTTTTTCAAACCCCAAGAAATGGTTTCTACTAGGATAAACAGGAAGACACTCTTAGCTTAGATATCTCTCCTAACGTGACTAATTATAAGAAAAGGGGGAAAAAGTAGAACTCCATATACTGAGGGATAAAGGTGACTTGAATTTTGCTTCCTATGAGGTAGTGATTCTCAGACCTGTGCATACATCACAGTGATTAGTGGTGCTTATGAAACATGAAGATTCCTCATCCTCACTGCAGACCTAGAGAATTGTAAACTCAAGGGTGGAACCTCGGTCTCAGCATTTTTAAAAAGTTCCACAGATGACTGTGATAAACAGCCAGGTTTGAGAACTACAACTAAGGAATACTTTAAATCTTAAATATTTAGCTTGCATCCAACAAAAAGTCTGTGTTTATCATCTTCATTTCCTCAACACCATTGATTTTATACTAATATACATTCATACCATAATAACTTCTTTTTTGTATTATCATGGCACACGCTTTCTAATCTCTAGGACAGATGGAGCATTATCATTTCTCTTTTCTAGTAACTTCAAATATCACCTATTATCTAAAGACCGAGATTCAACCTCCTTTGATAAAATTTGGAACGTTTGACAATTTTTCCTCCATTCTTTCTTTAAATATTTATTGTATGAGATCCTCAGCATTCCATGACCATGCACAGCAATTTCAAATAATGAGGTTGGAATGGCAAGAATATCCATTTCATTATTTTTGTCAATGATTGTATCCCAGAAATAAGAGGAATTTTCAATTATCTAGAAATTTAAAGTAGGAACACACACACACGCACGCACACACACACACACACACACACACACACAGACATACATCAAAGAGTTAAGAATGAGCATTTGGGACAGTGTTTCAAAGTAGTTAGGATTAATAGAAAGGATAATAAAATTAGGAAGGGATAGCAGGTTGAAATGACTTTAAACAAACAGAGGGAATAGAGGCCAGATGAGCAAATTGTGCAAGCTCAATGGAAAAAATGGAAGCAATTGAAAATATGGATGGATAAAAATACCAGAGAGAAATAGTATCAATTTTGTTATAAAATTTTTCTGTAGACACCTGGGTGGCTCAGTCGGTTAAGCACCTGACTTCAGCTCAGGTCACGATCTCAACGGTTCATGAGTTCAAGCCCCACATCAGACTCTCTGCACAGAGCCTGCTTCAAATCCTGTGCCCCTGCCCCTCTACCCCTCTCCTATTTGAGTATGCTTGCAAACATGCACTCTCTCTCTATCAAAAATAAATAAACATTTTTTTAAAAATGTTCTGGAATTGTGCAAAATAGGCCTAAATTAGTGAGTTATTGCTGTGGTTGAAATGAAGATTATTGGCTTTGAAATGATATAGCATCTCTGAGATAAGAATGTAGAATTATTCATATAACATCTTAGGATGATAACAAGAGTTTGGGTAAAGGGTAAAACAGTGAACAAGGGACTAAAGTGTTCTTAAAAGGGAATATGTGGAAGACTGGAGAATGACTGTGACAAAATTGCAAGAGGAAGTATAAAATGATATAACGTGGACTTTAAATAAGGAGTAGTTTTTGAATGTGGTAGAATGATTTCCTGAAATGGAGAGAGACAATGAAGATAATTCCACCATTTTGTCTTGGCCTTAACATGGTATGTGTGGAAAAGGCAATTCCTTATAATTAATAAGTTTTAACATGTCAAAAAACACAAATTAATCATTTATTATATGATTAAAACTATGATATATTTTATAAGTAAAAGGGATTGGATAAACCGATAAATAAAATGAATATTTTACCTCTAAGATGAGCTTGTAATCTAGTTAGAGAGACAGATTTTCACACACTATAACGTATGGACAAGAAGCTGAAATAAAATTAGTTGAAAATATTGATTATATCTTAAATATAAAACAATTTTGCACCAGGATTCCAAATCAAAAATCTGCTATGATGATGTAGAAAACCCATTTTTAAGTCCAGGTCAGTGATACAGGAGATGATTTGATTCCCAAAGCAGGAAGTTGGAAACAAAAGCTATAAATTTATAACTCATATGTTATTATTTAAATAAAAAATATTAAAGGCCTAAGTTGGCCTTGCGAGTACCGTTAGCATTTATCTTGATGGAAATGGAAACATCTTAAAGGACGAAAACAAGAAATCATAGAGCTAGAGAGGATGATTGGATTCTCACCTTGACTAATTTATTGTGTTAAAGAGAAGATAAAAAAATTTATAATTTTTACTTGTTTGGACTTATGAAGAGAAAAAAATAACTCAGAATGTATTTATTGAATTTATTTATAAAATAACCACTTACAACTTGTTTTAACACACATGTAACTATTTGCAAAACATCAACAAACAAACAAAATTGTTGTAGGTGCTATTGGGTTAGTAAGTGTCAAAACTGTAATTAACGTGACCTTTGAAAGTGATTCACATCAGGCTTGGTTCACTTCTGTCATTAATTATTTCATTCAACATTTAAACAGCCATGTTATTATTAAAGTTTAGTGGTGGAAACCAATTACAAAATCACACAAACAAATGTAGAATAGTAATTGTGTCAAGCCAGTCCTGAAGAAGTCGTGCTTGAGCTGACATTCTTAAGGATGAGAAGTAACTAAAGAAAGAAAGAGACAAGGTGTAAGTTCCTACAGTGTAAGGAATTACTAGCAAGTTCACAGAACTGGAAGACACCCACGATGACCGGGCCCAGAGAGAATGAGGAGTTTAGTGTGAAATAAGAATGAACACGAGGCAGGGCACAAGCTACATAGCATCTTTTTGGCCATGTCCAAGATATTTTACTTCCTATTTGGACAAATAAGAAACTATTAATATCAGTTATCAATGAACTCAATGACTCTGCATGACAAACAAAAACACAAATCTCAGCAGCATCTAATGGAAAGATTATTTAGCTCATACAACTATGCTTTTGGGAGGGGTTGGGTATGTGAGGGGCAGTTAAAATTGTTTCTATGTCTCTTATTCTTGTTTTGGCCCTGGGTTTGCCTGAACAGGTTCTTTTACTGATAGCAGAGGCACTAGAAGGCAAGTGGAATATCACAAGTCTTCTGAAGACCTGGGCTTGGAACTGGATCACATTTACCTCTGGGTTCAATTGTTGGCCAAAGCAAGTCATATGGCTGGAGACAAAGCCAACGGGTAGGAAAATAGTCTCCACTCCTGTACTGGGGAAGGAGAATTAGTTAAAAATTCTGAATATTAATCTAATGTACCACACTATGAGAAAGGTTAGATATGCATATATGTGTGTATGCTTGTGTGTAAAAGAAAGTGGGGAGAAGGGAAAGAGAGAAAAGTAACATGATAGCATTACCTTTTAAACACTTTTTATTAAAAATGGAAAAATAAGTTTTATCTACTTACCTACCCAACTTCTATCTAGCTTTCTAGGTATCTATCAAAGAGCTTCCTATAGTACTCTTTGTGAGAAATAATGTTTCTTTGGACTTGGATGTGAGAAGTGGCAAAAAATAAAAGTGAATAAATTTGGAGGATATTTAAGAGATACAACCAACAAGACAATGATGCCTTGATTATAGAGATAGAATCATAGGAATTTTGTGAAAATGGTGGTAAGTGTTGTGGGTTGACAAATTGAATATATGATGGTACCATTCATTGGAAAGAAAACAGCAAAAGAAGGTCAGATTTAAAGCCCTGGGTCGTGTTCAAAAGTTCTCCTTCAGAAATATATGACGGAAGGTGCTTTTGGCACATACAGAAAGAGATACTAATCAGAAAACTGGATTTTAAGATTTGAATCTTAGAAGGAAATCTCCGCTGGGGATAAAAAGTTTTGACTAGATGGACTCACCTAGGAAGAACATTGAGAAATATTGATGAGCTAGATCTTCATGAAAAGCTCATGTAGAGGAAGGTTAGTCTACAGAGAAGTCAGAAGAAGCAGTTTAGAAGGTGAAAGGAAAGCCAAGGAATCGTTGTGTCATTGGAACCAAGTAAAGAGTGTGCTTCCAAAGAGAAGCAGGGAAACAAAGATCAAGGGCTGCTGTCGGGTCAAATAAAATGAAAACTTAAAGGTTTCCATTCAATATACTGATTTGCTGACATAAAGTAGGGTAAAGAAAAATGGGATTAGGCTTAAAATTGAGATATAGGGTGGTAGCTTTTATATAAAAGGTATTCTAGCTTTTATATTTTAATTAATTTTCTGTACAGATCACCAGTGCCCCCTCAAAAAACAAAAAGAATAAAAAAAAGTCAAGCCAATCAACAAACAAACAAAAAAACCCAGGGTTATGCATCTCGTGTCAGTGGGATTTTTTCCATCTCTCCTCCCTAATTCCTTTTTATGTAAAAGTAAACACTCTACAAAATCTTGCTAGAGCTAAAAATAATATGTGTACAAAAAAAGTACAGATTGGTGTCTTAAGGGAATGTCACATTCCTCTAAGAGCAAGTACAGAAAATAGTAGCATGCCAACAGAAGCAACTGACAGTATGTTGAGGATCTGCTTTTGGACAGCAGCATAGAAGATGTCAGTCACGTGAGTGAAAAAAAATGCCCCAATAAAACACAACAGGCATATGTGAAGTATTAGGCTGAAGTGTTAGATATGTAAAATCATACATTTTAAGTTCTTAGTACATATTGAGGGTGGTGAATGCTACCTTTAATTAAGAGGTCAACTTTCTGTTTTAAATGCCTTCACATTAGGGGCTCCTGGGTGGCTCAAGTCAGTTATGCATCCAACTCTTGATTTAGGCTCAGGTTGTGATCTCAGAGTGCTGAGACCGAGCCCTGAGTCAGGCACTATGCTGGGCATGGAGCCTGCCTAAGACTCTCTCTCTCTCTCTCTCTCTCTCTCTCCCTTTCTTTGCACCTCCTCTGTTCATGCTTATGTGCATTCTAAATAAATAAATAAATAAATAAATAAATAAATAAATAAATAAATAAAGCCTCTACATTATGTTTGGAACAAACTGCCCTAAAACTATTGTTTAAAATAAGAAATATGTTGATATTCAAATGAATGTGAAATCTTTGTTTTTGACTATAGAGAAGCTACTGTGATCCATTTGATATTAATGATATAAATGCTGACTATGAATACCAGAAATGTTCAGTAGGGTACGTTTTATGTTTTACATGATTTGGATTCACAATGAATGTTGAACAGAGAAATAGGGTGCTAGCCTTTTTCCCAGATTATCAAAGTTAACACTACTCAGAAAACACGCTGATGCACACAAATCTTTACAATTCTATTAGAAACCAATATGTTGAAATGCTCAAAAATTTTGTGTAATAGAACATATGGAGCAATTCAAATAATTTAGTTGAAAAACCCCCACGGATATATTTTTACATCCATGATAATAGCAATAGATAGCAATAGATATTTGTACATTATAAAATATAGATTAGGTTCCTTAAAATGATATTTAATATATAAAAGAGCTACATTAAGTACTAAAAGACTTTTTTTCACACTATATCTCAAAAACCTATAAGTGAATAAATTAATGGGTAACAAATAAGTGGTGTTGAATAAATATATTCCATAAAATCACGTTCCAACAAAACAAGAGACTTCAGTGTTTCATTCTGTATTAATTCTGAACTGCCAGATGGCAGGTAGATAATATTTTAGTCAGAAGAACTGGTAAGTAATATGTTTAGAGGCTGAAGAACACTTTCCATTTAATATAGAGAGGCTATAGACTTCAGTTTAATTCTTTTTGGGGGGGGGGATTCAGGTTAATTCTTAATTTTTAAAAAAATTAAGTTTATTTATTTTTGAGAGAGAGAGAGAGACAGAGCACCAGCTGGGGAGGGGCAGAGAGAGACAGAGACACAGAATGTGAAGCAGGCTCCAGGCTCTGAGCTGTCAGCACAGAGTCCAACACAGGATTTAAACTCAGGAGCTGTGAGATCATGACCTGGGCGGAAGTTAGAAGCTTAACTTACTAAGCGACCCAAGCACCGCAAGGTTAATTCTTAATTTTGAATTTTAATCTCTTGAAATGCTTAAACTATGTAAATTTGCTTTAGATGGTTCTTAAAGAGCTTGAGCCATTCAATATGATCTGTTGTGATTTTTTTTTAATTTTTTTTTAACGTTTTATTTTATTTTTGAGACAGAGAGAGACAGAGTATGAACAGGGGAGGGGCAGAGAGAGAGGAAGACACAGAATCCGAAATGGGCTCCAGGCTCTGAGCTGTCAGCACAGAGCCGGACGCGGGGCTCGAACCCATGGACCGTGAGATCATGGCCCGAGCCGAAGTCGGACACTCAACCGACTGAGCCACCCAGGCGCCCCGATCTGTTGTGATTTTAAAAGTTTGTTATTGTTTTATTTTCATTTATAGGATAGAAGTGAACTTGGTCACATAATTTTAATATAACAGATGGGCACAACTGTTAATTTGAACACTAAATGCTGCCTTTAAGGTAATCATGTTCCTTAGTCAATCAATTCAAGAACCTGAACAAACATTTATAACAGTGTTCCATTTATGTCATCTTTGGTCATATTCTTCCATCCTTTCAACCTATATGTTGTGCATGTGCATCATGGAAATAAGTGCTAGCTTCGGATTCTTTATTCTTACAACATAAGAAGTGTTAAAAAATCTGTCATGTAAAACACTAATTCTGATTACACTAGGAGCACCTAAAGTTATTGGTATGTTAATTGAATGTGGTTTGGGGAAAAGTGTCATCTGCCTTACAGCATTCATTTGCATATTAATAACAAAACTTTGTTCAGTAGAGACATTTTCTGACGAAAGCGCTAACATAAGAATTTGCTTAGAGATTATATGATCTCAAATTATGATCTGAAATAGTCATAATTTCTAAAGAAAAAGTCTTCTCAGACAAGCTATTTTCATAAAGGAGCAGAGAAACAGATTGAGACTACTGATACCACATCTATACCTACCAAAAGAGTAAGAAAGCAGGGTTCTAAGACATGTTACTGAACATTTCTGGTTCTTCTGAAAAGAAAAGGAAAAACAAAACAAAACAAAACAAAAAAACGGAAAGGAAAGAAAGGAAAGGAAAGGAAAGGAAAGGAAAGGAAAGGAAAGGAAAGGAAAGGAAAGGAAAGGAAAGGAAAGGAAAGGAAAATTCTCCCTCAATGATTTTATAGAGCTTTAGGGTGGGCAGGTAAGGTTTCCATGTGTTCTTGCAGGAAGGACTCTTGTGTGAGCTTTTCCCCAAGAGGTGGGCATAAGGTTGGGAATACTGGAACACACACCCACATGGCTAACAATGACTATGAGACTTTGAATTAGTGCCATCAAATACTCAGAAATATTTAAACTGCTACATATGTCTGGAATACTTCCCAACTGTATGTCTAGATCCTACCAACAGACCCTCCTGTAGATTCTATTTCAGAGAGTTCCACTTCTAATTTCCTTGGTCAACTTCGCTCCATTTAGATTTTTAAATAAATGTGTAAAATTATGCAGATTATACTGATAACTTCAGCAAAGGTTTTCAGAAAACTATGCTTTCTAAAAGATTTCCTTTTTTAAGAACCTTCATTATTTAATCCAGCTGCTTCAGACTGCTTTGCAATTATGTAGTTTCCTTTGGTTGAATACACACTCATCTTATCTCATGAAGATCATAATTTTGTATAACTACATTGTGGTTTTATAATTTGTATTACATAACATTCCTTGTGATTTTATATTCATTCATTTTTTTACATTCACTATTTTATTCTTTTGGGAAAGGGGATAAACTTTGTACTCAATTTGCAATAGCTTACAATTGCAAATATATGGGTATTAGCATACACTATTAACTAGTACCCTGTGGGGTTTTATTAGGTATCATTATATATGTGGCTTAGATTTTTCTTTTCAAGTTAATTTCCTTCAAAATGGGCATAAGATATAGGAAGTTTGACTCCCCAATTTATAATTAGGTTTAAAAAAGATGATACTAATGACCCAACAATTACTCATGGCAATGTATTTGCATTTAAGCTTTCATTCTCTCTTACTTGTCATTGGCATAATTTTACCAGATAAGTCAAAAAGAAGAAATTAAACTGAAATCCTTAACTTGAACTTACTAAAGCACTGAACCAAGTAGGAAAAGGAATAGGTAATACATGAAGTTTCAAGTCATATTATATTACATTCAGAAAATTATACACATCTTCCTGCTGGACATCTCTAGTTGAATGCCTTAGAGATACTTACATGCATAAAACTAAGTTTATTTTTTTCCTCCTTCCCCAGACCTGCATACCTTTTCATTTTCCCCTATCTTGTTGAATAGCACCATCAGGTATCTAGTTACTGATGTTAGAAAGCTGAGAATTGTTCTCATTCTTCTCTCTCATCTCACTGGGCATAAAGCTCTATCCACTTTGCTCCTTAACGCTTCTTGAATTCCTCCCCTACTCTCCATCCTTACTGCAACTGCTTTATTTCAGACCGCAATCACCTTCCTGCCTCCCCGCCTTTCACTAAAAGCCCCATGATGGGTTCCCATGCCTCTGATCTTATTTTTATCCAATCCAATTTCCTTGCTGTTGTAAGAGTGACCTTTACACTGCACAAATGTGACCGTGCCATTTTTCTGCTACAGATCCTTCAGTGGCTTCTTTAACTTTCAGGTTGAAGTCTTCAAAAGACTTATGGCATGAAGAATCTTTCATATCTTAACGACTTCTACCTCCCAAGCCTGATCTCTTGCCATCCCTTCTGTAGCTCTCTAATCAAGCCATACTTACCTTCCTGTCTTTATCACATCATTCCCTGTTTTCCTTCTGAGCCTAAGTACATGTTTTTCTTTCAGCCTAAACATGGCTTCTTTTTCTGCTTAGCTAAGCCTTATCCCTCCTAGTATGAAGGTTTTTTTGACCCTTTCTTGCTACCCTTCTGGGATTCCATTCATTTTCTATGAATTGCCATAACATCTCAAATTTAGTTTAAGTTAGCACTAATTAACTCAAATTATGTGTGCCTTCCATTCATTCAATCTACATGTCCTAAACCCAGAGATTATGTCTTTCATATTGTCTCCTCTAATTGCTAGCACAGTACTTGGCACACAGTTCAAAAACCAAATGTATTTGTTGAATGAGTGATTAAATGAAATAAACCAGATTAATTTATGACTCATTTAATTTTTCTTGGTTTTGCTGTTCAGAGATTTTTATAGCAATACAAATTTATATGCAGCACAATTGATATGTCTGTCTGCCTCATTGACAAAGGACTCCTACTTGAAACCATTCTATAAAAATAGAACAATCATTTCTACATTATACTCCTTACCATTCACACTGTGCCCCAAGCTTAAAACCTCAGAAGTATCTTTGACGCTTTAACTCTTTAATTGTTCACACCTAACATCCAATATGTCCTTTTGATCCTATCACCCAAATATCTTTTTGGAGGCTTTACCTACCTCTTCTTTTAATTCCTACCCCCATTGTATTAGCTCCTGCTTATCATTTCTCGTGGAAATTGGTCCCCCTAAACAGTTTGTCTTGGGTTTCGCCTCTGGGTGGACCAAAAAATGCACTTATGCTCTGTAATGTCACTGTGGTTGTAATTATAAATTTGAAATTTACTAATATTATTCATACTTAAAATAATTCAATAGTTTCCTCTTTTACACTGAAACATAAAAAATTTTTAAATAAGGTATTACAGAGAAAATGCCATAAATATACCAAATCGACTTCATTTTTCTCTTGGGCACATGGCTAAACTTTATCTCTCAGATTCCATTACTGAGAGGCAACATTTCAACTCTTGTGGATCTTGTATCATAGCATGGGTAAACAATGTCATCACTGACATTCTCTGTAATGTCATCACATTTATTATCTGTAAAACAGAGATAATGGTCCTTACTATGTATAAGGTTGAGGATTAAATAAAATGATTTGTGAATGTGTACTTGGTATATTTTATGCTCTTAATTAAGTTAATAGATGTGGTTATTATTATTACACTAATATGAATTGTACTATGGAAATTCCTGACAAGGTATTAGATGATATGGACTCTAATGTTATTATAACTTCAAACAATTCTAAATCTTTAATCATGGTGGTCTCTCAACTATCTAACAAAATGCTGCTCATATGAATGTCTTCTATTTTTATTTGGGGTGAACAAGGAATGCAGATACACTAGTGACCATTTAAATCTTCAAATATCACCCTCTTTCCCCAAAATTTGTAAATAATTAAAAAAATGCAAATTGCTTTTTGGTTATGGACCAAGAGGTAGGAGGGGGTGTTAGTCCAAATAATGTACAAACTGACAACTGTTACTTGAAAGAATGAAATTTGCTCTGTATGCTGTTAAGTCTCCATTGTAGTTGGTAGTGACTTTAAAATCCCAGTTATGTTTGCTTTATTTTGTAACTGGTGATTTGATATCCTCTCAAAAAGCTATAATCTAAGATTTAACTATATATGGAGAAAAAGGAAAAAAATGGATAATATTCTGTTTAAGTACATGTAAGAAGATATTTTAAAACCACTTCAGACTCTGATATTTCTAATTTTATGAGTCAAGAGACTTAAACACTGTCACAAGTACATGATTTTCACTTACAGGTATATTATAGCATACTCAAAACTACAATTGAATTATGAATAATAGTTGTGATTTTAGAAGCTGAGAATAAAAATGAAATAGTATAATATTTACTTCTCCTTAGAGTACATTTAGTCTAGTTAAAGCATGCTGGTATAGATTTGAGCACGTAATAATTGACTGTATTTTAAGGCTGGAGGCAAAGCCCAAGGTACTAACTCAAGCAGGTCATTAACACACTGGTAAAAATGCTCACAGGATATATTATGTCTATTTGTGCATTTTATACATTATATACATTACTGAAGATGCAAAAATTGCTAAATAATACAATTTGGTATAACTTGATAATTTATTAATATTATCTTATAAATTGACCATTTTTCTGTCTGTTATTCTTTCATACTTAATTTTCCTCTTGATATACACCTTATTTCTTTCAATAAAATGAATAACTACAGAGTTGTTTCTACAACTTTGTCTTTAGATGCTATAAAGTCTATCAGGCAAAAATATAATATTAGATCTCACAAAGTTTATAAATTTATGTCTTACTTGCTAAATGCTTTTTGCTGATTGAATTACAAGTATTTGGCATTTAAAAATTTTTTAATTTTTTTTTTATTTTTGAGAGACAGAAAGAGATGGAGCATGAGCAGGGGAGGGGCAGAGAGAGAGGGAGACTCAGAATTCGAAGCAAGCTCCAGGCTCAGAGCCTGACGTAGGGTTTGAACTCATGAGCTGAGAGATCATGACCTGAGACAAAGACATATGCTTAACTGAATGAGTCACCCAAGTATTTAGCATTTTGATAAGCAAGCCAATATATTAACTATTTTAAGAAATTAGAGTGCTATACTTCTTTTTATTGTTTTTCTTTTTTGATTTGTTTAGTTACATTTATTTATTTATTTATTTACTTATTTATTTATTAAAATTTAAATTCAAGTTAGCTAACATACAGTATAATAATGATTTCAGGAAGAGAATTTAGTGATTCATCACTAACATATAACACCCAGTACTCATCCCAACAAACATCCCCTTTAATGCCCCATCATCCATTCACACCATCCCCCACCCAACACCCCACCAGCAACCATCAGTTTATTTCTTGTATTTAAGAGTCCCTTGGGGCGCCTGGGTGGCTCAGTCGGTTGAGCGTCTGACTTCGGCTCAGGTCGTGATCTCACGGTTTGTGAGTTCGAGCCCCGCATCGGGCTCTGTGCTGACAGCTCAGAGCCTGGAGTCCGCTTCTGCTTCTGTGTCTCCCTCTCTCTCTGCCCCTAACCCACTCGCATTCTGTCTCTGTTAAAAATAAATAAACATTAAAAAAAAAAAAAAAAAAAAAAAAAAAAAAAGAGTCCCTTGTGATTAGTCTCCCTCTATTTTTTTGTATTATTTTTGCTTTCCTTCCCTTATGTCCATCTGTTTGTTTCTTAAATTCCACAAATGAGTTAAACCATATATTTGTCTTTCTCTGAGTAATTTCATTTATCATAATACCCTCTGGTTCCATCCATATACTTGTAAATGTTCTTTTTGACTCCCAACTAATACACACACACACACACACACACACACACACACACACACACACACACACATCTTCTTTATCCATTCATTAGTCCATGGACATTTGGGCTCTTTCCATACTTTGGCTATTGTTGATAGTGCTGCTATAAACATTGGAGTGCATGTGCCCTTTGAATCAGCATTTTTGTATCCTTAGAATAAATAACTAGTAGTGTAATTGTTTGCTCATAGGGTAGTTCTATTTTTAACTTTTTGAGGAACCACCATACTGTTTTCCAGAGTGGCTGCACCAGTTTGCATTCCCACCAGCAGTGCAAAAGTGTTCCTCTTTACCCATATCCCTGCCAAAATCTGCTGTTGCCTGAGTTGCTAATTTTAGCCATTCTGACAGGTTGAAGTGGTATCTCATTGTGGTTTTGATTGGTATTTCCCTGATGATGAATGATGTTGAGCATTTTTTTCATGTGTCTATTAGCCATCTGGATGCCTTCTTTCGAAAACTGTCTATTCATGTCTTTTACCCATTTCTCCACTGGATTATTTGTTTTTTGGGTGTTGAGTTTGATAAGTTTTTTATAGATTTTGGAGACTAACCCTTTATCTGATATGACATTTACAAAACTCTTACCCCATTACATCAGTTGTCTTTCAGTTTTGCTGATTATTTCCTTCACTCTGCAGAAGCTTTTTATCTTGATGAGGTCCCAATAGCTCATTTTTGCTTTTGTTTCCCTTACCTTTGGAGACGTGTTGAGTAAGAAGTCACTGTGGCCAATGTCAAAGAGGTTGTTGCCTGATTTCTCCTCGAGGATTTTGATGGCTTCCTGTCTTACGTTTAGGTCTTTCATCCATTTTCAGTTTATTTTTCTGTATGGTGCAAGAAAGTGGTCCAATTTTCTCAACACCGTTTGCTGAAGACTGTCTTTTTTCCATTTGGATATTCTTTCCTGCTTTGTCTAAGATTAGTTGGCTATATGTTTGTGGGTTCATTTCTGGGTTTTCTATTCCATTCCACTGACCTATGTGTCTGTTCCTATGCCAGTACCATACTGTCTTGATGATTACAGCTTTGTAATATAGCTTGAATTCTGAAATTGTGAGGCCTCCAGATTTGGTTTTCTTTTTCAGGATTGCTTTGACTATTCAAGTTCTTTTCTGGTTCCATACAAATTTTAGGATTGTTTATTCTAGTTCTGTGAAGAATGCTGGTGTTATTTTGATAGGGATTGCATTAAATATGTAGATTACTTTGGTTAGTATCGACATTTTAACAATATTTGTGGTTCTAATCCAAAAGCATGGAATATTTTTCCATCTTTTGTGCCTTATTCAATTTCCTTCATAAGCTTTCTATAGTTTTCAGTGTATAGATTTTTCATTTCTTTGGTAAGGTTTATTCTTAGGTATTTTATGGTTTTTGGTGCAATTTTAAATGGGATCAATTCCTTGATTTCTCTTTCTGCTGCTTTATTATTGGTGTATAGAAATGCAACTGATTTCTGTACATTGATTTTATACCCTGCGACGTTACTGAATTCATGTATTGGTTCAAGCAGTTTTTTGGTGGAATCTTTTAGGTTTTGCACATAGAGTATCATATCATCTGCAAAGCGTGAAAGCTTGACTTCCTCCTTGTGGATTTGGGTACCTTTTATTTCTTTGTGTTGTCTGATTGCTGAGGCTAGGAAACCAACACTATGTTGAATAACAGTGGTGACTGTAGACATCCTTGTCATGTTCCTGACCTTTGTGGGGGAAAGCTTTCAGTTTTTCCCCATTGAGGATGATATAACTATGGGTCTTTCATATATAGCCTTTATGATTTTGAGGTACGATCTTTATATCTTTACTTTCTTGAAGGTTTTTATCAAGAATGGAGGCATTTTGTCAAATGCTTTTTCTGCATTGTTGAGAGGATCAGATGGTTCTTATCTTTTCTTTTATTAATGTGATGTATCACATTGATTGATTTGTGAATATTGAACCAGCCCTGCATCCCAGGAATAAATTCCACTTGATTGTGGTGAATAACTCTTTTAATGCATTGTTAGATCTGATTTGCTAGTAATTTGTTGAGAATTTTTGCATCCATGTTCACCAGGGAAATTGGTCTGTAGTTCTTTTTAGTGGGGTCTTTGTCTGGTTTTGGAATCAAGGTAATGCTGGCCTGTTAGAATGTGTTTGGAAGTTTTCCTTCCATTTCTGTTTTTTGGAACAGCTTCAAAAGACTGGGTGTTGACTCTTCTTTAAATGCCTGGTAGAATTCCCCTGGAAGGTGATCCAGTCCTGGACTCCTGTTTGTTGGGAGATTTTTTATTACTGATTCAATTTCTTTTTTGCTTATGGGTCTGTCCAAATTTTCTGTTTCTTCCTGTTTCAGTTTGGTAGTTTATGTTTCCAGGAATTCGTCCATTTGTTCCGGATTGCCCAATTTGGCATATAAATTCTCATAATATTCTTTTATTATTGTTTGTATTTCTGTAGTGTTGGTTGTTATCTCTCCTCTTTCATTCATGATTGTATTTATTTGGGATCTTTCCTTTTTCTTTTTGATCATTCTGGCTAGGGGGTTATCAATTTTGTAAATTCTTTCAAAGAACCAGTTCCTGGTTTCAGTGATCTGTTTTACTCTTTTTTGTTTTTGTTTTTGTTTTCTGATTTCTATATCATTGATTTCTGCTATAATCTTTATTATTTCCTTTCTTTGCTGGTTTTTGGGCTTTCTTTGCTGTTCTCTTTCCAGCTCTTTTAGGTGCAGTGTTAGGGTGTGTATTTGAGAATTTTCTTCCTTTTTTAGGAAGGCCTGGACTGCTATATACCTCCCTTTTATGACCACCTTTGCTGCATCCCAGAGGTTTTGGATTATTGTTTTTATTTTCATTGGCTTCCATGTATTTTTTAATTTTCTCTCTAATTTCTTGGTTATCCCATTTTTTTTTTCTTGTGGTTGATTTCAAGTTTCATAGCATTGTGGTCTAAAAATATGCACTATATGATCTCCATATTTTTGTACTTGTTGAGGGCTGATTTGTGATCCAGTATGTGATCTATTCTGGAGAATGTGCCATGTGCCCTCAAGAAGAATATGTATTCTGCTGCTTTAGGATGAAATGTTCTGAATATATCTAAGTACATCAGGTCCAGTGTGTCATTCAAAGCTATTGTTTCTTTGTTGATTTTCTGTTTAGATGATCTGCCCATTGCTGTAAGTGGGGTTTTGAAGTCCTCTACTATTATGGCATTATTATTAATGAGTTTCTTTATGTTTGTGATTAATTGATTTTTATACTTGGGTGTTTCACGTTGGGGGCATAAATATTTACAATTGTCAGATCTTGGTGGATAGCCTTCTTAATTATGATACAATGCCATTCTTCATCTCTTGTTCCAGTCTTTATTTTAAAATTTAATTTGTCTGATGTAAGTATGGCTACTCCAGCTTCCCTTTGATGACCATCAACATGATAAATGTTTTCCATCCTCTTACTTTCAACTGCAGGTGTCTTTAGGTCTAAAATGAATTTCTTGTAAGCAGCATATAGATGGGTCTTGTTTTCTTATCCATTCTGATATACTATGTCTTTTGATTGGAGCATTTAGGCCATTGACATTTAGAGTGAATACTGAAAGATATGAATTTAGTGCCATTATGTTGCCTGTAGAGTTGGTGTTTCTGGTAATGTTCTCTGGTCCTTTCTCACCTTTGTTGCTTTTAGTCTTTTTTGTTTTGTTTCATTTTTTCTCCAAAGAGTCCCCCTTAAAATTTCTTGCAAGACTGGTTTAGTGGTCACAAACTCCTTTAGTTTTTGTTTGTACGGGAAACTCTATTTCTCCTTCTATTTTGAATGACAGACTTGCTGGATGCAGAATTCTTGGCTGCATATTTTTACAATTCATTACTTTGAATATATCCTGCCACTCCTTTCTGGCCTGCCAAGTTTCTGTGGACAGATCTGCTGCAAACCTGATCTGTCTTTCCTTATAGGTTAAGGACTTTTTTCCCTTTGCTGCTTTCATAATTCTTTCCTTGTCTGTGTATTCTGTGAGTTTGACTATGATATGCCTTGGTGATGGATGGTTTTTATTGACTGTAATAGGGGTTCTCTGTGCTTCTCAGATTTTGATATCTGTGTCCTTACCCATTTTGGAATGTTTTCAGCTGTAATTTGTTCACATAAACCTTCTGTCCTTTTTTCTCTCTCCATCTTCTGAGACTCCTATGATTCAGATGTTATTATAATAAGTCACTGAGTTCTCTAAGTCTTGTATCATGATCTTTTGGTTTGTATCCCTCCTTTTTGCTGCTTCATTATTTCCTCCAATTTTAACTTCTAGATTGCTGATGCACTGTTTTTCTTCGTCCATCCTTGCCATTGTGGCATCCAGTTGAGATTGCATCTTGGTTATAGCATTTTAAATTTCATCCTGACTAGATTTTATTTATCTACACAGAAAGGGATTCTATGCTTTTTTCAACCCCAGCTAGTATTCTTATTATCATGATTATAAATTCTAGTTCAGGCATCTTTGCTTATATCTGTTGCTTAAGCCCCTGGCTGTAATTTCTTCCTATTCTTTCTTTTGGGGTGAATTCCTTTGTTTTGTCATTTGGAGGAAGAAAAAAAATTAATAAAATAAATTTTTTTTTAAATTAAAAACAAAACAAAAAATCAAGTAAATGAAACTAAATCCTAGATGTGTTTTGGTCTGCTTGTTGAAAGAAGCTATATAGAATGAGGAAAAAAGGAAAGAAAAGAAAAAATAAGATAAGAAAAATTTTAAGATTAAAAAAATTATAAAATAAAATAGAATAAAATAAAATAAAGAAAATGCAATAGAATAAAAAATTAAAATAATAAAAAATAAAGTAAAAAAATAAATACATAAAAATAAATTTTTCTATTTCTGTATTCAAGAAAGATGAAGAAAAGAAAGAAAAAAGAAAACATTTTAAGCAAAAACTGAAGCAAAGAAAATGAATAAATGAACCAGCAAACAGAATGAAACCTGAATGAAGTTACATCCAGTTTCCCCTAGAACTCAAACTAGGAAGCATTCTATAGTCTGTACGCTAAGCAGGTGGAGGGACTTATGCTATTCTTCTAGGGGATGTGCTTGGAGGGCACAGTTGGGCAGGACTTGGTGTAACGGCTCTGTTCTTGACTAGGTGTCACTGCTTAGCTTACTGGGGTGCATAGGAGAGGTTGAAATGGCTTCTCCCAGCTTTCTATTCTCTGGCACAGGAACTTCACACTTTCACCAACCTGTGATCAAGCACCCCTCCCTTGTCTCAGGCCTCCATGCCACTCCTCAGATCTACCGTGTCCATGTCCAAGCTGTTCACCTACCAGGAGGCACCTCCCTCCAGAGTTTTATCTCAGATGACATTGTGTTTCAAAACCCCACACTTCAGAGTTTCTTGTGGCTTGGACCCACACCAACTCTCTGGGGGAGGGTATTGTTGAGCAACGGCCTGTTGCCAGCTTGCTCCAGAAAGCATTCCTGCTATCATGCAGTGGCAGAGGTTCAGGAATTATGGCAAATCACGACACACAGCCAGCACCAGATTTCACTGCACTCTGGCATTTTTGTCCCAATTCCAGCAAATGTGGCTGCTTTCCAGGGTCCGCTGGGCCCTTTGTCTGTGGGGAGGCCATATAGCCTATACCAAATGCTCTCCGAGCCAGAGGAACCAATTCACCCACTGTGGGAAATGGACCCATTAGACCATGCTGCCTGCTTCTGGGGGATTTACCCTACCTCACCAGAGCACCACCAAGCACTGATCTCTGAACCTTCAGACTCTGTGCTCCACTGTTTATAGAATCCTGTAATTTCTTTCCATCAGTGGTTTTGGGGAACAGATTTCTCATTCAGTCCCCTGTGATTGTTTTCACTCTTTTTCTCTCCAGCTACTTTCGGGGGAGTGTTTTCTTGCATGATCCGGATGTACCACACTCTCTCCCTTCCTCTTTCTCTGTCCTCTGTCTGCAAAAGCAGCTCCCTATCCTCAGCGACTTTTCTCTCCCCCAGTTCATCTCTCCATAGTGCATACCTGCTGACTTCTGTGGCTCAAGTTATGCAGATTGTTGTCTTAATCTTCGGATCAATTTCCTAGGTGTGCAAAATGGTTTGGTGCTGATCTAACTGCATTTCAGGGACAAGACAAGCTCAGGGTCTCCATGATGTTCTGCCATCTTAACTCTTCCCGAGAGCTATATTTCTTAAACATGAAAATCTTGCATGTAAAATTCAATTTATTAAATACTTTTAGAAAATAAATCTTCCTCCTGGCTACTCTCCTTTATACACTACTTACCAGGACCATTTTTCATCCTTTCTCATCTTTGCTGGAACTTATTAGAAATTTTTAACCTCTTCCATCTCATTCTCCTGGCACTTATGACTGTTTCATCTGTTTATGAAACCAACCATTTCCTCATTTGAAATCTCTGCCATTCACTTATTCTTGCACACCTCTATTCCTTACTACATCTCAGCATCTTAAAGACTTCCTACCTTCCTCAGGGGTGATAGCACTTAGTTTAATTTTTCTCTAAGAAGTCACAAATATAAATATTTCAGTATCCAGGCATCTAATGTAAATATTGTGGGTGTTAACTATCATCAAAGAGGAGTTGCAGAGCCTACGGCAAGAATATAGAGCACATTCCATCTAACCACATTCAAATTCAAAACTTATAAAACTTTGTACTTTTCAAACTAAACAGGGATCCTACTGCTGGGTACCAGTTCGTAAACCCTAGGCATGGGATAAAGTACAGACTCCTTAGGATACCCTATACTGCCCTTAAATATCTAGCCCCAACCCTTAGACTCAGCCCATCTTCTCACCATTTTGTGATACACACAAGAATCCAGTTGCACCAAAATTTTCACATCTATCTCTCTCCATCTTTTCTATCAGACTTCGAATTTTCACAAACTCATCTCTTTGCCTGGTTTCTCTTTCCCGGCAATCTCTTCCATATCTCAGATTGCTTAGAAAACTTCTCGAAGCTTATTAGGATAGTTATACTTAAGATTATATTAGTATAGTCATACTTAAAACAATGCTCTGATCAGATAGAATAACTTCGCAAAAAGGAATTACCTGAATTCATGAAAAGGCCATTTTATATAATTATAGACCCGATGGTCTATTTTGTGACTTTAAAAAATAAATCTCTTTTGATGGACTCCAAAACATATTAGGTTCTTGCCAATTTATGCTCAGTGATGAAAAAAAGATTCCGGTGTATTAATTTTTCTCCCTAATCCATTGCATTATATTTGACAATAGCACATTTGGGAGAAACTAGCATAGAATTTGGAGGGCTATATACTAAATTCAACTTTGCCACAGATTTTGGGACTGTGGGTAAGTTATCATCTCCTCTGTAACATAGTGGCTTAGACTATATTATTTTAAATTTTCTTCCATATTCCAACAATTTTCCAATAATCTAAGAACTTTTACTAAAGCCTTAAAGTTGAGAACAATAAATACTAAATATCCTCATGTTTGAAGCAATGATACTACACATGTCCATGTGTTATTTACCAAAAGACGTCAATGTATGTTAACTCAACTGGAATTTAAATTAAATTAAATTTTTAAAATGTTAAAAAAAAAACTTCTCAATTTTGAAGCCATTGTTCAAGTTTTATCTCTCTTGAGAAGCATTCACTCAAATAAAGCAAGTGACCTGTAACCCAACGGCTGCACAACGATTAAAGAACTTATCTAGTTACTTATTTATCTCTGACATCCCCAATGTAAGACTGGCAGTTCTTAAGTATGTGAATGTCTACCTATAACCTTAGAATATTTTGTTCTCATTACTTTTCAGCTAGATATTGACACAAGTCTTTTGTATCAATTAGTTATTCCTTTGTGCTATAAGGTTTTGTTTGCCTCACATAATGAGACAAGAAAGGTCAACCACAGTGCCATCAGAGAACATTACTTCTATCTTGTCAATTAGCTTTCATTAGTTTATACATATTACCTCAAGGTTATAAGACAGCTGCTTCACTGCCAGTATCACAGCCATATTCTGGGCAGGAAGAACTAGAATGGCCGAAAGTAAAAGGGTATGTGCTGGCTGGGGTAGTTCTCTTTAGAGGATTGTTTTTCTTAAGTAATCAAATAGTTACTCCCAATTATATATACTGGGACAAAATTACGTTACATGAACACTTAAAGCTGCCAGAGAGAGCTAGGAAATAGCAAATTTTTAGTTGGTTCCATTTGTATCCCGAATAAAATTGGGCTTTGGCAGTAAGGAAGGGAAGAATAACTGTTGGTTTCCTTATATGTCTTCTGATTGTCATTGTTCAACACTCCTTTGTGACCCTCATAGGACCTTTCCACATGATAATTTTGAAATAATGTAAATCAAAATGAGAGGGAAATCATGGGGAAAAAAGAAACTGCCAGGACAAATAAAAAGAAAAATGCAGAACAACAGTTTCACTTCTGGAGTTCATTTAGAGTATACAGAGGCATACACTTATCTTTGGAAGAAATGGCACATGCAATAAGAACACCATATACTTAATGCACTTGTACATGTCATGACTGAGAAAGTCTCTGGAGTTCTAGTGGGGCTTAGTTCATTTAGTTAACAATTCTTGTTAGTGTTGCTGCTCATCCACACTGGTTTGGACTGTTTCCCATTTTCTCATATGTGTCTTCTTTTCTTGGTGATATCTAGCTACTCTGCTACCAGCCAATAGGTAATAATGGATTAATATCATACCCAGTCTAAATAACATATTAACACATTAACAGAGTTACTTGCAAGCTAGGCTTTAACACAAGGATATGAGTAAATCTCTAACACAAGGATATGAGTAAATCTCAATCCCTGGACAGGTCCATGGCAGAAAAAAACTGTGTGGGTATGATTTTTAGCAACTTCAACTCTGAGATAAAGTAATATTCACATAGGTCAGCTTACTTTGTTCCCTGAGATATCTAACATGGATGACTTTATCTGAATTCTCTCGTCTGTGCCATAGTCTCACATTTAGGTGTACTCTTAATCAGTGCTAAACTTATATCTGCTGTGTGCAACCATTTATACATCACAATTGAATAATCTCCGTTACTTTCTTCTCTCATGCTCTTAGGTATAGAGCTCCTCGAAAACATACACAAGCAATTTTTTTTACCTACTATGCATTCCATGGACCACCAACCACACGGATTAAAGGTTTCCTGTTGATGTACCCTTTTCTGGGAACTCTCTTCCTTGTTCAGATTGTTCCAGAGAACTCACATCACAAAGAAAACTGCCTTCTCTGAATATGCATGGACCAAGCCCTGAAAAGCCCTGACCTTGAGTTCTCTGCCACAGCATCTGCACCTGGATTATTGCAACACACTGATAACCGGTCTCCTGATGTCTAGGCTCTCAGTTTTAATTTGTCATCTCCAGGCTATTAGAGATTTTTTCTGAAACAAATATCTGAAACATATCATTCTCCTCTATATACGCTTAAATGATCTAAGTTGTTCAAAATATGTAAGCATGGTATCAAAAGGTGTCAAGTCTAGCCTATAAAATCTATAGAGACAATAAATAGATTAGTGGTTGCTTTGGGAGGGAGAGAGGATGGGGATTAACAGTAAATGTGCGTGAGGGATCGTATTGGGTGATAAAACATTCTAGAACTGACTTATGGTGATGCACAATTTAGTAAATTTGTTTTAAAAACATTGAATTGCTTTTTTTTCACTTGAAATGGGTGAATTCTAGGATATGTAAAATATGCCTCAATAAAATTTCTTTTCACATGTACATTATGCCTTTCTTAATAAGATGACTTCTCAGTAGGAGCCATTTTCTGCTACTTTGAATTTGGGCAATTCCTTGGAAAACCATATGGAAGTGGATTTCAATGAATTGATCAGTTTCTTTCAAATCCATAAGTTGGATTGGAAGGATGTGTGGATAAATAAAAGGGCAATATTAGTGAAGGCCACTTGAGATGAGGGCATAGTCACCTCTCACCATTCAAGTTCCCTTCCATCTTTCCATGCACAATTCCTTTCAGATTGTTCAAGTCTTCTTTACCAGGGAAATTTTCCCAAGACAAAATCTGTAAAAAAAAATTTAAGGAAAATATAAAAATAATGGCAGAGATACTTATGGGATGTAGTAACCGCCTCTATCTTCCCTAGCTTTAGGGTTAGAATTTGAAAAAGATAATAGCCCTGAGACAAAATGTGGGCTATGGCCTGCAGGCAGAATGTTTTCCTCAAATTCACCTGACCTCAATGTCCACAGTAAAGTCTCACCAAGAATCCAGGGCCCAAACTAGATATCACTAAAACAACTTCCTCCTTTTGTGAGAGGAGCTTGTCATTGAGATCATAACCTCAATGTAACCATTGAGGTTACATAAACAGTGAGTTCTAGACTTAATATGTAAACACAGGTATTTGGACACCAAATGGTGTGTTCTTTTCACGGAAAAAATAGATGCTAACAGTATCAGTACACATTGAGCTGTTGAGTATGAATTCTTCCAATCTGCTGTCCATTCTTGCTGAACGAAAGATGTAGTCCTGGAGACAACCTTGTCTTCTTGATGGATGTATTCCATGGTCCTGATTTAGAATATGCCCTTGAAGTTCTTGGCTTTCAAAGCCTGCAGGTCATGAAGGTAAAGGTCAGAGATTTGCACCGTTGTGGGAGAAGGCATCCTGTTTCTCAATAATAATACCTTGGTTCCCAGTAATGATAAGTCAATGGATATGCAGGGAATACAGGGTCCTTTCAGTGATAAGACACTGAAATAGGTACTTTCAGGGTAGAGTGAACCAATTGAGAGAGCTTTCTAGACAGAAGTTTCATAATCTTGTAACTTTCTTTCTCCAGTTGCAGGTCAGACAGAAAGGATAGGTATATTGGCCTGCTAGAAAGCCATGACTATTTTTCTCTATTCCTTCAGCTCATATAGAACTCTCAGAAGTCAATCTTGCATATCTACATGGTTCAAAATTATCTTTGTTTTAGAGCTTTGTGTCAGATCATCCATTGTCTTTTTATTAAGAAAAATAAAACATTTTGCTAAGTAATATCTACAATGGCGATGTGCAATGCTTTTACACTTGCTTTTCTTCCTTATCCTACCTGATTTTTTTCCTTCTAGCACTTCAGCACGTAAAAGCATGTTCCACAGCACTATACGAATGATAAATATCATTCCCATTCCTCTCGCTCCTCATTTCTTTGCTAAACCTCTGAAAGTGCAAGATACCATTTTACACTGGCACTCTGTGTATTACTGGCTCTGACACATCTTCCCTGTTTCTGAGAGAAACACAGGAAAATAACAGGGCATCTTCTGGGACCATTATGTGTCTGGGGGAAAAATATCCAGAGGTTGTCTGTAACCTCTAACAGTGCATTGTCCATAAGCATGGGGTGTTGAAAGAGCTATCTTTCTTGATTAGGAGGTACTTTCATTTGAATGGTCTCATATGTCCTCTTCTATACACAGGCAGCACTTACGCTCCATTACAACTGTGACTACTGGGTTGTAACAATAAATATGATTTTATTTTGTTGAACAATTCTCATCATTGCCAATATTGATTCTCTTTGATAGTATAGAATGGAACTATATGAGATATTTGGAAGAGGGTGATTAAAAATATACACAACCATTTGACTCTATTATATTCACTTATAAAAAAAGACAAAATGTAAGAAAAAAAGACAAAACATAAATGTGAGAAGATACAGGAAAGTGTAGGTAAAAACATGAGGATAAACACAGTATGAGGCATGCCCAATGTTGAAAAGTTTCAAAGAAGAATGGTTTAAGAGCAAACTGAGGGTCGATGGGGGATGGGAGAGGGGAAAATGGGTGATGGTCACTGAGGAAGGCACTTGTTGGGATGAGCACTGGGTACTGTATGGAAGCCAATTTAATAATAAATTATATTTTAAAAAAAGAATGGTTTAAATAATAGCTTTTATTTTATGACTTACACAGATGTTTACTATTTTACTTCTTAGAGATGTTATATTATGTTATGTTAAATTTAACTCTCTGGAATGTTGAGCAAAGTTATTTTTAACCTCAAAGGAAGAAACTTGGATTTATAAACTTAATTATTCAAATTTTTATTTTTATAAATGTATAAACTTTTCAATCACCTAATCTAATATTAAGAAACAATGGCTGATTTTATTTTTACAATTGCAAAAATACTATTAAAAAAGAGGCAGCATAATTTTGTGCTAACATGTTTTCTACCATACACTGGGAAGAAATATCATAGTGGGTAAAGGCCATTCCATTTGAGACAGTCAAGGTTTTGCTTAAGAAAGCATAAAACTTCTCAACCTTATTGCTTTCATAAGTATGATTCCATCATAAAATTGATTAGAAGATATGCTGTGAATAATTTGGAAAACCTATTTTTTTAATTTCTTTAGTCCTAGAGAACATTTGTCACAGGTGCATTTGCTGCCCATTTTCTATTGTTTTATTTTTATTTATCATTTTTATACATCCTTTTTGGAAGTGCCTTTGAGTTTCATGGTTAGATCACTCAGTGGAAGTTCACCGGATACATTCCAAAATCTAATTACTGGGCTTAATTGAAACACATTTACATTTGTACTGGATGGCATTTTCTTATACCACAGATAATACTTCAGTTTTTCTCTTCCAAGTAAACCTCCTCCCCCAACCAAGCACACACACCTACAACAAGTAGCTGAGCTGTGACTACCTCCTGCTTATAATTACCAGCAAAATAGAGAAAAATCACAGATTGTCTCTTTCCTGCAGTGTTGCTAAAGGAACACCTCAATCTTAGGGAAAAAAATATGTTTGGTGAAATTTGGAAATAATGAATTGTCAAGATGCCATAAATAAAGTGAAAGTAAGTTTCTATTTTACTTCAAAATATGTAAGCACTTTTTGTGAGGTGTGTTTAGAGTGATAGTTTAAAAATATTTCCTATAAACAAATATGAAACACTGCCATTTGACATTTAATATAGCATATGGAATAATATATATTCCCTGAAAGAGAAGGTAGGAAAACAACATTTCTGGGCATATATGTTTATGGTTGAAAATTTTATATCTTATATGAAAAAAGAAACATATAAATTATTACCTAAGAAGACGGCAATGGAGAACACTATCAAAATCACAATCAAATAACTGCAAAATTTAAACACACAAGTCAATTAGAATGAAACCAACTTTGCTGAGGACTTGTTCTTATATGGATGCCACTGGCAGTCAATTTCAACACTATCTCTTTCAAGTTTCATAATAACATATTAGGATTGTTGCAACCAACATCTTATAACTGAAAAAATGAAGCTCAGGAAGTTCAAAATCATGTCTACTTAAAAACTTAAGAGTCAGGGTCACATCTATAGTTCAAAGTCCATGTTCTTTTCACCACATTATGTCAAAACTGGTCCCTTTATTATCCACTCAATTCCTCCCAGCCAGTTGGAGGACATTGATCCATGTTACTGCATAGATATTGGTTGTATATTTGAAAAGGTTGGTTACAGGGGGACTTATAAATTATAAGATATGCATAAATCAAATGTTTAATTTAAAATAAATCCTGTTAATTTTCTAAGTCCAAGAACCTTTCTTTGAGTGCAGTTCCAAGAAAATTTTATGATTTCTTTTTTGCCTAAACCACATGAATAATACATTGTGTAAAATTTCAAATATTTGTTTCTTTAATATGGAATGAGAGAATTAAGAATACTTGAGAAGAAATTTAAATGTATAATCTTTTGAATTTTGTGATTTTTTTCCCCCCTAATACATACTGACTTAACCACACCAAATTTGGCTGCCTAATTTTTCAGCAACTACTTTTCTTTGGAGTTTTCAAAACAATCAATTTAAATTTAACTGGACCATTAAAAGTAATTGCACTTATATATCACTGGTCTAATTTCACTGGTGCATTTAATATTTAACTTATAATAATAGGATAATTTTCATAAACAGATGTAGAAAAAACAAATGACTTGGTAGGCATGCAAATGGAATTGTTAGCAGAAAAAAATGCAGAGGTATATAAAAGTGCTAGCCATAAGCATTTAATTTACTATGATTATCAACTGATATACTTTACAGAGGGAATGATGTCAGTTTATCTGGTGAATCAGTTAACTACTAATTGAAATATATAGAATATAGTAATATAAAAAATGAGTTCATTAGCTTAATGCATTTTTAGGTATTCATTTTATTCTCTATATTAATTATTAATGCTAACAGGTATTTAACGAACATCATGGAGTTAATAAACACAATAGTTAAAGAAAGAAGATAATTAGTATATGTTGAGTACCTCCTATTTGTCAATCATTTTTTAGACATTATCTAATTTTACACTTATGCTCAGAGGAAATATCATTAGCTTTAGTTTGAGCAAATGGAGGCTCAGTAAGGAATGTCATAAAACTAGATAGTTCAGAATTAGAGTATATGCTACTTTTGCACTAACAGCATTAAAAATTCAACAGATGTTTATCTAATACTCACTTTGTTCTAAGTATTTCTCTAGGTGGGTTGACAGTAGTAAGAATGACTACAAAGGCTTTGCTTAATGGATGTTGCTTGTTAGAGTAAAATCAGAAATTAAACAAGTGAAAAAAAAAGATAATTTTAGGGGAGCCTGGGTAGCTCAGGCAGTTAGGTGTCTGACTTCGGCTCAGGCCATGAACTCAGTTCATGGGTTCGAGCCCCGCATTGGGCTGTGTACTGACCGCTTGGAGCCTGGAGCCTGCTTGGGAGTCTGTGTCTCCCTTTCTCTCTGTTCCTCCCCCGCTCATGCTGGCTCTTTCTCTCTTTCTCTCAAAAATAAATAAAAGCTTAAAAAAATAAAGAAATATGATAATTTTAGATAGTAATGAGTGCAAAAGAAAAAATATACTGTGATGTAATAAGTTTTGAGTAGAAAAGGTGATATTTCATAAGGTAGATTCTTAGAATTTTAAAAAACTATTAAAATAATTAAAATAATGTTTATGGCATTGAAATCTTTATTTTGAAAATATTATTAGGGTTATTAATAACATTAACAAAAATTTCACTACTTAAATACATTTTTATATTACCCTCTCAGTTAATGAGTATAAAACAAGTGATTTCAAATTTCTTAATGTAATATAGTCAAATAAACAGTATTTTATTTTTTATTATTTATTAATTTTTAAAGCTTATTTATTTATAGAGAGACAAAGAGAGTACAATTAGGGGAAAGGCAGAGAGAGAGGGAGAGAATCCCAAGCAGGCTAAGAGCTGTCAGTGCAGAGCCCGACATGGGGCTCAAACCCACAAAACTGTGAGATCATGACCTGAGTGAAATCAAGTGTCAGAGGTTTAACAGAGAAAGCCATACAGGTGCCCCAAATATTTATTTATTAAAAATAAATATTTTAATTTGTGCCAAAGTTGGAAGCTTTATTTTCTGTGATCTTGTGATTTATAGTAAGAAATATATATTTGGTCTTTGTTCTCATTTCTGGCAGAGCTCCTAAAACCCGTAGGCTAGAATACCTAAATAAGGAGAGATGTAAAGGTATCTTTTGTTATATTAATGAAGTGACTTTTGGACCCCACCTAAGGAGGTGAGGTTGCCATGGAACCAACCAAGTGATTAGAGGGTTTGAACTTTCTGTCCCACCCTGACCTCCCAGGAGGCAATTAGGGAATGGGGCTAGAGGTTGAATGAATCACCACTGGCCAAAGATTTAACCAGTCATGACTGTAGTGAAGGCTGCATTAAAAAAAAAAAAAAAAAAAAAAAAAAGGAGAGAGAGGGTTTGAAGTTTCTAGGTAGTGAAAACGTGGAGATGCAGGGGCATGGTGCCCTGGGAGAGGGCAAAGAAGCTCTGCACCTTCCCCACCTCCCATACCTTACCCTTTCCCCATACCTTGCCTTATATGTCTCTTCCATCTGGCTGCTTCTGAATCATGTGTTCATAATAAACTGTTAATTTCATGAGTCACAGAACTCAGCAAAATTAATTACACCCAAGGAGGGGCTGTGGGAATCTCTGATTTATAGCCAGTTGGTCAGAATAGAATAGATAGAATACCAATAGAATTGGTATCAGAATACCTAAAGATTTTTATATTGAAATTCGTGATTGATAATTTCACATTGAAATTATGATTCTGGTAATTAAGTATTTGTAGAATGCTTTAATGGATAACTAGGAAATTAAGGATTGAACAAATTACCACATTTTTTTACGGTACCATATGGAACTTAAAATATTTTGTCTAGTGTTAGGCAGTGTCTTCTATTTGTATTATAGGGCACTGGTTCTGAAAAACTTTCATTATTGTATTATTAAAAAATGCAATCAATCAAAAGGAACTCCTGTCACATGATACAAGGTGGATGAAATTTGAGGACATTAAATTAAGTGAAACAAATAAGACACTCATAAAAAAACAAATACAAATACTTTATGATTCTTCTTATATAAGGTGTCTAAAGAGATCATTTTTTTTCAAGAGAGAGTGCCAAGTGGGGGAGGACCAGAGAGAGAGAGAGAGAGAGAGAGAGAGAGAGAATTTCAAGCAGGCTCCATGCTCAGTGTGGAGCCTGATGTGGGGCTTGATCCCATAACTGGATCCCACAATTCTGGGGTCATGACCTGAGCCAAAATCAAAAGTCAGATTCTCAACTGACTGAAGCCACCCAGGTGCTCCTAAAGGAGTCAGTTCTTAGAAATAGAAAATAAAATGGTGGTTACCGGGGCCTGAGAACAGGGAAAATGGTTAGTTTTATCTAATGGGTATAAACTTTCATATATGCAAGACAAAATGTTCTAGATCTCTGTTTCACAAAAATGGAAATATACTTAACACTACCAAACTGTACTCTTAAAATGGTTATGACGGCACATTTTATGTTCTATTCAAAAAAAATTGTTACATGTAAAAATTGTTTATCACAATAATGAAATAGAAGCAAAAGAAAAAAGAGTAAAAATTATAACTATGCAAATAAATCCTGGATTTAATTCCATAATAACTGAAGAGAGGTGAGAAATTAACACTGGTAACAGAATATTTTTCTCTTGGCCAAATGTTTATGCAAGACCTACATGATAATCTATTTATTAGAGTTCAATTACATACATAACAAATTTGAAATGCATCTTGATTGTCATTATTAGAAATTAAGAATTAGTAACAGAGTTAAAAAAATTTTTGATATCTATTGTATGTATAACTACTGATATCAACAGTATATATAATCTCTGATATATATACTGGTTAATTTACGCCAAAAGAGATATAGGAGAAGTCTATTGGGTAGGTCACAGAATCAGTAGGAAGGCTGGTGACCCGGTTCAGGAAGGAGGCTAAAGGGCAAGGCAGAGAGAAGAGAACAACACTGCTTGAACTCATAGCATAGAATAGAAATGCTTGTGGCTGCAGGTGCTGCTGTTGTTGCCATGGCCCTGATAAATCTGGCCTTTCATTTCCATACCACTGGAATTTTAGTTTTATTCTAGCTATAGTTCCAGGGGGAAAAAGCACTGATAAATTTGTCTGTCTCTAAGATTATTCTCTAAAATTTTTATGTTGACCCAGCACCCTCAGAAATCATCTTGAATTATATTTCATGGAATTTTAACAGGCTGCTAATGCATAATTATTTTAGAGAGATAAGACTTTCCCTTCTAAGTTATTATTATTATTATTGTTATCATTATCGAAGTATAGTTGACATACAATATTATATTGGTTTCCGGTGTACAAATAGTGATTTGCCATTTATATACATTATGAAATGCTCACCATGTCTAGTCACCATCTGTTACTATACAAAGTTATAAAATGTTATTAACTATATTCCCCTTGTTGTACTTTACTTCTCCCTGACTTACTTACTTTATAACATGAAGTTTATACTTTCGAGTCCCCTTTACCTATTTTCCCGGTCCCCCTACCCCCCTTCTAGGTTTTTATTATTAAAAAAATATGTTTCTCCAGATGGGTGCTGGAATCTGGAGTTACCAGCTAGGATCAAGGAATTGTGGACAATGAGAGACATTAGGAGAAATGGTTTCTCTTCTCAAGGAAACTCCATTAGCCAAGGTTGTCAGAATCTTCAAGCCAGCAGAATAATCTTTCAGCAGGAAGGATAAACTAATTTGGGTTTCAAAATACTTCAAGCTTCTTTAAACTCCTATATATTCCATTTTTAATAATCAGTATTCAATTCCCTCTCTACACATCTCTTATGTATCACATGAGAGATCTGATGAGCCTGGGAATAATTTTACTTTTGTAATTTGACAGTCTTCTGGAGCAAATGTCGGCTTCTTTTACAGAGACTCTTTGGGTCTTTTTAAAAGGAACCCAGAAAGAAAAAAAAGGAACTTAGAATGGGCTTCTGTTTCAATCTTTACCGTGAGTCAGATTTTAGGTTTCTGAGCTTGTCATTCTTATAAAGTGTGATGGAAATGATGGAAAATGATCATTTTAGTTTCCTCCTGCCATTGGTACTGGTTGATCCCCACCCAGATACCAAAGACTTCCCCCCTCCCCAGTGGGTACTCTATGTCAGGTGGCCATACAAATAGATTAAAGGGTTCCTTTCCTTCTGTATGCTGCAGAATCACATATCTCTACCTTTAATGCTGATTGGGTGTTCATTATCTTCAGTCCCCAAAATTCCAGAGACAAAGTCCAGATTTCTCTATGTCCCCGGAGGTGTGTTTTTAGAAACCACTTCAATTTCTATACTAGTCATGGTTTGTAGTTACAAATAACAGAAACAAATTAAACAGAAAAATACTTTTTTTTGGAAGGGTTTCAGGTCGACCATACGTAGAACAAGTAGGAAAGCTAGAGAACTAAACTTGAGCAACAGCCAAGGCAGGCGAGGCACAGTCAGTATGGTACCACAGGGACAATATGCATCCCATAGAGTTTTGAGCCAGCTGGATGTTGGCCATTGCCTCCGGAACTGCTGTCGCTGAAGGCTGAGCCTTTCTTGTATTCACTGTATTATCCGTTTCTTTGTGTATGCTTTGCAGATTTACTTCAAGTACGTACACTTTCTAATTAGAAAAGATACCATTTAATCATGACTTACTATGTACTATATGTTAGATATTTGCTAGCTTTTTATATTCATAGCTCATCTAAATGACTGTCAGGGTTGACGCGTCCTCATTCTGAATAAGAGGAAGTTTGACCCAGAATTTAAGTAATTTTCATAAAAACCATGTAACTGATATTGGTGTAGCTGTCTTTGAACTTCAGTTCTGTCAGACTCCTAGATTCATGGTCTCTCATCTCACCTCCTCCACCACTGGCTATATTCCCCGGCTTATTTTTATTTTTGCTATTGGAAGTAAACTGGCTTTCATGATGTTTTTGTACTACAACCCAAGACAAATGCTTGTGTTTGCTTTGGCTTTAAGCCAGTCCTGGTTGGGTCTACTCCTGCCTATTTTGGATGATACTATGTTCTTCGTAGGGGCAAATGTTCAGAAACAAACTAGTTTAAAACATAAGCAACAGGCATCAAAAAGAATGTTATTAGGGAAATTATACAAGGCCCAACTAATTTCCTCCAACTGCCTGCTACAGTGCTGGGAAAGGTAGTTGGGATTTATCTATTCTGCATTTTTTTTCCAATCAGGAAATACTTTGGAATATAAATACCTATAATTTTGGTTCCATGAGAAAAAAATATTCAATTGGTAGGATGAAGGAGAAGATTAAGACTTGAATATTTGTAAGGGAATGCTAGGACAATTTTCACACAAAAGAAAACAAGCCCAGATCTTTAAGTGCCCATGTAGTGTAATCAAATACAGGTGGTGGTTAAGTCTACACTGGCCGGCAGGCAAGGCAATGAACTCAGTTCAAAGTTTACGGACTTCATCTGTCCCAAAGGTTTACAACTTCATTTTGTGGAGGTGTAATTTAAGTGAGAGATGAAACAGAAAAACAGAAAAAAAGAAGAAAATAAATGGTAAAGATGGAAAGTTCAACTAATCTTGCTTTTACTTAAAAAAAAAAAAAGAATCTACCTTTTATTACATGCTCTTTGAATTATTAGCATTTTAGGGTACCTAAATATACCTGCTTTAGAAATTGATTCTCTCCTCTAATAAGATTTGGACCTTTTAAAAATATTATTAGATAAACACCATAGTAACTATGTAAGTAAGATCATGAACTATTTGTATTCATACAGACTAAGTTTGAGTATCACCTCTACCACTGACAAGTGTAGTGATCCTGACTGGTCCTTAAACCTAGTTTCTGTATTATGCCATTGGGTTTGTTAAAAGATGAAATGAGATAATGCTTGCAGAATACTTATATTGGTATACGACATACTGTTAGGGCTTCTCAATAAATGTTAACTGTCATCATCACCATCATTATATTAGAACGGTGGTTAAATTAACCATTTAAAGCCAATTGCCAACATCATTATTTAATGACTAATTACTAAAACAGTAGATAGAACCAAGATAAATTCTATCTGCATTCTTGTTAACAAAGAATTGAGGCATGAAACAAAAATCAAAGTGTTAATCATTACAGTGAGGAAAAAAAGTTTCATTATTAACAGTGTTAGCACTAATATATGTATCATAGGGCATCTATGATTTAGTTTTGCTTTTTTTTTTACATTGCTATAAATGAAATTGCATTCTGTGTATATTTCAATGACTTACAGTTTTATTCAAACCTGTGATTTTGAAATTCGTGCATGATGATATATGTAGCAGCAATTTGTCCATTTTTCATTTCTTTATGTATTCCACTGCATGAATACTCCACAATTCATTCACCCCTTCTTCTGTTGAATGGAAATTCACGTTGTTTCTAGGTTTCTTTTTGTTGTTGCAATTCTCTCTCTCTCGCTCTCCTTCTCTCTCTTTCTCTCACACACACACTTGAAAGAAAGAATATACACTTCCTAGATAATGCCATTTACCACCTCTCTCTTGCCTAATGGCCCACAATTTTCCACTCTATCTCCTACATCATTAATCTCCCCATGCCCACCCCAACTGATTATGCCCATCACCATACAAATATACTGTAATCTCTCCCATACTTAAAAGCGCCTTTTTAAAATTCACATCCTTTGATCCAGATACTGCTCCATTATTCTTGTTTCTTCTATACAAAAATTTCCAGAAAGTGTTATCTATGCTTACTGTTGTCTGGTCCCTCTCTGCCTTTATCTCTTCAACCCATTCTGGTCAGGCTTTTGTTCTCATTTCTCCAATGAAGCTGCTTATGAATGTCACCATGACACTAATTCTCACATTTTATCCTGTTCCACTGGCAGAATTTGATCCAGTTGACCATTCCCTCATTCATAAAACACTGTCTTCATTATTCTTCCATGTCACACTTTCTTGGCTGCCTATTTTACTTTGCTATTTCTCAGTAACTGTTAATATCTTTCCAACTTCTACAAGTTGAGGCATCCTAGGACTCAGTCCTTGTCCCTTTCTCTCTTTTATGTTTATTCTCTTTATGTCTTTATACAGGAACATGGTTCTAATTGTCATTGATACACTAAGAATCTCCAACTGTACATCTTCAGTCTGGACTACCTCTCATTGACTTTAAGACATATATTTAAGTAACTTGATAACATTTCTCACTCAATGTCTAATAAGCATTAGAACGTAGTATGTCTAAATTCATTTTTTCTTCACATACCTGTCTCATCAGCCTCTTCCTCATTAAATAAGTGGTCACTCTATCCTTACAGCTTGAACCTTGATGCTACCCTTGATTTCTCTTTCAAGCTCATGTCCTTAACCACTTGTCAGTGAATCTCATTGGCCTACTTTTAAACGTACCAAAATATGAACACGTCTTACCACTTCTGTCATTAGTGTCCTAGGTCAAGTCACTAGACTACTTAAGTCTCTGTTTGAGTGTCATATTCTCTGTGAGTCTTCTCTAACCACCTTATGTAAAAATTCTACAACCATGCACACATCCAAATATTCTCTTCCATGCTACATTTTTCTCTTTTGCATTTATCAATCACTAGCATATTACATTATTTGCTTATTCATTCTCTAAATTGTTTCTCTTTTTTGTAATATAGTTCCACATGGGCAGGGGTTTTGTTGTCTTTTTTTTTTTTTTTTTTGGCTGGATATACAGGGCCTAGTATATCACTGTCATATATTAATGCTAGAAATTTTAGTTGGAAGAATGAATAAATGAACAAATGAAATGTACAAGAATGTGGTCAGTCTCATAGTCATAACAGAACAAATTAAAATAATCATAACATCTTATCAGTTTTAAATTAAGACAAAAATGAACTCAGACTAATCATTGTAGAAGGAATAAAGCAATATGAACAAAAGTATTTCAAACATGTGGTTCCCACACTCAACAGTTCTATGTCTGGGAATTTATCTTGAATATAGGTATGTTCACTGCAGTGATGCACATATATACACAAACAAAATAAATGTATTTAAATAAACTAAATAATTGCTTAACTATTATATTATTCAATGTGTATTTTATTAGCCACAGGTTGATCTCTTTGTCTCTCAATAGTCCTTATTTTTTTGAGAACATTTTGAAGTTCACAGCAAAATTACATGGAAAGTGCAGAGAGTTTTAATATACTACCCCATGTCCCACACGCCCCACTATCAACATCCTAAGTAGTACATTTATTATAATAGATGAATACACATTGACACATCATTATCATTATCACCCAAGTCCATAGTTTATACTAGGGATCACTCTTGGAGTTGCATATTCTAGGTTGATTAATTTTTAGGGGAAAAGGCATGTCACAAAACAGTGTAAAGCATGCTATCCTTGTTCATTAAAAATATGATTTCTTAGAAAAAAGTCTTAATCTATGAAACAAATATTAACTTTGGTTATCTCAAGGCATTAATAATAAAGATGATACTTTTGGCTCTTTGTATTTTATACATTTGTTTGTATAATGGCATTTCATATTCTTCTAAACATGTGCTAACATTTGCTTCTAGATTTATCCTATCATTAGTAATTAATCCAATTATATGAGTGCCATTTAAAAAATAATAAATTTAGAAAACCTATAAAATTATTAAAACTGTCTCTAAATTCATGTAACTGAATTATTTAATACAGTTATTAATGTGTCCACTTTTGTGTCAACATTGTAGTGTGAATGTAACTTAAATCGGATGTTTACAATGAATTAAGATGAATTTTCAAGTTATTGTATCATCAAATGAAAATCTAAAGTCACTGATGATCTTAAACTGATCCAATGTCTAGAAAATAGGATTTAAACTGCAGTCCAAAAAGAAAATACATATAATATCTATTAATCCACTCTCCCTCTTGAATTCAGTGCTGTAAACATTTTTCTCAAGTCAGTGGAGAGGATAACGGCTTTTTGAAAGATCAACTCTCAGTGGAGAAATATTTAAGACACCACGTTACCTGGTTTGCCTCAAGTTATCAATCCCCATAAGTTGCAAGAAACTAATCAGAAAAGTCTAAAAAGCATTAGTTTGAAGCATGTGAAGTAATTTTTAAAATCTAAAAAAATGTGAAGCCTCTAATATTTCTTGTTAATGTAGGCATTAATGAGACGGTGGAGAATACATGTTTGGATATAAAGAGAGAAAATAATTAATATAGAGTTTGCTTTTGTTTTTGTGATTTCAACATTTCTACATGAAACTTCCTTGAAAAGTGTGAATGGTCAGTTCTGTGGCCTGATTGCAAAAAAAAATCAGATCATCATGTAATTTTATAAGTTTGTTTTTAGAGGATAAAGTGACGGTCTCATATAAATTCTCAGAGTGCTTCCTGTTAGCTTAGAGAAGATGGAATCGAATGTAAACTGCCCTTAAAAAAAAATTCAATACAGTTGTTGTTTTTTTTACTGCTTCTAAGGAATTACTAATCTATCTCAAAATCACTCATTTTATTCTACATTAATTATAGAAGATAAACATTTCCAAAATATCTCAGGCATTTGGTCAGTAGAATGAAATAAATAGTTGTAGAAGTGCCATTATTTTAGCAAAATTGCAGACAGCTATGAGTTTAAAGACATGAGTTTTAAGAATAGTTCTGCGATCGAATAGCTGCTCCACTTGGTTAAGTCAGTTACTCAATATTTTCACCAGATTTCTCTGAAGGAAAATTACTGATTTAATATCATATTATTGAGATATTATATTCATCAGCGTTTCATTAAAAAACACAAATGTACACATGTGAGATTTCTAGATTAGATTTGTGCCTGCATGCCAGTCCTTTGTAAGCTTCCTTGATATTTTGGTTGGACACTTTGCTGAAAGACAATTTACTGTCATAATAATTGGGAGATAGATTCTGATGGCTGTATTGAAAAATAAAAACCTTGAGAGATGAGTATTTATCTTGTGATATGTGTTTTTTCTGTAGTGAAGAATGAGTTAAAATTTGATATTAGCTAGCAAAGCAGCATCTAGAATAATTTAAAATATATCACCCTCAAGATACTCTTTGGGAGATCTAGTTGCTACACAATGAAAAGAAGTCAGTGGGTTACAATAAGATAGCTTTGTTTTGTCTGTATTTGGTACACTCTGTATTTTATGTTTTCTGTAAATATGCATAAACACAATAATTTCAGAATTTTATTTTGTTTTGTTTTACAGACAGAAGACATGATATTTTTCCATGTACACTTAAAGGGAAAGAATAAATTATTTGTGTTACCTGTCAGTAAGAACCACACTTAAAATTTTAAGGGCAAAGTTACGTGTCGCTAATTGTGTGACTCCCTGCTACCTAATATAACTTCCCCAGTGGGATAAATAACTATTGAGCTAAGGAGAAGAAAAGCATAAACTTTACAGTACAATTGCATTATTCAAAAGATGTCATAGTCATAAAAATATTTTAAAAATTAGTTGTTGAATAAGCATCCCATGTAATAACGCATAGAGTAGAGCATGTGTCTCTGTAAAGATATTGCAAAATACTTAATTATCCAGAATTATACACAGAAATGTGTTCGCTATTAAAAATATAACTCTAATAGAGCATGTAACTTATGCTGACCTTGTTGGCGTATAGATCAATCACACCATGCTGTGAATTTGCTGAGGTGCAGGGCTCAGTTTTAACTATTTGTTTATATCTCAAGCAGTGGACACTATACTTGATACATAATTGAGCTACTATTGTGTTTCAGGCTCTTTTAGGTATTAAGAAGATGGAGGTAAGCATAAAAGACAAGACTAGTACCAGTTCACCCTTGTAGATTGCAATCTAGTCAAGGAAATATACAATTAAGCATTCAAACAAAGGTGACCTATGGTCATGACCAATGTTACCACAGTCAACTTTTTTTTTATAATACAGGAATTTAACCTGATTATTAAGGTAAGTAAAACTTTTCTGTGGTAGTAATGATTGACATGATATCTGAAGGGTACTAGGGGAAAGAAGACATTTCAAGCAAAAGGGACAACTTGTTCCTTTCTTCTTGTGTCAGGAAGAGTTTGTATGGCACAAGAGATTTAAAGAAGTCATATTTGATTACAAAGTGGACACTAAAAACGATCTAGACTTTAAGCATCCAACCATTTCAATGTAAAGCAATTCCTAAAGGAATCTGAAAATTCAGTTACCAAAAATATTCTTCAAAGTTGTCCTCCTCTTCTTTTGGGAAATAGTCTAATATTTCTAACACAGTGGTTCTCAATATGTGATCCTCAGATCAGTAGCATTAACATCACTTTGAGCTCTTTAGAAGTGCAAAATCTCAGGCACAATCTCAAATCCATGGAATCAAAAATTCTGGGGATAGGGGCAAAGCAAGCTAATTTTCAACAGCCCTCCATATTGATGCATGTTAAAGTATGAGAATAATTAAGAATCACTGATCTAGGTTATTTTGACTGGAAATAGATTGATGTATCTAGATATATACCCCCTATTATGAAGGATCATAAATTACAGAGGGTCATAAATTATTGATGGACAGAAACTGACTCCTGGCTGGGAAAAGTAAGGAAGAGTGTAAGGATAGATAATCTTGCATGGGATGAAATTAAAATTACTTTCCATAGAAAAGTCAAACCTAGAGAGAAATGCAAAAGCAAAATAATATAATTCACATATTTTTCACAGAATTCAGGTATACAAACTCCTGGGGAATGTTTAAAAATACAAATGTCTAGACTTCACCAGCATTCTTCCCTCCAGGGTTTATTTTGTAAAAATTTCTAAGGTTGAGAAATTTAGCTTTAGTATGACTAATCCTGCAATACATATGCCTATCCACGTGATGGCAGCAGTGTACCAGAATCCAATGATACCCAGGGAGGAAGAAATTTGATTTTTTTTTTTTTTTCATTTAGATAACTCTGATGCTTATCTGATTTGGGATTACTGCTTATTCTTACATTTTGGTAATTGGCAATTGAGAAAAATTAGAAATTTCAGTACTTCATTTTCAGGATTATTTTTATTTCTCCAAAGCAGTTCTTATCAAAACAGCTATACTGTCAGTAACTGAACATCTCCAAAACAGTTATTACTGAAACAGCTATACCTATAGTAAAAGGACAATTTATGACTAAAATATAATAAACTAGTGATTAGAAACACCAATAAAACTAAAACTATTTTTTCTTATTTTTTCCCCAATATACTACTATAGCCTTTTTTTTTTTTGCCATTCTAGACTCTGTTAATACACTTTTAGGTATGGTATTATTGTCAGATTTGCAATAAAAATCATCTACAGTCTACATTTTGATCTGAATCCATTGATCTCTTTAATTTTAAAAGCAGAATGGAATTTTCTATAGTTGCTACCATCTTTTGAGTCAAATGCCTACAGGATATGGATGTGTGCTCCAGCAAAACAGTTTTTGGCACAATCTTGTGGCATCTCACTCTATATATTACCTTATGGATAAATATATGTAGCAACAAGTATGAAACCCATGGAGAGAGGGTCTGATGATCTTTGGGTAATGTAATTAAGCTACACAGCTTTTCCCCAGGCTATGATTATTTAATTACTTTACATTGTTAGTGATTCCATTTGAAGGTGATTTTTTTCATCCTCTTATAGATACAAAATAATAATTGATGAAAAGAAATACATAATGTTCTGGTATGGAGAGGAAATGGTGGTTGTGAAATTAGCTAGCCCTAAAATTTTCCCCCTTTGGTGACAAGAGAGTCACTGAAAACAAAGAAGTTCAAACTGCTACCTCTGTGTGCCAGAGAAGGCTTTGATCAATGTTTTACAATGTGTCATTATCAGGGAACACATTCTTCACAGTAGGTAATTAGCAGGTGATAATGAGAATCAAGACCAATATTTCACATAGGCCCCTAAAAGCTATACTTCCACAGGAAGAAAGAGCTGAGAAATTGAGTTACAAAAATGGTTTTCTGCATAGGAAATAGAAAAGTAAGTTCTTTTTTAAAATCAGAAAGCTGGACAAATGTTAGGAAATCAGAATCTGCGAGCAATTGATAACACTATTGATCATGAACTGTGGATTAGCTATTGCAAGTGGGTGTGTTGGTTGAGCTAATTTTTTTTTATGTTTATTTTTGAGACAGAGAGAAACAGAGCATCAGTGGGGGAGGGGCAGAGATAGAGGGAGACACAGAATCTGAAACAGGCTCCAGGCTCCAAGCTGTCAGCACAGAGCCAAACACTGGGCTTGAACCCATGAACCGTGAGTCATGACCTGAGCTGAAGTTGGACATTTAACCAACTGAGCCATCCAGGTGCCCCAGTTGAGTTAATTTTTAAAGTAACATGGACTCTTGTTACATACATATCACTGATCCTGAACAAATATTTTAGCTCATTCAAAATCAACAACAAAAGTTAAAAGTTACTGAAAACTGAGCACCACCTGAATCTACTAGACAATATCTGATGTAATAAATGGCATGATTCGTGTTAAGATCTGCCACTTAGAATCTCTATCATCAGATTACCAGACTGGATCACTAGAGTGGAATTGTTCCATTAAGATCACTCTTGGGATTAAAACAGGGAGGAAGTATAACATGGTGGTTAAATTCTAAAGCTCTGGAATCCGAAGTTTTGGGTTTTCATTGAGTCCCATATTCTCAAACTGGGTGACTTTTGACAACTACTTTAAACTTTCTGAGCCTCTGTTGTTTCCCCTCTATCACTAATGGAGTGAATAAAAGTGAATCTTCCCTACAGAGATGTGAGAAAGACTGGCAAGCATAAAGGTAAAATCCTTAGTAGAATGCTTAGGAATAACAGCTCTATAAATCGTAGCCGTTATTTTATTATTATTATTATTATTATTATTATTATTATTATTATTGGTACTATTTTACTATAAGCATAATGTGTCTAGCACAGCTAACATTGACCTAGATACTGCCCACAAAGAGCTGGAATATCAAGCTGTTATCTACCACTAAAAAGAAATGGGATATCAAATTAGATAGCTTTCACCTGACTTGGAGAAGTGTTTTGAGGAAGTGGAATATGTGGCAGGTTTGTTTTGATAAAGTGTGGTGGGGGTAGGGAGAGACTGAGGAGCAGCTTCAGTGCATACAAGAACTGTTGACTCAAGAAGGCAAGCTTAGATGAGTCCTGGGAATTAAGCAGAACATTATTACATGATAACATTGGACTGTCAGAAACAGAATGAATCAAAAGACGAATGCAATATTTTCTTAAACACAGAGTGGAAAATTTAGGGAGCAAACCTGAAATTATGCAGGAAGAAAACTTTGGTAATTAAATTAATACTAATTGAGTGATAAGCATTTGTCAGGGACTGTGTCAGGAGGGGTGACAAAGTGGCATTTCTCCTAAGTAACACTGTTGGGTAGAACTTTGATGCATCCATTAAAGACAACAATCTTTATTCAACCTCTAGAACAATTTAAAAATGTGCAAATATACATCTAATTGGTATAAATAAGCACTAGATATAGATATAGATGATAAAGATATAGATTATATAGATGTGTAGATTAGATAGATAGGTATAGATATAGATATATAGATATATAGAGATATAGAGATATAGAGATAGAGATAGAGATAGAGATACATAGATATAGATAGATATCTGAGTTATGGTATAGTATTCCTATACGGCATTTGTGCCTATTTTTTGCAGGATTACACAGATTATTTCATCACACAACAACTTGCCTTTTCTCACCAACATTTTATTTTATTTTTTTTTCTCACCAACATTTTAAAAGCCTATTAACGAAACTATTTCCTTCTAGACAACTCTTATTACCTTAGCTAAAATAGATTATACCCAATGAATTTCCAGATAAGATAAAGCAAAGTGACCTTCCACAAGATTCTATAGTAAATCTGTGAAAGTTATAGCTCTATATCTCCCTTAATTGACTCACTATAATAATAATAAAAAAAGAAATAATTACCTTTTATAACCACTCTGAGATTGCTCACTATGACTCTAAAATTGTTATAGTAACTGGCGACTGAGAAAATGCCAAAGGCATTCACGGAAATCCAGAGTTCATCACAAGGTTCTGCTTTATTAGTCTTTGCTGTTGAGTAAAATGATGCTTAATGAGAGGGGAAACAGGGCAGGGGAGAAAGGTAGGAAGGCAGTGCTATGTTTTGGATAACTATGGAAACAGTTGCTAAGAAGCATACACATCTGCAATTCTTTTCCAGGACCCACTCCCCAGCCCCTAACCCTTGCTCTGCTTCTGGGATTTTATATTGCCATTTATTGCTGCAATTGGTCAGTGAGCATTTTAGAGAGTACATAGGCTAATGATGGCTGATCTTACACTATCTTGGATTCTAAAGACCAGCGCATATCATTATGATGAGACAGAACTGCTAATGAGAGAAGTAGATGTTAATTTCTAGTGAGAAGACAGCTTTCCAAACTATTTCTATTGCTTAGCATATTCCTTTGACATGATATTAAACTTTTTGGAAAAAGAATGCTGAATGTCTTTACACCTAGCCCATGTCACCTTTGTTGTCAGCTAGAGAATACAAAGTAAATTTATCTTTAAGAATAGTGGAAGGGGGTGGCTCAGTTGGTTAAGTGTCTGACTTTGCTCAGGTCATGATCTCGCAGTTTTTGAGTTCAAGCCCTGTGTCAGGTTCTGTGCTGACAGCTCGGAGCCTGGAGCCTGCTTTGGATTCTGTGTCTCCCTCTCTCTCTGCCCCTTCCCCAGTTGTGTTCTGTCTCTCCCTGTCTCTCAAAGATAAATAAACATTAAAAAAATAGTGGAAATTTATCCCAACAAATTATTATGAATTGTACAATGTTCATAATGTGTTCATATGAGTGTTCGATGACACTCTTTGTGACAGGTTGCTTTTGTGTTTATTAATTTAAAAGTTGCCTTTGCAATGGGAAACACATACTCTGACAATTTTACAGGCCAATGAACAAATCTATATTATTAATTACCACTGTCAGAAAGTGTCTTGATATTTGATTACTGGCAATGATTCTTGCTGAACAGATTCTTGGTAATAAGATCCTTGATTCTCTGAAAAGGTAGCCTGACGGATTAACCAACCTGTGATTTATCCAATCAAGGACACTCTCAGGAAGATTTGAGTGTTTCCCTCCCTTTCAATCATAATAATGAGACTTGCTAGCCCAAGATCAAGATAGACATTTTTCCTATAAACTCTTAAAAGAAGAATGAAGCCCTACTCACTAGTTCTTATTACACTGAGATATTTATCTAGAAATAAAAAATTGTGAGAAAAAAATCTTGGTTTAATGAAACTCAACAAATGTCTACTAATTGCTAGTATTATTCTTTCTCAAGATAGGAGTGTTAGTTAAGAAATTATATTAGTTTTCTATGGCTGATGTAACCAAATTACCACAGACTGGGTGACTTACAACAACATGTCTAAAGAATGTCAATAAATATAAAATATATAAGTGATAAGAAAATGTAACATAGTTTCACTAGCAGTATTTTTCTTTCCTAATGTTACATAAATAATAGTGTTTTTCACTGATGGCATTTGAACTTTAATAAAACAGTTTATGCATTTTGTTTATCTAGTATCCTTACTTCTGGGTAACCTACCACCCCAACACCAAGTTGGAAGGTCACTTACAATACCCCATATTTACCACAAGGGTGAGTGGTGAACCAAGTAAGTCAACCAGAATGTTACCATCCCTTCGCTATTGGGGATGTCACTCATGTATCTCCCATTCTCAAAACAAAGGTGAGTAATGATCTAGGTCAGCCACTTAGAATATTTAAACCCTTGGTCATGATTTATTTCTAGATGGACTGGAGAGTAAATTGGGATCAACCAGAGTCTTTCCTAAGATATAATACATTGGTCTTAGAAAAGTTTATTCTGCTGGAATCAGGAGCACCTTGAATAATTTTTACTGGAAACGATTAAGACTATCTTCTTTGAACATGGAGAGGCAGATAATGAGAACAAGATTTAAAGAAATGTATACAAAAGCACATATGAGAAATGGAAAAACATAAGCATTCACATGAGGTCCACTGAGGTCTTGGATCTAGCCATGCCTGAAGAAATGATGATTATGATGGCCATAGCTGATTTCATGCTTAATTTTAAAATATAATTTAAAATCTTTTTATTGGATTAAAAAATATTTTAGTACTTTAATTGAGTTCATATTGAGTTATAACTAAATTTTGGTTGATTAATATCTTATAACATTGGCTTATCTTGTTCATAAATGCAATATTTGAATTTCCTTATATTGTTTCCATTTGCTGTAATGCTTCATTAAGCTATAGTCTTGTCCTAACTTGGACACACATAAATAGGTATTCATTCATATTAATATATAAAGTAAAAAATATCAGAAAAATCTCATACTTAAAAGGCAAAGAAAAAGCATCACAAAATCCAGAAATATAATTTAACTTTTTTTTTAAACACCCTAACGTACTTCTATAATACATTTACTTTACATATATTGGACAAGTATTTTTTGATCATCTATTCATATGATAAGAATTTTGCAATTATTTTAGAGGGAGGAACTATGAATTGGTGTTTCCTTAGCATGGTTGATTTAAATTTGTATTGTCGATAGTTTAAACATGAAGTATATGTGAGCCAATTTCTTCACTTACAGTTTTACAAGTTTAATAACTGAAAGAAATTTCCATAGACCAGCTTTTGGCTCCAAACATTGTTTGGCTCAAATCAATTGGCTCAAATTGGCTCAAATTTTGTTTCTCCCCCACTAAACCACAGATTTCCGGAACTGAGTGCCATGAGGGTAAGAGTTTTTCTGGAAGCCATTCTTACACCAGAATTGGTGGCAGTAACTTAATTATACAGGGAAATGGCTACAATTTATATGGGAAGTAGGATTAATTGCTGAGACACTGTCCTCAACCGAGTGAAAATATCTTTATTTTTACAAACTTAAAAAAAATATAACTCTAAGTGAACACATTGCTGAGGTCCCTCCTATGACCCTGAACTGAGACCATACAAGTGAGTCCTCAAATTCAATCTTCATGAGCTTCCTAGTAAATTTATTTACAGGTCTTACATAATAATTTTTAAGTATCTCATGTTTCCTTTTAAATGGTTATCTGAGTACAGCCATCTACATTAATTTTGTAAGAAGCCATCCTGCTCCTATATTGTCTATAATATTAATAGATACAGTAGAATCACATTCTTGGGATGATTCCCACTTGGTAATGCTACGTTCCTCCACCACACCTGTCTCTTCTCAGTGGTTGCTTTTGACCATCATCACATTTCTGTAACTGTGAACTTTACAACAGATTGCTGGTCCACAGAGCAGACAGGAAGGGCAACTTAGCTGTGCTCTTGTGGCCCTTCATTTCAACATTTTCTCTTTTGTCTTCAGTCCATGAAGTTCCTATTATTTGGGTAATTATCACTGTATAATTATAATTATTCTTTTTCCTTCTTTCCCTCCCATGATGCACAGAGATAAATGGTGAACAACTCAAGTCATTTCCCCCTCCCCTGAGACAGTTTGGTGGGAAAGAGGAGCTTTATGTTAGCAGATTTTCCCAGCACTGGTCCAACACCCTGGGATGCCTACTGAAATGCTTAGTCTGCTTCTCTCCAAATTTGAGAGTTATATTGAACACTGGTAGTGCCCTACCTAGATCCTCTTGGATCCTTTTAACAGGTTCTATGCATGTATCTTCAGTCTCTTTGTGCTTTGTTCCCAATGGTTTTATAAAGGGTTACGATTTTATTCTACAGAACTCACAGAAACAATAGCTATCTCTTTGGAAAGACCAAGAGCTTCAACCCTTAGACTAAAGCACCCATTTTTTCTCTTGTGAAACCCCAAATAACAGAATATACTTTTTCAGACTTTCTCAATCTTACTCTATTTCTGAAAATGGATATTCTTGTCTCACACATATTTGTGTTTCCATGTTTCTTTGTCTTGTGACCAATATAAGTTCCTGAAATACATAAAATGTATGCTAATGGTCAGGGGCAGGAGCAATCACAGCCATTGAAATTTTTCTCCTTTCCTTTTTTCTATTTTCTGGTCCTCTTATTTTGGAGCCATTGATAGATCAGAAGATTATCCTTGAATATTCCAAAAGATAAAACTGGCTGAGATTTCATTTATATTTCTTGAAGCAGCTTATAGCCAGTGATTGGTGCAGGAGTGTTGATGCTCAATTCCATATCCCAAAGATGGGCTGACTAAGGTACAATTTATACTTCAGTCTCCCCTGCTGAGGAGACTGTAGTGTCCCTCTCCTCAGCAGGGGAGACTGAATGCCAGATGATTGGAATTGGAATCATCTGGAATCACTCTCTTGCTTAGCTTCTATGTCTTACTTTCCCCACTCCTTTACTGGTTTCTCCGGAGATCACTTCCTTAATGAATTACTTTCATGTTAATCCCCATCTTATAATCTGTTTTTAGGGAACTTGAACTAAGACAGTAGTATTTTTGAAAATTTACTAGCATTCTGCCCTTAAGTAACAACAGAACTTACTATTTCTTTCCGTGCCTGCAGTTTTCCAGTGTTTGTCCTGGGGTTGCAGCTATTTCCTTGTTTGTCGTTATGGCCAATACACACACACACACACACACACACACACACACACACACACAGCAACCACTCCAAAGCCAGGACAGAAAAAGCAGGACATATGGGTGTGGATGATCTCTGGTTAGTTTCCTATTGTTGATTCAGTTTGGGACACACGGTCTTAGAATATTGGGTACTTAGGTACTTAAGAAATGTTACCAATCAATAAATGTAATCTTGTTATATTATTAATTAAGAGAATGTAAACACACCTACAAAAGGAGAGCAGTCCCTACGGGGAGATTTTTCTCTTTATTTTCTTCTATCTTTATCTATCTACCATCTACCTACCTACCTACCTACCTACCTATCTATCTATCTATATCGTTTGCCTACTGCTGACAAACAGATGGGTTATATGATGTACACCTCTCAAGTCACAAATAAAAGGACAAATTGGCCTGTGGCCATTTGATTTTTTTCCCATTCTTCTACACTGCTAATTGAAAAATCAACAGTGTTGCCAATAGCTGACTTGGTTGAGTAGTTTAGCTAGCTGAAATTGGCACCTTTAGTCCACTATGCTGTTACCAGACAATAAAAAAGCCTAAATGCAATTAGGCCTATACCATGTTGTAGAGCTTCTCCTTATGACATATATATGCTTATCTTATTTAAAAAACCTTTAGGTTTAGTACTTTTTTTAAGTTTATTTTATTTTGAGAGAGACAGAGACAGTGCAAGCAGGAGAGGGGCAGAAAGAGAGGGAAAGGGAGAATCCCAAGCAGTCTCTGCACTGTCAGCACAGAACCTGATTCAGGGCTTGAACCCACGAACCATGAGATTATGTCCTGAGCCAAAACCAAGAGTCAGAGGCTTCACCTGAGCCACCTAGGTGCTCAGGTTTAGTGCTTTTAAAGTGAGTGGTTGATAAGTGACAAGTGGAAAAGAAAGGTTGAAGTAACGGTATTCAAGAGAAACATCTGAAGTGCACTTTATTTTGTAGTGCCATCTAGTAAAATAATATTTATTTGAATATTTCCTATTCAGAGAAAAATAAAATTGCTAGGAAAGTGGGAGAAGATACCACAAAAATGCTCATGATTTCTTCTTGGGAGGAACTTGAACTCCCGTTAAGTGGTCCCTGATCTTTTTTTCTCTTCTCTGATACCTATCTTCAGATACATCTTATTCTAATCAGCAGACATAAATTTGGATTGATATTCTCTCTCGTTGTTTCTAAACCACTTAATCTACATCTATTCTTAATAAATATAAAAATATTTCCCCATTTTTGGCACACACTCACATTGGCAAGAATGTGAAATAACAAAATTCACACATTTCTGGGAGCAGTGTAAAGTGGTACAATCAACAAAAAAACTGGCAGAATCTACAAAGTCAAACCTTATGACTCAACAATTCTCTTCCTAGATATTTGCACAAAATAAATAAAAATATTGTTCACAAAAAGTCTTTCACAACAATGCACATAGAAGTCTTACACATAATAGCTCAAAATTGGAAACAATTTGAGTGTCCATTAACAGGAGGATTTGAAGCACAAATAAAGGTGAAAACTAATGCTACAATATCCAACAAAGTTGATAGAACTCAAAACACATGATCAGTGAAAGAAAATTGATGGGAAAGCATACATGTTGAATGATTCCACTTATATGAAGTTCTAGAATAATTAAGACTAATGGATGATGATAAGCAGGACACTTGCTACTTTGGGAGAGGTATTTACTGGACATAATCATTAGGAAACCTTCAGGGACTATAGAAAAGTCCTAGATCTTAAGCCAGATAGTGGTTACACCAATGTACAGTCAAATGCTCTTCCCCTGAGCTATACCATCTCTGGTTACACCAATGTATAAATTTGTCAAAAATCATAAAATTGTACACATAAGATATTAACTTTTATGTATGTAAAATATACCTTAATTTTTAAAAAAGTAATGAAGATCTTTAAAAAAGAAGAAGAAGAAAAATTAAATAACTGTGCAAGTGCTGTGCTAGGCATTTTATATGTGTTAACAATCTCATCCTTATGACAGTCCAGTGAACTATATGTTCTGTCTATTATATAAAGATATCAATTATCAGGTACATTAATTTATTTGACCAATTTATATAAAGCAAATGGAAAAGTCAGTATTTAATCAGAACTTATTATTTTTAAAGCTATTGCTTTTTCCATTATAATCATGGACTAGGTAATTAAATCTTGCATTAAAATAAAATTGCAAATAGGTTAAAAAGAATACGGAAGAGTTTGTAAAAGACATAAGATTATGAATAAACACAAACACAAGATAAGCTAAAAACAACTATTGAGAAAATGGGAAATAAACAATTAACAAAAACTCTATTAAAAAAGGATTCACTGTTGTTTTTGAGAGATTGAAATATGAAAAAATAAAATGTACAACATCAAAGAAAATGTATTATAGCTGAAAATAAAAAAAAAAACAAAACAAAAAACCCAGAGAGAAAATACCAAAAAGGAAGGTGATTCAACACAGGAATCTCCACACAGGCTGCAACTCACTTTTTGTGATTTTTGGTAAGTCATTTAACCTTTGCCTCATTTTCTCCCACATGTAAAAGTAGAAATTCTAATAATGACTTTCCTATAAGACTGTGGGGAGGATTAATTAGGTAATGTTCACAGGAGCTTTGAAGATTAAAAGCCTCAAATAAGTGCTAAGTATAAAATACAAAACCAAAGAGACACAATCAGAAAATACACAAGTCAGAAAGATGAAAGGAGAAAAATAAGCTTATAAAAGAGATGGAAGTTAAACTTTGGAAAGGTATGAAAAGGGACACAGGATTTATGAGTTTGGAAAAATTTAACTCTAAATAAACCCATACATGAAATACAATATTTTTTAAATGATGCTGATATATATTAATTCATTAAGAATATGACATTCTCAAAATACAGATCAGTGTTTGTACTGCAACAGAAACTGTTAATATTTTTCTTTGCAAGATCACAAGATGTGCTATTTTCATCATCCCTATCACTTTAAAACTGTGTCCTTCATTCTTGTCAAATCTGCTGTTAGGTGTCACATGCCTATCCTGTGTAAAACCTTTGTTCCCAGTTTCTACTTATCCCTACATCTACTCTAAATGTGTGAGATTCACAAAGTCAGCCCAAAATAAGATGGATGGGACTCAATGACCACAAAGGGCTTCAGTGAACTGTGAAACAAGGAAATGAGCCAGTTGCCAGAAAGAAAAGATTGGATGGAGTAAGAAACTCTAAAGCCAGTTGCTGTAGTGAACTTCACTCTATAATCTCCTAAAACTAAATGAGAATTTCAAGGAGAGGAAAATATTGTGACTTAATCAGATGGTAGTTCTGTAAAAAGTTGTGGGTTTGGCATGAAGAGTTTAGTTTACATATGAGTTTGGAATAGAATTAAATATTTAACAATAGATACCACACGGACATTGACCAATTTGAACAGATGCTGGTAATATAAAAATGAATTGGTACATTCCCAGTGGATATTAATGCTGAGTAGGACCAGTGGTAAACGAAATAGTGAGGTTGGCTTAGTTTAATTTCAGGATCTCCAGCTTTTCTCCTTCAATGACATTTTCTTCTAATTTGCACATACCTGGTCCCTGACTAGTGTTCTTTCACCTGCAAGCTTCCTACTAACCTTTCAAGTTCACTCACTACATCATCCTCCTGATCTTGACTCTATGATCTACATTACCTTTTGGCATCTTATGTTATCAAAATTCCAATTTCTTCTTGTGTAAGACTACTTTAAGGAAGAATGTGATCTGGTAACATACTTTACACTAAGATATTATAAAGGTACATAGCCGAAAGGTAAGCCACTCCTTTCATGACCAATCACAAACTGTATTGAAATGGATTAAATGACTCTAAAGTACTTTAAGATAATTCAGAGGGATTCTTCTCTAAAAGCAAAATAGGCAAGGGGCACCTGGGTGGCTCTGACTTCAGCTCTTCTCATGATCTCATGGTTCCTGAGTTCAAGCCCCACATAGGGCTCGCTACTGTCAGTGCAGAGGCTGTTTGGAATCCTCTGTCCCCCTCCCTGTACCCCTTCCCTGCTTGTGCTCTCCCAAAAATAAATAAATATTCAAAAGCAAAATTGGAACTTCTGAAGCTAAAAATTTTAGCGGGTACTTTGGGGGTAGATTAACCTAGAGACCTCAAAGCAAACAACTCATATATCTATATGCGTATTTCTCCTTAGGATGATCTGTAAAATAAATTTCATAAAGATAACACTTATTTGATACCAATGGTTAGCCCACCTTTTCATGAATCTTTCACTTATTCCTACCTCTCTTCAAAAGTCACTCTATACTAATTTATATAGTTTTTTGTGTTATCTTCTGGACTATGAATGACAGTATCCTATCTAATTCATCTTTGTATACAATGGTAACAAATCTAGTATATCTGTAAGATTAGATAACTGATACTATATTACCAACACAGTACTAGGCCTTTAGTGTTTTTTGATGTTTGAATAATGCAATGAATAAAGGATGGGTAGGTGAAGGAAGTATGGTCATTATTCAAGAAACTATCCTTTGATGTTGCCAAAGACAAATTAGGATGTCAGATTATCTCCCAGATCACATCTCTGAACATGCTTCTTTCCAGCTTGAACAGCTTCTAAGACTCCCATTGCATGCTAAAACTCAAAGTTCCCAGATAGGAATTAAAAGCGTTTCAGGGTTTGGGTTCAAATACACTCTTCACCTTTATTGGCAATTATATACACTTAGGTGCCCAGGGAAGACATAATAGTCAAACAAGATTTTGATCATTTCCTCAACATGCCATTAAATTTCTCATCCTTCACTACATTTTGAATGCAGTTACCACACTCTCTTTCTCACACACCTGTCCAAATTTATAATGTTTAGTAGTGCTCTTGTGAAATATTTTTCTTCCACTCTTAATGCACTTTTCACTTCTATTTCATGTTATTTGTGGTTTATTTCTACTGAGGGCAAGGATCATGTCATATCCATCCTTGTACACCCTATTTCATACAGTGTAGTACCTGTGATGTGACCTCCTCTGAGGGATCATGGTGAACTCAGCTCAGTAATGCCCATCACCAGACTTCAAGAAACTAAGGAAACTGCCCCAAGTCCCATTTTGTATGAATGATTGCATTCAGAATTACTCTGAGATCAACAATCTCTTAAAGTTACTTCAAAGTCAAGAAGTAATATAAAACTGGCAAGCCTATAGTAAATTTGGAAGAGAAGTATATCATAAATTATTTTTTATGAGTGAGAAAATTATAGGCATCTTCGAACGCTCACCAAAATATCTGAAAGAAATATTTAAAAAACAGTTTGAAACAAGGTATAACTGTGCCAAGGGATTCTGTGTATGATTACGATGAACAGAAACAAACACTCAATTAATATATTTACCTAAACAGCTAGTTTCCTCCTGGAAGGAAAATGGCACTTAATTAATTTGGCTGAATAAGACTCCTAACTGAATTCTCAGCTATGCTGCTAATGGAGTCACCTCCAAGACCAACTAGAAATACAGAAGTTATTGAAGAAAAGAATTGGAAAGATTATGTAGTAGACCATCTAATTAAAGGCAATTATTCGATAAAGTCATTGTCCTGTTTTAAATGTATTATTAGAGATGCCTACCTAGAAGGGAACTGGCACACAAGCAATGGGATTAAATGTAAGAATCTAGTTTAGGTTCTATTGGTTTGAAAGGAACCTGTTAACTCCTGTCTGTCTTTGGCCTCATCCCACGTTCTCCTGTTAGCAGGTGCAAAGTGGGTCACCCTTGAATCTTATCCTTTCCATCTTATATAAAATGAAGATATTGGGTTGATAAAAATGCATAAAAGGAAAGAAAAACTTCTAGCCATGGCCAGGAGCTATTGAAATCCCTTTTTCCCTCCTGAATATAACATTTTAGAAAGCTTCAGAAGAAATGTTTTCAATAGTGATAGCAAATGCCTTCCTTTGATGTTAGATCAGAGGTACCCGACTTTAGTGGTCAAAGTCATAGAGTATCTAGATAAAACTCAAAATATGAAGGGGCAAATACAAATACAAAATAAATACAAATACAAATAAATACAAAAGCAGGTAAATTTCATTGACTAATGTTACATTGGACTTGCAATTCAGGGCTTTTCTGCTAAAGGGACTTAGGTCACCTATGTCTTTAAATCATACTTCTGCTTGGATAGGGTTTAGAAAGTACTATAAATAATTATACAGTGACAGATTAACTTATGAATATCACCAGATATTTTCTTTTGACACTTTCTTATGCCTGTGCCAGATAAACAGATTTGTTTGGCACGCAGTAAGGAATTTATGACCTTTAAGGAAAGCCTGATCTGTAGCAGTATGAAAGCCAGAGGGCTAGTTGTATAAAGGGAGGCTTTAGAGCTATTGAAATATACATCAACAAACAAAAAATAAAATACTTTACATATCTGGCAAATATCATCTGAGGCAACAAATCATAATGTGTTTATCTATTATGTTGCAAAGTGTCTCTGCTTTATATAAAGTCTTCCTTCACTGAAGTAACTGGAAAACTTAAGGTGCTTACAGAAACAAGGAAGAGAAAATAAAGACTTGGAGAGCATAAAACAGATCCAAAACTGAAGGAAAACACTTTCGAGAGAGATTTTTGTTTGTTTTAGGAGAAGAAAGGAAGTTAGTCACAACTTCAGTTATGGTTTATTCAGTACTTAGAAATTCTAACAATCTAAAGAGGAGATGTGACACACTGCTTACCTAAGGCTGCTCTCTCCCTACAGGGCTTACCTCTCAACAGTCAGCTCACCATAGTGGCAATCTGATCTAAATTTAGAGAGTGTTCTCATTTCCCTCACGCACAATCATGTTAGAGGTACAAGATAACAAGTGTGATTTAGCAAGTATTTCCTATGTGTGGTCATGGTTTGATTTTGAAATCATACATAACCCTCATCACTATGGAATCCAATACTACAAATACAAATAAACATTGTGACATATTATATATGTTAATATATGTTATAGTTAATATAGTTAATATATGTAATATTAACTATCAGTGATGTATATGGTAGTTAATATCCATCAAATATGAGAAAAAATCAGTAGGTAGTATTTTGGTTCAAATTTAAACAAATTGTTTTAAAATGCATCTATTTCTAAGGCATTCTTAGAGGAACAACATGTTCTTATATAGAGTGCTGACTGGTTAGGGTCTGTTCCGTAAGATAATCTCTTATAAACATTTTTTTTTGTACTAAATATGTTTTAAAACAAAATTGTTATTTTTTTCCAACTAATTCTGTTACTGGGTGTAACATATGCCACTTAAGTTTCCTCCCTTTGAAAGTTAGGTAGGTGTGGTGTCTAAATGGGATTTCTCTTAATTGGTTGGGGATGCCCAGATGTGGGTCGATGATGGGGTGGAAACCTCTGGCCTAGGAGGTGAAAGAATTCATCTGAGGCAGAACAAAGGAGGTAGAAGTTTACTGAACACACCACAAGGGTGCAGAGGACAAGACAGCAAGGAAAGGCTGTCTGCAAGGAGGCAGTGGGAGGGGGCTGCTTTTAAGGAGGGAAGATGAGGAGGTATGGTGATGTATGGAACTTTCCCTTTTGGGGTAACTGTGACTAGTAGTAAATAGCCCATTGGCCAGTTAGGGCCTATGGGTATTTTGGGGTGGATAGACTGATGGCCTGTATGTATTCAGCCAGAGGGGTCACTGTGGCTCTTTCTGAATTCCACTGCTCAAGCCTGTTTGCCTAAAAGCAGCCTCCACAGTAGATGGTTTCTAACTTTATCATATTCTAGCAATGCCATTTTGAATATTCTCAGAAGGAAAAACATACCATTTTTTCTTGTTTTCCTTGGGGATGCAGCAAGGGGAGCTTCCTAGAACTGAATTTGCTTATAGAAAATGTGCATTTTAAGGGATGATAGGTATTATAAAATTTCCATTCATAATCTTTTATACCTTTTATACCTTGGTTAAACACCAAATGACTGATGATATTATATCCTACCATGTATGGTGAAGAGTCTCCCAGTTGGGTGGAAAGGGGGTGTGTGTGGTGAATTAAACATGCTTAAGAAAGAGACAAGACCAAAATGGAGCCATGTGCCTGAAACAACACATTCTTTGCTAATACCTTTTTTTTTTTTTCCTATTCCTTTTCTGTCTTTAAAAACCTTTCTTATTCTACAGCTGGACAAGCTCCTTTCAATTTGCCGGATGGGAGTCTGCCCAATTCGGTTTCCTTGGATAACATTATTTTGATCTCTAAGTTTATTCAGCTAATTTTTGTTGTTAAACAGCTCAAACTTTCTATTCTACCCTCACCAGGCCTAGTAGAATGGTCTACCCACAAACAGTCTGCTGAGTTAGGTTGTTAAATAAATTGGGTTCTAGTTTGGCCATTTTATACACAATGTTCCCCCTTTCCTACTCACTACCCCTTGTATCAATTTAATTTTCCATTTATATGCCAGTCTTTTCTACTAGAAAATAAATCCCTTTTTTCTCTGTTTTACTCACTTTCATTTTCTTTTCAGTTCCTAGCACAATTTTGAAAATTCTAAATATTCAGTCAGCAAATGTTTGCTGAATAAAATTATCTATGGAAATTTATATCCTAATATACATACATACAGTAATATATGTGTTTATATACATGAAGACATATAAATTGATGTAAAAGTTTATGGATATGCAAATATGTATATATAATTTAATAGAAGTCTGGAATATTTCCTGAGTCACATGATAATATTTTAAGCAGGTACTGAGTTCCAAATCTCAAAAGCCTCAACAAAAATGACATTTTTGTTTTAGGGGATTCTTTTTGTATTTTCAAAGACAGCCAACCTTAGATGTTTCTATCTGCAAAAGAGCCTAGTTTAGACAGAAATGAAAAGTGTAATGCAAACTTCTTCATGCCAAACACCCTTGTTGGTTTTTCCTTCCTTGTAATGTTTTCTGGCTCTGCACACCCGGATAGAACCTGATAGTAACTTCCTGGCATCATCTTCTGGGCTTGCTCAGAGTGGAGCTGTGATTTTTCTAGTGTTACAGCTGATGGTTGACAGCTAATCCTAATAGAAAAGCAATGCCACCTTTGCTAATCCTAACAGAGAAGCTAAACCACTTTCCCTTTCAATCTGAACATCCAACATCAGATGAGTTTTTTAAAATGAGACGCCACTCTAAATTCTATCCCAGTACATACAAGATTGTGTGTGTTTATATATATGCATAAATATTCCAAGTCATTTGCAGTGTTTAAGAATGTATTTGAAGTCACTTTTCCCCATGTTATAAAAAAGATAACCATTTTTACAACTCTATTTAAAGGTCCCACAAAATCTATCACAAACTATTAAAAGAAATGACAACTATGCCTTTGCCATGCACTAACCACTTTATTTCTTTTCTTAAATTTTTAGATTGTGGTTTATAATTCATAAAAGGAATGTGAGTTCATATATCGTTTTCAAAATTTTGTTTCTGAAACAAGGTATATAAGGAATCATATAGCTAATTTATATTATTAATAAAAAGTTATTAACAACTAAGATTTATGTACTGTTTTACACATTAGAAAATATTTTCTCAGACATCTCTTAGAACAATCCACAAAAGAGAAATATTTTATTAGAATATATATTTTGGCATTATGGATGAAATCACCTACACATGAGAGAGTTGGGCCCATGGAGTAGATTGCTGGGAACTGAAAGGGAGGGCCTACACCGGCCAACTCCATCTTGTTCTGTGTCCTTCACCTTGACCACGCCTCCTCCCCTTGAGTAACCTCCCGCTCACCTGCCTAACAGGACTCGGACCCTTCCCCAGCCAATCGGCTGAGGCCACAGCCATTACCTCACAGGCATTACCTCACCAACTGCCCCTAGGCCCCAATAAAACCTTTGTCCTTTTGAAACTCGCTCTCTCTTCCTGGTATCTCACCGCTGTGTCGGTGCATGTAGGGGATTGAGCTCGAGCTAGCTCGAATAAAGGCTCTTTTGCTTTTGCATCAGACTCGGCTCCCTAGTGGTCTTTGGGGATCACGAATTCTGGGCATAACAGGAACAACTTATACTGGATCACTAAAGCTAAAGGGAGTTCCTGGAGAGATGTTTTACTTAGCCAGACACAAGTGTTTGTCAATGGGCTACAGGTTATAAGGAAATTTGGTTCTATCTGCCATTTCCTTCTGCCTTTATTTCCCACATCACTACGGAGGGGTGATGTTGGGGCTCCAGGAAACGGAGTCTATAGGTTTCTGGAGATTAGGCTATTGGTAAGATTGCCTTTTCTTGCAATTTACTAAGATATTTGTAAATAGATGGAGACTCAGGTCCTGCAGGACTATGATCTCTATCAGTTAACCCTTTGTTTTTCCCCTTTCCTTTGTTCTTGGGCAGCCAGGAGTGACCAAGGAATATTACACGTATCCCACCTGGGGGGTGGGCATGGTGTTTGCTGCCTATCAGCTTGCCTTATGCTCCCTCATCAATTATCTCATTATTTATTACAACAATCCTACAAGTATGTAATATTTGTTATTAATAAAATAAGAATTACTATTATTAGTATTACTAGCATTCCATAAGTGAGGAAATGAGGCTTTGAAAGCTTAAGCAGCTTGTACAAGATCACACAGCTAATAAGTGTGGGATTTTAAAAGAATCATCAAAACCACCTTTCATTATGCAGTGCAGTAATAAACATAATGTAGACAACATGGAGCTAAACGGATAGCATACTCATTGAAATCTCAGGTGCAATATAAAATGAGAAAATGTTGAAATCAATTAAGGTATATATCTGAAGAGAAAAGCTAAAATTATGCATTTTAAGTACATGGCACAGTTTTTTCCCACACTCATAAATATATAAATATTAAAGAACTAAATAGAGAGTTATCCCATATCATAGATAGGAAGATTCAACATTGTCAGGATGTCAGTTCTCCTAGGAAGATTTATAGATTCAGTGTAAATCTCAGCAAATTATTTTGTGGATATTGACAAACAGATTCTAAAGTCTATATGGAGAGACTATATGGAGAGAGATCCAGAATAGCCAGCACAACATTTAAGGAGAAGAACAAAGTTAGAGGTGTAACACTACCTGATTTTAAGACTTACAGTAAAGTTACTGTAATCAAGAAAGTGTGGTATTGGCAAAAGAATTGACAGATAAATTTATGGCACAGATTAGAGAGCCTAGATATAAACCAAGGAATAATAGCCATTGCCTTTTTGACAAATATAATAAAGATAGTCTTTTCCACAAATGGTGCAGGAACAACTAACTGCATGCAAATAAATAAATAAATAAATAAATAAATAAATAAATAAATAATAATCTAGACAGAGACCTTAACCCTTTATAAATTTAACTCAAAATGGATCCTGGACCTATATAAAATGCAAAACTATAAAACTCTGTTTTGTGCTGGTCTCAGCCTTTCCACAGTGACTCTATCAGCTAAAAATGCCTGGAGGCATTCACCTGGGCTCCCACAAATATTTCCCTTTTTGGAATCAGTGTCCTGACTGAACCACCCCCTAGGATTCTTATGATTACAAGGTACCCTCAACAATAACCACTAGGAAACTTTGAGAAAAGAACAATAAAACATGCGGCCAAACAAAAAAAGGGTTTCTTACTCACAGCCCTGGAGGTACTTGGCATGCCTGGGACCACACAGTGAGGCTGTGGGTGGAAAGAGAAAAAGAATGTGGGTGTGGGGTTCTGCTTTTCTTGGGGTTGAGGGTGGGGTGGCTAGGGTTTTGCAGGTTCACCTTTTATTGGTGAATTTAAAACATAAAGGCAGGAATTAAAGCCTGCAAAGGGAAAAATATGCTGCCAGTTGTCAACTAAGTCAACCAGAAATGTCTAAAACAGAGGAAACTTCAGGGGTGGGATGGCTTCACACTTTAACTAGTCTGTGGTTAGCAATGTATTTATTCAAGGTAGTTGTCTTTAAAGTGGATGCCTGAGTAATCAAAAGCTTAATGTCAGGCACTTCCATTACAATAGAAACAAAACAAAACAAAACAAAACAAAACAAAACACCAATGGAACAACAACAACAACAAAAAACCCAAACCAAGTGTCAGGATCTTATACTACAAACTCCTCGAAGATAAAGTAGGAGAAAACCTAGATGACCTTGGGTGTTGCATTAACATTTTAGATCAACACTAAAAGCACAATCTATGAAAGAATTGATAAGCTGGGCTTTAAAATTTAAAACTTCTGCTCTGTGAAAGACACTGTCAAGACAATGAGAAGACCAGCCACAAATGGAAGAAAATATTCACAAAAGACATATCTGATAAAGGACTGTCAACCAAAATATACCAAAAAACAAAACAAAACAACAAAACAAAAAAACAAAAAAAACTCTTAAAACTCAACACTAAGAACATAAGCAATCTGGTCAAAGAAATGGGCAAAAGGCCTTAAGCGATACCTCACTAAAGAAGATATACAGATGGCAAATAAACATATTGAAAGATGTGCCATATCATATATTATCAGGGAAATGTAAATTAAAACAACAATGAAATACCACTATACACTTATCAAATGACCAAAATCTGGAACACAGACATCACCAAATACTGGCAAGGACATGAAACAGCAAACACTTTCATTCGTTGCTGGTGGAAATGCAAAATGTCACAGCCACTTTGGAAGACATTTTGAAAGACAAAACAGACTCTTACCATTCAATTCATTAGTCACACTACTTAGTATTTACCCAAAGGAGTTGAAAACTTATTTTCATGCAAAAACCTGCTCTAGATGTTTACAGTAGCTTTTTTTCATAATTGCCAAAACTTGGAAGCAATCAAGATGGACTCAAGTAGGTGAATGAATAAATAAACTGTGGTACATCCATACAATGGAATATGATCCAACACTAAAAGGAAATTAGCTATCAAGCCATAAAAAGACATGGAGGAAACTTAAATTAATATTAACTGAAAAAAAAGCCAATATGAAAAGCCTACACATTGTATAATTCCAACTATAGGACATTTTAGAAAAAGGCATAACTATAGAGAAAGCAAAAAGACCAGGGGTTGTCAATGACTGGTGGTAGGAGGGAAAAATAGAGCACAGAGAACTTTCAGGGCATTGAAAGTATTATGTACGATACTGTAATGATGGATAAATGTCATTATACATTTGTCAAAACCCATAGAATATACAATGCTAGAGTGAACTATATGCAAACTATGTGATGAGGGAGCATAAGGCAAGCTGACAGGCCACAAACATTAAAACCCCAGAATTCACTGCCCTGACATCCACGAATCTGATTCAGGACATGCACAGGTCTCAGTCCTGGTTCTGACCCTAAAAGTAAACCATTTGCTAGGGTTCACACCCTTAAATCCAAGGGTTGGCCTATAGCTATTTGTAGAGGGGAGACCTGCAGTGTCCAATGCATGCTCATGAGGCTATTCATGGTGAGGGGAAAAGAGAGGCTGCTAGTGAAGGGGAAGAAAAGATAGAAGATGGAAGGTGGAACATAATGTGGGTAGAAGCCCAGAGTTGCCACTTTTTGAAAGGCCAGATTCTGCCACAGAACTCCAAAGACTAGCGAAACATCATCTTCCAGAGCATTATAAAAGTATATGTGTCAAGTAGAAAGAACATCTTTAATAGTTTTTCATCTTGATTTATAAATTTTTAACATTTAGATTTATAGTTTGTGAGACTCCATCTTCATTTTTGTTCTGGGCTCCACAGATATTTAGGATAAGCTTGCCGCGAGTATTGGTAAATACTTCTCCCCAAGCTTTCCTTAAATATAGGCCTATGGGAAGAAATGAGGCAAATACTATTGCATTGAATCTACTTGTTCAATAAGTTGAAAATTCTTTGTTGACTCTCTCACACAACTCTATGTGGAGTTACTTTCCTGTGTACCTGTCTGTAGCTCTGGAATCTGTTTAGCAGTGCAAATGATGGAAATATAGCATGTGCAAGTTTCCTGTCTAATGAGCTACAATCTAGTATCACAAATATGTTTAACTTCTGCAATGTGGAATTACTATTTGCAGTATACAAAGAACAATTTCAAATGTAGATAGTCAATCTATTATATGTATGCTTTAGTTTGGGATGGTGATACATTCAGATAAATAAAAGCAACAAATCATCCGGGTGATGATTCAAATATCTTAGAGTCAAAGAATTTCACCCATTTTGTTTGTTGATGATTGTATTGGTTCACACACTTTGTATCTACTTTTAGGTATTGTTTTCTTACACAGTTGCAGGGTTTGGACATAAATGTATTACTAACATTGACATCCTTTACTGCTGCTTTAGTTTCACAACTACAGTGTTCATTGAAAAAAAAATATTGGTATAGAAGTCCAATATTTGGGAAAAGAAAATCCCTCAACAGGGTGAAATAAATGTTAAAGATAAAAATTGGGGGTTGACGTTGGTCCTCTATTAGGTAAAAACCTCAGAGCCACAGGTATGTGTTAAGTTTCAAATATGTATTGTTACATTTAAATATTGCCTAAAGATTTTAAGGCTGTATATAATATATAGTGGAATTGACAATGAGTATAAATACATGGACTCAGATATCTTGTCAGGTAATAACACTGGAAGGTTGATGACCATACACTAAAATCATGACTGAGAGCTAAGAATTACAGGGATTTTTTGATGCTGAACAAGTGAGAGAGAATTCAGGAACCTCGGTGCAAATGTTTATAAAGAACTAGGCAATCAATTGCTCATGTGGAGCTCTGTTTTCTTTGTTCTCTGCATCAAGCTTAACCTGAGCTCGTCTTCAGATCTATGAATAGGCCGAACAATCACATTGGAATAGAACAAGTGCCCTTGGATGATCCAAGAACTAAGTCATGGAACCAGTGCAGAAGCTATTTTCCCAAGTTTAGGCAAGGAATATCACTGTTGTTAGTAATACCACCCCAAAGGCTGAGGAAACTCCATTAATGAAAAGGTACCACTGTGGGTAAACACAGAAGTTCCTATTAAACTGGCAGACTAGTCATTTTCTGTGGGACCATCTTGCTGTCTTGAATACAGTAGTGCATACATTTGAAATGCATTGACAATTTCACATGAGGTTATAAAATTTAGATATCCAAAAAAATCATATGTGGGACATTATTTTGTGTTGAAAAATATATTTAGAATAACAACTTTTGAAGTCTTATGAGTAGATCATGTTTTTAAAATGTTTAAAATAATAAAAAAGATTTTCTAATTATCATTTGTATTACTTTTTCTGAAGATCTCAGAGCAATCAAATTATGCAAGGTCTTCATAAATTTCTGAATTTTTATCATGGTGTAGGAACAAAGAGGTCCATGTGAAATTGGGTAACAATTACATAAGAAACAATGAATTAAATTTAAAGTCATATGCATTCATGTTTGATTAAACTACATGATATATTACTTTAGATGTTGAGACCCACAGAAAATTGTTTCACTAGATTGAAAAATGTGCAAAGGCTCTAAAGTTAATAACACTTCAAAGTTGAAAAGCTATATACTTTAAATTGTATAGGTTATTTCTGCAATATGCTGTTAAATTTTTAATTTTACAAGTATGTACAAACTTTAAAATGATCTCACATTTGGATACATACCAAAAATTAGGAGAAGAGGCTTGTTATTGTAAATATGGCAGAAAAGTACATATTATTTTCCTGAGGTGTAATTTTTTTTTTTTTTTGTAACCTAAAACCTGAATTTAGAGAGTGAAAAAAAATTCTCAGGAAATATTTTCTACTCTATCAGCTCTATGTGGTATTAAAAAGCATTTGAAGTCCATTTTAAGCTTTCAAAAAATTTTTTTTAATTTTTTTAACATTTATTCATTCTTGAGAGACAGAGAGACAGAGCATGAGTTGGGGAGAGGCAGACTGAGAGAGGGAGACACAGAAACCAAAGCAGGTTCCAGGATCTGAGCTGTCAGCACAGAGCCCGACATGGAGCCTGAACCACAAACCATGAGATCATGACGTGAGCCGAAGTCGGACACTCAACTGACTGAGCCACCCAGGTGACCCTCCCCCCCCAAAATTATTTTAAATTTAATTGTACACATTAAATAATAATCTTATTAAAAATGTAGAATTGAGACAGATTTAAATACAAATAGCTTCTGAATGTAAAATCAAATTTTCGCCCTCTAGGCCCTCCCACAAAGATGACTCAAAGTAGAGAGCCCACTTAATAATGTGGTGAGTAGCATTCCATTGCCACCAGTCCCCAGAACAATTGCACTGTAGAGCAGGTCACTGCTCAATTTTAGGTTCTGACCAGCCTGACCTGATTCTTTTTTTCTTTTCTTCAAAATAATTTTATATTTTTTTCAAATATTACACATTTATTTTTATTTACCCTTTATTTATCTATTCATTTACTTAAAAATAGTTCCCTCTTTTCTATCTTCTCTTCCCCCACCCTACTTTTGTTTGGTAATTTATGTAACACTACTGTTCTTTCTGCAGTATTTTTCCAAGAAGAAAGGGAAGTCATTAACATCTTGTCCTATTGTCACTTTCATAGAAACAAACATTGCCCACTGGTGATGGTTGATCATGTATTTGCTTATGAGTTAACTTCTTCAATGTCCTCATATGGTTACCTTAGGATACCTACCTCTTTTTAAGAGGTGCCTTTTGAGCGCTTTGTGTGTTCAGACCTTATAATGATATGAAATAGCTCAAAAAAGCAATCAAGGGAAGTGGATACTGCCATTTTCACAGATCAAATTTATCAGTAGAGTTGTTATGAGATTAATATAAATACACACTTAAAATATGTGGTCATTTGTATCTAAATTACAGTTAATTCCTTATAATGCTAAAATATGTTAAATGCTTTATTTAATTTGGTTAAGATGGGAAATATCTTAACAGTGTAATAATTTTAAAAAATTAACTGTGGGATGATAATGGCAATTATACCAAAGCTGTGGATGCAGAACTAATCTAAGATATATGGTCATTTTCTTGGTGGATCCATTAAGTATAGAACTACCATATGTTATTTTACCAAGGAAATGACCGGAATGACATTTTAATATTTAATTCTAATATGATACAGTCTTGTTTATAAAAAGTTATATTTTGATCTCAAGTAATATTTGATTTAATAAGTGAGTTAACTGTGCAGGTTAATATACATATTGCACAAGGGCATGCTAATGCAATTAAAAATTAGCTCAGGCAAAAATTATCATGAAAGATTTATAGAGTGCTAACAGCAAAGATTATTTCTGTATTTACTATGACTAACACTGGTTCTTCTAAGACGTGTTTCATATCCATGTTCTTTTGTAACTTAACTCTTTCTTAGTATTAAATATTATTTGAATTCAAAGATAAGTCTGCATTTTAACAAAAAGGTTCTAAGTCAACATTTACTGAGGCCATAGTGGTTAACTTTCATATTGTTATTTAAAGCTTAAGAAAAAAGAAGTTAAGGTTTCTTGAGAGACTCATTTGTAACTATGCACATCTCTAGCCATTAAGTTGATGACTAGATTAGTCTTTTTCATAAGGAAAGGCTATATAAATTTTTCTCTCTCACTCCCTTTCATTCTCTCTCAGATGTTTTTTTCTCATCAAAAGTTTCAGAATTGTTCATTGTTTTGCCAAAGTATGTATATTTAGGCACATTTTTCTTCTGAAAGCTGTAACAAGGCAGAATTGAAAGTGATTTTCTTTAGTCATCTAGAAAGAAAAATAGGTATCGTCATACTGTTATTTGATAATCTCTAGATTAATAGTCATATACCTTTGTGAATAACAGATATTGTAAAATATCTATTATATTTATTTTTCCATCTTATCAAATGTGTTCAGTTACTATCTACTTGTCATTGACACTGCTTACTGTCACATAAAGAAAAATCAGATACATTTCTCATGTTCACTATTAACTTATTTTTAATAAAAGGGTAAAGTTGTTTTCAAGTTTTAGGATGCATAATGATCAATTGTTTTTTGGTAGGGTGCTTTTGTGTTTTGTTTTTGTTTTTGTTTGTTTGGGTTAGTAGCCCACAAGCAGCAGATCTGATTTATTAGCTATTGGGTAAGAACCAAGATGTGTGTTTTACCATGCACTTCATGTGGTTCTGATGAAGAGAATTTCTAGAGCACATGTGACAAAATAAGGTTTAAATCAGAAAGAGAACATGACTTTTAAGATCAAAAAGCAAACAAAAACCTATTTGTGTTCTCTGATATCACTCTTCAATTACAGGATTTAATTCTAAAAAATCAGCTAGGAGTCCTTCATTGTCTTTGCAGATCATCAGTTCTCATAAGTTAGCTCCTTCCATCCCCCCATTTATATGTTTCATTCTGCTTTCCCTGAGGTAATAGATTACATTACACTGGGCAGCCATTATCAGCATCTTTAAGTTCCCCATCCCTGTCTGTCTCAATTCAGAAATGGTTGCCAAATGATTGATCGGGAGGATATAACCTGAGTCATATTTTTGAATCTTGGCTAAGTCTGACAAGGAAAGGCTCTGAGTGAAAATATTATCTCCTGCTATTTAGGATATAGAAACATTGACTTTTCCATCTCCCTCAGTCTCCTGATTCTCAGTGATTTCCATTACAGACCATGGGCAGAGAGACCCTCACTTTCACTGTTGCCAGCAAACTGGCAGATTCTTGCCTGAACTTATTATCTCTTTCTTATAGAATTTTGCTAAAAGAGATGGGAACAGTCAGAATTCTGTGTTTTTCTATCCTCTTCCCCTACAAACCACAAATCCAAAGGCATTTGGTATGACTCCCAGTTATTATAGGTCATAGTTTATGAAATGTTTTCCCTTAACAAGTGTCACAAGCATACCAGTATATAGCATATCTTTTCTTCACCTGCTGTCCATATACCAAGACAATGGTACATATTTTTAATTTTTATTGTTGCAAAGCCCCACTTCCAGGTACCAACTTCTGTATTAGTATTTAGGTTATACTGCTGGAACAAGAGATCCCACATATGTGGCTTGAATGACAAGGGAGTTTACTTCACACAAAACAGTACAGAAGTTAATTTTCCAGGGCTTGAGAAACTAATCTGCTCTAAGAAGTCATTTAGGTATCCAGATTCCTTTCATCTTGCTCTGTCATGGAGTATGTTATCATTGTTAGCTGGCATCCATATGCACCTTTGAGACAGAAGAAGGTGAATAAGGAAATCCATGTTTGGTGGTTTTGACAGGGAAAAAATCTGTTATAAGATGGCCAACAGAACTGATAGGGAAATTCCAGTTCCCGACCTAAGACTCCCCTTCTGGGTTCTTCTTCCTACCCCGCTTGCCAAGTATGCCAAATTACTACTAATGCAGAATGCGGAATGTGGAAATAACAGACTAGAAATTGTTCCCTCTGCTTATGCTCTCGGAGCTCAGACCTCTGGAGAGTGATCTCCTCTGACCCCACTGGTGTAAAATAAACTTCCTGCCTTCCAAGATCTCCAAGTACCGCTTGTTTCTTCCACTGGGTGATCCAGACCATGTTCCATAACAGTTTTACATTCAAGATGCTGATCTAAAACTTGTTCATTTAATTTCCCTGCATATACCACTGGCCCGAAGTGAGTACATGGATGCATCTACACTAAAAGAGGCTAAGAAATACATCTTGCTTGGTTATTATGTTGTAACTAAAACTTGGGTGTCTCGTTAATAAATGGAATAAAGAGAAAATAAATGTAAGAGCACAATTAGCACTCAATGTCACAAAATGGTACTTGTAAAGGATAATGAGAAAATTGAATAAAAAAGTGGATTTGCTATGCACAAGCTAGTTTTTTTTTAATTATACTATCCATTATTGCTGCAATACTCTTTTCAGATCCATTTTCATTGTGCAATATTTCTCCTATAGAAACTACAGCTTGGCTTTAGCATTTCCTATTCTATCAAATGCATGGCCTTCTGAGCAGCCTTCTAGCTCTCCAATGACTGCTTCAACTACTTGTCTACCCTCACCTCTCAAATAATGTTACTAAGCTATTAGTAACACCCACTCATTCCTCCCTTTGTGGGTTTTTTGTTGTTGTTATTGTTAAGTGGGCTTTATGTCCAGCACAGAGCCCAACACGAGGCTTGAATTCATGACCATAAGAGAAGACCCAAGCTAAGATCAAGAGTCCGACATTTAACCGATTGAGTCACCCAGGCACCCTGTTCCCTTTGTGTTTTTAATCATGGAATTTTTTTTTCCCTAATATCACCACTCATTTATCTTCATCATCTTCAAAAGCTTATTTGAAATTTTCCTTCTCCATAAACTATCATAGTAACCCTGTATAATTTGCTGTTTCTTACATCATCACTTTTTACTATTTTAATTTGCACTTGTGAAGATGTTACCTTTCATAATTTTAACACATTTTCACATTTATATGCCATTTTCCATCTAGACTGCAAACTTTTCCAAAACAAAGAAAAAGTACTTACGAACACACAAGAATAGCATGGTATTAATGTTCTTTGCTAAAAAAGCATCCTTCTTATGAGAGAATTTTTTTTGGAAAAAAGCACAAGGTTTGAAGACGAAAATGCCCTTTCTATATCTACCATTTAACCAGTTGTGTGATCTTTGACATGTAACATGATACCCTCTTTTTTGTTATTGTTGTTATGCTAAAAATGAAGTCAATACCTCTGCCAGCAGAGTTCTTTATGACTAACCTTGGTGACTACAGCATATTGCTTATTCAGTTTTATTGGTTAGAATACTTAATGATATCCTGTTCTTTGTAAAAGTTCATATTATTTATAACTATTTTTTGTTTTATAACTATTTTACATGATTTTGTTTGTTATAATATAAGGCAACATTGGCATGTATATCAATGAATACTACTATCAGTATATTAACTTATTTTTCTGAGTTTATTTATTTACTTTGAAAGACAGAGAGAGAGAACATACAAGCAGGAGAGGGGCAGAGAGAAATGGAGAGAGAGAATGCTAAGCAGGTTTGGCTTGATCGCACAAACCATGAGATCATGACCTGAGACCAAATCAAAAGTTGGACACCTAACTGACTAAGCCACCCAGGCACCCCTCAGTATATTAACTTCTAATGACAACACTCTAACTACTTTTTCTACAAACCCATAGGACCATACAAAAAATGAAAATTCATGGGTGCCTGGTTGGCTCAGTTGGTTGAGCATCCAACTTTGGCTCATGTCATGATCTCATAGTTCATGAGTTCAAACCCCGCATGGGGCTCTGTGCTGATGGTTCAGAGCCTAAAGCCTGCTTCAGATTCTGTCTGTCTTCCTCTCTCTCTGCCCCTCCCCTGCTCATGCTCTGTCTCTCAAAAAGAAACAAATATTTAAAAATTTTTAATGAAAATTCACATATTAGCCCTATTAAAAAAAAGAAATTTGCTATTTATCTTACTAAATAAAAAACCATTTGATTAAAGCAATAGATTATACACTGTGACCTAAGGCCCAACAATCTCAGATTTGTAAAACCCAAAGTGAACCAATTCCATATATAGTTCATACTGACTCAACACTTTTATGCAGAAGAATTAATGCAAAATAATATGTTAGGGTTATTTGATCTTTAATGTCCCTTCCAGCAATAACACTTCATGATTCATACTGCAAAATATGAAAGTTTCTTTATATTTCCAAATATTAGTATAACATTCACATTATCATTTTTCTAGTAGATTAACTTAAACCTATCATATAAAGAACTATACATGAATTTTTTAATTTAATATCTCTTACGTTACAGATAATACTTCTCACAGACATCAAAGCCATGCAGTTTTGGATCCTATACTATCCATCAAGAAATACTAAAAGTAACTAGTCATTCTGAAAATAAGCCTGGGCACTTTTTTGACTCTACATAATAGGTATTTCATTTTCTATTTTAATGCCCTGAATGCACAATGGTTCTGTATGTACAATAACATTTGTATAGGATAATAACTAGAAATATTAATATTTATTCCTTTCCCTTCTAGTTGTTATTTTTTCTTAGTCAATCAGAAACCAAATTTATGTGTCTTATATACATATTCACAGAGGTTCTACATTCTCCTACCAAATTTCTTATTGACTAATCCCAACTAAAAACAATTGACCTTTTGTAATATCCTAAATTTGTATCAGTACAAAATGAAACAGAGATGAAAACATAAGAAACTGTGTTTCAGTTGATAAATCTCAAGACACTTGACTCAGATGGTTAAATAGTTGCTATAGTAATCCACCCAGGACTAACCTAATTCATGGAATATTGCCTATCCTTTATTGTAAGCCTGGTCCTTCATCTGTTCTTTGGCCTACAAGAAATTTTTATTTTTTAGAATATTTTTATTAAGTCAGTTGGAATTGGATTTGTGACATATAATTAAAGAGCCCAAACTAATCCAATTATTTTTATAACTTTTAAACAGGAGAATAAAAACAATTGGGGAAGCCCTAGAGCAAAGTAGAAGGTAAAACCAAGCAGACAGATGTTTCAAAACCTCTAAGAAGGTTTAATTTATTTTAGTCCTATATTGAATTAAAGAAATGAGCACCAACAATGGGATAGGATAACACTCTCCGGGATGATGATATTGTAAAGAGACTTTACATTTTTCATTCTAATACCTGTGACTTGGACTGCATAGAGACAAGAGTATATGACAATATGACAATAGAACAGACCCTAAGTTAATCATGGTTTTAAAAAATGTTAGCAGACAGGTTATTTAAATTAACCATGATTGATATATTTAAGAAGCTAGCGAAATAAATGTAGAAAGTTTAAAAATGGAAAATATCACTAGAGAACTTGAATCTAAAAAAAAAAGGAAATTCTAGATCTGAGTGATATAGTCACTAAAATTACTAAAAGCAAACTATATACAGGACAAGACTGAATTGGTACAATGAAAGATAGCAATACAAGTGGTAAATCTGAAAATCTGGGAAAAATATAAATACGTTAGTTTGAATCATGTGGAAAACAGAGAAAATACATGTCCTTTATCTCATAATGAAAAGCGTCCTGAAAGAAAGGGAGAGAGAAAATGGAGCAGAAACAATATGTGAAGAGTTGAATGTCTGAAAATTGTCCAAAACCACTGAAAGACATGAACCTTCAGATTCAAGAAGAAACTACAAATAATAAGCAGCATGAAGAAGGAACGAGAAAGAGGGGGGGGGAGGAGGGAGGGAGGGAGGAAGGAAGGAAGGAAGGAAGACATCTTATAACTAGCTAGTGGGGGCGGGGGAAGGGGGAGGGAAGAGACTTTACTTTCAAAGGAGGAAAAAACACTGGCAGATGATTTGTCAAATTAATGATGAAGGATAGAAGAGATCACATTTCTTTTTTTTTTTTTTTTTGAGATCACATTTCTATAGAAAGAAAATACCTACTATACTTGAATTCTACATTCAGTGATAACCTACAAAAGTGAAGATAAGACTGTGTTTCTGACTAGGATATAGAGCTGCAAGAAATCAAGACACCATGTATCATACTCTAACACAAATAAGCTAGAAAAACTACAGTGTCATAGTTCTCTTGAATATATCAGAAAGCTGAGTACAACAAGAAATCCATATAAACTAAGATGCAGACTGCACAAACTCTTCTTAGTAGTGAGAAATCATGACTGTTTGCATTCTTGGTGAAACAGCAGGAGGAGAAAAAATTTACCATAAAATGGGGTATGAAAAAAACAGCCGGGACTTCATCATTTATTGATGGAGTGAGGCCTCATTCACGTTTTGGAATTCCAAGCACTTCTAGCCACAGAGCAAGATTACACTAATCACCATTTCTAACACTCAGGCCTTCACTGAAAGCTTGGGAATAGTATGCTGAAAGTGGAGTGAAGAAGCAAGGCAAGAAAACTGACAGAAAATCACTCTGAGGAATTCTGGGCAGTTACCAAACGCAAGAGAGCTGGTGGCATGGTAGTCATGCCGAGACATGAGAATCAAAGCTTTTGGCTTTCTCTGTAGACTTTTCTCTGTAAAAGATATGGTTTTATTTTTATATTGTGTATGAATTTTATTGCTAAAAATAACTATTAAAAATGATTGCTAAGCACTGTCATGAACTTGAAAACACACTGTGCCTTTCTATGAAGGTTACCTAACACCTGGTAGGCTATTCTGTCTTCCACTTGAACTTGGTATGCAACCAAAGCTATTCTTTTACTGTTCCGATTTTTAGGTAGATTTAAATTTCATTAGATCAGATTGTTTTGTTTTGCTTTTTTTTAAATGGAAACTTTTTCATTTTGAAAACTGCAATAGTAATTTGTAGGGAATGTTAAGATATAGCTTTGTTTATGTTGAGGGCAAGTTAATACATCTATCTATTTCTTTTCATTCTATTCACTTGTCAAATGTTGACTATTGAAATGGTTTTTTTTTAATTGGTATGATTCTTCATAAAGACTTTCCATTTAAAGTGAGCAGTTTATAACAATCCTTAAAATCCCTTTGCAGTCTCTTATTCATTCATTCAACCATTTGAATCAACAGGGATTTGTTTGAATGTGTGTTATTGTATGAGCCTTTGTTCTAGAATGAGGAGCCCTGCTGGGTACATTGCCCTCTTAGGTCGGTGGAAAAAAATAGTAAATTTTCAAAGATACAAAAGATGTTAGAATGATGAGCTAAAACATTCCAGAGACAATAAAAACCTTTTTACTTTTATTTGATTATTGGATCATCATCTATTTCATCATTCCCACGGCTTTGTAAGGTGAAAGCCAACTATGAATATGCTAAAAAACAATGTTGAACATATACAGCTATGGTGTATGGATGTCATCTAATCTTCACAATATCTACCCATGAGATAGATAACATTACCTCCATTTTCGGGTTGAGTAAACGTAAGCTTATGGTTAAATAACTAGCTCAATATCCCAGAGAAATCCTAGTTTCTCTGACAGCAAAACCCACAGCTTTTTTGTTACAGTGTGCCCTTGCCTTTCCTACTCTAAAGTGACAAATTTCACCTGAGACTACTGGGTTTATTTTTAGTCAAATTAAGTGAGCTTGCTTACCAAGCAGTATGTAATGCATGGGTCACAAATCAAGAAGAATTTATAGTAAATATGGACTGTGCCTTGCCAGCCTCGGAGATGCTTACTACATGGATTTGCATTCAAACATCCCTCCAAGTGAAAACATGCCTGATTCTAACACTGGTGTACATAATAATGATAGAGCTCTGAGTGAGTTGTCAGAGGTCTTTTGGATTGGTAGGGAATTAATTCATTTTACATTCTGAAATAACAGACACTCGTTTCTCTTAATAATGACACTTGAGAATTCATTAAAGTAACAAGTCCATATTGATTGACAGTGTTGATTACTGAACACAGCTCTCTGTGTGACCCGTTCATTTGTTCTCTTCCTTTGTTCTCATATCTTTTGCCTCAGTGGAAGCTCTATTTCAATATGTCTGTCTTTTGAAGATGAAAAAGAGAAGTTTTACACCATATATTTTTTTTCTCCTTTAGAAGAAAAGTTTAGGGTAGGAATACTGCCAATATTGCCAATATTTTATTTTTGTTTTCATTTTTATTTTTTCATTTCTCTCAGATTGTAGTTTTGGTATGTAGACCAGATCAGAGCTCAGTGACTGAAATGGCTGTAGCACAGCTGGTCCACAAATGTCAGCAGGGAGGTGTTGGGGCATACATGTTATTAACTGCATCACTGATTTAACCATGGTAACTGATATTATTTCAAGAGTTGGGGGGAAAAAATAGATCCACTTGGCTACAGCTCTAATAGACACAAATTCAGTTTTTTAAAAACTGGCATAAGACTCATTAATTTTAATAAAAAACCCTTTTCTTCACCTCAAGAAAGGCTTCCAGTTTCTGTCATAACTTGAATCCAGATTTGTGATCTTAGGCTTCTTACCTCTGATAATTCATTCAAGAACATCTTGCCTACCAGTATCTTTGTTTCATCATTAATGAATAACATCTGATCCGAGACACATGCATTTACTATGTGTTGGAACATCTATTTGAAAATCTCCTCTTTTAAAGCCAAAGGTGGAATATTTTTGCACATCCCAGTCCTCTGGAGGTTCTGTCTATGTCTACAGTATGCTGACTAGGTAACATTCTGCCAAGCAAACCTAATTTCCTTCCTTCCAAAATAACTCTAAATGTTTGTATTATTCCTTTCACATTTTTGTATCAAGTCAGTCCAGAGAAAGGGAATAAGGAGTTCAGGACACTGCTCAATTTTATGCCTTATTGCAAAAATGTTTTATTATAATTTCTATACTATTGAAATAATTGTAATATAACTGCATTTAGAGTAGCATTATGGTTATAATTCACATTGCCTGGGTTCTAATCTTAATTTTGCCACTTATAGCTGTGTAACCTTGAGCAAGTTAATAAAGCCTTTTGTGTCTCAGTTGCCTTATGTATAATATAGATAGTAATTGTATCTATCTCTGTGGCGAGGATGAAATGTGTTAATACATATATAGAGGCACAGGATTTAGACTTCTTGGCACATATTTAGACTTCAACAAATGTTATCTATTTTCATGGCTGTCGCTGCGGCTCTTGTCATTAGTCGGGCACTTAGTATCCTGTGTCATGGGTTCATAAGAGGAATTCCCTCAAACTGTGTAGAAAGTCACTTGAGACATCTAGAAAAATAGTGACTACCCCCCTGTAGAGATGGAACAGGTCTTTACAGCAAAATTCCTTTTCTTCTTTACTTATGAATTTTCATGTGGTAATGTAATTCTTCTCTTTCCTCTACATTTTCCTTTATGCCATTTAAATGTGCACAAGGAAATAATAAAATCATGCATATGTCCGAGATTTTACTCTGTCCACTTCAGCAATTCCAAGTATACTTGAGAAGAATTCCAAAATTATTCTTTTTGGCAAATTCTGTTATCCTGGGCTCAACCAGGACCTGAGGATTTTGAAGAAGGAAGGTTTTTATTAGTGATCAAGAGTAATATTTTCTCCTTGATAAGTTGGGATAAAAAAATATGTGTTTGGTACTAATGTCTATAATTCATAGAATTTTCTGGTTTCAAATTCTTATAATATTTAATCTTCCCAACCTAGGTAAAGTGGAAATTAAATAGCTTCCTTAGGGGATGGATGGGCTGTAATGGCTAAAACAAAACAAAACAAACAGTAATATCTCTCATTGGGGGAGAAGTGGAACCAACTGGTGGACATTTTAAGATTACCTATGTAGCAGTAAGGTAGACTATGTGACAAAATAATCCAAATCTCTGAGCTTTTCAAACATTTGTTAGGGGTTTGCAGAGGAAAGTAAAGGAGTATACAACTTCTAAATTCCCCCTCCCTTTTCATATTCAAACATCCATGCACCAAATATTTAGAAAGCTATATAAATGTATTTTTTCCTCCCATTAACTGATTTTTGACATCCTTTGAGATAACCACAGATAATCTTGGTGTTTCTTAACCATTGTTGACAACCACTGGGTGATGATGATTCAGCTAAGGAAAGAAAATTAAGGTCCTTATTTCCAGAATTCTCAAATCAAGAAAAATATTTGTTCTAAGGTCAAAGTTTGAGAATTGGAGCAAAATTCTAGCTAGTTTTGAAATTATTTCTAAAAAGGACCCCAAAGACCCAGGTACATATACTCTTTCTGTCTTGCTGTTTCCATCTCCTAAAGAGATGCTATCTTCTTGGCTCAATTTCATCACCACACAGTATTTAAAAAGAAATATCGAGAAACTCATGAAATAACACAAAGATAGGTGGTTAACCACGTAGAAGTTTCCTATTTTTATTTTATTCTACATGTGCTTATTATAATAGGGATTCTTTCACTTTTGGAATGTTAGATTGCATGGTGCTCATCCCAGGAGTAGACCCTGAAATGAAAGTTTGAGGGACAGTGGTTTATTTGAAAGGTGCAAGAAATGCTGAAGGAATGTGATAAATGAGACAAGGAAAGGAAGGCAGCAAATAACGAAGGTATTATCAAGTAAGCAACCATTAGGGGGGACTGGAGCTTAGATCTACAGAAACTTCGGGAAATGGTATAAAACACCCATCCCAGAGTTATTCCATATGAGAGGCAAGTAGGCTGGAGTCTTTATTTCCTAACTGCTGTTAGTCACTGATGGATGGTTGCCTCTTGGGAAATGGAGAAGAGTATTGTTAATTCCTTGATATTCCTAGCCTGCCAGTCTTGCCACAATAGTTTTCTTCCCCTCATGAGAAAGCTTGCTGGCAAAGAGATTTAGATACTGTTAGTTGCAAGTTGGACAGTAGGCTTTAAAGTGATATAAGCACGGTATACCCTCCTCTGTGTCTTTTAAATAAAAGCTATTCTATCTCGAGCTGTTCTTCCCATGTGCTTGCATATCACACTTTGGTTTTTATTAACTATATCATTACACTGTAATTGGTTATTTATTTGTATTCTTCCTATTGTTCACTTGTGAAATTCCAGTGCACTACCTTGTAGTTGCTCAATAAATATTTCTGGAATAAATAAAAGAAGAATGTTTTCAGAATCAAGAATGACATTTTACGGTCTTCTGTTATTGATTTTTCCTACTTACCCCATGCTAGTCTAGACCACTTGCCTAATTCTAACTTATGAGTAGGATTATTCTAATATTTAAAAAAAAATAATGTTAATTTATTTTTGAGAGAGAGAGAAAGAGTGCAAGGGGAGAGGGGCAGAGAGAGATGTAGACACAGAATCCGAAGCAGGCTCCAGGCTATGAGCTGTCAGCACAGAGCCCAACCTGGAGCTCAAACTCACAAACCACGAGATCATGACCTGAGCCAAAGTCAGCCACTTAACTGCCTGAGCCACCCAGGCACCCCTGATTAATCTAATATTTTATTTTATTTTATTTATTTTTTATTTTTTATTTTTTTAATATATGAAATTTATTGTCAAATTGGTTTCCATACAACACCCAGTGCTCATCCCAAAAGGTGCCCTCCTCAATACCCATCACCCACCCTCCCCTCCCTCCCACCCCCCTTTAATCTAATATTTTAAACACATTTTATAGTCACTTCTCTTTAGAAGCATGTTTTCAGTCACTCTGTTCTCCTACCCTATGACCATTTAATTAGAGTTTTCAGCAAAGGAAATAAAATGCCATGCACATATATTGGAATACCCAGATTGAGAGAATAAATTCATTAAACACCAAAAATGAGGTAGTGTAATTACATGAATAAATATGCATTTCCAGGTAAATGCACTTTGTTGGGATGCTTTGAAATTTGAAGGTTGGCAATGCAGAGAAAAGAGAACAGGTTGTGATTGAGATTTTGAATGAACAAAAAGTGTCCCTGCCAATTTGAGAGTGATCTAGGAATATACTTGCAGCAGAAGTGCTGGCCAGTAGAGCTGTGGATGAGTTTCCATGGAGGAGTAAGAGACTCTTTATTCAACTTTTTGCTTTTTGTTGTCAGTACTTACATTTTTACAAGTATAATAGTTCCAAATTAATTGAGGCTCAAATAATTTCTCCTCAGTAGTTTTATGTCTTTGGTTCTTAAACTTTGTGCTCTCTATATGTGCAATGGCTTATGTTCTAAAACATAAAATCTCTGGTTATATCAACTACGCAGCTGCCATCCAAAAATGTAGTGCTGAAGAACTTTAACTTTCTTTTAAGTAAAGGCACTTTCTAAGGTACTCAAAAGTATTCATTTACACTTATAGCAAATACATTTAAAACCCTGGAGAAGTGTGTGTGTGTGTGTGTGTGTGTGTGTGTGTGTGTGTGTGTGTGTATACATATCTGTCTATCGATCATCTATCTATCTATCTACCATCAATGAGGAAGACAAAGTATTTGAGGAGAGTTACCTTACTCCTGGGGAAGAAGAGGTGATCTCTTTATTGTTTCCTCTTCTGCCATGTCCTGTTACTTTAAGGCATCCCTCTTATAATACTTGAAATTTGAGAAGCCTGAAAGTTGATAAGAGAGCCATGAATTCTTTGCTAAGTACAAAAGGCAAAGATCTCATAGCTTTGAATATAGAGCTTCTAAGTTGAGGATACATAAAAAAAGGACACTATCAGAAAATGATCCCTTTAAATGATTTCCAGACACTGGTTACTAGTTATTTCAAACTTTAATTTAGTAAGCAAGGAGGTAGCAAACAGGGAACAATAATGACCAACACTTGCTGTCATTACTATTTAAAAGTTGCTGATATAGGCATTTTACACAAATTTTCTCCTTAAATCATAGCAACAACCCAAGAATAGACATTATTCACATTTTAGGAGGGTGATATTTGGAAACTTAAATAACTTGCCCAAGATAATATAGCTAAGAGTCCAGCCAGGCCTCCAAGTCAGGAGGTCTGACTCCAAAAATCATACCCTTAATAAAATTTAGTGTATAATTTAAAGAGGAGGAATATAGGAGATATCTTAAAAAGAAATTATTGGGATCCCAGGCTTCAAATGTCCCAAAAGTGTAACTAAGGACTCTAGTAGAACTTACTGAAGCACACACCTTAGGGACATTGAGAAGTCATCATTAAGTGGTAAGGACTTATACGAAGGTTATAAGTTTGTGAGTGGAAATCTTGAAGGCTTTGAAAGATTAAGGTGACATTGTTTTTGCAATACTAGTCACGTTGGTAATTTCCTTTCTATCTGGTAACTGGCCAGATAGAAAGGACTGGAAAAGACTGGACTAACATGTGTTCAACTTCCTAGGAAATAAGTACCTTTAGCATGTGTGTGTAATACCATGCTTTTTGCAGTTCAGCTCCTCTACTCACATTTTGGTCTATAATTACTAGTAAGCAAGTAAGTGATAGAGGGATGGCACAAGAGTGGGAGGAGACCATAAAAACATCACCACTTGCAGAGCACTCCAAAAGTCAGTCATTAAGCAATATTGTCTGAGAGAAAGAACATTATTGGACTTCAGAAAAATGCTTTCTAAGGCAAGGAGTTAATTTCAGACTATCGGGAGACCCAAGATCCCTTGATACAGTGAGAGATACCTATAAAGTCATGACTGAAGATGTCAAGAGGAAGTGATGAGTCTCAGGTATATCTCAGATATATGGTTAACTTTCAAAGCATCATGACACGGAGTTTCATTGCAAGTCACACTTAATCGGCAACACTAATTTTGGATCTCAGACTATATAAATCCAAAGATGAACCCCATATGCTAGAGAAGGCCAAAATGCCTAAATAAAAAGTCACCTACAGCAGTGGTTGTCAATGAGAGATCTACTTTGCCACTGAGAGACATGTGGAAGTGTCTAGAGACATTTTTGGATATCACAGGTAAATAAGATGCTACAGGCATCTATTAGACAGAGGGTATAGATGCCTCAAACATCCTACAATGCACAGGACAGCCCCTGACAATAAATAATTAGCTGGCCCCAAATGCCAATAGGTCAAGGTTGATAAACACTGACACATTAATAACGACTTATTTGGAGGCACCTGGGGTGGCTCAGTTGGTTAAGCATCCAACTTTGGCTCAGGTCATGATCTTGCAGTTCGTGAGTTCAAGCCCCGCATCGGGCTCTGTGCTGACAGCTCAGAGCCTAGAGCATGCTTCGGATTCTGCGTCTCCCTCTCTTTCTACCCCTCCCCGGCTTGTGCTCTATCTCTGTCTCTCAATAATAAATAAAAATTTAAAAAAATTAAAAAAAAAAGACTTATCTGGAACAATTTCATCCATGAAGGCTTGAGGTCAGGAAGTAAAAGTCTATTGAGAAGGGACAGCAGGTATTGGGATGGTGAAGGCTTGTGCCTCTATTTGTTTAATGACTGTACAAAGCTAATTATTGAGGATTGAGCAGAGATTGTTGGATTATTGGGAATCCTGGATAGGTAACTGAACATTGGCTTTTTTATGAGAGCTTGAGTAACAAAAATAATAATTCTTAATCTTGTATGAATCAGTTTAGGCAAATAAGCTATAAGTATACAGATATATCATATAAATTATTCAAAGTATACTATAAAACAATATTTATATATGCCTCTCAAAAAAGTATTTTCAGTATTGGGGCACCTGGTGGCTCAGTCGGTTAAGCATCTGACTTTCGATTTTGACTCAGGTAATGATCTCATGGCTCGTGAGTTTGAGACCCACGTCAGGCTCTGAGCTCACATTGAGGAGTCTGCTTGGGATTCCTTCTCTCTCTCCGCCTTCACCACTCATGCTGTCTGTCTGTCTGTCTGTCTCTCTCTCTCTCTCTCTCAAAAATAAATAAATACACTTTAAAAAAGTATTTTCAGTACTAATGATGTGTTAGGTAAAAGGCAGAGAGAATGGCATGTAAAGATTGTTTTTAATATTATTTTTCTACATGTTTTGCAAAAAAATTAAATATCAAAAATCCCAATGAATTGCATTGTTGCAAGGCATTCTTGCTTTCAGCTCACAAAACTACAGTAGGATGTAACAATAATGGTTTTCCCCACAGGTTTGGAAAAATAATAACATATCTCAAATATTAAAGAATCTTAATAAAAACATCTCAAACTTTTCTCATAAGGAAAATCATTTCACTGTATATTTGGAGAATGCACTTTGCACTAAGTTTTTAACTGAGTGATAATCACAGCAAAGTTTCTAATTCTGATTTATACATTTGATTTCCTAGTCAAATGCCAAATGTCTTGTTTTCCGTGAGATTTCTATCTCGAGTAGTACTATGAAGCATATTTTGTAATTGTGCAACAACCAGTACTGTTTGTAGTTGAATGCAGTTGAAGGTAGAAAGGCTCTTAATTAAGCATTCTGAATTTGGGGACGGAGAATGGAATTCTGGGGTCTTTAAATCCTCTAAAACTGAATGCAAAATTCCATGTTTGAGTGAACTTTTTTTGCCTATGTAGAAACGGTTTATAGTTTTCACGGGACTGTGTGACAGGGTCCATGGACCAGTTACCTAAAACTATTACCCTGGAGGAAGGTTAGAAAGGGCTTAGCTCAGTCAGAAAGCCTGGTTCTCTCTTTTTTATAGCTGGAAGTATAAAATTAGAATTGTCATTTTCCCTATTGGAGCAGAGAATAAGAAAGGTGAAAATTTCTTTTCACTGTAGACTCATAAGAAATATCTATCTTTCAAAAAACTCATATTTTTACAATACTTTGGATTCCTTTTTAAGCCTAAATCAACAAAATACTATAGTTTTAAAACACTTCTATCTACTTCTTCCAAAGATCTGAGGATACACACACACACACACACACACACACACGCACACCACACACACCACGCACACACACACACCCACACACACACTGAATTTAGTGAGTCCAATTTTAAAATGAAAATAATTATAAAACAACCATTTCAGGTATAAGCTGTGGCTCTAAACACTGCAGTTGTAATCACTTACAATTAACCTATTGTTAGTCCCTGTCTCTGAAACAAATTCGTAAAAAGTTAGCAAAAATATATTGACATTGTAATTCTCTTTTGATTGTTATTTAAGAATGTTCAGTTTATTTCCTTTAAGGAATTCCTGTAGCAATCAGTTTGGATCTCCATTATGTTAAACATGTCATTCTGTATTTCATTATAATTAATTGCAAACATGTCTCTCTTTTCCACAGGTTACCTTCCCGAAGTCCAGTATGATTTCTTATTCATGTCTCTTTCTCCTTTATCAGAGTACCTTTCGAAATGAAGGTGCTTCAAAAATGATGGATTTTGTATATTCTAATAAGCACTTCAGATTTGGTCAAACTAGTTCTTGAAAAAAACAGAAAACAAAAAGAAATCACTGTGTCAGATAAGAAGAAGGATCTAATCTGTTAAAGGTACAAATCTGTAATCCAGATGGAGGAATAAATCTGATCCTCCAATATCTTGAATACAAATACATAGTGAGGTAGAGTTTCAAACAAAGGTCTCCTTTCACTAGGACATAAAGAAAGACACATGTGGGAAAAGGTAATATTTTGACAAGTATCTGATTAATAATCACATAAATAGCTTTGCTACTTAGAAAAATTTTACTCCATCTGACCCAAACTTATACTCAGAAAAGTGGTAAATTCTATTTTCCATTTCTTTTTCCTTGTCTTCTCTTTTCACAGGAGAGCTGTGGGCAGCAAATACAAGCATCAAAATATCCAGATATTGCAGGCCAATGAATTAAGGACACACTCATTTAGCCAATTTTGCTTCCACAAGATGTACATTTTAATTGTAACTCATAATATTGAAATTTTGTAAAGTTAAAGACAAATAAATGTAAAATTTCTTTCCCATGTGCAAAACTTTACTGGGGTAAAACAAAAATTCACCATTCAAAATGTCAGTGTGCCAACTGCAGATTTATGGAACATCCTGAACTGGACTAAGGAGGACTAAATCAAAAACCAATTTATATAATTATTTGATAACTATTCCAGAGCCTTTCCAGGCACTGCAGCTTATTAGCAGGTGCTACATTACCCCAGCCAGCTGTCAATACCTGCTGTCACCACTGCACATGCAAAATATACACAGAAATACAGCAAATATATTCCCCTGATATCCTTCACCATTACATTTTGAAATTAGATTGTGTAAACCTTATTATCTTCATTCTGATTCATTACTCTAAATGAAGATCTACATGATGCATGCTTTTTAACGTTGATTTTTCCAATCATTGTTATTATTGATAAACACTGGCAAAACTCACTTTAAGATACTCAGAAATTTGATCATTGATATGTGAGTAAAAACTGTTGATGAATTTTCCACAACTTAAATCATGGGGAAATTTTCCATGAAATTACATTTATTTTCACAGTGTGATCTCCTCTTTTTAGTTACACACTTTTCTTTGATCTCTATGTTACTTATAAGACCATGGGTTCACTCGCTCCAGCTTTCTCTTTTGTAAATTCTCTATAAAAAATATCTATGGGATAGATATACTAAGAAATAAAGTTAAAATGATGGAATTCTTTACCCTTCTAGCAAGATAAGGTCAAAATTGTCAAGATCTTAAAGTTTCCAGACTTTCTTTTTTTAAATTAACTCGCATATTGTTAAAGCTCTTATTTTTCCCAAGCTATTTTCATCTGAGATCTCCCATGAGGGGTTTATCTTCCAGTTTCCTTCTCAACTGGCACATACACAACTTTCCAAATTCCTTACTCGACAGTTTGAGTAAACATTATGTTTATTCCTACTCAATTGATCAAATTTCCCCCCAACCATATGTTTAAATTCATGTCTACCATAAGAACAGATTTGAAAGTGATTTTCCTGCAGGTGGTGGCTTCATATCAAAGTCAGTTTCCTTATACAAATGCTGGATCATGGGAGTTGGCTCCTGTCTGACTAGTCACACACACAGCAATGAGGTTCAACAATAGTACTTAGACAGAATGAATCTGAGGAAACGATCTTCTTAACAAATAATTCATTCTACTTCCAAGGTCAGTTTTTGTCAGTGTGAGACCTTTTCTCTGAAGGGTTTTATTATATCAGACAGTTTCCAATGGGAGCAAAAATAGTCTTTTAGGTATTTTGAGCTCTATCTCACTCTCCATCTACCTGATAATCAGATATTACAGATTAATGTAATAATGCATCTGGAAGAGATTTGAAACTACCGTTTCATTTTGTTGCTTTTGTCCTGGTGCTTGAAAAATAAATAGACTCTCAAATTACAGTTTATTTCCTTCTAGGTGAAAAAATTAATAAATCAACAATGTATTCTGATCCTTCCCTACACATTGGGGTTTCAGGTCGTGAAATGAAAAAGTTTTTAAAATCCTTTTCTTCCATTTTAGTCAAGTAAAAATGTCATCTTATATTAAATGATGACTTTGTTAAATGATTGATTTGTTCTCTAGGTATAACTGCATAGATCTGGTTTTCTTTTTTTCCAACCAGGCGACAAGGAGAGATTTAATAATCTCCTATACATAAGCCAACTTAAATAAAATTGTTTTACCTCTATTAAAAAACACTCTTAGGTAAATGTTAACCTCATATCTCTTGATATTGAAACCAAGATATTTAAATAACTTGGCAGGGTCTCAAAGCTATATATTTATACGTGTGCCATAAGGCTTTAAAATAGAGGTTAATTGCAGTTGCTAATTGCAAAGCCCATAATCATGTTGCAGATGGAACTCTGTGGCCTGAAGTAATATAGAAAGAGTACATGGATTAAGAAAATAAAATTATAGTGGCACTTTCAGCCACTGACTTGGAGAAGTTGATGGGTTGTGGTGCTCTGAGTCATGGGAAAGATGAGATAATAATAATACTACTACTAAATATATTAGTTCCATTAGAAGTATTAAATCTGAGAATAATATTAATACTATAGAGATGTTTAACTATAACATATTATGCACCTGGATAAAATTTTGCTTATTCTGTTGAAATAATACCGCTCATGTCATGAGATAGCATCAAGTACAACATCATTAGCTTGTTAAGTGAAAGGTACTTTCTGACATCATTCAACACTAAAAAATCTTTTGTATGAAAAGCTGGGTTTGTAAGTTTTGCAGCATATTCCAATTTATACAGCACTTGTATTACGTTGATTTTTTATTTGCGTTAGTAGGAAAGTAACTTTTCTTTGTTTTTGTCCATAAGGTGACAGGTGATTTGCTTTTAACACATAATTTCCACTTTCAGCTTTGCTCTGATAAGGGGTCAGATTATTATGGTCACTTGTTCCGGAGTTGGCTTTATGTTGTTTGAAAATGGAAGTTTCTTTACATTGTTTTATCATACATGTAAATTATTTTACCTCAATATACCTTTATATTATTTAGTTTTCTAAAAGACTGCACATGCTCACATATGCTTACAAAACCCAGGTCTCTAGGTATTCAGTAATGCCTATAAATTTATTAGGTATCATTTCACTTATAAGTTACTGCTTTAATGCTGTGATACCCTGTTAAGAAATAATAGGATCCATATTATTATATTCTCTACATGATTGTATTGATTTTTATCATAATTTCCATAAAAATAAGAATCTTTTGGAAGTTTTGTTACTTTGCTTTCTACAGAGGTGATCCCCCTCTGCAGGAAATAAGCATAAAACTGGACAAAATCCTTCCCCCCCATCATAATTATTTCATAGTACAAAAGATCAACCAAACACAGACAACAAATTGAGAAGTAATTATTCTTCAAAACTCCAACAGTATTGGGTGAGAAAGGTGGCAAATCTGTAGCCTTCTTGTTGGGCTTCCCCACCAGCTTAATCAGAGAAAGCTCTAGTTTTAACTGTGGTGGAGAGCAAAACCCAGCAACTTTGAAATAAGAGATAGAAGACTCCGTTGAAGACTGAGAGACAACAGAGTAGCAACAACAGGTTTTTGTTGTTGTTGTTTTGGCTGAAGATAGCTGACTGGGACTGAGGTTATAGGCCAAGTGTATGGTGGAGGGAAGAGCAGCCAGAACATAACAGGGAGATTCTAGAAGTGACACAGAAACAGAAATGCTGATATGAGTTCTCCAAATATTTCTGGATAATTTCTAAACTTTGCAAATGTGAAGAAACCTGAGAGAACCCTGAAAAAAATAGAAGCCCAGTGAGATTTGGGAAGTAACTTTGACTTTGAAGGTGTTTCTCTAGTCACACATAGCTTAGTTTGCTAAAGGCAGAAGCATTATAGTGTTGAGGTTTATGAGCACAACATCCACTTGAATTATTGGCTAATGACTAAATTATGAAGACATCAGTATGAGTCCTCTTGCCCCTCTCCAAAAAAAAAAAAAAAAAAAAAAAAAAAGAAGGGCTGAGCAGAGATAACTATAGCTGCACACTATGAGAAAGTGTGGTTATATAATTTAATTACTGACAAAAGAATAAAACAAAGAAGCAAGAGTGCTGAGAGAAATAAAAACCGAATCCAGAATTCCTATAATTTATCATCTAAAACATCCCAGTTCAGGCAAAATTCCTACATATACTGAGAAAAGAAAACTGTGACACTTGCTTAGGGGAAAATAACAACAACAACAACAACAACATATAACAATAACCTTAAAACAACTCAAAATGGTCTCATATGGTGTATGTTGGAATTAGTAATGAAGACCTCAAAGTGACTATTATAAATAAGTCCAATAATTAAATATGCCCAAACACTTAAAGAATTTTATAATAACAGTTAGAATATGAATAGGGACTCTAAAAGAGAAATGATAAATATAAAAAAGACCAAGTGGAAGTTTTAGAGATAAAAGTTATAATAACTAAAATGAAAAAATTCAATAGAAGACCTCACCTGTAGACTGGAGATGGAAATGAAAAATATGAACTGAAGATAAATTAATAAAATTATCTATTTCAAAGATTAAAGAGAACAAAGGTTGAAAGAAAATAAATAGTGCCTCAAAGATCTTTGTAACAATATCATGTATTTCAACATACATGTGATGAGTGTCTCAAAAGGAGAGGAGAGGGAGAAAGGAGAAGAAAATGAAGAAATAGCCAAAAATTATTTGTCACATTTAATCAAAAACTCGAACTCATAGAGCCACACTCAGACACGTAATACTTCAACCGCTCAAATTCAAAGACAAAGTACCCCAAGTAGTAAGAAAAAAAAAAACTGACCCATGACGTGCAAGGAAAAATGAAAACATCATTGTCTGACTTCTCAACAGAAATAATAGAGACTAGTAAGCACTAGAATGAAATATTCAATGTACTGATTGTTAAGGAAGACATAAAACTATCTTCTGTGGCAGATAAAATAGATACAAAATAATCTTGTATGTGGAAAATCATAATGAATCAAAAAAAGTTTATTAGAACAAATAAACAAGTTTAGGAAGGTTGCAGATTACAAGATCAATACCCCTAACCCAATTGCATTTCTGCTTATTAGCAAAATAAATCTGATAATGAACTTTAGAAATTCCACTGAAAATAGTTATGAAACAGAAACACTGATAAAATTTAAAGAAGACAAATAATTGGATATACATACCATGTTTAATATTTAGAAGATTCAATATGCTAAAAAGCAAATTCTTCCCAAATTGATCTATCTATAGATTTAACACAAACCCTAACAAAATTTCACTAGCTTTTTTTGTTGGGGGAGGGGATAGAAATTTACAAGCTTAGCTTATAACTTATAAGGAAACATAAAGAATCTAAAACAACCAAAACAATTTAGAAAAAAATTACTGTTGGAGTACATAACTCTCTGATTTTCCAGTTTTCTATAAAAGCTAAAGTAATCAAAGGAGATTAGTATTGGCACAAGAATAGACTTATAGACCAACGGAACAGAATACAGTCCAAAAATGGCCCCCACACATATGGGGAGTTCGTTTTGAACAAAAGTGTCATTGTAATTAAATGAGGAAACAATACTCTTTTAAATAAATGGTACAGAAATATTTGTATATCTATTCGCAAACAAAAAATTAACATCGATCTCTCCCTCACACCATATAAATAATCAGGTTAAAATGAATTATTGATTTAAATGTAGGAACTAGAGCTATAAAATTTCTAGAAGGATCCACAAAAGAAAACACTCTGAGACCTTGCCATAGTCAAATATTTCTTCGGTTGGATACAAAACAGCACAAAAAATAAAAGAAAAATGACTAAAAAGATTTTATTAAAATTAAAACTTTTACTTCTCAAAAGACATTCCTGAAAACAGATAAGCAACAGTCTGGAAGAAAATATTTGCAAAACCTATATCTTATGTATACAGTATATAAAGAACACTTGAAACTCAAAAATAAGAATTCAAAAATTCCCATTAAAAGGAAAAAATATTTTAATTGTTAGCCTAGCCCCACCTTCCAAAAGATGACTGAATGGCGAGAAACACATGACAAAATGATTCATGTGAATCATGTGAATAATTCAATATTCAGCATGATGAATCATTAGGGAAACAAATTACAATGACAAGACATACTACACTAGAATTCATTGAAAGAAAGAAAGAAGAAATAAGGAAGGAAGACTGGCATACTAACTTGTCAGTAAGAATGTGAAGAAACTAGAACACTAATGATTTGCTGGTGGGAACATAAAATGCCATGGCCACTTGGTAAAACAATTTGCTAATCTTTCAACGTTAAATTTACATTTACCATGTAACCCACCCACTCAACTCTTCAAAGTCTATTCTAGAGAAATGAAAATATATGCCCACTAAATTCTTTTATGGAAAATTAATAGCAGCATTATTCACAGTAACAAACATCTGGAAACAACCCAACAATCCACAAGCTGGTAAACGGATAAGCAATCTGTGGTATATTAACATAATGGAGTACTATTCAGCAAAAAAAGAAGGAACTACTAATGCATGCAGTAACATAGATCAATCTGAAAAATATGCTATGTGAAAGAAGTCATATATAATTTATATGGATTTTCTGGGAAAGGCAAAATTATAGAGATAGAATCCAATATCTGGTTGTCTGGGACTAGGTATCAGAGCAGGGATGTACTGCAAAGAGCACAAGAGGATGCCTGAGGTTATAACAATATTCTAAAACTGCACAAACTGTATGAATTCATTGAAATCATTAAATTGTACTTATAAAAGAGTTTAATTTTTTGCTATATAAATTATACCTTAACCAAGCTGTTAAAAATTCTCTATTAAAAAAAGAGAAAGAGAGTGAAAGAAAGAAATTAAGGTTTGGGGTTCTGATTATTGCATTATTTATGTACATACAGTTTAACATTTTTTGATCACCTACTATGTTCTAGGTTCCCTAGGGAGATTAAAAAAAAAGTCTCTGTCCTCAAGTCACAATAAATGACCAAAATAGAACTGAATAACTTTGAGATGAAAAACGAGATAAAAAGTTAAAATTGAGATAGGAGTTGCTATAAAAATAAAATTCATTGATTTTAATTGAGCATTCCAAAGAACACTTCAGAATGAAGAGTGTGCCTGTTAGTTGTTGAAAAAAATGATCGGATTTAAAAATACAGAGTTGATGTGGAGACGACATTAACCAAGGAGGAAGCAGCAGGAGTAAAAGCATGTAGGCTCTAAACATATCACATCATGTTGCTATCAAAAAATAATAGGGATGTCTCTCTAGTAAAGTAAGAGCCTGTAATTTTCTTTTAAAAACAATTTTATTAGGGAGTATACATTGGCAGCCTTTTTCTTTATTAAAATAAATGAGCAGTATAAATTAAAGTTACAATGTCAAAAATTTAATTACTCTGATCTTGTTTATAATCTCCCTTGGGTTTCAAATATATTTTTAAATATCCCAACCATGCACCTGTAAATCATATTTTTAGGCCATCTGTAATTTTCTCTAAGACCTCATAATATAGGTGATATTTACAATGGAAAATGATGATCACGTAAACAAGAGAAAACCAAAGAAATATAATTATGCAAAATTATAAATAGGTGTACTTCTTTTTAGGAAATGAAGGACATAGCGATATTGTTTAAGAAAACAAACTGAAAAGCATCTATTCATGTAGGAATATTATTATTTAGCCAAAAATTTACAGTGGAGTTTGTCTAAGGTATTACACTCAACATTAAGCTACCAATAAGCAATTAGAATGACTTTACTTAGTTTACGGAATAAAGTTTATCTGTACTTACTTAGCCTCAGAAATAAATAAATCTAGTTAGAGTAATGGAGAATGTAGAACAAGTACCTGAAAGATTGCCTAATGGAGTTACTGCTCCAGAGGAGTCTCCATATTTCTAGCTTTTTATGGTCTACTCCATCACGCAGCTTCTGAACGTTTCACTTTGAAAGTCACTCTGAGGTTAAGTTCTGATCACACATTTTTTAGTTGACCTGAAAATGATAATTCAGGCCTGATATTTTGGAAGTGTTGGTGTTAAAAGATGATTTATCTTTTTATAAACATAATCACTTTGTTGATCACAATCAACGCTGTCATATAAGATAAATGGGCAAGGTGTGTAAAGAAGATATATTTTAAGTCCAAGAACTAACTGCATTGATTGCATAGGTTCACAATTGAAAAGTAAGTTTGCATACTTCCTTTATACTTTTTATATTTTTATATTTTCTAGATTTTTATATTTACATTCATTTATTTTGTCTTCTGAACACAATGTAAAGTTATAACACACCTATTTCTACTAGAGAAGACCTTGAAATTTACAGAAGGCTAAAAGAAAATTTAAGTGCTTATTTGTGTTATAGCAAATCTTTTTTTTTTTTCTTTTTACTCTTATTGCTCTGAATAAGATGGCTTTGATTGGCTGAAATAAGCTGAATAAACTAGAGATGAAAGAGTCTCAAGAACTTTCTGGGTCTTCCACTACACTGTTGGCATCTATCCAAAAATAAAGATGCAGATGAAAATGAAAAATAATTTCAAAATATTACCATGATGATAAAATAAAAATAATAGGATAATAATTAATGTTAATTTTTATGAGTCATATATAGAATTGGGTAATTTTAGCTGCATTTACTCCCAAGCTTTCATTTTTCCCCTTTTGCTAATAATCAACATCGATGTACACTGTATAAGCCCCATGATTTGCCTTCTACTGGCACTATATTTTCCTACTAATCCTTGTTAAATGCTTAGGAAAAATACTAAAGTCTTAAATGGAAACATAAAATACAGCAATAATTTTTTAAGTGAAAAGACAATGGCAAGTTTTAACACGGGATCATCATTTCAGATAGTTAAAGTCAGACAAGAATGGAGACAGAGCATGTAAACTAAAATACCTCAAAACTATTTATATGAAAGCTAAGGAAAAGAACGTATAACTGAATTATTCCAAATATGCTATATATACCTAGTAAATGGTACTACAGAGCAGGTGTTTTTCATTATGCTATGACTTTTCTGGTATCATTACAGTTTAATAGTTTTTTTTTTCTATATGTATTAAATTTGAAGCATAATAATTAATCAGGTAAAAACATATATAGAATTCCTAATGAGTAGATATTTACCATATACGCTCACCTTTAAATAATTGTGATATGACACTTATATGTACTCTGCACGTAAAACCATATTTTTTAAGCAAAATAATGGAAAATTGTTTGAGCATTAGACTTTTATGTGTCTATTTATGAGATACTCTGACATAGGCTGTCAGTGAGATATCCAAATAGAAAGTACACATCTCTATTCAGATTGGAATGCAAAAAAAAATGTACTTAAATACATTTGCATTACTCTATGAACTCCTTTGCTATAGATAAAAATCATATTCCCAACTGTACTCTCCAAAAATTAAAATCAAACTTCAGAGGTCAAAATCCTGGTGGAATTCTATAAACCTGTGTCAGACATCAGGCCTGAATCCCAGCTTAGAAGACAAAAAATTTCCAGTGTATAGGTAAAAGCTTACAACCTGACAAATGTATAGTCATTTTTTTGCCCAGAAAGAACAGAATGGAATGTTACTGCTTACATTTACTTACCCAAATCAAGAGAGGGGAATAAAAGAGGAGATAATGCAAAACTATAGTTAATCAAAATACATCATATTTAGATTGCAATGGGCTAGATTGCTTTTGTTCTTACCTTACCTCACTAACCATGTTTTACTAAGGTGAATTTTGAAGTTTAATTGACAGTATTAGGGCACACATGCTTTCCGAGGTGGCTCAGAATGGCTGAGGTAATAATTTGAGAAATATTCTCAGATCAAGCTATTATTATCGTCTTTAAAACAAACTTTTTAACTTACATAATAATAATGGAAGGTCCAGGTTTTGTGGTACCCGAAATTTATACAATTTTGGAGACTCTCTTTAAGTAAAATAATGCAATTGTACAAATATAAAATTAAGTACAAAAGCAAATCTTAACTGAAAGTGGTCTTAACTGATTGTCGTCAAATTTCTAGCTGCTGTAAATTTTACAAAAATGTATGAACATACTTCTAGAGCCCTTGAAAGAAACCAGTGCCCCCAATGAGGAACCCCCAAGCTTGATCTTCATTAGCTGTAGTGCAGACCTTCCACGAACCTATAAGCCATTTGAAACATACTTCTAGGCCTAAAGATGTGTAAAGATACAATCTGGATGCTATCCAGCTAGATGTCAGAAAGGAAGTCTTGAAATTGGATGAGATGACAGGAAGGAGAGGTTGTTCACAACTGAATAGGGCTTTCAACAGGGCACAGTTATTTTGTAGAGTTATTCAAGGAGCAGTGGAATTGAGCAGTACAGGATTATGAGTATGGGAAACATGGCAGCAAGATCTTTGTACTTGTTGTGATCATTTTTAAATAACATAAATGAAAGAGGCAAGACCTTAGACAACTTAATCCTAGATGTCCAAGCAAAATGCCTTCTATTTCTGGGTTTACTGGTGTCTTGATGGTGGAGACCATCAATAGTCTGAAAGGCAAGCTGGTGGCTCAGAAAAGAAGAGAGGGCTGGTGAGGCACATCTTTGCATCTTTAATGTATACCATCTTCAAATCCTGTTAAGTGTTAATATATAATGACTCGGTTGCTAGAAGTATTTTTATCCTGACAGTGTTGAGTTACGTAGACCAATAGTTCTGAGAACAGAGCGGTCAAAAATCTTTTAATCTCTTGTTTATAAAAGTTATTAGTCCATTGCTGGAATTTAAGAGTGGTTCTTCTTCCTCTCTCTAAAACATGCCATCTTATCTATTAGAAAGTAAACATCTTGTCACTCAGGAAGAAAACTTGCTGTAATTTTATTTGGCTCAAAGAATATTCCCCATATATGTTGTTCATTTATCCAATTTGATAATAGGTGAATCCATCAGGATTCTTTAGATAAGAAAGGTTAATGTACAGCTTGTTCCAGACATTCTTTCCTATTACTTTTATCTTTTCCTATTATATTCTTAAATCCCCCCCCCCCAATTCTACTCTTTGATTACTCATGCAATCTTGCATTTAAAAATTATATCTCAAGATTATTTTTTAACATGCACCCCAGTACTGGCTCAAGTTATGGATAATTAAACATTCCTACTGCAGAAAGCATGACAAGAATAAAAATATAATACCAAAAATAAAAATAGATTTAATTTATTGATCACTTACATGCTGAATGCTTAACATCCACTATTTGGTAGCAATTATTATTTACTCCCATTTTAACAGATGAAGAAACTATGTATTTATGAGCTTGAATAGTCTACTCAAACTTATACAATTAAAAATATAAAATTCCCAACACTGAGGTCATGCTCAATATGTGCTATAATCTAAATGATTTATATATTAATATATTTAATTATTATAATAATACTAGAAATACTATTTATCTCTGTTTCTTAGATGAAGAAACTGAAGCAAAGTGAGGTTAAGTAACTTGGCCAAGATCCCATAGCAACTAAATGATAAACTCAGGCATCATACCTAGCTGATTTGGCCATAGAGCCCATCCTTTTAATTACCTCACTTAAAATTTGCGTACTGAGAAAATAAATCGTAACATTAATTGATCTCAAAATGTGCATAATTAGCCATTCTAAGAGAAACAGCAAATGAAAAATGATGAGTTCAGTTCTTTTCTCAACAGATAACAAACTGCAAATGTGTTCTTGTAATTCACATCGAGGGTGATAAACCTAAGTCTGATTCTAGACCCAAGTCAAGATCAAAGGAAGATCTAACTCTAAGAAATAAGATGAGATAACATTATATTTGACTGAAGTGTCAGGTATAGCACAAAATATCTGAGATATTTGCTTATTATTCTAAAATTCTTTAAAAACAATTTACATAATGAACTAACAAACATGTAAAGGATAAGCATTTGAAAAATTCAACATTGACACATGACAAAAACTCTCAGCTATGTAGAAATATAAGGAACTTCCTTAATACAATAAAGGACATCTACAAAATATACAGCTCAAAATATATTTAATGGCAAAAGAGTGAATAAATACATTGCCCCTAAGTCAAATTCACTCTATGATTTTTGTATATTCATATTTTATTCTGAAAATTTTCTAAAACTATGTATTGGTTTACTAAACTGTTTTGTTGATTTGTAAGGATTTCCTACATTGATAATCATATTGTCAAGGCGTGGCTACCATACATTTCTTTTTTTGCCTTATTGTACTCTCTAGAAAGTCCAGTAAGCTGTTGAATGGAAATGGTGAGACTTGATAGGCTAAAGTAAACAAAATGCTCCTAAAATGTCCACCTGGCTGAAATATCAATTTATGTACAGGGCATGGTAAGTTGCAAATAACTGGTTAAGTACTAAGGGTAATGTGGGTGTGCTTTGGGTCCAGGGTAGCACTAGAAATTAAAATACTTACGCTATGTGGTTTTATAAAGCATGTCTATCTGTATCATTATATTTCATTCCACTAAAAATCCTTTATTTTTTTAAAAGTTTATTTATTTATTTTGAGAGAGAGAGAGAGAGAATTGGAGCAGGGGAGGGGCAGAGAGAGAGAGAGAAAGAGAGAGAGAGAGAAAGAGAAAGAGAAAGAGAGAGAGAGAGAGAGAGAGAGAGTCCAAGTAGGCTCCTTGCAGTCAGCACAGCACCACACACAGGGCTTAATCTCATGAACCATAAGATTATCAACAGTTGGACACTTAACCAACTAAACCACCCAGGTGCCCCTAAATATCCTTTAAATTAAAATCATATAATTTGTGTTATTAATATTTGGGGGCAAGAAGAAACAGCTCAGTTAGAAGTCTTGGCCAGTATTATCTAACTTTGGCTTTTATTCTAAATCCTATGTTTATGTATCACTGTAAGATTCTCTGTATATGCATTAGGAACAATAGACATACACAATACTCAATGCAAGTTGTAGCAATAAGACAATAAATAAAACATGGTTAGATGAGGGAGTAAAGGATATTACATGTTGCTTCTTAGAGAAAGTGAGTGTTGAACCAAATCTTGAAGGAATAAACTAGTAAAGATTTGTTAATAGGAGTTGTAGAGAGTCTGGATCACTGAAGATTATTAAATAGAAGCTAAGTAAATATGTGTGGAACAGAAGTTATTTCAGGAGTCTGAGAATCCTATGAGCAAAATCATAGGAAGGGGAGAAAGAATACTTAACATTTCTGTAAAGGTGCTGGTAAGAAGCCTGGACAAATTAAAGGGAACTGCTAAGTGGAGTAGTAGAGCATTACCTCAGAGATCTGGAGAAAGGAAACAGAAGGGGAGGTTTATAAAAGAAGGTTCAGAAAACACATGCATTACCATTTAAAAAGAGAATAACCTGGGAGTTGATGCCTAGACATTGAAGCTAGACTATACAGGTATATTTTGCAGTAATTGTTGTTATAACAGGATAATTTTGTTAGCTCTCCAGGTCTCAGTTTCTTCACACTAAAATGGGACAATAGTATTGTTACAAACGTTGTAATACTTCAGTTTAAGAATTAAGTTGTCCTTACATACAATGTCTATAAAGCAATGAGCAGAGCAATAGTTAGCATCATATAATGGCTTACATTAACAAATAGGAAATAAAATGGAGTTCTGTAGTGTCTGCTGAAATGATTGTACACAATAGTTGTCATTAAATTTTTTGACACATCAATACTGTATTTGATCTATACTATAATAAGTACCTTAACTAAAAAAAAAATAGTGGCTTCTCTAAAGTGATTTCATTTATGTGTTTCTTTTAGCTCTAACGGGGTTATTGGCACTTATCATCATATGGCAGCACATATTATTGCTGCCAGACTGGTTTCAAAGCAAAACATAATTTTTCACTAAAGGCTCTATAATTTAATATTGTCCAAGATATAAAAACTAGTTGTGCATAGCAGTGACTTTAAAGGTATTTTATAATTTAATTGGCCTTTTCTTCTTTCTTTTTGAATTCATTGCAGATTAAAGTAGGCATTATGGTTTCGATGGAACAAAAGAGTTATCTTCAAAACATGTCACAAAGGCCTGGGAAGCTGGCAATAAAGAGCTGCTAATAAGAACCCGCTAATAAGCGGCTCTAAGGTACCTCAAAATAACATTACTATGAGCTTCTCCATCCCCCAATCCAACTTACAAACATCAAAGAGAAAGGATACCCAACAGAAATGCATATTGATTATTACCTGCTTTTTTGTTGTGAGTATCTTTTGTCATGCACAGTTTGAGGAGCTGAATGTGTATAAAACAAGGAATATAGCTTAAGAGTAATGAAATGTGAGTCCTATTGTTAATATAATATTTCTATCCTACTTCACAGGCTGTAAGAACTGAGATAATGCTTTTATTCTTGTCTTCCTTCCTACCTTCCGTCTTTGCCTCTTTCTTGCCCTCTTTTTTTTTTTTTTTCAACAGAAACCTGAGTTGATAAAGTTTTACTTATAGAATTCATGATGTGGGAGTGCATTCCAAATAAAATCACATCTGTAATAGGGTTGATGATAAATCTTTATAGATGGGGCCCAAAGGTGAAACTACTAGACTGATTTGGCTAATCATTGGATACGAGTTATATTGCAGCCCAGTAACTATTTCCTCACCATTTTCGTTCAAGAAAATCACACATGTGCCCACTCTGACGTGTATCTTGGATGAAGTTCCATGTGTCTTTTGACAAGATTGGACAAGTTTACATGGAAAATGTCTCTTAGAATCAAACCATCATATCCTTGGGACTCACATGACCAGGAAGATGCTCATGTGACCAAGCAGAGTTAATTAAAAACAACACCTTTTGCTTGAAATTTAGGGAAAGGAGTTTTCCCCTTACTGCTGGCAAAGAAGTTAGGGTTTTGAGGACTGGGCCTTCTGCAGTCACTGTGAGACCATAAAAGAATCTGTAGGAGTATTAATTCAACTTGGATGAACGGTAGGAAGAAATTTCCCTTAATTCAGTTTACTACCTTTCACACTTCTTTTGAGATTTTGCAACAGGAAGAATGTTGATGTTTAACAAAATACTTACTGAATAAAAAATATATCTTTATTTACTTCCTTCAGAGTAAAAGAAAAAAGTTACTTATCAGTACTTTTTGGGTGCTAAATTATAAGACACTCATTTTTCTTTGTATTGAAAGGCAAATATATTATAAACCTAATTATAGATATTACTGAAGTTTAACAATCCTATTGTGATTAGCAGACCTATATTTCTGATAGGGTTTTTTGTTGCTGTTATTTTCTTATTATTATTAACCCATTCTCCTAAGTGCATCTCTGGGTATGTTGTGAACACAAGCAGCCAAGTATATAGAATATAGCAAATATCCTTTAAGTTGAAAAATCAGCTGTCATCTTTTTGTGTGGTCTTTTAAATTTCAGATCTCAAGCCACTAAATTTGAAAGAGTGAATGAACAGCATTAAAATATAAATTGGTTATTTTAAAGCTAGTTTTTATAGGAAATTGACAGTGAATTCAGCCACATATATGTCACATAGTAATTGAATGTATTACTACTTAACTCTAAGTATTTTCCTGAAATGCAGTCTTTAATATATGTTCCCTATGGTTTATCAGAGTCTAAATACCTGTGGTAAAAATCAGAGTTAGAAACATAGTAAATGAATAATTAAGCGATGCCTACATACCATACTTCTAAAATAGTGAATTCCAGCTCCAGAAATGACAAAGTAGGTTATATTGGAATAACCAGCCAAAAGATAACCATTATAAACTCTGGTGGTGGGAGGAACAATTATACAAAGGTATTAGAGAGCTATCCAAAGCAGGAAAAAACTTTAGGTTATCTAACACTTTACAACATAAGTTAACTGGATGAGATCTAAGTACATATATCTTTCCCATGAGGATATTTCCTAGGTTATGAATATAGAGGCTAGAAGTCAAACAGAAAGATGCATTTCAATCAGTTTAATGTTTCACAAGACAGAATTTTAGGTAACTAGAATGTCTAGAAATTAAGGAGGTAAATCTCAGAAAGAATGAAATCCAGTAGGGTCTATCCCCAAGTATATCCATAAATTCCTTTAAAATCATGGCTTACCTCTAAGCTAAACACACGTGGAACATTCTGAAGATCCATGTGGTATATATATATAAATACATACATACATACATACATACATACATACATACATATATACATACAAAGTCTGGAGGACTGAAAGACCAAGAAAGGATTTCAGCTTTTGCTCAAAGGAACAGGAGTGGCAGGAACAGGAGTTTTGAGTCCTGTCAAGTTAGAGGTATTGACTAAAAACCTTGAATTTTCCAGAGTCTGCCCTAATAGAGCATAAAACCAAGCCTCTGCAAGTTCAAGATGAATTGCCAGTAACTTAATTATCTGCTGAAACAAGAAGAAACCATCATCAGTGAATACTAAAATCTAAGAACTCTACAGAGTGTTATTTATAAAGTCTAATATACAATAGAAATTTATAAAATACACTGATAAGACAATGTGACCAACTGTTCAGGAAAAAAAAAAGACATTATAAACACAGTAATGAATAACCCAATGTGGAAATAACAGTAAATATCTTTAAAGAAAATGTTCAAATATGTTTAAGGACTTAAATGAAAACATGGTTAAATTAACTGAATATAAATGCATAAAATCAATAGTGGACAACCCAATGGAAATTATAAATTGAAAATTGCAAATCTGACATGAGAAATAAAATTACTAGATAGGCTTGATAACAGAAACAAGAGGACAGAAAATGGGCTGATTTTTAAGATAGACTAATAGAAACTATATAATGTCAAGAACTAGAGAAAAATGACTTAGAGAATGAAGAGAAGCTCAGTGACTTGTGAAGCAACAGTAAATGTTTTCAGACATGTAGAATTGAGCCCAAGAAATAGATGAGTAGAAAAATTGGGACAGATTTTATCAGTGTGATGACAATCATCAAATAACAAACCTAAACAAACCAAAAAACTCTGCAAACCCCAAGCAAGGTAAATTTTTAAAATGAGCTGCACCTACTAAATCAGCTGAAATGCAAAATTTTAAAAATCCAGTCAAGTTCTCCACTTAAGACCTGTTCATTTTACATTATGCAAATTTTATGTGAAAACCATATGTGAACAATAATGTGTTTTAAGATATAGATTCTTTAGGATCATAAATTCTAAAAAACGAGATCATAAATTTTTAAAAAAGAAGATATGTTCATCTTAATAGATTCATAACAAAAACTCTCAATAAACTATGGATAGAAGGCAAAGTCTTCATTAAGATGAAGAGCATCTTAATGGTGAAATATTGAACATCTTTTCATTAAATCTCCCAAATAAGGAAAAGAAATCTCTCACAGTTTCTCTTCAGTATTGTATTAATTGTGCTCATCAGTGCAGTGAGGGGATAAAAAGAAATAGTAGAAATAAAGATTGAAAATGAAGAAGTAAAAGTTCTTTATTCCCAGATGACACAATTGCTTGCTTTTGTGGATGACACAATCCAAAGAAATTTACAGAACTATTACTAGAACTAATAAATGAATTTAGCAAGACCACAGCTCAATATATTACAATCATTTGTGTTTTGTATATTGGTAGCAATGAGAGAAGAATTTAAAATCCATTAACAGACACATCAAAGTCCATATTATACAGATAAATTTAGCAAAAGATGTGTAAAAGCTCCATATGGGAAACTAAAGAGATTGCTACAGGGGATCAAAGATAACCTAAATAAATGAGAGATGCATCATGTTCATCAATTAAAAAAACTTAATGTTGCTACAATTTTAATTGATCTAAAACAATTAAATGAATTTTAAGTTAAAATTCCACCAAAATTTTAAAATCTTAAAATTTAATTGAGATTAAAATGTATATGGATATTTAAAATATCTTGACTAGCCAAAAATAATTTTGAGTAAAAAAAAGTTGAAAGACTCAAACTGCATGATTTCAAATCTTAATATTTCTTATTATGAAGTTACAGTGATCAAGACAATGTGTTCTTGGGAGTATGGACAGAAAAATAAATTGACAGAACAAATAAAAAGTACAGGTACACATAAAAGGTCAATTGCTGTTTGATCAAGACACTAAGCCAATTCAATAGAGAAAGAGGAGTATTTTCAAAAAGTGGTTTTATGCCTGCTGGATATCCACATCAGAAAAAACAAAAAAACAAACCTACATCAAGTTTGACACAAAAATATTTGTAAGATGAAATTCATACAATGTACAAGTAAAACAAGAAAGCTCCTACATGAAAACATGCAATACATCTTAAAAACCATGGGGGAAGATAGAATTTCTGAGAGAGAATCAAAACACACTAACTATGAAAGAAAAAAATACATAGAATTCATCAAAATTAGAACTTCTCATCCAAACATATTTTTTAAGGCCACAGAGAAAATATTTACAATGCATGCATTTGATAAAGGACTTGTAACAATATAAATAATTCACACAAGGCAATAAAAAGACAACTTAATTTAGGGGCCCCTGGGTGGCTCAGTTGGTTAAGCGTCCGACTTCAGCTCAGGTCATGATCTCACAGTCTGTGAGTTTGAGCCCCGCGTGGGCCTCTGTGCTGACAGCTCAGACTGGAGCCTGCTTCAGATTCTGTGTCTCCCTCTCTCTCTGCCCCTCCCCTGCTCATGCTCTGTCTCTCTCTGTCTCAAAAATAAATTAAAACATTAAAAAATTTTTTTAAAAAGACAACTTAATTTTAAAATAATTCAGCAAGAGATCTGAACAGATATTTCACAAGTGAAGATAAACAGATGGCTAATAAGCACACAGAAAGATGTTCAAGATCATTAATCATCAAATTAAAACCACAATGAAATCATTTCAAATCCAGAATTGCTAAAACCTGAAAGATTGACAACACTAAATGTTAGTGAAGAAACAGGGTTATGGGAAGTCTCATGTATTGCTGGTGGAATGTGAAATGGTATACACCCTTTGCAAATATGGCAGTTTCTTAAAAAGTTGAATATATACCTATCTATGACCCATCAATTCTAGATATTTACATAAGAGAAAAAGAAAAAGTATATTCACTAAAGACTGTACAAAAATGTTTGTAGCAGTTTCATTAAAATTAGCTCAAATATAAATACTCAATTACCTTCATTAAAAATCCTGGGCAAACAAATTGTAGTGTATTTCTTCAATGGCATACTACTCAGCAGTTAAAAGGAACAGGTTACTGATATATGCAGAAAATATAGGGGGGGAATCAAAAATATATGTTGAACAGAAGAAGCCAGGTACATAACAAACAGAATATTATCTCTGCTTCCATTCATATGAAATTCAAGAATGGGCAAAATTAAACTATGTGGTGGTGGGTAGTGGGTGGTGGCTGGCTGGATAGGTGAGCAGTGATGTGCACATGTATGTTTAAGCACATCTCTGTGGGGTGTAAAAGTGAATTTTAAAAATGTGATTTCCATGTTGTAAATACCGACCTTACCCATTTCAAGCTACTGTCATGAAGTTATTGAAGACAGAGTCAGGAATGTGCAGTAAGACAATACAAATATGGTTATTTCTAAAACACAGAAGCAATAGACAAATAATCTCAAGAGCAGAACAGTAAAATGTAGTAAAATAATGAATCTGATTTTTGAAATTAATTATTAATTTTTTTAATTTATTGAGCTGTAAGTTCATATGTATAACTTGCTTTTTAATAATGCCTATTTAATAGCTCACAAAAATTCCTGAAATAGGGTCAATCTCCACTTGCAAATTTTTATAAGCCATTCTCAGTATACCCTTGGAAGAGGAACATTTCTGAAGCAATGGTAATGTTCTACATCTTAACAGGGATGATGGGTCATGGTTGTGTATGTTTATCAAAATTCATCAGTTCTCTACTTAAGACCTGCTCATTTTATATTATGCACTTACTACTGAAAACCATATGTGACCAATAATGTGTGTTAAGATATAGATTCTTTAGGATCGTATATTCTTACTTTTCCTTGAGTCTATTGAGTGATTTTATCTGCTTATTTCTAAATCAGTTAATATTTTGGAGTTATAATTAAAAATATTTTTTATTAGGGAAAATATGTAACAAGATATACCATTAACCATTTTCGTATGCACACGTCCCTTAATCACAGTCACAATGTTATACAACCACCACCGCTGTCCATTTCCAAAATTTTTTCATCATCCCAAACAAACTCTGTTCTATTTAACCAATAACTCCCCATTCCCTCCTCATTTTAACTCCTGGTATTCCCAATATGCTTTCTGTCTTTACAATTTACCTGTTCTAGATACTTCCTAAACATAATCCAAATATAAACAAGTGATTCACTTATGCAACAAATATTCTTTTTACATCCTACTATATGCCAACATTTTTAACATTGTACTTACAGAAATGAGCAAAATATTTAAACATTTTTGCCCTCATAGAGTTTACATTCTTCTTATGGTAGTTTAGATGATAGATATTTTCTCAGTCTGTCTGTCTCTCTCTCTTTCTCTCTCTCTCCCCAGGATTTTAGTGACACATGGTTTCTAATGAGAACATACCAGAACTTGGAAGCATGACTAGAGATAAGCCCTTTTATTTCATGTTCTAAATAGCAGCTACCCTGCAGGAGATGAAGACTTAAAAACGGACACAAACATTAAGGTTAAGTTTTTCCATCATCTTGGTAATTTGTTTTTCAACTCGAGTTCCAGAAAAGACATAGATAAGTTGATTTTGTGGTATCTGGTTCTTTATCCATATCATATTATGATTAATTCATTATAGAGAATCATTGTATTTTTAGCTGAGTCTGTTACCTAAAATTGTGAATTCCTAACTAAGCTAATAAAACATTTCAAATTTATAGTGCTTTAAACATTGATGTTTATGACAACCTTGTGAGAGACAATACAACAGGAAATAATTTCATGTCTTATCCGTGAGGAAACAAAGATTATGTGATTTACCCAGCATCAGATGAAAGACGTGGTACTCAAATCAAGATTAATTTAAGTATTGTTATAATGGACTCTATTGTCTGATATGTGTGACATAACTATCCTTGGCCCTAGATTTTGAGAGCATTTTAATAATGGATTATCAAAAATATTATGTAATAAAAAAATTCACAAATGAATTGCATAGTATTTTTAACTTAAAATTTATGTTGAATTTTACTTGCTTTTAATTTTTTGTTTCATTTGAAAACAGGTTTGTAAGTACCATGCATTTAAATGATAGTATTTATGGTCTGAAAATGCATGGTAAGCATAGTGACTCACTATGTCACAAGAGTTAGAACACACTGTCCAACTTTCTATGGTCTATATGGCCTGAATTGTGATGACAATGGGTTTTAATATTATTTATGTGCTTCATTAAATTAAAAAATTATATTCACGATAGCATCAGTAAAAAGTAAACATTGATTTTATGTTAGTGAACAAATTAATCCCACAAAGTTGATGTAAACATCGATATGGTAACATATACAGTGCTTCTTAGAATTTGTGTGCAGATAAACCAGCCTTTTCACAGATATGTGTGTAAAAGATCCGATGTGAAGTACTTAAAGAAGGACAACGTAGACCTTTTGAGACTACATGGCTGTTTTGCAAAAGGTCAGTAAAATAAACAAACTTCTTTTTCAGACATCTTGTTATAGGAATCACAGGCTAAATTTATCATAGATATTCTCGAGGTTTGATATTTGATTTACTATTTGGCTTAAGACTTTTAACATTTGTACATATATACTTTAAAAGTATAATCATCATTTTGGTTAATTTTGAATACTTTTTATATGAGACTCAATAATTTATCAGGATTAAACTTGTCATTGGCAGATCACTTAACATAATAAATATACGGGAGATTAATTTGAAGAACTTAAAGTTAGTAAATATTTCCTCCCAATATATACTCTTTACTTATCTACATTTTCTGCATAAATTAACTTATAAATTAGGCAAATTCCAAAATTATTTTTATATACCTAAATAGTATATTTTGTTAAGAGCCACATTCTTAATTTTTTATACTTGTCAATATGAACTCTATATGAATATTGGCTATGTTGTTATATTTTCACCTCTTTTTTTTAGGTTTGTTCCACCATGAAACAATTCCAAGTCTCTGATAGTAGTAATAACTGGTTTTCACTTTTTTTTTTTTTCATGTGCCAACTTGTTCCCAAGTCTGACAGCTGCTGGTCTTCTCATTAGTATCACTTTCATATTTTCATGCTATAAGAGCTGGCATACCAGACAAGAAGCTACTTTTTCATCAATTTCTTTGTGGGATGCTTGCCAAAATACTGTAGCCCATGCTCTTCTTTTGCACCATTTCATGTGCCCAAATAGCCATGATGTATTCTGTTTAATACTCTCTGGCAAAGGTTACTGGAAAGAACTATGCAATTATCTTTCAGCAATACACCATTTACCATTGTGAGAGATACCCTGATGTTCCCATATGCCCATAAGGCTTTTCTAGTTTCTTTTACTTTTTCAGCCAACCTACTCATAATAAAATTAATACATTGTTAACATCGGGTCCATGGCTATCTCCTATGCCATCCATCTGGACTTGTCTTCTGTAATAGGCAAGATTTTATGAATGGTTTCAGTCTGTGTTCCCAGACCTGAAATATTTTGGACAATAATCCCAAAGTTAAGAACTTTATAAATAAATTTACAACGGGTATTTCTAAAGCATTGGCCATATTATCAAATTTGACCTTTGATATCTTGATTATACTCAAAATGAGAGGTGTTAAATTACACAGACATCTTCTATGTTCTTCATTTGATGATCCTGGGTTTTTAGGTTTTTTTGTTGAATAGCTTACACGTACTGCTCTTGTCACTGACAAAGTAGAACAGAGGTGACATATGGGCAGGTTTATTTAAGAGAGCTTTCAGGAGAAGAAGAGTAAGGGGAGAAGCCAAGCAAATGTGTGGTTTTTGCTAGAGATTTGCTTTAGCAATATTCCACGGGGACATTTATACCACTAACTGAACCAGAGTTGTTTCTACTTTGAGCCAAGGGAGCCAGCCTTCAATATCATTGTGTCAGAAAGTCATTGGCTGTGGTCTTCTGAGAGAGGCTGGGCAGATGATCCCCCAGTTGAACAATTAAGTAAGCTCCTGTTTGGCCCGAAAAAATTCTCCAGAAAAATAAAGCTGAAATGTCCACCACAGGTGAAAAATGCGGCATACACATACAATGGAATGTTATTCAACCTTAAAAATGAAGGAAATTCTAATACATGCTACAACTTGGATAAGTCATGAGAACATTATAATAAGGGGAAAAAACCAATCACAGAAAGGCAAATACTAAATTATTCCATATATATGAGGTTCTTAGAATAGTAAAAACCATAGAGACAGAAAGTAGAATGGTGTTTGTCAGGGATCGTGATAAGGAAACGAAGTGTAACAATAGTGGGTGCCTGCCTCTCTGCCTGCACCTCTGTGATGAGAAGCAGAAGTAAGTGACCAGGACACAGCTCTTTGTTATCTGGAAGATAGGATCCTTCTTGCCCACCTAGACTCTGGCAAGATGTGTACAAAATGCTCCAGCACACATACATAGTTCCCTTTCATGGAGCTGAAGGAACACATGGGTAATTGCTGAGGAGTTGAGTTGAAACTTGCCAAAATTAACCGAATTTACTATCCAGTCCTTCCCCTGGAAGGCACAGGTTGTTAATAGGCTCCATAGTCCAAAATAGTTACATCAAACAGATCCTGCCAGTGTAATTACTACCTGGGTGGGGAGACAGAATCCTGGTACTTCCTACTCTGCCATTGTTGCAGAGTCCTCTCACATACCATAGCTTTTAAGATTTCAAAGACATTTCAAGACAACATACACAAACATTTGAAACAACCCAAAAATTTAAAACAAAGTATAATTAAATGAGAATATATAAAGTTCTGTTATAAATTTTAGGAGAGATCAGAAAGAAGCGAGTTCAGTGAGTGCATGCTGATTCCAAAATTTTAATAATGTGTCTTAGATTTGGCATGGAAACATAAGCCTTGAGTAGATGGAAAAACAGGTATCAGGTTACAATATAAAGGGTTAGAGACAATCATGACCTTAAATAGTAAAAGATCTGTTTATGGAAACTTCATTGGCTGGAGCTCATGCTATCATGTTAAAGTAAAATGAAGACAGACTGAAAAGAACTTTCATCAGTTTTATTCCAAGGACTCTGACAAGTTCTTGAATGACTTAGTGGGGGAAAATGTGTGCACATGTGTGTGTGTGTGTGGGGGTGTGGGTATGTGTAAGATTGCTGAATGAATATTAGAAAGGAGAAAGTAAAGACGGAATCTCAATTTGAAAACTATGGAAAGCCATTAAAAGTGATATAAAAACAACAAAGGTGTCAAAAATAATGCTACATAAAATAGAAGTTAAGTGGTAATTCACATACACTATATTTATATTTTTAGAATTTATAGATATGGATATTGGTGTCATAGGATTATGGATAGCTTTACTTTTTTAAAAAAATGTTAATGTTTATTTTTGAGAGAGAGGAAGAATGTGCACATGAGCAGGGGAGGGGCAGAGAGAGAGGGAGACACAGAATCTGAAGCAGGCTCAGGGCTCTGAGCCCTGAGCTGTCAGCAGAGAGCCTGATGTGGGGCTCAAACCCATGAACTGTGAGATTATGACCTGAGCCAAAGTCATTGCTCAACTAACAGAGCCACTCAGGTGCCCTTCAATTTTAAGTATTTTCAAAGTATAAATATTCTTTAATATTTTTTTGTAGAAGTATATATGAGAGATAATGGAGACCTAAAATTGTAATGGAAAGAAGTAAGTACAAGAGCTGTTGAAAAAAATACATTATATATATATTTTTATATATATAAGAACAATATAAATAACTTATGTAGCTAGTTTTTTGTCACTCATATCAATATTATAATTTTATTTGCTATACACCTTTTGGGGCAAGTCAAATACTTCAGGAATGCATATATAGAATTAACTGAGCTTGGGTATGTTGGCTCTGCTTGCTTTCTATCTTAATGTTTTGACTGGTCATATTAGTTTTTTTTAAAAAAAAATTTTTAACACTTATTTTTTTTTTAATTTTTTTTAACGTTTTTTTAATTTATTTTTGAGACAGAGACAGAGCATGAATGGGGGAGGGTCACAGAGAGAGGGAGACACAGAATCTGAAACAGGCTCCAGGCTCTGAGCTGTCAGCACAGAGCCCGACGCAGGGCTCGAACCCACGGACTGTGAGATCATGACCTGAGCCAAAGTCGGACGCTTAACCGACTGAGCCACCCAGGCGCCCCAAGGTCATATTAGTTTTCTTCTCTAGTATGTTTTAAATTTCATCTATGATTAGGACCTGAGGAAGATGGCGCCATAGGAGGACACTGGGCTCACCGCGCGTCCTGCTGATCACTTAGATTCCACCCACACCTGCCTAAATAACCCAGAAAACCGCCAGAAGACTAGCAGAACGGAGTCTCCGGAGCCAAGCGCAGACGAGAGGCCCAGGGAAGAGGGTAGGAAGGGCAGCGAGGCGGTGCATGCTGCAAAGACTGGTGGGAGGGAGCTGGGGCCAAGGGGCAGCCTGCCAGCCAAGCAGAGCCCCCGAGTCTGGCTTGCAAAAGCGGACGGGCCAGACGGAGTGTGTTCCCACAGCAAGCGCGACTTAGCATCTCAGAGGTCATAAGTTAACAGCTCTGCTCGGAAAGCAGGAAGGCTGGAGGACAAGGGAGGGAGAGTTGCTGAGCCCCAGGACGACAGAGCTCAGTTTGTTGGGGAACAAAGGCGCTCGCCAGCGCCATCTCCCTCACCCATCCCCCAGCCAAAATCCCTAAGGGAACCAGTTCCTGCCAGGGAACTTGCTTGCTCAGCACAAACACCCAACTCTGTGCTTCTGCAGAGCCACCCCTCCGGCCACGGGTCTGACTCCCTCCCACTGCTACAGGGCCCCTCCTGAAGTGGATCACCTAAGGAGAAGCAAGCTAAGCCTGCCCCTCCTGCCCCCGTGCACCTTGCCTACCCACCCCAGCTAATACGCCAGATCCCCAGCACCACAAGCCTGGCAGTGTGCAAGTAGCCCAGAGGGGCCACACCACCCCACAGTATATCCCGCCCCTAGGAGAGGGGAAGAGAAGGCACACACCCATCTGACTGTGGCCCCAGGGGTGGGCTGGGAGCAGACATCAGGTCTGACTGCGGCCCCGCCCACCAACTCCAGTTATACACCACAGCACAGGGGAAGTGCCCTGCAGGACCGCACCACTCCAGGGACTATCCAAAATGACCAAACGGAAGAATTCCCCTCAAAAGAATCTCCAGGAAATAACAAGAGCTAATGAACTGATCAAAAAGGATTTAAATAATACAACAGAAAGTGAATTTAGAATAATAGTCATAAAATTAATCGCTGGGCTTGAAAACAGTACAGAGGACAGCAGAGAATTTCTTGCTACAGAGATCAAGGGACTAAGGAACAGTCAGGAGGAGCTGAAAAATGCTTTAAAAGACATGCAAAATAAAATGGAAATGAGCACAGCTCGGATTTAAGAGGCAGAGGAGAGAATAGGTGAACTAGAAGATAAAGTTATGGAAAAAGAGGAAGCTGAGAAAAAGAGAGATAAAAATATCCAGGACTATGAGGGGAAAATTAGAGAACTAAGTGATACACTAAAAAGAAATAATATACTATAATTGGTATTCCAGAGGAGGAAGAGAGAGGGAAAGGTGCTGAAGGTGTACTTGAAGAAATAATAGCTGAGAACTTCCCTGAACTGGGGAAGGAAAAAGGCATTGAAATCCAAGAGGCACAGAGAACTCCCTTCAGACGTAACTTGGATCGATCTTCTGCACGACATATCATAGTGAAACTGGCAAAATACAAGGATACAGAGAAAATTCTGAAAGCAGCAAGGGATAACCGTGCCCTAACATATAAAGGGAGACCTATAAGACTCGTGACTGATCTCTCTTTTGAAACTTGGCAGGCCAGAAAGGATTGGCATGAGATCTTCAATGTGTTGAACAGAAAAAAATATGCAGCCGAGAATCCTTTATCCAGCAAGTCTGTCATTTAGAATAGAAGGAGAGATAAAGGTCTTCCCAAACAAAAACTGAAGGAATTTGTCACCACTAAACCAGCCCTACAAAGATCCTAAAGGGCATCCTATGAGACAAAGTACCAGAGACATCACTACAAGCATAAATCATACGGACATCACAATGACTCTAAACCCATATCTTTCTATAATAACACTGAATGTAAATGGATTAAATGCTCCAACCAAAAGACATAGGGTATCAGAATGGATAAAAATCAAGACCCATCTATTTGCTGTCTACAAGAGACTCATTTTAGACCTGAGGACACCTTTAGATTGAGAGTGAGGGGATGGAGAACTATTTATCATGCTACTGGAAGCCAAAAGAAAGCTGGAGTAGCCATACTTATATCAGACAAACTAGACTTTAAATTAAAGGCTGTAACAAGAGATGAAGAAGGGCATTATATAATAATTACAGGGTCTATCCATCAGGAAGAGCTAACAATTATAAATGTCTATGCGCCGAATACCGTATCCCCCAGATATATAAAACAATTACTCACAAACATAAGCAACCTTATTGATAAGAATGTGGTAACTGCAGGGGACTTTAACACTCCACTTAGAGAAATGGACAGATCATCAAGACACAAGGTCAATAAAGAAACAGGGCCCTGAATGATACATTGGATCAGATGGACTTGACAGATATATTTAGAACTCTGCATCCCAAAGCAACAGAATATACTTTCTTCTCAAGTGCACATGGAACATTCTCCAAGATAGATCATATACTGGGTCACAAAACAGCCCTTCATAAGTACACAAGAATTGAAATTATACCATGCATACTTTCAGACCACAATGCTATGAAGCTTGAAATCAACCACAGGAAAACGTCTGGAAAACCTCCAAAAGCGTGGAGGTTAAAGAATACCCTACTAAAGAATGAGTGGGTCAACCAGGCAATTAGAGAAGAAATTTAAAAATATATGGAAACAAACAAAAATGAAAATACAACAATCCAAACCCTTTGGGATGCAGTGAAGGCAGTCCTGAGAGGAAAATACATTGCAATCCAGGCCTATCTCAAGAAACAAGAAAAATCCCAAATACAAAATCTAACAGCACACCTAAAGGAAATAGAAGCAGAACAGCAAAGACAGCCTAAACCCAGCAGCAGAAGAGAAATAATAAAGATCAGAGCAGAAATAAACAATATAGAATCTAAAAAAACTGTAGAGCAGATGAATGAAACCAAGAGTTGGTTTTTTGAAAAAAATAAACAAAATTGACAAACCTCTAGCCAGGCTTCTCAAAAAGAAAAGGGAGATGACCCAAATAGATAAAATCATGAATGAAAATGGAATGATTACAACCAATTCCTCAGAGATACAAACAACTATCAGGGAATACTATGAAAAATTATATGCCAACAACTGGACAACCTGGAAGAAATGGACAAATTCCTAAACACCCACACTCTTCCAAAACTCAATCAGGAGAAAATAGAAAGCTTGAACAGACCCAAAACCAGCGAAGAAATTGAATCGGTTATCAAAAATCTCCCAACAAATAAGAGTCCAGGACAAGATGCTTCCCAGGGGAGTTCTACCAGACGTTTAAAGCAGAGATAATACCTATCCTTCTCAAGCTACTCCAAGAAATAGAAAGGGAAGGAAAACTTCCAGACTCATTCTGTGAAGCCAGTATTACTTTGATTCCCAAACCAGTCAGAGACCCAGTAAAAAAAGAGAACTACAGGCCAATATCCCTGATGAATATGGATGCAAAAATTCTCAATAAGATACTAGCAAATCGAATTCAACAGCATATAAAAAGAATTCTTCACCATGATCAAGTGGGATTCATTCCTGGGATGCAGGGCTGGTGCAACATTCGCAAATCAATCAACGTGATACATCACATTAATAAAAGAAAAGATAACCATATGATCCTGTCAATTGATGGAGAAAAGGCTTTTGAAAAAATTCAGCACCGTTTCTTAATAAAAACCCTTGAGCAAGTCGGGATAGAAGGAACATACTTAAACATCATATAAGCCATTTATGAAAAGCCCACAGCTTACATCATCCTCAATGGGGAAAAACTGAGAGCTTTTTCCCTGAGATCAGGAACATGAGAGGGATGTCCACTCTCACTGCTGTTGTTTAACATAGTGTTGGAAGTTCTAGCATCAGCAATCAGACAACAAAAGGAAATCAAAGGCATCCAAATTGGCAAAGATGAAGTCAAGCTTTCACTTTTTGCAGATGACATGATATTATACATGGACAATCTGATAGACTCCACCAAAAGTCTGCTAGAACTGGTACATGAATTTAGCAAAGTTGCAGGATACAAAATCAATGTACAGAAATCAGTTGCATTCTTATACACTAACAATGAAGCAACACAAAGACAAATAAAGAAACTGATCCCATTCACAATTGCACCAAGAAGCATAAAATACCTAGGAATAAATCTAACCAAAGATGGAAAAGATCTGTATGCTGAAAACTATAGAAAGCTTATGCAGGTAATTGAAGAAGATATAAAGAAATGGAAAGACATTCCCTGCTCATGGATTGGAAGAATAAATATTGTCAAAATGTCAATACTACCCAAACTATCTACACATTCAATGCAATCCCAATCAAAATTGCACCATCATTCTTCTCGAAACTAGAACAAGCAATCCTAAAATTCATATGGAACCACAAAAGGCCCCGAATAGCCAAGGTAATTTTGAAGAAGAAGACCAAAGCAGGAGGCATCACAATCCCAGACTTTAGCCTCTACTACAAAGCTGTCATCATCAAGACAGCATGGTATTGGCACAAAAACAGACACATAGGCCAATGGAATAGAATAGAAACCCCAGAACTAGACCCACAAACGTATGGCCAACTCATCTTTGACAAAGCAGGAAAGAACATCCAATGGAAAAAAGACAGTCTCTTTAACAAATGGTGCTGGCAGAACTGGACAGCAACATGCAGAAGGTTGAAACTAGACCACTTTCTCACACCATTCACAAAAATAAACTCAAAATGGATAAAGGACCTGAATGTGAGACAGGAAACCATCAAAACCCTAGAGGAGAAAGCAGGAAAAGACCTCTCTGACCTCAGCCGTAGCAATCTCTTACTCGACACATCCCCAAAGGCAAGGGAATTAAAAGCAAAAGTGAATTACTGGGACCTTATGAAGATAAAAAGCTTCTGCACAGCAAAGGAAACAACCAACAAAACTAAAAGGCAACCAACGGAATGGGAAAAGATATTTGCAAATGACATATCGGACAAAGGGCTAGTATCCAAAATCTATAAAGAGCTCACCAAACTCCACACCCGAAAAACAAATAGCCCAGTGAAGAAATGGGCAGAAAACATGAATAGACACTTCTCTAAAGAAGACATCCAGATGGCCAACAGGCACATGAAAAGATGTTCAACGTCGCTCCTTATCAGGGAAATACAAATCAAAACCACACTCAGATATCACCTCATGCCAGTCAGAGTGGCCAAAATGAACAAATCAGGAGACTATAGATGCTGGAGAGGATGTGAAGAAACGGGAACCCTCTTGCACTGTTGGTGGGAATGCAAATTGGTGCAGCCACTCTGGAAAACAGTGTGGAGGTTCCTCAAAAAATTAAAAATAGACCTACCCTATGACCCAGCAATAGCACTGCTAGGAATTTACCCAAGGGATACAGGAGTACTGATGCATAGGGGCACTTGTACCCCAATGTTTATAGCAGCACTCTCAACAATAGCCAAATTATGGAAAGAGCCTAAATGTCCATCAACTGATGAATGGATAAAGAAACTGTGGTTTATATACACAATGGAGTACTACGTGGCAATGAGAAAGAATGAAATATGGCCCTTTGTAGCAACGTGGATGGAACTGGAGAGTGTGATGTTAAGTGATATAAGCCATACAGAGAAAGACAGACACCATATGGTTTCACTCTTATGTGGATCCTGAGAAACTTAACAGAAACCCATGGGGGAGGGGAAGGAAAAAAAAAAAGAGTTTAGAGTAGGACAGAGCCAAAGCATAAGAGACTCTTAAAAACTGAGAACAAACTGAGGATTGATGGGGGGTGGGAGGGAGGGGAGGGTTGGTGATGGGTACTGAGGAGGGCACCTTTTGGGATGAGCACTGGGTGTTGTATGGAAACCAATTTGACAATAAATTTCATATATTAAAAAAAATAAAAAATAAAAAAAATAAATTTCATCTATGATTTCCCTGGTTATAATTGAAGAAGTTTACTTATTTATTTTTTTATTTAAGAGAGAGAGAGTGCGAGTGGGGTAAAGGGGCAGAGGGAGGGAGGGGGAGGGGGAGAGAGAGAGAGAGAGAGAGAGAGAATCTTAGACTCCACGCTCAGCACAGAGCCTGATGCAGGAGTTGATCCCATGACCCTGGGATCATGACCTGAGCTAAAGTCAAGAGTCGGACGCTCAACCATCTGAGCCACCCATGATGTGCCCTGAGCAAGTTTATTATAAAGAACATATTGCTTTGAAAGCTAAGACAATTTTAATTTTATGCTTCCATTTTAAAAAATATTTATAGGGGCTCCTGGGTGGCTCAATTGGTTGAGCCTCCGACTTCAGCTCAGGTCATGATCTCGCAGCTCGTGAGTTCAAGCCCAGCAACGGGCTCTGTGCAGACAGCTCAGAGCCTAGAGCCTGCTGCAGATTCTGTGTCCCCCTCTCTCTCTGCCCCAACCCACTCACATTCTGTCTCTGTCTCTCTCAAAAATAATAAAAAATAATTAAAAAAATAATGAAAATAAAAAATATTTATAACTATAATAATGCACACAAAACATCCACAAATTTTAAAATGTATTATTTAATTTTGTAAAGCTATTTTGAGTAATTCTAAAGTTTAGGGTCAACAAAAAAGAAATTTGGCCACTATCTTCTGTAGTGAAATGGAAGAAGTGATCAAAAGAAATAAGTCCTCAGTATATAATCTACAGTATAGTGACAATAGTTAATACCACTGAATTAAAATTTTTCAAAGTTACTAAGAGAGTAGATCTTAAAAGTTTTCATCACAAGAAAAATAACGTATAACTATATGAGATGATGAATGCTGACTTACTATGGTGATCATTTCCCAACATATGAATACATTGAATCATTATGTTATACACCTGAAACTAAATAATGTTATATGTCAATTATATCTCAATTAAAAAAATAAATGTGGCATTTCTTTGTCTACTGTTACCAGAATATTGTATATGCCTCATGTACAAAAGCATGTATGACTTTTAGCCAATAGTATTTTAATACTTAAAGTGACTTCTATAGTTATGTTCCACAATATTTTCTTCAATATAAATGGAAAAAAGTTATGACTTTTTCATATAAGAGAAAATGATGCATGGTTTCTCTTTATTCTATGACAACTACAAGGATGGTAATGAAGAACTTTCCCCAAAATGGTTAAACTGTATTTAATTTGCATGTGGTTAAGGTAATAGTTAATAAAATGGATATCAGAAAATCCTTAACAATCCATTGACCCATTTTCTGTCCTCTTATTCTTATTTTTTCTAAAAGGTTTAGAAAATATAATCATCATAATGATAGGAAAAAGAAAACCTTATCTAACTTGATAAATGTCATAAACTGAGTTCCTTTTAATAGTAAAACAGAGGCGCCTGGGTGGCTCAGTTGTTTAAGCATCCGACTTCAGCTCAGGTCATGATCTCACAGTTTGTGAGTTTGAGCCCTGTGTCGGGCTCTCTCAGAGCCTTGAGCCTGCTTCAGATTCTGTGTCTCATTCACTCTCTGCCCCTCCCCCACTTGTGCTGTCTCTGTCTCTCAAAAATAAGTAAATGTAAAAAATTTTTTTTAAATAATAAAACTTAAATTTACGAACTTAAAATGTGTCTTGATGGTTTGTGTGATTTCTTAAAATTGTTTGTACACAGTTTTTCTTGGATAAATTTTAATCAGCACACTTTCCATCCACAGTAATTTGTAATATGTCATTCTAATTAACAAGAGAGGATATACACTGTGAATTATATCTATGTTAAATAGATGTGCATGTTAAGTTGAGTGTCACACATAAAAATGAATGATGAGCAGCTCAGTCTTCTCAGTACTGTCAGAATTACTCAGTATTTTAGCACTTTGAAAGCCTCATTTAACCACCATCTGTGCATTGTGTGGTTTATACACCTTTTACTTCTTCCTGAAAAGTTTGGGATTTCTTTCTCATTACCTGTCATAACAAATCACTGACCAATGGAGTGTGATATACATTGATTCTGGTGGAAAGATTGTCTTAAGTTAGCTCCCCTTCAGACATCCATTGTCTTACTGAACACCGAATTTATTTTACTTGGCCAAGGGAAGTCTGGACCCAGCAAAGTTCAAAAAGGTGAGACTAAGTGCAATGGTGAAAGATGGCAAATCAGAATGAGACTACTCTGAATTGTCTTAATTTTCTCAGGTGACTTGCTTGAGGAGCCATTTAATAAAACTGGCAATATCCTAGAGGTGAGGGTTTTAGAAGGGCAGCATAGGAATTTTAAGTTCTGAATAGCAGAGAACATTTCCCTTCTCTCTCCCTTCCTCATTTTATTAATATTAATCATATAAATGAAAAGTTTTTTTTAATTTTTCACATTTATTCATTTTTGAGAGAGAAAGATACAGAGAGACAGAGCATGAGTTGGGGAGGGGCAGAGAGAGAGGGAGACACAGAATCTGAAGCAGGCTCCAGGCTCTGAGCTGTCAGCACAGAGCCCGACATGGGGCTCGAACTCACAGACTGTCACATCATGACCTAAGCCGAAGTCAGACGCTTAACCGACTGAGCCACCCGGGCGCCCCAAATGAAAAGTTTTTTTTAAACACTTTGTTTTATTCAATTCCCATAACATCCTTTGAATTATATAAGCCTGATACCATTACTCTGCTGGTATATATAATAAAATCAAGGCACAGAGAGAGCATTATATATATTTCAAGATTATAGTCTCAAAGTGAACTATATGTGTATGTGTGGTACAGGCCATCACTTCCCACTCATTTGCCCACAGTAGATGTCACTATGAGTCATGATATAATTCATAAATTACAATTTCTAGAAAAAGGAAAATCTAGCCCAGTGAACTAGCATGCCAGCAATTTTCTTCTAAGGGAAGACTGGGAAGCTGATGAAAATCTTTGATTTTAATCTATTATACTCTTTCTTGCAGAATTCCAAGATACCATAACCTGGAGATTAATTTTCCAGCCAATTGTCTGGTGAAAATATCGTATCTTCTCCCCTTCATCTCAACACTTATTTCTCTCTTTCTTCTTTCCCACCCCCAACCTTGTTTTCTTTTGCATTGTAGAGAATTAGCTAATATTGTTTTTATCTTCTATTCTCCAAATCTTTCAAGATTGTTTTATTATAAATGGGGTAACTTTAAGCACTGAATGTTCTATGAATGTTTGAGATCAAATTGAACTAATTAAAAGTGACAAATATTTCCAAATCATTTAAAGTACCCATTATACCTCCCAAATTATAAAGCTTAGAATATGGTCCTGATTCTCCAAAACATTAATGCTATATGACTACACACACACACACACACACATTACTATAATTACATTTACTTATCTAGTAAAAGCAGGATAATATAAGCATATTCCTGTCTCTAGACAGAATAATGGAGTGACTCATGAGATAACATTATTTGCACTTTTAGAAGAAAGCAGTGTAATCACCAACCTGACTTAGTAGTCTCTAGTCTGCTTTAATAATTTTAATACTTGCTTTTTAGTGCTTTCAAAAATAGAATTTTTATTAGATTTTTTATTATTAGTAACAATTCATTTGAAGTCTGAAGAGAAATTATTTTTAAGTAACTATTATTTTCTTTGTTACCTATATCAGATTTTTTTTATAGTCTAGACATCAAGCAAATCTTGGATTTATTACAGATTTCTCTAAGCAATTACATAGTATTTTTAAATCAATGATAATGATGCTTTAAATTTTACTAAGCGGTTAACAGTTTGCGCCTATTATGCTCTCACTTATCCCCATGACTTTTTGGTTATTCAATATTAAGAGATGCCACGAGATTTTTAATTTCCTAATTTAGTTTAGGACTGGTTCAGGTCTGATTTTTCCTTCTTTCTTTCATGAACTCTTATGTTTTATACCAAATGGTGGGATCATATAATCCTTTAGAACTCATTCTTCTGTATTTTTCTTACCTGTCTTAGGTTTTTTGAAAGAGTAGTATATACTCAATCACTCTAATTCTTAATTTTGCATTAATTTCTCAATGTACTATGATTGGATTAGTTTTGCCTTATTTCATTGAATCTATTTTAACTTAATTTCCAGAGAGCCTCCTTATATATCAAACCAAATAGATGTCATTCAGTTTCAAACTTTCTTCCTATTTTTCCTTTTGTAACTTGAAAATAGTATCTATTATTTCTTTATTAAAATCCTACTCATTTTGTGTCAAATATACAACTGGTAGATATCCAAATTTCTACATGAAACTCACAGCTTAATGTTTCCCCCTAGATGTCCTGATAGCTGAACTCCAATATATACCACATTTATCACTTTACAATCCCCAACCAGTTTTCTCCTTATCTTGGTTTCTACTAGTGGTACAGCTATCAGTCCAGCGGCCCAGATGGAGGCCATCCATATCTTTTACCCATCGGCTATATCCAGTTAGTTACTAAGTACTATAAATCCTCTAAAGAGAGCTTTGGTACTCTTTTTAATCCATTTTATTTGTTCCTTCAAGAAATATGTATTAATTACTACTATGTTCCAGCTATTTCTGTACGAGTTGTCAATATTAGTGAGAAAAATAGGCAAGTCCTGATAGTGATGAAACTTTCAATAGAAGAAGGTAGAAAAATAATAAACAAATGGACAAATCAATGAATTGTTTCAATTATCTATTGTTGCTGAACAATAGATACATTTTAGTGACTTCGTAACTAGTTCATTATACTCACAACTGTGAGGTCAGGAATTCAGGCAGTGGTGCCTTTTCTTTGCTGCATGATGTTTGCAGCATCAGCTGAGGTAGCTCAAACAACTAGAGAGATTTTAGATAGCTCAACTGGGTCAATTTTCTAGGGCCTAAACTCTCCACTTGGCATTTGATAGTGCTGAAATGTCTAAAATGGCTTCTTCACTGGTACCTGGGCTGGCCCGCATCACTCTCTTTACAGGGACACCTTCCACTATCTCAGAGCAAAGTGGCCGGAAGGCAGTCGGATTTCTTCCATGATGGTAATTTTCTAAGAGTAGTAAAATGGAAACTATTGGTCCTCTTATTAAACGATGGGGCCAGAATTGAAATAGCATTACTTTTGCCATATTGTATTGGTTGAAAGCAGTCACAGGCTTGCCCAATAGTATATGGGGACATTTCTGGTTTATTCTGGGAGACAAATGCTCCCACCAGAAACATTCAGAATTCTGTGGACTTCCCTTAAATCCTGCTTTGGTAATTTTTTTTTTCCTAATGTTTAATTTTGAGAGAGAGAGAGAGAGAGAGCGAGCACACATGCACATGCTTGAGCTGGGTTGGGGCAGAGAGAGAGGGAGACACAGAATCTGAAGCAGGCTCCAGGCTCTGAGCTGACAGCACAGAGCCCTACATGGGGCTCACACTCAAAAACTGTGAGATCATGATCTGAGTTGAAGTCAGATGCTTAACCAACTGAGCCACCCAGGAGCCCATGCTTCGGTGATCTTGAAGCTGAATGAGGTGGTTGACTAGGAGCACTGCTTTTGTCTGAACTTGCTTTCCTTTCTTCCTCCTTCTTTTTTTTCATTAGCTCAATAGCCTCATAATGAATCTCCTTGCCTCTAGCAATATTTTCTTTCCCTCTATACTACACATTTCAGACAGAGAAATCTTTCAAATTGAAAATATGTCTCATCAGTTTTTGTTTAAAATCACTCAGTGCTTCTCTAAAACTTTTTTGATAATGGTTGAATTTCTGAGCTCTTATTGCTTTCCCCATGAAGTATTCTATATTCTAGATCTCTGATCAAACACAGGCTATGTTTTCATCACAGTTTTCTGGATGTGTCATGTTTACTTCAGTACCTCTTAATTCTTTTTTCCTGACTGTAATTCCTAAATAGCTTCTCCATCCTTGTGGTGCCATTAGATATCATAAAGCATTTTTTCTTGCAAATTATAAACGGTATCTCTTCCTCTTTGGTGAATAATGCCAGCACGAGGACGTACAACTTGCCAGAGCATGTGCCAATTTCGACCATATGGTAATATGTCAACATTGCCAGATACCCTTGTGTGGCGATTAATACTTACCAATGTACATGGAGGCACAGCTCTGATATCCTGATGCTGGCTTTGAGTTCACACTCACTCTTCATAACCTGTATGAGTTACCACCTTTGGAAAATACCCTCTGACACGTCTTGGGAAGAAATGATACATCTCTCTTTGTAGCTACTATTGTACCTGCATATATATACTCTTACTCAAACACTTAGTCACACTGTGTTGTTACTTGCTTACATGTAAACACCTATTTTAGAAAGGCAGATTTTTTAAAAATAAAATTTTTAAGTGTTTTTATTTAGTTTTGAGAGATAGAGCTCAAGCAGCAGAGAGAGAGGGAGAGACACAGAATCTGAAGCAGGCTGCAGGCTCTGAGCTGTCAGTACAGAACCCGACGTTGGGCTCAAACTCATGAACCACGAGATCATGAACTGAGCCAAAGTTGGACACTCAATTGACTGAGTCACCCAGGCACCCCATAGGAAGGCAGATTTTCTTTCCTTTCCTTCTTTCTTCCTTTCATTCTTGAGAGACTCCTTTTTCAGTTCTGTAGCCCTAAGGCCTGGTGATACTTTTGGAATCTGGTTATCACTGTAATAGCAAACATTAATATCACTTTCAATGTGCTAAATGCCCTACTAATGCTGTGCATATTTTACCTCACTTAACACACAAAATGTTATGAGGAATATGATAACCTCATTTTACAGATAAACAAAGTTAGGTCACTTGCTTATATTACCATTGTAAATATTTTAAAAGCCGGCTCTTAGACATCAGTGTTTACAAACACAAGCACACTTGTGTGTGTGTGTGTGTATAACACATAAATATATGTGTGTTTACACATATAAATATGCATACATATTTATATATTAAATATTTATGTATTATAAAATATATATACACACATATTTGTTATATACTTATATATACATATGTATATACAAAGTGTATATTTACATATTATATGTAATTAAATATAGAACTTATAAATATATGTGTGCAAATTTAAACTAAAAAGTAATTGCAATGATTGTTTAAAACATGAAAAAGGGATTTTTAGGGAACAGTATTTTCCCAGTGCTAATGTTTACAATTAGAAGTACACGGTGATGAAAGGGAGACCAAATTTGTTACTTTTATATTGCTGCCTTTGAGGTCTCTAAGGACAATGGGCTCCACCTACTTCATGTATCTAAAGCAATCACTCCCACTGTAACACACCTCGGACCCCTCAGCAGCTGGCTCTACCCAAAGTAAGGGATTACCTTTTCTGAATTCTCAAATCATTGCTAGGCCAAGTCATGTTTCCAAAGGGCTACATCAATGTAGAGGTGCCACCTCCCCCCCACCCTTTTCTTTAATTGCACAGTTATCTTATGAGTTAGAGGTAACTCAGAATTCTAGGCAGGAATAATAGAAGTGACAAGGCACTTTGGCATGAAAGACGATGACATTCAGAAAACTGGTATTAGGGCTAAGTGCTGAGTGAGGAGAGAGTGAACAGAGAAGGAGGTCATGTCAGAATATCAAAAGCTTAGAGTACTAATCAATGCAAATGTAAGGAACTGGAAATTAATTCTATTTTCTTTGGGGGGATAACTGAAAGTCATTAACTGAAATTTTCAATATGGAAATAACTTTCTGGCCACAGTGGGGAAGATAGAAGGGTAGAGAGTAAAAGTGAAGGCAGGGATCATTAGGAACCTTTTGAAATCTTAAAGAAGAAATAATGGCTCTGAACTAGAACAGCATTACTGGTAAGTGTACACCTTCCACGGCTGCAAAACCAATGCAGCAGCAGCTGAGAAGTGACAGAAGTCAGAATATTTCTGGTGAGAACCCTGAGGTCCCAGATTCTCTGGGAACTGTCTCATGTAGGGACTTCTGTTCCTCCAATACCTCACATGAAACTGAACCATGAGATAAAGTATGTTATGTGAATTCATTGCTGTTTTCAGGCCAGATGAAAAAAAAAAAAACTTCAAAAATTAAAAACAAATTAATTGTTTTGAACAATTGAAACTGAACAGCTCAAGTCTTCAAAGTACATGTCATCAGATTATGTTGTACATAAGCCCTCAGTGTTGCAATTATTTATCACCCAATAGCTACTGCCTCTCATTTATATCACCCTCTCTCAGCCACTACTCCTGACAGCATCCTTGATGATTCCTTGCATTATAGATGTTGCATTATGATCCAGTTGACTTGCTTGCTTCAAATAACTTTGTCTTTCAGTCCATTCCGTTAGCTACCACATCCGTGCTATCAAATCTTCCATCAGCAATAATTGTACACCTTCTGTAAGTCTCACTTTCAAGTATTCCAATCTTTGGGCACTGCTTCTTATAATTCCAGTTTAGTATTTCTTAAACCTGTAATCCAATAGTTCCTTAAACCTAATAGTGTCTCTTATCCACTGATATCCCTCATTTTCACATCCATTAGCCCCTTCATGTTCTCATTTGCCTTTTTAGCCAATTGATTTCAGTTTGCATCATTAAAATCACTTCATCGCATGTACCTCAATTCTCTTTTCTCTTATCATTCTTTCCAAGAACAACCTCAGATATTGTTAAATATAGGATTTGCATCTACCACCTCTTCTCCCAACCAGCTAAAAATGACTAGAGAAAACTTTTAAGAGAAATATACACTGGCCTCACTTTAAATGTGTTACCACAAACCGCAGGTGATTCCTCTTAAGGTCCTGGCAATCCTGCAGCATTTCCCAAGGCAATTTACGCTCTTACTCTCTGAGAGGACTATTTCACACCTACTCTTCACTGTATTCTTATTTTACTTGCTTCTAATTTCCTTGAGAAATGTAAGTGATCTGAAAGGAACTTATTCTCAACATCCAGAGCTGCTATCCTACTATTTCTGTATCCATATATATTCATCTTATGGTAACGGATGAATTGACTTTACTCCTATCTAAGGCTAAAATCACTGAATGTACACCAGAACCTGTGGCCTGCTGAATTTGAGCAAGAAATAAACTTGATATTTGATAGCTCTTGAAATTGAGGGTTGTTTATATAACAAAACCTGAGTTATTCAGACTAACTCATGAATATGAAAATACCATTATATTATTTTCCTATTGCTGCATAACAAATTACTACAATTTAGCAGCATAAATCAGCACACACGCACTATCTCACCATTTCTGTGGCTCAGGTGTCCAGGCACAGCTTAGCCGGGTCCTCTGCTTGGTGTGTCCCAAAGTCTGTAAATGAGGTTTTTTCAGGTTATACCTTCATCTGGAGACTTGACTGGGAAATAATCCACTGGAAAGTTTCTTTGAGTTGTTGGTAGAATTTGTTTCCTTACAGCGGCGTCACTATGGACCCTGGCTTAGTGCTGCCTGTTGCCTGAAGTTCTCTCTTGGATCCTTGAGGCTGCACACAATCATTTGAAGATAAACTTCTCCAACAGAATCCCTCACCTCAAGGAGAGTCTCTGGCTTCTTTTAGGGGCTTTCACCTGATTGAGTCCTTTGAAGGGCTTTCACCTAATCAAGTCTTTTCTTTAAGGGTTTCCACCTGACTAAGACCATGCAGGACGCTCCATCTCTTGATTAGTTCACAATAAACCTGGACCTTAATTATTTACACAGAATCCCTTTACGTTTGCCATGTTCTATTGACTAGTAGTTAATCTCCTGCACTCAATAATACCCAGTTTTGAAGTCCAAAATCCAAAATTATCCTTGACACCTATGAATACTATACCATACTTAATTTTTTCCATTGAGTTTACTAATGAAAACTGTTTAACTTTGTCACTTTTTCTCTATGTTTGATTCTCATCACTGTAATCTGATCCCAGTTACTAAAATATTTAAATTATACTCTGAAAATCTTAACAGCATTGTATATCTTTACCTAATCATATTTTTGTCTATGTATTTTGTATTTAAATGTATTTAAATGATTATATTAAGCAGAATTCTAAGATGGTCTTTACGATTCCTGTAAAGATTCTTGTGTTACAAGGCTGGATATGACACTAAACTAAACAGAGCAGAAGCTTGAGGGGCTTGATATTCAAGCTTGAGATTTTCTTTCTTTCTTTCTTTCTTTCTTTCTTTCTTTCTTTCTTTCTTTCTCTTTCTTTTTTTCTTTCTCTTTTCTTTTTTCTTCTTTCTTTCTCTTTCTTTTTCTTTCCTTCTCTCTCTCTCTTCCTTCCTTCCCCCCTCCCTCCTTCCCTTCCATTTTCCTTCCTTCCATAACAAAAGATTTGGAAATTGATTATCTGGTATTCCAATGGTTTGACGCACATAGAGTTTTGCAATTACATTGGATTATGGCAAGCCAATAAAGTTCAGAGTCATCAAAGTTCAAGCAAGTAGCATGGAGTGGGCAAAGAGCCAGACTAGCCAATCTTACGTGGGCAAGAATAATGGTTGTCAAGGTAAGATAAATACACAAGCAAATGCAGCATGAAGGATACCTCTATGTGACCTGCTTTTACAAAGTCTGTCAGTTTTCATTAATAACTTCAGAGTATTTTCTAGTGCTCCAGTCCTTATAAGGAGATGTCTTTTCAAGAATATATAACATGTAACTTAATCAAATGTTCACTTATGCCAGACAGCACACACAAAGGAACTTTACTTATAATAATTCTTATTTTCTTTACCTGGACCACAAATGCACCGAAGTAGATTAATTATTAGTTAATGGCAAACTACAAACATGGCCCATATATGCCCTCTTTTATTTGGACTTATTCTATAGCCCTATGATTTTGCAGTTTTTCTACTCTATTTCAGACAGGGTGGGTAAATTTAATTCTGAGGTGATTGGTTAGCCAGTCAAGTGTTTCCAAATTCATAAACTGCATTTTCTAAAATAGCATTTGCCAATGACAAAGCTGATATGTTAATTCCATCTGTCTTCGTTCTGCATCCATCTCTTAATTAGTTCCTAACTCATGAAGAAAAGAGGAGTTTTATACAGGTATCTCTCAAACTCCATATATAACAAATTGCTTTTGATTGCACCTTGGGATATTGGTGCTTATTTTTTAATTAGGGTGGTCATATAATTTACCATCCAAACATGGATGTTTAGAATGAAAGGGAGCATTAGCGATAATTAGCCATCCTCTTTAGTAACTATGGAATACTGCATCAATTAGTTTTGCAGCATACGTACTACTCCGAGATATAGTGAATTGAAAGAGCTATAATGTATTATCTCATTTTCTGTGGTTTTGCTGGATAGCTTTTCCAGTTTCATCAGTTTTTCTAGTCTGGGAAAACTAGGCTGAATGATGTAAGGTGGGCACACATATGTCTAATAGATGTGGGTAGGTCTCCTATGGGTTGGCATCCCTCTGCTCAAAGTGGTCTCATATTTGCCAGCAGGCTAAGCCCAGGTATAACATGGCAGCCCCAGGTTTCAAATGAAGAGCACAGGAGGACAAATCCCTAAGTATAAACATTTTTCGAGTCTGCTTTCCCAGATCTCATTGGCCAAAACTAGTCATATGAACCAAACCCAGAGTTCATATGGAAAGGGACTATTCGAGGAAATGGATAGGGGAAGACAAAATAAATGAAGACCACTACAAAAACAATCTAGTACCACTATCCTTAATTGCTGTTCTGGAAGTGTATCTGACATATTAAAAGATACAGCCCCATTCTAAATATTAGCTTATTTAACTGAACAGAAGTCTGAATCATTTCCTTTGATTAGAAATAAAACTAAAAGTTTTAGGTTTGTAGTTGTTTCATAGTCATTCAAGAAATGTCACATTTTTGTTTTTAGTTAGTCAGATGAATTTTGCCTCCAACCCTACATCCTAACAGACAGAAATTTGAAAACTTGTGATACTTGAATTTTCTCCTTCTGTAACAATGGGCCAAAATATTGAGATTTTACCAAATGCAAATGTAATCGGGGTGTCCTCTCCTGGCTCAGTGTGGTCACCACTAAGATAGACAAATGATGTTCCCTGTCATGGTGCCCTCAGGTATACTTACTCTGCTGCTTTCATTCAAGCTGGGGGTAGAGAAAACTGTATGACTTTGGTAACCTTGGCTTATCAACCTACTCTTCTCTCTTAGATGTGCTGGTTGGTCATTTCCTCTGAGATGCTGCTTCCTCCCTTGGAGAGCCACCAGAATCAAAGAACCAAATGCTGTTTCTCCTGCAATCATCAAACTTTTTACTCTTTCCAGCTCATTGGAATTTAAAATAAGTTTCTGGCCTGAAGAAAGTCTCCATTCAAACTCTATTCCCTTCAATAGGGTTAGGATTTCCTGGTGGAGGTGGAAATGAAGTCTTTTTTATTTTTTTTTAATATCTATAAGTTAAATGATTTAATTTAATTTAATTAATTTAATTGTGGAAAGAATTTGACATGACATCTGATTTATTAACAAACTTTTAGGTGTGTAATATATTACTATTGATATATTCGTAATATAATATATTACTAATATATTACACTGTATTATAGCAGATTTCTAGAACTTATTCATCTTGCTTCATGGGAACTTTAGCCTGTTGATTAGTCTTCTGGAAACATATATGCCACTCTTTGATTCTATGAATTTGACTATTTTAGATACCTCATATAAGTGGAGTCATGCAGTATTAGTTTTTCTGTGACTGGCTTATTTCACTTGGTGTAATGTTCTCAAGGTTCATCAATGTTGTCTCATAGTGCAGAATTTCCTTCTTTTCTAAGGCTAAATAGTATTCTATTGTATGTATATAACACATTTCCTTTATCCATTCTTCTGTCAATGGACATTTGTTTCTACATTTTGACTTTTGTGACTAATGTTGCAATGGTCATAGGAGTGCTAATATCTCTTTAAAATCCTGATTTCAGTTCCTTTGTAAAATTACCTTGAAGTGGGAAGTGGGGATTATTGGATGGTATTGTAGTTTTATTTTTTTTTATGTTTATTTATTTTTGAGAGAGAGAGACAGACAGAGCATGAGTGGGGAGGGGCAGAGAGAGAGGGATACACATAATCTGAAGCAGGCTCCAGGCTCTGAGCTGTCAGCACAGAGCCCAACGCGGGGCTCAAACCCACAAGCCGTGAGATCATGACCTGAGCTGAAGTCAGATTCTTAACCGACTGAGCCGCCCAGGCATCCCTGTAGTTTTATTTTTAATTAATATTTTTAGGAAACTCCACTCTGCTTTCCATAGTATCTGGGGAATGAAGTCTTAAAGACCTTCTTCTTCTTCTTCTTCTTCTTCTTCTTCTTCTTCTTCTTCTTCTTCTTCTTCTTTTTAATGTTTATTTTTGAGAGAGAGAGAGAGAAAGAGAGAGAGAGAGCAGGGAGGGGCATAGAGAGAGAGGGAGACACAGAACCCAAAGCAGGCTCCAGGCTCTGACCTGTCAGCACAGAGCCCGATGCGGGGCTGGAACTCACAAACCACAAGATCATGGCCTGGGCCAAAGTCGGATGCTTAACTAACTGAGCCACCCAGGCACTCTTTGAAGACTACTTCAAATTAGATTCTGCTACAACCAAAAAAAAATCATTTCCTAATTGCTTGAGAAGAGATAGGGGGAAAGAGGAAAACACAAATGTGTAACTTGAAAAATTATCCAGTTTCATGCTCATATCAAAATGGCCTTTTTACTTATTTTTTAATATTGATTTTTTTAAGTTAATTTATTTATTTTGAGAGAGAGGGGGGGAGAGAAAGAATCCCAAGCATGTTCCATGCTGTCAGCGCAGCTGATGTGGGACTTGATCCCACAAACCATGAGATCATTCATTACCCAAGCTGAAATCAAGAGCTGGATGCCCAACTGAATGAGCCACCAGGTGCCCCTCAAAATAGCCTTTTTAGAATTTATAAGGTAAACTTTTCAACAGAATTTTGAGTAATAGCAGCATCATTGAAAACCATGGACTCCCTCCATGCTTTAAATTTGAATGGCAAAATACATGGAAGTATAAACTCTTGTACATTTATTTTCCTCTCTAACTCTCATTAATTGGCACAGTATTCAATGTTTTACTGGGAAATAATGCATTGATGAGTAAGTAAAGCTAGAAGAGCCAAGTAAAGAGCATAGTACTGCAGTACTTTTTGGCATGTTCTTAGATTTTTAGGTTTCTAAATATCATGCTAGGTGTACAAAATAACATTTTTGATTTCTGAGTTGAACTGCTAAGAGAAAATGCTGTGGGATGGAAGAGAAGTAAATAAGCAAAGATAAAAAAAAAAGTACGCTTTTAAGTGTTTACAGAGAAGAAAATTTAAAAAAAAAATTAATAGAAAAGTCGATAGTAAGCCTCCTGTGTGATAAAAAGTGATGGTAAAATAGAGAAAAGAGATTGATTGGCGCCCGTTTACCAGCAGTAAGCCTGGGGGAAGCAGACTACTTCTCTAGGCACCAACAAATCCAGCAACCTGTCAAGTACTCACTCAACATGGCATCTACTTCCCAGATAACAGAGGATAAGGGCAAAATCACCATTACTTTTGGTATTTATGCCTTTCAGGACACAAGTAACTCTGAGCAATTAAATTAAATTATACACATAACTTTTTGATCTGCACATTTGTTTATTTTAACCTGCATAAAGTGAATCCTGGATTATAAAAGCATTGGATTGTTGTTGTTGTTGTTGTTTTCAATTCTTACAGCTTAGTTCTACATTTCTAATTGTTCTTCTAGTTTAAGCAAATGTGCATACTGGATAGCATTTGTACCCATAAACATTTGTTAAAAGGGCATTCTATTTAATTCCTTTCCCTGAATTTGAATTAATATATTTTTATTACCCCAGAAATATTAGTTTATTCCCTAAATATGACTAGGTGGATACTTGAGTTAACTGCTAAATTAGTAGATGTGGAGATTTCATTTTGAGTGCAATTTTGGAAACTGTCTTACCTTTTTCTCCTAAGAATTTGCCTGGTCTCATGGAAATTTATAAGGACCTCATATTTTCTTTGATAAGTAAATATTCTGTGTTCTTTTTTCTCACCCTTTTTTAAACCTTACTTAGGATAATTCACATAGCATAGAATAACAAGCATCGTACTTTTGATTAAGCTTTAGTCAGAGATAGTGACATTCATCATTTAATTATATGTTCAATATTAATTACACTTTTCTTTCTAGAACTTAGCACAATTTAAATCCATTTACCATGTTCCAACATAGCACAGCTGTTATTGCTGTGAACTTTAATTCTTTTAATATATGTTTTATACCTGTTTAGATAATATTTTACCATATATTATATTAGTATATTTTAGACATACTTTCAATGTTTATTATTCCTTCTTAAATCCAGAAGTTTTTATCTAGGATCATTCTTCTGATTTAAAAATCCCCTCATTCAAAAATTTGATTTGGTGAATGTTCAAAAATTTTATCTATAAATATGTTTATGTCACCTTCATTTTTGAAAACTATTTTACGGGCACACAATTTTAAGATGGCAGTTCTTGTTCTTCTCATTCAACAGTTTGAAAATACCAGCCTACTGTCTTTGAGCTTATACTGCTTTTGTTAAGAAGTTAGTTGTGAATCAAATGATCATTCCTTTGGAAGTACTCATTGATTTGGTGGTAAATAATACACCATTTACTATTAAGATTTTCCCTTTGTCATGTTTTTTAACAGTAGTCTTATGATGTGTCTATATATGGTTTAGTTTTTCATTCTTTCTTTTTTATAGATCTGATTTGGTTTTTTTTTAGAACTTAGATCTGTAGCTTAATGACTTGTTGGTTTTAGAAAATTTTCGATTACTTTCTTCTCAGATACTTCTGCACCGTTCATTTGTTCCTTTTCCTATGGGTACCTATTACATATATATGAGACATTCTCACTATAGAAATATGTATATACACACACAATGTACTTAGCCATACTGAGGGCCTATAAGTGGGACTGTGATACCCCAGTAGGATGGAAATGGGGCAAGCTGCCATGTGATCAGAAATATTAAGAGTTCGGTGCTCGCTTCGGCTGCACATATACTACAATTGGAATGATATAGAGAAGATTAGCACGGCCCCTGTGCAAGGATGACACGCAAATTCGTGAAGTGTTCCGTATTAAAAAAAAAAAAGAAAGAAATATTAAGAGTTGGGAAAGCCAAGGACACTAGTCACTAATACTGTTTTCTTAGTCATGTTGGATAATGGTCATCATCAAATCTCCAATAAGGATAAACTGGGAGTGGATATCTCTTAAAATGTTTTTATTTCAGATTCAGATACAAATCCTTTTGTCATTTTCACTAAATCTGGGATTTTAATGCTTCAATAGGATGAATTTTTGTTCCTTAAAATGATGTTATTTATGTCACTCAAAATTGTTATTCTCATGGGTAAGAATAGGCAAACTTCCTCACAAAATGATGTCTTTATAGGGTAATTTTAACTAAGCTATATATTGCATTATTTACTTGAACACAACTATATGATGATTAACAACAAAACATTCCATTTAATTTAATAAAAGCTTGTTGGAATTATTATCATATTGTGCATATATTAAATATTTAAATATTTAATATTTGTATATATACATTGTGTGTTAATATTAAAATACATAAATTACAAGGTGTGCCTTTATATGAAGTACATTTTATTTGATCGGTAATAATGCTATGGAGGTAACAACTTATTACAGATATGTGAATCTCAGCAGGGGGTAGGGTCTGCTGTCACTAAAAAACAGGAGACTTATCCAGAGAGGTAGATTCTCAGTCATCAGGTTCTAATCACTTGTTTGTAACAATAAATATTTGAGAATTTGATATGCTATTTTTATCTTAATTTACTAGATATAAAAAAATAGCACTCAAACCACCTTGGCCATGTACCATTCACTGGGATTTTTATTATTATAAGAAATGAATCACACTCCTGAAATGGTGTTATATCATTATGGATGGATTGATTGTGTTTTGTATGTCTTGAGAATTTAATTGAGTTGTTGATTTATTTCTAATAGTACACTCAGAATCTTTTTCTATACTTTTCTTTTTTTTTTTTTTTCTGTAAGCAATGAGAAATGGGCATCTCAATGATTTAATATGCCCTAAACTTGAGCAGATTAGATATGCCTTAAATATATGGTGAGAGTTTAAAAGCCTGATTATACAGATTAAACAAAAATTAGTAGGTTTAAGATCACATCGGGGACAATAGACTTTGTTCTTTCCTACTGATAATTAATGTACCTATTATCTTAGGTTGCATAGTAGTAATATTCTATTTTCAGCAATTCCTAAACCACCAATGTATTTGATGTATGTATCCCTGAGCTCTGAGGATCTTCTCTGTAAACACCTCCCAAGATAACCACCATTTTTCTTTCCACTCCTCAAATAGCTTGCTCCCCATTTGATAAATCTCCAAAGTTCCCTTTCACTTTTCAAAACTTCAATAAATCCTTCCTTGTCATTTTAAAAAGATGGTGACAAAAAAAAAAAAACACAGGAAAAATTGTAGCTACATTTTCCCTTTATTCTGCTTTGCAAAACTGTCAGCCTAGGTATTATTTAATTTTTTATACTACTAATGGGTAGATGGAAGTTAGAAAATAACAAAAGAATGTAGAGGAGGCCAGTATATAATTTTTTCAATATATAATTATCATATCATTTATAATAGAAATGATAATTGCATTTCTAATTGCTATTGTCCAGAGTCATGTTTATTGAAGTGATTAGAAAGGTCTCTGAACACGGTGCAATCTGAGATCATCCATCTCATTAATCTAATTAACAGGCAAAGAGAAAAAGAGCCTCTGACAAAGGAAAGATTTTGGAGTTAATTTTATTTTTAGTTCTCCATATCTGACAGTCATTTCACTTGTGAGATAGAAAACATGGTATGGTTCAGGAATATATTCAGGGATATATTCAGGGTATATTCAGGGATGCCTTGAATAATGAACAAGAACAGGTTAAACCCCTATATTATAGGCAAGATATAACAAAATCACAGTTATACCTTTATAATTCGTGTGTGCCTGATTCATTCATATCTGTTTTTGTCTTTATTATTATATCCCCAGGGCCAAACATACTACCTGATAATAGCAGGGAGTTATTTAATATTTTTAATGAATGGTTACCATGCATGGTATCTGTCTATATATCAAGATCGATGAAGATACTAGATCATTCATGCATATAATGCTGGATGTTTCAAGAGGGATTGCTGTTTACAACAAAATCAACTTTATTCTTTCCTGCTTATACCGCTTGTCCAAATCCAATCTGTTAGGCTAGTTCACTCTCATTATTTGGATGAATTGTTGAGCAGAACTTCTGAATTTTCTGGACGCACAGATAACCAAATTTCCTCTAGTCATCTCAAACAACAAAAGTAGTTTCATTTGAGAAATTAAAATGTCTAGTAATATATTAATCAAAGTCTAAACTTCACTAAAAACATCTGTTCTCCTTTAAAAATACGGTGTGAGTTAGAGGAGGTCCTGGGATGGAAAAGGGGTGTGTGATTAGCTTCTTCTCTTTGTTCATGACTTATTTTCTGTCTTCTTTTGTTATTAACCATTCTTTCTGGTCCTTTGAGTTGGAAAAAGGAAAGTATGGAGGATAGTGTTCATGAATATGAACCCCCGAGAACTAGGGACTGAAGGGTGAGATACAAAACATACAGCCAGAAAAATCATCACCCGTATCACAGAACTGAAGACGACACTCTCCATCTAAAGAGAATCCTTAGCCTTCAAAATATTACATGTAGACATTAATCTGCTGTAACCAGCTTCCAAGCTCAGAGAAGAGTCCTCGCTCTAAGAAATGACAGTTCAGTTAGTTTTCCCTAGTCCTTTATCCCTTATCCTTCTCTTTTGTTGGTTTAAGGTGAGTAGTTAGCTCAAAATTGGGTACCTTATTTTTAACTATGGGTGTGTGCTCACTGTCTGCTTCTGTCCTTGGGCAGAACTGAATCAGAATTACCTAGAACTGCTAATTTTGCCAATAGCAGGATATATAATCATTAGCCCATTTATTAAGATTTCTGAGTTTCAAATGTCTCATATGTAAAGTGGAAATAATCACAGAAGTTCTTCATATGGATTTCTGGTTTTTGTTTGCAGGTAAATTTAACTTATAGAAATAAAAAGATTAATACAGTGCCTGTGGTTCCATAAACAGTAAATAAACAGTAGCCACCGTTATTATCTCTAAAACAATGCCTTTTCCTCCAGTAGTATTTCTGAAAATAGAAGGGTTAAATTCTTACACCTTTACTATTCCTTTTGCTGAAACATGTTTAAAACTTTGACTCCATACTCTTACTTCATCTCATCATAAGTGCTATGCAATGGAGCAGAACTCATATAATATTTTTAAAAACAAAAACATGCAAATTATTTTGACCAGCCAAATCTACAGTTAAATGGTTAAGTTTTAAAAGGAAATGAGAAAAGGTTGAACTGATATTACCAGAAGACTAATCCATATTACTGAATATGATAAACTACAATTTGCTAAATCATTTAAAGGTTACTTGTCCTATGTAATTTGGTAGATAAATACCTGTCTAGAGAAGTTTAGATGACTGATTTCATCCCAATGTATTTATTGATCAATAGCAATATGAAAGACTCAACTAGATCTAGTAGAACTAAGTACTTTCACCAAGGAATCAATGCAGAAAAATACCTGAAACCTTCATTCACTTAAAAAAAATAAGATAATCAATTTTAATAAAAAAGGATAAATGCACTAGCTACTGAAACAAAACTTTTTCATTATAGGTGTGGAATTTCTCTCTTGGACACAATCTGTTTGAGATTTATTTTGCAATTTTTTTTCTAGGCTGTTTTGAGACTTCCCAAAATGATTAACTCTGCTTCCAATTTCCCCCTGACAGGCACAGACTTGCTCTTGATCCTCTCTGGAATTGTCCCTTTAACAGACCAGAGGCAAAAATCCCTGTCTTTCTGAGCACTCTTTTTCAAAGATATGGCAATCTACAATAATAACTTCTTCCCTCTTCCCTAATCTATAGTTTGCCATCAAAACACCCATGCTGTAACAAATCAGATATTTACATATACTTCATATGTATACATATATACGTGAACAACCATGATTTAACAAATTAAACATATATATTATATATAATGTATATTTTCCTTTAAATTAAAAGCCCAAAATTTGGAATATAAACATTGAATTTAGAAAACTAGCTCTATGAAATTAGTTTATCTCTTCCCCAGAATTATGTTTGTTCCCCTAATTGGTTGTACATTTTTTATCCTGGTTACAAATGTGCTATGTATTTTTTTGGAATTCAATCAGCAGGGAGCCTTCAAGGTAGTTTCTTCAACTTATAAAAGTATTTCTTGTGAATATGGTAGGGGTCATCATGCATGGCGATGCTTTATCATGATGTCTACAATTTCAAAACAGCATTCCCTACTCTGTCTTCCTCTTTGATTATCTTTCTGCCTCCATGTAGAGATAGCCACTTTTAGAAAACAATGGAGCATGAAACAATTGAAATGTTATTGTATCTTTTAGTTTAAGTTTTCAAAAGTGCCAATCCTTTCGGAACGGGGGAGCAGAAGATAGGTAAAATCTTGTCAGGAGTGAATACTGGAATCATAGTTTTGACCTTGTGCCGAAAATATTTTAAAATCCCAATAGCAACTCATTTGAACCATATATACTCTCCCGTCAGGAAGAATTTGCTTGGGATCTCATGGCACATGAGTCTTTAGGAAAAGTTCTAGAAATGTTCAGAATGAAAAAAAAAGCATGTATGGTTTATTCATTTATTGTTATGCTCCAAAATGTCTGAGTGCTAGACTTCTCTTGCTTGGAAAAAAAATATTAAGAGAACAGAAATGTGTCAACCAGTGTCCTGTGGACTAGTTTTTGTTTTTATTTTTGTATTTAACTATCCTTAAACCCAGCCTTAGATAAACTTTGCAGCTCATTCACTTTTGTTCTTATCCGTGAGGTACTGGTTTCAAAATATATGCTTTTAAAAAGAGCTTCTCAAGTTATCAAGGACAACATGGAACTTCCAGACAAAATGCAGTAAGAGCAGATAAAAACAACCTTTACCTGAACTCTGCTTTCTGACTGACCCTGAAAAATAGGTTGTATTGTAATTCATGCAAAAGTTTTTCTTACAAGTTTTTTTCCTATTAAATCAAACAACAGGGACACCTATGTGGCTCAGTTGGTTCAGCATCTGACTCTTTTTTGGGCTCAGGTCATGATCTCACACTTCCTGAGTTTGAATCCTGAGTTGGGCTCTGAGCCCTTGGGCTCCTGTGCTGGCAGCTCAGAGCCTGCTTGAGATCCTCTCTCTCCCTCTCTCTCTACGTCTCCCCTAATTGCACTCTCTTAATAAATAAATAAATAAATAAATAAATAAATAAATAAATAACTTAAAAAAAACAAAACAAACAAACAAAGCTGTGATATCCAAACTCTAAACCTAAGTAAGTCTATTTGTTCTAGTAGCATAATGCAGGATCAGTCCTTGTAAATTCCATCTATTATTTCTCCATAGTAGTATACCAAAGAACCTAGTTATAAGATGGTATCTTTTATAAGATGGTTTTACAGAATCCTAAAACCTTGTGCAATAATACATATCTCTAAAATGTTATCAGTAGCATAAATTTTCCCATATAAAAAGTAATTCACTCTACAAATCTCAAATATGTATGTATATATATATATATATATATATATTTTTTTTTTTTTTTTTTTTTTAATTAGATTCATTTCTTCTCTACTTTTAGGAATCAAGAATGTAATACTATTAATGTAATGGAACTTTTTCATCTACATGTTTACATGAAAACATAAATGCCAACTATTATGCAATTTATTTCATTGTATAAATATTAATTTTTAATATAAAGTATTCATTATGAAGACTCACTTTTTCACAATAACTTACTAGATAATCATAAAAATTAAATTATGGTGGGAACTTTGACTTAGCATATTAAATAATAGTACTTTGAAATCTAATCATTTCAGCATTTGGTTTTGTCTGTAATTATTGTTAAACTCTCTGGTTCTCAAAGGTAAGATCTGGTAAACAAAATCAGAAACTTCACAGCTCCTACAGTCAGATATTGACTATCCTGGGTCAAGGAATACCAACAATCTCCAATACTCTTCGTGTTTTTTTTGTTTCTTTTTTTTTGTTTTGTTTTTGTTTTTGTTTTTGATTTTAGAGAGAGAGAGAGAGAGTGCAAGTAAGGGAGAGACAGACAGAGAGGGAGAGAGTCTTAAGGAGGCTCCATGCCTAGTGTGGGCCCCAAGGCAGGGCTTTGTCTCTCCACTGTGAGACTATGACCTTGACCTGAGCTGAAATCAAGAGTCCAATGCTTAACTGACTGAGCCACTGAGGCACCCCATCCAAGATTCTTTGCATTGACAGAGGGTAGAATTATTTTCTTTGTTTTCAATCCAAGTAATTCATCTTCACAAAGTACGTTACCTGGTTATTGACTATTTTAGGAAGAAAATAATTAAAAATCTTTATGTTGATTGTAAGTTCATCAGATAGAAGTGTTTTCAAAAGACTTCTGCAATGTTTAATTTTTTTTTTTTAGCCTTCAATGAAACAGGAAAATCTTTGTTACTCTAAAATTCAGCCTACAGGAATAATTCATATAATTTTGAAAAATTTGCATAGTTTTCTACCCATCAGCTTATCTTTCAAAGTGAGAGCTCAGCAGAAATAGGTCCTATTTTCAGGAACATACATAATGATTATAACAAGCTTTGATTGAATAATATATTTAAAACCCAGGAAAGTTTGGTCCTGAATGAACTCCTTTCAGTCTATTTTTTCTGAGAGTAAAGTTTCATTTTTCTGTAAAAAAAAAAAAAATCAACAACAACAAAAAACAAAACAAAACAAAACCAAAACAAACAACAACAACAACAACAAAAACCAGCATGTATTCTCAATCTCCAACTTCTGGTTCCAGACATAAATTCTGATATGTTAATAAATTTTACTGGAGCAAATACCTTAACCTACTCCTATTTCATTATAAAGTATGTGAAAGAGTTCTCATTTAATACCTTCTCTCTCTCAATGAGTTGATAACTGTCATGCAAGGAAAAGAGACCATTACTAAGCATTGCTGGATGAGTTTTTGTCAAGAATGTTTTGAAGTGGAAATAAATGAGTCCTGGGGTCTCCTTTTTTATAAAGTATCAGATGTGCAGCCAGGCATCACAGGTGTTCCACCTGTGTGTAGAGGTAGAACTTTTTTCCTCACATTAGACATTTGCTAAATAAAGAATATTTTCTCCACCTTAAGGATACCATTGGCCTGTTTTGTTCTCAAGTGAATACCCAAACTAATTTGTTCATGCCATCACTGTACACACAACCAAATACCAGGAGCTGCTAGTACTTACTTTAAGCATCCATTACTTTAAAATATATGAGGCAATATCAGAAGGTCTTTAGGAAAATATATTTTTCAAGAAATAAAAGGAATACCAAAACGATATTACAAATCATTAAATAATAATCCAATGGAAAGAAATGTTGAAAAACTGAATAGAAACCTCAGGTAAAATGATACCCAAATAACCCATAATCATTAATAAGTGTTTTAATCTACAAGTCACGGGAGACTCCACTATAAACAAACCAAAAATAGCTTAGCTTAAATTAAGGAGACTGTCACTTATAAGTTCTGATTAAAATGCAGATCAACTGGAACTGTTAACACATGTTAATAAAGGGAGTTCAAAATTATTTGGAACACCTGTTATTATCTATCAACTGTGAGCATATGCATACCCTCTGATATATACACCACAGAAATGTACACATACATGCTCCAAAGAACAAGAAATGTTAAGAATGTCTATGACACGATTATTTTAAATAGTTCCCAATTAAAAACAATCTATATGTCTGTTTCAGTTTGCTCAAACTACCATATTCCTATTTACTACCATAACAAAATAACATAGACTGGGTAGCTTAAACAAGAGAAATTTATCTTCTCAGAGTTATGGAGTGTGGACTGTTCAAGTCAAGGTTTAGACAGGCTTTGGTTTCTGGTGAGAGTTCTCTTCCTGGCTTGCAGATAATTCTCTTGTTGTGTCCTTATTTGACACAGAAAGAGAGAGACAGAGACAGAGACAGAGACAGAGACAGAGACAGAGAGAGGTTTCTTCCTCTTCTTTTTATTTAATTTTTAAAAGTAATCTCCACACTCAACATGGGACTCAAACTCACAACCCAAGATCAAGAGCTGGATGCCCTACTGACTAAGCCAGCCAGGCTCCCCTCTTCCTTTTTACATAGGTAACAGTCTTATCAGATTGGGGTCCCAGCCTTAATAACTTCATTTAACCTTAACTACCTCCTAAAGATCTTATCTCCAGAAACAGTTCTAGGAAGTTAAAGCTTGTTAAAGCCTCAACATATGAATTGGGGAGGGAGAGCACAATTAAGTCGACAGCATTCTATATGCTCATCAACATAAAACAAAACAAAACAAAGCAAACAACAACAAAAATCTTTATATAGTCATTCAAGGATTAACAGGTACCAGCAAAAATACAAAAATCAGCAAAGTAGCTACTGCTACATACAACAACATAGATTCATTCCATACATAAAAAAGAGCTAGGACAAAAGATGAAGACAAAAAAGAAAAATCATGAAGTAGAGTTCTATTTTATTTTTAAAGGCAAACATATTTATCCTAATACATGGTGTTAGAAGTCAGGAAAGTAATTACCTCAAGTAGGACAAAAGGACATATATTAGAAGGGAAATGTTAGGGAGCTACTGGTAATGTCCTAACTCTGGTGGTAGTTACACAGTTGTATTCATTTGTAATAATCAGGCTGTACACATCTGAATTATATACTTTTGTATAGGTGGAGTCTTTCAAGGAAAAATTTCTTTAATTTTTTAAAAGTCTTCATACAGCTTTACTTTTCATTTACTCTAAGATACAAAATAGTTTATGCACCATTATAACTTAAAAATTAGCAAGTTCCCTTCAATCATGTGTAATTCTTGGGTCCATTTATTTTGCAATTCAATAAAAAGTTCCTTGTTTTTCAAGATAAAGTGTGTCTCTTAGAGAATAATCCATATTTCTCAAGCCTGCCTTTTGATGATAGAAGACATACTTATAATTGAATAAATTGAAGATTATTCCTTCCCTTTATTATTCATTACTCCATGGGAAATAATTATAAACATTCTGGCATTCATATTAATTTTTTCTGATAAGGAAAGCTTCAGTGTACGTAGCTATTAACATATATCTTTGATATATTGTCAATATTAATATAATCATGAGGAAAATCAAGACAGTTACCTACTATAATAGCTGTAGATTAAAGTATTCTGACTAAAACCACACATTAACTTAGATCCCATTAGGTATGGTAGTGACGACTTTATATTACTTGTTTTTTAATGATGACATTTCAGATTACCTCAAATTTGGGGTGAGGGGTGAAATGATACTTTAATAGTTTGATTTAGCAAAGTAATACATACTTTCTCAACACAGACTTTTTTTTTAAGTTGATTTCTTTATTTTGAGAGAGTCAGAGAGAGTGTGAATGGGGGAGGAGCAGAGAGAGAGGGAGAGAGAGAATTCCTCCTTTCAACAAGGAGCCTGATGTGGGTTCAATTTCACAAATTGCAAGATCATGACCTGAGTTAAAATGAAAAGTTGGACACTTAATTGACTGAGCCATCCAGGTGCCCCAACACAATTTCCAACATAACAGGGAGGAAACAGAAGAAATAATATAAAACATTTAATCCCAAATCACATATTCTTTAAAGCCCAACCTTGGTTTTATATTTGAAACTGATTTTTTCCTGCCTCATCCTGTAACCTTTCTTTTGTTGTAAAACAACCTATTTCTGTGATGCCTTCCACCCATAGTAGTTTTCACATATTTGAACCTTGAGCTTTATCTTCTCTTTTATGATGATTTCATTTCTCTGATAATGTCTGTGCTAAAAAAATCTTTCTGGACATCTGGAATATTTGTGTTGCTGTTGAATTCTGCATTAATGAAGGCACAGTACAGACAACAATTCTATAAACACTCTTTAAGGTGAAGCTCTTTAAAGTGAAGTCATGAATTGATAGAAAGGCAGAGACTGATGTAAAAAACAAAATCATCCAGATCAAGGATTGGATTCCATATCTCTTCTCTTAATTTAATATTACCTGTGCTCTGAAGTGAAAATTGAGCAGCACTCCTTGTTATAATTCATCTATGGGATAAATATGTGACTTGTGGCTGCTTGGTTATATTTGTGAAGGAAGACTTTGTGGTTTTTGTCCATGACATTCTTCTACCTTGAAATATCCTATAACTGCCATTGAATATGTCTGGACATAATATAAAACCTAAGAAGTCAAGACAGTTGGAAAAAAGAGATGAACATGTAAGGAACCCAAGATGGTGACATAGGGAGATCCTCTATAGGAAGAACCTCTTCTCAGAAATACATCAAATCTATAGCTACATATGGATCGTCTCCTTTTGGGGAAAAAAATAACAAATAACAAACAAACAAAAACCCCTGAAACTAGAGGAACTACTCTCCACAATGAAGGATAAAAGGATGACATTGACATTGAAATGAGTCTTGGCACACCTTCAAGAATGGGGGCATTTCAAGAATAAGTCAGGTGTTGTAGACAAAGATTCAACAAGAGCCAGGGCAAGAATATATAATGAAGGGGGCACCTGAGTGGCTCAGTTGGTTAAGCATCTGACTTCAGCTCAGATCATGATCTCGCAGTTCATGAGTTTGAGCCCTGTGTTGGGCTCTGTGCTGTCAGCTGAGAGCCTGGAGCCTGCTTCAGATTCTGTGTCTCCCTCTCTCTCTCTGCCCCTCCCCCGCTTGTGCTCTGTCTCTCTGTGTCTCTCAAAAATAAATAAAAACTTCAAAAAAATTTTTTAAAAAAGAAGATACAATGGAGGAAAGAACAGTCTCTTCAATAACTGGTGCTGGGAAAACTGGACAGCTACATGCAAAAGAATAAAACTTACCACTATCTTGTACAAAATCAACTCAAAATGGTCTAATGATTTAAATGTAAGACATGAACCCCAAAAACTCCTAGGAAAAAAACACAGGCAGTTAGCTCCTCGACATCATTTTTAGCAGTGTTTTTTTGGATCTAAGTCTAAAGGCAAGGGAAACAAAAGCAAAAATTAACAAATAGGACTACACAAAACCAAAAAGCTGTGTGATGAAGGAAACCATCAACAAAATAAAAATGCAGCCCTCTGACTAGGAGAAGATATTAGTAAATCATATTTAAGGGGTTAATATTCAAAATATATAAAGAATGCATACAACTCAACAACAATAACAACAATAAGTAATCTGATTTAAAAAATGGACAGATGATCTGAGTAGACTTTTTTCCAAAGAAGACAGCCAAGCACATGAAAAGATACTCAACATTACAAATCATCAGGAAAAGACAAATCAAAAACACTGTAAGGTATCACCTCACACTTGTCAGAATGGATATTATAAAAAATACAGGAAATAACAAGTGTTGGCAAGGATGTGGAGAAAAGAGAACGCTTGTGCACTGTTGGTGGGGATGTACGTCAGTGCAGACACTAACTAGGTAAAACAGTAGGGAAGTTCCTCAGAAAATTAAAGATAGAACTACCATGTGATCCAGCAATTCCACTACTTGATACTTATATTATAAATATTAAGTGCTAATTTGAAAAAAATGCATGCACCCTTATGTTTATTGCAGCATTATGTAAAATGGCCATGTTATGGAAACAACCTGTGTCCATTGATGGGTGAATGGACAAAGAAGATGTGGCGTATGTATACAATAGAATACGACTCAGCCATAAATAAAGAATGAAAGCTAGCCATTTGCAACAACATGGTTGGACCTTGGGGATATCACGCTGAGTGAAATAAGTCAGATAAAGAAAGATAACTATCAAATGATTTCACTTATACGTGAGATCTAATTAGAGAACCAAAACAAGTAAACAAACAAAACAAAAGACAATCCAGACTCATAGATACAGGGAAAAGATTGGTGGCTGCCAGAGGGGAGGAGGGTAGTGGGCACAATGGGTGAAGGGGACTAAGAAGTATAAACTTGCAGTTATAAATAAATGTCATAGGGATATGATGTACAGCACTGGGAATATAGTCAATACTACTGCATTAACTTTGTAAGGTGACAGATGGTAACTAGATTTATAGTGGTGACTAGTTTGCAAGGTATGCAGTAAGTGTCAAATCGCTATGGTGTACACCTGAAGCCAATACAGTATTGTGTGCCAACATACCTTGGTACATAAAAAAGAGAGATGAACGTGCTATCTCAAAAGCAGTATTAAATATATACTTAAAAAATATTTCATCAGCATCTGTCACTGACTGTTTTATATAGTTCTCTGTAAGTACCAGAATATCTTACTACAGGTATAGATTTGACTTTTCTTTTTGGACAATTGAACACTACATTTTCACAGCAAGTGGACACCAAATTCTTTAACTCAGGTCTGTGTTTTGTAATGTGATACATGGGGAACATTTACTGTTCAATAGCCCTCAAAACTTTCACTTCCATTTGGATGGTAAGCCATCATGAAAAATATCTTTAAGGCCTGACATCAGTTCCAGAGTCCCCTGTGAAAATAGCATTCTCAGTTTTGTAGTAGAGATAGGGAACAGCATATTCCATGCAGGTAAGCAGGTGAAACAGATGGTTAGGAAAGTGACTCCTTACCTGAAGATCTAAAACACAGACATTAAAGTCCATGTTGTGAATTTGGGAGTTTTTAGAATAATCAAAAAAGAGATGAATTATGGATAAAAGAGGAAGCATGAATCAATGCTGAATCTTCATCAAACCTGAACTCAGTATTATCTTCTCCAATTGCACACGCATGACCCACGACTTCCTCTGTCCTTCCTGGAAAATCACCACTGCCTTCTTCCACCCTAGATAATGTGCACACTTCTTCACTCTGACCCAGGCCAGAAAGGAAAACCAAAGTGTTCTTTAGAGACACACCTCTTTCTCATCACTCATATTCACTTTGTCTCATCTACAATGTAATCATAGGAGCCATCATTCATATCTTCCTCATCTCTCTTTAGAATGATATGAATATATATATATAGAATGATATGAATATATATATATATATATATATATATATATATATATATATATATATACACAGTAGCAGATCATCATACAATTTCTAGGTTTAACTCTCTTCAGAAAATTCAGTGACATTTTTAAAGTCTTATTTCTTAAAATGCATCTTTGTGTATGGTATTGAATTGTGTAAAATGTGCCATTGACATTCTGTCATCTAATACAAATTCTAAGCCTCCATTCATAGTGTCCATGTTATTTCATGATTTTATATAACACTCAAAGACCTACTTCTGCATACCTGCCTTGGTTTCTAATTATCATTAACTCCATGTTATTGTCTAATTTTCCTATATCTCTAAATCTATGGATTACCTGTGGCTAGGTCTGGATTCTTAAATTATGTTTTAGTGTTAAGAAACCGAAACCAGTCTAGCTATCTTCAAGAGCCATAGTACAGGGAAATAAGCGTTCACACAATCATTGGGAGTGCTGAAGAAGGCTTTAGGCCATGACTTCATCAGTGTCCATCTCTCTCTCTGGAATGCATGGCTCTATCCACTTGAAACACTCATATGTTATCTTTTAAGAGTCATCCCAAACATCAGTCACTCTCTGAAACTTGCTCTGATTTCCATAGGTCCACTTGGACACATCTCAGTTCCTATTTTACTTTTTATGTATCTTCATTATAATTTTCATATCAAATTATTATAATCCCATTATATTTGTTTCTGTGTTTGAAATATAGCCCCCTTAAATTTGAGACTTTAGGAAGGCACATACCATTTTTTCCAACTATATACATAAATATCTATGACCTGGATGAGTATCTGAAAGAAAAGGAAATTAATAAAAATGTATGAATGTATATCAAATATAGTCATAACTATGAGCCAGAATCCAAACTCAATAGCCATTCACTTTCTCTACCAAAATGTATTTTAAATGATAAAATGGATCTTTATATGTTTGGAACTTGAATCTTTTTTTCAATGTGAAAAAATGTGCTATTTACCAATCATACAAAATAACAATTACTGTCACATTTGAATGATGGAAAATTATTTGATCAAAAAACCTGAGTATTAACCATATGCAAGTCTAATCTGTAAGGTTTCATAATGATCAAAATTTGATAAATTTTATCTACTAAATGATTGGCTCCTTGAGAAATATAACATGAGTTTCTCTCTATTTGCCTTGCATAGGTAATATAATGTCTAGCACCTATTAGGCTCTAAATACCTCACAGTTCAATAAAGGAATAACTTGAATAATGAATAAATAACAAATATAGATTATTTAAAACTATAGTGAAGTGAAAGATACTTAATGAGCAGATAAAAACATGGACTTTTTTTGCATTACTTATTGTTGTTTATTGTTTTTATTGTGTGTGTGTGTGTGTGTGTGTGTCTGTGTGTGTGTGAGTGCCTGTTTCAATCCCTATTTTCATTTATTTCACTAGGCAGTATATATTATTTTTTGTTTGAGACCATTTTTCTTATGTTTATATCTGTTATACTAGAGCAGAGTTTGTGAGTTTGTAAAAGAAATCTCAAAGTTTTTCTGAACCACACTGGGTATTTTGAGAGGTAAAGGAAGATTGGACTTGTGCTCTACCTAAAGGTGAAACAAAGGAGAAAATAGGTCTTTTAAGGTACGGTAACATAGAAGAATAAGTTTTCTGAATTTGATTAAAAAACCTTTTCCTTGTTTAAATACTTTTTTTTAAGTTTTATTTTTTGTTAGAGAGAGAAAGAACACGAGCTGGGGAGAGGAGAGAGACAGAGAGACAGAGAGAGAGAGAATCTTAAGCAGGCTCCCTTTAGTGTGGAGCCTGTTGCAGGGCTTGATCCCATGACCCTGGGATCATGACCTGAACAGAAATCAAGAGTTGGACCCTCAACTGACTGAGCCACCCAGGCACCCCCCAGAGTATATTAAAAAAAAAACAATCAAATTATATAAGCAACAAAATTGTAGGTTAATTTTAAAAGGAAAACAAATGAACTGTTGGTATCTAAAATAGTTGTGATCTTATTTTGGTCCTATCCTGGAGGTGATATTGAGAAAACAACAGCCAGGTATAATACATATAAGTTAATAAATATTTATGTAGTGTTTGTGGTAAATTGCATTGGGTCATTGAAGAGGAAGTTGAAATACAAAATTAAGGTAAGTATTTTATGTTCACTCTTTAGGTTTAAATGCTAGTGATTTTGTTTGCTTCTTAACTATGGGTCATATATTTAAATATAATGAACCCTAGGAAATATGTCCATTCTTAAGGACTGGCTCAAGAGGGGATAATTTCCTAAGAGCCTTAGCCAAAGAGAGTTTTCAAACATAAAGTGTTATATAGGTTTATCAATTTTGAGTTTCATTTTAGAGACCCAATTTGTTTCTGAGGGAAGTAAAATTATCTTTTCTATGAACAATTTTATCAACTTTATCTTCATAACTTAGGAGACTTATTTTGGGGGAAAGAAGAAAAAGAAAGAGCTTGCTCACAGATTTTTCTAAGATCTAACAGCTCTAATTAGGATAATAATCTCTCTTTATGGGAATTGTAAAGAAAATGGGGACAATGCAACTCCAAAGAAGTATTATTAAAATGTCAGCCTCAAAAAAGTCACATATTTTAAAGCATTCAGTTTCCTTGTCTCAGCATTACTTCCTCCTATCCATCTTACTAATAAAAGTGTCTTTTTGCTACTTATTTATGTCTTTATTATAGAAGAAATATACATATCTTATGTGTTCTTTTGTAGACTTACTATTTTAAATTTATTAAAAATGGACGACGGATAGCTGACTTGCCAAAAGCAATTACTGTGTTAACACTTTGGTAAAATATCTTGAAATTGTTAATAATTTTTTTTCAAACTAAGACTTTATAATGGAGAACTAAAAAGAATGTGACCCAAAAAAATGTGTTCTTGAAGAGCCTAATATAGTCACGAGTCATAAATGTAAGTCAGACCATTATAATAAAATATGATGGCAGGAAGTTATTATAGTTGTCATGTATATATACTATAGCTATTATAGAATCAGGTTTGGGGAAAATTTGATGTGGTTGGGACAAGTGTGTTGGGAGAAAGAGCTCTCTTTCAGAATCGGTAGTACAAAACACATCTTCTGAATATTCACATTTTAAAAAAGGATAAAAAGATGTAGATATCCACATTTGATATATAAGAGTGACAGCGCTAGGTTTCATATATAAGATTGGTTTGAATTAATCAGGTAAAGGTAAGATGCTTGTTCAGATGAGACTGTCAATATATATTGTGTAGGAATTTGGCTTCATATTTTAATTAATATTAACCATGAACACATCTTCTTTTATAATAGTATATATTTATCTTATTAGTATAATGGGGAAAATGTTAGAAATAATACTCAACAAGGAAAATTTATCTTATGAGAAAATATCTTGAATGAAAGGAAATATTTTCACTGCGAAACAAGGAGGGTTTCATATTTTTAGAAGAAAGAGTTTGTCTTAATGAAGAAAAATATTATCTTCTTAAAACTCATAAAACATATCTATTAGTTGTTTGGCTTTAGCTAAATATGATAATAAGTGAAGAAAGTGAATCCAGTTAAAATAGTCAACTTGAGCTTTATTAAATCCCAAAATAAATATAAAGTTAGTATCCATTTGTCCCTTTTAGATATCTTTAGATATGTTTGTTCTGCCATTCAAAAAATTCAATGAAGTGTCTGAAACCTTCTTACTTGGCATTTTATTATTGATGTTTTAAAAATTTTTTTCTATCCCAGTGAGTTGAAGAGCAAGCTATCTAAATTATCTTTTGCATCATAAATCTGCAATGATTAGTGTGTTACAGGCAGAAAGGATTATAGATTATAAACAATGTTATATGACCACCAAAAATGTCTCAGAACTACTGCATTTAAAAGAATGTTACTATTCTAGATTCTCAAGAATTCTTAGATTATGTACATCAGCAAAATGAATCCATGTTTATATTACATTATGTGCTATGTTATGCTGTAATTGCTTGTATTCATAAACATCTGAAAATGTGTTTTGACAAATTAAGAATTACTTTATATTATAAGAATTTCTTTTTTTAAGTTTATTTATTTATTTATTTTGGGGGCAGAGCAGAGAAAGAGGGAGAGAATCCCAAGCATGCTTCCTACTGTCAGTGCTGAGCCCAACATGGGGTTCAATCTCATGAACCGTGAGATCATGACTTAAACTGAATCCAAGAGTTGGACTTAACAGATTGAGCTACCCGAGGACCCTTATTACAAGACTTTCTTAATGACATAAGAAAAAGCATAGTTTTAGTTACTTAAATGATATCCCCTTTACTAGTTCATAGTCCTGGTATATATATGATTCTGTGATACGTCTATCAGCAGGACATTCATTCATAAAACTATTTTAAAGATGAATGTTTCTGGAAGGGTTAAGATTTTTCCAAATTTAGTTGTCAAAGACCCTCATGGAGTTAATTCAGAGGTAACTGTGTAAAAATTTTAACTTCATCCTTTGGGACAGCAATGAGTGAGAGTCTTCCCATGGGAGTAAATTTAAATAAGTACATATTGGAAGAGATTAACCAATTCAACCAAATAGAATGCATTGCATATTAAATTTCACTTCCAGTAAATAATTCACTCACTGTTCACTAAATAGGTGGCCTTCTTTAGTTGTTTTGTTAATTTTCTTCCATAGAACTTATTAAATAACCTCCTCTAGGTAAGTCTGAATAAACTATTTTTAAATAGCTTATTTTTTTTTAATTTGAACAAGAAGCAAATGAATATAACAACTCAAGAGGTATAAAAGAACATATATTAAGAAGGAAATCTCTTTCATCTATTGTACTCTTTTTATCCAATTTCCTCCACTGGGGGAAATCTGTGCTATCATTTATGTATATTTTCAAAGATATATACTTTGCATATACTTTATTTTGGGGTTTTTGTTGTCTAATTTTGTCTTAAAACAACAGTGGACTACAAATGCCACTACTCTGCACTTTAAATGATTTTTGGAAATCACTTATAACGGTTCATATAGAAAGGCTTTATTTAAAAAAATTGAATATTGAATAATTGACTATCATGTCATTGTACAGATGTCATACCTGATCTAATAGGTGAATTTGGCCTATTGACTAGTATGTTTTTAATTCTGTCATCTACTTTTAGTTATTTTTTAATTTTTATGGAGGCATAATTTAAGTACAGCAAAAATTCTTCGTGAGTTTTGACAGATGTATATTATTTTTTATATTTCCATATCTGCCACAATATATTCTGTATTTTCTTGCGTGTGTGTGTGTGTGCCTGTGTGTGTTACATTTAATGACTAGGAAGGTTAGACTTTGTATAATGGTTAATGCTCTTCCAGTTACTGTTGCTTCATGTGAATTACTACAGTCTTAGTGGCATCAACATTTTTATCATTCTCACAGATTCTGTGGGTCAAGAATTTGGATAGGACAGGACAGGGATGGCATCTTTTTGCATATAATGTCCCACCTGGAAACACTCAATGGTGGGACTGATTTGCCAACTGGGGGCTGGAAGCATCTTGAAGTATCTACACACATCTGGTGATTGATGTTGGCTGTTTGCTGAGACCCTATCCGGAGCTGTGGACCCGATTACACGTGACCTCTCTGTATAGCCTACATCCCTCATAGCACAGGGGGCTGTGTTTCACCCACATTTTCCTTAGACTGAGTTAAACAGTTAAAAGGAATCATTGCTCACCAGCAGTCCTTTTGCAGTAGTTTCCTAATTCATTGTTTAGCATTTTAGTTAGCCCTCTAGGAGCTTTCTCAAGAAGCACTCAGCTGAGTTTAATCCCACTGGTCTCTCAATTCTACTTCCAAACCAAATGTTAGCTGGGTATTTGCAATTCCCTTATAGTGCTCTTTTATCTTGAGCCCTTGCTAGTCATTGTCTGGCTGTTGTAAGTTTTGGATATTTCTGTGGGGAAGTCAGAGACCAGGCTTGTAAGATCATTGTTTAAATACCTGAAGGATTCTTTCTTCATCCTTTTTTTTCTTTTATGGGTGTTAATAATTCTGTGTATACTCCCCCCTAGAATATGGTTTCCCACTTCAAACTATAGATTTAAGTATTTATTGGTTCTAGAAAGATTTCTCAAATTGTATTTTATTCCATTAGGTTGGATTTTTATTTTACAAAAACAAAAAGTTTGCATTTTGGTTCCTCTATCAGTTTCTGTATCTATTGATTTTTTTCCTAACCTTCTTTGATTTGCATTTTTATTTTGTTGACGTCCCTTAATCTTGACCTCACTGCCTCTTATTACTTCTTAGCAATGTCTGTCTCCTTTATACAGCTACCAATGTGGACTTCGTTTCTAAATGAATTTATTTTTCTTTTCTTTTTTTTTTTTAATTTATTTATTTTAAGAGAGAGAGAGAGAGAGAGAGAGAGAGAGAGAACACACCAGCAGGGAGGGGAAGACAGAGAGAGGGAGAGAGAACATCCCAATCAGGCTCCGAACTGTCAGCGCTGAACCTGAGCTGGGGCTCAATGTCTCTAACTGTGAGATCAAACCTTGAGCCAAAATCAAGAGTTGGTCACATGACCGATGGAGCCACCCAGGTGCCCTCAATTTATTTTTCAATTGTACTAGTTTTAAATTTCCTTCTACCATCTTGTTTTATAGTCCCCAAATTTTTGAATTTCTGCTTTATGGAGGTGCCGTTTTCACCTTGATTTCTGTGTAAAAGCCTATTTATTTCCCATGAGAGGATTTTTTTCCTGGGGGCTTTCTTGGTCTGCTAGTCTTTCTTTTCTTCCCATTTTATCTTACCAAGAATTATCTTTTTATTGACTCTGCACTGTTTCTTTTTACTTATTTATTTATTTTTTGAACAAGGTGATTGCTACCTGGAGCAGCTGTCTAAGGGAAGTTCCTGTTGGAGTAGGCCTGGGCCAATTTCCATATTTTAGGGACTTTCTTTCTTATGACATAAAGCTTCATGGGTGATGGATTGATTTGTTGGGTCTTTGCTTTTTCTCATCTAATAGATTTCTAAACACAAAGAACTCCTTAACAAGCAACATTTTCTTCATTCTGTACCATCAAAAGACAGTTTCCTGGAAATATGGATGTATCTGTGATTGTCTATGCAATTCAGCCTCCCCTGTTCTCTTTGATGACAAATTAGACCCAGCAAAGTTCCCAACACAAATCTACACATATTGTTTTCATTTTTTCAAAAAGATGGACCCTTTACTTGGCAAACTATGTGTAGTTTCCTTGTCTGAGATCAGAAAAGGAGTACTCTCTTGGTTCCTCCCTGCCTCTCTAATTACAATAGTCCTTCCTTGGGTATTGTCATTCAGGTATACAGATATCTTTCCGCATTATATGTGGTAAAGTTTGTCCTTTAATTTTGTGTTTTTATTTTTTGATTATTTATTAAAAAAAGAGGGCAGCATCATTTTGTCACCTTTTTATAATTTTTTTTTTGTTACAAACCTGGTCATTTTATGCCTCTACTTCCTAACATTTTTTTTTTTCTGCATCAAGAGCCAAATGATTATGATTTTTGCTACAAACTAGTCATTTTATGACTCCACCTCTTAACATCACTTCAAATGTCAAGTCTTTCCCGACTCTTTATCCTGAACTTTTCACCACTGACAGACTTAATCACCACATCTTCAAACACCTTGTAAGTCCTTAAATTTTATGACTATCACAGTATGTATACATAGTTTTACATGGCTATCTTCCTTATAAATTCCCTGCAAATGAAGACAATAACTCATCATTTCATCCTCTAATAAAGGAATTAAGCCTAATGTATAATACACACCTAATAAATATTTCTTGAATTGTTGAAATATGACATCTAATTACCTAGTTTATACATGAAAACACTAATTATATTTGTTCTCCTTTGGAAATATCCTATATTTAATTATATTACATTGATGGTGATGTTTTGATTAATGATTTTTATTTTTGTCTCCATTTTCAGTGAGGAATCATTACAAATAATTCAGTTATAAAAAAAAAAAAAAAAGGCCAGGTCTCGAACTGCATAACCATCAGCTATTTTTGTTTCCCTCACTGTACAGTTAGTTGATCCAGTCTTGTCATGAAGTTTTCTTATAAGTGTTGTGTTATTCAATACATATCAAATGTTTAATAGGAATTTAATTCTATTTCCATTTCCTTCTGAAGAATACAAAAGATGCTTTCAATGTAGACCCTGTTCTCAAAAAAGCAAAGTATGGTGAGAAATGAGGCTTGTACTCCCTTAAAAATTTTTTCAAATGTAAAAAAATAATGCAACTAAGACAAAATTACAAATTGTCTATCATCCAAACATCTTTATATAATCACAGCTAATGTTTTATAATGTTTTCTCCCATATATTTTTCTCTCTGTAATAACGTAGGAAAGAATAGCAGAGTAAATTATAAAAAGGCTTTGGAGTTAATAGAAATGTTTGCCTGAGTAACTTATCTACTTAAACCTCATTATTCACATCTTCAAAGATGGGTGGAAAATATGACTACTGTATAAAGCAATTAGCATGATATCTCAGTCATAAAAGCACTAACATACCCGTTTGGGGGCCCCAGGGTGACCCAATTGGTTGAGTGTCCAACTTCAGCTCAGGTTTTGATCTCCCAGTCCATGAGTTCCAGCCCCGCATGGAGGTTGATGCTGTCAGCACAGACCCCCCTCTTTGGATCCTCTGTTCCCCTATTTGCCCCTCCCCATTTGTACTCTCTCAAAAACAAACATTTAAAACATAAAATAAAATAAAATAATAATAAAATAATATACTTGTGTGTAGCCTTGGGGTAGACTATAGTCCAAAATTTATAAGTACTACAATTAATTTAATCATTTTCCTTGATAGACATTTTATATTTTTCCAGTGTTGGTTTCCTTGGCTTTTTGTTTTGATTAACAATTAAAGTTATAATTACAAGTAATGCTGGTGTGACCATCCTTGACTATCTTTATATTGCTGTCTTTATATCCCTGCAAACAGTTTTACAACAAAATTCCAGAAGATGAATGATTGGATTTTTTTTCCTTCCCACCCCTTTATAACTGCTGAACTTTTGCTCATTCACACAGCCTTTTAGCAAATACTCCAAGGGAAAGTAGTTCTAAATATAGGCCTTCCCAGTTTATGCTTCCCTTTTCTTCAATCTTATTCCCATGAGTCCCTGTTTTCTAGGTAGTTTTCCAATGCCTACAAACACATTTTTTTTTTAATACCTTTCCCAGTTCTTAGCTGCAGATTTGATTTGCAACAAGTGTGTTCACCATTACCACCAAGAAAACAAATTATTTCTTGACAGGGTAAACAATTCTAGTCTGATTATTATTTTAACACACTACTATAGAAAGTTAATTCCATTATTTTTGGATGGCATTGTTATCATTTGGAAGTCTGCTAGTTATTGAATATTTACTTTTTTGTAGGTAAATGTATCTTGTCTCCTCCTGCTTTTAAAATATCTTTTCTTTTTAAATATCTAAATGGTGTGTCTAATTATGGAGTTTTCAAAAAAATAATTCCAATTTAATTTATTGTGCTTCTTATCAATTTTGTCATATTTCTGTATTAGAAAATTATCATCCACTTGTTTCTCAAATTTACCTTCCCTCAATTTTCCCAAGTCTTTTATTCTAAAACTTTAATTAGACATATGTTCATTCTAGATACCAAATATCTTAAATTATCTTTCATATTTGTAACTTATTTTTCTCTTTTTGCTACATTAAAAAAAATCCTCAACTAGATATTTTGGTCCTTCAACTCATTCCTAATTTTGTTCTGTGTTGTTAAACTCATTAATTTTGCATTTTGTTCCAATAAACATGTTTAATTTTAAAAAATTTATTAGATTGATTTTAAGATCTCCCCATTATTAATGAAAAGCTCTTATAGCATGCTCATGCTTATGAATTCATCTTGTATTTCCTTTTTTTCCCAAACGTAGTTATCCTATATGCAGTGAGAGAATACTTCAGATAATCTAGTCCACCATGATCCTGAAAGCACTTGATAAATGATAAAATTGCACTCTGAGTCAAATACCTTTATCTTAGTCCATTTAGATGCTCTAACAAAATATCCTGTACTGGGTGGCTTGTAAACAACAAAACTTTATTTCTCATATCTCTAGAGGCCGGGAATCTGTGATTGGGTGCCAACATGGTTATGTGAAAGACCTCTGTTAGGCTGCAGAATTCTCCTTGTATCCTCACATGGCAAAAAGGGCAAGATGTTCAGCCTTCTTATATAAGGGTATTAATCTTATTCATGAGAGTTCTGCCCTTATGATCTAATCACCACCCAAAGACCCTACCATCACATTGGGCATTATGATTTCAATATATGGATTTGAGATGGGACACAAACACTCAGACCCTAGCACCATATCTGTACAAAATTCCAATCCTATATTCAGAAATAACTGTGTTATTTTATCTATATTCACTGGATGCTTTCCTGTTCTTCCAGTTTCCATATGGTTTCATCTGTTTGTTTTCTGACCTCACTTCATTTTCTATATGTCGAAACTAAGTAAAAAATAATTTTATTCATTCTCTCAGGATTGTACTCAAGATTTCAAACCTTCATAAATGTTCTCATATTGTTTGTACTAATTCTTCATCCCTAAATCAATCCAATCATTTATTTTCTTCTAATCTTATAAGAACTTTCCAACAAGCGAGGGAAATCAAAATATCTTTTGATTGTATATATTAGAAATGTTATGATACTTATTTATTTTTGTGCTTAGTTTGCCATCAATATTTTACTCATTTCCAGAGGGTTCCATTTCCACATTTTTGGTTAGAAAGTTACTTAAAATAACCTCTAGTACTTCTACCCTTAACTTTCTAAACAAATGGCTAATTACACTATATCAATTGTTTTCAATGAACATACGAAGATAAATTATGTTAGCTATTCTTTCCTTCCAAATTAATTTTTGTTTTTATCATGTTAAACTTTTTTTCCTGTTTAGAGCATAACATTAACCAAGGTAATTTCCTCTACCACACAGATTGGAAGCTTGATATACTTCTGAACAATATTAAGTATTTGGGTACAAAAATGAGTAAGGCAAGGTGGCCAAATTTCCTGAGAGAGTCATGTAAGTTAAACACAAACGTTTATGAGACTATGATAGCACTACAAAACAAAGCAAAACAAAACAAAACAAAAAAGTACTACAAAACATCAGGAAAGAAGCACCAAATTATATACACAGTGGGAAGAATAGTTTCACACCCAAGATTAGTTTTAAAAGGAGTCTTACAGGATCTGTATGCCTTCATTAGGGTGAAAAGGAGTATAAAAAGATATTCTAAAAATAGAAAAATATGCAAAATCAATATTATCTGAGACAAAATGGCATGATTAAAGAGATGAACACAGTTTGTATAGTTAGCCAATAAACTGTAAGGGGAAGTAGAAGTAAGAAAGAAACTTATCTCACTTTACCATACAAGCATACATTTTTATGTATTTTTATTTATGTTTTATTTTTATTTTTCAATATATGAAATTTATTGTCAAATTGGTTTCCATACAACACCCAGTGTTCATCCCAAAAGGTGCCCTCCTCAATACCCATCACCCACCCTCCCCTCCCTCCCACCTCCCATCAACCCTCAGTTTGTTCTCAGTTTTTAAGAGTCTCTTATGCTTTGGCTCTCTTCCACTCTAACCTCTTTATTTTCCCTTCCCCTCCCCCATGGGTTTCTGTTAAGTTTCTCAGGATCCACATAAGAGTGAAAACATATGGTATCTGTCTTTCTCTGTATGGCTTATTTCACTTAGCATAACACTCTCCAGTTCCATCCACGTTGCTACAAAGGGCCATATTTCATTCTTTCTCATTGCCAAGTAGTACTCCATTGTGTATATAAACCACAATTTATTTATCCATTCATCAGTTGATGGACATTTAGGCTTTTTCCATAATTTGGCTATTGTTGAGAGTGCTGCTATAAACATTGGGGTACAAGTGCCCCTATGCATCAGTACTCCTGTATCCCTTGGGTAAATTCCTAGCAGTGCTATTGCTGGGTCATAGGGTAGGTCTACTTTAAATTTTTTGAGGAACCTCCACACTGTTTTCCAGAGTGGCTGCACCAATTTGCATTCCCACCAACAGTGCAAGAGGGTTCCCGTTTCTCCACATCTTCTCCAGCATCTATAGTCTCCTGATTTGTTCATTTTGGCCACTCTGACTGGCATGAGGTGATATCTGAGTGTGGTTTTGATTTGTATTTCCCTGATGAGGAGTGACGTTGAGCATCTTTTCATGTGCCTGTTGGCCATCCAGATGTCTTCTTTAGAGAAGTGTCTATTCATGTTTTCTGCCCATTTCTTCACTGGGTTATTTGTTTTTCGGGTGTGGAGTTTGGTGAGCTCTTTATAGATTTTGGATACTAGCCCTTTGTCCGATATGTCATTTGCAAATATCTTTTCCCATTCCGTTGGTTGCCTTTTAGTTTTGTTGGTTGTTTCCTTTGCTGTGCAGAAGCTTTTTATCTTCATAAGGTCCCAGTAATTCACTTTTGCTTTTAATTCCCTTGCCTTTGGGGATGTGCCGAGTAAGAGATTGCTACGGCTGAGGTCAGAGAGGTCTTTTCCTGCTTTCTCCTCTAAGGTTTTGATGGTTTCCTGTCTCACATTCAGGTCCTTTATCCATTTTGAGTTTATTTTTGTGAATGGTGTGAGAAAGTGGTCTAGTTTCAACCTTCTGCATGTTGCTGTCCAGTTCTCCCAGCACCATTTGTTAAAGAGACTGTCTTTTTTCCATTGGATGTTCTTTCCTGCTTTGTCAAAGATGAGTTGGCCATACGTTTGTGGGTCTAGTTCTGGGGTTTCTATTCTATTCCATTGGTCTATGTGTCTGTTTTTGTGCCAATACCATGCTGTCTTGATGATGACAGCTTTGTAGCAGAGGCTAAAGTCTGGGATTGTGATGCCTCCTGCTTTGGTCTTCTTCTTCAAAATTACCTTGGCTATTCGGGGCCTTTTGTGGTTCCATATGAATTTTAGGATTGCTTGTTCTAGTTTCGAGAAGAATGCTGGTGCAATTTTGATTGGGATTGCATTGAATGTGTAGATAGCTTTGGGTAGTATTGACATTTTGACAATATTTATTCTTCCAATCCATGAGCAGGGAATGTCTTTCCATTTCTTTAAATCTTCTTCAATTACCTTCATAAGCTTTCTATAGTTTTCAGCATACAGATCTTTTCCATCTTTGGTTAGATTTATCCCTAGGTATTTTATGCTTCTTGGTGCAATTGTGAATGGGATCAGTTTCTTTATTTGTCTTTGTGTTGCTTCATTGTTAGTGTATAAGAATGCAACTGATTTCTGTACATTGATTTTGTATCCTGCAACTTTGCTAAATTCATGTATCAGTTCTAGCAGACTTTTGGTGGAGTCTATCGGAATTTCCATGTATAATATCATGTCATCTGCAAAAAGTTAAAGCTTGACTTCATCTTTGCCAATTTTGATGCCTTTGATTTCCTTTTGTTGTCTGATTGCTGATGCTAGAACTTCCAGCACTATGTTAAACAACAGCGGTGAGGTGGGCATCCCTGTCGTGTTCCTGATCTCAGGGAAAGAGCTCTCAGTTTTTCCCCGTTGAAGATGATGTTAGCTGTGGGCTTTTCATAAATGGCTTTTATGATCTCTAAGTATGTTCCTTCTATCCCGACTTTCTCAAGGGTTTTTATTAAGAAAGGGTGCTGAATTTTGTCAAATGCCTTTTCTGCATCGATTGACAGGATCATATGGTTCTTCTCTTTTCTTTTATTAATGTGATGTATCACGTTGATTGATTTGCGAATGTTGAACCAGCCCTGCATCCCAGGAATGAATCCCACTTGATCATGGTGAATAATTCTTTTTATATGCTGTTGAATTCGATTTGCTAGTATCTTATTGAGAATTTTTGCATCCATATTCATCAAGGATATTGGCCTGTTATTCTCTTTTTTTACTGGGTCTCTGTTGGGTTTAGGAATCAAAGTAATACTGGCTTCATAGAATGAGTCTGGAAGTTTTCCTTCCCTTTCTATTGTTTGGAATAGCTTGAGAAGGATAGGTATTATTTCTGCTTTAAATGTCTGGTAGAACTCCCCTGGGAAGCCATCTTGTCCTGGACTCTTATTTGTTGGGAGATTTTTGATGACTGATTCAATTTCTTCACTGGATATTGGTCTGTTCAAGCTTTCTATTTTCTCCTGATCGAGTTTTGGAAGAGTGTGGGTGTTTAGGAATTTGTCCATTTATTCCAGATTGTCCAGTTTGTTGGCATATAATTTTTCATAGTATTCCCTGATAATTGTTTGTATCTCTGAGGAATTGGTTGTAATAATTCCATTTTCAATCATGATTTTATCTGTTTGGGTCATCTCCCTTTTCTTTTTGAGAAGCCTGGCTAGAGGTTTGTCAATTTTGTTTATTTTTTCAAAAACCCAACTCTTGGTTTCGTTGATCTGCTCTACAGTTTTTTTAGATTCTATATTGTTTATTTCTGCTCTGATCTTTATTATTTCTCTTCTTCTGCTGGGTTTAGGCTGCCTTTGCTGTTCTGCTTCTATTTCCTTTAGGTGTGCTGTTAGATTTTGTATTTGGGATTTTTCTTGTTTCTTGAGATAGGCCTGGATTGCAATGTATTTTCCTCTCAGGACTGCCTTCGCTGCATCCCAAAGCGTTTGGATTGTTGTAATTTCATTTTCGTTTGTTTCCATATATTTTTTAATTTCTTCTCTAATTGCCTGGTTGACCCACTCATTCTTTAGTAGGGTGTTCTTTAACCTCCATGCTTTTGGAGGTTTTCCAGACGTTTTCCTGTGGTTGATTTCAAGCTTCATAGCATTGTGGTCTGAAAGTATGCATGGTATAATTTCAATTCTTGTAAACTTATGACGGGCTGTTTTGTGACCCAGTATATGATCTATCTTGGAGAATGTTCCATGTGCACTCGAGAAGAAAGTATATTCTGTTGCTTTGGGATGCAGAGTTCTAAATATATCTGTCAAGTCCATCTGATCCAATGTATCATTCAGGACCCTGTTTCTTTATTGATCATGTGTCTAGATGATCTATCCATTGTTGTAAGTGGAGTGTTAAAATCCCCTGCAATTACCACATTCTTATCAATAAGGTTGCTTATGTTTGTGAGTAATTGTTTTATATATCTGGGTGATCCGGTATTCAGTGCATAGACATTTATAATTGTTAGCTCTTCCTGATGGATAGACCCTGTGATTATTATATAATGCCCTTCTTCATCTCTTGTTACAGCTTTATTTAAAGTCTAGTTTGTCTGATATAAGTATAGCTACTTCAGCTTCCTTTTGACTTCCAGTGGCATGATAAATAGTTCTCCATCCCCTCACTCTCAATCTGAAGGTGTCCTCAGGTCTAAAATGAGTCTCTTGTAGACAGCAAATAGATGGATATTGTTTTTTTATACATTCTGATACCCTATGTCTTTTGGTTGGCGCATTTAGTCCATTTACTTTCAGTGTTGTTATGGAAAGATATGGGTTTAGAGTCATTGTGATGTCCGTAGGTTTCATGCTTCTAGTGATGTCTCTGGTACTTTGTCTCATAGGATCCCCCTTAGGATATCCTGTAGGGCTGTTTTAGTGGTGACAAATTCCTTCAGTTTTTGTTTGTTTGGGAAGACCTTTATCTCTCCTTCTATTCTAAATGACAGACTTGCTGGATAAAGGATTCTCGGCTGCATAGTTTTTCTGTTCATCACATGGGAGATCTCCTGCCATTCCTTTCTGGCCTGCCAAGTTTCAGAAGAGAGATCGGTCATGAGTCTTATAGGTTTCCCTTTATATGTTACATCACGTTTAATCCTAGCTGCTTTCAGAATTTTCTCTTTATCCTTGTATTTTGCCAGTTTCACTATGATATGTCATGCAGAAGATCGATTCAAGTTTTGTCTGAAGGGAGTTCTCTGTGCCTCTTGGATTTCAATGCCTTTTTCCTTCCCCACATCAGGGAAGTTCTCAGCTATTATTCTTCAAGTACACCTTCAGCACCTTTCCCTCTCTCTTCCTCCTCTGGAATACCAATTATGCGTAGATTATTTCTCTTTAGTGCATCACTTAGTTCTCTAATTTTCCCCTCATACTCCTGGATTTTTTTATCTCTCCTTTTCTCAGCTTCTTCTTTTTCCATAATTTTATCTTCTAGTTCACCTATTCTCTCTCACCTATTCTCGTTATTTCCTGGACATTTTTCTGAGGGGAATTCTTCTGTTTCGTCATTTTGGATAGTCCCTGGAGTGGTGCGGGACTGCAGGGCACTTCCTCTGTGCTGTCTTGAATAACTTGGGTTGGTGGGCGGGGCCGCAGTCAGACCTGATGTCTGCCCCCCAGCCCTCTGTTGGGGCCACAGTCAGACTGGTGTGTGCCTTCTCTTCCCCTCTCTTAGGGGTGGGATACACTGTGGGGTGGGGTGGCCCATTTGGGCTACTTGCACACTTCCAGGCTTGTGGTGCTGGGGATCTGGCGTATTAGCTGGGGTGGATCAGCAAGGTGCAGGGGGGTGGGAGGGGCAGGCTCACCTTGCTTTTCCTTCAGAGATCTGCTTCGGGAGGGGCCCTGCGGCACGATAAGGGAGTCAGAACTGCCAGAGGGATGGATCTGCAGAAGCACAGCTTTGGGTGTTTGCACGGTGCAAGCAAGTTCCCAGGCAGGAACTGGTTCCATTTGGGATTTTGGCTGGGGGATGGGCGAGGGAGATGGCGCTGGCGAGCGCCTTTGTTTTCTGCCAAGCTGCGCTCTGTCGTCCGGGGCTCAACAACTCTCCCTTCTGTTGTCCTCCAGTCTTCCCGCTTTCTGAGCAAAGCTGTTAACTTATGACCTCCCAGATGCTAAGTCCCGCTTGCTGTCGGAACACACTCCCTCTGGCCCCTCTGCTTTTGCAAGCCAGACTTGGGGTCTCTGCTTTGCCGGCGGGCTGCCCCTCCGCCCTGACTCCCTCCCACCATTCGTGTAGCCCACACCGCCTCTCCGCCCTTCCTACCCTCTTCCATGGGCCTCTTGTCTGTGCTTGGGTCTGGAGAATCTGTTCTGCTAGTCTTCTGGTGGTTTTCTGGGTTATTTAGGCAGGTGTAGGTGGAATCTAAGTGATCAGCTGGACGCGGTGAGCCCAGCGTCCTCCTACGCCGCCATCTTCTCTCAAAATAAGCATACATTTTTTAAACATGTTGATTTCCATATTAAAGCATGAATTCTCAAATCATGATAGCTCTTCAGTATTTTGTGGTTATTTATTCTAGTACTTGACTAATTGTAAATGTTCAATAAACATTTTATTGATGAAAATGAACTATTATCTCACTTAGATCTAAAGGACCTCACAGGGGGGGGTTCCGGAAGATGGCGGCGTAGGAGGATGCGGGGCTCACAGCGCGTCCTGCCGATCACTTAGATTCCACCTACACCTGCCTAAAGAACCCAGAAAACCGCCAGAGGATTAGCAGAACGGAGTCTCCGGAGCCAAGCGCAGACTAGAGGCCCACGGAAGAGGGTAGGAAGGGCGGCGAGGCGGTGCGCGCTCCACGGACTGGCGGGAGGGAGCCGGGGCGGAGGGGCGGCTCGCCGGCCAAGCAGAGCCCCCGAGTCTGGCTGGCAAAAGCGGAGGGGCCGGACAGACTGTGTTCCGACAGCAAGCGCGACTTAGCGTCTGGGAGGTCATAAGTTAACAGCTCTGCTCGGAAAGCGGGAAGGCTGGAGGACAAAGGGAGGGAGAGCTGCTGAGCCCCCGGACGGCAGAGCTCAGCTTGGCGGGGAACAAAGGCGCCAGCGCCATCTCCCCCTCCCATCCCCCAGCCAAAATCCCAAAGGGAACCAGTTCCTGCCAGGGAACTTGCTCGCTCCGCGCAAACACCCAACTCTGTGCTTCTGCGGAGCCAAACCTCCGGCAGCGGATCTGACTCCCTCCCGCTGCCACAGGGCTCCTCCTGAAGCGGATCACCTAAGGAGAAGTGAGCTAAGCCTGCCCCTCCAGCCCCCGTGCACCTTGCCTACCCACCCCAGCTAATACGCCAGATCCCCAGCAACACAAGCCTGGCAGTGTGCAAGTAGCCCAGACGGGCCACGCCACCCCACAGTGAATCCCGCCCCTAGGAGAGGGGAAGAGAAGGCACACACCAGTCTGACTGTGGCCCCAGCAGTGGGCTGGGGGCAGACATCGGGTCGGACTGCGGCCCCGCCCACTAACTCCAGTTATACACCACAGCACAGGGGAAGTGCACTGCAGGTCCTCACCACGCCAGGGACTCTCCAAAATGACCAAACGGAAGAATTCCCCTCAGAAGAATCTCCAGGAAATAACAACAGCTAATGAACTGATCAAAAAGGATTTAAATAATATAACAGAAAGTGAATTTAGAATAATAGTCATAAAATTAATCGCTGGGCTTGAAAACAGTATACAGGACAGCAGAGAATCTCTTGCCACAAAGATCGAGGGACTAAGGAACAGTCACGAGGAGTTGAAAAACGCTTTAAACGAATTGCAAAACAAAATGGAATCCACGATGGCTCGGCTTGAAGAGGCAGAGGAGAGAATAGGTGAACTAGAAGATAAAGTTATGGAAAAAGAGGAAGCTGAGAGAAAGAGAGATAAAAAAATCCAGGAGTATGAGGGGAAAATTAGAGAACTAAGTGATACACTAAAAAAAAATAATATACGCATAATTGGTATCCCAGAGGAGGAAGAGAGAGGGAAGGGTGCTGAAGGGGTACTTGAACAAATTATAGCTGAGAACTTCCCTGAACTGGGGAAGGAAAAAGGCATTGAAATCCAAGAGGCACAGAGAACTCCCTTCAGACGTAACTTGAATCGATCTTCTGCACGACATATCATAGTGAAACTGGCAAAATACAAGGATAAAGAGAAAATTCTGAAAGCAGCAAGGGATAAACGTGCCCTCACATATAAAGGGAGACCTATAAGACTCGTGACTGATCTCTCCTTTGAAACTTGGCAGGCCAGAAAGGCTTGGCACGATATCTACAGTGTGCTAAACAGCAAAAATATGCAGCCGAGAATCCTTTATCCAGCAAGTCTGTCATTTAGAATAGGAGAGATAAAGGTCTTCCCAAACAAACAAAAACTGAAGGAATTTGTCACCACGAAACCAGCCCTACAAGAGATCCTAAGGGGGATCCTGTGAGACAAAGTACCAGAGACATCACTACAAGCATAAAACATACAGACATCACAATGACTCTAAACCCTTATCTTTCTATAATAACACTGAATGTAAATGGATTAAATGCGCCAACTAAAAGACATAGGGTATCAGAATGGATAAAAAAACAAGACCCATCTATTTGCTGTCTACAAGAGACTCATTTTAGATCTGAGGACACCTTTAGATTGAGAGTGAGGGGATGGAGAACTATTTATCATGCTCCTGGAAGCCAAAAGAAAGCTGGAGTAGCCATACTTATATCAGACAAACTAGACTTTAAATTAAAGGCTGTAACAAGACATGAAGAAGGGCATTATATAATAATCACAGGGTCTATCCACCAGGAAGAGCTAACTATTATAAATGTCTATGCACCAAATACCCGAGCCCCAGATATATAAAACAATTACTCATAAACATAAGCAACCCTATTGATAAGAATGTGGTCATTGCAGGGGACTTTAACACCCCACTTACAGAAATGGATAGATCATCTAGACACACGGTCAATAAAGAAACAAGGGCCCTGAATGATACATTGGATCAGATGGACTTGACAGATATATTTAGAACTCTGCATCCCAAAGCAACAGAATATACTTTCTTCTCGAGTGCACATGGAACATTCTCCAAGATAGATCATATACTGGGTCACAAAACAGCCCTTCATAAGTTTACAAGAATTGAAATTATACCATGCATACTTTCAGACCACAATGCTATGAAGCTTGAAATCAACCACAGGAAAAAGTCTGGAAAACCTCCAAAAGCATGGAGGTTAAAGAACACCCTACTAACGAATGAGTGGGTCAACCAGGCAATTAGAGAAGAAATTAAAACATATATGGAAACAAACGAAAATGAAAATACAACAATCCAAACGCTTTGGGATGCAGCGAAGGCAGTCCTGAGAGGAAAATACATTGCAATCCAGGCCTATCTCAAGAAACAAGAAAAATCCCAAATACAAAATCTAACAGCACACCTAAAGGAAATAGAAGCAGAACAGCAAAGGCAGCCTAAACCCAGCAGAAGAAGAGAAATCATAAAGATCAGAGCAGAAATAAACAATATAGAATCTAAAAAAACTGTAGAGCAGATCAACGAAACCAAGAGTTGGTTTTTTGAAAAAATAAACAAAATTGACAAACCTCTAGCCAGGCTTCTCAAAAAGAAAAGGGAGATGACCCAAATAGATAAAATCATGAATGAAAATGGAATGATTACAACCAATCCCTCAGAGATACAAACAATTATCAGGGAATACTATGAAAAATTATATGCCAGCAAATTGGACAACCTGGAAGAAATGGACAAATTTCTAAATACCCACACTCTTCCAAAACTCAATCAGGAGGAAATAGAAAGCTTGAACAGACCCATAACCAGCGAAGAAATTGAATCGGCTATCAAAAATCTCCCAACAAATAAGAGTCCAGGACCAGATGGCTTCCCAGGGGAGTTCTACCAGACATTTAAAGCAGAGATAATACCTATCCTTCTCAAGCTATTCCAAGAAATAGAAAGGGAAGGAAAACTTCCAGACTCATTCTATGAAGCCAGTATTACTTTGATTCCTAAACCAGACAGAGACCCAGTAAAAAAAGAGAACTACAGGCCAATATCCCTGATGAATATGGATGCAAAAATTCTTAATAAGATACTAGCAAATCGAATTCAACAGCATATAAAAAGAATTATTCACCATGATCAAGTGGGATTCATTCCTGGGATGCAGGGCTGGTTCAACATTCGCAAATCGATCAACGTGATACATCACATTAACAAAAAAAAAGAGAAGAACCATATGATCCTGTCAATCGATGCAGAAAAGGCCTTTGACAAAATCCAGCACCCTTTCTTAATAAAAACCCTTGAGAAAGTCGGGATAGAAGGAACATACTTAAAGATCATAAAGGCCATTTATGAAAAGCCCACAGCTAACATCATCCTCAACGGGGAAAAACTGAGAGCTTTTTCCCTGAGATCAGGAACACGACAGGGATGCCCACTGTCACCGCTGCTCTTTAATATAGTGCTGGAAGTTCTAGCATCAGCAATCAGACAACAAAAGGAAATCAAAGGCATCAAAATTGGCAAAGATGAAGTCAAGCTTTCGCTTTTTGCAGATGACATGATATTATACATGGAAAATCCGATAGACTCCACCAAAAGTCTGCTAGAACTGATACATGAATTCAGCAAAGTTGCAGGATACAAAATCAATGTGCAGAAATCAGTTGCATTCTTATACACTAACAATGAAGCAACAGAAAGACAAATGAAGAAACTGATCCCATTCACAATTGCACCAAGAAGCATAAAATACCTAGGAATAAATCTAACCAAAGATGTAAAAGATCTGTATGCTGAAAACTATAGAAAGCTTATGAAGGTAATTGAAGAAGATTTAAAGAAATGGAAAGACATTCCCTGCTCATGGATTGGAAGAATAAATATTGTCAAAATGTCAATACTACCCAAAGCTATCTACACATTCAATGCAATCCCAATCAAAATTGCACCAGCATTCTTCTCGAAACTAGAACAAGCAATCCTAAAATTCATATGGAACCACAAAAGGCCCCGAATAGCCAAAGTCATTTTGAAGAAGAAGACCAAAGCAGGAGGCATCACAATCCCAGACTTTAGCCTCTACTACAAAGCTGTCATCATCAAGACAGCATGGTATTGGCACAAAAACAGACACATAGACCAATGGAATAGAATAGAAACCCCAGAACTAGACCCACAAACGTATGGCCAACTCATCTTTGACAAAGCAGGAAAGAACATCCAATGGAAAAAAGACAGTCTCTTTAACAAATGGTGCTGGGAGAACTGGACAGCAACATGCAGAAGGTTGAAACTAGACCACTTTCTCACACCATTCACAAAAATAAACTCAAAATGGATAAAGGACCTGAATGTGAGACAGGAAACCATCAAAACCTTAGAGGAGAAAGCAGGAAAAGACCTCTCTGACCTCAGCCGTAGCAATCTCTTACTCGGCACATCCCCAAAGGCAAGGGAATTAAAAGCAAAAGTGAATTACTGGGACCTTATGAAGATAAAAAGCTTCTGCACAGCAAAGGAAACAACCAACAAAACTAAAAGGCAACCAACGGAATGGGAAAAGATATTTGCAAATGACACATCGGACAAAGGGCTAGTATCCAAAATCTATAAAGAGCTCATCAAACTCCACACCCGAAAAACAAATAACCCAGTGAAGAAATGGGCAGAAAACATGAATAGACACTTCTCTAAAGAAGACATCCGGATGGCCAACAGGCACATGAAAAGATATTCAATGTCGCTCCTTATCAGGGAAATACAAATCAAAACCACACTCAGATACCACCTCACGCCAGTCAGAGTGGCCAAAATGAAGAAATCAGGAGACTATAGATGCTGGAGAGGATGTGGAGAAACAGGAACCCTCTTGCACTGTTGGTGGGAATGTAAATTGGTGCAGCCGCTCTGGAAAGCAGTGTGGAGGTTCCTCAGAAAATTAAAAATAGACCTACCCTATGACCCAGCAATAGCACTGCTAGGAATTTATCCAAGGGATACAGGAGTACTGATGCATAGGGGCACCTGTACCCCAATGTTTATAGCGGCACTCTCAACAATAGCCAAATTATGGAAAGAGCCTAAATGTCCATCAACTGATGAATGGATAAAGAAACTGTGGTTTATATACACAATGGAATACTACGTGGCAATGAGAAAAAATGAAATATGGCCTTTTGTAGCAACATGGATGGAACTGGAGAGTGTGATGCTAAGTGAAATAAGCCATACAGAGAAAGACAGATACCATATGGTTTCACTCTTATGTGGATCCTGAGAAACATAACAGAAACCCATGGGGGAGGGGAAGGAAAAAAAAAAAAAAAAAAAAAAAAAAAAAAAAAAAAAAGAGGTTAGAGTGGGAGAGAGCCAAAGCATTAGAGACTGTTAAAAAACTGAGAACAAACTGAGGGTTGATGGGGGGTGGGAGGGAGGGCAGGGTGGGAGGGAGGACAGGGTGGGTGATGGGTATTGAGGAGGGCACCTTTTGGGATGAGCACTGGGTGTTGTATGGAAACCAATTTGACAGTAAATTTCATATATTAAAAAATAAAAAAAAAAAATAAAAAAAAAAAATAAAAAAAAAAAAAAAATTAAATAAAGGACCTCACATAAAAGAGCACAATTAAATTTTGAGATTAATATTTTGTTTGTGTGTCACTCACTGTTAAAATATACCTTTCTTTTTAAAGACAGAGATTGTATTTTTACAGTAACTCCATCATTTATCACATCAAAAGGTGTAAGTTAAAGAAAGTCCTGAAAGGTTATACAAATAAATCTTGATGGAATTATTGAGAAAGAAAACCCAGTTTCCAAGGGTATATGTTTGTGTAAGTATATGAAACATGGTAGATAAGAAAGTGATAGAATACAGTAGATAAGAAAGATAAGAAAGTAGATAAGAGTAGATAAGAAAGAATTTCCAGGACAACTGAGGAAGCAAAAGACTAGAACACAGAGCAGAGGAGGAATGGAAGGTGCGAAGACTGTCAGTGAGATCAGGTGACTGAAAGAGGATGCAGCACATTGGCCTGACAATATATAAATAATATCAAATGTCCTACAAAAAAGTTTTTCTAAGTGGAATTTAAAAAAAACAACAACAAAACATGTTTCAGAAAGGTGCTAAAGGGAATGACATCCTGTAAGATTAAATGTTGAGAGTGATGAATAAGTAGAATGTCTGTGACAGCAAAAAGTGAAAAAAAAATTAAATATGTTGTGGGGAAATGAGTTTTCCCAACTGTAAGCTCTTTCTAAGTATTTCAATCCTCTCAGTGTTTTGAACTATGGTTAAAGTCATGTTCAATTTAGGTTCTAAATGGCAATTATTCCAAGTTCTTCTGTGAGAGACTCCAAGACCTAACTCATGGAGCAGGGGAGATTTATTAAGTGTTCAGTGAATATTATTGCCCCAACCATATTGCACATACATACAAGTCTATATTGCTTATTTTATCCAAGAAGAAATTTAATTTTAGCTAAGAAATGAAGTTTCGAAGTCACAGAGAATTCATATTATTTTTCAAGAAGAGTTCATTTTATTTCTCAAACCATCAATAAAATCAGGATTAGACTTTATGCCCTGCTTCTCTCAAATGTATGGTGACTGTTGACTTTTGCTATAGTAAAAACATTTTATTTGATAGTGCAATAAAATTAGATGTACTCAAAGACTTGAGCAAGCAATGAATGTTTTAAGTAGACAAAATACAATTTTTAAAACACTAGCATTAAGATTAGAAACGAGTTCTGCCCCAAAAAAGGAATATGTGTCAGCAAATCTATTTAAATAACACAATATTAGTAGCATCTGAACAGAAATATGTGTCATGTCTGAGCTGTAATATAACCTGTGTGGGAGAAGAGATTAAATGTGGAATTTTTAAATACCTTTTCTTTAAAAAAAGGAAAGAATAAAAGAAATCTGATATGCTTTCTTAAAATTAGAGCCATGTGGGTAGTCTAACATTTGCCTCCTGCTGCTGCTATCCATAGTTGTTAAAACTATCCTAATCAATCTGGCATTAATCTTACACTTAACTATAGGGATGAATAGATAGATGATAGATAGATAGATAGATGACAGATAGATAGAAGATAAATACAATATTATCTATAGTGTGTGTGTGTATATATATATATATATATATATATATATTTATTTATTTATTCTTGTTAAGTGATACTAAGTCCTGTTTTATGTCCTCGCCTGTGAAGAGATACTTGTGTAGAACAAAATCCAATCTCCACTCAGGTTCATTCTGATAACCTTTATGCGAGGCATTATTGGGGGATCATAATAGAGATCTCTATCCCAAGACCCTCTGTGAGTAATGGATAAAAAAATACACCTGTGTATCTATCTAAGGTCACCTTTTTATTCACTTTATATCTAATTCAAATGTTTATTGATCTACTCAATCTATATGTCAAAATAGATAATAGTATCTATCTAAAATGCTTATGCACCCAAATACTTTTCATTTGTGTAATTAATTATCATTTGACATCTCTGTTCTTTCTGGTGTGTAAGCATGGGGCTTACATGCACCCATGCTGGAGTCTCATAAACTTGATATCTGAGCAGTTTTATAAAACTGGGTCTATCAGTTAAGATGGCTTCACAGAATAGTGGAAACTGGATCTTGATTTTCTCTTTCAGGTCTGTACCATAAGGACAAAATATTTTGGCTACTTCATGTTAAAATATAAGCTTTTATTTACTTGCCTTCAACATGAAAATGTGTCTGCCTTTGGAAATAGATGAATAATGAACTTGTGCAGAGTTTTCAACATGGGTATTAAAAAAGAAAAACAACAACAACAAAAACAAACTCATGTCCCCTTTGCCTGTTGAAAGAGGCCCAAGATTTTAGGAAAGCCCAGCTATATATTTCCTCAGTTAAAAGAAAAAATTAAGAGTATGCCTGCTGGTACAACATTTTTATGCATATCGCTAAGTCTCTTTGATCATTGCTGTTTTTCTCAACACTGCCCCCCTTTTCTTACAACAAAGTTTGAAGAATGCAGTGATGTTTAAATAGGGATAATACCATCTTATTTAACTGCTTACTAAAGAGCTAGTTTAATCAAAATTATTTGACATTTAACAGCAATTTGAATAGTAGTGACAGTGAATATAAGCAGAAATTTCGTATTATTTTCTGAAGTAATTAGTATTTTTTATATAAAAGAGATGTTATACAAGGGAAAACACACGTTAGAACTATTATATTAATTTCCAAACATATAAATAAAACCCAACTAGCCACTTAACTGCTACTGTTCTTTTCTTTTGGCACAATTTAGCAATTACTGAATTCACCCTCTGCTTCTTTCTTTAAAGAGCATGTCTATAAAATTAATGAACCTTCTACTCCCTGTTGAACATACAGATTTCACGGAAGCAGGGAAAATAATCATCATTCCAATGAGTGTAGGCATTTGTATAGCTATATCTTTATTTATATCTACTCTGTATTCATATTAAATTTGCTCATTTTTGAAAGAATATAGTCATTTTTTAAATACATAGATTTGGTGAAAAAAAGTCCCTAACTTTCTGCCTTCTAATTACTTAATGAGACTATGAATATGGATAAGACACACCTACATATACACAGGCCTTTATGTGCTTTTAATTTCTACAATGGAAATAATATGCATGTGCTTAACATCTAACATCATCCCTTGTTTGCCACCCATGTGTTTTTTTGTTGTTAATTACAGAAGCACCCTGATTTCACTTTGGGGAACTCTTTTTTTTTCCTATTGAATCAAATCTTGGTGAGGCTTCAAATCAAATATTCTACGTTCCTCCTGCTCAAAGTGTAGATAACCCCCACAGAGGCCAATGAGAGGATTTATCCCTAGATTTTGAAGCTTGACTGATTGCTGTGGGCTGGGAGCATTTTCTCACTTTATCCAGTGTACCATGCAAATATTTTCTTTTTAAACCTGCTGTGAGAAGGTTGAGAAACAGTGATTATAGTGTCTTTACTTCTTTTCTATAGTACTTCTTAAATCGTTTATTTATTTATTTTATTTTATTTATTTATTTATTTGTTACCTCTCAAGTAGGATCTGGATATTATGCTCCTAATTATATGGCTATAAAGCTGGAATCTTGATGGATTTCTGAGGACGTGAGGAACAAGGAAGCAGAGATTTTAACTTCACTTTGACATTAAAATTTTTTTTAACTTTTTTTATTTTTGAGACAGAGAGAGACAGAGCATGAACGGGGGAGGGTCAGAGAGAGGGAGACACAGAATCTGAAACAGGCTCCAGGCTCTGAGATGTCAGCATAGAGCCCGATGTGGGGCTCGAACTCACGGACTGCGAAATCATGACCTGAGCCGAAGTCGGCCGCTCAACCGACGGAGCCACTCAGGAGCCCCTGACATTTTAAAAAATTAATCATTAATGGCTTTGACTTGAATGATTCTGTAAAGAATAAGAGGGAAATACTTTATTTCATGAAACAAAACTTCTTCCTTCCCAATTCCTGCAAATAGGATAAAAAAGATTCGCTCAAAAGAGTTAGTCTTTTGGTTCTAATGGTTCTTGTTAAGAGATTGTGAACAAAAAAATAATTAACATTTCCACAGTTGAATCACCTAAGGGAAGAGCAAGTCATAGATTTGATAATTTGCTTCCTATTTTTATGAGAGACACGATGATGCAATGTTTATATTCTTCCTCAATCCAAATGGATATTTAAATACTTTTTTCTCTTATCCAATTTTTTTTTTTTTTTTTGAGAGAGAGAGAGAAAGATCATGCGCAGGGGAGATGGACACAGACAGAGAGAGAGAGAGAGAGGGAGGGAGGGAGGGAGGGAGAGAGAGAGTGAGAGAGAGAGAAGAGAGAGAATCCCAAGTAGGATCCATGCTCAGCACAGAGCCTACTCAGGTATCTATCCCATGACTTTGGGATCGTGACCTGAGTCGAAAATCAAGAGTCAGAGGCTCAACAGACTAAGCCACCCAAGAGCCCCTATTATCCAAATTTTTAAAAAGATGTAATATGGACACTGGGACAGCAATTCCTCTTACTCTTAGTCCAATATCACTCTATGGTAATGATAAATAATCTCATCTTTATTTAATATTGTTCAGTTATTGCAGACTAGGCAATCGATTGATATTTATGTTCTGGTCCAGGTTCAGTCCTTAGCAATTTGAATTTCTAGATATCCATTTTATGCCCTATTCATCACGTAAAGCGTGGTAAAGGTTTTATGTAAGATTGTTGGTAAAATGGCCTGTGTTCCAGGAGTGAAGTGCAAATAGTATAAAGCTTTGTACCATTGAACATATTTGAGAAGCTGTATACCTTTCGATGTGTCATATGTGACAAATCACAATGAAATTTAGAGAGCAAAAGGCCTATAAAACATTGCTCAATCATACTGTATAGGTAAAGTGGAAAGACCCCCTATAAAAATTCAAACCATACTTTGGTATCTAATTAATGAGACCCATCTAACATATAATACCTATATTTGCTGATGCTAGAGTTTTTTGTAAAATTACTTATCAATAACATGATAGCATTTGGTCTGTATTAGGTTTGTTGTCATATGTCATATAAACAGTTGTGCAAATCTTTGAACCATAACTAGTTCTCTACAGAACTTGATGTATCAACAAATCAGGGCAGATTTTTTTTTTTTTTTTTTTTTTTTTTTTTTTTTTGATGTGACAAGTTCTGAGAAAGCAATTTGGGCAAATAAAATCTCTGAACAAATCCTCCAAAGCATTTCCAATTACTTGGTATGTCATTGATGGATTTTTATTTTGCTCTTGAAATTAGTAACATATACAATTTGAACCAACAACTATCCCACTCCTTACTCTGAATGTGTCAGCCATTAAACTGAAGCATATTTATTTCACCACTTGATGAATTGAAGAATAAACAATTAATCACAGATATTCCTTTCCTTCTTCTAACCCTTGATGAATGCTCTTGTATACATGATGTCATTGATGGATATTTATTCTACTTCTGTAAATAGTGATGCATAAAAGTTTAACTGCAGATACATGCCTCTTCCACTGTTGGTGCATAAAAATGTAATTGCCACACATTGCTGAGAGATAATGGACTGCATCACTTAGGACCTAAGTTACTCCGTGTTAGTTTCTTTTTTAGGAAGATTCATTAGCCCAAGTAACTATTGTTTTTGCCTGAGGAACTGCAATAGAGAGACACTGAAGAGCTTTTTACTCATCGTACTGTTTTTTTTTTTTTTTTTAAATGTTTTTATTTATTTTTGAGACAGGGAGAGACAGAGCATGAGCAGGGGAGGGGCAGAGAGAGAGGGAGACACAGGATCCCAAGCAGGCCCCAGGCTCCACGCTGTCAGCACAGAGCCCGACGCGGGGCTCAAACTCACAGACTGTGAGATCATGACCTGAGCTGAAGTCAGATGCCCAACTGACGGAGCCACCCAGGCACCCCCTCATCGTACTCTTAAAGCTCTTTAGGGCCATAGGGTTGGGGCTTTGGTTGTTCATATTATATTCCAAATGTCTAAATCTCCTATCATGGGTATTCGCTAAATTGATAAGTTAAATATTCACAAGAATAAAGATCATTAGAATGAATCATTCACTCATTCATTCATTCACTCTTTAAAGAGTAGTCTACATACCTGTAGACCTCTTTCCATTTAGATTTCAAAGTTCCTTCACTCTGGCTTCTACTCCTACTCTTCTTTTGGTAATATTATTCTATTTTATATATCGTATTTTCAATCCTTAGTTTGTCTTATCTGTCCTTTCTGTGATGTTTGATCATGCTGATCACTCTATTTTTGAAATTATTATCTTTTCTTTTATTAAAAATATCTTTTTTCCCTTGAGCTTTGTTTTTAGCCATCTTCTCAACCATAACTTCATCTATAACTTTTATGTAGATTACTTTTTCCGGTTTTAAGCCACCTAATTCATTCTCCATATACCATAAAAATCATTCTTCTGAAATGCAAATCTCTTCATGTCACATTCTTGCTTAAAGTATTTTAATACTTTTATTAACTATGTAGTCAAATTTCAGTGTAGTATGCAAAGCTTTTCATACCATGACCTCCATCATTATTCCCAAGATCATCTCCTTACTGTCTCATATTTAAATTCTACATTTCAGACAAAATTTATGGCACACATTGGTTCCCCAAGTAAGCCATGATTTCTCATGTCTTTTGACATATTCGTTCCCTCTGTTAGATAGCTACTTCTTCCTTCTTTTCCACCATTTGCATGTTTATCCAGCAAAGATGGCTCATCTCAGATTTTACCTCCTCAACTTCTTTGGCAGAATAGTCATTCCCTCATCTTGCTTCTCTTAAATAATGCTGCATAACACAATGTCTCACTTCCTTTCTATATGAAGAAAAGACTTCCATATATCATGAAAACAACAGTTATGCCAGAGAATAAAAAATATTTACTTAACCTCTAAGTAATTTCAGTTTCTGTATATATTTCCTTCACTAAATTATTTCAAAGTAGTGAGTACATTTACCTATTCTTCTATCCACAAAAGCTAGATTAGTACCTACCATGTAATTGTTACTTAAAAAAAAAAATAGTGAAAGACTGAAGTAAAGGATAAAGCCAAGAGATACAAAGATTTAGATGCATGGCTAATGTATTAATTTCTTCTTCAACTTCAAGATTTTAATGATGATGGAGAAAAGAAGATGTGTATGGAGAACATATCTATGTGGTATCTAGAAACAGAAATAGGCTTTTTTATATTATTATTTATGAAAACAACATGAGTTCTTTGAAGAGGACTAAGCATGTTTTACAAAATTATAGAAGCCTGGGTATGTTAAGAAATTTATTAATAAAGTGCTTTAATTTGAAATATGATGGAGAAAGAAAAATATCAGAACGATTTTTCTATGAAGAAAATACTTTCAATATCATGATAAAATTAGGCATAGCAGAGTATGAAGAATATTTAGTAAGCCTCTCAGTAATTTTCAGTAAAATCTAACATAGGATGGTGAAGTATATAACAATCTCATTGCAAGATAGCTCTCTACTGGTACCCAACATGTAAGTGATTTATAAACAAAGTGAACAGGGGAGGAGCCAAGATGGTGGAACAGCATGGAAGTTTTTCGTGTGTCTCGTGTCCATGAAATACAGCCAGACCACACTAAACCAACCTGCACGCCTAGAAAACTGATTGGAGGATTAACACAACAATCTGCACAGCCTGAACCACAGAATTCAGCAGGTACGCGGCGCGGAGAGCTGAACTTGGGGAGCGAGAAGCAGTGGGAAGGGAGGCGCTTTTGCGGGCGGAGAGAGGATGGAGACGGTAGGGGGGCAGAATACGAGAAAAGCACCCCTCCCAATAGCAGCTGGAGAGAAAGTGGAAGATTGGAAACAGCAGCAGGGACTAAACTAAAGGGACAAAGGAGAAAGGAGAAAGGAGAGGGTTTAAATTCCATTAAGACTGTAAACAAGGGGAGCACAAAGTCTGCAACTCGATAGCTGGTGATACCTGCGATAGCTGCAGCTACATACCTGGCGGTGCTCTGGTGGGAAGGGCGAAACCCCAGGAGCAGGGTGGAGTCCGGGAGTTTCTTGGGCCACACAGGGAAAAGTGGTTCCACTGCTGGAAGGACATTTGGTAGAGACTGTTGAAGCCACCTGGTCCCAGCAGACCCCAGAGAATGGCCACATTCGCTGGTGCTGGAATAAAGATGTTAAAGGTGAAGCCTGGTGCCAGATGTGTGTTGTGATTTTCCATAATCCCTGAAATGCTGCTACATTGTCTTGTGTAATTTTTCTGGGGCGGGCTGGCATCTGGCTTCAGTCTCGGGGCACCGGCAGCAGCAGAGTCCAGCAAGCGTTCCTGGGTGCAGCTGACATTCGGCCACGGCTCATTCGGCCATTGCTCAGTGAGACACTCCCACAGAGGGGCGAAACGGGTGAAAGCAGCAGTGGTTCAGAAGTAAGGGGCTGGAGAAAAGAGCCGCATCTGAGAAAACCCGGGAGACAGGTACCACCTGGGGCTTGGTCACGGACAGTGAAAACGTGGGGAGTGGACGAAAGCTGAAGACAGAGGACGGGTGCACGATTGTTGATTGGAGAGAACAGAGTTCCTCCCGGGTAGCTGGGTGACACCATTCCCACTGCTCCGGCGCATGCACTTACGCACCTCCGAGCTCCGGAACACTCCACGCCAGTAGGCTAGCAGCGCCATCTAGTGGAGAACGGAGCCATTACACTGAGCCCCGCCCAACCGGGTCAACCTTGCTCTTCAAGAACACAAGTCTCACCGCCTGCTTAGTTTATGGACTATAAAGCGCTTCATAGTCTGATTTCTAGGGGAAAATGAAGTAATTCCAGTCCTATTTCAATCTGTTAGCAGGTCCATCTATTAATTTTTTCTTTTTTTTCTTTTTCACTTTTTTCTTTTTCTTGAATACAGAAAGAGAAAAAATTCATTTTATTTTCAATTTTTATTAAAAATATTTTTCTTTAATTTTTTAACTATATTTTTTATTTTTGTGGACATTTTTTCCAATTTCTATTTTACTTCCATCATTTTGTTTTAGCCTACTACAGTGTATTCACTTTTTCAAATTTTCAAACAATTTCTTTTTTCTCTTTTTCATTTCTTTTTTCTTGAATTCAGAAAGAGAAAAACCTCATTTTACTTTCAATTTCAATTAAAAGTATCTTTCTTTAATTTTTTTCTATAATTTTTGCTTTTATGTAAATTATTTCAAATTCTATTTTACTTCCATCATTTTATTTTAGTGTACTACAGTGTATTCACTTTTTCAAATTTTCAAATGCTTTTCTTTTTTTTCTTTTGTCTCTTTTTCATTTCTTTTCTTTTTCTTGATTACAGAAAGAGAAAAAATTCATTTTTATTAAAAATATTTTATTTAATTTTTTCTACTATATTTACTTTTGGGTAAATTTGTTCAAATTCTATTTTACTCCCATCATCTCATTTTAGTCTACTTCAATGTATTCATTTTTTCAAATTCTCAATTTCCTTTCTTTTTTCCCCCCCTTTTTTCTCTAATATGTCAAACCACTTTCGACACCCAGACCAAAACACGCCTAGGATCTAGCATCATTTATTCAATTTTGTGTGTGTGTGTGTGTGTGTGTGTGTGCTTAATTTTTTAATTTTAATTTTTTACTTTAGTTTTTTTATTTTAATTTTTCTACCTCATTCCTTTTCTCCCTTCAAAATGACAAAATGAAGGAATTAACCCCAAAAGAAAGAGCACGAAGAAACAACGGCCAGGGATTTAACCAACACAGATACAAGCAAGATGTCTGAACCAGAATTTAGAATCACGATAATAAGAATACTAGCTGGAGTTGAAAATAGATTAGAATCCCTTTCTGCGGAGATAAAAGAAGTAAAAACTACTCAGAATGAAATAAAAAATGCTATAATTGAGCTGCAATCACAGATGGATGCTGTGGAGGCAAGGATGGATGAGGCAGAACAGAGAATCAGCGATATAGAGGGCAAACTTATAGAGAATAATGAAACAGAAAAAAGAGGGAGATGAAGGCAAAAGAGCATGATTTAAGAATTAGAGAAATCAGTGACTCATTAAAAGGAACGACATGAGAATCGTAGGGGTCCCAGAAGAGGAAGAGAGAGAAATAGGGGTAGAAGGGTTATGTGAGCAAATCATAGCAGAAAACTTTCCTAACCTGGGGAAATACATAGACATCAAAATCCAGGAAGCACAGAGGACCCCCATTAGATTCAACAAAAACTGACCATCAACAAGGCATATCATAGTCAAATCCACAAAATACCGAGGCAAGGAGAGAATCATGAAAGCAGCATGGGAAAAAAAGTCCCTAACCTACAAGGGAAGATAGATCAGGTTTGCAGCAGACCTATCCGCAGAAATTTGGCAGGCCAGAAAGGAGTGGTAGGATATATTTAATGTGCTGAATCAGAAAAATATGCAGCCAACAATTCTTTATCCAGCAAGGCTGTCATTCAAAAAAGAAGGGTAGATAAAAAGTTTCCCAGACAAACAAAAATTAAAGGAGTTTGTGACCACTAAACCAGCCCTGCAAGAAATTTTAAGGGGGACTCTCTGAGGGGAGAAAAGATGAAAAAAAATACCAAAAGCAACAAAGAATAGAAAGGACCAGAGAACACCACCAGAAACTCCAATTCTACAAGCATCTAATGGCAATAAATTCACATCTTTCAGTACTCACCCTAAACATCAATATGGTAACAGAATGGATAAGAAAACAAGATCCATCTATATGCTGTTTGCAAGAAACCCACTTTAGACTTGAAGACACCTTCAGATTGAAAGTAAGAGGATGGAGAACCATCTATCATGCTAATAGTCAACAAAAGAAAGCTGGAGTAGCCATACTTATATCAGACAATCTAGACTTTAAAGGCTGTATCAAGAGATGCAGAAGGGCATTATATCATAATCAAGGGGTCTATCCACCAAGAAAACCTAACAATTATAAACATTTATGCGCCAAATGTGGAAGCACCCAAATATATGAATCAATTAATCACAAACATAAATAAACTCATCGATAGTAATACCATACTAGTAGGAGACTTCAGCACCCAACTCACAGCAATGGACAGATCATCTAATAAAAAAATCAACAAGGAAACAATGGCTTTGAATGACACACTGCACCAGATGGACTTAACAGATATATTCAGAACATTTCATCCTAAAGCAGCAGAATATACATTCTTCTCCAGTGCACATGGAACATTCTCCAGAATAGACCATATACTGGGACAAAAATCAGCCCTAAGTAAGTACAAAAAGATTGAGATCATACCGTGCATATTTTCAGACCACAACAATATGAAACTCGAAATCCACCACAAGAAAAAATTTGGAAAGGTAACAAATACTTGGAGACTAAAGAACATCCTACTAAAGAATGAATGGACTAACCAAGAAGTTAAAGAGGAAATTAAAGAGTACATGGAATTCAATGAAAATGATAACACCACAACCCAAAACCTCTGGGATGCAGTAAAGGTGGTCATAAGAGGAAAGTATATAGCAATCCAGGCTTTCCTAAAGAAGGAAGAAATATCTCAGATATACAACCTAACCTTACACCTTACAGAGCTGGAAAAGAACAGCAAACAAAACCCAAAACCAGCAGAAGACAGGAAATAATAAAGATTAGAGCAGAAATTAATGCTACCGAAACAAACAAACAAACAAAAACTAGTAGAACAGATCAATGAAACCAGAAGCTGGTTCTTTGAAAGAATTAACAAAATTGATAAACCACTAGCCAATTTGATCAAAAAGAAAAAGGAAAGGACCCAAATAAATACAATCAAGAATGAAAGAGGAGAGATCACAACCAACACAGCAGAAATAAAAACAATAATAAGATAATATTATGAGCAATTATATGCCAACAAAATGGGCAATCTGGAACAAACGGACAAATTCCTAGAAACATATATACTACCAAAACTGAAACAGGAAGAAATAGAAAATTTGGACAGACCCATAACCAGTAAGGAAATCGGACCAGTAATCAAAAATCTGCCAAAAAACAAGAGTCCAGGGCCAGATGGCTTTCCAGAGGAATTCTACCAAACATTTAAGGAAGAGTTAACACCTATTCTCTTGAAGCTGTTCCAAAAAATAGAAATGGATGGAAAACTTCCAAACTCTTTCTATGAAGCCACATTACCTTGATTCCAAACCAGAGACCCCACTAAAAAGGAGAACTATAGACCAATTTCCCTGATGAACATGGATGCAAAAATCCTCAACAAGATATTAGCCAACCGGATGCAACAATACATTAAAAAGATTATTCACCACAACCAAGTGGGATTTATACCCAGGATGCAGGGCTGGTTCAATATCCACAAAGCAATTAATGTGATTCATCACATCAATAAAAGAAAGGACAAGACCATATGATCCTCTCAATAGTTGCAGAGAAAGCATTTGACAAAATACAGCATCTTTCTTGATAAAAACCCTCAAGAAAGTAGGGATAGAAGGAGTATACCTCGAGATCATAAAAGCCATATATGAATGACCCAATGCTAATATCATCCTCAATGGGGAAAGACTGAGAGCTTTCTCTCTAAGGTCAGGAACAAGACAGGGATGTCTAATCTTGACACTGTTATTTAACATAGTGTTGGAAGTCTTAGCCTAGCAATCAGACAACACAAAGAAATAAAAGGCACCCAAATCAGCCAGGAGGGGGTCAAACTTTCATTCTTCGCAGATGACATGATACTGTATATGGAAAACCCAAAAGATTCCACCAAAAAACTGCTAGAATTGATTTATGAATTCAGCAAAATTTCAGGATATAAAGTCAACACACAGAAATCAGTTGCATTCCTATACACCAACACTGAAGCGACAGAAAGAGAAATCAAGGAATCGATCCCATATACAGTTGCACCAAAAACCATAAGATATCTAGGAATAAACCTAACCAAAAAGGTGAAAAATCTATACACTGAAAACTATAGAAAGCTTATGAAAGAAATTGAAGAAGACACAAAAAAATGGAAAAAGATTCCATGCTCCTGGATAGGAAGAACAAATATTGTTAAATGTCAATACTACCAAAAGAAATCTACATATTTAATGCAATCCCTATCAAAATAACACCAGCATTCTTCACAGAGATAGAACAAATAATCCTAAAATTTATATGGAACCAGAAAAGACCCTGAATAGCCAAAGCAATCTTGAAAAAGAAAACCAAAGCAGGAGACATCACAATCCCCGACTTCAAGCTATACTACAAAGCTGTAATCATCAAGACAGTATGGTACTGGCATAAGAACAGACACTCAGATCAATGGAAGAGAATAGAGAACCCAGAAATGGACCCACAAACATATGGCCAACTAATCTTTGACAAAGCAGAAAGAATATCCAATGGAATAAAGACAGTCTCTTCAGCAAGTGGTGCTGGGAAAACTGGAGAGCCAGAAGAATGAACCTGGACCACTGTCTTACACCATACACAAAAATAAACTCAAAATGGATGAAAGACCTCAATGTAAGACAGAAAGCCATCAAAATCTTCAAGGAGAAAGCAGGCAAAAACCTCTTTGATCTTGGCCACAGCAACTTCTTACTCAACACGTCTCCGGAGGCAAGGGAAACAAAAGCAAAAATGAACTACTGGGACCTCACCAAAATAAAAAGCTTCTGCACAGCAAAGGAAAGAATCAGCAAAACTAAAAGGCAACCAATGGAATGGGAGAAGATATTTGCAAATGACATATCAAATAAAGGGTTAGTATCCAAAATCTACAAAGAACTTATCAAACTCAACACCCAAAAAATAAATAATCCAGTGAAGAATGGGCAAAAGACATGAATAGACACTTCCCCAAAGAAGACATCCAGATGGCTAACCGACACATGAAAAAATGCTCAACATCACTCATCATCAGGGAAATACAAATCAAAACTACAATGAGATACCGCCTTACACCAGTCAGAATGGCTAACATTAACAACTCAGGCAACAACAGATGTTGGCGAGGATGTGGAGGAGGATCTCTTTTGAACTGTTTGTGGGAATGCAAGCTGGTGCAGCCACTCTGGAAAACAGTTTGGAGGTTCCTCAAAAAACTAAAAATAGAACTACCCTACGATCCAGCAATTACACTAGTAGGCATTTATCCACAGGATACAGGTGTGCTATTTCAAAGGGACACATGCACCCCAATGATTATAGCAGCACTGTCAACAATAGCCAAAGTATGGAAAGAGCCCAAATGTCCACTGATGGATGAATGTATAAAGAAGAAGTGGTATGTATATACAATGGAGTATTACTCGGCAATCAAAAAGAATGAAATCTTGCCATTTGCGACTACATGGATGGAACTGGAGGGTATTATGCTAAGTGAATTTAGTCAGTCAGAGCAAGACAAAAATCATATGACTTCACTCATATGAGGACTTTAAGAGACAAAACAGATGAACATAAGGGAAGGGAAACAAAAATAATATAAAAACAGGGAGGGGGACAAAACAGAAGAAACTCCTAAATATGGAGAACAAACTGAGGGTTATTAGAAGGTTTTGGGAGGAGGGATGGACTAAATGGGTAAGGGCACTAAGGAATCTACTCCTGAAATCATTGTTGCACTGTATACTAACTAATTTCAATGTAAATTAAAAAAAATTAAAAAAGTGAAAAATAAAAAAAAATAATAAACAAAGTGAACATACACACACATGTATTTATAAACATCTGGATACTTCTAGAACATTCATTTTTTTCTAAAATTAGTAAATTTGATAAAGTATTGACTTAATGGCCTAAGAATTTTCTTCTCTGTAAAGAAACAAAGGAAATAGCAATAACCATTGGAACTTTGAAAATATTACTGTAAGCAAAGAAAAATTGGTCACTAACACTGAAGAACCAGGAGATATTGACCAACTTTTGTACTAGTTATCAAATTAAATTCTTCACATCAGATAGTCTAAGGAAGTGATGATGATAACAACTTACAACAAAACATCTTGAGAGGAAAGAGGAAGATCCCACCAATGTCAATAAAATATTCAAGGTGATTCAAAGTTGTAAGAAATCAAAACAACACAATTTATTACAATCGATCATTAAAAAAGGAATAAAAATAATTTTCTAAAAGAAAGAAAAAAATAATCAGTATCTAATCTCTAAACATTCAGAGATCTTGGATTGGCAAGAATCTGTAAAATAAGATGAAGCTTCGATCTTCAGCTACCTAGAATATAAACTGTCTCCAATACTTTCTGAATGTCTAAAAGTTAAATTTTGTTGTAGTGTTCTGGGAGTATAGAGCCTATGTGTCAGTCATAAGCATCACAATACATTGAGGCAAGTAGACAATTCAACTACAGTAATTTATACGAGTCTTGTTATGCTTTATTTTCAGAGGCCAAATTTGTTTAAAAAAAAAACTGAAATCACAACACAATATATAGCTTGTTTTTGAGAAATGGTAAAAGGAATTTGGTATATTTTATAGGATAAAAGATGATTAATGGGAATAATTATAGATTCTTAATTGTTTAAAGTCATTTAATTTCTAAAAATTGAATTTATCCAATGTTGCTTCAGAGGGTGAAGGAAATAATGAGTCTGGTTTCAAAAAAAAAAGAAAGAAAACTTTCTGATAGTTCTAATCAACCAAGACAGTATTTCTTGGAAAGCAATTTTTCTCTCACTAGAAATATACAAGAATGTGTCGAGTGTTCACTATGTCAAGAAAGTTGTGGTAGTATTTCTGAGGTATATGGATTCTTTATTTTTAAGCCTCAAACTTGTGGATAAGTAATTTATTTTCTGTATTTTTATTTTTTAATATTTTTTCTCCTTTAAATAGAATTAAGTTATAGAACACTCAAATTTGAAGAGAAAAATAAGGTTAATTGACAATGTGTAGCTTCAAAACTGGTTCTCTACTCAGTAGTGGCTGGAATGCTCTATCTTTCCATGTATATTTTGAATAACACTTTAGCAGATTGCTGTGACGTTGAGGGGGAAGGGTAGGGAAACTCTAGCTTTGCTTTTTCTCTATAACCTAGATAATTTATTATCAGTTGAAAACATAAAGCTAGTGCATATTTTCACACTCAGTATGTAAGTTCTCTTTTAAATTTGGGATAACCATTTTGAAATATGGAAGGAGAAGTGGAAAGATGAGGTGACTGCCTTCAAAGAGACAGAGTCATAAATAATGTGCTGCCATTTTTCCTTCTTCCCTTTCTTGTCATCCCATTCCCCTTCAAATATTTACTATGTTAAATTTTCCAGGATTGAATTAGCCATAGGAATAGAAAGAATAATAAGAATGTATGCTTCAAAAAAATAAAATACTTTATTATTTAATAATGCAGACATGAAAGCCATAATGTTAGTAATTTCTGATAAAGCCCTATATTAGGGAGGAAGTGATTGACTCCAAAGGAGGGAGTGATTGACTCTTGGGAGATACATTGACTGAGTTGGATCTTGAGCATTAAATTATAGTTTACTGGGGAAATAAAGAACCAAGAAGAATTCTAGGAATGACGGCTTTTCTGTTTAAGGTCATGAAAGTGTGAGATCAGATGGCACATTGAGTAAAGGGCCAATTTGGGATGGCTACAGAATATAGTGAGAATAGAATAGATATTGCAGGAAACTAAGATAGAAAACAGGTGGATTCTAGAACCTGTAAAAGGATTGTGTATCTTGCAGAGGAGTGTGGATTTTATTCTGTAGTTGATAGGGGCTTATCAAATGGGTTTGGGGAGATGAATAGGATGGATAAATTTGTCACTTAAAGACTCTAGCAGATGATTAATTGGTAGTGGATGGTATTAGGGGGTGGGAATCTACTTAATATCTGTTCCTATAGCCCCAGTTAGAGGTGATAACACTCACGTCTAGAGCACTGCAATGGAGAGGAGTAAAGAGATCCAATACACTGAAGCAGTGTTGATAGGATTTATAATAGTCTTTTGGAAGTTGTGGGTTGAATGAGGTTTAAAAATTATCTCAGGTAGTTCCAAACATTTTTGGTGGTAGTATTAAGCAAGATGGAAAATATTAGAAGTGGAGCTGGTTTTGGAGGATAAAGGGCATACTGTGGATAGAGTGACTATTCCTTAAGTAACACTTAGGTATACTTATGTTACATAATAATCACTAATACTTTTCTTCTCAAGACTCTACTATTAGGTCAAATTTAGAATATATAGAATTATTTGATATCTGGAACTAAATTAGCCCTTTTTAATGATTTTTAAATGCCCCTATTCTACATTAATATTTCTTTGCCATGTATTTAGTAATTACTTAGAGATTAAAAGAGTGGATCAAAATCCCAATTGAATATTGGGATAAACACAAATACAGAAATGTATTTAGTTACTGAATGGACCTCACAAGTATTAGATTTGTAAAGCTGTCATCATACTCCTCCTAAATTTTCCCTTTATATTCATTTCATTCACAGTCATTCTATTTTCCAATATCATGTGTCTTTGTATTAACAGTTCAGACATGGTTCGTATTTGACTTTTGCCAGATTACTTATATAACTTCAGGAATGTTTAGTCTTTAAATAACATTTATGAGATATTTGATGTTTCATCCATTTGCATGTAACATTAGTCCATCCCTCTCACCTGGAAATTAGTATTTATAACTAGGTAAGTTAATAAAACACATAAAAGAGGGTACTTCTTGGTTTTGGTTATTTCAGAGTCACCTTTACTGATTAAAATACATATTCATTGGCCTCTTCCCCAAACCTCAATATTCCTTTGTCCTCATTTTTCTTTTTTTTTCCTAATTTTTCCCTCACATATTCTTTTCCAGTCACATTGACCTACTTGCTGATCCTCATACCTGCTAGGCAAAGCCTTGATTTAGTAATTTTGCATTCTTCCCTATGATATTTTACAAGGCTTTCTTCAAATGTCACTTTCTCAGTGAAGCGTACCTGGTAACTGTTTAAATTGAAAATACCTCCTGAACTTGCTGTCTTGAGCACTGGGTGCTATATGTAAGTGATGAATCACTAAATTCTACTCCTGATGCCAACATTACACTACACATTAACTAACTAGAATTTAAATGAAAATTTGAAACAACAACAATAAAAAAACACTTCCTGTTCCCTTTCATACAATTTTTTCACAGTATTTTTTAATTTACATCATCTTCTAAAAATATCTATTTATTATCGCTCTATAATATTCTATACTCTACAAATTTTTATTTTCCCTTTTTGCTCTCTGATATCTCTCAAGTGCCTGTAATAGTGGTTGGCTATTAGTAATAGTAAATGCTTCATAAATAAATGAATTTATTCAATAAAAATCTCTGGTGTTAGAAGCCAAGAAATTTTATAAACTTCACATGCAATCATGTTGCTTTTTCAGGCTTGCCAACCCCTGACCTAGAGAGGAGCATAATATGAATGTAAACCATAACACCTTTTTAATAGGCAACAAAAAATAGTTCTAGCCAGAAGACTTGTTGATCTTTCTTATTATATTAAGCTATCTCTTTTGTTTTGGGGTAAAAAGGATTCATCTTTCAATAAACACAAAGCTGTCTGATCTGATGCTATTTTACAGATAGAATAGATTACAGTTGAGTTTTCCACAAAATTAGCAAAGCTTGTTTATGTTTGTATGTTAAGAAGATATGATTTAACGTAATGAAAAAAAAAGATAGGATGACTTACTTGCTATTTGTATAGTTGTAAATATAGGTGAAAATATAGTCACTGCCAGACCCTGAGCCTGACTTCAGTTTTCCAGATTGCCATTCAAAACTTGTATTTTGTTATCTTAGCTCATGTTGCCTTATTTGGCACCATATTACAAACCATCTAGGGAGAAAACTGAAACATTTGTCTATTTTAACAAGTGGAATAGATACTTATCTACTTAGATTAAATTATTATATTTAATTCTGGCTAAGCATTGGGAGATGAAGATGTCCTTTCATATTTTCAAAATGATATTTGCAAATAGAAAAGTGTAGGCAATGTATGGTATGTGTCAATATTCATAGTTCAAACACTACAGCCTAACCCTCTTAACTAGATATGCAGAGCCTTAAATATTAAGATATTATGGAGAATGTACTTGAGAAAGGAAGTGATCAGATGTTCTCTTGACATAATTAGATGTGCTGATATTTCTGGAAAGAAAAATAAGGGATATTATATATGAAATACATCAATTCAGCATGCTATTTCATAATTGTAGTTTTTTAAAACTTACTTGACTCTGGGGCACTCTGAGAACAGCAGCTGATTTATTCTCTATTTCTTTAAGTCCTAGACCTCTAATCTTCCAACCTGGCACACATAGTGAAGAGAAGCAGCAGCTAAAAAATGATAAGGGGATAGTACTGTGTGTATTTCAGAATAGAAGCAGGGCAGGATAGAATGCATAAATCCTCAAGTCTTATGGATTTGTAAGAGCAATGTGCAGTTCAAGAAAATTGTAGAATGCCACTTTTTCTGTGCTTTCCATAATTTTTAGCCACATATACTTCTCACACCCATTTTGTTTTTTTAAAATTAAACCTTCAAAGGATGGAATGGTAAAGCCACCACCCAAATAAAGGATTGTAAATGAAATAAATATACAGCTTTGTATGCCTTTTATGCTTTATTTATGGTGAGAACTGAACTTGCAAATTTAGATGTTTTTGAAGAATATTATGTCCATAAATGAAACCGATTCTAAATTATGAATCCCTTTATATATCCTGATAGGCAGAATAATGGCCTATCAAAGATATCCACACTCTAATTCCAGAACATAAAAATATGCTGTGTTACATGGAAAAGAGGAATCTGGGTTGGAGATGGAATTAAGTTTGCTACTCAGCTGACCATAAAATAAATAGGAGGATTATCCTGGATAATCTGCAATGGACCCAGTGTACTCACAAGGGTTCCTAAGGGAGAAGACTGAGGCAGAAGTCAGGTCAGGGTGACCCCCTGAGAAGGACTTGATCTGACATTATTATATTTGGAGATGGAAGGAAGGGTATGCAAGAGGTCTCTAGAAGCTGGAAAATTCAAGCAAACAAATTCTAGATTCTCTCTTTGAGTTTCCAGAAGCAATGCAGCCCTACTGTCACTTTGGTCTTAGCTTGGAGAAACTTCTGACCTATAGGACTATAAGAATAAATCTGTATTGTGTTAAGCCACTAAATTTGTGGTGATCTGTTACAGCAGTGATAGAAAACTAACATCATGCCTTCAAAAAGTGTATCGCCACTGTCTTAACCTTTATGGGTTAAACTACTTAAACATTTTTGACCCTCTAAAATTTTATTTAATTTTCCTGTTCTATAAGGAGTGGCAGATTCTTGATGCATATATTTCAGGGAAAAGCTTTACATATAAAACAGGTAAAATAAAGCACCAAACAAATTCTTAAATCTATATTGTATTCCACTCAAGAAACATTGACCAGTAACTGAATTTGAACAATATTGTCATTGAAATAATATTTTGAGAAAGTTTGGATAACCTCCATTTTCAGGCCAAAAATAATCAAAATTTAAAAAAAGTTAAAAAATGTATTACTTTGAAATTTTGCCTTACAAAATGCAGGGCCTTTTAATGAGCCCTTTGGTAATGACCTACTTTGTAAATGTTTCTCTCAGAATTTGATTTGTGTGTAGAGAAATATATATTTCACATAATTGTGCAAAATTTCTCTTACTTTATTTAGCCTGTTGTAAAAAGTTTTTGAAAATTTTTATTTTCACGACGAATCCTGGAGCCTATAGTTCCGCAGGCTTGATTCCATATTTCTCCCTGTTCAGTGACAAATTTATAACATGCATTCAACAGTAAATTTTGCAGCATGCTGCAGTGGGCTATATGGTACCTCTTACTACATCTATTAATTTCCAAGAGTATTTTTCTTTAGCCATAATTTATACAAGCCTCTGTATTATTTATCACCAACTCCCTATCAATCATCTAGTTTAAGAATGTTTATTACTAGGTTTATTTGAATGAGGGAAACAGAAAGGCAGTAAGGACTTTGGGTATTAATGTTAGGCTTGTGGGAGGATGCATTACCCTTCTCAAAGCAAGCCGACATTTGGTGGTTGACTTGCATAAATTGTTGGCAAATGCAGCGGGATTCTGTGTTTCAAATGGTCGCTAAATAAATAAACTTGTTAATAAAATTAACCTACCAGGATCAAAGCAACATGTGCTTAAAGGCACAACCTTCCCACTCCTTTTTCAAATTTAGCCGAAGTGATCCTCCAAAGGACTCACAAGAATTCATTTACTCCACAGAACACACATTTCCTTTAAATAACCATGAATGAATACTGGTAGGAATCCGTCACATTTGGATGAAATAGTAATCTGGAAATGATCCACCACTGCAAAGTAGAAACTAATAATCTTTAGTTATACAAATGGAGAATTTTAGAAACGGAAAGAAAAAAATGATTCAATAGCCAGGAAGTGTGTGAAGTGTGTCTAGTTAAGATGGTGTTGAACTGTAAATTTAAGCCTAGCTGCCCCTCCCCCATTATCGTACTTTAATGTAAATTTAGAAAATTAGTTTAGAGTATGGACTTGAACTGGTTGTAAGGTTAGCATTTTTTTCTTCACCGAGAGAGGCATTATGAGAGAGATCAAATCTAGTGCTTTGGGTCTGTAAACCAGAAATTAATCCAGTGTGAAAGAACAGCCTCCAAAGGCAAGGTTCTTCTCTTCTATACTTTTAATTAACTAGATAATTATGAGGCTTATCACCAGCATTCCTAAACTAGTGATATTAAGGATCAAATATAAGTTAAGCTGTATTTACATTTGTATTTACATATTTCATTTATATGACATGTTTATTTCTCAAGTTTTTCATTTGACATTAAAAAGACAGTGTTCCAATCAACTCATTCATAGGAAAGAATTTTTAAGCAGTAGTCGTAACATACCCATTAGCCTTATACTTAGGAAGTAGAAATAGTTGTTATTAGTTTGCTAATTGTTAATCTGCTCCCTATCCCATCCCTGTCCTTTTGGAGCCTTGTCCATTTGACTTACAAATTATAAGGCTTAATTCCATTAACTGAGATCTTCTGAAATACACAACACTACATGTAGGTACCCAGCAAATTATTTTTAAATATATCAATACATTTTCCAAGGTCTTTGAAAAAAATCTCCTAAGCTTTTGCCAAAATCACCCTCTGCTCAAGAATTTTTAGAAATAAAATTCTCCTTTTGTCCTGTGTAGAAATAGTTGAGATTAATTAGTTTTCTCTCTTCTTTGGACCATTCTTTAAACAAGTGATGTAAGGGCTTCTTGTTACAGTCATGAGTAAAAATCACAATTTAAATATAGTTTAAATATAGCATACATAAAATTAAGTTGGCAGAGGATTTTGAGGGACATCTCCTTAAAACCTAGAGTCCTTATTCTATTTACAGAACTTATAGCACGTTTTTTAAAAAGACCATACTTAGTGACTCCCCTAATATGTTGCCTACTAGTTTTGTTAATAAAGAATAATCATAACATCATTCTTTTAGATAGCACAGAACTCATATTTACCTTACAAATTTCAGGATACATATTTGTTTGATTTTGAACTTTAAAGAGATCTGTTTTGCACTAACAGCTTCATTTCATGTTAAAGGTATATTACTTTTATAAAAGTTAGAGCTAATACCTATCTTTTCAACACTGAGCTACAGAATAGAAAGATGTTTAAAATGCATCCTTCTATTTTTATCAGTGTATACTGCATTACTCCGAGGAGCTTAAGGCACACTTTTCCAACTGGCTTTCAAATACTAATCCTGACAATATCCTTGTAATTTGTTATGTTGCTTAATTAAAATGACAGTTAAGTCTTATCCATTGCTCATAACACTAGGGATAAATAAAAATAAGACAAAATGCCTCTTCTCAAATGAACGTGCACTCTTATGTTGGCTATGATTATTAACCCAATGAATTCCTTTGAAAGCAATCTGCTCTCAACTTCCGCTGAGAGTGTCATAAATATGATAATACTGCTTTATATTTACATAGCACATTCTGATTTTCATATCACTTTTAAACACATTTTATTATAGACTTTCAATAATCATACAAAATGCACTTACTAGTAATTTCTGAGTTATCATCCAATAAACGTTTGAAGAGACTGAATATTCAATGAGAGTACATGATATCCTCCATGTAAGGAGACTTTTTGGCAAATGACAAAATCAGAGCTATAATCAGGTTCACTTGTTTCAACATATTCCAGTGTTGTTCTACTAAACTCTCCTTACTTAAGAGAGAGAGGAAAAATCCTTTTCAGTAAAACCATCATGAAGAGGATGATGTTGGCAAAAAATTGCAATCATTAGCCATGATAAAATCAAGGAATACTACACAAGGCTGGGTAGTATGTAAATGACCTAAGAGTCACCAATTATTAACTCGTTATCTGACATTCAGAAGGTGCTCAAACATAAAACCTTCAATTCTCTTACCTCTAAAATTGAGGCATTGCTTCAACAATTCCTATCTGAAATGAAATTCTATGGATCAGCAGCAGCAGAAACGAATTGAGTCTCAGATATTGCTTTCATTTGGGAAATCAAATGTTTTGTCAATAATATCAGCAATATTTATAATGACTTATCATTGAAAACTTAGTACATGGCAGGTAACATGTTAAGGCTTCAGATCCATAGATGAAGTCACATTATGATCTCTACTTTATATGTGAGGAAAAAGAAAACTTCAAGTTTAGGTAACTGACTCCCAAATCATTCAGCTAGTAGGTCATATGAAGCTGGAATTTGAAACCAGATTTTTCTTACTCCAGATCCTGCTCTTAAATTACATGTCTGTTTTTTTTTCTGTTGTTCCTATTTTATTGAGTGCAGCCATAAAAGTCTAGTCTAATGTTATTTAACTTTTAAATTAAAATCACCTATCAATTCATCTAGCAGGCAGATTTATTTTAATCTGTTCACTCATATGAGGACTTTAAAAGACAAAACAGATGAACATAAGGGAAGGGAACAAAAATAATATAAAAACAGGGAGGTGGACAAAACAGAAGAGACTCATAAATATGGAGAACAAACTGAGGGTTGCTGGAGGGGTTGTGGGAGGGGGGATGGGCTGAATGGGTAAGGGCCATTAAGGAATTTACTCCTGGAATCATTGCTTCACTATATACTAACTAATTTGGATGTAAATCTTAAAAAATAAAGTTAAATTATAAAAAAAAATCAAATAATTTTCTGTTATTTATCTATGGCATCACTTGGCTGTAAATTAATTTAATTTCTGTCAGGACAGATTTTTAAATAGTAGAATGCTTACTTTTTACATTTGCATTGGGAATTTGACCTTGTTTACACAGAACTAGTTTATAAATGGACTTCAAAAAGAGCATATATAGTTTACAATGAACATTGTGAGGTCATAGTTAGAACATGGTTGTTACTAATGGGTGTGTCATGTTTATCTGTTGCTTATCATTTTTTTTTTTTTAAACTAGAAGGCTTGTTTTATTGGAACAGTTTTAGATTTCCAGAATAATTGAGAAAATAGTACAAAGAGTTCTCATATATGTCCTCAAACAGTTTCCTCTGTTATTAGCATCTTGCATTAATGTGACACATTTGTTACAACAAATGAACCAATATCCATACATTATTATCTATTAAATCCAGTTTACATTAAGGCTCAGTCTTTGTGTTGCACTGTTCTATTGGTTTTGACAATAGATAATGTCATGTATTTGCCATTACAGTACCCTACAGCATAGTTTTACCCTAAAAATTCTCTCTGCTTCACTCTTTATTCCTACCCCTCCCACTCTGAACCCCTGAGAGCCATTAATCATTTTACTGACTCCACAGTTTTGCTTTTTCCAGAGTGTCATATAATTAGAATTATGCCCTATATAACCTTTTCAGGCTTGCTTCCTTCACTTAGCAATAAGCATGTCAGTTTCCTCCATGCCCTTTCGTGACTTGATAGCTAATTTCTTTTTATTGAGGAATAGTATTTCACTGTAGGAATGTACCACAGTTTGTTTATCCATTAACCTATTGAGAACATCTTGGTTGCATTCATGGGTTTGTTTGTGTGTGTGTGTGTGTGTGTGTGTGTGTGTGTGCCATTTTTTTAAATAAAATTGCTGTAAACATTTGTGTGTAGGTTTTTGTACAGACTTAAGTTTTTAATTCAACTGGGTAAATAACTAGGAGTATGACCGGTGGATGGATCATATGCTAAGACTATGGTTTTGTAAGAAACTGCCAGTCTTTCCAAAGTGGGCATATTATTTGAAATTCACATCAGCAATGAATGAGTGTTCCTGCTGCTACACATCCACTCTAGCAGTTGCGTTGTTAGGTTTTTGTTTGTTTTGTTTTGTTTTGTTTTTAATTTTAGCCATTCAATAGGTATGTAATCGTATCTTGTTTTAATTTGCAATTCCTGATAACATGATTTTAAGCATCTTTTCATACGTTTATTTGCCATCTGGGCATCTTCATTCATGAGATGTCTGTTCAGATCTTTGCCTTTAAAAAAATTGGTTTTCCTCCTTGTTGGTTTTGAAGAGTTCTTGTATATTTTGTATACAAATCCTATATCAGATATGTTATTTAAATATTTTCTTCCAATCTGTGGCTTTTCATTCTCCTAAGATAATACCATTTCTAATAAAAGCATTACTAGATATTTCACATATTTCAATAAAAATGGCATCACTATCTTTTAGATGCCATTAAGTAACTTATTCATTGATGAAAGTAATATAAAAGAGAGCTCCAAATCACAGTTTTGTAAAAGTACTGCCATGTTGTAACATTTTTTATCCAATGTTTTATTATAAAAGATTTATGATCTCAGTAAGAATATTTACCTGCATTGGAATGCATAAGTATATATGTATTATATATTATTATAACATGTACTGTACATATTTTATAATATACATGTTATATATATATATATGAAGAGAGGGGTTAGTTAGAAATTTTGTTATATGTTTCATATTGATATTATATTAAATGTATATCATACAGTGTTTGCTTATCAGTTGTTTGAGAACCAAGAACAACATACAAAGCGCTACTGTAAATTTAAGCTGTCTTTCAAGTTGGTCCTCTACCATCTGTTAAAATGAAGGTAAGCAGGGGCACCTGAGTGGCTCAGTCGGTTCAGTGTCTGACTTTTCGGCTCAGGTCATGATCTCACGGTTCATGAGCTCAAGCCCCGCTTTGGGCTCTGTGCTGACCGGTCCGAGCCCGGAGCCTGCTTCAGATTCTGTGTCTCCTCCTCTCTCTGCCCCTCCCCCGCTAATGCTCTGTCTCGCTCTGTCTCTCAATAATAAATAAACGTTTTAAAAATTTTTTTTAAAAAATGAAGGTAAGCAGAGGTATGTCTAGGTGTGATTCCTACGTTTCTCAATTTCCGAGTAATTTCAAAGCATCGGGAAATAAGTGCACATAGTCATTGCTCCTCACAACATATTTGGTAGTTAAGCTCTCAGGCTACAGAAGTAAAATTTGGGTCCATGTTTCACCATTTATCAGCTGGATGACCTGAAATAAGTTACTTAACCTGTCTGTGCTTCAAGTTCCTTCATGGGTAGAATGGTGATATAAATATTACCTGACTTACAGATTATTGCAAGGATTACAGTAAAGTGTTTAGAAAGCATTCATATTATGCACTCAGTGATCTTATTTATGTAGCTGTCAAAAGTTATATGTAATGTCATATAAAATACAAGAATATATTGAATACCAGAGAAAATACTTGCTAACTCAAAAATATCATATATGTTTGGAAGTAAAGGAATTTTAAAGTCTTATTTTTTTATTTAAGTGGTATATTTTCCAACTTTAAACTTATTTCTTTGACATATATTGAGATGAATATATCGACAAGAATTTATAGGCTGATAATATAGATAGGTAATCCTTTGTGCACATAAAGCAAATAATTTTATTATAGTGGCTGTGATGATTCACAAAACAAACATGAGATGATACTACAACAATGTATCAGTAGAAGTTTGCAATATGTGGTCTCAGACAGCTCCAAGGCATACATAAAATGACACTTAGACTGTGTTTGACATTTGGAGAGGAAAGAAAATGGTCTTTGAATCGGTAATGGGGAGAAGAGTTTCCAGATAGCTCTCCTGTATGAGACCAAATTGATGAGTTTTGAGCCCATGGAAAAGGGGAGCCAGAAAATGATGCTCTGAAGCTGTTTTCATGTATTTAAGACCTGGGAAATGATAAAGCCTAGTGTTAGAGAAAGGGACATGAAGCATGGCTCAAGTATGGGGGAATCTTGGGATTTATCAGTTTGAGGCAATAGAAGCATCTTTGACATGAAAGGTTGCATATGTTTTCCTTTGTGTTTAGTCCATCTGTGTTTGCTAATTTTCAGTTAAAGTTAGGCTCTTACCTTTCTATAGAAACTGGGAGAGAGTGGTCACTATCTCCTTCTGTTTTACACTTCAAAGAGATGATCCCCAGGCCCTTGAGAAAGACATTTCCTGGGTTGTAAAACTGGCAGGAGTCTGGAAGAAGATCTACATACATATCAAAGGGGCAGAGAAAGAATTTACAGTTACAAGTTTTCTAAAGTAAATGATCTTTAAAAAAGAGAGGTCAGAGGCCCAGAGAGGAAGAATCTTGTCTAAAATTTAGTCAAGCTCAAGGGAACTTCAGGGCATCTTGGTCAGACCTGAGATATTGGACTTGCACAAATATAAATATGTCAGGCAGTCTGGTCATCAGCTGAATCGTGAGGTACAATATATCAACTCTAGAAAGTTTTCTGTTTTATGCTCATTTAAACTTCTCTGCAACTTCTCAGCCCTTTGTGTAAACTCACACTTCAGTAGCTGAAACTTGGATGGTGGGCTAACAACCTCAGTGTCGTCTGGAAGCTTGTAAGAAGTACGGTCTCTGACTCCACCTCTGATTCCTGAATCTGCATTTTAGCAAGATCCCCAGGTGACTCCTGTGCTCCCTCAGGTTAGAGAAGCACTGCCACACATTGTTTGTCTCCCTCCATTCATCCCCATCAGATTTTTTTTTTTCTATTAGTGCCAATTCCACAGGCACGTGGCCTTAGATTTATATGGTTACAACTAGATAATCTAATAAATGACAGCAATATTGTATATCAATTGGGAATAATGTATTTATGAGAGAAGAAGAGCAACGGACTTCTTTTCTTGCAATCAATGTGATTTTTTTTCCCCTGATTGGGTTAAACAATGACAAGAGGTACTCTATTTCTTGTCATTGTTTAACCCAACTGAAAAAAAATATTCAAATTAGCTAACAGGTGAAAATATCTTTTGTACAGCTGTTTAACCTTTACCAAGAAGCTGTGTGCTCTATCTATTGGCAGGGGAGTTCCACATTCATACATTTTGATAAGAATGGATAAAACAGTGCATTGTTACCATGACAACAAAGATATTGAGATATTTTCCCTGCTTTAGTACAGTATCTTTCTTTTTTCTTTTCCTTCCTTTCTTCTTCTGCTGCTGCTTCTGCTTTTTTTTCCTGTTCTTGTTGTTCTTCTTTTCTTCTTTCTTTTTCCTTGTGTTCTTTATAGCTGTTAGATGAAGATTTCTGGTGAATTTTCTTGCATTTATTTATATTTATTTTTTCTTTCTTAAAACAATATAATATTTAACCTACCTTCATAAATAAGCAGATTTATATCTTTATGTGCTCGGCCATTTTAGAAATTGAAAACCTGACTCAATGAATTATCACTATTTTCCCAGCAAGTGTTGGAGCAAGGATTAGAATCAATCCTGGCTTCTAGCCCTTGTGCTGCCTCTGATTGGGTGCACAACTTATTTGAACCACTTGTTAGTGGTGGGATTCAGTTTTTCATTCATAAAGTCAGGAGCTTTAGTAGGAAAGTGCTCTCAATGTGGCTTCTAGATCAATAGTCTTGGTTTGTCATGAATATGAATCTCCTGTTAAGTGAAAATATCATCCTTTACACTACAAGTGGTTTATTTGTACCTTACACATTTTTTTTATCAGTAACATTTTTTTCAACTTGTATGGACTGGACTAAAGACTGGCAATTATGATATACCTGATATATAGCATGTGATGTTTTGTTCAGTACTTTAAACAGTTCCTTGGATGCTCTGATATTAAAGGCTTAGATCAGGTGTACAGAAAGTGATAGAAGCTTCTACAAAGCAATTTCACTTTTACAACACCTACTCCTCAAAGTATGTGTATTTCAGATAATCATACAATCTAAAACAAGTGAAGAAACAAAACACATAAGTCACACTAAGTGCAATATGAGGATGGGGTATCTAAACTTGAAGGAGAAATGCCTCTAAGGCAAATATATCAGTTAAACAGTTTATAGTAGGTTGAATAAGGGCCACCCAAAAATGTCAAGTTCTAATATCTGGAGCTTGTAAATGTTACATTATTTGGAAGAAGAAACTTTGTAGATACAGTTAAATTATGGATTCTGAGATGAGGACATTACCCTAGATTACCTGGGTGAGCTCCAATTGTCATCACATGTATCTTAGAAGAGAGAGGCAAAGGAAAATAAGAGACGAGAAAGGAATGTGAGCATGCAGGCAAAGGCAGGAGTGATGTGGCCACAAGCCCAAGAATGTCAGAAGCTAAAAGAGGAAATAAGTGGATTCTCTGTTAGAACGATCAGAGAGAGTACAGCACTGCTGAATTTTAGACTTGGAGCTTCTAGAACTGTGAGAAAACAAATTTCTGTTGTTGTATGCCACCATTTTGTGAAGGTTTAGTACCATAGTCTCAGGAAATTAATGCTTGGTACGTTGTTAGAAAGAAATCTTTTATAAAAGTAAATCTGCCACCTCCCAAAGAAAAACAAAAGGAAGTGGAAAATAATTCAAGTCAAAAAACAGCATAGTAATCACTGAATCTGAAGCATACTAGTTAAAATAGTAATTTCAACTCTCCGATATCATCTGCTACCTCAGAATTTCATGGAATAGAAGACAAGAGGACTAGTAGGAAATCGGGACCCAGTTGGAAATTGCATACCTCTTGGACTTGTTCCCAAATCAGAGTAGAAGTAGATATGGACAAGTTCTGGTAAAAGGACTCTCCCATAAAGGGAACATGTTCTTCTAATTAGCACCAATGAGAATGTGGAAATTCTCCATTCCAGATTCTGTTTCCTGCAGAATTCTCATTCTGTCTTACTACACAGAACTCCACAAACTCTTTATGAAAATGATCGCATTTTAATCATGTATTCATTGCTTATAACACAGCTAGTACATGGTTAATCTGTCTTCTCATTAAATCTTCTCAACAACCTTGTGAAGGAAGTTTGTTTTGCGAAATTTGCTTGGAAAATGGAAAAAAAAATAGATCTAAAGCTTTTAAATAACTTGTCTCAAATCGCACAACAGTTAAGGTGTGAAACCATATTTCAAATCTAGTAGTTAAGATTCCGTAATACACTTTCTTAATGACTGTGTTGCATAGAAAATACCTGACGGTAGAAGGTTTACAATATCCTTTCTTTATTGGACCAAGACTGATCTGGCCTTCAAAACTCTGGAGGGGCACCTGGGTGTCTCAGTCGGTTAAGCGTCCTACTTTGGCTCAGGTCATGATATTTGGGTTCATGGGTTTGAGCCCCATGTTTGGCTCTGTGCTGACAGCTCAGAGCCTGGAGCCTGCTTGGCTCTGTTTCCCTCTGTCTCTATTCCTCCCCCACTCACACTCTTTCTCTCTCTCAAAAAATAAACGTCAAAAAAAATTAAAATTCAAAACTCTGAAAAACTGTTTTGACATACTCCATGGGTACTTCTGAACTGATATTGCCCATTGATATATGTATGACTAAAGAATATGAAACAGATTCGCCCTATTTGATTTTTAATTGTAGACTTGTACTATCTTTTCCTCTCCATCTCTTTGTGGAGAATTACTGCATCACCCATTTCACAAATAGTAAGCATTTTTGGTTACAGTGTGGAGAATCTTACTAGTGTAACAAGCATTTTTAGATATGAATGTGACAGTAGAGATACAGAGTTCAGTTTGTTGACCTTGACACATTCTTTTGGCTTATTTTCAACTGTTTGACATCTGAATCAAGTTGTTGTTTTCTTACATGGTTTCTGACTTCTGGAAATTGAGAAAAATAATGAACCTTTTTCTAGCTGAAACCCGGATATAACCCAAAGGTCGAGTAACAAAGCTTCTTTAATGGATACATCTAAGATGTTGGGTAATGACTGGATCTTTCATGAATTTCACACCCTGAATTTTTAGGTTGCCATTCTTTAAAGTTTAAATCCTGCAACAAAATCATTCTTCAAGCTTTGCCTTGAACCGATTTTATTTATTCTGAGATTCAGTTCCTTTTAGGTGTCTTAGTCTAATCCTTCCTTTCCTTCATCCCTAAGCCTATTTATCCTAGGTTTACTATATATTCCATATAGTAATATATCAATAAATGAATATATCCAAATTTTAATATAAATATTAAAACAAAGCAGTATATTTTATATATTATTGTGTCTATTCATCACTTATTATAACCAATAGGGCCATTTAAAAATATGACTATGCTTACATAGAAATATCATTTACCTATCTATATAAGTGTTATTACAATTATAATACACATATATCTAAAATGACACTTTGACCCTGTTGTATTATGGAACCCAGCATGCCACTGTGAAAGCTTAAGTATGCATGACCAATGGCTTCTTAGTTGCCATCTGTCAAATAGACATTTTCCTTTAATGTCTTTCTGGGATCCTTCTAAGGGCAATGTTGTTTCACATATTATACACATCAAGCCTAACCTTTGCCAGACTTCTGTTCCAGCTGCTACTCTTGCTCTCCATCTTAGCCTTTGTCTTCTCTTGTTCTGTCTGCCCACATTGATGTCACTTACACCACTCTGCTCCTACCAACCTTTGTCTGAGCTGTCTACAAAACAGCATTGTGAGTCTCTGAAATGTCCTGGCTGAGAAGACCCTGCTGAAATTATACATGAGTCTCTGGAATACCCTTGCTGAGAAGACTCCACTACCCATCTTTTTGGGGGGAAATTATTATTCTCTACAGGCTGTCTTTGGTAGTATAAACTACACAAAAAGAAATCAAAATCACCAAGTTACATTTTCTATTGAAGATATCTTATAAAAACATAATACATCTAGTTTCTAATCCTGGATCTGCTCTTACTATAGATATTTCTTTGAACAAGTCACTTAATCTCTCTAAGTCTCAGTTTTTGATTCCACAAAATGAAGATATTAGCCTTGCTTATTTCACATGGTTGTTGTGAGGATAAGATGGGAAAAATATTTATGAGAGGAAATTGCAAACTGTGGAAAAAAGGATACACTTTTGAAGATTTATTATAGAATCAAAACTTCTTGCCTCTTGTAATTCTACAATGGTAAGTTTCTTTTTATCCTTATTAAATTTCAATTTAAATGTTACACTTTATAGTATATTGAGCCAATTAGCATGTCGGTAATAATATATTTTATGTTGTGAATAATTATTCACTCCTTTAATAAACATTAGCATGTACTATGTAATAGGTATAGTAAGATAAATGAGTTTATACTCTTTAAGGATCTTAAGTTCCAATGGAGTATAAAATTAGAAAAGACCAATAACAGCAATGCAAGTTGAGACATTCAATGACAGACCTAAATGTAGGATGCTTTTTTTTTTTTTATTTTTTTTAAACATTTATTTATTTTTGAGACAGAGAGAGACAGAGCATGAACGGGGGAGGGTCAGAGAGAGAGGGAGACACAGAATCTGAAACAGGCTCCAGGCTTTGAGCTGTCAGCACAGAGCCCAACGCAGGGCTCGAAATCACGGACCATGAGATCATGACCTGAGCTGAAGTCGTCCACTTAACCGACTGAGCCACCCAGGTGCCCCTATAGGATGCTTTTAAAATACAAAGATTTTAGAGGCATTTTGATATTTTGAAGAAAGTTACACAGATCCCCAAGAGAAGAAAGAGATCTGTTAGTTATATTCCGGTCCAAGTAACTTGAATGTAAATATATCTAACAAAAACAAAAACAAAACAAAACAAAAAAACAGGAAATTTCATTGTGTTACATAATTGAATGTTCCAGTGATGAATTTGTTTCAGTCATGACTGGGAGTAGGAACTGAAAAATTACTATCAATACTATCTATCTCTGCTGTTTTCTTTTGCATTGATTTTATTCTTTTTTAGATTTCCCTCTGTGGTATGTAAAGTGGCTACCAGTGGTTGTAGGCCTATATCGTCATTATAGCTGAAGGTACTAGAAAAGGGAACACTTTCTTCTAATGAGCTCCAGCAAAGACTTGGAGAGGACCTGCTATTGCTTCAGTTTGGATCACATGTCCAACCAGGAATGATTACTATAGACAAAGGCATGGGTTCTCTGACTATCCAGCCTGAGTTCTATGCCCATTCTAAGGTGGTTGATCAGAGTTGGATTAAGGAGAGCTTCTTCAAGTAAAAAAGGATTAATAAGTACAAGGAATTTTATGTGTGTATTTATGCATGTAGGTATGTAATTGTTTGCTTAATGTGTCACCCCTCTAGACAATAAACAACTCTGGCCAGGGATTTCGGTCATTTCGTTTATCATTACCGACTCAAGTGTTTCACAATGCCTGATACACAGGAAAGGCTTGCTAAATATTTGGTTAATTAATGAAGTAAAGGCAAAGACCCACATAATATGAAGGAAGGAATTGAAGAATAAATCAAGAATAAATTTATTATACATTTACCCATAATTTTCTTTACATTCTATATCCAAACTTAGAAGTTCTTTTGAAATATTTCATTAAAGACTCCACTGATGTCAATAATTAATATTTTCACTTTAATTTATAATTATGTTTATGTTTTAGCAGCAGTTAGTTTAACAAGTTAGAGATTCTCAAAGACATGGAACTCCATGTGTCCATCTCTTCAACCAAGGCAGTTTAACTAGCTTGATTGAGTGTCTGACTTCAGCTCAGGTCATGATCTCATGATTCATGTGTTCGAACCCCATGTTGGGCTCACTGCTGTCAGCACTGGGCCCACCTCAGATCCTCTGCCCCCCTCTCTCTTTGCCCCTCTACTCTATCTCTCTCTCTCTCAAAAATAAATAAACATTTAAACTTATTTAAAAAATCTTATATTTTTGCTTCAGGATTTTATAGGCAAGAGTGATTTAATATTTATTCATTATGTATGTACTAGATATTAAGTGGAAAACAAAGGAAAATTCCATTTGGCCCTCATCATGAGTGGATTCCAGATGGGCAGGAAAAATTTATTTCCAGTCAAATGGGACAAAGGAAATCGAATAGAAAGAGAAGTGTGGGCTCATTGTAATAGTTGTCCAAATGCTTACCTTCAAGGAAGCATGCAAAATTCAGATAATTCTCCTTAGAATCAGTATCTATGTTATATTGTGAAGACAGAGTTGAGAACACTGTAGCTCTTTCTTGGTGATTCATTATATTTAAGGTAGTGTGTGTCACAAATGAAGTCTGCCTACAGTAAAAGAAACTGGTGGTAGAAATAAAATATTTGTGTAAAGATTACACAGCTCTGCAAGTTGAGGTTTGCAGCTCAATTCTAGAACAAGCTGGAAATTGAAGTAGGAGTCAAAAAGCTGAGTCTAGCCTTTCAAAATTAATGGCCACACAGTCGGGGATGGTTGTACATTAGCATTGTACATTAAAGTTGTACATTGTACATTAAAGTTGTACATTAGCATTGATTTATAAACAAATAATTCTATTTGCCACCAATGTATACACCATAGCCAGTGCATGGAGCACCAAAACAATTCCAGGTTGTATTAATCCAAATGGAGCTATGCTAGGCTGTCCTCATATTTTAATATTAGATTTTGGAAAAAAGTAAGAAGAGGTCAGGCCTGGAAAATAATTGAAAAAAAATAGGTTAGATACCTCTATAAAAACAACAAAAATTGTGTTCATCTGTTGTCATGGTGGATGTGAGGAATCTCTACAGCCTAGAATATCTTCTAGAGATTTTTTTTAATGTCTGAATGTTTACTACTGTGATGCCAACTCAGTCAAGAGTTTTCTTCCTGTTAATTGACATATACAATTTACAGTTCCCCTGTTATGAGATCCAGGGAGAGGTGTAAAAAAACAGCAAGAGAGATGAGATGGAGTGGCCAATGAGGTGAGAAGAGAAGCAGAAGTATTGTGTACTAATGGCCAAGCAAAAAATGTCCATCAAGAATGAGAGGATGATCAAATGTCATCAAATCCTGATAATAAATCAACAGAGAACCAGCAATTGTTCATTGAATTTAGAAACCCAGAAATCATTAGCTCTGTTATTGATAAGAGCACTTCTGTTGAAGTTAAAGCATGAACACTTGGTGGAAGTGAGTTTAAGAGAAAATAGGAAAATATAATTAGAAGTAGTGAAGATAGACAACTCAAGATACAAAGCAATTGGGCAGTGCCTGGCAGGAAATTGGATTCAAGAAAAGTTATTTGTTTGTTTGTTTGCTTATTTTTATGGAAGAATAAAATAATATTTTCATGCTGTTAGAAACAATCCAGGAGAGAGTATATGGCCAGAAGGAAGAATTGCTAGAGCAAAATGGTTGAAAAGTAAGAGGAGATAGGATCTGGTGAAAAGGTGGAGAGATTTGCTAAAGATGAACATAAGTAATTCATTAAGGTATGGGCCAAGAAAGTAGAGAATGTGGGTGCAAATGTTACTGAGCAGAGAACCACTTGGTTCCTTCTACTCTAAAACAAGAAAAAGAATTTTCATTTGGTCTTTGGTCTCAAAATTATTCAAATGACTTCCATTCTCAAGTTGTAGGCATTTGTTTATTCCTTTAGATTTCTTAGGAAAAATCCCTCTTCTGGGTCCTGGAAATGTGTTTGTGGCAGACATTGCTAGTTGATTACATAATACATATTTTCCATTTTTCCTTACCAAGAAAACCTCAGTTGTATTTGGCAGAACTATACCAGCCAAAATACCAAGAGCTACTATTCTGGCCAATGAGAAAGAGGCTGAATGTACCTGAGAAAATTCCATATCTTTTGATATATGCTTCCCACTATTTTTTCCCCCTCTTCTAAGAAATAATGCGCTGTCATTGCAACAAGAATCTTGAAGCCATGAAGTGGTAAGCATGAGTATGAAGACATATATATTAAGAAAAGTGGAAGAGAAAGAAAGAGGCTAGATCCCTAATAATATTATTGAACTAAGATACCATCTGTGGGATATATAACTCCATACCTTTATTTGCATGATATTAAATAAATTTTTGCCACTACAGGGAAGTTTGTTTGTTTGTTTGTTTGTTTGTTTGTTTTTGAGTCAGTTTCTTAAAAAATTTCCTAAGCAGCTTTGGGCATTCTTCAGAGTTGTTAATTCTGTGAGATCTGGGTGATTTGGATATGCTTTTCCTAAGGCCCTCTCTTTGATTTCTTGAATAGATCCTGAGAATAGGTTCAGAAAGGCAAGACTTGTGTTGAAAACAACTAGAAAAATGCCAACCTTCAAAGATAATTTCATATCTTTCTTCTCAAATGGAAGGCTGCCTGTGGGAAGTCAAGTTCCATTTTCTATAAAGAAAGGGGAGTGTATTCTGTTGTCCTAGAGTCAAATCTCTTTTATCATTCTCTCTTCTTTCCAAGTATAAATGAACACACACACACACACACACACACACACGCACACACTTATGCATATACACAGATCTATAGACACTAGATCACACTAGCTTTTTATTGAATTTGACTGACAAAATCTAGGTAACCAATATTTACATATTAGTGGGACCAAGTACAATAAGGGAAAGACTGGATGTAATAAGGAATGAATTTTTTAAAATGTTGGCATTAAACAGAAAGGAGACATTATGCAGAGTGATCATCAAATTCAAGCTCACTACCTTTGGGCTAAAAATAGGTCTCTAACAGAAAATGGGAGAGTAAGCAATGTCTGGAAATATTCTCCTCTCTTTGAGTTTATTGTTTATATTGTTAAGTACTGGGTGTGTGTTGTTGTTGCATGATAATTCTCTAGCTGCCCCTCTTATTTCTGCACATCTTGTGACAGCTTTTGTCTTTTGTTGTAGTATATTTTCAAGGATGTTTGTATAGCAAACAGCCTAGGATGATAGAGACAGGTCTCCCTCTGGAGCAAAGACAGATTAGTTTATTACCCAGGATAATAAAGATAATGTCTCCTCTGGGACACAGTTTGGGTAGTTTGCTAGCAGTCCCCTTATAAGGTGGCGTTTTCCCTAAGCCCAGAGTTCCTCAATAAGGAGGCAAATCCTCCAGAAGTGAGCACCCACCTGGACTACTCTGCATGTCTCCCATGATACTTCAGGAGTAAAAGGGAACCAGTGAAAACATAAAGCACATTCAGCCTGCTGTGGCATGAAGAAAGTATTCTGTGTCTGAGCCAGGAGTCTTGTGCTAGCATCCTTGAAGCTATGGCAAGCTAACCTGTTGGTTTACAAGTAATATAAAATCTAAATTCTTCACAGTTCTTGGCACACTGATAGGATTATTCAACGTCTTCACCTCAGGAGAAAATGTTGCCTAAAAAATACTTCCCACATTTGCCTCTTAAAACTTTTGGCATTGTAATGAAGAAATCTATAATACCACACCCTGTAAATTACCTTTCTCGTGAAACCTTCACTGGTGCTATGTTCTGAATTAATTACTGTTATTCTTTCTCTCTTTAGAACTTGGCAATTAACATGTCATGTAATTAATCCTACCCTTAAATATGAACTTTGTATATGATGTCTTTCCATCTGAATGTGAATAGTGGGGAAGAATGGGGAAGAAGAGTATTTTGTTCATCTTGGACCTTGCCAAGTACTTTATCTAAATATAGCAATAACATATACTTTAGAATTATCAAAGAGAATTGAATTATTAAAAAATTCCTTAATTTCATTTGAAAAATTAAACAACACATTTCCGTAACACTTTAGAGTTTTCAAAGGCTCTCATATATTATCTGATGTAATTAATTTTATTCTAACTTTCATGTACAATAGGAATACTATATCTAAGGAGAAAATGGACTGTGAGAACCCAAACCTTCTGACTTCTAGCTTCATATATTTCCTTTGGAATTGTCATTACCCTGAAAACTACTTAGTTGTTTGTTTTATCTCGAATTTTGTATTTCTCATAAATAGTAAATACAGTTGGCATTTTTTCTTTTCTTTTTTTTTTCCTCTCGCATTGCCTGAAGGCTTTCTTCCATAAAAGTTCAAAGCCGTTATTCAATTTAAGAAATGTTACAAGAAGAAAGATACTAAAAAGGTCTAGAGCTGTATGTTATGAGCCTTCTAAGAAGAAAGAGGCAGTTATCTCTGTATGCAAAGGTGAAGGAAAATGTCACAATTGTGTTAATAAAGAGTAATATTAACACAACATTAGAGTAGATTAAAAGTCAGAAAGGAGAATTTTTTGTGAAAACTTGTCATGTTGTAAATCATGTAAATTTTCTACTGTAATTATTATTATTCTTTTAATCTCCACTTGATAATGCTCTTCATAATCACTACAACATTCCTAAAGGAGAATAGAAATGAGTACAATTATCAAGAAATAATAGGGTTTAGAACATATTATGCTGGCTCTTGCTCTTTTAACTATTACAGTAGACATGATGAATTAACATACTTCACTGAGATATCCCAGCAGGCTTTAAATTATTTGACTGAAAATTAATCCCTCCTCTGTTTATTGATTGTATATACATGTATGTGTGTGAATGTGGTATGTGCATTTGTGGAAGGGGAAGGGTAGTAGGAGAAAATTTTGTATGCAGCAGTATTTACCGACACAGCTGATTATTCTGAATCCTACGCCGAAAACAAAAACAAGATACAAGATTGTGTAGGGTAGTTTGTTCGGTAAAACCAAATTAAGCATCAAATAAAAACCTATCAAAACAATTGTCTATGTATTTCCTCTAGATTAGAAAATATCCAGGGTAATTTACAAAATAAATTTCTACATTTTACAACAGAGATAATAAAAGAACCGAGAATGTTAAGTGCCTTGTTATCATAGAAAACTGAACAAAAGGCTAGACTAGTACTCTATGATCTATAAATCCTTCATATTTTTCATTAAAAATCTACCTAAATATGTTTACACATATTATAGAGATATTGTAGAATATGAAGTTGCAGTTTCAGGAATGATAATTTTCCAAAATATAGGCAGAGTATATCACCAAACCATCATGAAAAATCATGTCTATAGTGATTATTTTTTACTATGCATTTGCTTTCATAGTGACATTTTTATTGAAATACAAAGCTGAGTACAATAGCAGTATGATGTTATTTTTCTAACTAATAACCCAGAAGTAAAATTTTGATAATATATCTCCAAGGGGGAAAAGGAGTGTTTAAACAATCCCTTTTACATATATACATTTTTTAGGACAAGACACTGTTACATATTTGTATTGTTGAGTTTCAATCATGTAGAAATAAGAGAGTTTTATTTTATGAGACTTAACCAGAAAATTGACACTCAAGTGACAGTATAGCCCAGGCTGGTGATACACATGACTTGAGGCCACCTTCCAGTCCCTTTCAAAAGATAAAACCCGAACTCAGCTCCAAGTGGGCTTTAATTTAGAAGGCACAAACAGGTTCTTCACCCTTAACTCCACTTTTCCTGAAACTCTATATTCAGTCCATCAGAAATCCTTTCTCCCCCCACTGCCTCTAAAATATAGCTGTAATCTTATCTACCGATGACAGTAGTTAAATTTTGGCCAACTTATTATTATCCCTTGTCTTATTGCAATAGACAGATACCAACAGATATAGCTGTGTCTTTCTTTTCATCTATCAGAAACAAACGAAAGCAGTAATGCTTTTATTTTTTAAGTCAAGTTTTTCTCCTTCCCTAGTTAAGACTCTCGTATCTCTCGAAGTAAAAGAAAATATTCTTACAATGGCCCACAAGGTCCCCTTGTGTTCTGATTCCCTTCTACTTCTCTGATTTCATGCAGTACTGATCTTGTTTCCTCAACTCTCTTCTTGAGCCACAACGATGCACTTGCTGTTATTGGAACACACCACTCGTACTCCTACCTTAAGGTCTTTGCCTTTCTTGTTCCCATTGTTTGGGAACCTCTTTTCCTTCCTCCTGTACAAGACTGTCCCTTTGTAATCCGGCAAAAACCCAGCTGTTGTAACCACAACTGGGTATATTGCAACACAGTTTGACGCTCACTATCCAATTTTAGCATCAGAACCCACAAGTTAAGACTCAGTGCTCCATAAAACCACCCTTGCTTCAGATGCAAGCCATACTTCAGGAGTCCCCAGGACACTCATATTTCTTTTTTTTTTTTTTTTTTTAATTTTTTTTTCAACGTTTTTTATTATTTTTGGGACAGAGAGAGACAGAGCATGAACGGGGGAGGGGCAGAGAGAGAGGGAGACACAGAATCGGAAACAGGTTCCAGGCTCCGAGCCATCAGCCCAGAGCCTGACGCGGGGCTCGAACTCACGGACCGCGAGATCGTGACCTGGCTGAAGTCGGACGCTTAACCGACTGCGCCACCCAGGCGCCCCAGGACACTCATATTTCTGACCAACTGGCTATAAATTCAAGACTTTCTTCAGCCCTCTAAGGTTCAATTATGAACTAGAATGGCTCACAGAACTCAAGAAAGCACTATGCATAGTGAGAGGCCTGGGAGGGTCCCAAATGCAGGGATTCCATGCCCTCTCCCCACGGATTCAGGATGCTGTGTCACCTTCTTGGCACAACAATATGTCCACCAACTAGGAAGCTCTACTGAACTTCAGTGCCCAGAGTTTTGGGGAGTGTCTTTATTATGTAGTCATGATTAATAAAATCATCAGCCATGTGACGAAATTCAACCATCTGTGGAGGATGCGCAGGCTCAAAGTCCCAACTCTCTAATCATATTGTGGGCCTTTCTGGAAGCATATTGAAACTATCTAGTGACCTAGCATAAGTCACCACATTTGCATAACAGAGATGCTCCTATCACTCAGGAAATTTAGAAGCTATGTGCCAGAAACCTGAGACAAAGACCAAAAACTCTTTATTATCCCATACCTCACATCCTTTAAGTCATTTGTCAAAGGTCAAATGTTCAGTAAAGCCTCTCTGATCAACTAATAAAGAGTCTGACTCATTTTTTCATGTTTGACCATTGATTTCTTTTAAAACATTTATTTCCATTCCTCTTTGGCCCCCCTATCAGGACAGGCTGACAAGAAAGCCCAGGTGTGCTTCTTCTCAAACCTTGCATCTAGCTTAAACATGGGAACTTTTCCCTCTCCCTCCTTAAAAGGGCTAATCTATTTCCTCTGTATCGAGCCAGCCCAAGCCTTCTGCCCACTCTTCTCTTCCCTAGGAATACCTTGTATGAATGATAAACTTTCTCTCAAATTCTCTTGGTGTATGAAGGGTCAACAGTCTCAACATTTGAACTACACTTCGGATGGGGACCCATCTTGCCTCTGTGTGTGTGTGTGTGTGTGTGTGTGTGTGTGTACATCAAGTTACTGAACTGTAAAACACTATCTTAATTAAAACCACCTCTCCTCCCGTCTTCCCACAGTAATTCCTAGTGACTTTTCCTAGTTTCGTCATAGCATTTATCAACATCTGCCATTACAAATATTACTTTCTTTGTTTACTGTGAATCATTCCTTCTAGAATATAAGCTCCACAAGGGCAAGGACTTATACTTGTTTTATTACTGTGATTCCACTATCTAAAACAGTTATATAATAAAATATTTATTCAAATAAAGCACTTAAACTTTTACATTTACATTTGTCAAATGAAAATCATTTGACAGCATCATTTTATATTGAATTCTTAGCTGATTTAGAGACTCAAAACAATACTATTTACTTAACCCACTCTTCTGTGGGTCAGCAGTTTGCCTAGATTCAGGTGGCCCCTTCTTTTAATATCAGTGAGGCTCACTCACAAGTCTGTTCAGCTGCCAGTTCATTATCACTGATCTCCTCTTCCTATATTTCTTGAATATTAACATTCACTCTACCACATATGAGTTTCGATGATTATAACTGTCTTCTTTTTCTACTTATCTGATACACATCTTCTTTTTTCCTTCCACTAAATCACTATCTAAAGTAGAGTAGATGCAACCTTGTTCTATTATCTTCATTTAGGAATTATCACTGTGCTTTTTTTTTTTTAATTCTCTCAATCATCTCTGTTTACTCAATTAAAACAGCTAGTTATCTTCTTAAGGTTGTTTTTTTTCTTGCTCTTCCTTTACTGTGTAGGTTCTTTGAGAAAGTGATAGAGATCACTCCTTTTATTTATTTATTTTTTCAAATTCTCACAGCTTCTAGGTTACTGCCTCATAGACAATGATGTGAATGATGTCAATAATGGCTGAAAACCAAAAGTTTAAGCTTGACAATCTGTGCCTCACCCCAGGAAAGCACTAATCTCAATTCTCCTTGGTGTCTGATGTAATTGAAAAAGGAGGAAGAGAAGACTCCAAATAGAAGGCTAGATATCAAGGAAGTTAGATCTGGAGAATACTCAAAAATATACAATTAGATTTAACTAAAGGTTAAGGCACTATTTGCATTGGTGGTGGGACTGTTTGGTAACTGAAACACTTTTTGCCTTAGTAAAAAGGCAGTTTTACTAAGATGTAAGAAAACAGAAAAAAAATGCAAAATTTATACCATGGTATAAGAAATGACAGATAACTTTTCTTTCAGAGTTTTGACTCAAAGAAAATAAAATATGAGAACAAAAGGATATAATTATGCTGAAAGATATTCACAAAATGACCGATATTATAAAACAAATAAAAAAAAACTATTAGCTAAGCATATGTTAAATGTCAGTAAATTATAATCAAAGTAAGTTTGAAATAAAAGAGAGTAGGAAATTGGTAAAGTGACTGATAATGAATGATTCAATTATATTTTGGTTATGGCTGCTATCCCTTAGAAATGAAAAGGATAGGTAGGAATAAATAGACATTTGTTAAAGTAAAATTTTCACTATTACATTTTTCTTCTCCCTCTAAATCTTCTCTCTCTCTTGTGATAGCTTACCCAATTCAAAACTACCTTTTAGATTTCTTGTTGAGATTTCTTATTTAATTTTGTTTGACTTGATCACATAAAGATAGTAATAAAAAAAGAAATATGAAGTTATAACAGAAATACAAGAGAGTCTCTTGATCTATATTTTATAAAATATTCTATTCTCTCTATTAAGTTGACATGCAGTCTCAAAAATATTTTGTATACCTAAGAAAAACTATATCCTCTGCACGCTTTCAATGTATGAAGCCAACATGAATGGAAGAAAAGTGTGATTCCTGGAGATTCCCAAGTGATTACTTAGAAATGTTTTGGCTGTGACCAATTCTTTATACACAAGTGCCCAGCTATCCTTTTAAGAAAAATAGCAAACACATCAGTCTTTCTTGTGCCCCTGAAACTATTCTCCTTTGGTGTCCAGAACACTCATTTTCAAATACATACAAATTATGTATCTAAGGTATTTACCACCTATGTAAAATAAATGCTTGATTCTTTCATTCGTTTCCCCCATAGGAACAAATGGAAATAACGGAATGAGAAGTGGAGTGGGACTTATTTCTAGGAAATAGACTAGTGCGAGCTTATACCATACATAGATGAGCTTTAAAAAAATGAAATGTAAGTTTATTTTGAAGTCACAGGCAAGTGAGATTAGAGCTATATAAATTACATATTCATAGTGCTGTAAGTTTGAAGAAAAGCACATGTATTGAGTATATACTAACAGGTAGGCACAGTGGCTTTTATATATGTATTCATTTAATGTTCCTATAATATAAGAATTGATTCTTTTAAATTTCATATATAAGAAAAGATGTTTTCAGGTCATAAAGCTAATACATAATGGGGCCAGTATTTGAACCATAAATTACCTAAACCCGAAGAAAATTATCATTCCCATTTGCTTTGTACTTCATTCAAAATATGCATTAGATCCATAAGAGAAACAATAAAAAAATATACTATGAGTGTAGACAAATAGGAATGATTAATTCAGTTTGAAATTACTGAAGAAATCTTCGGGGTGGGGTGTTAATATATAATGTAGTCCTTAAACCAATTGGCCCAAGGACATTCCAGACAGAACAGAGTATACTCAAAGGCAGAAAAATGTTTTGTGTGTGCAATCATGATATATTCCACACAGCTGGTGGGCAGGATGTGTCAGAAAGTATAGGCGAGCACAAGACTGGGACCATGTAATAAAGGCTGAGACTTTGAAGTTTATACTACAGGTAAGTGGAAACCAATAGGCATTTCTTAGGAGAAGAGCGACATAATCATATAAATTGAATGACTAAATAAGTAAACATATATGTCAAAGGTCAAGTAGTTTAGTCTTGAGGTTTTTGCATTAAATGGCTTATACGTTATTCTAGAGTTTTTCATGATGTTACTCATAAACAAAAAGCATTTCTTTTAAAATGGTTCGTTAACATGACAAATACAATGGCTTATTTTTATTACAGACTGATACTTCTATAACAATCTACCTGAAAGTATTATTGAAATGGTGAAGTTTTCTAAGTTAGAGAGGTGTTTGAGGCAACAGCTGTTTAAGTGACAATTTTTGAATTCCACCTTCATCTCTTTACTCATTAGCTATTCACTTAAAGTTAAAAAAATTAAAACCCATCTGCACTCTCTCTCCTCCCTGCCCAATGCCAATTTTATATTTCCTGATGTGCCCGATTTTGTATTTGCAGAGGTATGTTCCTGTTACCTGATGAACATGTCGTTTTGTTCACAGAACAGGTGACAGATCCTTTCCATTTTGCATCGCGGTTCTCACCTAAATTACTCTTGAGAAAACACTCTTTGAAGACACAACCAGATGGTTTCCTTCACATACTTGAGGAACAGATTGGCAGTTTTAGCTCTATTTCAACACTTGTTGAGTGGCTATTTCCTATCTTACTCATGGTTTAGGGTGCCTGTGGATTTACGTCCAAAAACATACACGGAAAATAAATTCTCAGTAAGTTCTTCCTTGGCAAGTCATTATACAGCAGTCTGGCAGACTGAGTTCATGTACTGAGCAACTCCTCAGTGCTGCAGAAATGTTTCATCTCACTGGGGTTATTTGCTGCAATTGAAATGAGGTCAGGAAGTCCCTTGAATTTATCATGCCACACCAATTACTCTGATTTCTCTTCTAATGCTGGGCAAGATGATGTAATTAGTATTGCCAGAAAAGGCATCATTCGAGGGGTCATTTTTACAGGCTTGTAGCTGGAGTAATTACTACTATCTGAGCTATAAATGAAACTCCTTCTGCTGACCTTTACCACTCAACTCCTAACACTTCCTTTTCATTTTATGTCTTCCTGTCCCACCCCCATCCCACAACCCATAGGTGTCAGTGCTTCACAGGGTAGTACTACTACTTGTATTCTCCAATATAAAGCCATTCTCCTGGTCTCATGTTTTTAACTTTCATCTGCCATTGACTGGAAGACTAGCTAATGTTGATCATTTTGTTCCCTAGCATTGCCAATGCTTAAGCAATTTCTTAATAACAGTGATTGATTAGGAAATTACTTCCTTTATTCCACTGGCTTTCTGAGTCACAAGGATACAAACATAGCTCTTACAATCCAAATTTAGTGTTTCTTCTTCCAAATATTTTAAAGATTAATCTTGGTTTAACTCTAATTTGTCATTATGAATCAAGAATATTATTTGAATTCTCCCAAGTGTTTGAAATTTTACACTTGAGTTTTACCTATTGCTCAATTTGAGCAGAAAGAATCCATCTAGTTTTTATCAGGATGTAAAGGAAGATCTATGTGGTACGTCTTCTGCTCACCACCACTCTAGTGATGCCCACGTGCTTATTGGTGGATCCTGTAAATATGCTACACTACATGGAAAAGGTGACTTTGCAGATGTAACTCAGCTATAGACATTAAGATAGTGAGACTATCCTGGGTTATTTATACGGACTGCATCTATACAAATTAGCCCTTATATCTCTCACTGGAGATAGAGATATGTGGCAGAAGGAGAAATAGAGAGCTTTGAAGTGTCAGAAGGACTTGACCAGCTATTGTGGCTTTAAATATGGAAGGGGCAAAATGACAAGGGCCGGTGGCCTTGAAGAGATGACAAAGGCTTCTGGCTGATAGCAAGAAAACAGGGACTTTTGTCCTACAACTGTCTAGGAATGAATTCTGCCAAGAAGTAGCCTGGAAATGAATTACTCTCATGGTCTCTAGATATAAACAAAGCCCTTCAGACACCTTAGTTTATACCTTGTGAGATTCTAAGTAGAGGACTCAGATGAGTTATACTGTATTTGGACTTCTGATCTACAAAACTGTGAAATAAAAATAAGTGTTGCTTTAAGGTGTAAAATTTTTGACACCTGTTATAGCAGCAATAGAAAATAAATACATATTTTGGAACCTGAAATAGGAGTATGCGGTAACAATACCTAAAATGTGGAAGTTGCTTTGGATTTTGGCAGTAGACAGATTTGGAAGAATTTTGAAGAATGTAGCAGAAAAGCCTAATTTGCCTTGAAAAGACTGTGGCTAGAAAAAAATGGACAATAAATGTTTTAACAATGAGAATTCAGAAGGAAGTAATGAGAATTATGAAAAATTGCAAATCACCCTATAGAAAGCCGTTTTGTTAACAGACTGTCAATGGAAATCTGGACAAGGATACTTCTGGTGAGGAGTCGGAAAGAATTGAGGTACATGTTACATAGAGACTTGAAAAAGGAGGACTTTTGTTATTTAATTCCAGAAAGCTTACTATAATGGTGTCCTGAGAACAGGCAGAAATCAGAACCTGCAAATAATAAACTTAGATGTTCGGCTGAGGAGGTTACTAAACAAAGTGTTCATGGTGAGTCCTAATTTCTTCTTGCTGTTTATCATAAAATTTAAGAGGAATGATATAAATTGAGGGAAGAACTGTTCAGCTAAAAGACATTGGAACATGAAGATTTGGAAAACTCTCAGCCTATCCAGAGGGCAATAGGTCCAAATGTTCAGTCATACAAAGGCTCTTTGAAGAGATCAAAGGTTTGACTTACAGATTCCCTCAATCAAACCAGGACCCCATGGGAAGTTTAAGATCTTTATCCTTCAGTCTTTTCAACAGAAACTAAAAACAGTTATAGGAATGTCTCCAAAAGATTTGTGGACATAGCTTCTATTGGAATAAATCCTTCTGTAGCCTCCAAAGTTCTACCACCAGGAAACAGGCTGATAAAATTAGATGCATGCCACCTTTCATGAAGAAGAAATAATGACTCCAAAGATAGATCTGGGAGCCAAGAATTTAAGAAGGATTATTCTTAACCCTTGGTATCGAATATAGTTTTCTTGCTTTCAGTTTGAAAATGCTTGGATTGCTGAATCTCGTCTCCATTTCCCCACTTTTTAAGTGAGAGGATCTATAACTGCTATCTATGTATGTCCTACTACCGCATGTTCGCAGCAGATAACACATGTCTTTAGTTTCATAGGTTCGAAGACCGAGGAGGAATTGTGCCTCAGCACTTGTGTTTGATAGATTATATCAAGAACTTCATCCTCATGATTTAGATGATTCACTTTCATCACATTATTTAGATGATAATTTCTTTGCTGATGAGATTTAGATGTAATTTGAAATTTAAGCTGATGCTGTAATGGGAGGACACTTTTTGGGAACTTAGAATGGGATGAATGGATTTTGCATTTGGGACTCAGCAGGTAGACAATTATTGGCAGAATGACCTACAAAAGAAATTCACACCCTAATCCCCAGCGTCTGTGAATATGCTACATTATAGGGAAAATGGGATTTTTGAAGATGTAATTAAATCTATGGACCTTAAAATAGAGAGATTATCCGGATTACCTTCGTGGCCCCAAACTACTCATACAGCCTTTAAAGGCAGAGAACTTTCTCCATTTGCAGTAAGAAAGACATGGCAGAACTAAATCAGAGAAGGATTAAATCTGCCATCGCTCTCTTTGAAAATGAAGGGATCAAAATGACGAGAGATGCAGGAGGCATTACAGATCTGAGAGAAGCTTCAGACTGGCAGTCTATAAAGAAACAAGGACCTCAATCCTAGTGCTGGGTGTAACTAAATTCTGCCAAAAACCTGAATGAATCTGGAAACAAACTTTCTGCCAGAGCCTCCAGATAAGATCTAAGACCAGGCAAAATCTTGACTATATTTTTTCCTACAGAAATTTGAGATAATATATTTTTGTTGTTTTCAGTTGCTAAATTTGTGGTCATTTGGCATAGTAGCAATAAAAAATTAATATAGTCCATTCTTCAAATGCAATGATGAAGATGTCAAAACTTCTCTCAGTCTGGATCAGTATCCATTGTTATAATGTTATCTGTTTCCATTGGAGCAAATTCATGATCATGTAAACAGAAGTGTATGTATGGGAGACTGATGATAGTAATGACCCTAACTCTTTACCCCTTTCTCTATTCAAGCCCTTTGCCATGTGAATATGAATTTTATGTCACTAAAAAGATGGAGTCAATATCTCCACCCACAGATTCTGGGATCAGCAATATGATTTACTTGGCTCTTGCAATGAGGTAGAAATGATGATGTGGTGAGTCAGTTTTGAGTCTAAGCCTTTAAAGGATGCTTAATTTTCCTTTGATCTCTCTTATGTAAGAGTTCGTTTTTTGAAAAAATAAACAAAATTGACAAACCTCTAGCCAGGCTTCTCAAAAAGAAAAGGGAGATGACCCAAATAGATAAAATCATGAATGAAAATGGAATTGTTACAACCAATTCCTCAGAGATACAAACAATTATCAGGGAATACTATGAAAAATTATGCCAACAAATTGGACAACCTGGAAGAAATGGACAAATTCCTAAACACCCACACTCTTCCAAAACTCAATCAGGAGGAAATAGAAAGCTTGAACAGACCCATAACCAGTGAAGAAATTGAATCGGTTATCAAAAATCTCCCAACAAATAAGAGTCCAGGACAAGATGGCTTCCCAGGGGAGTTCTACCAGACGTTTAAAGCAGAGATAATACCTATCCTTCTCAAGCTATTCCAAGAAATAGAAAGGGAAGGAAAACTTCCAGACTCATTCTATGAAGCCAGTATTACTTTGATTCCTAAACCAGACAGAGACCCAGTAAAAAAAGAGAACTACAGGCCAATATCCCTGATGAATATGGATGCAAAAATTCTCAATAAGATACTAGCAAATCGAATTCAACGGCATATAAAAAGAATTATTCACCATGATCAAGTGGGATTCATTCCTGGGATGCAGGGCTGGTTCAACATTCACAAACCAATCAACGTGATACATCACATTAACGAAAAAAAAGAGAAGAACCATATGATCCTGTCAATCGATGCAGAAAAGGCCTTTGACAAAATCCAGCACCCTTTCTTAATAAAAACCCTTGAGAAAGTCGGGATAGAAGGAACATACTTAGAGATCATAAAAGCCATTTATGAAAAGCCCACAGCTAACATCATCCTCAATGGGGAAAAACTGAGAGCTCTTTCCCTGAGATCAGGAACACGACAGGGATGCCCACTCTCACCGCTGTTGTTTAACATAGTGCTGGAAGTTCTAGCATCAGCAATCAGACAACAAAAGGAAATCAAAGGCATCAAAACTGGCAAAGATGAAGTCAAGCTTTCGCTTTTTGCAGATGACATGATATTATGCATGGAAAATCCGATAGACTCCACCAAAAGTCTGCTAGAACTATTACATGAATTCAGCAAAGTTGCAGGATACAAAATCAATGTACAGAAATCAGTTGCATTCTTATACACTAACAATGAAGCAACACAAAGACAAATAAAGAAACTGATCCCATTCACAATTGCACCAAGAAGCATAAAATACCTAGGAATAAATCTAACCAAAGATGTAAAAGATCTGTATGCTGAAAACTATAGAAAGCTTATGAAGGTAATTGAAGAAGATTTAAAGAAATGGAAAGACATTCCCTGCTCATGGATTGGAAGAATAAACATTGTCAAAATGTCAATACTACCCAAAGCTATCTACACATTCAATGCAATCCCAATCAAAATTGCACCAGCATTCTTCTTGAAACTAGAACAAGCAATCATAAAATTCATATGGAACCACAAAAGGCCCCGAAGAGGCAAAGTAATTTTGAAGAAGAAGACCAAAGCAGGAGGCATCACAATCCCAGACTTTAGCCTCTGCTACAAAGCTGTCATCATCAAGACAGCATGGTATTGGCACAAAAACAGACACATAGACCAATGGAATAGAATAGAAACCCCAGAACTAGACCCACAAACGTATGGCCAACTCATCTTTGACAAAGCAGGAAAGAACATCCAATGGAAAAAAGACAGTCTCTTTAACAAATGGTGCTGGGAGAACTGGACAGCAACATGCAGAAGGTTGAAACTAGACCACTTTCTCACACCATTCACAAAAATAAACTCAAAATGGATAAAGGACCTGAATGTGAGACAGGAAACCATCAAAACCTTAGAGGAGAAAGCAGGAAAAGACCTCTCTGACCTCAGCCGTAGCAATCTCTTACTCGACACATCCCCAAAGGCAAGGGAATTAAAAGCAAAAGTGAATTACTGGGACCTTATGAAGATAAAAAGCTTCTGCACAGCAAAGGAAACAACCAACAAAACTAAAAGGCAACCAACGGAATGGGAAAAGATATTTGCAAATGACATATCGGACAAAGGGCTAGTATCCAAAATCTATAAAGAGCTCACCAAACTCCACACCCGAAAAACAAATAACCCAGTGAAGAAATGGGCAGAAAACATGAATAGACACTTCTCTAAAGAAGACATCTGGATGGCCAACAGGCACATGAAAAGATGCTCAACGTCACTCCTCATCAGGGAAATACAAATCAAAACCACACTCAGGTATCACTTCACGCAGAGTGGCCAAAATGAAGAAATCAGGAGACTATAGATGCTGGAGAGGATGTGGAGAAACGGGAACCCTCTTGCACTGATGGTGGGAATGCAAATTGGTGCAGCCGCTCTGGAAAACAGTGTGGAGGTTCCTCAGAAAATTAAAAATAGACCTACCCTATGACCCAGCAATAGCACTGCTAGGAATTTACCCAAGGGATACAGGAGTACTGATGCATAGGGGCACTTGTACCCCAATGTTTATAACAGCACTCTCAACAATAGCCAAATTATGGAAAGAGCCTAAATGTCCATCAACTGATGAATGGATAAAGAAATTGTGGTTTATATACACAATGGAATACTACGTGGCAATGAGAAAAAATGAAATATGGCCTTTTGTAGCAACGTGGATGGAACTGGAGAGTGTGATGCTAAGTGAAATAAGCCATACAGAGAAAGACAGATACCATATGGTTTCACTCTTATGTGGATCCTGAGAAACGTAACAGAAACCCATGGGGGAGGGGAAAGAAAAAAAAAAAGAGGTTAGAGTGGGAGAGAGCCAAAGCATAAGAGACTGTTAAAAACTGAGAACAAACTGAGGGTTGATGGGGGGTGGGAGGGAGGGGAGGGTGGGTGATGGGTATTGAGGAGGGCACCTTTTGGGATGAGCACTGGGTGTTGTATGGAAACCAATTTGACAATAAATTTCATATATTAAAAAAAATAATAAATAAACAGTGATGTTCTGCTTCTTCACATGTGTGTTATTGAATTGGATCATTTTGTTCATTTGTTCAGGTGTTCTTTGAACGACCAAAGTGAGACATTAAAAATTATATTTTAATTTTCATCTTGTGTTTAGGCTCAATTTATATTTCTTGACTTTATTATTATTTTTTAGCTTTTTATCTACAAGAGCAAAATATAAAGGTTTCTTTATTACTTTCCATGAAAATGATGCTTATTCACATTATCTTTATAAATATGAATATGTTGTGCTAGAAACTCATCAATTACCCATTGTTTTCCTCTGTATGTCTTTTTAATATCTACTTTATCTTTCTTTACCTCTCTCTCTAGAAATCATCTGTCTCATTTAATCTCTCTAACAATGTCTTCTATCTCTATAAATTACATAAATAATTTTATCTTAATATTATTCCAGAGATGAAATATATCCACTTATGAAAGGTGAGAGGCAACCTTAGATAATATATTCTGCCATGTTTTGGACTAGTTAATATAGAAAAACATTGCATGGTAGTTTGGGATCCCGTCCCTTTGAATTTTTTTAAAACTCAGGTAACTATCTCAGCACTGCAGTTCAATACTATTTCACAAAATCCCAGGATGTTTTATCTAAGACGTGTTTTGTAAGAAGACACAGAAAAGCCTTTATTGAATTTTGTATTGGCTGAAGAGATACGTGGAAAGTCTATGTCTTATTTTCCTTCTCTCCAATTCTTATAAATGAGTTGGAGCCATGTGGAATTTTAAAGAAAAAAGTGTGTTAATAAAAAGCATTAGAAGAAATTATTTTGTTTTACACTAAATATGAAAGATCACGTTGCTGATCGAAAAAAAAGCCATTCTTGATACAATCACAAGGCAGAAATCAAAAGGTATAACGATGAGGCTAGTACAAACAAGGTTTATTATAAACTGGGTTAGAAGATAGGGTAGAATAAAGAAGTAAAGCCCAAACTCCATCATAGGAACATACATAGAATTTTATTCTGATTTATCAGCCTCTGAAACACTGTCTTGCAAGTATTATGTTGTACATGAAACTACTCACTTTTATCTGTAAACACCTAATTTTCTGCACATACCAAATCTAGTTCACTTGGTAGTTCTCGTCCATAAAATAATCAGTTCTGATACCTGCTCCATAACTTAGAGAAATTGCCAGAGAAGTAGCAATTAAATCATTATTGTAACCTATGATTTTAAAGAATGAAAAGAGAATAAAGAAAAGCACATACCAAGACAAAGTCAATTGTTACTTTTGTAACAAAAAGAGAGAAGGATTAGGACTGGGGAGACCATAAAGACTAATATATGACGGTAACTTCTGATGTAACTTTGGGACACTGATTTGATCTCTCCGATATCAGTTACTCATTTTTAAAAGTGAGAATTAAACTTTCTGCTCTACTTATTAATTGGGTTATTGTGGATTGCTTTAAACGTAAATACTTTAAAAAATTATACATTTCTAAACAATTTCTCTCTTTTTTTCTTTTGTGTATAACAGCAAGTTAGGATTATCTGGGAAAGATAAATGATGGTTACTTGTTGGGAATTCTATAGAAGTCTATAAAGGTGAGTTGAGATACAGTAGACAATGATTTCATAAGTAAGCTAAATAGTGTTCTATAAACAATCATAGTAGAAACGATGAAATATCAGCTCCTTTTGGACACTTTAATAATGAGATCATTTTAAATGGTTTCAGACCAATAGAGAGAAATAAAAGGAATAAGGGAAACAAGTGAGCACATAGGATGAAATATATCAAATAGCTTCCTTAGGTGAAGAGCAGGATGTGTGATCTGGATTGATGAAAGAGGAGGGTGTGTAGGATCCCGATGTTAACAGGTGGTGTAAAGGGGGCAACATTGTAGATTTTGAAGGCTATGATGAAATGTTTATAACTGTCCAGTACTCATAATTTTTAGAATGTTGTAGCTTGTGATCTAAAGGTTCAGAAACATAAGGTTATAATGACTAAAGACACTTTGTGCTATCAATTTTCTCTTCTCTTACACAAGAACAAGTGACCTATGATATTTTTTCTCTTTGCCTGCCCTGTATGAATTGCAGCAGATAATCTGTACAGAAGTAATGCCACTACCCATAATTTAATGCTAATGAGGCAAACATTTGAGAGCCAGGGATGACTCCAATTTTGCAGCATGGCTACAAAAGGAATTATCGGTTCAGTTATTGACATCTTGGTCTACTACTATGAGACTTTAAAGGATCTCATGTGTCATGATACTCTTAAGGCTTTTGGTAACAGATGGATTATTGACTTGAAAGCAATACAATTCCAATGAAAAAACTGTTTTCTATCAATGGAGATTTAGGGAGTTATGTATGGCTTCCCTGTTTTCTTATTTTGGCATTGCTCTAAATTTAAATGTTTATACTTTAATTATATCTACTTATGTAAAGTATATAATATATTAGTTGATTTAGGTGAGTATAGACTATGAAATTATGTATAATGTTATAAAAACTGTGTGATGTTCCATGTAGATATTTACTTTTGTAATCAGGTATACCTATTGACTACCCGTATTTATAGAAAATGTATAGATTTAATACATTATTGTAGCTATTTTATTCTGTTAGCTTCTTATTTTTATTAGTCTAATGATGCTTTAAAGGCATGATACCAATCCACTTTCTGATATTTATGTGCAACATTTAGTGCAACTCTTCATGTATTAATACATTCACTTCAGCACAAAATTAGGAAATCTAAACTTTCAGTTAAGTGTTATTTTTTTCTAATTTCCTGGTAGAATTTTTGATGCTTGATTTATATCCTCCATTAAAGTAATATTTTACTTATTCTAAATATATATATTAGTGCCCCTTAAACCAGATACACTTAGTTATTATATTACTACCTTTCAAATGTCTCTTTAAGCCATTTGTTTATTTGCGTAACTTCAGATACCGTCATGACTCAAGAGAGCCAGAGTTCATATTAGCATTACTTATTAAAATAGTAAATTAAAAACCTGCACACAGTTTTCTTCTTCTACAATCACTGTTAGTAATGCTATCCTATAGATCAAACTCTCAATAGCCACCAGATCTTCCCAGAATAGTTCGTTATAAACTGTGCTTTCCAAAGTAGGATGTAGAAAACTTAGCTGTCATTATTGAATCATGGAGATAATGAAAATCTTACAGAGCAAGTTTGACACTGTGAAAAGTTAAAGTAAGAAAGGCTGTGGATAATTTTATTAGTCCTCATCTTTGTAAGGTATATCATTATGAGTTTTGACATATTTTAAAATTGCAAAAATATTCTAGGACAGACTGTATAACTACTGCATGCATAAATAGAAGACAGTGATTCTAAACTAAAACCTGTATAATTTCAAGGAAAAATATGTTCATTTCAAAAATTTCTGCAAGTTGTGGAGGAATATTTATGTTTTCAGAGGAATCAAGAATGGCATGTGTCTGTTTAGAGAAATGGTTGATATTTTTAAGATGAAAAAATATTTAAAGGATCCTTCTGTTTTCTAATTTGGAATCCCAACAGAGAACAGCATCATTAGCTGCTGATTTGAAAATGTGTTAAGCCAACCAGTAAATAGGAAAATCTGACAGTGTCCTGTTTAGTATATAAAAATGGTAGTAATAATCTCTTGTTAATAGTTTGGTATTTTTTAAAAGTGTATTGATGCATAAATTGATGACCTTAATAATCAATAGCAAAAATCAAGTCAGGATTATAAATAGGGTAGCCTTCATAGTTTATTATGTAAGGCAAGATTTTTAGTGTTATACATTTGTAGAATATCTAAGTTTCTACTTATCGAATATATCTTGAAAGAGTTTAACTGTACACAAGGTATATGGGAGTTAAAAATATCAACGTATAATTCTTATCTTCAAGGTTCTTATTACACAGATTGGGAGACATGACAATATAAATGTTAGTAATGATGCAAAAAATAATAAAGCAATCATATGTATATATTTTAAATATGACAATCAAAAATTAGATGTGAAAAGTCTACATATATAGGATTAATCGCTAGGTGAGTTGTGCAGATACTATTTGGTACAGCAGTTCAGAGAGGTATGTAAAATAATTTCAAGCAAAAAATGTTAGAGAAGGCCACAACCAAATATAATTTGACTTAAGTAGGATTTAACCTGAATGAAAGCACTGGTGAAACAATGTAGATAAATATATGGAGTTGGGAATGAGCAATGACAGTTGGCAGGTATTGAGCCCATTTGACTAGGAAACATATGTACAACTAGAAGACAGGGAATAAAAAATAATTTGAACCTTGATAAATTTAAATTCTGGCTCCATAGATTGAGCTTTGTTCTCTATATTCATATTCCATGGAGATGGATTCTTAAAATCCATCATGGCGGGGGCGGGGGGAGTGCCTGGGTGGCTCAGTCAGTTGAGTGTCCAACTTCAGCTCAGGTCATGATCTCACAGTCCGTGAGTTCAAGCCCTGCATCAGGCTTTGTGCTGACAGCTCAGAGCCTGGAACGTGCTTCGGATTCTGTGTCTCCTTCTTTCTGCCCCTCCCCTGCTGATGCTCTGTCTCTCTTTGTCTCAAAAATAAATAAAAACATTTAAAAATAAAAATAAAAAAATTTAAAAGATGCATGGGGACTACTTCCAAGAGCAAAAGAGAAATCAGATGGCTGTGGGACTGAAGCACCATCTCCCTTGCTTCAACCCATTCTCTGTACCATTTCAATGAGTTTTGCGTAAGAAACTGAAAGCTAAGGAACAAACAACAATAACTTGAAAATCAATTATGTAGATAATAGAGAGTCAGGGAAATTTTAAAAGGATGGATATGTTATGAGAAATTTCTAGGATGCACTTGGCAGAAAAAGACTCAAAATAGTTCAATAACAGATTTATTTAATCATATTAAGACGGAGAGGGATAGACTTAGGTTAGGTAGTCTACAGGAATATGGCAGATTATCTGGCTGCTATGAGTCCCAAAGACTGAATCTTACTGGGTTTGCTTTTGACACTGTTGGACCAGTCATATAGCTGGAAGATGGAGTGCTCTTGAGACCTTGGCATCTAAAACTGCAATGAGGGAGGCTGAAGTATCATAATTCCCATCCCAATTAGAACTACACAGAAAGGAGTTCATTATATGAAGAGATTCAAAGCAAATAAATGTATCCAATACAGAGGAAAATGTATATATACATATACATATTGTGTATATACATATATATACATATACATATGTATACATATGTGTATATGTGTGTGTGTGTGTATATATACATATATATACACATATATATATGAACAGCATTAAACAACCATGTGATCCCATGTGTGATTTTCTGAAGGTGATGCCTGGGTACAGGTGGACACAGGTTATTACAGCAGCTCAGGAAAGAGTATAGACCTGAAGTAGTTGTAACAGGCTATGGAATAGAAAGGCATGTGTGCCATAAGAAAAATAAACATATTCTTTCTTCTTTTATCCACTTGTATCATGTCATGAATCCACCTCAACAATTTGAAAAATATCTGTTAGATTTTCTCTTAAGAGATTAGGATAGTCTATACAGATTATCTGCTGATTTTCAGGACCCATTTACTCATTTGTCCTGAATGTCCAACCAGTTCAACCAATTTTATTATCAAATTTTATCTTTCTTTTTCATTTTTTTTTTGCTTCTTTCTTTCTTTCTTTCTTTCTTTCTTTCTTTCTTTCTTTCTTTCTTTCTTTCTTTGAGGGAGGGAGGGAATGCACATGTTTGTGGGCACAAGCGGGGGAGGGGCAAAGGGAGAGAGAGAAAAAAACTTAAGCAGGCTCTATCTCAGCTCAGAGCCCACAGGGGGCTCTCTCTATCTCATGACCATGAGATCATGACTTCAGCTGAAATCAAGAGTCAGACATTCAACCTCCTGAGGGATACAGGCACCCCTGTTGTTATCCATTACTAATTTGCTGTTTACCTCAAATCCTCCATTGAGGATCAATTCACATCTTTCATTTCTCCTTTCTCTGATCTCTCCCGAAGTACTACTTCTTAAAGATGCCTTCCTTAGTTGCTTACTCTAAAATCTCACTATTTCTGGGGCACGTTGGTGGCTCAGTCAGTTGAGCTTTGACTTTGGTTCATGTCATGATCTTGCGGCTCCTTGAGTTCAAGTCCCGTGTTGGGCTCTGTGCTGACAGCTAGAGCCTGGAGCCTGTTTTGGATTGTGTGTCTCCCTCTGTCTCTCGCTGCCCCTTCCTCACTTGTGCTCTCTCTCTCTCTCTCTCTGCCCCCAAAATAAATAAATAAACTAGAAAAAATTTAAAAATAAAAAAATAAAATCTCACTATTCTCACTATTCCTAACATTTCCTCTCTTCCATAATCTGATTTTATTGTTAGCACTAATTACTATCTAACATAGTGTACAGCATTTTATATATAAATGTGAAAAAAATGTATGTATTCCTAAAGTATATAATGTATTTCATATAAAATGAATATATATTTTATATATATATTTTTTTCCTTAGGTATATAACGTATTCCTAAGGCATACATTTCCCTCTGGAATGTAAACTGAATGAGGGCAGAATTTTTTAATTCTATTCACTATTATATTCCCAGTACTTAGAACATTTATTATCACATAGTAGGCATGCAAAAACTATTTGATAAATAAATAACCTGTAACTGATTATTTGATTTTATAGCATCTTTTGAAATGTACATTGTTTTCATTCTAAAATAATTAATTTAATTATTATTTGGTTAACCCCCACTAAATACTATACACTTTAAAAACTGTTGGATATACAGAAATTATAATAAAACACACACAAAAACAAACAAACAAACAAAAAAAGAACTATGGTCCTTACAGTTTAACTATGGTCATGGATCTTACAGCCTAAGGAGAATGCAGACATTAAGCAAATTTTCAAACAAATGTGTGACTGTAAAATATTATAAATTCTAGGATAAAATATATAGCCTTTAATTAATGATAAAAGAAGGTTTCTGTAAGAAACTGGCTTTTTAGTTGGGGCATAAAAAAAAGCTAAGAGTTAGGCAAGCAATGGAGGAGTTAGGCAGGCAGGGCCAATTGTAAACTGAAGGATTAGTCACACACAGGAAAACTTTAGTCTATGGAGGAACTAAAAGTCAATATACCTACAGCTTATAGTGAGGGAAGGACTGGAGAATGATGAATTATGCTTGGAAAATGTTAAAGATACTAACATTCAAATACAGTTGTCAGTGATTGTCAGCCATAACAAACCCAATATTTCCTTTCCTTAACAGATGATTTGTAATGTCCTTTTATTATCTGAAGATTAATTCAATCATTATATAACCTACCTATCCTCATAATTTCAAAATTAATTCAATATATCAGTAATATTCTTCTTGAATTATAAAAGAAAAAAGGAGAGTAACATGTAGTAAAATATATTTAAATCTGTGTGTACATTTATAATCTGTGTATGCTGGAACCTAACTCCACTAGAAGGCATACTGAAATAATTAGTAGCTGGCATCTGTGTGTAGAGTCGCCATGAACTGTCAAATTTACAAATCAGATAAACACAGGTTATTTTTGTTGTGGCTCAGATATCACATGATGTTATTTCAATGACAATTGAAAATAACTTTTGGTAAATTTCCATACAAAGGAAAGTATACTTTTCCACAAATTGCACTGCAATTTCACTCCCAGAATTTTCGTATAAATTACACCATGCAAAAATAATTTGTGTTCATTTGTATTGTGCAGGTTAGGTTCTAAGCTCAAATAGATACAGATATACTTTTCCACAAACATGAGTCTTCTTTGATTCACTCATAAGTCACACAGAAAGAGGGGAAATTCTTAAATTTGGGGGGTGTCCCACAAGTAACAAATGGTCTGGCATCTCTGTGTGATGCACAAAGTACCAATGGGGGGCAAAGTACCATCATTTTAAGTATCGGTAAAACTCTTCAAATAATTTCCAAAATACTTCAAATGAGATAGAGCTAGCTGGGAAGAGATGCACTGATGTTTGGGTCACTTTTTTTTTTCTTTTTTTTTTTTTTTAGGTAGAAATACTTAAGTTCCAACCCATCACAAAATTGAATAATTCAAAAGTGCATTCTGAAAGCCTAATAGGATTGAGACAGTAGGAAAGTATGCTAGGAGAATAATCTTCAAAGACACTGACTGCTCTAATATTACTAGAACAAATGCCATAATGTTCTGCTTCCGAAAACCACACCATTTATATCTCTAGCATATGTTCAGGATGCCTTTTAATTTCTGGTTTTTGTTTCATTAGTTACAAAACATAGGAACACAAGAGTTGGAGCCAGATTTGTATCTTTGGAGTCTTATATCAATAGGAAATATCATAATACAACACCGAACAAAAACAAATAGCTTTGTTGGCTAAAATGTACCTGTGAGAACTACAAGTGAGACATTTCTGCCCTTTTCCCTTCCATTCACTGCACTCCTCATCTTTACTAACTTGGAGGCAAAGATTAGATAATGACCCCGGTGTGAAAAGACAAAGGGCGGGAAGCATTTAAGGACTGAATCCAAAAGATATTTCTCATATCTCCTGGTTCTCTGATTATTACTTCAAACTGGTGAATGAGCTTTGTGATCTGCCTTCGACCTCCAAGAGCCAACCAAATAAAGCAAAAGAACAAGAAAATAGCTTATATACTAAGTGAATTCATTTATTTCTTGCCTTAGGCTAAACGTTCTAAAGAAGTACTCTGTTTCCCTCCTCTAATTTGGTAGGGGTATGATGTTTTACATTAGAGACTTTTTTTTGTAACGGTGTCTAATTCCAGGTAATTTTTACCCACCATCTCACTACCCATCTCCCACTCCATGTAAAATAAAGAAACATTGAGTGAGTAGTGACACGGTATAATCGTTACAAATATCGACTATACAAATGTCTTTTGTATTGAGATGAAATTCACATTACAATTAACTATTTTAAAGTGTATAATTCAGTGGCATTTAGTCCATTCACGATGTTGTGCAACCACCACCTCTCTCTGGTTTTAAAACTTTGCATAGCCCCAGACCACCCTGTACACTTTAATTACTAACCATTTCCTTTTTCTTCCATTCGCTGGCAACCAATAATCTTTCTATCTCTATAGACTTACTTATTCAGGATATTTCATATAAAAGGAATCATGTAATCTTTTATGTCTGACTTCTTTCACTTAGCACAATGTGTTCAAAGTCATAGAAGTTTTGTGGCATGTATTAGCACATTTCTTTTTTATGGCCCAATAATATTCATATATATATGTTCATCTTCCAATGAACATGTGTGTGTTTCCACCTTTTGGCTGTTATGAATAATGAAACTCTTGTACAAGTTTGTGTGGACATATGTTTTCATTTATCTAGTTGCAGAATGGCTGGGTCTCATGGTAGTTCTATGTTTAACTTTTTGAGGAATAGACCAATAGTTTTCCACAGTGGCTATATGAGTTAACATTCTTACTAGTAATGTAGGAGAATTCCTTTTTCTCTACATCATTGTTAACACTTGTTATTTTCTGGCCTTTTTGATTATAGTCATTCTAAAGGGGATGGAGTTATATCTATACGGCTTTGATTTACATTTCCTTAACGCTCAACGAGGTTGAATATCTTTTAATATGCTTATTAGCCATGTGTAGATCATCTCTGGAGATAAATTTATTCAACTTTATTGCCCATTTTTTAATTGGGTTGTTTATTTTTGTTGTAAGAGTTCCTTATATAATCTAGATATTAAAACTTTATCATATAGTATTTGCAAAGATTTTTTTCCATTTGTAAGTTGAATATTCATTTTCTTGATAATGTCGCTAGATGCACTAAGGATTTTAATATTTGGGAAATCCAGTTTATCTGTTTTTATTTTGGTGTTTGTACTTCTGGTGTCAAATATAAGAATCCATTGCAAAATCTGAGGTTATAAAGATTTACCCTTATGTTTCCTTCTAATAATGTAGTTTTAGCTCTTCTATTTGAGTTGTTGATTCATATTCAGTTATTTTTATTATGGAGTGAGGTACAGATCCAGAATCATTTCTTCAGAATATGGGTATCCAGTTGTCCCAGCAACAGTACTTGAAGAGACTATTCTTTTCCATTCAGTGCTCTTGACATCCTTGCTGAAAATCAATTAGCCATAGGTGTTTGGATTTATTTCTATACTTCCAAATATATTCCATTCGCCTAAATATCACATTGTTTTGATACTATAGCATTATAGTAAGCTTTTAAACTTAATATGAGTCCTTTAATTTTGTTCTTCATTTGCCATATTGTTTTAGCTATTAAGGGCCCTTTGCAATTCCAATATGAATTTAGGGATTGGCTTTTCTGTATCTGGAAGAAAAAGGACGTTGAAATTTTGATAGAAATTACATTGAATCTGTAGAATGGTTTGAGATTTCGTCATCTTAACAAAATTAGGCCTTCTGATCCATGGGGAATATTTCCATTTAACTACATCTTCTTTAATTTTGTTCAGCAATATTTTATTCCCACATTTGGTTAAATTTATTTATAGATATTTTATCCTTTCTAATGCTATTATAAATGAAACTTGAGTAAATCTTAACTTACTTTAATTCTTCTTTGTTATTGTGTAGAAAAACAACTGATTTGTGTGTGTTCTTATACTCTACAACTTTACTGAATTTGTTTATTAGTGCTAGTATTTTGTGGACTTTTCTGGAATTTCTTTATATAAAATCTTGTTATCTGAAAATAGACATAGTTGTCCTTCTTCCCTTACAAATTGAATGCCTTTTATTTCTTTTTCTTGTCTAATTGTTCTGGATAGAACTTCCAGTATAGTATTGAATATCAGTGACAAAAGTGGAAATCCTTTTCTTGTTCTTGATCTTAGAGTAAAAGCTTTTAATCTTTCATCAAGTATGATGTTAGGTGTAGGTTTTTCAAAATGCCCTTTACCATGTTAAGGAAGTTCTCTTCCATTCCTAGTTTGCTGACTGTTTTAATCATAAAGAGTATTAAATTTTGTCATTGCTTATCTGCATCTATAAGGATGGTTATTTTCTTTTTCTTTATTGTATTAATGTGTATCACATTGATTTTCCTTACGTTGAACCATCCTTACATTCCTGGGATAAAAACCACTTGGTCATGGTAGTGTGGAGTGGCATCCAGTTTGCAAATATTTTGTTGAGGATTTTAATGTCTATATTATTAAAACGTATTGGTCTATAGTTTTCTTGCAGTATCTTTTTCTGGCTTTGTTTTCAGGATACTGGTGGCGTCCTAAAAGAGGTATTATTTTTTCTCTTCTATCTTTTGGGAGGAGTTTGAATACAAATGATGCTAATTCTTCTTTAAACGTTATAAAATTCACCAGTGAAGACATCCTGTATAGGGCTTTTCTTTGCTAAAAGTTTTTTGATTACCGATTTAGTCTCTTGTTACAGATCTTTGGACATTTTTTTTTCTTGAATATTTTATTTTTTCTTGACTCAGTTTCAATAAGTGTTTTTATTTGTTCATTTCATCTAGTTTATTTAATTTGTTGGCATACAATTCTTTTTAGTATTATAAGCATTTTAATTTTTGTGAGATCAATAGTAATACCTCCACTTTCATTTCTGATTTTAGATATTTGCCTCTTGCCTATTTTTCTTAGTCTATCTAAAATTCTGTCAATTTTGTTAATATTTTAAAGAACTGAATTTTGGTTTTGATAGATTTCTCTATTTTTCTTTCCTCTACTTCATTTATCTCTGTTCTAATACTTATTATTTTCTTCCATCTGCTAACTGTGGGATTAGCTTTTCTTTGTCTTGTTCCTTTATATGTAATGTTAGATACATGATCTGGGATATTTTATTTTTTAACATAGGCATTTACTAATATATATTTCTCTCTGAATACTGCTTTTGCTGAATCCCATAAGTTTTAGTATATTCTCTTTTCATTTTGATTAAATTCAAAGTATTTTCTAATTTCCCTTGTGATTTATTTCTTTCCCCATTGGTTATTTAAAAGTACATTGCTTGGGCGCCTGGGTGGCTCAGTTGCTTAAGCATCCAACTTCCGCTCAAGTTATGATCTTGCAGTTCATGAGTTCGAGCCCCACATCAGGCTCTGTGCTGACAACTCAGAGTCTGGACCCTGCTTTGGATTCTGTGTCTCCCACTGTCTCTGCCTCTCCTCACTCATGTTCTCTCAAAAATAAATAAATATTTTAAAACATTTTAAGTGCATTGTTTAATTTCCATAATTTATGAGTTTTTAAGTTCTTCTTTTGTTAATTTCTAGTGTCATTCCATCATAAGCAAAGAATATATTTTATATGATTCCAATCTTGCTAAATTTATAGCGGTTCTTTTGTGGCCTAAATATGGTCTATCCTGGAGAATGTCCCATGTGCACTTAAGAGCAGGTTTTCTGCTGTTGTTACATGAAGTATTATTTATATGTCTGTTAGGCTCAATTGTTTTATAGTATTGTTCTAATATTCTACTTCCTTATTGACCATCTGTCTAGTTGTTCTATTTATTATTTCTAATACAGTAACAAAGACTCCACCTTTTGAGTTATAATTGATGTATTATTATAAGTCAATTGTGGACATATTATTATATGTCAATTGTGTAAGTTTAAGGTGTATTCAACCATTATTTTAGAACTTTCTACTTTTCCCTTCAATTCTACCAATGTTTGCTTTATACATTTTGGTGCTTTGTTGTTTGCTTTTATATGTTTATAATTGTTGTATCTTCTTTATAAACTGACCTATTATTGATGTATAATATCTTTCTTTGAATCTTGTAATAATTTTTTACTTAAAATAGATTTCCTCAGATATTAGTATAGCTACCTCAGCAACCTTTTGTTTACTATTTGCATGGACTCTCTTTTTATATCCAGACACTTTCAACCTATTTGGGGTTTTGGGTCTAAAGTGAATCCCTTGGAAGAAGTCTATAGTTGGGTTATTTTTTTTTAATCCACTTTATCAATCTGTCTTTAATTGGAGAGTTAATTCATTTACATTTAAAGTGTTTACTGATAATGTGAAATTACTTCTGGTGTTTTGCTGTTTGTTTTCTATATGTTTCTGAATTCCTCCAATCCTTTCTACTTTTGTTTTTTATTGTTTCTAGTATAATATTTTGATTTCCTTCTCTGTAATTTTTAGTTATATTTTCAGTGGTTACCATGAAGATTAAGTTAATATGCTAAATTTATTCTAATCTAATTTGAATCAATTTTAATTTAGCTTCAATAGCCTGCATTAACACCATCCTCCCCATTTCTTTATGTTCATTATTACAAATTATATCTTTATGTATTATGTCTTAGTCTTTTAAGGAGATATAACAAAATACCATATTATTAACAGAAAATTATTACTCATGGTTCTTGAAGATGGAAGTTCCGGATCAGGGTGACAAAATGTTTGGATTCTGATAAAGGTCCTTCTGATTCAGACTGCTGACTTCTTACTATATCCTCACATGGTGGAAGAAACTAGGGAGCTGTATGGGATCTTTTTAAAAAAAGTTTTTTTTAATTTACATCCAAATTAGTTAGCATATAGTGCAACAATGATTTTAGGGGTAGATTCCTTGATGCCCCTTACCCATTTAACCCATCCCCCTCCCACAATCCTTCCAGTAACCTTCTGTTTGTTTTCCATATTTAAGAGTCTCTTATGTTTTGTCCCCCTCCCTATTTTTATATTATTTTTGCTTCCCTTCCCTTATGTTCATCTGTTTTATCTCTTAAAATCCTCATATGAGTGAAGTCATATGATATTTGTCTTTGTCTGACTGACTAATTTCACTTAGCATAATACCCTCCAGTTCCATCCATATAGTTGCAAATGGCAAGATTTCATTCTTTTTGATTGCCAAGTCTTTTTTATAAGAACACTAATCCCATTCCTAAGAGCTCCACCCTCAGGATTTAAGCACCTTCCAAAGACTCAACTTCTTAATGTGCCTGTGTGGTTACCTTTACTAGAGACCTATATATTTTTGAATGGCTTCAAGTTACTATCTAGTGTCTTGAAGGACTCTCTTTATCATTTATTGTAGGGTTAATCTACTATAGTTGAACCCCCTTAGCTTTTCTTCATCTGGGGATGCCTTAACTTCTTCATTTCTAAAGGACAGCTTTGCTGGATACAGAATTCATTTTGGTTGACAAGTGTTTGTTTTGGCATTTTAAATGTATTATCCTACTGCCTTCCGGTCAACCTGGTTTCCAATGAGAAATCAGCTGCTAATTTTACTGAACATTTCTTGTACATTATACATTGTTTTTCTTTTAGGGCTTTCAAGATTTTCTCTTTGTCTGTTGTTTTCCACAGTTTGATTATAAGACATCTCAGTTTGGATCTCTTTGAATTTAACTTGCTTTAATTTGTTGAATTTCTTGAATGTGTATGTTTATTTATTTCATTAAATTTGGAAAGTTTCTGGCCATTATTTCTTCAAATAATATTTCTGCTTCTTTCTCATTCTTGTTTCCTTCAGGAATTCCCATAATGCACATGTTGGCATACGTGGTGGCCTCTGATAGATTCCTTAGAATTTCTTCATTTAAAATTTCTTTTTCCTGCTCCCCAGAATGGGTAATATCAATTGTTCTATCTTCAATTAAACTGATTCTCCCCAGAATGGGTAATATCAATTGTTCTATCTTCAATTAAACTGATTCTTCTGTTTGTTCAAATCTGCTGTTGACCCTTCTAGTAAAGTTTCTATTAGGTTATTTTACTTTTCAATTCCAGAATTTCTATACCATTATTTTTTCTAAATTTTATATATTGATATTCATTACCTGTATATGCATCATTCTCCTGGTTGCCTTTACTTTTTTGTACTTATTTTTATTCAAACCTTTGAACATATTTAAAATAGTCAGTTTAAAGTGTTTTCTAGTGGGGCGCCTGGTGGCTCAGTTGGTTAAGTATCTGGCCTTGATTTTGGCTAAGGTCATGATCTCACAGTTTTGTGAGTTTGAGCCCTGCATTGGGCTCTCTGCCCTTCCCCTGCTCACACTCTCTCTGTGTCTTCCAAAATAAACAACTAAACTTAAAAAAATCCTTAAAAAAATCTTGTCTAGTAAAATTCTAAAATCTACTTATTTCCCCCCTGCCCCCCAAGAATTGTTTCTATTTCCTTCTTTTGGTGTTTTTCTTTTTTCTTGTCTTTCTTTTTTTCATGAATGAGTCATATTGTCCTGTTCATATGCACGCTTTACGTATTTTGTTGTTGATAACTGGATATTTTGAATATTGGTATGTGGTAACTCTATGAAGCAAATCCCCCCACCCCAATGGATTGTTGTTTCTTGTTGAGAGTTGCAGTCATCCATTTGTTTAGCAACTTTTCCAAACTATATTTACAAAGACTATATTCTTGTCACTTGTGGTTCCTGAAATCTCTGTTCCATTCATTATCTCTGTAGTCAGCCAGTGATTGCTTGAATCCAACAAGAAAATGGGTGGGGGTGGGGGTGGAAATTCTGTCTCTTTCAAGTCCTTTCACAGATGTCCCTCAGGAAGCCACTTTTGTTTGTTGGTGTTGAGACAAGGGCCAACATTTGTGCTGGTCTCTGTGACCTGCCAGGCAAACTGAAACATACAAACTTGAATTTTGAGGGATAAGATCTTTATTTTTTATTTTGGCACCAGTAAGCTGCACTGAGAACACAGGCTTCCATCCCTATAGCTGCCTTCTACAAAGACAGGTCGTGGGGTATAGGAGCTGCTACAAGAAATACCAAAACCTATTGAGCCTCTTCATCAAGCCACAGGTATTTGACTAGACTCCAGAGTTATGAAATAGTTGATTCTAATTGTTCTTTACAACACAACTTAGTTTTGGTGGAGGGACCAATTCTTTGAGCTTTCTACTCTGCAATCTTCCTTGACACTACTAAACACTCCTTTGAATCCAGGATTAAGATTTTTTTTTTCTTGAACCAAAGTTGACTTTCAAAAAACTCTTGCTTAACTTAAACTTATACATTCTTTTCTCTTTCATAAGAAATTATATTGCTGAGAATTAAGTGATAATATCCAATCTAAAGTCATTATATCATTATCTACAAAAACCCACCTTTGTAATTATGTACATGTTTAAAGTAATTCTAAATATACACGCTTTCACATCGAGATTGGATCTTCTCTCAGTCACTTCTCTTTTCAATGTTATTTCTTTGGAGTAGAAGATAATTTTACCACATAATACGGTATTCGCTGGTAAAACAAAAGCAAAGTATTTCCATGACTTTCCTCTATTTTAGTGGGATAACTCTTGCCAAAATTCTGCATGTAAAAGGTGCTTACATAGTGGATAAAACCATGGGGGATAAAACACTAAGAAGCCATCCTAACTACTATATGAAGGATTTAAGTTCAAGAGGAAGATTGGTTCCTTGACAGTAAGAGTTATGACATATTAGATAACATTTTATGATGGCTTAAGTGATCCTCTGGAGAAAGGCCATGATTAAATACCTTTGGAATCCCCACGCAGAATTTTTTAAAATATTTTTTTCTATGAGAACTCTTCTGGTTTTAAAACTCTAATACATATGCAATCAGTTTTAGAAATCTGGGCTCTGCGGATTACTTTTCCAGAGACCAGATGCAAAAGGCATCTGTGCCCAGCTGTTCTATGAGACACGTCTGCTTGTAAGGTGAACCAAAATCTGTAAATGAAAATAGGGATATTCTGAAAGTAAATACTTTAATGGTAGAAAAACCATCAAGATTTCGCTTATGTTCAAAAGATAATTCTTATCTTGTACTTTAAAAAGTTTTGCACATATTAAAGGAAAAAAAGACCAAGAGAAAATGCTGGTAAATATGCTCCTCTAATTTTATATCTAAAACATGTCAAGATAAAGAAATTACTTACTATTTAGGTAAAAATAAGTCTTGAGACAGCTGAATCTAGGATACTCGACATATTTTGTTGTTACCCAGTTTTTAAAAATTTATTTTTTTTTCAATTTTTTAATGTTTATTTATTTTGAGAAGGACAGAGACATAGCACAAATGGGAGGAGCAGAAAGAGAGGGAGACACAGAATCCCAAGCAGAATCTGTCAGCACAGAGCCTGATGTCAGGCTTGAAGCCACAAACTACAAGATATGACCTGAGCCAAAGTGGGATGCTTAACCAACTGAGCCACCCAGGCACCCCAATAATTTTATTTTCTAATCAAAGTAAAGTCAATAACTTTTTTTTTGGAAAATGCAAATAATATCTGAAAATAGTAAATAGCACTATAATTCAATCATCTAATTATAATTTATGCTTAGAAGGTCTTTGTTTTCCTAGCCCTATTTTCTTCCAAAATTAAAATCATACCAACAATAGAATTTTATATCCTTTTTTAAAGCCATACTTAGCATTTTCCTTTCTATGTAAACATGTGTATGAATATACCTAAATGTAACATAATTGTTATCTGACTGCATGCCATCATATGAGGATATTATAATCTACTTAAATATTTCCTAATTTTAGATATACCAGGATTACTTAAAAAAACTTTTTTTTTTTACATTTATTTATTTTTGAGAGACAGAGAGAGACAGAGCACAAGTGGGGGAGGGGCAGAGGGAGAAGGAGACACAGAAGGAGAAGCAGGCTCCTGGCTCTGTGCTGACAGCTCAGGGGACTGGAATTCACAAACTGTGAGATCATGACCTGAGCTGAAGTCAGAGATCATGACCTGAGCTTAACCGACCAAGCCACCCAGGTGCCCCTACCAGGATTACTTGTGAGAATTGAAATTACAATGTCAAAGGAAATAGATATATATTTTTGTTAAGTAAATAGCAGTATGTTTATTTATTTTTGTTTTTATTTAATTTCTAGTTAGTTAACATGCAGTGTAATATTAGTTTCAGGTGTACATATATTCCCAATTTTAAATAACTAATCAGGTACACGTGGGTTTTCAAAAGTTTTTTCCGCATACATTAAGGAGTTTGTGGGTTTTAAAAATATATATAATTTATTGTTGAGATGTGCATATTAATACATCCCATAATAAACTTTGTATGATGATCACTTTTAATTTTATTATTGTATTCTATATCTTTGTATTCTATTTTAGTTCTTTATGCCTATGTTTATAAGTATTCTTTCTTGTGGTCAATTTTTATAAGGTTTTAGATAAAGAGCAGCCATTTGTATTACATAAAATTATATCTTTTTTCCAAATTTGTATGTGCTTTTAATATTTTATATAACATTGATTTTATTTGTGACAATTTTTAAAAATTTACTCATCATGGGGCACCTGGGAGGCTCCATGGGTTAAGCGTTCGACTTCAGCTCAGGACATGATCTCACCGTTTGTGGGTTTGAGTCCCCCCATCCGGCTCTGTGCTGACAGCTCGGAGCCTAGAGCCTGCTTTGGATTCTGTGTCTCCTGTCTCTTGGCCCCTCTCCTGCTCTTGCTCTATCTCCCTGTCTCTCAATAAATAAATGTTAAAAAAAATTTTTTTTTTAAATTTACTCATCAATTCTCTTGGTCTAAGATTCATCTTTTGGAGGGTGGAGGTAAAAGTCAAGATTTAAAAACCTTTTAATGTTTGTCTATTTGTTTACACATGGAAGTGTATTTTTGTCTCTCCTATGGTTATTTCTTTTTTTAATTTTTTTAAAATTTTTATTTATTTTTGAGAGAGAGAGAGTGTAGTGGGCAAGGGGTAGAGAGAGAGGGAGACACAGAATCTGAAGCAGTTTGCATCCGGGCTCAAAGCTGTCAGCAGAGAGCCCGATGTGGGGCTTGAATTCACGAACTGCAAGATCATGACCTGAACCGAAGTCGGATGCTTAACCGACTGAGACACCTAGGTGCCCCTCTCATATAGTTATCTCCATCTGTTAATTTTCTAAAAGTATTTTTGTTTTCATAAAATTTTTGCCATTATTTTGTAGTTATATTTATGGTTAAAATTATATTACACTATGATTATTTCCTTTGTTATATACATTGTTGAGCTCTACCAATTTTATTTATTTGATATGAACAGTATTTTAGGTCATTTTGTTAAATTTTAAATTAATCAGTCTATGTATTTGTTTTTGTTTTAAACTTTTTATTTAATTATATTTCACATGTATCTCTTGTAAGACAACTAGTGTTTAGTTTTAAAAGTTATATATGCACATTTGTTTCTTAAAGAAAAATTCAGTGGATTTGTATTATCAAAATCTATCAAGGAGAAGAACTTCTGAAATGGTGGAATAATAATTTCCAAAAATATGCTCCCGTATAAAAACAAAAAAGAACACTGGCAAAAAATTGTCAATCTAAACTTTTTCCTAATGCTAAAAATTAATCAAAGGCTTGTAAAAATTTAAGGAATATTTATTCAAGAATAACATCTGTTTCTTTGTAATAATAAACTTTTCACAGTGTAACCTCCCTATTCTTATCACCCTGGTAATCATGGAACTATAAAAACCAGTATTCTAATAGCCTCTGGAGGTCACAGAATGGGGTTGAAGCTCCACAGGTTTCTAATCCCCAGAGAATTGTCACTATTTAACCTCCCTGGAATTTCCCTGGAAAATCCCCATTCACAGGGCAAACCATCAATTGACCTGACCCAGAGAGTACACAGTGAAAAATAAAATTTTAACCCAGATATTTGTTAAATTAATCAGCAACAACTGTATAAAACTGCAGTTGACTGTGACAGTAATACCAGTTGGGGCAAATAAGAATCTGGTAAAAAAAAAAAAAAAAAAAAAAAAAAAAGACTTTAAAAATAATATCTTGGAATGAGATTTCATTGGGGGGGGGGGGCGCAGTTAGAAATTCTCTAGCATATTCCTGGGATCTCTCAGTTTACCTACATGTTCAGAGTTGCTGAGGAAACACATAAGAAGGTATTCCTTTCTAATTTCTAGCTGATCTTGAGGATCCACAAAAGTATGAAATGATTTGTAAATAGAGTTGTAAACTAACTGCCAGAGCATTGAATGCATGCTCCAACAGACATACAGAGTTCCTAAAATGAAGATAGAAGACTTACCGGCTTAAGGAATTGAAGAAATATGTACCCACTCTTTAGCTGATCACTAAGGTAACTATGCACAGAATTCAGTGGCTGCTATTTGGCAAAGAATACAGACCTTACGTAAGTAAGTTAGTTAGTTAGTTAGTGAAAAACAAACAGCAATAAGAACAATCCCTGGGTAACAAGGAGGGGATCCTGATTTCCAGAGTTGGCACATTATATTATTAAGAATGTACAGTTTTCAACAACAACAAAGTATGAGTCCCAGAAACAGGAGAGTATAAACGCACACAGTATATGCATATGCCCAAAAAAGAGGAGCCTATGAAAACAGTCCCTGAGCAACCAAAGATATTATTGCACTTACGACCCAAATATCAATATGTAAATCAGCCATTTTAGTGTTTTCAAATAACTAAAGGAAACCATGTTAAAGAATTCTAGGGAAGTATCAGAATGATGGCTCATCAAATTTTAAAAAATCAATAACTAAGTAGAAAATAATAAAAGAAAAAAAAAGAGAACCAAATAGAAATTCTATAGCTGAAAAGTATGATAAATGAAATGGAAAATTCACTAGAAGTTTTCAACAGTAGAATTTAGCAGGCACAAGAAAGAACCTATGAACCTGAAGGTATATTAATTGCGATTTTTCAGTCTGAGGGATAGGAAGAATCCAATAGGAAGAATGCAAAGATTGAACAGAGCCTCAGAGTCCTGTGGAATACCATGCAGCATACCAATGCATGCATAATAGGAGTGCCATAACTAGAAGAAAAAGAGGCAGATATAATAACTGAACAAGCAAAGTATAGAAACTTCCTAAAACTGATTAAAAATATTAACTTCTATATACAAGAAGGTCAATAAACTCTAAGTAGAATAAACTCAGAGACCACACTGAGAGAGGCAAGTTTGTCACAATGGCATGATAGTTGGCTTAAAGAGATGGAGTTGCTACTAGAAAAAGTAGATTCAGCTATTGGTGCTAGGCGACAGGGATAGTGAGCAGAATGCTGCAGTAAGCAATATCCGAATATTATGGAAACAAATAACAGACAGTCATCCAAGGAAGAAACTGAATGACTTACCATGAAGTAAGGCATATATCTTGACAATTGCTTAGATCCAAGGAGATAGAGAAACATGCAATATTTAGAAATCTATGAGACAGGCAGATGACATGATAAGGGAGTTCTCTTAAAAGGAAGGGCCCTACCTATTTGTTCTATGGAATGTAGGGTATCTTTCTGTAAGTATGTATGGAGGAGGAATGAAGAGGACAGTAGAGGGGAATTGGATCTCCAGAAAAAGGAGAACATTTATAGTATAATCCCTGAAATAACCAAATTGAAGAAACAAGCAAAAAGAATAATGATACTGTGCTAAGACTCCAAATAAAAATTTTCAAATTGTAATCTTTGGCCCTGATACTAAAGTCTAGGTCTTAAATATTCAGTGGGTTTGAGTCTGTTTGTCAGGGTCAAGTGTCTCTCTTTCTTCTCAAAGAAGAAAAAATAAAATACTCTGAATTTTGTGTATAAACCAATACTAGATTTTTCTAGGTTGTTTCTAATTCAGTGCTAGTTCCTATATTTTCACAGTAGATCTGAAACCTACTGATAATTCAAAAACATGCCAATTAGTTTTAATAAGTAGTTAAGTCATTCCCTACTTTTTAACACACCTAATAATTGCATGATGTTTTTAAACCTTAAAAAACGTATATTCAAATATACAATTTAAATTCTTCTATATTCTGGTTAAGACACAGAATCTTATAATGTTAATAATAGTAAAAAAAAATAGTAATAAATTTAAAGAATTCTGTGTGTTATGTATTTGGGTTACTTCATGTTGGGTGCATAAATATTTACAATTGTTACCTCTTCTTGTTGGATTGCTCCTTTTATGATTATATAATTCCCTTCTTTGTCTCTGTTTACAGTCTTCCTTTTAAAGGCTATTTTCGTCCAATTTAAGTACTGCTTGCTACTCTGGTTTTCTTTTGGCATCGATTTGAATGATAAATGTTTCTCCATCCCCTGAAGGTGTCCTCCAGTCTGAAATAAATCTTTTGGAGGCTGAATACAGATGGGTTTTGTCTTCTTATCTACTTTGTCTCTCTATGTCTTTTGATTGGAGCATTTTGTCCATTTACATTCATGATAGATATATATTTATTGCCATTTTGTTACTTGTTTTGTGGTTGTTTCTCTAGATTTTTCTCTGATCCTTTCCTCTCTTGCTCTCTTTTGTGGTTTGTTGGCGTTCTTTAGTAATATACTTGGATTCTCTCTCTTTTTTTTAACATTTATTTATTTTGAAGACAGAGAGCACAGTGGGAGGGGCAGAAAGAGAGGGAGACAGAATCCGAAGTAGGCTCTGCCCTGTTAGTGCAAAGCCTGATGTGGGGTTCAAATCCATGTACCATGAGATCATGACCTGAACTGAAGTCAGATGCTCAACCAACTGAGCCACCCAGGCACCCCTGGATTCCTTTCTCTTTATTCTTTGCATGTCTATTACTGGTTTTTGATTTGTGGTTCTCATTAGGTTTGTATATAACATCTTCTGCATATAGCAGTCTATTAAGCTGATGGTCACTTAAGTTTAAACTCATTCTTTTCTCCTCTTCCCTACCACCTCCCCCCATTTTAGGTATATAGTGTTATAGTTTACATCCTTTTATTTTATGAAAGAAATAATCTTACAATTGTCTATTCTACCCAAAACAATCTCCAGATTTAATTCAATCCCTATCAAAATACCAAAAGAAATTTTCACAGAACTAGAAAAAACAATCTGAAAATTTATATGGTAACACAAAAGATCTCAAATAATCAAAGCAATCTTGAAGAAGAAAAACAAAACTGGAGTTATCACAATTACAGACTTCAAGTTATACTACAAAGCAGTAGTGATTAGAACAGTATGGTACTGTCATAAAAATAGACACATAGATCAATGGAATAGAATAGAAAACCCAGAAATAAACCCACAATTAATTGGTCGAGTAATCCCACAAAAAATGAATGAATGTACAATGGGGAAAAGACAGTCTCTTCAACAGTGTTCAGAAAACTGGTCAGTCACATGCAAAAGAATGAAGCTGTATCACTTTCTTTTACCATATAGGAAAAAAAAAAAAAACAACCTCAAAATGAATTAAAGACCTAAAGGTGAGACCTGAAACCAAAAAAAAATCATTGAAGAAAACACAGGCAGTAATCTAATATCCACTGTCGCAACATTCATCTAGATATGTCTCTGAGGAATGGGGAAAAAAACAAAAATAATCTATTAGGAATACATCAAAATAAAAAGTTTCTACCCAGTGAAGGAAACAATCAACAAAATTAAAAGGCAACCTACAGAATGGGAAAAGATATTTGCAAATGATATATCTGATGACGGTTAGTATCTAAAATACATAAAAAAACTAGTGCAACTCTACCCAAACAACAAATAATCCAATTTAAAAATGGATAGAAGACATAAAGAGATGTTTCTTCAAAGAAGACATCCAGATGGGCAACATATACATAAAAAGATGCTTAATATCACTTATCATCAGGGAAATGCAAGTCAAAACTACAATGAAATATCACCTCACATGTATCAGAATGTCTAAAATCAAAAACACAAGAAACAACAGGTGTTCACAGGAATGTGGAGAAAAAGGAGCCCTCTTGCACTATTGGTGGGAATAGATATTGGTACAGCCATTGTGGAAAACAGTATGGAAGTTCCTCAAAAAAAATAATAAAACAACCCTATGATTCAGGAATTGCACTATTGGGTATTTACCAAAAAGTTGCACAACACTAATTCAAAGCAATAGATGCACTCATATGTTTACTGCAACATTATTTACAATAGCCAAACTTTGGAAGCAGCCCAAGTGTCTATTGATAGATGAATGGAAAAAGAAGGTGTGATATATATGGAATGGAATATTATTCAGCCATAAAAAGAATGAAATCTTGCCATTTGCAATAGCATGGGTGGAGCTAGAAAGTACAATGCTAAGCAAAATAAGTCAGTCAGAGAAAGATAAATACCATATAATTTCAGTTATATGTGGAATTTAAGAAACAAAACAAATAAGCAAAGGAAAAGAGAGGTAGAGAGAGGGAAAGAGAGAGAGAGAGGGAGAGTGAGAAACCAGAAATAGATTCTTTACTATAGAGAACAAACTGATGGTTACAAGAGGGGAGGTAGGTGGAAGGGAAGGGGGAAATAAGGGATGGGGATGAAAGAGTACACTTATTATGATGAAACAAAAAATGAAATGATAAAAATATTAAAGAATTCTCTTCTTTGATTCATTTGTCAATATTTATTGTTTATTATTCATTTCTTATTTTTTGGTAAATTTGAAAAAAGAAAAAAAGTAGAGTGATGGCTAATTAACCCTAATCCTGATAACTGGGAATTTTGAAAAATGTATATATATATATATATATATATATATATATATATATATATATAATATATATATATATATATATATATATATATATATGTATATATGTATATATACATGTATATAAATATTTTTTTTCTGGAAAAAACCATTAAGTATAGTAGTATCTAAATAAAAGAGCATAATCAATCTTTTGGGGGGGGTGATTAAGTCATTTAGAAAAGTCCAGTTTTCTGACCTTCAGTTTTCTTATCTGTGAAAGAGGAATTTGGACCAACTTTAATAATTTTCAACTTGGGAGCGGTCTGTTCCATAGGAACATCTGGACATAAGGAGGTCATATTTTTGTTTCATTGTTTGTTGTAGTTTTCTCCATGACTGGTGAGATATTTTGGGCATTTCATAAGACCACCAGGAGTGCTAAACATTTGTTATGTTAAAGGTGGCTCTGCCCATCAAATAATTTCACATTGTCTGTCGATTTCTTGTAGCTTTATAAAGCCTTAGTTTCCTAACCCATAAAAAAGGGAATATAATAATGACCTAGACAAAATGCCAAGAACGCTGTATTAAAAAACACTGAACTGAGTGCCTTTGAAGTCCTTTTCAATTTCATTGTTCATGGATCTGTGAATACAATACTTTATAGTTATTTAATCTTTAAAAGTATGGTTGTTCCATTTTTAACCCACATTCCCAATATCCTCTGCTCAGCAAAGCTTGTATCAGAGTAAATGATCTATGATTTAGAGCTTTTCTGTATCTTTTCCAATGTTTTGCTCTCAGTGACTAATATTTAAGAAATTTTTGAGTTACTGAATGAAAATTGACTAATGATTTACTTTTTTAGCATATATTTCTAGTAGAATAAAATGGTATTTCACTTAAAAATTCAGACTTTCCCTCAGTCCTATGACCTTTCTCAAAACTAGTTATATTATACTATTTTGTAAAAACTTCATGTTAGCTCAAATTTGCTTTTGATTTTGCTAGTTTGCTATTTTCTCTTTTCATTTTTGTCATTTCTGAGATCAATAAAAATACTACTTAAAAATATCAAGCTTTGTGTTAGTAAACACTGAATTTAAAGGTGTAAGTGATTTAGGGCTTGAATATATATCTCAGTAGCTTATAATTTCATCAAAAAATCCCTTGAGTTAAAATTTTCTTCTTTTCTTCTAAGCCTAAAGGTAAATATTTTGAGAAGTTTGGCCAAAATCAATTTAGAAGGTTTTCTTTTTATTGTACTTACATGAGAATGAAAAAAAAGTTAATTTTCTCACTCTGACAAAAATCCCTCTAGCATCTGTTTGCACTCACATTACTCAAGAGAAGTTAGTTATAAACCTGAAACTTGATAGGACTGGAGCTTTTAGTGTGGAAAAAAAAATCAAAACAAATTTGTAAATTTTTTTCAAGTTTTTTGGAAGTTATAATGGTTTATACTTATAAGTTTGTGAAATGTATTACAGATTTTTGTTCAACTTCTCTAGTGAATAGCATTGCAGATTAGTGGGCTGAATATAGAATTAACGTTAGAAATTCTCAAATCTAACTTTGATCTTTGCTGTCAACTTCCTTTAGCTTTGCTTTCTCAATCTCTATTCCTTAAAAAAAGGGGAGAAAATAATAGTTGTTAGTTTGGTACCCTGAGCTGTTGTGAAATGTGAGTAGCTATTTGATCAATAATTTTCTGAGGATATATATATATATATATATATATATATATATATATATATATGAGTTTACTGAGTCTCATTTAGAAGTTATATTTAAAACACATTAAGATAATGAACTAGAATCCATAGAAGGGGATTACTTTCAATTCAGCTACCCTTTACATGCAGTCTGCATGGTCCCCTGGGAATAAAATCTTCATCCTATTATTCCATAAAATTGATCACAGTGATTTCTTTTTTTATTTTTTAATATTTAATTAATTTTGAGAGAGAGAGAGACAGAGCAGGAGTCGGAGAGGGGCAGAGAGAGAAAGAGACACAGAATCTGAAATAGGCTCCAGTTCTGAGCTGTCAGCACAAAGCCTGATGAGGGGCTTGAACCCACGAACTGCAAGATCATGACCTGAGCCGAGGTTGGCCACTTAACCAATTGAGCCACGCAGGTGTCCCAATTACAGTGTTTTCTGACTCTGATCCAATTCCAATCCCTTTTGACATAATTTACTTGGCTCTTACTAGTAAGGGCCAATATAAGGAAGGAGTTTTTGCCACTGAAATTTTTAATCTTTTCTCGATAGCAAAAACCGAAGTCAAAACCCTTTCAATAATTCCTGCCTAGTGACCTAATGCTAGAATTTAGACTTCTGAGTTTTCAGTTTCACTGTTAGTATACTTAATTTGCTAACTATAGTATCATAAACATAGAGTTGTGAATAAAGTTTTCTCCACCATCTAATTTATTCAGTAGAATTGATAATCTTGAGAGTAGTCCTTCTGTTTTGGCTCCCAATACACATTAAGGTTTTAGATCAAATGAGGACACATTGACATCAGTGACATACCATCTCTACTCCTTCTGCGATAACAGCAAAATTCACCACATTGAGTTCTTAATATAGCCGCCTGAATTGCATCTAATCTACTTTCAACGTTATTCTCACTGACCCATATGTTTGGCAACCAAAACCAATTACAAGCCTTATTAAAGCTTGATACAATAGAAATGTTATTTTACTGGCACCTTATTTTGTGCCCATGCTACTTTAGATTTACATTTGTTCACTATGGGCCATATGATGCCCTATCATGGGGAAAAATGAAACCGAAAATTCAGTGGAATCTACTTGAGAAAAACAAGAGTGCAATTTGCCACACAGCATGCCCTCCGATATGCACAAACAAGAACTTGTCATAACCATCTGTAGCTCTGTTTACACGAAGATACACGCAGGCCAAAAACCAGAGGAAGTCTGTCTGCATTAATAAATGTGTGGCAGAAGAGCTTGCAAGAAATACATCTTTAACAGATACAGGAAAGTCTGTTTTCAAGTGCAAGGGAACTTGGAATCAACAAAAGTTTACCATCAGCCCAAGTTTGTTTTTATTTTTCAAATATATGCCATGATATCAAACAAATGTACTGGTAGCAGAAGTCATTAAAATAATGACACATATTATTGGCACATACATCCATTTCTGACAATTTGATTTGCTGGTGCTTTAATAATGATAATATGATAATGATAACATAGATTGAAATTTACTGTGTGAAAGAAATAGGGTTGCTTCCCTGGCTCTATCATTTTAATCCTCAAAACTATACATGTACTAGTAGTTTCCTCATTTTACACATGGAGGGACTAAGGTGCTTACCCAAGGTCGCGATGGTGGCACACAGAGACAGAACGCTGTTAGATTCTAGGCAAACAAATATATCTCCCTAAAGTCTGGCAATGAGTTACAAGAGAATGAAGACTCCAGGTTAGGGAACTGTTAAAGGGATAACGGCATCCTGTTACTCAGATATTTATTGAGTAACAGGCAATGGACATTTGTAGCTAACACCATGTTGATTATGCTTGGGGTATAACATGTGTCTCTTCATAGAAAATAATCTTAAGATGTAGATGCCAAATCTAGTACTGTTTGTACTGAATCACAAAATTCATTGATATTTTACTTAATTTTAAAATAATTAACATTAAACATCTCCATCATGACCTGTAAGAACATAAATGATATATGTGTATTCTCAACCACATTGTCTACTCTTTCTATCCTTTGCTCATTCCTTCATGGTCACGTTGTCTAGGTCCGTTCCTACCTTAGGATGTTTGGAATGCTGTCACCACAGATATTTTTCATGGTTCTTTCAACTCCTTGCAGATGTTGCTCAACTGTTACCTTCTCTATGAGATTTTCTCTGGTTATCCAATCTAAATATGTAGTTTTCCTCCTTGTTATGTACTTTCCATGGTTTATTTTATTTGTTAGCATTCATCATGATCTAACAAAATGTATACTTACTTGTATATTCACTTTTTATTATCTGCATCTCTCACTAGAATGTAATCTCCATGAGGGTAGAGAATTCTGTTTGTGGTGCTACGTCAGAAAGTTCCTGACAAACGGATACTCCATAAATTCTTGAATGAGTGAGAATGGATGAATGAATGAGTATATAACATAATCTCTCATTGTAATTATCTAAGATTTCTCATTGTAATTATCTAGGATTCGTTCACTCTAGAAAATTATTTCTCAGAATCTCCCTTCTCTTAGATATATTCAGTCTTTCCATATCATATTCTAAAGATGCCATATTCTGAAGTGACCTCCCTCTGAAACTTGTAGCCCCAACACTTAGCACAACAAGTGTTATTAAAAAATGACCAGGGCCCATTCCAAGGTACATTCCTTTTTGATCAGTTTTTTTTTTTTTTAACTTTTCTATGAACAAATTTCACATTTAGTCATTTTGGCAAAGCCACCAAAGCATACATTTATCTCGTTAATATATAGAATTGTACTTTGATCAATTAATCACAGAATTCACAAACTCTACAAATATCTTTAACCCTAAGCTTGTACTTGAATATGTCCTACTGGCTTTATTTCAAAGATTGGCTAAAAATCCTATAGAGTTTTGCATAATTTTATAATAGCAAGACATAATTTATAAGAAATATTTTCTTAGTGCCTGGGATTCATATTTTTGTACATTTCAATTTTGGCTATTATAGACACTCAATGTTTATCATAAATGTTGCAAATGTTCATGTTTGTAATAGGGATTTCTTTTAGTACTTTCATCAAAATTAAATCCAAAGCACTTTCATTACAAACAACATAATAGAGAGCAGGACATTTCATTGATGCTTGATTAATTAACAAATGCAGAGAAACCTCCCAGGATACCCTCCTCCTACAACCCTGTTCAGCAATTTCCTTCATTCTGTTTATATGAAAACGTTCCAAAAATAACTCATGGAGAAGTTAAAATTTCATTAATTTCATAGAAAACATTAATTTTTCCTACTACTGCTTTAAACATAATAAAGCATGAACTAGCAAATTCTCACATTTTAAGGATGCCAACATGATCCCTAAAGTGGAAAAAAAAATTTTAAAGGGGGTGCCTGGGTGGCTCAGTTGGTTGAGTGATTGGTTGAGCACCCAACTTAGCTCAGGTCATGGTCTCAGGGCATGTGAGTTTAAGCCCCAACATGCATCTGAATCTGTGCTGACAGCTCAGAGCCTGGAGCCTGCTTCAGATTCTAGATCTCCCTCTTTTTCTGCTCCTCCCCTGCTCACACTCTCTCTCTTTTTCTCTAAAATAAATAAACATTAAAAAAAATTTAAGTGGTAAAAAACATAACTCATATCAAGGATGATAGTCATTAAGAACTCTTTTGGAAAACCTGGCTGGCTCACTAGGTATAGCATATGACTCTTGATATTGGGGTCATGAATTTGTGACCCACATTCACTTAAAAATTTTAAAGACATAAAGAGCTCTTTAAAAATATTTGTGATATGTCTGAGTGGAAGAATATCAAATTTCTTTTGTTTCAGACCTTACCCCTCTTTCCCAGTTGGAAACTCTCTAACAATAAATTAGTTAAAATGATCTTTTAGCAGCTACAGACAAATAACATTAATTAATGTTAGCTATGTAAAGTGTTCATGATTTCCTTTGACCCCTAGCAAAAGGCACTACAATCACCAATGATTTTATATTGGGAGCAATTTTCATGACCTGTACTGCTTTCCTCTGATGTAGATCACTCTAATTATAACTTTTCTTTTAGAACTCTTTAGAAAGGCTTTCCTCATGGATCTCCCTCTTCCAGTATAGCTGCATCCATTTTTCTTTTCTTTTTTTTTAAGTTTTTATTTATTACTAAAGTTTATTTATTTATTTTGAGAGAGAGAAATAGGGCAACAGAGAAAGAGAGAGAGAGAGAGAGAGAATCCCTAGCAGCCTCCGCATTGTCAGAGCAGAGCCTGACGCGGGGCTCAGACTCACAAACCATGAAATCACGACCTGACCCGAAATCAAGCATTGGACACTTAACCAGATGAGCCATCCAAGCACCTCTGCATCCAGTTTTCTTATCCACTGTTCTCACACACTCCAGAGGAGCTACCAATAGGCTCCTACCAATTTGATCTCAGTTAGTTTTGTAGCCCTTAGGGCAGAAAATTCACAGTATCAGATGATTTTAGTATAAAGCAGACCTTGGTTTGAATGTCAGTCCTGTTAAATTGTATCGAGCAAATAATTTAATTCAAAGCTCTGATTTCCTCATCACTAAATGTTTGTAATGAGCAATGAATGAAGATAATATATAATCATATGGCATGTAGGAAGTAGTTGATAAAGACTATCTCATTAATTATTAAGCTATAAATTAGTTATGACCTTATTTACAAGTTCATACTCATTATCACCTTCATAATGGTTAAGGTACAGATAATAATAAAATATTACTTATCAAGTAGTAGAACTATTACCTTTATAATTAATTATTGACATTGTCTGAAGATAATATTCACTGACATTAATACTATGACTGGAGTAACCTCCAAACTAGTCTGTATGTCTGAAGTCAATTCACTCCAGAAACAGACTCTGAGAGTGACGTTTGTGTGCAGGTTAATTATTGGTGAGTTCTCTCTGGAACAGTATCTGTGATGATGTGAGGGAAGCTGCACTAGTAGAGGGAAAAGGGAAACTGTGATGCATTTGCAAGACAGTTTCTATAGAGGCCTTGGCTGATCCTGTGAGGGATTCTGGAGCAGGGACGGGACTTCAGAGCTGTTCTCTCTCAATCAAGACAAAGGGGGAAGGCCTTTGTACCCCAACATAGATTTTCAGGGAGGGAGCATAGTTCTCCCTGAAAGGGAGACAGCTCCCTTCTGGGCAAGTTAATTCCTAAAGAGGGACTCAGCTGTGAGCTGTCAGTAGCCAATATTTCTGGTAACTAGAAGGATGAGTGCCTGGGTTCTAAATGGGGGTTTTGGGTATTGTCCTAGAACATCCACTGCCAAATTGATACATTTCATAGGTATGTGTGTGTGTGTGTGTGTGTGTGTGTGTGTGTATACAGACACACACACACACACACACACATATATGTATATGATACATTTCATAGGTATGTGTGTGTGTGTGTGTGTCTTTGTGTGTATATATATATATATACACACAAAGACACACACATAGACACATATATATATATATATATATATATATATATATATATATATTCTCAATCATTATGTACTGTTTAGCATTTTTTTTTAAGATTTCATTTTTTTAAAGTAATCTCTACACCCAACATGGGGCTGGAACTCACAACCTTGAGATCAAGAGATGCATGCTCTACCAACTGAGCCAGCCAGCTGCCCCCTGTTCAGCATTTTAATATAAAAGTATGAGAACAAAATCAAGAAGAAAACATGCTTTTTAAATTGAAAATTTACTATAAGTGTATAAGTGTAGATGATATAGATGTATCATATTTATCTATCATCTATCTATCATCCATCTATCCATCTACCTTTCATTTTCCTTCAGAATTGTAACTTAAAAGAACCCCATAATTTCAATATTAGCTTCCTTCCAGTAATCCTTAGTAGAGAGTAGGATAGTTTTCTCGACAAGTCTCACTTTTGTCCTAAAGTAATGATCAGAATCCAGGTTTGAACAAAGACAAAGAGCCTACACATATGGGCTTTGAATATAAATCTTAATAATTTCAGTTCATCCACATGAGAAGACTTTATCAAAAGCAATACTTTGTTTATTATACCAACAATTTCATGACATTTGCAATTTACATATAATAGCAAAGATCATTTACTTATTTATTTAAACTTCTTAATTTTGTTCTCTTGAAGGCATTAAGCATATTGACTTTTTTCCATGACATTAATATTTATATCTTTCATATCAACACTCTTGAATCTTCATCTATGATATTTAAAAAAAAAGTAAATGGATGAATTTCAGACCACTGCCGTTGTTTGTAGGTCTATATTTATAGAATCAAAGGGGTCATTGCTTATCTTGTCCTGCACATTGCTGAGCTAATGTTAAGTATGCATTTCCTTTGAAGTCAGTGGAGTCTCGGTTCTTAGATATTCTATTTTATGGCATAGAGCAAAGTAAGAAACTTACTATCAAGAATATCTTTGTAGAATATCTTCTTAAGACATATTTTTATGGTGTTTTTTTTAAGCCAGTAATTGATTTTGCCTAGCTAGGAAAGACACAATCTAAGTATAAACAAAGTCTTTCCATTTTATTAAGAGAGAATTAGCCTCCTATTTTTGATATGTGAAGAGCCAGTCTACTTTCATCTCAGTCTGAAGTTGGTCTGGATTATTCCAGGCAATTATCTTGGTGTTTTATGTTATGTTATTAGTTTAAAAAAATAACTTGTAGTGCAGATATTGTTATCCACTTTACAAATACAAAAAAAAAATTGAGGATCTGAGAGGTTGAGTTTCTTGTTTTAAGTCAATAGTTAGGCCATTCTAACCTAGGCAAACCTGAATTTGTCTGGGGTCTGTCATGACTTCCCTTAACCCTAAATGTGATTACAGGATAACAATGGGATAAAAAAATGCAAATGCATTTTTGTGAATTAATTTACATGACATCCATTTGTTCTTGATTCTTAAATGTTCTAGACTCCTGGCATTTAACCTGAGGAAAAAGAGAGTACTCATTCTTTTCAGTAACTGAGTAGAAGTTGTAAGTTATTTATTTTTACCTATTTCCATACATATAAATGAATACACACACACACACACACACACACACACACACAGTCTACACACAATAAATGTCTGACATATAGGGAGTCTATTTGAAGGAGGCATATTTTATATTTTAAGATATAAAATATAAATGTATTTAAGTATATTTAAAACATAAAATATAAAAATAAGGCATAAGTATATTTTAATGAATACAAATACAGTAAAATCTAGGATTGTGAGTAACTCATTTCTGCAAGACAAGCAAACATTTCTAATAAATTTTAACTTGATAAACAGGCAATAGGAGTAGTACTTGCAAAACGAGTAGTATGTGATGCTGAATGTCACATGATCATAACTGAGCCAATGATTCTTCTCTCCCTCTCTCTCTCTCTCTATCTCTAGCTGCAGAGGAGGAGAAATCCCTCATTTCAAATAAGGCTAGGTGATGTGAAAAATATGGGAAACAGTGCTAAATTTTGTAGAAAAGCACCGCCCAAATAAGGCTGTAGCAGTGCAAGCAATGAATCTGTTTAACAGCAATGCAATGTCACATTTCTGTGAAATCCTCAAAGGGAGGCAAAAGCAAGTGTCGTTGGATAGGTTCTTTGTTAAAGTTGCGCGAAAAGAAAAAGATTCCATTAAGCCAATATACGGCAGCGATTCCATTAGTGATAGTGAAAGTTGTCCTACACAATAACCCTCCTCTCTCTTGTCTCCCTCACATCATCCACAAAGGTATTCAAAGGTAAGTGCAGGTTAATTTGTTTATTTTTCTTTATATTTTGTATTTTCTTTATTATTTTGTATCTTATTACAGCATAGTAGCCATTTTTACATTAATATTTTTGGATTGTGGAACGAATCATGTAAGTTTCCATTATTTTTTACGGGGAAATTGATATGAAAGTGCTTTGCATTACAAGCATGTCTCTGGAAAGAATTATGCTTGAAAACCAAGATTTTACTGTATCACATTTGGATTTTTAAAATTCTTGGTATTCTAACTATGATTTGTGTGAACTGGACAAATTATTTAATCTTTTTAAATCTCAATTTTAGATCTGTGAAATGGAGATAATCATTATAAGATTACTCTAGGAAATATAAATAATACTTCTTGGCCATCTTTTGTTTAGTAATAAATAAATTCTAGCCATTAGCAAAATTATATATTGAAAGATGTTTATAATTTGAAGAAGTTTAAGTAGACTTACTTCACTGTGTCTCAATCTAGTTAGTAAAAATAAAATTTAAGTTATAAAAATTAAGTGACAAAAGACTTGTAAAAAAGCACAATTCTCTCATTTGCACATGTTTTTACATAGAAATACAATCATTTCTACAGTTTTAATGAAGTTACATATTTTGGAAACAGTTTTGATTAGCTATTTTTTCCAATTGCCAAATCATATTTATAAAATTGCAGAAAGTCTCTCAACTTGATTGGAAAAACACCAGAGAACTAATTAAATATAACATTAGATTCATCATGTTAGTACATTGTAGGCTGCATGTAAATTAGATTAAAAACAAAATTCAACTTGCCAATCTGAAAAAGGATTTTCCTCTAAACATTCTCAAAAGAACATATATATTAATAGAATATTGCATATACTTATTTTTAGAGAAAAAATTTTTTTCTAAAGCCTAACAAAACACTAAATTATCCCTATCAAAATTCACAGAGAGGCATTGGTAACAATGCTATTCAGATATTAAATAGGACGCTTTGTTATAAGTTCAATTCTTTTTCAATTGTTTTTTCTCTTTGCTTTCACACTTAATGCTCAACAATATTCATAGAGTAGATGTTCTGTTCTCAGAACCATGAAAACTATAAACAAACAGAGTAGTAGAGTAGTAGAGTAGGAGAATAAAGACATGTGATGATAACATCAGAATAATTCCTAAACCTAAGAATAATACCTGAAATTTGTATAGGATTAAACAGTTGAACTCAGTGTTAAAGTATAGTTTTGAATCAGACACAAACTAAAAGCAGGAAGAAAAGCATACGTAAAGACACTATGGCAGGAGATATAGAGCATGTTTATAGAATGCCAACAATTTGGAATTGTTATATAAGGTGTAGAGATGTATTTTCCATGAGACAAATCCCCATGATTCAAGCATCCTCACTGACATAGGCTTCATCCAAGAACCCAGGAGATACAATGTGTCATATATATATATTTTTAATTACAAAATTGATATATTTTGGATATAACCAGTTTGGACCACTGTTCCTCTCTATTCTAACTTCTCTGTGATACTTTCCCTCATGCCATGTTGGACTGAAGGGGTGATTGCTATTTCTGTTATATGATTAATGGGAACTGGAGTGGGTATACACTGCTTGACTTAGTTGGACATATTTTTGTGATTTGAAATCACTTGTACATATTGCTAAGTTATTGCCAGTCATCTTGTTGTAGGAGTGGTTTTCAAGGGTTCTTGCTGTACAACATATAACCCCATGTTGAATTATAACATGAAGGTATAACATTAGTTTCTTTCCTAGGTTTTGTGATGCTTCTCTTATTTGTAATATTTTTTAAAAATTTTCAGTGTTTTCTGTGCCTAACATATGCATTTTAAGTAAATACGCACTTTCATACCTACTTGGAATCTTATTTTTCTCAAAAAAGCCTCTCCACCCACAACCCCTCAATTGTTTAAATCTCAGTCACCACAAAATCTATCTACTGAGAGGATCATATGGTTCTTATCCTATCTTTTATTAATGTGGTGTATTATGTTGATTGATTTGTGAATATGGATCTACACTTGCAACCCAGGAATAAATCCCACTTAATCATGGTGAATGATTCTTTTAATGTAGTGTTGGATTTAATTTGCTAGTATCTTGTTGAGAATTTTTGCATCCATGTTCATCAGGAATATTGGCCTATAGTTCTCTTTTTTAGTGGGATCTTTGTTTTTGGAATCAGGGTAGAGCTGCCCTCATAGAATGAGTTTGGAAGTTTTCCTTCCATTTCTATTTTTTTTTTTTTTTTTTTGGAACAGTTTGAGAAGAATAAGTATTAACTCGTCTTTCATTGTTTGGTAGAATTCCCCTGTGAAGCCATCTGGCCCTGGACTTTTGTTTGCTGGTTTTTGATTACTGACTCAATTTCTTTGCTGGTTATTGGTCTGTTCAAGTTTTCTATTTCTTCCTGTTTCAATTTTAGTAGTTTATATGTTTCTAGGAATTTATCCATTTCTTTCAGAATGTCCATTTTGTTGGCATATAATTTTTCATTATATTCTTTTAGGATTATTTGTATTTCTGTGGTGTTGGTTGTTATTTCTCCTCTATCATTTGTGATTTTATTTATTTGGGTCCTTTTTCTTTTATTTTTGATAAATATGGCTAGCAGGTTATCAATTTTATTAATTTTTTCAAAGAACCAGCTCCTGATTTCATTGATCTGTTTTCCTGTTTATTTGTTTTTAGTTTCTATACCACTTATTTCTTCTCTAATCTTTATTATTTACCTTCTTCTGCTGGCTTTAGCCTTCATTTGTCGTTCTTTTTCTAACTCCTTAGGTGTGAGTTTAGGTTGTCTATTTGAGATTTCTTGCTTCTAGATGTATACCTGTATTGTATACTTCCCTCTTAAGACCACTTTTACTGCATCTCAAAGGTTTTGGGCTGTCATGTTTTCATTTGTTTTCATGTATTTTTAAATTTATTCTTTAATTTACTGGCTGACACATTCATTGTTTAGTAGGATGCTCTTTAATTTCCATGTATTTGTGGTCTTTCCAAATTTTTTTCTTGTGGTTGATCTCAAGTTTTATAATGTTGTGGTCAGAACCCTGTGGTCAGGGTACGATGTGAATCATTTTGTACTTGTTGAGGCCTGATTTGTGACCTAGTATGTGATCTATTCTGGAGAATGTCCCATGTGTATTTGAAAAGAATGTATATTCTGCTGCTTTAGGATGAAATGTTCTGAATATATCTGCTAAGTTCATTTGTTCCAGTGTCATTCAAAGCCATTTTTCTTTGTTGATTTTCTGCTTACATGTCTGTTATTGATGTAAGTGTGGTGTCAAAGTCTCCTACAAATTTTGTATTATTATCAATGAGTTATTTTATATTTGTTATTAATTGTTTTATACATTTGAGTTCTTTCAAGTTGGAGGCATAAATATTTACAAATATTAGTTCTTCTTGTTGGATAGTTTCCTTTATTATGATACAGTGCCCTTCCTCATATCTTGTTACGGTCTTTGGTTCAAAATCTAGGTTGTCTGATATAAATATTGCTACTCTGGCTTTCTTTTGACATCTATTTGCATGATATATGTTTCTCCATCCCCTCAATTTCAATCTGCAGGTGTCTTTAGGTCAAAGTGAGTCTCTTGTAGTCAGTATATAGATGGGTATTATTTTTTTGTTTGTGTTTTTTAATCCATTCTGTTACCCTATGTCTTTTGATTGGAACATTTGGTGCATTTACATTCAGAGTCATTCTTGATAGCTATGTATTTAGGGCTATTTTATTATTACTTTTGTCATTGTTTCTGGAGATTTTCTCTGTTCCTTTCTAGTCTTTGTCACTTTTGGTCTCTCCTTCCCACTCAAAGTCCTCTTTAATATTTCTTGCAGGGCTGGTTTAGTGATCATGAACTCCTTTACTTTTTGTTTGTCTGGGAAACTATCTCTCCTTCTATTCTGAATGATAGCTGCTTGATAGAGTATTCTTGGCTGCAGATTTTCTCCATTCAGCAAATTGAATATATTATGCCTTTCACTTCTGGCTTGCCAAGTTTCTGTGGAGAGATCTGGAGCTAACTTTATGGGTCTTCCCTTATAAGTTAGGGACTTCTTTTGTCTTGCTGCTTTTAGGATTTTTTCTTTATCACTACATTTTGCAAATTAACTGCAATATGTCTTGGGGATGGTCTACTTTTGTTGATTTTGGTGGTAGTTCTTTGTGCTTCCTAGATTTGGATATCTGTTTCCTTCCCCAGGTTAGGGAAGTTTTCAATTGTTATTTCCTCAAATAAAACTTCTGCCCCTTTTCTCTTTCTTCTTCTGGGATTCCTTTGATACAAATGTTATTAAATTTTATGGAGCCACTGAATTCCCGAAGTCTACTCTCGTGATCCATCATTCTTCTTTCTTTTTTGTTCAATTTCATTAATTTCCATAATCCTATTTTCTACATCAGTTATTCATTCCTCTGCTTCTTCTATCCTTGTGGTCATTATATCCCGTCAGTTTCAAATATCAGTTATTGCATTTTTCATTCTTCCTGATAGTTTTTTAACTCTTTTATGTCTGTAATAAGGGTCTCCCTGATGACTTCCATGCTTTTCTCAAGGCCAGCAACTATTCTTATGATTGTTGTTTAAAAATTTTTTTTTAACGTTTATTTATTTTTGAGACAGAGAGAGACAGAGCATGAACGGGGGAGGGTCAGAGAGAGGGAGACACAGAATCTGAAACAGGCTCCAGGCTCTGAGCAGTCAGCACAGAGCCCAACGCGGGGCTTGAACTCATGGACCGCGAGATCATGACCTGAGACGAAGTCGGTCGCTTAACCGACTGAGCCACCCAGGCGCCCCATGATTGTTGTTTTAAATTCTCCATCAGACATATTACTGATATCTACTTCAATTTGATCTCTGGCTGTGATCTTTTCTTCTTTCATTTGGGATGAATTCCTCCATCTTGGCATTTTGTCTAGGTCTCTGTCTTCTTCTCTGTGTTAGAAAAGCCTGTTAACTTTCCTGTTCCTGAGTGTAATGACTTTATAAAGAAGAGGTCATGTAGTGTCCAAGGCCTGGAACTGCATATGTGTTGTGTGCACTTTGTTACTGTGCTTTGGCTCTTCTATCCCTCAGGTCAGTTTTCTGCATAGTTTCTCCTTGCCTGCAGTGGAGTGTGTTTGGACCTTGGCCAGAGTGTGGTGAGTTTTAACTAGGTGTGCTCTGGTCTGCTTGTTAAATTAGACCTTATGCTTCTTCTACTAAACTGAAGCCTTGCAGAACTCTATGGTTGGTAGACATGGTGTGTGCAGGTGTTTGTGTTAGTTTTCTGGGGAAGGGGCCCACTGAGCTGGTCCTTAGGCACACTTGCCCGAGAAAAGCAGTACCAGCAGAGCACAGGGTGGCAGGACTTTGTGTAAGCAGTTTAGACAGCCAGTGATGGTACAGTGCTTTTTACTGAAGACGGTTTATGCTGAGGAGGTGGGGGAGGGAAATGGCATCAGTCAGATTCTTTGTCTCTGGAGACCAGAGTCCATGCTTGCTGCTCTCATGAAAGCACTCCCAGAATAGCAAATAGTTTTCCGTTTTGCATCCCATGCTTTTTTCAAATTGTTATTTTTATGTTGTCTGTCTCCAGGTTACTTGCCTTCCTGGAACAGTGCATGCACTTTGTATCCCAGCCAGGCCTGCTGACTTTGAAAGCTCCAAACTTTAGGGACTTAGTGTGGAGAGAGTGCCTGTGCTTGTCTTCTGGGAGAGGGTCTCACCATACTGTGATGAATGCAAATTTGACTGAGAAAGGCAGTCATGCCAGAACTCAGGGGCATGAGGTTTGGAGCAAAGCAGGTTAAACAGCCAGTGACTGGGTTAGCTGCCCTCAGCAGGTGTCTCCACTCCTATGCTGAGGGGAGGGGGAGTGAAAGACACCTCTCACAGATGCAGGAAGAATGAAGTCTCTCCCCAGGCACCTTAGGCAATCCTCAAATCATGCTGTCTGCCTGGGGTTGCTTGCTTGCTTTCTCACCAGGTGTAGGGCAGTGCCCTCAGGTCTCTATCCCAGTCAAGCTTACAGACCTCTAAAACTCCAGTCTTTGAGCCTGGCTGATTGCAAAAATTCACAAAATCAGCCTTCTCATTTTCCCCTCCTATGGCTTTGAGGAAGTGTTCTTGTGCATTCTCTTGCATTTCTCCATGACCAGGGCTCCCTCCCCACTGTAGCATCTGTGATCTGTTTCTCCCTCAAACCATATCTCTGCACTTCCTGCCTTCCTCAATATGGCCTCTTGTCTCCCTCTAGTTGTGCAGTTTGTTCTGTCAGTCCTCATGTTGATTTCTTGGGTATTTAGAATGGCATGATAGTTATCTGGCTGTATTCAAGGGATCAGGCAAGGCTAAGGTCTTCTTACTATGTCACTATCTTAGCTCCTCAGGCACCACAAAATGTATATTTTTTCCTAACCATTAGTTTTACAGATGACGAGACATGAAGAAACATGGGAATGAGATTATAAATATGGGCAGAAAGTACCTTTTAGAGGACTGTGTGCCACTGAACCATGTTTGAATGGCTGATAGGCCAAGTTATGTCCTCTGTGTGTTATTGTACTATACAGAACACAAGCTGAGAATCATATTTACAGGCAAACAATTATAATCAACTTGATATTGGGGAACACTAATTTTGAGCTCCAATTTTTACTTCCCCCAAATCCATTTCCAGTCCATTCCCATTAGTAGATCTACATTATAAAAAAAGTGTCTATTAAAATTATTATTTTTAAATTTCATCTATAAGAAATTATGGAACCCTTTTCTCTCTTGTTATATAATTGCCTAAAAGTATCATTATTTTGCCTTTTGACTTGTAAAACATAAAAGGCTATTTACTATCTGGCTCTTTACAGAAAAAGTGTCCCGACTTCTGCTATAAGCAATGGTGAGTCATTGGAGTTCTTTTTAAACCAGAGGATGGTGTTACTAGCTCTGAATTTAGCAAGGACCTAGATGAAAAAAATGCAGAGGTGCTCAACAAAGAGAAAGACAGAGACAGAGACAGAGAGGAAATTTAAATACAAGGACTTTGGTGTAAAAGTTCCTGGCACATAGTAAGATGCTAAGTAAACAATGGCTCCCTATAGTTGAGATAGAATAAGTTTTAGAGAAAGGTGACAGAGATATACAAAATACTGAATGATTCATCATCCAGACTATTTAATAAAAAATATTTAACTCCCATCCAAAATATTTCCTTTTATTAAATTACTGGACAAGTCATGTATATTAGGTGCTTGACATGTGAGCAGGCTACCTCTGGAAAAGTTTGGATGAAGGCAATTTCCAACCATTCTTTTTGTGTAAATTTAATCCAGCACCTTAGGGCAAGAATCCTTAGGTCTGAATAAGAAGTTTTTCTCAGTCAAGGTAGGAGAGTAGCGATAGCTGGGATAAGTGAGCCAGAGACTTATAAGCCAAAACGAGAACATTTACATGAAGTTGATCTTGACTTGGTGCTAGTAGCAAGTGGAGTATCCAACTCTGAAAACGTTTCTCTAATCTCTTGAGTTAAACAGCATCCTAACAGGTTTGCAGAGAGTGACTTGAGGAGGGTGCTGCCTTTTTTTCTAGTCTTAACCTATGTGACACCTTTAATTTCAACCGGCTACATATCTCTCATTGTCTTTATTTATTCAATGCATTAATTGATTGTCAGTTTCACACCAGACACTTTTCCCAGCTCTGAAGACCCTCTTTTGGCTCTTATGCTGCACAAAGATAAATGGGAGAGTCATACACCTAACAACCCAGGGATCAGTGCAATGTAATTATGTGGATAAACACAGACATGAGAGCACATAAGATAGCTCTTTGCCTGAACCATGGGTGAAAGGGGAAAGTTTCCCAGAGCGTGTGAGTTCTAGCTGAGTCCAGAAGAGCAAGTTGGGGTTATTCAGATAAAGTGAGAGAAGGACATCCTAGGCAAGGGAGAATATGTTGTACAGTGAACTAGAACTCATTATAGTTTGTACAGGTCATGACTGTAAAAGTGATTGGATATAATAAAGGTGAGAATGGATAGGTGTGCAGAAGGAGTAGGACACTTCCTCAAAAAGAAAATAAATATTAATAGGCTAAGAATGGTTATAATTTAAGTAAAGAGTGAGATATTTTCTATTCCACTTTCCCCATTTTGTGATTTTTTCCTTGATATTAAAAAAAATGCTGGAAATTTGCCAAAAAAGTATGTATGTATTTATACATGGTGACAAATACATGATTTCTAAAAGCTATTATGTATTTCATGAGTAGAAGAAGTTCATACTATCATTTTAAAACAAAAATACATGTGTTTCCTCATTTAAAAGCAATATCAGGCTGAACCTCTTGTTAAGAAGGGAGTATATGGTCCAGACTTTGAAGCATCATTAATACTTCCAAACCCCTACGGTTTCTTTTTTTTAACTGGGAGTCAGTAATTTAGTAGATACATAAAGTACATCTATAACAAATACGCTTAGAATAAATGTCTTAAATGATGTTGAGCATATACAGGTAATAACCTCAACTATCAAATCTATTATTTAATAAACAAATCCTGGGTTTTATTAACATTTGGTAGTAAGTCTCATGAATTTTTAAATTTTACTAGTTTACATAATTTTAAATAACTGGAGTGTGTGTGTGTGTGTGTGTGTGTGTGTGTGTGTGTGTGATTTCTCTGTTTAAAAAATAAGGAAGAAAAAAAAAATAAAAAAAATAAGGTAGCATTTCAGTGTGGCATCTCAAGATACCAGCTTCAAAGGAATGTTCTGTTTAATATAACTGATATGTGCCTTTATATACAGGGGCAGTCTGTAAGTACAACCTACTGTTGCTTTTGTGTTCTTCTGGGCAAATTACTTTTGCTATTTTACTTCATCCTTTCTTGAATGAGGATACATGCCTTGTTCTGGATACTTCTCTTGGACTCGACACCTGATAAGGTTCAAACTAATAGCAACCTTCACTCCTCTTCTCAACTATTATTTTCATTTGCTCCTCTAAGTAAATGTTCTCTCAAATCCTGAAAATTAGCCCAACCTGGTCCTGACCTGGTAAACCCACTTCCATGGGCACTTACTCCAAATGTACCACTTTTCCAGAGTTCCTGTTGAATTTGTCCTAATGTTAAAGAAATAGGAATGATATTGCATTACGAAAGTCATGAAGAATACATTCTGTAATGAAAATGTCATATATCATTGATCATTTTCTTTATATTGAAGACTAATTACTTTGCTGCTAAGTGAACTTTGCCTAAATGGACTTCCAATTAGTGTCTGGTGATGAGTATGACCTGAAATGTCATCCTCTTTTGGAAATGCTCAGGGAAATGGGAGTTTACTTCCTTTATTCCTGGGTAACATGTAATACAAACTGAGCAGAGCATTTTATTGATAGAAAATTTTCCAACATTTACTTATCAGAAAAGATTTTTGTGCCTTGTTTCTAGGTATTTGTCAGCTGCAGAAGACAGACATAAAACAAATAATTCAAATAAAATGTGACAAATTTCATAATAACGGTAGATATGCTAGACAGTAGATATGCTAAATGAAAGCTTAGGGAAAGGAATGCCTCCCTGAACTGGGGCTGTAGTGAAATTGGGGTGGTCTTTAGAGATGGAAAACTTTCATCAGAAAGGAATTTGGGAAGAAACATTTTAGGCTTGTGGAACATGTAAAGTGTTGTGACATGGAAGGGTGTAAATTTGGAAACAGCTAGTTGGTGTGCTTAAATATAGAGATGGTGTGAGGGGTGGAGATTGGAAAGAAGTGAAGAAAAGGGCTGGGAAGCTATTTAAATTATAGAATCTGAAATTCATACTAAGGATTCTTTTTTTCCTAAATGTGATGGCAAGCCATTGAAAATATTAAAACAGAGGAGTTGCATAGAAGTATGTGTTTTTGACAAAGGTCATTCTTGTGGAAATTTGGGAAGTATATATCAAACAAAGAACTTGCAGTTAGAGAGATCAGTTCTGAGTCTATTTTTTGTAGCCCATGTTGATCCAGTGTAAGTCATAAGGCAGTGACAATGGAAAAAGAAAAAGAGATATCCAGTGTCCCAACTGATCTATTCTTAAATTGTTACTTTCTTAAAATCAAACTAGATACTAGATTCCTCTTTTTCAAGCAGAATTTGAATTTTGTCATAGCCATGCACAAAAGCATTCGATGATGTTCAATTACTTATCAAATTAAATCTTTGTCTTCACAGAAAGACTTACATCTTACCTTTTATTTTATTTTTGATTTTTTGTTTCTTTCTTCTACAATCAGCAGTCTAGTCAAACCTGAACTCTTTCTGTACCTTAAAAATATGTTCACATAAACTTCAGCAAATTATTTGGCTTCATTTGCCTCATGTTTATAAACAAAATAACAGATCTACCTGTACAACTGTTAAGAATATTAGATAATAGAATTCTATTTTTGAACGGATTTAATAAATTTAGCACTTTATATTATTATTCCTATTCCATATGTCTACAACTTTTCTCACATTCTGTTCTATATGTAAAATTCTATTTACCCATCTATCCCTGTCAAAATTTGATCTCTCCTTTAAGACCAGAATCAATCCTTAGCTGTACCTTCTCCCTAAATTCCCAATGAAACTGTCGCTTTGTGTTACACTTGTTCCTGAATTTCTCATTACATTCTGTTTTGTATTTAATTATGTTTTTATTTGTCCTCATCCATTTGGCTGTTTTTATTGAAAGAGGAAGTCATGTTTTGCTCATAATGGAAGGAGCATGTTGTAGGTCATAAATATATTCAGTCAGTTTTAAAGGCCATGTGAGAGATTAGAATGCCATTCAGTTACATCATGAGGATGCTAATCTGATAGGATCCAGAAGAGGTTGTTTTTGAGATATTGAAGTGGGCACTCCCAAAGCCTATATGGTTTCATTCTATTTTCTATGTGACTGCAGCAGGACTAATAAATGCTCATTTTGAACTAAGTCAAGTTTCTTACATACTTGGCCATGTACAACTTGGGATGTCAAGGATGGGTAGAAAGTCTAATTATCAATTTTTATTGAGTTTATTTTCTGGCAAATTGTGTATGAGAACCCATTTTTTATGCCTTGAAAAACAGCACACTGCCTTATTGAAGGAGGACTATCAAACCTTTGTCTATAGCTAAGGTTGGTGTGATGATGTTGTATAACCACAATACCCACACAATAGAACATAAAAAAAATAAATAAAAATTGGGATATGGTATGGCTGATAGTGAAAACATTCCATGGATACAGGGATATTAATACCTGGAAATTTAGAAGTCAGAAGGAGTGAATCATGTGTTATATCAGTTGATTCATTAAAGGAAGTCTTTTTCTGGAGAAGTAGATAGGCTGCTTGAGGCAAACCATTTCATGGGTAAAAATTAAAGGTACTGATTACTCCAACACCATACTGGGGCAAGGGGGTCTTTCTGAAGTAGAATTTATGCAGGGTCTCTATTAGTTTCTTAGAGCTGTTGTAACAAAGTAGAACTAATTTGGGTAGTTTAAAACAACAGAAATTTATTATCTCACAGCTCCAGAGGCCAAAAGTTCAATATCAAGGTGTTGGCAGGGCTACCCTCCCTCCAAAGGCAATAGGGAAGGATCCTTCCTTGCTTTCTCCAGCTTCTCATTGCCCCAAGTGTTCTTTGGCTTAGAGATGCATTTCTCCAATTTATGCCTCCATATTTACATGGCATTCTCTCATCTTCCCTCTTTATATACCAGTCACATTGGGTTAAGGGCCCACCCTATTCCAGTATGACCTCATCTTAGCTAATTATATCTGCAATGTCACTATTTCCAATTAAGGTCACATCCTGAAGTTTTAGGGCTTAAAACATCATAACTTTTGGAGATCATGATTCAAGCCATAACAGGGTCCACTCACATGATTCAATCCACAAAGTTGCAGCTGCTTTTACTAAATATTTTGATTTCTTTACTCAAATGTTATTCCTTAATAATTCTGGAAGAGTTTTTCTCCATTCAAGGCTCTCATAATGGGAGCCTATAGGTAACACCTCATCTAGGTTTACTTTGGGGAAAGTGAATCCCTCTGTTCCATGTGGAGATTGACCTAATAGCTTAATGGTTTTCTTTCTTCAGAAACTTGAAATCCCATAGAAGGAGATAATAGATTAGGAAGCTTTTATTTTTTTAAGACTAGGTGTCAGAAATAGGTAAATCAATATAATGAAATGTATTACCAGTTTACCAGCATTTCAAACTGCTAATAGTCCAGATCATCATCTATGACATTTAAATTAGTACATATAAACCTAAAACCATAATTTTTGGCTAATAAATTTGGCAAGGGAAATTTCCAACTCTTTAAACTCTACCTTAAAAACAACTATACCATAGTAAATTTGCTAAGTGAATTACTGGTTGCTGAACTTTGCTTAGGAATTAAGTATTTGTTTTTAAAGCCTGAGAAGACATGAATATTATAATTAAATTGTGTTTAATAAAACCTTTTTCATGAGAATACTTCTGTGTCTAGTCAATACCATTTCATGACTTTCATATTTATAGATACATTCTAGAAGATTGAAGTGAAGCTAGTGGAGAGGTAATGACTATGACCACTTGGACCATGCCTTTACAGTGTAAATACTGGACTTTTTAATCTTAATAAATAATTAAAGATGTATCTACTGTAGCCATTGTTTATGATATTTTGTTTTGACTTGGCCACTGATACACCTTATTTTAAACCTTGCTAGCTACACTGCCTTCATCCTAATCTATCAAGGTCTCCTTCAGAAAACTCCAACATGAAAAGAAGCTACTGAATTTACAGAAATATAACATAGAATGTGACAGAGATGAACAAGAAGCAGGCTACTGTTGTGAAATAATTCCGTATCTTGTTTTCAAGGAAAAGACATCATTACAGAACAATATTGTAAATAACTTAATTTTGATTTATTGAGTGTTTACGGAAAACATATTAGTATGAAAGTACAGTCTACTCTCCATTTATTGTTCTCCTTGTCTCCTTAGTATATAAAAGTTAGTTGATACATAGTAGACACCCCCTCTTCCCCAAAAAAGCTTTTTTAACTTAATTGAATGCCAGTCAAAAAGTCTATTTTAAATATGACAATGACTAGAAATCTAGAAATTTGGGAACTTTTTTTTTCTAAGCTTGTTAAATAAGACTAGTTTCTGGGGTATACTAACTGCTTACTTTCATAAAAATATTGCATTATGTGAAGAAGAGATTACTAACAAGGTAAAAGAGGGAAAATTTCTGCCTATTACTGAATAAATTAATCAGATTTTATTCTTCCCCTTAGAACACTTTTTGATAATGATTAGCAACTGATGGATAATAAGTACAGATTCATAAGACATTTTATCAAAATGTGTAATGTAAAGAAGTTTCTAAAAGCCCTAGTGGGAAATCAATAAGGTGTTGGTATACTGAATTTCATTTAGAGTAAAACATTAAACTATGGTTACTGAGAATAAATAAATATTTTACTTCTGCAGAAGGAACAAAAACGCATAAGGGCATTCTTATAAACAGTTAAGAAAAAAACATAAAGAAGTGATTTCAGAAGTTAATATTTAGTTTCAGAAAGGGTAAAACAAACAACATGATTCTAAACATAGGACTATTTTTAATAAAAGCTGTAATGACAAATGCAGTCTTCTATATTTAGTATCACTATTATATGTAACTTTTAAGTTATAGAATACTTAATATAACTAAAGTCAGCTGTCAATGGAAAATACAGTTGTGTCTGTCATTAAATTTCAAATAAAATCATCCTTCAGTAACACAATTTCTTGTAAGTGTGTAATTGCCTAATTTTAATACATTTGAGAAATATTATCTAAAATTGAACTAGAAGTAGGAAATAGGAAAGTAGGAAAGAAAAAGGAATATAATATTATAGCTTTGTAACTTAAATCCAATATACCTTTGATGTTATTGATAGAATTAGCCTTGCCAACACTTGCATGATGCTTGCGATCCTAGGAACAAGCAATCCATTGGCTGGTAGAAAGACCTCTGAGCCCATTTTGAAACCAGGAAAATAAATTATTATAAGACTTACACATTGAGTCCATGTGTTCTGATCCCAACCCCACTTTTGCATCATCTAGAATATTGAGTTCGTTTTCATTAAAAATATGCTGAGGGGCACCTGGGTGGTTCATTCGATTAAGTGTACAACTCTTGAGACTCTTGAATTTGGCTCAGGTGTGAGATCAAGCCCCACCTAGGGCTCTACGCTGACAGTATGAAGCCAGCTTGGGATTTTCTCCCTCTCCCTCTCCCTCTCTTTCTGCCCTTCATCCTCTCTCTCTCTCTCTCTCTCTCAAAAATAAATAAACTTAAAAAAAAGTACACTTATCTTTAAAAAAAAAAATTTTGAATACAGGAATGAATCCAAGATGTTCTTCATCTTGTCTCCACAATCCAATTACTAATTTTAAAATGCCAAATGATTATTGATGTTATGAAAAGGGTAAAACAGACAAAATTAAAGATAATAAACAATGGGGGCACCTGGGTGGCTCAATCGGTTAAGCATCCAACTTCCGGTCAGGTCATGATTCAGTGGTTCAAGCTCCGCGTCAGGTTCTGTGCTGACAGCTGGGAGCCTGGAGTCTGCTTCTGATTCTGTGTCTCCCTCTCTCTCTGCCCCTCCCCTACTCACACTCTGTCTCTCTGTCTCTCAAAAATAAATAAGCATTAAAACATTTTTTAAAAAAGATAATAAACAATGATGATTAAATAATTACTCCCATATAGCCACAGTCTGACATAGCTTTGCAAAAACCAGGAGTTCTATTATGCACTATAAGGGGAGAGTACCAAAGGTCCCCAAACTTGAAATATATTGCTATGAATTTACCAGAAAATACCACCTATATTCACTTCTTGATAAAAACAACACAACTTGATTGATAAGAAATCATAAAGAAAGCCATGCCAGGTCTGGAAAGGGTTCCCATTCTCAGTTTTTATATAACATATTCTCAAACTTCCAATACTGTTCTATAAAATCTAAATATATATACTGCTAATTTCATTATTAATGAAAGAAGGTAGAGTCATTTCAATTTAAACAAACAAAAATTAACACAAGATACTTCCAAATACTCACATCATCAAATACATTTTAAAACCAAGAAATAAGTAAGATTTATTGTTTACATTACAGGAAAAATAAGAGAAGCTCTTTGTATATTGCTAATAATGTATTCATATATTATTCATATATAAGGCAAATCACTTTTCAGCTCACATATATAATGATATTTTGTGATTTATAAACGAATCTATAATGTATAAAACACTGCTAAATTTAATATATGAAAAACAAAACTAGACCTTGCCCTAAGGATCTTCTAGTCTAATAATTTTGACCTAATTATTGTTTTGCATTTAGATTATTAGAATATTTGTTGATTAGCCATATCTTTATTTTGGCAATAAATAATGTAACATTATTGTTTCTGGTGGATAAGCTAAAAGAGGGAAGATACCGTGGCATTTTTACATACCTGTCTATTTATACATTTACAGAGGACAAGCTTGAGTTCCTTCCATTATACTAAACTTCCATGCACTCCTAATCTAAATATCTTATAATATATATTTAGTATAACATGAAAGCAACAAAAATTAAAAAAATAAAAGCAGCAAAATAAAATAACAGATTATCTTCAAAGAATAACAGCATAATTTACAGGTGGCTTCCTAACTTAGCAAAGTTGCAGGATACAAGGTTACTAGCCAAAAAGGCGAAATAATCTGAATATCCATCAAATAAGGAATGAATAAGCGAAGTATATTTTATCCAGACAATGGAAAGCAACTCATTATTTAAAAAGAATAAGCTAGTGATATATTAAACAATGGGTATGAATCTCAAAATAACTGTGTTGAATGAAATAATTCAGACAAAAAGAGTACATATAGTATAGCTCATTATGTATGTATTTCTAGAAAATACAAACCAATATACAGTGACAAGAAGCAGATTGGTGGTGGCCTTGGAATGAGTGGCATGCAGAGGAGCACGAGGGAGAATTAAACAAACTTTTTGACCTGATAGATTTGTTCTCTATCTTGACTGTAGTGACAGTTCACTGGATGCATACATATGCCAAACTTACAGTTTATCACATGTTATTTGCCACTTACATGCCACTTCCACCACAATAAATTTATTTTTAAAAAGAGGTTGAAACATTGCAAAATATACTTAGTTCTTAGGGAAAACAAGAAAGTGAAAGTCAATGAATTTGCTTCTGTTTTAATGGAGAAGACATAAATACAAACAGGTGAATTACTGTCAGCTTGGGAAGTGCTAGGAGAGGAGTGTGGACAACATTTTGTGGGTTTCAAAGGGAGGAGCAAATACCTCTACCTGGGAAAGTTAAAGAGAAACTGCTTACTTAGTTGAGAATTCGTTAGTATTTTGGTTTTGCTTGCTTGTATACCACTGAAATCCTAAAAATGGCCAGTTGAAGAGAGGACAGAAATAAAAGCCTTGGAATGTATTGAATCCTTTTCCAAAAGGCAATGGTTCTTGGTGGGGTTGGTCCTGCCCTTAGGAGTTTTTGGAATGTAGTGAAACCAAGGGGGTGACTAGTGAAGCCCTACTGACATCTAGTACATAGGACTAGAGTTGCTGGATGACCTCCACTGGTAGGACAGTTAAAACAAACAAATAAACAAACCTAACAAAAACAAATACTAAAGAGTCTTTTTATCTTTCTTCCTTTCTTCTTTCTTTTAACTCTCTCTCTCTCCTTATCTATGTATCTCTATCATCTATCTATTATGTGATCATAGGCAAAATGCTTTAATTCTCTATCTTCTAGATTCCTAATTTATAAAGTTATCCCACTTCATAGGATTGCCTTGAATATTAAATAAGATCATATGTAAAGAGTTCAGTAAAATGCCAGACACATCATTCACTAAATTTTAGTTATTATCTCTCATGCAATATAAGGTTTATTGAAGGGAAAAAATATAAAAGGTAAAATGATATGCATTCCCCAACATGTAACCACCTCTGGCTTGTTATTATTTTGAAAAAAAAAATTATTCCTGTTTTGTTTTGTTTTGTTTTGTTTAAGCACATCTGAGGGGAATAACCTAAGGAAATAACCTTACATAATGTAAGCAAACAAACAAAAAAGTTATTTCATAAATGGGAATGAATTAGGGTTTTTCCATTTTTACAGCCATAAAAAAATGAAATCTTGCCATTTGCAATAACATGGATGGAGCTAGAGAGTACTATGCTAAGTTAAATAAGTCAGTCAAAGAAAGACAAATATGATGTGATTTCACTCATATGTGGAATTTAAGAACAAAACAAATGGGCAAAGGAGAAAAAAAAGAGAGAGAAGCAAACCAAGAAACAGATTCTTAACTGTACAGAACAAACAGATGGCTACCAAAGGGGAGGCAGGTAGGGGGATGGAGAAAATAGGTGATGGGGAGTAGTTGAAACACTATATTGTACACCTGAAACTAATATTACATTGTATATTAACTCACTGGAATTTAAATAAAAACTTTTAAAAAATCCTTTTCTTACTCAAATTTATTAGAACACAGAGAAAAATGGTTTGCTAAATATCCTATGCTAACATATGCATTCATGATTAAGGCAAGAGGGAGTTACCATTTATCTGTGACATTATAAAATTACAAATAAGATAATTTATATTTGGCAAAATATATTTAATATTAGTTTTTATGGTATAGAATAACAAGAAAGTTTTTTAACTTTGAAGTGATGTTTCTTATATGAAGAAAGCTATATATAACATAAAATGAATGATTCAAATCTACTGATAGTATTGAAAAGGAATTAATCCATAAGACAAAGAGCACCCTATGTGGCAGTTGGAGCCCTTGATCTCATTAATGTAAAAATTAGAAGGCAAAATCACAAATTCTGTTTTGTTCTATGTTAGATTAGTCTGCTGCCAGTCAAAACCCAACACAATTCTAAATAATACAGCTACAGGCCTAGGAGTCTTTAGTGTTTAAAGATGGTAATTGTGCTGTTGAATTAGTGCATATCGCCATATGGCTCATGCAATTCTATTAATTAATATCTATGGCATGCCATGGGGTTTGTGCCTGGTAGGCAGTATATGAATTCAAGTTATTATGTTATTTCAAAATGGCCAAAGGACGCTACAGAATAAAGAATTGTGTGTACTTTGAAAATAGAGTAAAAGGCTTGGCAGAGTGCAGAAATACTTCAAAGAAGAGACTTCTAACCCTAGGGTAAGAGAGACTCATCTGTGTGATGCAGGAAAGGGCATGGAAAACAAGCATTCTTTACTTCTGAATATTTCATTTATCTAATAGGGCAAATGCATCATTTGATGACTTTTCCTTCAATCAGTTTATTTCCACAAACACACAAAGCTTATCAGCCAAAATAATTAAATCAATCAATCGATCGATCATATCCATTCCAGAAAAAGATCAATTTATTTCAAGTTAATATTTAAAACAAATTTAGCTGCAACATAGTGACAGCTATGCTCTCTTTAAATTGGATTAGCTTAAAAATACTGGCCACCACTGTTGCATCATCATGGCTTAGGCATTTAATCAAATGCTAGAAGAATACTTGTTCAAATTAAATATAGATTTGATTTAGTAAAGAATTGTAAGTTCATTTTATTTGACCAAAAATTATATATTCAGACCATATCTCAAAATACGGAAAACAATGATAGCAGTCCACTTATAATGAGCTACATGTAAGTTAGCTTTACATCCAGCTACAAATTAAATTAACTTTTATAAATATGTTAAAATTGTATATTTGATTAAAAAGGGAAGTAAAAGAAGGAATGACAGACTAAGAAATACAGAAATAAAATATTGATGATTCTAGCATTTAGAATTCACTTATTTGGAGATTCATTAAAATACACTTCTTACTTTTGTGTATATCTGAAAACTTCCATAAGACTTTTAAAAAATTAGTGATTGGCTCAAGTAAGATGGGTATTAAATTGAAAAAGCTTTTAGGAAGCATGGAGGTTAAAGAACACCCTACTAAAGAATGAATGGGTCAACCAGGCAATTAGAGAAGAAATTAAAAAATATATGAAAACAAATGAAAATGAAAATACAACAATCCAAATGCTTTGAGATGCAGCAAAGGGCAGTCCTGAGAGGAAAATACATTGCAATCCAGGCCTATCTCAAGAAACAAGAAAAATCCCAAATACAAAATCTAACAGCACACCTAAAGGAAATAGAAGAACAGTAAAGACACCCCAAACCCAGTAGAAGAAGAGAAATAATAAAGATCAGAGCAGAAATAAACTATATAGAATCTAAAAAAAAAACTGTAGAGCAGATCAATGAAACCAAGAGTTGGTTTTTTGAAAAAATAAACAAAATTGATAAACCTCTAGCCAGGCTTCTCAAAAAGAAAAGGGAGATGATCCAATAGATAAAATCATGAATGAAAATGGAATTATTACAACCAATCCCTCAGAAATACAAGCAATTATCAGGGAATACTATGAAAAATTATATGCCAACAAACTGGACAACCTGGAAGAAATGGACAAATTCCTAAGCACCCACCCACTTCCAAAACTCAAACAGGAAGAAATAGAAAACTTGAACAGACTAATAACCAGAGAAGAAATTGAATCAGTCATCAAAAATCTCCCAACAAATAAGAGTCCAGGACAAGATGGCTTCCCTGGGGAATTCTACCAGACATTTAAAGCGGAGATAATACCTATCATTCTCAAGCTGTTCCAAAAAAATAGAAAGGGAAGGAAAACTTCCAGACTCATTTTAAAGCCAGCATTACTTTGATTCCCAAACCAGAGACCCAGCAAAAAAAGAGAACTACAGGCCAATATCCCTGATGAATCCGGATGCAAAAATTCTCAACAAGATACAAGCAAATCGAATTCAACAGCATATAAAAAGAATTATTCACCATGATCAAGTGGGATTCATTCCTGGGTTGCAGGGCTGGTTCAACATTCACAAAGCAATCAATGTGATACATCACATTAATAAAAGAAAAGATAAGAACGATATGATCCTGTCAATTGATGCAGAAAAAGCATTTGACAAAATTCAGCATCGTTTCTTAACAAAAACCCTCGAGAAAGTCGGGATAGAAGGAACATACTTAAACATCATAAAAGCCATTTATGAAAAGCACACAGCTAATCTCATCCTCAATGGGGAAAAACTGAGAGCTTTTCACCCAAGATCAGGACCATGACAGGGATGTCCACTCTCACCGCTGTTGTTTAACATAGTGTTGGAAGTGCTAGAATCAGCAATCAGATAACAAAAGGAAATCAAAGGCATCAAAATTGGCAAAGATGAAGTCAAGCTTTCACCTTTTGCAAATGACATGATATTATACTTGGAAAACCTGATAGACTCCACCAGAAATCTGCTACTGATACATGAATTCAGCAAAGTTGCAGGATACAAAATTAATGTACAGAAATCAGTTGCATTCTTATACACTAATACTGAAGCAACAGAAAGACAAATAAAGAAGCTGATCCCATTCACAACTGCACCAAGAAGCATAAAATACCTAGGAATGAACTAACCCAAGATGTAAAAGATCTGTATGCTGAAAACTATGGAAAGATTATGAAGGAAATTGAAAAGGATACAAAGAAATGGAAAAACATTTATTGCTCATGGATTGAAAGACTAAATATTGTTAAAATGTCAATATACTCAAAGCAATCTACATGTTCAATGCAATCCCAATCAAAATTGCACCCAGCATTCTTCTGGAAGCTAGAACAAGCAATCCTAAAAGTCATATGGAACCACAAAAGGCCCTGAATAGCCAATGTAATATTGAAAAAGAAGACCAAAGCGGGACGCATCACAATCCCAGACTTTGCCTCTACTACAAAGCTGTAATCATCAAGACAGCATGGTATTGGCACAAAAACAGACACATAGACCAATGGAATAGAATAGAGACTCCAGAATTGGACCCACAGAAGTATGGCCAACTCATCTTTGACAAAGCAGGAAAGAATATCCAATGGAAGAAAGACAGTCTCTTTAACAAATGGTGCTGGGAGAACTGGACAGCAACATGCAGAAGGTTGAAACTAGACCACTTTCTCACACCATTCACAAAAATAAACTCAAATGGATAAAGGACCTGAATGTGAGACAGGAAACCATCAAAACCCTAGAGGAGAAAGCAGGAAAAAAACCTCTCTGACCTCAGCCGCAACAATTTCTTACTTGACACATCCCCAAAGGCAAGGGAATTCAAAGCAAAAATGAACTACTGGGACCTTATGGAGACAAAAAGCTTCTGCACAGCAAAGGAAACAATCAACAAAACTAAAAGGCAACCAACGGAATGGGAAAAGATATTTGCAAATGACATATCAGACAAAGGGCTAGTATCCAAAATCTATAAAGAACTCACCAAACTCCACACCCGAAAAACAAATAACCCAGTGAAGAAATGGGCAGAAGACATGAATAGACACTTCTCTAAAGAAGACATCTGGATGGCCAACAGGCACATGAAAAGATGCTCAACGTCACTCCTCATCAGGGAAATACAAATCAAAACCACACTCAGATACCACCTCATGCCAGTCATAGTGGCTAAAAATGAACAATCAGGAGACTATAGATGTTGGAGAGGATATGGAGAAACGGGAATCCTCTTGCACTATTGGTGGGAATGCAAATTGGTGCAGCCACTCTGGAAAACAGTGTGGAGATTCCTCAAAAAATTAAAAATAGATCTACCTAGTGACCCAGCAATAGCACTGCTAGGAATTTACCCAAGGGATACTGGAGTGCTAATGCATAGAGACACTTGTACCCCAATGTTTATAGTAGCACTTTAAACAATAGCTAAATTGTGGAAAGAGCATAAATGTCCATCAACTGATGAATGGATAAAGAAATTTTGATTTATATTACACAATGGAATACTACATAGCAATGAGAAAGAATGAAATATGGCCCTTTGTAGCAACGTGGATGGATCTGGAGAGTGTTATGCTAAGTGAAATAAGTCATACAGAGAAAGACAGATACCATATGTTTTCACTCTTATGTGGATCCTGAGAAACTTAACAGAAGACCATGGGGGAGGGGAAAGAAAAAAAAATGTCAGAGAGGGAGGGAGGCAAACCATAAGAGACTTAAAAACTGAGAATAAACTGAGGGTTGATGGGGGATGGGAGGGAGGGGAAAGTGGGTGATAGGCATTGAGGAGGGTGCCTGTTGGGATGAGCACTGGCTGTTGTATGGAAACCAATTTGACAATAAATTTCATGTTAAACAAATTTTAATAAATTAAAAAAAAAAAAAGAAAAGAAAAAGCTTTTAGTGGCACCTGGGTGATTTCTTCCCAGGTCATGATTTCATGGTTTGTGAGATACAGTCCCACTTTAGGCTCTGCACTGATAGCATGGAGTCGGGTTAGGATTCTCTCTCTTTCATTCTCTCTCTCTCTCTCTCTCTGCCTCTACCCTGCTTGTGTATGAGCTCTGTCTCTTTCTCTCAAAATAGATAAATAAACATTAGAAAAAAAGGTTTTAAATGTAAAGGAGTTTACAGTTACATTACCATACAGTCTACTAAACTGTATAAAATACTGTGATTTTTTTCCATAATATACTATAATGTCTTTGCTTCCCATACTTTAGGTGACTACTGTGGTCTAATCAAATATTTTCTGTTTTAATTAATATGTCTGTTTTCACATTATACTTCTAAAAATTTTTAAAAAGCCATTAATTCTGATACACTATACAGGAAAATTTAGAGTATTGTCATCCTTTATTGTCAAATTATACTTTCTAAGTTGTTTTATGTGTTTGATGGGTGATAGCTTTTTCCTGAGTATATGTAGTGTCAATATGAACTATTAGATTCATCAAAAGAGAAAAAAAAATGGCAGTGAGAAAAATTGTGTCGGAAGATAAAAGGAAAAGAGAAAGAAACAAGGAGAAAGAGAGAGGAAAATGGGCACAGGTATACATGTATATATATATATATATATATATATATAGAGAGAGAGAGAGAGAGAGAGAGAGAGAGAGAGAGAGATAGTATCAAAAGTAAATCAGCTAATTTTACAATGATCCTTGGGCATTACTAAATTCTGACTAATATGAGTATTATAAGAATTTAACTAATTTAGCATCGCCTGGGTGGCTCAGCTGGTTAAGCCTCCGACTTAGAATCAGGCAATAATCTCATGGTTTGTGAGTTCAAGTCCTGAATTGGGCTGTCTGCTGTCAGCATGGAGCCAGCTTCAGATACTCTGTCCCCTTCACTCTGCCCCTCCCCACTTGCGCACGTGCTCTCTCTCTCTCTCTTTCTCAAAAATAAAGAAACATTAAAAAAAGAATTTAAATAATTTATTTTTATATCCCAACTCCAAATTTTCTATTTGATTCTTTGTTATTTTCAGAATATTACATCATGGTTTATAAAATATCTGTAAGTCACCATGACATATTTTGAAAAAGAAAAAAAATGAAGAAGATCTGAGATAGTTTTAAAAACTCATTTTGGATACTTAATTTCAAAATGTGATGAAGTATGCTTATAAAACATCTCTTATAAAAGCAGAAATAAAAAAGTAGATTAGTTACACATGAGGGCAAGTGCTTAAATTATGTGTCAAAATTAAAAAAAAAGAAAGGTCTAGTAATCAGGCTATGGCTGAGAAAACAATACTCTTTCTATGCCAGAACCCTAAGAGAGAAACTTTTTACATTTTGTTAATATTTCTCTCTTCTTTTAATGTAAAAAGTGTGACATATTATATTGAAATCATGTAAAAACATTGCCAGATTTGATTTTTGAAGATTTAACTATTTTTCTAATCTTACAGCATAGATATTGATCTTCTTCACTTGTCAAGAGAAAAAGGAGGACATTACTTTCTGTCCTAGAAACTGAACTGGCTAAATAACATTTTGCAAGTAGCAATCTCTCTATCTAATAAATTTTAGGACATCACTATCAATATCTTTAAAAGGAATCATTTGTATTGTTTACAACCATCAATGAATAAAATTTACTTTATGTCAATTCCCATATGTATGTATGTATATATCTATATATATCTATATATATATAGATATATATAGATATATATTTATTATATATATCCAAAAATATATCTAAAGCATTTCTTTGCAATATGTTTCCAACTCATAACTTTGCAACATTTTTAATGTTTAATCTAAATTTCCCTGAGGCTTTAAATAAAAACTTGAAACAAACAAACAAAAATAACATACTACAGGTATATTTTTTAAAAAATTAAAAATAATAGCAGCTCCTGGGTGGCTCAGTCGGTTAAGTGTCTGACTTCCGCTCAGGTCGTGATCTCATGGCTTGTGAGTTTGTGCCCAGTGTTGGGCTCTGTGCTGACAGCTCAGAGCCTGGAGCCTCTTCAGATTCTGTGTCTTTTTCTCTCTGTCTGCCCCTCCCCCACTCATACTCTGTCTCTCTCTGTCTCTCAAAACTAAATAAACATTTAAAACATTTTTTAAAAAAAATTAAAAATAATAAATTTTGCTTTTTCAAACTAAATCATCACTGGAAAATAATAGACCATAATAACATAAAACTATGTGAATGTGGAGCAGAAGCAAATGAGCGGATTTAGGTACAGCTTATTGACCTTTTTACCTCAATAACAATAACCTGAAAATTGAGAATTACAGCATCTTTAAAAAACATGGAAAAATGAACAACGGAGATAATAAAGTGGAGATTTTCACACAACAGCGTTGGAGGACTTGAACTATACATATTGATATTGTCATTTGCCAAGAAGGTGATAGAGTATAAATAATATTCCATATGAATAAATATTCTAGTCTGTATATCTGGTTTATACTTATCAATAAACAGTGACTCCCCAGGAAACAAAATGTGATAACATTTCCTGTGGAATCCATGCATATGAAGCAGCCTTTTATTTTCTTTCCCTGGTACATTAGTTCAAAAAAGAGGGGCCTGACTAATGTAAATAAACATTTTAGTGTTAAGAATAGGCATATTTTCAGGGTGCCTGGGTGGCTCAGTCAGTTCAGTGTGGACTTCAGCTCAGGTCATGATCTCACGAATTTTTTGAGTTCAAGCCCATGTCGGGCTCTATGCTGACAGCCCAGAGCCTGGAGCCTGCTTCAGATTCTGTGTCTCCCTCTCTCTCTGACCCTCCCTGGTGCATGCTCTGTCTCTCTGTCTCTCAAAAATAAACAATAAAAAAAAAAAGAACTAAAATAAAAAAAAAAAAAAGAACAGGCACATTTTCTACTATACTACTGACATACTATAACAGCAGTCAACTAAAAAACTGAAATAAATTTGAACTAGTACTAATGGTGGCCAGTTTCATATGAAATGTTCAGGTAAAAACAGCCATTTCTACTTCTCTCATTAACAGATTCCTGAGAAACTTTGAATCTGACTAGGAAGCTAGACTAAATTATACGACTGAACAGCGTTAAGGCAAAGCCACATATAAATCTTAGATTAATCCAGATTATAAATGTACTAGATGTTCAAATGAAAAATATCTGGAGTAGAGAGCTGTGAGGAAAAAAAAAACAAAACCTAGAAAAGCCCTGCAAAATCTAACAATTCTGGAACCTAGTAAGTATGATGCCTAAGTAAAAGGAATCCCAGTTTTATTTGTGTATTGCCACCCCAGGCCCAAGTGTATTTGGACATTTTGTCATCTTACTTTCATATCATAGAAAGTTCTCTTTTTTTAGGATAATATATAATAAGTCAATAAATACATATAATTATATTTATATTTAAATATTATATATAAATAATGATTCATGATAACTCCAGACCTTTCTTTTCATTTGATTAGTATAGTGCAATATTGATAAGGTCAAGGTGAAAATCAGGATGGATTTGTCAGAGTGTGTACTATCATTCTGATTATATTTGAAAACCAAATAAAATATGCTTAGAATGATCAGGCTTGTATTATCTGTACTATTTGTGCCCTCCATTGGAATATAATTGAGAGTTAGTATAGGTTATTACAAGATAGAAGCATGTCTTCATTTATCATTGTCTAGTTTTTTCTCCCAATGTAATATCCTTTTCCAGAAATCTATCAACCCTCTATTAGGAGCCCTTCAACCAAATTGAACTGAATAAATCATCTATAAAATTTGATGGAAAATGTCACACAACTGCTTTTTCACTCTAATGTTGAAAAAAAATATGGTTTTTAGCAGCAAGTTATACTGGAAATGGTATCAAACTGAAAGTTTCCTAATATACTTGTGAATTTGCAATGGCCCTTATGCAAATCCTGTATCTTTAATGCTGTGTTGGAATGCACATGTGATTCAAGTTAAACATGCTTTATCAATTTTCATAAAAATCAATCTCTGTCACTTTCATACTCAGATATAGCCCTATGTGTGACACATCCCCATCCCTTCTATTTTAATATTCTAATAGCAGTGTTGTAATCTAAATTATCTAATATAAATTTTTGTAAATTACTTAAATGTGTGAATGGAAAACTCTATGAAAGTTTGAGTCATTACAGTAAAATATGCATTTTAAAAAACAGGAACTAAATCTTAACCACTGTCTAGAAACTTCAAATGTAGATGTAAAAAGAGAGAAACCATATCAGCTTGTGTTCTAGAAAACACACTGGTTTTGCTACCATGCATTTTAAGATATTAAATAAATAAAACATTAAGAGAATATTCAATAAGGACTTAGATTTATAATTTTTTTAATTTTTTTTCTTTGTAATTTTCAATGGAAGAAATCAAGACAAATGGTGCTTGATAAAAGTGTGACAATATATTTCTAGCTTTCAGGGGATTTGTCTGGTGAAACTTTGTATTGGATGTAGCAATCAATTCTCCATTTGTACCTCCTGTTACTCATGATTGATATTGCTAATTGACTATAACTTCTTTCCCAAAGAGTATATATTTGACCTTAGAATCTTTTTCAATGTAGCACTTTAGGCAATTATTGTGAAACAATAAGAAATGGCATTCAATAAGAAAACCATTTGCCATGTTCAGCCTGTTGCCAAAGAAGTGCTAATGGTCAATTGAAAATTCAATATTCAAGTAAGGGACCAGAGGTCTTATGAAGCCCAATTTTGCAATAATGCAACTTCCAGGTCAGTTTTGTCACTGTAAGTCCCAAGATTATCTTGCAATGAGCTGGCCACTAGTGAGCAGAAATATTCCTCTGAGGGAGATTAGTCATGGCCTTAGTTGGGCAAAACACACTTAGCACCTTCCCGCTGAGAAAAGGTGTAACATTTGCACTATAATTTAGGAATACACACAGAGGCATACACACATTCATGCACATAATTCAACCTTATTGTATCTACACCTGCAGACGACCTAAACTGTGAATATGTTTCCCTTCCCCAATATTATGTTTGGGACAAAGTCTTATCTGTATTAGCCAGAAAATACAGTGGATACTATTGATAATATTAATTCCTAGACTAAGCTAGTTCTGTGGGTTTGGAGGCTGCTGACATTCTAGGTATTGAGTCTTTTTTTTAATATAAAGGATATATATATATATATATATATATATATATATATATATATATATATATATATATATATGGAGAGAGAGAGAGAGAGAGAGAAAGAGAGAGAGAGAGACTATCTAAAGCAGATGACAGGAAACTTCCAGATACTCTTTCAGTTACTTATTTAAAAATAGCAAGAAAAGTGGTTAAATAAAGAGTAAATGGCCAAGTATAGAACTCTGAAGAGAGGAAAAGAGTCACAGGGAGTCAGAGAAGAGCATGTCAAAGTTATATAAGGAAAAACTGTAAACTATCATGTAATTCTAAAAGCATGCAGTGTTTCAAGAATTAAATGAGAGTGGATCAAGGTAATGATTGAGGCTACATACATTTTTCCTCTTGAGGCATCCGAATATATTTAAAAAATAAATTCATAACATTACTGGGAAATTAAAAAAATCTACAAATGAACAGCAGCATTAAGAAATTCCTCAAAGATTGAATATAGAATTAGACCAGGGGAAGAAACCCCAATAAAAATACATTTAGACCAAGATTGTTGGAAATATAAAAGTGGTTCCAAAGGTACTGTATACTTAAGGTGACAAATACAGAGAATAAATTGGGGGTGGGTAGGTAGTGTGAGATACACAAAAGCAGCTATTACATCTGTGATGGTTGATTTTGCATGTTAACTTGATGGATGGTTTGGATGAGATCAATATTTAAATCAGTGAAATTTAAGTAAGCAGATTGCCCTTGAGGGTAGTGGGCCTCCTCCACTTAGTTGAAGGCCTGAATTGAATTAAAAGTCTGGTCTCCCCTGAGCAAGAGGAAGTTCTTCAGGAGACTGCATTTGGACTAGAGCTACAATACTGGCTCTCCTGGCTCTGCCTAGTCACCCTCAGACTTGAATTGTACCATCAGCTCTCTTGATTCTCCAGTCTGGCCACCACCTACACTACAAATTTTGCACTCACTAGCTTTCATAATCAGGTAAGCAAATTTCTTATAATTAATATCTCTCATGTGCCATACACATATAGTTTTATCATTTTTCAGCAGAACCTTGAACAATACAGATTTGGGTACCAAGAGTGGTTTTACAGGAATAGAATCTTACTGATGAATCTTCTGAATTGGTTCTAGCATTTCTATTGTCTGGTTGCTCCTAATGTCAGTGGACAAAGTGGAGGGGAAAAAAAAAAAAAAAGATGAGTTCAGGGATTCTAGTTCCCAGCTTAAGCACCTCATAAGTGACCTGATATCTTCTGTCCCTTTTGAAAGAGCCCTTTACATCCTGTAGCTAGGGGCTAATATCTGATGAAAGCCAACTCCAAATCTCATCTAGTCAGTTGCAGAATTATAATGCAAATTGAATTCACAGCTTCACAGGGTGTCTGCTCTTAAAGCCACAGCAACAATTGGGAAAGAATGGTATTCTGAAACTTGGAATAAGGGCATGTGGAAAGACCCTGATGAAGTGGGGGAATAAGACCCTAAATTTTGATGATTCCTTGCCAGTAGAAACAGCCTCTCTACTCCTAGTAAATGCAGACTTTCCATCCTTAGTAGAAGTAGCTCTATTCCATCTGAGAAGATTAATCCTTCATTGCCTAAGGAAACTATAATGACCTCCCAAGACAGTTGCCTTGGAAGGCAAGAATGCTGATTCTTCTCGGGACCCACCTATACCACCTCTCTTTGCTTATAGACCTATAATTTACTTAAATCATAGCAAGCTCATAAAGATGAGAAAAAGTGTGATCCATGATGGAGAATGTTTTACCTCCAAAGAGCTACTTGAATTTTCAAGTTTATATGGACAAAAATCCAGGGAATATGTTGAAAATAGATATTAAATATATGAGATGGTAGCAGGAGAAATATAAAGATAGATCTGGATGAATTTATTGATATGGATTTACTAAACAGAGATTCTGTATTAAATGTTGTAACTCAGAGAGTTAGGACTCTAACAGTTTGGTTGGTTAGCTGAAACATGGATTGCCCTCCATGAGTGAAATGAAAATGCCCAATCTCTCTTTGTTTAATATAGGGGAAGGGACTTAGAGGCTTGTGGAGTTTGGCATATTAGAGTAGATTTGTCGTTTAAAACCTACTCAACTATCCTGGGAGGATCCAGAAGACATACCATTCACCTCGACTATGAAAAATAAATTTATGAGAAAAGACCAGTGTAATCGAAGAGCTCTGTGATCATCCTTCTCTGTAGGCCAGACCTTAAGAGTATCAACTGTAGCCACTGAACTGGAAAACCTAAATGCAATGGGAATAATTGAATCTCAAGATGGCTGGGGAGAGGTGGCTACACTCAACTACCAAAGGCAGAGTGGGTATGCTTCCCACAGTGGATGGCAGATTCAAAAGCAATAAGAATAGTCTGACTCATGCAGACCTATGGTGCAGGCTAGATATACATGGTATTTCCAGAAGTGAGATAGGAAGCCTATAAAATTTTTCTTGTCTATATGTATAAACAGAAATGTTCTAGGTCAAGTAATCAGGAGTTTTACTTGAATCATAGAAACAGAGTCATAGCCCCTCAATCAATTCTCATACTTCAGTCAGCCTACAGACCCAGAACTCCTTGAATTAAGAAAAGGCTGAGTCAGTCCCCTTGACAAAGGATCGTGGTACACTGTCAGGAGCTTATACTATTAATATTTCACAGCCTTCCCCAAAAGGATCTATAACCTTTTACCAGACAGTACGCTGAGGGAAATAATTAACCAGATCTCTCAGAGACTACTAGGCATTGGCTTTGAAACTAATTTCAGGAGACCTGAAATATCACTGTGGTCCCTCAGAGTAGAGGCTTATGGAAGTCAGGTGATCAATGGAGTTTTAGCTCAGGTCAGTCTCACAGCGGGCCCATGGGTTGCAAAACCCATTTGTGGTTATTTCCCCAGTTTGAGAATGCGTAACTTGAATAGTTATACTCAGCAACTGCCAGAATCCACACACTGATTCCCTGACCTGTAGAGTGAGGGCTATTACAGTGGCAAAGCCCAAATGGAAGCCACTACAACTTCTTCTACCTAGGAAAATAGTAAATAAAGAGCAATATCACATTCCTAGAGGGATTACAAAGATTGGGGCTGCTATCAAGGACCTAAAAGATACAGAGTGATGATTTCTACCACAACCCCATTCAATTCACCTACCTGGCCTATCCATAAAGACTGATGGATCTTGGATAAAGACAGTGGATCATCATAAACTTAAGTAGGTGTGGTGACCCCAATTTCAGTTCTTGAACCAGATGCAGTTTCATTGTTTGAGCAAATTAACCCATCAGCCAGAATCTGGTATGCAGATATTGACCTGGTATAAATGCCTTTTTCTGCATCCCTGTCAATAAGGTTCACCAGAAGCGACATTTTGACTGGCAAGGGCAGCAAGAGACCTTCACTTTCCTTTCTCATAGGGATCTTGATTTGCTTTCCTTTCCGTAAGATATCGCATTGGTCCATTACACTGATGAGATAAATTTGAAGACCTTGATACATCCCTACAGGTAAGTCACAATGCGGACCTCAAGGATTTAGGTAGAGGATTTCTACCATCCTCTGCAGAAAGCTACTCTTCCCCTGAGAAACAGTTTTTAGCCTCCTACTGGGCCTTTGTGGAGACTAAACCCTTAGCCACAGGCCACCAATTCTCTATGCAATCTAAATTGGCCTTCCTAAAATGGGTGTTAACTGAACAAGCAAGCCATAAAGTTGAGTGTGCACAACAGCACTCTACCATCAAATGAAAGTGGTATATATAGGAGATTAGACTTAGCATGCCCTAAAGGCAAGAGTAAGTCACTTGCAGAAGTGGTCTAAATGTAGATAGTCCCCACTTTTGCCATAGTGCCATCTCTTTCCAAGCCTATAACTGTCACCTCATGGGGGGGGTCCCCTACTATCAGTTGACAGAGGAAGAGAAAACTTGTGCCCTGTTTACAAATGGCCTCACACAATGTGTAGGCACCATCTGCAAGTGGACCGCTACAGCACTATAGCCCTGAATGACAGGAAAATGTTCCTGATGGAAAGAACTTGAGTAATGCACTTGTCATTTTCTTTTTTCTTTTCTTTTCTTTCCTTTTCTTTTCTTTTCTTTTCTTTTCTTTTCTTTTCTTTTCTCTTCTTTTTTGAAGGAGAAATGGTTGGATGTGCAATTATGGACTGATTTGGGGGCTGTGACCAATGATAATTTGGCTGGATGATCAGAGACTTAGAAGGGATGTGATCAGAAAATGGTGACAAGAAAATCTGGAGAAAAGGAGGTACATGGATAGACCTCTCTGAATGGGTGAAAACATAAAAATATTTGTGCTCCATTTTAACAAACACCAAAAAGTGACCTCAGCAGATGAATATTTTAATAATCAAATGGATAAGATGATCTGTTCTGTGGATACTAATCAGCTTCATTTTGCAGCCACCCGGCCCGATGGGTTCAGTAACAAATCTGGTAGATACTAATCCTACTATAACAATAACCACTTTGAATGCCAATGGTTTAAATGAACTAATTAAAAGGCAGAGATTGTCAAAGTGGATCAAAAAACAACACTCAACTATATGTTATCTACATGAAACTCACTTTAAAATATGATGACACAGGGGCGCCTGGGTGGCTCAGTCTGTTGAGCGTCTGACTTCAGCTCAGGTCATGATCACGGTTCATGAGTTCAAGTCCTGCATTGGGTTTGCTGCTGTCAGTGCGGAGCCCACTTCAGATCCTCTGCAGCAACCCCCCAAACCTCCCTCACTCATGCTCTCTCTCTCAAAAATGAATAAACATTTTAAAAAATATGATGACACATATAGACCAACAGTAAATAAATGGAAGAAAATCTACCATGCAAACACAAATGAAAAGAAAGCAGGAATAGCTCTATTAATTTCAGACACAGCAGACTACAAAGCAAGAAAAGTTATCAAAGAATAAGAAGGACATTATATAGTGATAAAGGGGTCAATTCTCCAAAAAGAGATAACAATCCCTTATACGCATATTCTTAACAACAGAGGGTCAAACTGTGCAAGACAAAAACTAATAAAATTGCATAAAGAAATAGACGAATCTATAAAATCATAGTTAGATAATTCAATACTCCTCTATCACATGTCCAATAGGAAGAAAATCCATAAGGACACAACACCACCATCTATCAATTAGATATATTTGATATCTATAGACTACTTCATCTAATTACAGCAAAATACACATTCTTCTCAAGTTTGCATGAAATATTCACCAAGATAGATCACATCCTGAGCCATAAAACACACCTAAATAAATTTAGAAGAACTGAAATCAAACAATGCCTGCTTTCACACCATGATGGAGTTGAATGAGAAATCAATAACAAAAAGATAATTGGAATAATTGCAAAATACTGGAGATTAAACAACGCACTTCCAAATAACACATGGGTCAGAGAAGAAATCTCAGGAGAAATTTTACAATATTTTTAAATAAATGGAAATGAAAACACACCTTAAAATTTGTGGGATGCAGAGAAAGCAGTGCTTAGAGCATTATAGCACTGAATGCATACACTAGAAAAGAAAATTCCAGAATCAAAAATTTAAGTTTCTATCTTAGGAAACAAATAAACAGAGAGAAGAGAGGAGGAGCAGGAGGAGGGCAATTTCACTAAGTGTTGACTTCCAAGCTTCTTACATGTGGGAGAAGAAAATATGCTCTTTTTTTCAAATTATTTTGGTTATTAGGTATTTTGCATTTTTATATAAATTGTAGTATCTACTGGCCCATTTTTTCAAAAGCCTTGCTGGAATTTGGTAGTGATCATTTTGAATCTATAGATCAATTTGGACAGAATTACCATCTTTAGCACATTGAAATTTCCAAACCATAAACATGAAATGTCTGTCCATTTATTTAGATCTTCTTTAATTTTCCTCATCAAAGTTTTATAATTTTCTTGCACTGTTTTTGCTAACATTTTCCAAGCATTATATTCTTTTTTAGTATATATTCTTTTTGATGCAACTGCAAATAGAATTGTATTCTTAATTTCAATTTGTAATTGTCTACTGCTTATAGGTGGAAATACAATTGCTTCAGTATATTGATCTTGCATCCTACACCCTTTTACTACATATTCTGTGAACTTGCTGTACTTAAATATCCTCTTGGAGTGCCTGGGTGGCTCAGTTGGTTGTTTGTCTCTTGATTTTGTTTGTCTCAGGATCCCGGGGCTGTGGGATCTAGCCTTGTGCTGGGCTCTGTGCTGAGCACAAAGCCTCCATAAGACTTTCTCTCTTTCTCTCTCTGCCTCTCTCCCCCACTTGTGCTCACTCTCTCTTCCTTTCTCTCACATAAAATAAATAGCCTTTGAATAAAATCTTTTTTTTTTAATCAGCCAGCCCAGCTGACTCTGAAAATATATTTATGCAATTCCCTACATCTAGTAAAAATTGAGAAAATTAAACACGAATTCTTCATAAGACTTCCCTCAGCAAACAAAGAATAGGGGGACTCTGCCTTAACTGTGTAAATGCCATCTACTAGAAAATCAGAGCTCACTATCTCCGTTATTATGCAGCCTTGTAATACAGTAATTGTCAACACAACAAATTATTTAATATACAAAAATATTAGAACTTAACAAGTGAAGCTTTTATTATTTATAAATAATAAATCTTCCACTTAGAAAATCCAAAAAACAATAAACATAATACTGGAATTGGTAAGAAAATACAATGGGAGAACTGAACAAAAGTGATATGAAAATGAGTACACTTTTTATGTATTGCTATATGGTAGCAATAATTAGTAATTGGAATAAAAAAATAAATATAATGATTGATTCTATAATATACTTAAATGTAAACTTAAGTAGAATATATATATGAAAAAAAGACACAATAGCAACAATAAGCACTATAAAACTTTACCAAAAGGCATACAAAAGGACCGAATAAATGGAAAATGTATGTCATATTTTTATCAATTTTGTTATATTTTGAAAATGTATGTCATATATATATATATATATATATATATAGAGAGAGAGAGAGAGAGAGAGAGAGAGAGACTATAATGACTTTCATTTATATAGTTTGGTGAAGAGGCAGGGAAGCATTACCTGAACAGTGCCATCCCGGGACAGGATCTCTAAAACCCCAACAGGTGAGTTTGGTTTCACTGCTTGGATCAATTGACCTGACTTGGATTTGTTGTTGTGCAAGTTGAAACCATAGCAATTTATGAAAAATATCAATGGTTCTGTGACTGTGGAGGGGAACTTTTCCTGTCAGAAATCATAAAATGTGATGGTTAAAAATGTGACATTGTTTTAAGACTAAACCACAAGATTGTTGGAATAGTGTAAAATATAAATAAACTGTGTGTATATTTATCTTTTATCTATTAATTTTTTTATAAACTTTTTTAAACATTTTATTTGTTTTTGCAAGACAGAGGGAGAGAAAGACAGCATGAGCAGGGGAGGGGCAGAGAGAGGAGACACAGAACGTGAAGCAGGCTCCAGGCTCCAAGTTGGCAGCACAGAGCCAGACGCAAGGCTTGAACCCACCAATTCTGAGATCATGACCTGAGCTGAAGTGAGACGCTTCACCAACTGAGCAACCCAGGTGCCCCTATTAATTGTTATATTTATATGGGAGATGGTCATATGAAAAACAGTAAAATGAAAACTAATTGAGGATGAGATGACCTCTGGTATTTTTTAGCAAAGAGGAATATATTGGAGTTGTGTCATTGGTAGCTAACATAAATAGAGTGATAGTAACCTCAGGCAAATATGTATGTACATAACTAGACCGTATGGAAAAGAGGAACTATAAGGAAAAGGCTATAGTGAGTTGCCATTCTTGCCAACACGTGTGTGAGATAAACCAAGAGTCCTGACTTGGAGTTTAACTATACAGAATGGAGATCTCTTCAACCATTGAAGTGCTCATGGATAATCCTCAGCTATGCAGGCTTCTTATGTTGTTGATATTATAATGCAATGAGATGCGCAGAAATAAAGGGAGCTGCATATGAATGAGTCTGAGATAAAAACAAAGGTGGGGAAATATACAAGGCAATCTGCACTTGGGAGAACTGAGAAGGACTTTGAGGAGACATTTTGCAACAAAGCAGAAATAAGTATGCAAAAGATCTTGTGTTGTGCATAAAAAAACTTCCTTCTTTAGAAATTTCATCTATCCTGCAGATACGTGTGCCTCATACTAGTATGTTCTTGACTAGATTAGCTAAACATTTTTTCATCTATTTGTCTCATTTCTTATTTGATTCTGTTACTATACAGAAGAGAAACTTGAATGGGAAGCATACGTGAAGTATTGGGATACAGTAGCAGGCAGAGTGGGTCCCTGGTAACACAACCTGACATACACTCAAAAAAGGAGAGCCCTAACCAGAGTAAAGAATGGCTGAGCAGATACAAGTAAAATGGACTTCACCAATGGATTCACCAATGTACAATATTATCAAAGACCAGGCTTGTGTATCAAAAGACTAGTTTCAGGTATGTTAAATCTGAAAGGATGTGCTACCCTCGGGGGAACAAGAAAAATTATTGATTTTCAAATAAGAAAATGAAAGCACAGAATCTGGGGATCCAACACAGAATGCTGCTTCTGCAAACTTTGATTATGGTGAACTTAGAGAAACAAGGTAAGAGTGACAACCGTGGAAATCTAGCAAATCATCCCTGCAGACTCCTCCCAGGCAATCCTGGAATTTGTTGTAAATAAGAAATTGTTCTGAGAGACTAAGAGAAAAATTACCAGGTGTACTCACAACTGCAAAGAAAAGACCTCCCCCCCCACCCCCACCCCCCACCCCCACCCCCGCCTTTCCCGGAACCAGCCAGGGCGTGCCCAGTTGTGGTCTGACCTAAAGGCAGGAACCAATCAAGTTCTGCTGAGTGTTCAAATTTAAATGTCAACCAATAACAGCTCTGTAACCACAAAAAATCCCTAACTTGTTTGTGCCTGTCTATAAAAGAAGCTGTAAGATCCTCGCTCTGGGCCTCTTAGCATCACCGGCAACGAGTGCGCTGAGGACCGGGTTCGAACCTGCAATAAACGACCCTTGCCGCTTGGCTTTGACTCTGGACTCTGGTGGTTTGTTTTCGGGGGGTCTTTCGAATCGGGGTATATCAGTTCCTCCAACTGAAATGGAGCTCTTCCAGTATTACAAATGGCATGAGCAGACAAAAATGAGAAAAAGAATTCTACTTCTCTTTCTGAGAGGAGGGATACATGATGATGATGATGGTGATGATGATGATGATGATGTAAAAACCATGATGTCTAAGAAGCAGGTCCCATTGTCCCTAAGTATGTTGTGGGGATAAACCAGGTATGTCTGGAAAGGTAGTATCTTTAATCACACTAGAAAGGCAGTTTATAAGCCTGAGGACCATAAATTTTGCCTCTGCTTCAGGGGTTCGGGGCCAGTGTTTTTCTGATCATGAAAGTTGAAATAAAGGGGAGATTCAAAAGGATCGCAAAGAAAAATGGCTTGGTGCTTTTGCAAAAGAGTCTGTTCTAAAGAGAAAACTGAAGAAATCTCTATGAACCTTTAACAAGATAGAGACTTTACAGCAAAGAAAATCTGATTGAGGATAAAGTTTTACAAGTATGTGTTGGGTATTGGGGTGGTAGATAGTAACATTTAGAAAATTGCATTGACAAATTATTTAGTGAAGACATTTAAAAAGAGGTAGGTTTATATGAAAAAAATAACTTTAAAACTTGTATAACTTAATATTGGTTATTCTGGTTGTGAATCAGTTTGTTTTTAACTATTAATAACTGTTTTAAAGTTTATGTATTGAATATACTTGCTGGCATATAAACTTGTCTTTGGGACTCAGATTTCTGCAAATGTGTGTAGAGATAATTGAATTAATCATTAGTGTTCAGAAGAAACATCACTCTAAATTCTAGCCAGAGGAGATGTTTGGGTTCAAACTACAGTAGCTAAAATACACTGTTTTGTTATGTGCAGGATAATTTGTATTTCTCAAATACAGTGATTGTTATTGTCTCAAAATAATTAAATTACAATGTTATTATAAATCGAGTACTTTTAAATCACATTTATATTTTATTTTGTTTTCAGATTCAAACTTATTTTGAGAAAGACTAGAGAAATCTTGCTTGCTGAGATAAAATTAAGGAGAGTACATTATATAAAACGTAGCCAAAAAAAAAAAAAATCATGAGAAAGCTTTCTCTAAGGTTTAATATTGGATTTTTTTTAAAGGTTTCTTTTTTGCCCTGGTGTCATTTTAGAATTTTGTATTGGTTTTAGCTTATAACTTGGGAGCTGAAAAAAGAATCCAGATAGCTCACACTGTGTAACTAAAAGTGATTTTTCTGCATGTGATAATAATTTCAAGTGAAAATTTTTATTAGTGGAGTGTTTAATAATCAAATTTGTAAGTCTAACCCAAAATTTTAAAGGTGGTAGATATGAATATGTAACAGAATAAAGTCTTGATTTTATGTTTGTAATTGGCAAACTTCTTGATCTAAAAGAAGCCAAAATTCCTATAAGAATATCTGATTCCATGTCTTAAGTTAGAAAAATTCATTAAAAACCAAACTCTATTGGAATTTTCAGATACCCAAAGATAATTATACATATATTTGGTGTTAGAGGAAGTAGTAGTAAAAAGAGAAAAAAAGAACCCACTATGCAGACTGTGAATATTTGGTCCTCGAAAATAATAATAATAATAATAATGACAGTCAATTAGAATAAACTGAGGATATAAAAACAGTCATCAATCAATATATAGTTTTTAATGTTTTATTTTATTTGTTGAGAGACAGAGAGAGATAGAGCATGAGGATAGGGACAGAGAGAGAGGGAGACACAGAATCCGAAGTGTGCTCCAGACTCTGAGCTGTCAGCACAGAGCCCAACACAGGGCTGGAACCCACCAACAAGAGATCATGACCTGAGCTGAAGTCAGATGCCCAACTGTCTGACCCACCCAGGTGCCCCAGTCATCAATAAATATCAATGATATAAAGGGAAAAGTAACATCCATTGTGCTGTAGAGTATTTTAACACAGAAATGAGTTCCTAGTTGTTAATAATACATGCTATGTATTGATGAATCAAAATTATATGATTTTATATTTCTGCTTAACATATATATTTAAAATACTGCATAGAATTGGGATGATATGATTATATCATATTTTAAATATGTGTACATATACATGTTTCTATAAGTTTATCTTGAGAGTTAACATGTGGTATAGATTAGGTATGAAGAATAAGAATAGAAAGTTAGGGCACCTGGGTGGCTCAGTCGGTTGCACATCCGACTCTTGGTTTGTGCTCAGGTCACAATCTCATGGCTTTGTGGGCTCGAGCTCCGCGTTAAGCTCCTCGCTGGCAGCCTAGAGCCTGCTTGGGAATCTCTCTCCCCTCTTTCTCTCTGCCCCTCCCACACTAGTGCTGTCTGTCTCTCTCAAGATAAATACATGAACTTAAAAAAAAAAAAAGAATAGAAAGTTAGAATTTTCTTTTTAAAAAATGAGACATTTAGACAGGCTTATAAAAGTAGGAGAAACACTGGGTTTTACTCTTCAGATTATGAGAGAGAAAGAAATTGTTTTGATTTGTGCTAATAGAAATAGAAATTCTTAAGCCAGCGAATTCAGGAGATTATGTCTCCAAAGTTCCCACAGCCTTGCAGAAAACAACCATCAAAACAAAAGAACTTCAGAGGAATTTTTGTAAACATTAAAATGGGATAAACTGAACAAAAAGTAAACATGTAAAAGATCTACTTTTAGTATTAACCCAAAAGATAGATGAAAGTAATCTTTCACATTTCTTTTTATTATGTAATTCAACAGTTACTAAAGTCTGTATTATACATATACATATATATTTAAGTTTTGGAGGTGATCATTCTTAAAAACAAATTCCTGATATATCTAAATTAATTTTATTTCTTTTTTTAAATTTTAATGTTTATTTTTGAGAGAGAGAGAGTGTGAACAGGCGGGGGCAGAGAAAGAGGGCGACACAGATTCTGAATCAGGCTCTAGGCTTTGAACTGTCAGGACAGAGCCCCATGTGGGACTCAAACCCACAAACCATGAGATCATGACCAAAGGCAAAGTTTGTTGCTTAACCAACTGAGCCACCCAGGCGCCCCTATTTCATTTTAGACTCTTTTTTACAATTCTAAAGTTGTGCATTACAATATTTGAGGTGTTTACATAAATTGTGTATACCAACTAGGAGCATATGTTTACTATGTAAAATTAAAACTTTTAAAAATAGTTGATTAACAAAGCAGGAATATATTTTCCTTTCATCTAGAAGTCCAGAGATAGGGCAACAGAGGCTGGTATGATGGCTACACAGTCCTTTTACTTGTATACCCAGTACAGGTTTTTTCCCTGCTGTACTACCCTGGTGCATGGCTTCTATCCTCAAGCATAGTTCATTATTCAAGATGGCTGCTCAAGCGCCAATCACACCTCCCTGTTCCAAGTAAAAGATTAGTTAAATGACACAGCTGCAAAAGAGCATGCAAAGAATGTAGTTCTTTTAGCTCAAGTCACTTCTGCTTCAAGCAAAATTGTGATTATGTTACTAAGGCTAGAAAGGAGAAGAAGGAGCATCAATTGCCATCTGGCTTGACGTTCAAAACAATTGATCTGAATTTCTATGTCTAAAGTATCTCTAAATTTTCAGAGTTTTTTTTATTGATTATTTCATAAATTAGTTTGAGATGTTAGCATTTTATTTACGGAGAAATTCAGTTAGTTGAAACTCCTTCTTGCATAATAAAGACATGTTTAAAAGATGAATGGTTCTATTTTTTACAGCACAGCTTAAAGAGAAATCTAAACTGTTAAAAGCAAATTAGTAAATATGTCAAGATTAAGCCAGTAATATGATGTGGGTGTTCTAGCAATCATAATTCAAATTTTTAAAAAGAAGTTGAGTCATTTTTTATAAAAACCACACAAATATAACAATGTTCTTGATTTAAATATGGGGTTTTGAAAAATAAAAAGTTCCATATGGAAATAAACATAAGCAAGGTGGGGGAAAAAAGGACAAAATAAATGAAAATATGAATGACTCATATTTAAGGCCTAAAAGCACAGATATGAAAAATCTTTCAAATTTTACAAGAAAAGTTTCTAAAAATAGGTAAAAGTAATTAAGACAGATTTTATTAAAAAGTAAAAAATTAACTGGTACATACGAAAAATGCTCTAATACAAATATAGCAAAAGGAATTCACATTAAGTTACATCAAAAAACTATTTCTCACCCATCAAACTAGGAGAAATTTAAGTTTGAGAATACAGTTTATTGAGGAGCTGTGGAGAAATAAATCCTTTCATATATAGCTGATGGGATTTCCAAAACCCCTGTGGAAAAAGAGTCAGTGATACCTAACAACATTATAAAGGCATTTCCTCTATAACCTAGTAATCTCATTTATATAATATCCTCAAAAAATCTACCTCCACAATTGGGATTAAACAAATAAGTTCACTTATTAAAATATTGTTTGGATTAGTAAAAGATTAAAGACAATCCAAATATTCCTAGGACACAGGTTGAGCAAATTACAGCACATCCACACAATAACCTACTATCCACTAAAATTATAATGAAGACCCCCAGGTAGTAAATAAATTAACTTCCTAGATACATTATTAAGTTCAAGTTTAAAAAGCAGTGACCAAACAGTGGAGACATCAGGAATGGAGGAGGTCTTCTCTGACAACTTTTAATATCTTTGCTAACTTTGAAAGATATAAATGTGTTAATTATTTAAAAATCAAATCAAGGGGAAAAATTAATAAATTAAACCACAAAGGAAACAATGAAGCTAAATGTGTATAAAATTAATATCCCAGCCACACAGATAAAACTTATTTAAAGCAACTTTGAAAGATGGTATTCTGGAAACACATGGTGTTTGTCTGTTTTGTTTTACTTTTAATAAGGTCAAAAGCAGCTCAGAGAAATTTTAAGTTTCACTGAGAGCATTTATAAGTAGTGATATTGGTTTTACAACTTTGAAACTATATATTTAAAGATAAAAGAAGTAAGTGGTAAGTATATTTTAGAAAATAAAAATTTCAATATAAAAGCACAAAGATATATTTTAAACTTGAGAGTAATAACAATTAAAAAGAAAACTATAATATTAAATTTGAATTTAAAATATCAATACAAATTTGCATTTTTACAAACACTGCAAGAACCTAAAAGGAGTGACAGTCAATAACAGGCAGATCCTGATCTCTGAGTATCAGCAATCCTAAAAATAACTAGGTATCCTTAGAAATATGTCTGTGTAGATCTGGGACAGTGAGTGTACAAATTGACTTAGGCCACTGTGCTGTGTAAGAAAGTGAGAAAATCCTCAATGACTAATGAGGCTGTCAGTGAGGTCTTCTCCCTCAAAAAATTAAGCCCACAAGTATCCATATTGGTTAAATTTGGGATGATTTGATTACAAAAAGAACAGTTATAATTAACTATAACATTAAATAAATTAAAAGCAATGATTCCATAGGATATACTCATGAAAGTTCTGCTTCTATGATTGTCAGATAAACTCATGATAGATTGACCTTCCTTGCAGATTAAAACTGCCTGGAGTGGGGCGCCTGGGTGGCTTGGTTGGTTAAGCGTCCGACTTTGGCTTAGGTCATGATCTCACAGTCCGTGGGTTCGAGCCCCGCATCGGGCTCTGTGCTGACAGCTCAGAGCCTGGAGCCTGTTTCAGATTCTGTGTCTCCCTCTCTCTCTGCCCCTCCCCCATTCATGCTCTGTCTCTGTCTCAAAAATCAATAAACGTTAAAAAAAATTAAAAAAAAAAAAAAAAACTGCCTGGAGTGCCTGGGTGGCTCTGTTGGTTGAGTGTCTACCTATAGATTTCAGCTCCAGTCATGATCTCATGGTAAGAATGAGCCTCATGTTGGCTCAGTGTACAGCCTGCTTAAGATTCTCCCTCCCTCTCCCTCTCCCTCTCCCTCTCTCTCTCTCTCTCTCCCTCTGCCCTTCCCCTGCTCATGCATGCATGAGTGCATGCTCTCTCACTTTCTCTCTCTCTCAAAAAAATCAAAACACTATTAATTCTGTACAAATACAAACAAGACAAAACAAAACAGAAAAAAGGCAAAAAACAACTACCTGAAATCTCAGAAATTAAAGGAAGGCACATTCTGGAGGGGAGTTGACAGTTATAAAAGGGGTGTTAGATAGAATCCCTAGATTCTCTCTCTTGGTTTACTTGCCCTGTATATTCATCTCCCCTTCAGTGAGGGTGCTACCTGTGGGTATGATGGGATGGCCCTTCTATGATATGGTAATGTTATGTGGCAAAGGTGAAAAGACTTTACAGCTGTGGTCAAAGTCCTAAATACATTGATTTTGAGCTAATCAAGAGAGGGGTTGCCTGGGAGGGCCTGGCTTAATTAGGTAAAATTTCTTAAAAAGGGACTGGCCCCTTCCTAGAAAAAGAAACAGATACTCTCCTGCTGGTACTGAAGAAGAAAATAGCTATGTTATTCACTAGGTATTGATAGTAGTGGCCTCTGAAAACAGTCCCTGACTCCTATAACCACTAGGAACTAAATCTGACCAATAACTCAAATGAGCTTGGAAAAGACTCCACACTCCAGAAGATACTTCTTGGATAACACCTTGTTTGAAAGTTTTTGAAACCGTAAGTAGAAGACCCAGAGCCATGCCCAGACTTGTGACCCATCTCTATGTGACATAACAAATGTCTCTAACTTAAGTTACTAAATTTATGGTGATATGGTAGGCAATGGTAGAACCTAATACAAAGCAATGGTCATGAGATAACTGTCCCATTTTTATGACTTTTGGTCTGACGGTAAGTTTGCAGTTGGTACTAAATGGATAAACTGATAAAAACTGATAAAAGACTGATAAAAAATTAAATAAACAACAACAACAACAACAAACAACTTTAGTCTTTCTGGTCTAAAGAGCCAGAGGGTAAAGTTTTGAAGGGAGAGCTTCAGAGGGAGCTAAGATATCTAGGCAGCAAAGGATGGACTCCAATGATGCTGGGCAACTGGATTGAGAATTAAAAACAATACTGTTGGAGTACAGAAAGTCTCAATAAACAATATCTCTCTTTTAGCCCAGTATGGATCCATTGAACATAGACACAGACAGATTAAAAATCATTGCTTTCCCAGGGCGCCTGGGTAGCTTGGTCCATTAAGCATCTAACCTTGATTTAAGCTCAGATCATGAACTCACAGTTCATGGGATCAAGCCTTGCGTCTGGCTCTGCTCTGACAGTGTGGAGCCTGCTTGGGATTCTTCCTCTCCCTCTCCATCAGCCCCTCCCCACTTATGTTCCTCCTCTCTCCCTCTCTCTCTCTCTCTCTCTCTCTCTGAAAATACATTAAAACTATATACATTTTTTAAAACATTAATGCTTTCCCTAGAGTGGAGACCATGTGCTAGAAGAATGGGCTTGCTAATATTTACCCTCTGATATTATACAGATCTACTGATATAGATGGACAACAGCAGGACTTCCTTATAGGGGCAGGTATATTATTTAGCTCTAGAAAACAGAGTTAGGGAAGGGCTAAACTGAGCATGTTCAGTTTATTATTCCAAAATCCAAAATCAGGTAAATGATTTCTCCTTTCACTGAAAGGACAACTCTGTCCTTTTTGAAACTCTCCTTCTCTGAATTCTCTGAAATCCCGGTTTCATGTTTCTTAATCCTTTTATTCATCCCATCTTTATCTGCTTCTCTAGTTTCTACTTCCTGCACACAACATGTTTGTATTTTCCAAACTTCTAATCATAATTGCATTTCCCTCCTGTCCTTCCTCCTTTCCCTTCCCTCCTTTCCTTACCTTTCCCTTCCCTTCTCTTCTCTGTAAGCACTCATTTGACACACAGCATTCTTTTATTTATGGCTTTGTAGAACACCTCGATGTAAACCGATAATTAATTCACGAAACATTCATCGTGCCATTGTGGTGAACAGATATGCTAAGCACTGGGGATAAAAAGATGTATTTAGGGAAACCATGTTACTTTAATGAAGACTTTTTTAACTTAACCATTGATAACTTGAAAGCAAATATAGTAGTAATTTAGTGCAGCCTGGCCTGCCTGAATATACACCTCAGCTCTATCACTTTTAAGCTACAGAGGCTTTGATATATTACTTATTTTTTGTGTGCCCCAAGACCTTTATTGTTCTCTGTGCATGTGCTCATTCTAAGACTTCAATAATTATTTAAGGTTTATATTTGCATATGCATTGTAGATTATAAAGCATTCAGTATATCATATATCATTTAAGAATAATAAACTTAAAGGAATTATTATGTCTTATTTTAGGAAATAAAATCAAGGCTTATGAAACTTTTAAAAGGTTAAGAAAATTTAAAACAGCATTTTAATTTTAACCTCTGACTTCTAACTCCTTTATTTGTTTTTTGGTCTTTGGGTTTTTTTGTTTTGTTTTGTTTTGTTTTGCTCACAGCTGCTGCCTTAAATTTACCTTGAGCTTTGCTCTTTCTTCTAGACTGTAATTCCACAACTGTTACCTGATCTCATGGACACCACAAAAATCAATCTCAAAATAAACATATTCTAAACTATATCATCTATGCCCAAAATCTGCTTTTTTTCTTGAATTCCTTAGCTTTGAGTGACAGGAACTTCCCAGGCAAGAAATTTCAAAATAATGGAACGTCTCCCATCCCTCTCTTCATTCTCCCCATACACATTTCATTTACTAGAGGGCCCCCATCTCCAGTCTAGAGTATGGCTTCAGTCATATCACACTTGCCAATCCCACTGCAATAGTCTTAGTCAGAATTATTAATTCTAGCTAATATTAACTATGAATTGATTTTTCCTGTGTGAAGTCTCTGTAGAGATTAATCTGTTCTTCTCAGTGCTTGCTGTGAGGCTAACTACTATTTACTGAAATTCATTTTCTATCCAGTATTGCATTTAAGCCCTTTGCATAAATTATCTCATTTAATTTGACAACAATCACAAATATATAATTTACTGGCCAGCTTTGCAGGATGAGGATGTTGAGGCTCTGCTCCTTCCATTTACACAGAGGGAATTGAAACATATTTGTGTTCCAGGTTTCCAGTTCCAAATTTGTGTGTTACTTCTCCGGTTTATTTTTCTTTGATCATTTTACTTTCCTGCTTAAAATAACACATAGGCTCTCACTGCCTCACAGATTATCCCCCAAATCACTAGCACATTATTCTAACATTCTTTGATCTGGTCTCAATACAATTCTAGCCCCATTTTTTAGTTCTTGTATACACATTCTACTCAGAACCAAATATTAGTCAATCAATCCACACACTCTATAAAGCCCAGCCTCCATCCTGGTGAACAAATCTGTCCTTCTTTCTTAAATTGCCTCCCTTCCTGTTTCTAGCAGTCCAATTAACAAATCCCTTAAAGATTTAGCTAAATGCCTCTTCCATAATGGAACACTCCTCGAGTTCTTTCAACACAATTGCTAATCTTTGTTCTGAACTTTCACAGCATCGATAATTTTCTAATTTTTATTTGAAATTATTTTATTTCTATTTATTTACCTTCTTAACATAGCATATATCTGTATCTAACCATCTTTGCATCCTCCAGGTGCCTGATGCAAAGGACCAAGATAAGAGGGACTGCTATCTAGAAATTACTTTTCATTTTGCATTAATATATGATAAGATATTAGGGCCACCTGGGTGGCTCCATTGGTTAAGCATCCAACTCTTGATTTTGGCTCAGGTCATGATCTCATGGTGTGTGTACATCGGGCTCTGTGCTGACAGCACACAGCCTGCTTGGGATTCTCTCTCCCCCTCTCTCTCTGCCCTTCCCCCACTCACTTTCTGTCTCTCTCTCAAAATAAGTAAAAATAATCTTTTAAAAATTATGGTAAGGGGCACCTGGATGGCTCCGTCATTTAAGCATCTGACTTTAGCTCAGGTCATGATCTCAAGGCTCCTAAGTTTGAGCCTCGTGTAGGGCTTTGTGCTGACAGCTCAGAGCCTGAAGCCTGCTTTGGATTTGTGTTTCCCTCTCTCTCTGCATCTCTCCTGCTCACTGTCTCTCTCTCTCTCTCTCCTTCAAAAATAAATAAACATTAAACAAATTTTTTAAACATGGTAAGATGTTAGTCAGTGATGGTAAAACAGAGCCAAGTATATACTATTTTGCGTGGACTAACAAGCACCAAAGTTCAGCCAATAGACATAATAAATAAAGCTATGAATTTTAACTCCTCTGACAGAAAAATTTCTTATAAATGTATAAGGCAATTGAGCTAAAAATAGTCAATGCAGCTGAAATGTTTCTAATAACTCCTTAAAAATTTTGCATTTTGTTGTTTTATTGGAGATCAGTTATGGACTTTTTTTCTTTAAAATGTGCTTTTAGAGATAATTTTGTTAGTAGACTCTATATTGTTTACGGAGGAAAAATCTATAAAACAACAGTATTGAAAATTTAACCATAATTACTTACAATGAGGTTTCTGAATGAAGAATAATAAAGGAGTATAGACAAGTCTCTTAAATATTATATATAAACTATTTACTTTTGCCACCACTTAAGAACTTAGCAATAAGCAGACTTTATTTGGGATGGCACACAAAATGCTTTAACTATTGAAAAGTCTAACCCTACCCATTAAAGCTGTAATGCATATCTAAAGTTAGAAAAATCCCTTCCCATAGTCTAATTTTAGATAAAATAATGGATTTTTTATGTTGTTATCCTAAAGTACAAACATCTGTTGGTTGTTCTTTCAATGAATCTCTATTTAAACATATATACTAAATATAAATGAATTAAGTATAAATATACATAATCCTATTTATTAGGATAATATAATACATAAAAATATATTTTTATGTAGAATTAAAAGAGTAGAGGAAGTAAGGGGGATTCATCAAAAGATTCTTCAAAAATTTTTAAATTTTTGTGAGAGAATATTTTTGTAAGTATTTTCTTGTCCTAACTTTATAAAACTAAATTTAATCCTTAAAATTCAAATATTTGGTTAGTTTAGTTTAGTTTGTTAATAGGTTAAAGTTAGTTACGTTATATCTATATTGCTGTAATATATCATTTTCAAGTTATTCAGGGCTAATTTATTCACTCTGAATTTTCTGAATTTTCAGAACTTTCAAATTTTTTATTGAAAAAATTTTTAGTAATAATATTGTGTATAGTGATATATTTTGATGCGCTTTATAATTTGCAAGATGTAAAACGTGCTTATTTGAAGGGGTGCTAATGACATAGGAGTATTTGAGATTTTAGGTCCATTCTTATGATAATATAAAATATGCATGTTCCAAACTAATAAAGAATCAAGAATGTAAAATTAGTTCTCTAGTAGCTACCATAGTGTAGCTACTTTATACTAAAAAAGAACTTTATACTAAGAAATAAAGAAAAGAAAGAAAGAAAGAAAGAAAGAAAGAAAGAAAGAAAGAAGGAAAGAAAATGTATAAAGATAAACAAAAAAAAAACACAAAAAAGGAAAGCTGTGTTTTGTTTTAATTTTAGGAAAGCTATGGTTTGGACAGAGTAATTGTTTATACACTAGGTACCCTTTGAAAGCTTATAATAATTAATTCATCTACTCATCTTTTGAAGAAAGTACTATTATTAAATGAAATACAGATGTGTCCCAGAAGGGTTGAGTAACTAACTCAAGATTCCACAGTTGGTAGTATGTGAAACTTGAATTCAATCATGTACTTTGACGCTCTTATCTGTTCCCTCACAAAGGGTCCCATCCTATCTCTCATTCAGTGTATTAATGGAAGCTTTCTGAGCATGTAAAATGAGTTGAAATAAATTTTAAATAGGAATTTTTTACACAATATCTGAGTTGTTAGCCTGCAATACACCTAAACAGGAAAAAAACAAAAACAAACAAACAAACAAATGGCCGTATTCAAACATTATTATACATGAGAAACCCTTCCTGGATACCAGAATTCTTATAGGAAGTGTAAGTTCAGATCCGGTTGATTGAGGTACATCTGTTTAATTACTTCTGCTAATTTCATGGACTTATTTATGTAAAAGCTCATATTTCTCTATTACAGTTTTCATGAATTAAAATTATATAGCTGTAGGCATTTTGTTATTATTAACTATGGTAATGCTACGGTCTTCAAAATATGAACAATAGCTACTGACAAGTTCCTTATTTTCTTCTTGTTGGTGATTCAAGTGTACAGATTTGGAGTAAGAAAAGAACTTCTAGGTTTAACAACTTCAGCTGTATTTTTTCTTCAGCTACAGCTGAAGCAATACATTGAGGCACAATTGGTATACAAAAAACTGCACATAATTGATGTATGCAATTTGATGAGTTTAGAAATATGTACACACTCATGTAACCATTACCTCAATTAAGGTTACAAACATATCCATCATCTCCAAAAGTTTTCTTGTGTTCCTTCTGTGTGTGTGTGTGTGTGTGTGTGTGTGTGTGTGGTAAGAGCATGTAACATCAGATCTACTCTCTTAACTAGTTTTTAAGAACACAATATACTATTGTTAATAGAGGTACTATTTCATACCCCAGATCTCTGGAACTTACTCATTTTGTATAATTATAACTTTACACTCATTGAACAACTCCCTATATGGACCCTCCTCCCATCTCCTAGTAACTCATTTCATTGTACATTTCTATACCTTTGGCTTTTTTAGATGCCTCACAAAAGAGAAACTATGCAGCATTTTTCCTCCTATGGCTGACTTTTTTCATATGACTTAATGTCTTCCAAGTCCATCGTGTTGTTGCAAATAGCATGATTTCCTTCTTTCATAAGGCTGAATAATATTCCACTGTAGTAGGTATATACCGCATTTTCTTTGTCAATTCATCTGGCTTATTTCAATATTTGACTATTGTGAATAATGTTGCAATAAACATGGGAGTGCAGACATCTTTTCAAGATAGTGATTTTATTTCCTTCAGGTATATACTCAGCAGCAGAATTGCTGGGTAATACGGTAGTTCCATTTAATTGAGAAACCTCTATACTATTTTCTATATTGGCAGCACCACTTCATATTCCTCACCAATGGTGCACAGAGGTTCCAATTTTCCCCTAACCTCACAAATGCTTGTTATTTAAAAAATATATATATATATATTTACACACACATATATACATACCAATATATATGCACATATATACATACATATACATACCAATATATATATATGCACATATATATATATATATATATATATATATATATACACATATACATATACACATATATTATTATATATACATATACACACATATATATACACATACATATGTGTATGTATGTATATATAATAATAACCATCCTAACAAAGGAGAGGTGATATTATGGTTTTGATATGCATTCCCCTGATGATTAGTGATGTTAAGCACTTTTTCATATATCAACTGGCCATTTGTATACTTCTTTGGCGAAATGTCTATTGAAATATTTTGCCCACTTTTCATTGGGTTCAATATGCTTTTTGCTGTTGAATTATAAGGATTCCTGATATATTTTGGGAATTAACTGCTTATTAGATAAATGGTTTGAAAATTTATTTTTCTACATAGGTCGTCTTTAAACTATGTTGATTGTTTCCTTTTCTTTGCAAAATGTTTTTAATGCATTATAGTTCCAGTTATCTATTTTTGCCTTGTTGCCTGTGCTTTTGGCATGATATCCAAGACCAATGTCAATGGCTTTTCCCCTATGTTTTCTTCTAAGAGTTTTAAAATTTCAGAACTTCCATTTAAATCGTTAATTTTGAGTTATTTTTTGTGTATCAGGAAAGATAAGGATCCAATATCACTAAGTCTTACTCTTTTTTTACTCCTGTCCATTTCCTACATCTTTCATCAATGTCTTCTTCAGAGTGGCCTGAGTTTTGTTACTGAGTATTTCATTTCGTTCTGTTTTCTTATTGCCTTAGTTAGTGTTCAGACCAATTGTCAGTTATACATGTTTTCATTATTTTTTCAGAAAAAAAATGTAATATTTTCTTATAATATGTAATATGGTGACATTTGATCATTAATATAGATATTATGAGAATACACTGTCTAGAATATAATAAAGTCTCAAAGAAGGGAGTAACACATTGTAAACTAGGAGAATTGTACCAGGGAAAATTTATTAAAGTCCAAAATGTTTTCTCAGTCCACAAAGATAAAACTTTTCGGATGGACACTGGAGGAAAATTGATGCAATGGCAAGAGCAGTCAAAACAATGAAAACAATGTAAATTCAAGGGATATTAATTCAAAAAGGGTCTTGAGAATAATATGTGGGAAGAGAACAGCATTGTGAAGTAAATTAATTAAATTACTTTGAGAAAAGAGTGAAGTCATTCTATTCTCTAAATAAGGGAATTTGAAAAAAAATGGCTTTGGGGAGGAATTTAGTACATTAAATTCACTATGTTGAAACATATATGTCTGTTGCACATCTATCAGAAAATCCAGGAAAGAGGTTTGAGTGATGAACAGAAATATGGAGATATCACATATGTGGGAGTTAAGGCCTTCAGATTAGATGAGTTTCTGAAGGAAAATACAGAAAAGTGAGAAGATCAGTTGCTGAGGATACTCAAAATTAAAGAATATTCTGAAACAAATTTTACACAAGATGTCTGGGAAAGGAAAGTCAGAGAGATAAAAGGAGAATCAGAAAAGAGGAAAATGCAATACAAGAGAGATTTTTCATGGTAAACAAACAAAAGACATTTGACAATATTCTATTTTTGCAGGAAAGAAAATAAACCAAAACAAAACAAAGAAAAGCATCTATTTATTTAGTAACACAGATGACCATGGTAATATTTGTCAAGACAAATTCAATGATGGGAACACTTGCACAATGGGTAGAAACTAAAGTTAAGAAGAAAAGACACTGAAATGAATAGCTTAATAAGAATATTCTTGAAGAATCTTGGCTTTTTGGAGTAGAGATAGGTTGTCACTTATCATAGAATACAATGATTAATGGGGACTTTTTTCTTTTTAAACATAGAAGTGTATAATAAGCTATTTACTGTATAAAAAATACAGTGTGACAGACTCAAGAACCCATAAAGGAGGCACCAACCAGTAGGCCAAATCCTTTGGGGAGAAAAGAAGACATGCTCAGGAGCATAGAGCTAAGATTAGTCTTAGATAGGAAAAGAAACACCTCTTCCTCTGAGATTTCACAGAAACCTATGTTGGGCAGTTCACTTTTTAGCAGACAGTATAGGAAAATGCACTATGTTGAGGTAGAACAAGGAACTTACTGTCTTATAAGATTTACAGATTCTTTTGATGGTAAGGCACAACACACTGACACTCCAATATATGAAGTGAAGGCAGAACTTTGTTATTACAGCTCCAGATGAGAGAAAGGTGTCATATGGGGCCACACAATCTGGGTAATACTGAGCTGGAACTGTAGGCGTCAGCTGATGTATGGCAGGTGAGGTGGTGTTAGTTAATATTTCAAGGGCTCCTGGCAGTTTGGCTAATTTGAATAATTTCTCAGTCTCCATGACATACAGGTTGTCGCTATAGAGGTTGTCTATCAGAGGTAGTCTGATAGTTGATCCAGGGGCAACTAGGGGTGATGTACAGTAGTTGGAATTATGGGAGCCTGCTAAAGGAGGTGCTTGGAGTGTGGACTCAGTTGCTCAAGAAGGAGAACTGACTAGGCCTCTTGCAAGAGCCTCAAAACTAAATCAAGACAGACCTTGAAAAGTAAAAAGCTTTATCACACATATGGAAAAGGTAAACATTAGAGAATGTATCTGACAATGGACTGGCTGAGGGATAGAACACAAAAAGTAATTGCCAAGCTTCTAATAGCTGACATTATTTCCAGGCACTGTTTTGAGCACTATGCATATATTATTTCAATCTTGACTACCACATGAGCTAAATACTGTCATACCTGAGGCTTACAGACAAGGAGTCAGAGTCACAGAGACCTGAAGTAATATACTCAAGATCTTACAGGTCTTACATTGGAGACAAAGGAACTGAGACAGTGTTAAACCTAGAGCTTTGGCTCATCACTCCTCTCCTAGCCATGCTCACTAAATGCTGATTGTCTTGCCAAGATGGAATTTGTGAAGTCTATAAAGGTGTAATTACATCTATGCTCAGAAACATGTCATTTCTCCTAGAAATGCTAAGCAACCCAGATGTAAGAAAGAAGGAATTGGGGTTTATAGGACAAATCACTGACAGGAAAAAGATGTGGATGTTGTGAGTTAGGGCTTGAGCGATCTAAATAAATAACACATGCTCCGTTACCCAAGCGTGGAACAAATTAAGAGAAAGGTGCAGGAGTATGAGTAATAAAAACAAAATCTCACCTTCACTCTTCCTACAAAAGAAGATTATACATTATGGCTTTCCTTCTGCAAACAATGAAATTGCTAATTTTTCATCCCTGAGCTAGGTATACTTACCTGTCACTGGTGTAGCTGATTAACTAGTTTCTGTTCTTCCTTTTCCAGGCAGACTTCCTTTCATATGGAGAGCAACAATTATGCGAGATCCATGCAACGCTGGTTCCCAAAAGTGAAGAGGCTGAACTAAGCATACCCAGTTCCTTCTCTTAAACTCAGAGATAATTCACTCCCCTTCCCTAAGTAAAAATGTTAAAGGATAGAGAGGGCCAGAGGTGTTAGTTTAGTAGAAGACCCTACATGGAGACCAAAGGAGCGGAAAGTACCTGCCCTTTTTCCTATCCTCTTATAATTTTGAGCCCAGGTGATGTAACTGATCAGGGAGTTAGCTTATTAGAGAAGGAAGGGAAGACATACTTAGAATATGGATTGTAAGAAAAGGATGTATTTGAGGGTTGGGAAGCTCTGAGTGGGGGAGGTTAATAAGGATATACATTTGTAGTAAAACTAGAAGGCAGGAGGTGGTGACGAAGATAGATGTGAGAAAGCTTTTTATGAGAGGAAAGGGTAGCTTTTTTGTTTTGTTTTGTTTTCTTTCTTTCTTTTTCTTTTTTTTTTTTTCATTGATAAGGACATGAACAGGAGGGGCAAATAGGTTTCATCTTGAATGCTAGCCCCAGCTGGTTGGTATGGTCGCTTAAACTATTATGGCGAGGAGACTGAAAAGTTTTCAGAGTGTGTTTAAAAGAACGCTAGCATTGATTTTTCGGTCATGTATAGTTATGGAAGGGAGAGCAGAGGTTTGTATGCTGAGTGCTTGGTATAAGTGGAAAAGGAGGAGTAAGATTTGAAGCAAAATGTAGATGAATTTTTTTTTTTTTTTTTTTTTTTTTTAGTAAAAAAAGGAACAGAAAATCATGCTCTTTGTTAATGGGTCGTCTACTTAATGCAGTTTCTCATAATTCTGCATAAGTAGAGTGAAATGAATATTTGTAAATGAAAAACAAAATCTACAGTATATGCACAGAATAACTTAAATGGTTAAAAAATTCTTTTTCTAGAAGACTGGCATAAGGCACTAAGAGGCACTAAGACAATGCAGACATTTTCTACTCTTTGACCCCAAGATAAAACGCACTGTTAAAATATTTACTGCCCTTCCTACTGATCATGCTTATTGGAGACTTAAATCTTGTTTGTTAAGTTACTGGCTTTATCCAGTTAATTATGAATGAGTTGCCACGTGTCTCCTCTTGTGCATGCTAGTCTTCCAGAAGACAGCATGTCCCAGATAGGGGTAGCGCCTTCAATAAAGGTCTAAAATAAAGAAGCTAAAAGGCAGAGCCACATTGTACCCCAGTAGATATCTGTTTTTATCAGTTTTTAGACAGTTTGTGTCTTCAGCATTGCTTAGACTAAGATATCAGACTTGAGTTTGAGAAACTTAAATGCTGTTTCCTTCACACAGAGGAGAATGTAATTAAGTTGATTATAACTCATGCTTTGCTTCAAGTGTTGTACAGATAACTGATGCTAATGAGCATCAAAACAGTCATTCCTCAGTGACCATCAGGAGTCTAATTCTAGTCATTCCGTGACCGATAATATTAATGTGGAAAGTTAAGCAGATGAACCTATTAAACATATTGAAAACTCAGCAATAGTTTCTAAATAGATGGATAACATAATGTGCTAATTCATCAAGACTCTCATTCTGGTAAGTTTAATTAAGCATTCTTTCAGTTAAAATACACACAATTCAGTTTACTCTTGCGTTTTCTGAAGCACAATGCAAATGAACTTTTTATGAAGCAAGATCTAATAAATTACTTCACTAAGTGTTTCTTTGCTTTTCACACTTAATAAACGCTCCAGTTTAGAAATGTCCATTGTACTCAAAGGAAGAATTGTCATTCATGATTAGAGTATGCTTAAAGTTTATAAAATTCTTAGTTTGTCCCCAATCACACTCCATGTTGCCTCTCCAAAATATGAAGAAAATGGATGAATCTGGGAAGTGCATATCCAAGTGGCAGTGATGGCAGAGACAGAAAAGAGCATGGGGAAGAAAAACAAAATAATGTAAAAGTAATAGCGTGTGAAAATCGAGTAAATGATACCTTGTTTTTCATTGCATAAGTCCTGGATTAATGGCTTCTTCGTTGAAAATATTTTGAAGGGCTACTTGGATTACTGTTCCAGTTTATTTTACCCTGTATCTTTAAGCCATGTAAAGATAGTAGTCTGTACAGACTACCCAGGTCTTTTCTGGAAAAGAAGAGATCTTCTGCAAGGATGATTGTGTTTGCAAAACAGAAATTTATATCTCCTTTTCAGTGTTTTTCATGTTGTATTTCATTTTTGCTTATGTACCTATATTCTCAACTAGACTGTTCAACTAGACTAACACAGGAGATATTTATTATGTGTGCTTATATTCTCAGTGTTTAGCACAGTGCATAGTACATGGTAGGTGTTTAATAAATGTTTCTGAGAACTTTCTAAGATTTCTCTGCTTTTTTGAAAATCATAGGTTAGAGGATTCACTTGACTTTTGTTTTTGACAGCTTTGGGTAAATTTGAAGTGATAAGTCAGTAATTAGAGTGTTCAAACTTTGTCAAGTATATATCAATGATTTTCAATATAATGATTAAAAAGACTCAAACTTTTTTTCATGGGTTGCTTACTGATATATTTGATTATTCTGGTCCCTGGTACACCCTGATTTTAAATTCATTATTTCATTAACTACCGTCAAATCTTTGCAAATAAACCTGATTATTTTTTTTAAAATATCAGTTTTTTTTAATGTTTATTTATTTTTGAGACAGAGAGAGACAGAGCATGAACGGGGGAGGGGCAGAGAGAGAGGGAGACACAGAATCAGAAGCAGGCTCCAGGCTCTGAGCCATTAGCACAGAGCCCGACGCGGGGCTCGAACTCACGGACCGTGAGATCATGACCTGAGCTGAAGTCGGACGCTTAACCAACTGAGCCACCCAGGCGCCCCTAAACCTGATTATTTTTAATAAATGAGTGCATTGAGGTAAAGTACATTTTGTTTGCTAATTTGCCTGTTTGCTAATTTCTCATGGAAAAATTAAAATCATCCTTTGCTTCCATAATGAAAATAATTTTGTATGGAAAAAGATGAAGCTCACTTAGAGATTTCCTTGTCTTCCCATCACTAATGCATGAATTTATTAAGTCTAAAATTGACCATTATAATAGGAGACTGATATTTAAGTATCACCATATGTAAGTATCTGTCAACAGGAAAGATGATGGGAATATAAGTATGTGTCACAAAAACACACTACATAAGAATCTTGGAAAGAATACTTTTCAAGCACAGTTCAATACAAAGCTGATGATTTCTGATGGTGTAAAGACCAAAGTGACTGACTTTGAGAATGATGGGACATCATTCAGTTTAAAGAATTGTCATGATATGCTTCATAAGAAACTTGTGAAATAGAATGCTAAATAAAGATCAGAGTTAATAAAGAAGAAGAAACATTCTTGAAATGATCCCATGTGAGACTGATTTGGGTCACAGCAGAATATTCAATAAAGTTTTCATTTGGAAGATTTGGAAAAACAGACTTCGGGAAAAGCTTGGGATATGTGCAAAATTGAGGTGTCTGTCGAGGTCCTTAATTCTGATTTTATGGTGTATCACATCAAGTGAGCAAAATGGAAGAATAAAGTTTTCCTACCATTGAAGAAATTTCGCTATACATACATGTGCATACACACACACACACACAAACCTATACACATATATATGCACAGTGCCACACATAAGCGTTACATTTAGTAAATGTATAAATACACATATGTACATATGGACGCATTTATTTGAAAGTTCACGTATGCATATCCATTTGTGTATTTTTATGTGAATATCCAAATATACAAGGTGTGTGTATGCATGTGTATGGTAACTAAACAAATACCATGAATATTAAAGGAGAAAAGCAACATATGGATCCTGTGATATGTTACTATTTTGATTCCCTTTCCCAATTCAATATCCTTTTCCAGGAAGAATTTTCAATTATTTTCAAATAAGTTAGGAGCTCCATTAAAAGACTTCCCCACACATTGAGACATTCCAAAGCATAAATATAAAATTTGAAATTTAAATTTGATAGAATGTCTAAACTCTCCTTTAATTTGTCCAGTTCTTGTATTGTCTTTGTAGTGATACATTCCAATGCCTTCCATTGCACACAGTTTTTTATAATCACAACTTAATTTTATTGTTTATTTTTTTAAATTTACATCCAAATTAGTTGGCATACAATGCAATAATGATTTCAGGAGTAGGTTCCTTAGTGCCCCTTGCCCATTTAGCCCATCTTCCCTTCCACACGCCCTCCAGTAACCCTCAGTTTGTTCTCCATATTTAAGAGTCTCTTCTGTTTTGTCCCCTCCCTGTTTTTATATTATTTTTATTTCCCTTCCCTTATGTTCATCTGTTTTTGTCTCTTAAACTTACTAAAAGCTTAAAATGCTGGCATTTTTAGTGCTTCATTTGAAGAACATTTATTAAATATTTCAAATTGATACTGAATATTATGGAGCTTCAACTTAAAGGACTTACTGTCAAAAAGTCCAATACCATTTTAGGACACTCCGTTTGATTTTACATTTATCTTTTGAAAGGCTCAAACAATTCTAAAATCCAATTAATGAAGAATAACATAGAAAGTATTACTGCCACTCTGAAGTACTGCTTAACATTCAACACCAACCTCATAACAAAAATTTGTATTTCTACAATTCTGTGTTTAAATACAACTGCAGCTTGTATTTTGATTTTAGAATATCACAGTTTTGTATATAATTATAAACTGAGTTTCTACTACAACCTATTATACTTTTTTTGTGTGTCTTTAGGTTTTTAATTAAGGGCTTTTTAAACATAAGGCTTCACCCTATCAAATTTAAAATTCTTATTACTATAAATAATTTTATCTTCCATATTGAACTTTTTAATCTGAAGTTATAATAGCTTGCCCAGTTATCTCTGGTGCTGTATCTTTGAAAAAAAATTCAAAATATTTATTTCAACTTCATCAATTCAATGCAAAAATATCAAACCACTCGTGCAATTAATAGAACTGATTTTCTCCTTGGAGAATCTGATGTCACCAGTATGAAAACTGGTATTCAAATGCTTGCAAATTCTTCTTTTGAAAATGAAGCCAGCACATTAACACTCATTGTTTCATGTTTTATATGTGCAAAGGAAAACTTAGATTTAAAAATCAATGAAAATAATTTAGAAGGGTCAATTTAAATAAAATGTCAGGTTTCATGGAATGATACTATAAATGCCCCTTCTGTAGCTGCATATATATATAACAGCTTTGGAGAGAACCAGTCTCAAATTAACTACTAACTTTTGAAGCAAATGCTGATGCTTCTTTAGCAGATTTGTTTCTTCTGACTTTATGTAGTCAGTGATATCCTCAAGTTTCCTATCATTGATGAAATCAACTTTCTTGGAAAATGGACATCTAGTATGTATTTTTTAATTAAACATGCACTTTTGGTTTTAGTTCACTGATGCAGAAAACAGTTATATAAAAAAACAACAAAAATATTTTTAGACTTACATACAGCACAATGTGTGCCTAAAGCATCAGAATGTAAATATTCAGACTACTATTTGGTCCCTGGCAGTGGTTCCTAATCTCAATTTCCTGCATCAATTTCTTGTACGCAAAATTGTCATTCCCAAGTTCTTTTCCATTGCCTAATGACATGTCCACTGGTGCACCAACGTTGGGTGGGGCTTGGCAGTGGAAATGTGCAGCCCTGGCAGGGAGGAGTATTTTATCACTGCCGTTGTTTAGAATTACCAGAGCATAAAGGCAGCAAGAAGCAGCCAACAGACCAACTTTTAGCCAGGTTTATTATTTTAAAATCTCTATGTGCAATGCACCCTTATTGCCTGCATGAAGATAGTCTGATCCCCCATCATCTCAGTACCATTCTATGATGTCTTGCTGTGTCTTACAGGTCAGCATACTGGCTGCAGCACAGGTCGATGTTATAACTAGTGGCCAGCAAAAGGCAGAAGTGTTGAAGACTTCTCACATAGAAAGGTCAGCTTTCCTTGGCTGCTGATCTTGAAAAATTCTGCATGCAGTATTTAGGACAAAGGTGTTTTTTAGAGTGCATTTGGAAAAAAGGTTGAGTAAAGAGAGTTGACTTTTTGCTGGTCTGGCAATCTTTTAGATTTAACCAAGTGAAAACTCTGTTCATTACTCATACATCTCAAAGTTTCTAAACAGAGACATGGCAGAGATTGGAAGCACAAAGTGGACATAGGTGACACCCCCAGGCTTTTAATGCAACTATTAAAAAATACTTATTTAAGCAAATGGAAAATATGTGAAAACGATAAATACATGATCTTGGGGCCACAAGGTCAATTTTTCTTTTTTTTTCTGTTTTTAATTAAAAAACAATTTTTTTACATTTTATTTTTGATAGAGACAGAGCACAAGTGGGGGACAGTCAGAGAGAGAGGGAGACACAGAATCCGAAGCAGGCTCCAGGCTCTGAGGTGTCAGCACAGAGCCCAACGCAGGGCTCGAACTCACAAACCGTGAGATCATGACCTGAGCCGAAGTCAAATGCCCAACCGACTGAGCCACCCAGGCGCCCTGGTCAATTTTTCTTATTAAGAAAAAAAACACAAAACATAAGTTTGGGATCCTTGAACAAACTTATAAAGATATTCTCTCAGTGTGATCCTGCACCTGGAAAGTATAATACGGCAAGAAGTCAGGATACTCAGAAAGAAAAAAAACAAAACAAAACAAAGAAAAACAAAAAAAAAAAAAAAACAACAACAACAACTATTTTTCAGAGAACTGATCAATATCCAGAAGGGAAAAAAAGTGTGATGGCGAATTTTTTTTCTACGGTTCTATACTCAACAAATTGGCCTGCCCTGAGCTCCACTACAGCCAAAAAATTCTGAACTGACAAATCCTTCCCTTCCTTTCCCTTGTGCAACTTACAGGCTACTGCCTTTACAAGTCTCACCCTTGCTTTTCTCACCGAGACTGTGATCCAAAGCCTGCTCCCACTCTCTTTCTGTCAGTCTCATCTATTTATTATCTGTCATCTATCTATCTATCTATCATCTAATCTCTCCATCTATCCATCCTATGCTTTAAACAAATTTTCTCTGAGTTACTCTTTGACAGATAATCTGTAGGCATCATTGGATCAGGTTTCCTGACTTGTTTGGTAATAAACTTAGATTAACTCTCACTACAAGCATATCTCATTTTCTTGTGAATCAGTTTTTTGTGCTTCAGAGATACTGTGCTTTTTACAAATTGAAGGTTTGTGGCAATCCCTGCCTTGAGAAAGTCTACTGGCATGGTTTTCCAATAGTAATGTCTCTGTGTCATATTTTGGTAGTTATTGCAATATTTCAAACTTTTCACTATTATTACATCTGTTATGTTTACTTATTATCAGTGATCTTTGATGTTACTATTGTAATTGTTTTGGGGTGCTATGAACCATGCCTATATAAGGCAGTGAACTTAACAAGAGGGTGTGTTTGATGTGTGCTCCATTGACTGGCCATTCCCCATCTCTCTCCCTCTCCTGGGCCTCCTTATTCCCTGAGACACAACAATGTTGAAATTAATCTAATTAATAACCCTAAAATTTCCTCTAAATGCTTAAGTGAAAGAAAATTTGCATGTCTGTTACCTACAATCAGCAGCTAGAAATAATTAAGCTTAGTGAGGAAGGCATGTCAAAAGCTGAGTTAGACTGTAAGCCAGGTCTCTTGCACCAAACAGTAAGACAAGTAGAGAATACAAAGGAAAAATCTCGAAAGAAATGAAGAAACCTACTCCAGTGAAGATACACATGGTAAGAAAGCAAAACAACCTTAGTGTTGATGTGGAGAAAGTTTGAGTGGTCTGGTTAGATCAAACCAGCCACAACATCCCTTTAAGCCAAAGCCTAATCCCGTGCAAGTCCCTAAACCTTCAGTTCTGTGAAGGCTGAGAGAAGACTTTCTTGCAGAAGAAAAGTCTGAACTTAGGAGAGGTTGGTTCCTAAGGTTTAAGTAAAGAAGCCATTTTCATAACATGTAAGTACAAGGTAAAGCGGCAAGTGCTGATGTAGAAGCTGCAGCAAGTTCTCCAGAAGGTCTAGGGAAGATAATTCATGAAGGGGGCTACACTTCAACAACAGATTTTCAATGTAGACAAAACAGGCTTCTACTGGAAGAAGATGTCATCTAGGGCTTTCATAGCTAGAGAGAAATCAAAGCCTGGCTTCACAGCTTCAAAGGACAGGCTGACTGTCTTGATAGGGGCTAATGCAGCTGGTGATGTTAAGCTGAAGGGAATAGTATTCATTGTTTTCCAAAAATCCTATGGTCTGTAAGAACTATTCTTAATATACTCTGCCTGTGCCCTATAAATAGAATAACAAAGTCTGGAACATGGTTTACTGAGTATTTTTAGCCCACTGTTGAGAACTACTGCTCAGAAAAAAAATGATTCCTTTCAAAATATTATTACTCATTGACAATGCACCTGGTCTAACCTGCAGGCTTAGAGGGTTGAGTCCAATTTTGAAAGAAGTTCTACTGTGGGTAAAATGTTATCAAATGACATTGTGTGCCTCAGAGAAATCATTCATGAAGGGAAGAGTCAACCAATGCAACAAAGTTCACTGTTGTCTAATTTTAAGAAATTGTCACAGCCACCCCAACCTTCTGCAGTTACCACTCCATTCAGTCAGCAGCCATCAACATCAAGGCAAGATCGTGCACCAGCAAAAAGTTATCCCTTACTGAAAGCTCAGATAATGATTAGCTTTTTTAAAAATTTTTAATGTTTATTTATACTTGAGGGAGAGAGAGAGACAAAGTGTGAGTGGGGGCAGGTGGTCAGAGAGAGAGGGAGACAGAATCTGAAACAGGCTTCAGGCTCTGAGCTGTCAGCACAGAGCCCAATGCGGGGCTCAAACCCACGAGCCATGAGATCATGACCTGAGCCAAAGTCGGATGCTTAACCGACTGAGCCACACAAGTGCCCCAATGATTAGCATTTTTTAGCAAAAGTGTATTTTTTTAAATTAAAGTATGAACATTTTTTAGACATAATGCTACTGCACAGTTAACAGACTATAGTAGAATATAAACATAACTTTTATATGCATTGGGAAACAAAAAATTCATTTGACTCTTTTTTTAAAATTTTTTAATGTTTATTTATTTTTGAGAGAGAGAGTGAGAGCGAGCATGAGTGGGGGGAGGGGCAGACAGAGAGAGAGAGACACAGAATCTGAAGCAGGCTCCAGGCTCTGAGCTGTCAGCACAGAGCCCAAAACGGGGCTCCAACTCACAGATCATGAGATCATGACCCGAGCTGAAGTCAGATGCTTAACTGACTGAGTCACCCAAGCGCCCCTCATTCTACTCTCTTGTGATATTCACTTAATTGCAGTGGTCTGGAACAGGACCAGCAATATCTTTGAGGTATGCCTGTATATCTCTGACATTCTGTTTTCTTTTTTTCAAAGTATAAATCAGAACCATCATAGGCAAACCAGAATCCACAGTTACCTTAGAGTTAGCAATGTGAGCTTTTCAGTTCACTCCATCTGCTACTTAAATTATATCTTTCTGGAAATGTCAGAACATTCTCAATTGATGAATGGGAATTCATCAATTCCAAACTGGTCTTTTGGAAGACCAACTGGATGCTAAAAATATCACATATCAGGGGTGCAATAATATTTGATGTATTTAAAATATTTATTTTGAGCAATCCTAATTATAACAAAGACATATGTCTTTATTTATGCTAAAGGAAAATCAGAGAGGTTGACAGAAAACAGTGATGGAAACAACTTAGTTGATTTCTTCTCTCAAAGTCCCTTTCCTCCCCAGTCCTTTGTATCAGTGGGTTAAATCTTGGGTTTCATTTCATTCTTAATTTACTTATCTGGCCTGACTTTCATTTTAGCCTAGTAGCTCTCACTCAGTCAAGTAGTAGATGGAATAAAGCTTAGACCTTTATTCAACTGCTCAAGGGATTCTCTATGTTCTTTAATAGCAAGTGCGTCTTCATTAGTATTTATTTCTAGCACGGGAGAGACAAAATCTGTATAGATGCTAGAAAGCAAGTTATAGCCAGAATTAAGTGAATAGAAGACTGGTGTTGAAAGGTATAAACATCAAGTATAAAATGACATTATTTAAGGTATTATTAGAACTCTGAGTAGCAGAATGAAAACAAGTATTTAGGCCAATGTCAGCAAAAAACTTCTTAATGATGATGACTTCTTAATGGTGATGAGTGTGTAACTCTCTCTCCAGGGAAGAAATGGAAGCTATCATTTACAAACTCTGTAGTTTAACTGGGTAAAGGATAAGCCACTAGACAGCATCCTTCTGGGAATAAGATGCACTGGCGAGTAACATGAGATAGTTTCAAATTAAGAATGGAGAGTAAATTTATGACTCTGTTTATACATAATGTTATCCGTAAAATTAAATTGTCATTACTTTTCTGAATAAGAAAAAAAATTACAAACGAAGACTACTTCTTTAAATATATTTGATTGAAAATCTCAGCCAAGTTGTCCTTTTTGGAGTTACCTTTTTAATAGCTCTAGTTGCCCTACACATTTTGGCTTATTTTACCACGGTTAGGTTTCCAAATTCTCAGTGAAGGAGACACCAAATACTGGAAAGCCACCACTTGCTGGAAGGGGAGCTGGAAGTCCTAATCCAAGTCAATTAAAATATAGCACATGCCAATCATTAATATTTTCAATAGCATGAAAAGTAGCACCACCTATCAATTATTTTTCAAAACGGAAAACAATGAACAAATTATGTCAAGATTTCCAGCAGCTTGTTGATCTCAGCAAAAGCACTTCAATTGTGTTCTTTGACTATGAACAATAAGAAATTTTCAGGGTTGCTCTAGAAAATATCGTTGTTTTCTTTCTAGAGAAAAGCCTTTCTGCGAATCAAGGCTAGAGTTAGGCACAAACAGAGCAACATATAATTTCACAGAATTCTATTACCCCTTTGACACTTAGGAGAAAACATACTAGAAATGGTTTCCTGCCAAATAGAGAACATATGCATTGCAAGATTTTGTTTTGAAAAATATCTTTAATCAGCTTGTGACCAATGTTTCCAAGAAAGATTCACGCCAAGTGTGTTGTCAGAGTTCTTCTCACACAGGTGTCTGCTAAGGATGCGAAGAGGAAAAAAAACAAAACAAAACAAAACAAAACAAAACAGAAAACATGTGGACTGCAGCTTTATTATGTGAGACAGTTACTCATGGAAGAGTTTATGTTATTTCTAATAGAGAAAACCAAGTGGTAAACCCTCTTAAAAATTTTAGTCAGCTAAGAAACATGATTTCATCTTTATGTGTTACTTCTCATTAAGGGTTCAGTAAGTATGTCTGAAAGATGATTGAATGAAAGTAAGCTAACTGCTCAAAACATGTTTTTCAAAAAACCCAGATAAAATCAATAATTGGATGAGCTATTCAGAATGTGTTTCTAGAAATGGACAATTGTTAACCAAACCAAAACAAAAACCAAAACAAACAAACAAACAACAAACACCTAAATTGAAATCCACTAGTAAATAGCACCCTTTTGACTAGGGTTTATCATGTATTTGGAACTGTTTCCTCTGTTTTCCTAAACATTAAATTTACAAGTAAAACAGAATTATGCAGAACATGAAAGAAAATATTAATGTGAAGTATCTTTTTGTTGAAGTCGTAATTTTGTGGAAATATAGGATCGATAAAAAACTGAAAGGTAAATGAGGTAATACTATTGATTTCCTAGTAACTTTATTTACTAGACATGAATTTAAACATTCCAACATTATACATCAGAAAAATACTACGTAATTATAAGGGTAATCCCACTGAAGTAGAGGCTATTTGTAACAATTTTAACATACAGAACCCTGTACTTACACAGTGTGTTACACAAACATTTGAGGTTGCATTTTTGTTTAAAAGCATTGAAAATCTCTGCTGAATTATTTCTATCGTGAAACTTCCTACTTGATACAATCAGTCTGCCTTTCTTTGATCACACAAAATATTCCTCATGGGTTTGGTTGTTAAATATAGTGTCCACAGGCTGGGAAATTGTTCCATTATTCAGGATCCAGGGCATATATATGTTCAGAATATGTTGTGCCTCCCCCCTACCCCACCATATTCCTAACTCTGATAGCTATTTATATGAACTAAATATAGATGGTGCTTAAACTGTAAGCATGTTATCATGTCATGTCATGATCCTTAAAATTATAGTTAGTATCCAAATAAGAAACACACTAGGTATCTATTAGGTTGTATTAGCATGGAAACAGTGAAATGTGAAATAGAATCCATTAGATAATTCTGGAATGTGTGGGTTTTAAGAATTCTTGAGTCTTCGAAAAACCAACAGTTTCCATAGGTCAGTTCTGACATAAACATAAGAAATATTTAGATCAAGCTATGGAGCTGGTAATGTGCCCTGTTGTTCTTTAATCCTTTACACATTCAAGGCCTGTGAGCAGTCAGGGCAGGATTTACTTGAGTTTCACTTTGCACTTAGCTTTCCCACTCAGTAGCATTAAGGTGAAACTCCCAAAAGATAACAACAAGCTAAGATGAGCTCATCTAAATGCAACCCAGTTCTTCAGGTTTAGATAATAGCCACTGCCAAGATAATTTATGGTTTTCAGCATTTGTTAACATTGGTAACCAACCAGGCCCTAGCAACTGTATTAAGTCATGAGCTGACACAAGGGCAAAGTAATTTGCACAGGCTGAAAAAGGAGAGTCACAGAGAACTTTAATAATGTAAGTTTTATTTGAACTTTGCCATCACCCTAGTTTACAGAAGTTAACTCCTACCCTCAGTTTCAAAAGACAAAGATTAATTGACCCTCCTTATCAGAGTGTTCTTCGATTAGAAATGTTCTTTTCTCACCTATATCTTCTATCATAGATGGTGGTCGCTCAATAAAAAGATGTGCCCTGAACGAATGCTTCCATTTTTCAGAAGAGCAATATGTGGCTACAGGTTACTGCTTTTGTAAAGCTATTACTTTTACTGTCAACATGACTACTGCCCTAAGACGTCTCATTAGGTGGAATAAATTGAAGCAAACGGGCACAACAGTTGACCAAACACCCTCCTCCCCAGATATATCTGCTGCAGCGATTAAAAAAAATAATAAAAAATAATAAATAAATAAATAAATGAATGAATAAATAAATAAATAAATAAATACAAACTTCTGTTATCAGACATTTTAAAGGAAACTGGAGAGTGGAAGTTAACCCTAAGTGTTCCTCCAAGAAATAGGTGGGTGGACAACCCCAGGAGAGTCACAAGATCTAAAGAACAGAAAACAAGAAGATCTTCTATTATATGGTCCATTATCACAGAAACATATTAAGAAAACCACTCAGAGATATAAAGGCAAACCAAAAATTCCACGTCTAAGTAAAGCAATTGATTTGTTTATGAAAGTTATTTTATTTTTTATTTTTTTTAATGTTTATTTTATTATTTTTGAGACAGAGAGAGACAGAGCATGAATGGGGGAGGGGCAGAGAGAGAGGGAGACACAGAATCGGAAGCAGGCTCCAGGCTCTGAGCCATCAGCCCAGAGCCCGACGCGGGGCTCGAACTCACGGACCGCGAGATCGTGACCTGAGCCGAAGTTGGACGCTTAACCGACTGAGCCACCCAGGCGCCCCTGAAAGTTATTTTAAACATATCACTTACCTGGGTGACAGACTCATTTAAATTCTAATTCCTGAGGGAACTTAGATGAAACCTTGAATTGAGCCAATGCTGAAGTTTGGTCCTACAGTGCCATTTATAATCAGGGTTTTAAGTCCCTGGTTTGATTTCTTATCGAGGGATGGTCAAATCTCTTAAAATATGCAGCCAAAAAGAATGATTAATTTGTATAGAATATTTAGTGAATGAAAACTGCCCAAGAAGCTCTGTATTAAGCTAATCCTTATCAACATTAGCATTACCCCCTACTTATTTTTAGGGCCACTCACATAATGCCCCAACAACTAGCTATGTCTCGTATAGATTACAGATTTTTCTTCTTTAGGATATTAGATACATAAGCAATTGTATTTTTCATCTACCTGCCCGTAATTTAAACTCTCATACTCCTTTTTTAATATTTTGAGGGAAAAAATATTCTGTATGATTCTACTTGTTTGTCAATATGTAAACGTTATAGGTCAAATCGATTTCCCCCCAAAAGAATATTTCTTTCTTTCTTTCTTTCTTTCTTTCTTTCTTTCTTTCTTTCTTTCTTTCTTTTTTTTTTTTTAAGCTACCCAGTTTGTGGTACTTTGTTATAGCAGGAAAATAATACAATAAGTTAAACAAAATAAAATCATGTTTATTATAAAGACTGTTAAACCTAGACTTTTTTCATCTCTCTCTTTCCCCCTTAAATATTCCTCCCACATGTTCTTGTGCAACAGGAATAAAGTGTTGTTGACTTCCCAGAGCCAACCCAATAATGTAAGAGCCAGGCCATGTTTTATGGCTGGAGAAAATGCCTGGTTCTTCTAACTCTAAAACATAAACATAAGCCCAAATACAAGACTTGCAAGAAAACTCTAGGCATGGACTAGACATTTCAGTAACTGACAAATCATTGTCAGGACAATGCTGAAGTACCATAAATGTGGCTGATCAGAATGGAAGTATTCAAGAACTAACAGAGGTCAAAGAAGATACAATTTTTAAAGGCTATGTATGACACAGGTATGGTTCAGTCAAACTGTCTAAATAAACTATTGGAGTCAGACTTAGTGAAAACTGAAATTTCATTGTATGACCCTATATATAGGAGGAAGTCATGTAGAAGGTATTTGGATAAAGAGACAGACTATAGAATGAGATTCAGTGCTAGAACACAGTCATACAAATTGTGTTAACACAAAACGAGAGGCTAGAAAATAATTTTCCTAAATCTTCCCTGTCACTTTGATTACCAAAAATAGCTAAGCACACAGTGTAATTCTCAACCCTGCGGCTGGCTAATTTTTGGATTACTTTTTTTTTTAATGTTTTATTTATTTTTAAGACAGAGAGAGACAGAGCATGAGTGGGGATGGGGCAGAGAGAGAGAGGGAGATACAGAATCTGAAGCAGGTTCCAGGTTCTGAGCTGTCAGCACAGAGCCCGACGCGGGGCTTGAACTCACAAACTTGTGAGATCATGACCTGAGCCAAAGTCGGACGCTCAACCGACTGAGCCACCCAGGTACCCCGGATTACTTTTTACTTCTTAATTCCACCATGACTAACACAGAATATGTTCTAACCTAAACCTATAGAAGAAAACCATTAGTAGATGCAGATGGCAGGACACAGGCCAGTGAACTTAGGAAATCATGGGAAAACTCATTATCTAGGAAATATTTAATTTTCAATCTGTTTTTGTTACTCCTGGACTGCCAGCCCAGTCTTACCTTTGTTGAAGATGGATTCTCACCAGGGTAAGAATATCTGCAACTTTGAATACCAATGTAGCTTATTAGCCTGATACTCTTCTTACTGTGCCTATCATATATCCACTCTTTTTCCTATATTTTCCTCTATTTCTTCAAATTCTCTAACTCTACTCTTTGTAGTACAGTTTGCTTTGGCTTTTCATCTTGTGTTTCTTAAACTCCTACTAACACCATCATTATAATTAACACGAGAGAACATAAACATACTGTTGTGATAAATCAATGCCAAACACTTTGTAGGTATTTTGTAAAGCATCATTCCCCAAATTTGGCAATTTTAAAGGCTTTTTTTCTATCTTTTTTCATTCTCTACATTTTTAGTCGCTTTCCTGATTTTGGATTTTTTTGATATCCTTACTACCTCCAACTCTTACTTCATTTGTGTAATAGTTCTGTTATTTGCTATTTTACTTTTGTCTTCTTGCCCTAGTCAGGAGTCTCACTCAATGTAGTTTTTCATTGTAATCTGTGAATAATTGTTTGGGGAATGTTCTAGAGTCTAATTAAATTTGACATTAATTGCTTTCTAACTCTGTGAGTTGCTACAAATGAAAGTGAGCATTTCATGGAATAATGGAGGTTTCTTAGGATGAAAAGTGATTCAAAACAGTGAGAATCACATTATGGTCTTTTCTACAGAATCTGACATCCCATAGTGTAACATAAAATAATAGAACACAAAAGCAGAACTAAATATAAAATATTGGCCGATGTCATAAAATGAAAAACCCAAAGTAAATACAATAAAAATATGTCTCTTCAGGTAATCATTTAGTAAACATGTATTTTTTTTTAAATCTATTTTAAGCCAAACACCTTCCTTAGTGCTACAAATTTAAAGAGACATGTATAAGCTGTGATTCTGGGCAACCCGCTATATGACAAAACTGATGTAAATGAAATAAAAAGGTCTATTAAAGTTAAATTGGTGAATATGCTGAGCATAAAACCATTAAATGTTCAGAAAATGAAAATATCAACTGCAGGCAAAAATGGATTTGGAGTGAAGTGGCTACATGAACCTTCCCACAAATTACAGTGAAAAAAACTAAATAAATTATTTTCAAAAACTCATCATTTGAAGGCTCTAGAAAACATCCAAACACAGCCTGGAACCCAAGGAGAGTTTACTTTTGAAAAATTTCAACTAGAAGGGTAAGATTTGTGAGTCTGTGGCTTTCTGATTAGGATGGTAGCAAAAGCTACAGGTTTACTGATGTTGTGAGAGAAATACTGGAAGGAGACCAAGTACCTGCACATAAAATCTGCCTCAATCCAGGAATGCAGCTACATTATGCAGACACAAGGGAGAGTCCAAGGGGGCCAGTGATAAACAGAGGTACCGCCTCTTAATCTTTATAGATTAGAAAGACAGCTATGCTAAAACCTGTTTCCTGCTTTTGTTTTTTTTAACAGAGTGCATTTCCCAAGCTTACATGATCTGAAGAACAAAATGGTGACATCTCACAGATTTGATGCCTTAGAAGATAACAATAAATTAGCACAACAGCTGGAAACTTGGAAGCCTTAGAAAGAAAGAGTCACAAAGGGGAAAGGCCCCCAAATTTGACTAAATATGTGTTCAAGTCCTTGGCTGACCCCCAAATTATGCAGGCACAAAAGAGAACGTTCACCTAAAAAGCACAAGAATTCCTAAGAACAAAGCAAAGATATTATAAGCTACATAATACAGGGAAGGAAGAATTTGTAGTTTGAATGTAGGCAAGCATAGTATCGACTAGAACAAAGAAAAAAGGATTACAAAATAGACTATAGAGATGCAGCAAGGTATTACCTGCCACGCCCAGTTTCTGCATCTCAAGACAAATATCCTCAGATATTTACATCTGGTAACTAATTTGATTCTCAGAATGACCTTATGAGGTCAGGTAGCAACATCACCATCCACATTTTACACGCGTGGAAATGGAAAACTCTTGGGTTTTTCTTTCCCCTAGAAATTGCTAGTAAAGTTTATACCACTTAGATGGGAGAACTTAAAAATACACAACCATAATGGATGCAGATTTGCCTGAAGCAAATTTATGGGCATTTTATTTGCCAAATAATATGAGTAACAGCTTTCACAGCTCTAAAACAAACACATATTAACATTGGTAATATTTCTGTGATCTGAGAAGATAAATAAACTGAAATATATTAGACCTACATCTACATATATCACTAAATTTGTATTTCCAACTTGCATATTTTTGGTTTTTGCTTTCATCTACCTTCCAATTATTATAAGATTATGATTTATAAAGTGTGAATGATAAAAATATTTTTTACTTTAAAATATTGTGCTGTAGGCATACAGCATATCAATCAATTCCTTCATACATGTTTTGATAGATCTTATGCTGCTGTTTTAAAAGTTTTGTCTGTCAAACCCCATTCATTTAGAAGTGGAGTACTTTCTATAAGATCAGAATACAGATCAAATTAACAATTTTCATATAAATATCAAATTATTTCCAACATTTAGAACAGGAATTGTAGTTAATTCTTTTTTGAGAGAGAGAGAGAGAGAGAGAGAGAGAGAGAGAGAGAATGGGAGCACAAGTCAGGAAGGGACAGAGACAGAGGGAGAGAGAATCTTAAGCAGGCTCCATGCTCAGTACAGATCCTGATGTGGAGCTCACTCCCATGACCCTGGGATCATGATCTGAGCTGAAATCAAGAGTCTTACACTTAACTGACTGAGCCATTGAGGTGCCACTAAAATATGTAGACTTTATAAATCACACAATTGATAAACTTTTTTTTTTAACTTTTTTTTTTTTAACGTTTATTTATTTTTGAGACAGAGAGAGACAGAGCATGAACGGGGAGGGGCAGAGAGAGAGGGAGACACAGAATTGGAAGCAGGCTCCAGGCTCTGAGCCATCAGCCCAGAGCCCGATGCGGCGCTCGAACTCACGGACTGCGAGATTGTGACCTGAGCTGAAGTCGGACGCTTAACCGACTGAGCCAACCAGGCGCCCCACACAATTGATAAACTTTAACAAATTTAATCCTACCATGTATGTATATGTTTTTCAACTTGATGACCTAAAGAAAAAATTATCAGATTATTTTGATAGATGTTGGAAAATATTAGATAAGATAAAATACTTATTTAAGGGGAAAAATCTATTTCAAACAAGACATACATGAAAAATCCTTAAGATGAAAGTTATATCTAAAAAGTATCCAGTAAGAAATATATTTAATGCAGAAACTTTAAGCAATCCTTCTAAAGACAAGCACAAGACAAAAAGCCCTTTTTGACTGCTATTGTTAACAACAGTTACAGATATCCTGACCAATATATTAAGATGAGAAATAGAATAGGATGTGTAAAGAATGAAATGGAATAGAGAACATTGTCATCATTTATAAATAATATAATTATACTAAAAAATGGTAAATCAATGAACAAAAATGTTTGAAATAATAGAGGAGATTTTATCAAGGTGAATGTACAAAAATTCATAGATTTCATATTTGTCAGCAATAACCAATTAGAAAATTTAAGTAGAAATATACAAATTATAAGTAGCAACAACAAAAACTTGTAGATTACCATAAAATTAAATTTGTGCAAGAAAAAATTAAAACAATTGAACAGCTGTTTAAACACTGAGCAATTTGAATATATGAAGTTGTAAACTATCTTTTTGGATAATAACATTATAAAGGAGAAAAAAGATAATATTTATAATGTAAAAATTGATAGATGAATACATTCATACTAAAGATTTAATTCATGAAAGGATACTAGGCCAAATTTCTAATGTCTAAATAGAAAATGATTTGCTAAGTATAAAATAAACAAGGTATTAATTTCTGAAACAGTGTGGAGCTCTCACCATTGAAAGTGCACAAGGAATGAAGATGAAAAAGCAAGAAAGAAAACACAGGGGGAAAAAGATGAATATTAGAAACATGCAATTGAAATAAGAGAAAGCAATACTTACTAATATAGACAAACATGCCTCATCTATAAAAAATCCAAATTAGTATAATAAAATAATGATATGTATAGAACACTATAAGTTTAAATCAAAATACTACCTAGGGGCACCTGGGTGGCTCAGTCAGTTGAGCATCCAACTTCAGCTCAGGTCATGATCTCATGGTGTGTGAGTTTGAGCCCCACCACGGGCTCTGTGCTGACAGCTCAGAGCCTAGAGACTGCTTCAGATTCTGTGTCGCCCTCTCTCACTGTCCCTCGCCCCCTCAAGCTCTGTCTCGTTCTCTCAAAAATAAATAAATGTTAAAAAAATTAAAAAAAAAATACTACCTAAGCATATCCTTTTTTAGGATTCACCAGAAACTAAAGATACACACATGTAAAAAAGTATATTGAACATCCTAAAGTAGGATTATGGGAGATTAAGAGCAATGAAAATTGAAAATGGAATGGGAGGGAAGGGGGAAGTGTAACTTAAGAGGGGGCTTTGTCTGGGCTAATCATGATAGTAAACCATGATCAGAGAAAGATGAATACCTAAGAGGGTTTTTTTTTTTTTTTTAAATTCCTGAGGTCCTTAAACAGAAAAATAAGACTTTAAATGAAAATATTGAGAACTGACTCCTAATCTACTAAAGTAGAAGAGCCAAACACAGGGATCTTTAATCTATAATTGAAAAATTAAGTTATTACCATCACAGAAACAATCACAGAATTTTCAATTAAAAGGTATACTTTTCTAAGCATCCCAATATTGGTTTTTAAACTCTGTTCTCTGACATAAGTAATCAGAAAGAAATATTCATTAGCCCATACTGATATAAAGAAATTGTTGAATAACTAAATGAAATGAAAGAGACAATTCTTTCTTACAGAATATCAAATTATATATGTAGATACTACCTCCTCCCAAGTATGATTTGGTTTCAGTCACTTCCCAAGAAGAATATGAAAAGGAAAAAAAAAACTTTATAGTTGAGATGCTTAACAGACAATACCTTAATTGAGTGATCAAGGTTAATATCAATAGCAATATAAGTCATACTGATAGCATGTATCCTTTGATAATGCTATGATGGAAAGGTCATTTCAGTGGCATAATATTCTTTTAAAAAAAGAACCCTAGTATAATCATGAGAAAAACATCAGACAAACCAAAATTGAGGAACATTCTACAAAATACCTAACCCATACTTTTCAAAACTATCAGGCTCATTAAAAATTAAGAAAGTCTATGAATTCATCAGTCCAGAACTGATGAAAGAAACTTTACTAAATGCAATATGATATTATGAATTAGATCCAGGAAAAGATAAAGGACATTCGTGGGAAAAGTGAAAGAGTAAAGTGAATTAATAATATTAATTCAAGAATAAAGTTAAATAATAAAAGTGAATAAAGAGTAAGGTTGAATTAACATTATTGTTCTAAATATTAATTTCTTAATTTTGGTTAATATACCATGATAATATAAGATAATAGTACTAAGTGGGACTAGACGGAGGCATGGGAACCTTCTCTACCATCTTTGCAACTTTTCTATATATTTTAAATTGTTACCAAACAATAAATCTTTAAAAAAAAAAAAAACACTGAGAAAAAGGACATGGGCATGTGCATGCGCACGCGCACTCGCGCACACACCCACACACACACTGCTCTGAAGAGTTGGCCAAGGTGTACTTATTTTAATGTTAGACGAATAACCCTTAGTCATAGTCAAGAGGAAAGAAAAATTGCACTGGAAAGAGTAAACAAGCAAGGAAGACTTTATTGAAGACTCTTGAAATAATAGAGATTTAACTCAAGTCCCCAGAAACAAAAGGTGGGAGAGTGTTTAAGAGCTAGGGTGAGTACATAGAAAAAGTAGTGGGGGATGGTAGGTGAGAAGTGAGAGGTTGGTCATTGTGATAAGGTCATTGGTTTGCTAATTGTTTAGGTCCTTAAAGAAAGGAATTCCTAGACTGTAAAACTGGCATGAGGCTAGGAGGAGATTTATACCTACAAAGGGTAAGAAAAATAATTTGCAGTTACAAGTTTCTAAAGTAAATGCTCTGATAGAAGAGAGGTCAGGGGCTTATAGTCAGGAAGAAATCTGCAGCAAACTTCAGACGAGCTGAGAGAACATAAAAGCTGTCTTGATCATTCTTATTCTTTATGTTTCCATGTAGAGAGCTTTCCTTTCCTATAAAACTCCACGTCTCCCTTTGCTCCCTTACTAACTCCTGCCTGGAGGGGAAAGCCTATCTGTCTGATTGGCAAGTCTGCGAAATAAACATAGGCATCAGTCCTCAGCCTCTTACGTGTGCTCTTGCTCCGCTCTGCCTGCTTACTTAGTGCCCACATCCTGCTCTGTTGTCTGTCAGGAGTCAGCTCTGTAGATGCTGGCCTATGGTTTCCAGATGTAGTATTTTGAAAAATTTATTCACATTTTCTTTTCCTCTATATCTTTACCATTGTTTGATCCTCCTGACACTGATACTGTGTTTGGCTCCACTCTTGGTTTAAGCAATAGAACACTGAAGGAAGTGACAGGCTTTAAGAGGGATCATGTGATTCTAATTGCCCCTTTTACACTTCTGACTTTCACTGTGAGAATGCATGCTCTGGGTAGCAGCAGTCTTAGAATGAGAGACAAGTGGAACAGAGCTATGTCTGACTTTCAGTCCAAAGCAGAGCCACTCCTGCTAACCCGCAGACTACGAAGAGGAGAAATAAATCCCCTATTAATTCAGCCACCAAGACTGTGGGGTCGTTAGTTTTACAGCATTATCACATATGCTACACTAAGACCAAGTAAATAAGGATATCTAATTTTGGACAAAATCTGAAGGCAGAAAATACTCTTAGCAAGTTCCCTCAATGTAAATGTAAAACCAAGTCTCCTAATCCAGATTTTATCTTTAATAATTCTGAAATGATTTCTATCTGTGAAATTATTTTATTTTTCACTTGATTAATATTTTTCATTTCAGACAAATTCACTAGTGGAACAATTAAGAAAAAGAAGACAAAGTAATTTTAGAATAAAAATGTTTACGGGCTCCTGGGTGGCTCAGTTGGTTAAGTGTCTGACTTAAGCTCAGGTCATGATCTTGAAGTTCGTGAGTTCGAGCCCCGCATCAGGCTCTGTGCTGACAGCTCGGAGCCTGGAGCCTGCTTTGGATTCTGTGTCTCCCTCTCTCTCTGTTCCTCGCCTGCTCGCACTCTGTGTCTCTCTCTCTCTCTCTCTCTCTCTCTCAAAATTAAATAAATATTTAAAAGAATAAAAAAATATTTAAAAAAGAGTATTTTCACTCTTATATAAATTATTTTAGAAAATACAAAAAGGAAACTATTTCCTAATATGTCCTTAGGAGAATAATCTTTACAGTAAACTTTATAAATACACAGAAGGTACCTAAAAGTCATTCTCATTTATGATTTTAAGTGAACGCCGATTTAAAAGGAAATAATGTTGTCAATAGATACAGAAAAATACCAGATCAAATTCAATGTCCATTCCTAATTAAAACTCTTATCAGACTTAAAAAAGGAAATATCCATACTTTGATAAAGATATACATAAAACCCTATAGTAAACATCATAATTAACAATGGAATATTTACAGCTTTCATTCTCAGTGCCAAAATAAAACAAGGATGACTAATATCACCTCTAGATACTGGCTATATTGACCATACAATGGAGTTTTTAGCCAGTACAATAAGGAAAATAAATGAATAAATAACATAAGGAAAGGAAAGAAATATAATTAATTAATTAATTAATTCTCATTATTTGAGAATTATTCTTAATATTACTAAGCATATTTAAAACATATTTTAGATAGTGAAATAAGCCATACAGAGAAAGACAGATACCGTATGTTTTCACTCTTATGTGGATCCTGAGAAACTTAACAGAAACCCATGGGGGAAGGGAAGGAAAAAAAAAAAAAGATGTTAGAGTGGAAGAGAGCCAAAGCATAAGAGACTCTTAAAAACTGAGAACAAACTGAGGGTTGATGGGGGGTGGGCGGGAGGGGTGGGTGGGTGATGGGTATTGAGGAGGGCACCTTTTGGGATGAGCACTGGGTGTTGTATGGAAACTAATTTGACAATAAATTTCATATATTGAAAAAAAATAAAAGTAAAACATATTTTAGATAAAGAGTTAGCATAACATAATCAATAATATTTCCATACACCAAGAAAAAAAACTTGGAAAATAAAATTTAAACAATACTTAAGGGAGAAAAATCATTTAATAAAACAAGTTAGGAAGGTTTTAGCATCTATAAAGTACTAGAATTAATAAGTAAGCTTTACAGGGTTGCTGGATCAAGGTAAATATTTACAAATCAATTATATTTCAATATGTCCAAGAATCTGTTGGAAAAGAAAATTTTAATACATTATGGAAAAGCACACACTAAATTCAAGTTCAGAAAGATTTCAAATAGAGAAATTTAAAACTTATAAAGTATGTCTTCTGTTGAATTTTCTGAAACCTAGTAGACATCACTTAGCACTAACCTGAATGAGAGATCACTGTTTTCAAGAATAAATAATTTATCTTTGGAAACTGTCAGACCTTGACTTTCCTATGTTTTCAGCTTCAATTCATTCCCTTAATAGCATTTTAAAGCAATCAGTTATCTAGATACGTGTAGCAATATTAACTACTATGAACTGAGTGAGCCATGTCTCTGCTTCTCCATAATTACATATTAGATGTCTGAATTACAGAAGCAAGATTTCAGCTTCAAATAACCTAAATGAAATGTTGACTAGATAGATGCATTTTGCCTTTAGGGTGTACATTTCCTGCTCTTTTTCTCCAGGAGACTTATTTCCATCTTACAAATGATCTCAGGAAAAAGGAGAATAGAAACTGGTACATACAGCATATTAAAACTGATGAAGTATTAGGTAAGTGGCCACTACATAGAAACATAATTCCATCAGTTTTGTTGTGTTACTCCTCACAATGTTTATCAAAAATTCACAACTGTTGATTTAGCATTCTGGACCAGTCACAGCTGATTGAGAAATGTAAAACTAAAGAGAGAATATACTCTGCAAGTACTCACTGGTCAGTCAAGGAGGTTAAAAGATTTGAACGATTTGTGAGATCGGATATCATATCAACAAGACTGAGAATCCTAAAATATGCCTTCTTTAAACCTAAAAATAACCCCTTACCTCCATGCATCTTTCCCTTACCTATGCTAATGTCTGTTGGAACATTGGTTCAAATATTTTATTCCAAGTTTTGTAATATTCTATAGTAAATGTAATTTTGAGGAACCATTGAAAATGTGTGGTTCGCTAGAATAAACTGTTTTTTTTTCTGAATATTTGGGTAGGGGTTAGAGGACCAGATACTGAACAGAGAAGGCCAAGTATTCCACTGTTGTAAGTATTGATGGTAGAGCTCACATTCTCTGAAATGTCGTATTATGATCCCTACCTATTTTTCTTTCATGACTATAAATAATGGGGCTGCTTAAACCACTCCAACAGAGTCTTCATATACTTCGTACCCTCAGTTCTGAGGCTTCAATTTTCAAAACTCAGTCACCAGCCTGTCATTTTCTTTCTCAGGATAATTTATAGTAAGGATATTCATTTTTTGGGGGGAAAATATCTGGTCTTATCACAGCATGTGTTTGAGCCCCATGTTCCAGTGTAGTTCTCAGAGTCTGATTTATCTAACCTTAAATAGTACCACACGACAGACTCTAAGATTCCAGCCCAGAGCAGACTAACAGAACTAGTCTAGTTAAAACTTAGTGTTCTCTCAAATGTGAGATGAAAAGCATATGTATTCCACAAGACCCTTCTCACTTAAAATCTTATGTCAATAAATGTGGGGATAATAAGAGTTCATACCTCCCAAGATCACTGGCCCTAAAACCAAAATTTTTAGGCACCCTCAACTGTAAGCCCCTATTTTGGAATTTATAATACTATAAAACTTTCTCTAACACTGTTAAAGATGCACTCAGTTTACATTACTAAGAACAACTTCTAACTTTTAAATCTGTAGCATCTAAGTTTCAGATTAATGAATTGGTCAGAATTTATGCCAAGAAAACTATAGGTGCATTTGCTTTACATTTCTGTAACAGAAGGGCTGATTACAGAGCTTAGGAATTTTGCTTTTGTTTATCTTATTGATGTCCCTGCTTTATGGAGGTAAAGCAATCATATTAATTAGTTGAAAACACACAACCAACCTGCAAGCACAAGAACAAATGGAAATCCCAAAAGTACCCTGTGGTAATCTTTTATTTTTTATTTTTATCTTTTATTTTATTTATTTATTTATTAAATATAATTTATTGTCAAGTTAGCTAACATACACTGTATACAGTGGGCTCTTGGCTTCGGGATAGATTCCCATGATTCATCGCTTACATACAAGACCCAGTGCTTATCCCAACAAGTGCCCTCCTCAATGCCCATCACCCATTTTTCCCTCTCCTCCTGACACCCGCCCCCCGCCATCAATCCTGTTTGTTCTCTGTATTTAAGAGTCTCTTATGGTTTGCCTCCCTCTCTATTTGAAACTATTTTTCCCCTTTCCTTCCCCAATGGTGTTTTGTTAAGTTTATCAAATTCTACCTATGAGTGAAAACATAAGATATCGGTCTTTCTCTGACTGACTTATTTCATTTAGCATAATACCCTCCAGTTCCATCCACATTATAAATGTCAAGATATCATTGTTTCTTATTGCCAAGTAGTATTCTATTATATATATAAACCACAACTTCTTTATCCATTCATCAGTTGATGAGCATTTAGGCTCTTTCCATAATTTGGCTATTGTTGAGAGTGCTGCTATAAACATTGGGGTACATGTGCCCTATAAATCAGCACTCTTGTACCCTTTGGATAAATTCCTAATAGTGTTATTATTGTAGGGTGATTCTATTTTTAATTTTTTGAGGAGTCTCCACACTGTCTTCCAGAGTGGCTGTAGCAGTTTACATTCCCACCAACAATGCAAGAGGGTTCCCCTTTCTCCACATCCTCACCAGCTTCTATCGTTTCCTGAGTTGTTATTTTTAGCCAATCTGACTGGTGTTAGGTGGTATCTCAATGTGGTTTTGATTGGTATTTCCCTGATGAGGAGCGACGTTGAGCATCTTTTCATGCGTCTGTTGGCCATCTGGATGTCTTCTTTGGAAAAGTATCTGTTCATGTCTTTGGCTCATTTCTTCACTGGATTATTTGTTTTTCGGGTGTGGAGTTTGGTAAGTTCTTTAAAGATTTTGGATACTAGCTTTTTGTCTGATATGTCATTTGCAAATATCTTTTCCCATTCTGTCAGTTGCCTTTTAGTTTTGTTGATTGTTACCTTTGCTGTGCAGAAGGTTTTTATCTTCATGAGGTCCCAATAGTTCATTTTTGCTTTGAACTCCCTTGCCATTGGGGATGTGTCAAGTAAGAAATTGTTGCGGCTGAGGTCAGAGAGGTTTTTTTCCTGCTTTCTCCTCTAGGGTTTTGATGGTTTCCTGTCTCACATTCAGGTCCTTTATCCATTTTGAGGTGTTTTTTTTTTTTTTTGTGAATGGTGTAAGAAAGTGGTCTAGTTTCATTCTTCTGCATGTTGCTGTCCAGTTCTGCCAGCACTTGTTAAAGAGACTGTCTTTTTTCCATTGGATATTCTTTCCTGCTTTGTCAAAGATGAGTTGGCCATACGTTTGAGGGTCCAATTCTGGAGTCTCTATTCTATTCCATTGGTCTATGTGTCTGTTTTTGTGCCAATACCATGCTGTCTTGATGATTACAGCTTTGTAGTAGAGGCTAAAGTCTAGGATTGTGATGCCTCCTACTTTGTTCTTCTTCAATATTACTTTGGCTCTTTGGGGTCTTTTGTGGTTCCGTACAAATTTTAGGAATGTTTGTTCTAGCTCTGAGAGAATGCCGATGCAATTTTGATTGGGATTGCATTGAATGTGTAGATTGCTTTGGGTAGTATTGACATTTGAACAATATTTATTCTTCCAATCCATGAGCATGGAATGTTTTTCCATTTCTTTGTATCTTCTTCAATTTCCTTCATAAGCTTTCCATAGTTTTCAGCATTCAGATCTTTTACATCTTGGGTTAGGTTAATTCCCAGGTATTTTATGTTTCTTGGTGCAACTGTGAATGGGATCAGTTTCTTTATTTGTCTTTCTGTTGCTTCAGTATTAGTGTATAAGAATGCACTGATTTCTGTACATTAATTTTGTATCCTGCAACTTTGCTGAATTTATGTATCAGTTGTAGCAGACTTCTGGTGGAGTCTATCAGGTTTTCCAAGTATAATATCATGTCATTTGAAAAAGGTGAAATCTTGACTTCATCTTTGCCGATTTTGATGCGTTTGATTTCCTTTTGTTGCCTGATTGCTGATGCTAGAACTTCCAACACTATGTTAAACAACAGCAGTGAGAGTGGACATCCCTGCCATGTTCCTGATCTCAGGGGGAAAGCTCTCAGTTTTTCCCCATTGAGGATGAGATTAGCTGTGGGCTTTTCATAAATGGCTTTTATGATGTTTAAGTATGTTCCTTCTATCCTGACTTTCTTGAGGGTTTTTATTAAGAAAGGATGATGAATTTTGTCAAATGCTTTTTCTGTATTGATTGACAGGATCATATGGTTCTTCTCTTTTCTTTTATTAATGTGATGTACAACATTGATTGATTTGTGAATGTTGAACCAGCCCTGCATCCCAGGAATGAATCCCACTTGATCATGGTGAATAATTCTTTTTATATGCTGTTGAATTCGATTTGCTTGTATCTTGTTGAGAATTTTTGCATCCGTATTCATCAGGGGTATTGGCCTGTAGTTCTCTTTTTTTGCTGGGTCTCTGGTTTAGGAATCAAAGTAATAATGGCTTCATAGAATGAGTCTGGAAGTTTTCCTTCCCTTTCTATTTTTTTGGAACAGCTTGAGAATGATAGGTATTATCTCCGCTTTAAATGTCTGGTAGAATTCCCCAGGGAAGCCATCTTGTCCTGGACTCTTATTTGTTGGGAGATTTTTGATGACTGATTCAATTTCTTCTCTGGTTATTAGTCTGTTCAAGTTTTCTATTTCTTCCTGTTTGAGTTTTGGAAGTGGGTGGGTGTTTAGGAATTTGTCCATTTCTTCCAGGTTGTCCAATTTGTTGGCATATAATTTTTCATAGTATTCCCTGATAATTGCTTGTATTTCTGAGGGATTGGTTGTAATAATTCCATTTTCATTCATGATTTTATCTATTTGGGTCATCTCCCTTTTCTTTTTGAGAAGCCTGGCTAGAGGTTTATCAATTTTGTTTATTTTTTCAAAAAACCAACTCTTGGTTTCGTTGATCTGCTCTACAGGTTTTTTAGATTCTATATTATTTCTGCTCTGATCTTTATTTCTCTTCTTCTGCTGGTTTTGGGGTGTCTTTGCTGTTCTGCTTCTATTTCCTTTAGGTGTGCTGTTAGATTTTGTATTTGGGATTTTTCTTGTCTCTGGAGATAGGCCTGGATTGCAATGCATTTTTCTCTCAGGACTGCGTTTGCTGCATCTCAAAGCGTTTGGATTGTTGTATTTTCATTTTCGTTTGTTTCCATATATTTTTTAATTTCTTCTTTAATTGCCTGGTTGACCCACTCATTCTTTAGTAGCGTGTTCTTTAACCTCCATGCTTTTGGAGGTTTTCCAGACGTTTTCCTGTGTTTGATTTCAAGTTTCATAGCATTGTGGTCTGAAATGTGCATGGTATTATCTCAATTCTTTTATACTTATGAAGGGCTGTTTTGTGACACAGTATGTGAGCTATCTTGTAGAATGTTCCATGTGCATTCGAGAAGAAAGTATATTCTGTTGCTTTGGGATGCAGAGTTCTAAATGTATCTGTGAAGCCAGTCTGATTCAATGTATCATTCAGGGCCCTTGTTTCTTTATTGATCCTGTGTTTAGATGGTCTATCCATTTTCTACATGGGGTATTAAAGTCCCCTGTAATTACCACATTCTTATCAATAAGGTTGCTTATGTTTGTGATTAATTTTTTTATATATTTGGGGGCTCCCGTATTTGGCGCATAGACATTTATAATTGTTAGCTCTTCCTGATGGATAGATCCTATAATTATATAATGCCCTTCTTCATCTCTTGTTACAGCCTTTAATTTAAAGTCTAGTTTGTCTGATATAAGTATGGCTACTCCAGCTTTCTTTCGACTTCCAGTAGCATGATAGATAGTACTCCATCCCCTCACTTTCAATCTGAAGGTGTCCTCAGGTCTAAAACGAGTCTCTTGTAGACAGCAAATAGATGGGTCTTGTTTTTTTGTCCATTCTGATACCCTGTGTCTTTTGGTTGGAGTATTTAGTCCATTTACATTCAGTGTTATTATTGAAATATATGGGTTTAGAGTCAGTGTGATGTCTGTAGGTTTCATGCTTATAGTGATGTCTCTGGTACTTTGTGGTCCTTGCAACATTTCATTCACAGAATCCCCTTAGGACCTCTTGTAGGTCTGGTTTAGTGGTGATGAATTCCTTCAGTTTTTGTTTGTTTGGGAAAATCTTTATCTCTCCTTCTATTCTGAATGACAGACTTGCTGGATAAAGGATTCTCGGCTGCATATTTTTTCTGTTTATCACATTGAAGATTTCCTGCCATTCCTTTCTGGCCTGCCAAATTTCAGTAGATAGGTCAGTCACTACTCTTATGTGTCTACCTTTGTAAGTTAGAGCCTGTTTATCCCTAGCTGCTTTCAGAATTTTCTCTTTTTCCATGTATTTTGCCAGTTTCACTATGATATGTCCTCCAGAAGATCGATTCAAGTTATGTCTAAAGGGAGTTCTCTGTGCCTCTTGGATTTCAATGCCTTTTTCTTTCCCCAGATCAGGGAAGTTATCAGCTATGATTTGTTCAAGTACACCTTCAGCCCCTTTCTCTCTCTCTTCCTCTTCTGGAATTCCTATCATACAGATATTGTTCCATTTGATTGCATCACTTAGTTCTCTAATTCTCCCCTCATACTCCTAGGTTTTTTTTTATCTCTCTTTTTCTCAGCTTCCTCTTTTCCCATAATTTTATCTTCTAATTCACCTATTCTCTCCTCTGCCTCTTCAATCCATGCTATGGCCGTCTCCATTTTATTTTGCACCTGATTTATAGCATTTTTTAGTTCATGAGTATTTCTTAGTCCTTTGATCTCTGTAGCAATAGATTTTCTGCTGTCCTTTATGCTTTTTTCAAGGCCAGTGATTAATTTTATGACCATTATTCTACATTCTTGTTCTGTTATATTGCTTAAATCAGTTTTGATCAATTTGTTAGCTGTCACTACTTCCTGGAGTTTCTTTTAAAGATAATTCTTCCATTTTGTCATTTTGGGTAGTTCCTGTGGTAGCTCCAAACTGCAGGGCACTTCCCCTGTGTTGTCCGAAGACACTTGTGTTGGTGGGCGGGGCCGTAGTCAGACGTGATGTCTGTCCCCGGCCCACTGCTGGGGCCACAGTAAGACTGGTGTGTACCTTATCTTCCCCTCTCCCAGGGGCAGGACTCACTGTGGAGTGGTGTGGCCCCTGTCTTGGCTGCTTGCACACTGCCAGGCTTGTGGTGCTGGTTCGATGGGATCTGGCCAAGGGTATATTAGCAGGGGTGGATCTGCAAGGTGCACAGGGGCGGGAGGGGAAGGCTTAGCTTGCTTTGCCATTGGTGGTCCCCTGCAGGAGGGGTCCTGCAGCAACCAGAGGGAGGCAGGCCATTAGGAAGGATGGATCCACAGAAGCACAGCATTGGGCATTTGTGTGGTGCAAGCAAGTTCAGTGATGGGAACTGTTTTGGGATTTTGGTTGGGGGATGAGCAAGGGAGATGGCGCTGGTGAGAGCCTTTGTTCCCTGCCAAACTGAGCTCTGTCTTCTGGGGCTCAACAACTCTTCCTCCTGTTGTCCTCTAGCCCTCCCCACTCCGAGCAGAGCTGTTGACTTATAACATTCCAGATGTTAAGTCCTGCTGGCTGTTAGAACTCACTCCATCTGGCCCCTCCACTTTTGCAAGCCAGACTCAGGGGCTCTGCCTTGCTGGGTGGGCTGCCCCTCCACCGCCCCGGCTCCCTCCCACCAGTCCGTGCAGTGCGCACTGCCACTCTACCCTTCCTACCCTCTTCTGTGGTCCTCTTGTCTACACTTGGCTCCGGAGAGTCCGTTCTGCTAGTCTTCTGACGTTTTTCTGGGTTCTTTAGGCAGATGGGGGTGGAATCTAAGTGATCAGCAGGACGCGGTGAGCCCAGTGTCCTCCTATGCCACCATCTTCCTCAACTCCCCAGAGTTGCCTTCTGTATCAAAAAGCATTGCTAGCAAGTATCAGGTTTCTCAATTAATGAATGAAATATATGTACATAGTAATAAAAAACTATAAACATGATCTTGAACATAGAACCTTTGATTGATTCTTAAACTTATTCTTAATTTCTGTTTGTCACTAGAACATCAGGTTTCTTGTGTGAAGAAAACAAACCCTTATAAACATACATTGATAGCCTTTAGATTATCCCCTAAATGCTATAGATATTCCCTAGCATTTTAACTAGAATTTGGAAATGGCTTTTCAAGATCATGTGAAAGTTAATTGATCTTGCCTTCTCCGTCAAATATTTCTATTTTATCCTTGGCTATTTTTGAATGCGGATTGGAACCCAGAGAACAGTAGTCTTTTATAAAAATCAGTCTTCCTGCATAATATCTAATGGTTAGATTTATCCCTGAGGAAGGATGTAAATTCATTGCAAATGATACTTTAATGGAGCCCAGCCTTTTTGTCATGCAAAGACATCCAAATAAATGTGGCAGCCAGCAGCAATTCCTATGGGAAACAGTGCAACATGATGTAAGTGATCTTGTCAGAAATAAGCAAATAAATACCTCTAGCTTCACCATTCTAACAATTTTATCCCATCAAAGAAATGCAGAACATGATTTACATGTTGTTGATAATCTTTTTTAAAGAACGAGTCCAAGTGCTAGGGCTTGTTTGCACTTATTGTAATAGATGTGACAGATGTCTTATTCATGATATGCTAGAGAAAATATTAACTCCCACAAAGTTGCAAAATGCTTATAAGTGAATATACATTCATTTACTTTAGATAAATGACTCCCTTTCATTGCCATGGGTTATGTTAATTTTTTGGGTGTCTCTTCTAAAACACTCTATGCTATCCTTTTTACATATAGTTTCCTCCACATTTGATCATACGTTATAATAATAACACCCACAGCTCTGAAGGAATTGATAAAGCTGTGAAATTGAAGACAAAGAAGAAGATGAAGAAGTAGAGGAAGATGAAGAAGAAGAAAAGGAAGAGGTAGAAGAGGAAGAAGAAAAGGGGGAGGAGGAGGAGGAGGAAGAGTAGGAAGAAATGGAAGGGAAGAAGGAGGAGAAAGAAGGAGAGGAGGAGGAGGAGAGGTCAGCACAGAATAAAGATGAAAATATATTCACTCTCAATCACCTTGGGTAACAATGGCAGGTAGCTCCTTCATGAGAGAATTCTTTAAATGTAAGAACCTTTTAACCTTACTGAATTAAAATGGGGAGTGAGTTTGTTATAGTGATTTTAATGATAATTACTTGAAATTATTTTGAAAAGATAACAAATATAACAGTCTACTAATTCACTGCTGAATTACTAAGGGAATGGTGTTCTGTGAGAATTTCCATGGGCGATACTATAAAGTACAGGGACTTGTAAAAGTTTTCTCTAATTCCAAAGTCCTTTTGAAAGTAGGACAAGTTGGCTACTCATGAATCAGTGAGATACCTGACTGGAGTTAACATTCTCGTCAGGGAAGAGAAGCAATTTCCGTAAGTAATTGTTGTAAACTTAATGAGATTCTAAATAGTTGCAATAGGAGATAACAGTAATTTTATACTGGAGTTAATCTTTTCAAAATAAGTCTCATTATAGAAGTTTGCTATGCTGTTCATGTATTTTTTATATGTTTTATTCTGAGATATATAATCCCTATAGAAAAGCATATAAATAGTGGTAGGTGAATGGGTAAAGGGGTCAAAAGCATGGTGACTATAATTGATAATATTGTATTATATTGCTACAAGAGTGGATCTTAAGATCTTAAGAGATCTTAATAAAAAAATGTAACTATATATGGTGACGGATACTAACTAGTCTTATTGTGATCATTTGTAATAAATACAAATACGGAATTATTATACTGTATACATGAAACTAATATAATGTTATATCTCAAGTGTATCCCAGTATAAAAGAAAAGCATATAAAATAAGTATATGTAATCTAAAGAATAATTATAATGTGATCATATATGTCCTACCTCACAGGTCAAGAAAAGGAACATTGACAAAACTTCAAAAGCCAACTATGATCACCCTCCTTACAAATTCCTTCATTCCTCCAAAATTAACCAGTATGTGACATTTGTAATAATCACCTTTGCTCTCTTTTTTAATGTTTTATTTATTTTTGGAAGAGACGGAGACAGAGCGAGAGCAGGGGAGAGGCAGAGAGAGATGGAGACACAGAATCCAAAGCAGGCTCCAGGCTCTGAGCTGACAGTACAGAGACCAATGCAGGGCTCAAACTCACAAACCATGAGATTGTGACCTGAGCCAAAGTCAGACACTTAACCAACTGAGCCACCCAGGTGTCCCAAGCATCTTTGCTTTTTAAGAATAGTTTATCTCAGGGGTGCCTGAGTGGCTTAGTCTGTGAAGTGTCAGATTCCAGCCCAGGCCATGGTCTCACAGTTTGTGGGTTTAAGCCTTGCATTGGGCTCTGTGCTGACAGCTTGGAGCCTGGAGCCTACTTTGGATTCTGTCTCCTTCTTTGTCTGCACGTCCCCTACTCACATTCTGTCTATGTCTCTCTCAAAAATAAATAAGCATTAAAAGAAATTTTAAAAAGAATAGCTTACCTCATATGCATTCCTTCGTAATAGAATTTAGATTTTTTGAACATTTTAACATTTATCTATGTTGCATGTAGCTGTGGTTATTTCATTTTTAGTACTGTATTGAATTCCATTGTATGATTATACTAGAATTTATATTCATTTTGTGTCATTTCCAGCTTTTATAAACAATACTGAAATGTACAGGTGTATACGTATATCTGTGTGTTTGGTAGGGATGGGGATGTGTGTGCAGAGTGGGGTATAAATGTTCTACAGAGCACCAGTCTTCAAAGTGAAGCCCCTGGAGAAGCAGCAATGGCATTACCCTGAGGACTTGTTAGAAGTACATATTTTTTTAGTTCTACCTCAGAAACTGAACTTGAGGCCACGCTGTCTGTTTTAACAAGTCTTCTAGTTGATTCTGACACACACTCAAGTTTGAGAGCCATGTATCGTTGTAAGTGGAACAACTGGATTATAGGATGTGTACATCTATGACTTTATTAGGTAATTCCAAATTGTTCTTTGAAGTGGTTATAGCAACTGACAAAACTCCAGTGGTGCATGACAGTTCACATACATCGTGAACACGAAGATACACTGTTCAGATTCTCTTTCAAAGAACTCGTGGGCTCAGTAGCTGTCATGGCTGACAGTGGACAGCCTCAGGTGTGAACTCCTTCCAGGATTGCCTCAGCTGCACAGAGCCTTCTCACCATGGTCACACTATTCCACAAAATGGCCCACATCCAGTGACTTATTCAGGTGGAAGTGTAAATGCCTAGCCATTTCAACCTAATGCAGGACAACTATGATGGGACATTTTGGCTGCAATTCTGCAGCGCCCATGGAGACTGTCTTCTGGGGTTGCTTCCCAGCTTGGCTTTCCCAGCTTCCTATTTTGCCTCTTTTCTTTCCCTTCTTCGAAAACATCCTGAATGGTAAAACTGTCTCCATGTCTACTTCGCAGAAAATCTTAACTGCTACCATATTCTCTTAAACTCTTGGCAATCAACTAAATCTAACATTTTCTCTGTGCTTTGGGGTTTTAATAATACTTAATTACACTTTCCTGATTACTACTACTGCTGAGCAACATTTAATTTAGAATTTCTCTTTTGTGAAGTTCCAGTTCAAGTGTTTTGTCCAATCATCTATTGTGTTGCAAGTCTTTTTTCTTGTTAACTGGTAAAACTTTTCGCATGTGCTCGATATTGGATCTTTGTTATTACAAGCTTTACAATATATATTCTTACTTGTATTATCATTTGTATTATTATTAATAGATAATTACCAAATTTTCATAAGGTTGTAATGTTCAATCTTTACATTATGCTAGTCAATTTTGCATTTTGTTTCAGAAATCTTTTCTTAACCCTAGGACATGAAAGACTTGTATGGATTTTTAGGCAGATTAAATGGAATAATTAGTTTGGGGGTGATATAAATCTTTACCATTTCTTTCTTTCTTTCTTTCTTTCTTTCTTTCTTTCTTTCTTTCTTTTTAAATTGAAGTATATTTAACATACAATGTAAAATTAGTTCTGGGTATATAACATAATGATTGAAAATTCTATACCTTACTCAGTGCTCACAAAGATGTTTATTCTTTTTCTTTTTTTTCCCCGCCAGGCTTTTTCCTGTTTACATTTCACTTTTGGGATTTTCTATTGGCATATCCTCAAGCTCACGGATTATCCTTCCTTAGCCATGTCCAGTCTACTAATAAGCCTATTAAAGTCCTTCATTTCTGTTATGGTGCTTCTTACGTCTAATATATCTTTTTTATTCTTTTTTTAGAATTTCCATTATCCATGTTTTCTTATATGTTCTCTACTTTTTAGACATTAGAACTCTTAGAACGCTTAGAATATCAATCACAGTTTTTTTTTTTTGTTTATTTTTGAGAGACAGAGGGAGACAGCATGGGCATGGGAGGAGCAGATATGGGGACAGAGAATTTGAAGCAGGGTCTGCAATGACAGCTGAGAGCCTGATGCAGGGCTTGAACCACGAACCATGAGATCATGACCTGAGCAGAAATCAAGAGCCAGATGCTTAACCGACTAAGCCACCTAGGGGCCCCCCAGTCACAGTTCTTTAATTTACATTCTTATATCCAAATTCCCTGCCATTTCTGAGTCTGGTTCTAATGCTTGCTGAGTCTCTTCTGTGTTTTTTGCATTTTGGTATGCCTTGTAATTTTTTGTTGAAGTCTGAACATGATAAACTAGTGAAAGCATATCAGGTAAACAGGCCTTTAATAATGTGGTGGTAAGGTATGTGGGGAAGGGAGTATTCTATAGTCCTATAATTAGGTTTCAATCTGTGAAATTCACAGGTGCATATCAGTTGTTTCCCCTTGCCTGAGGTGGAAAGTATGGCTGGTGGGGGCTGGAATTCATAACTTCTTTTTCTCTTCATGGAAGGCAAGAGCAGCCTGGAGTTGGGTATTTCCCTTTTACCAGGTAGGTTAGGCTCTGATTAATATCCCAATAGGTAAAGCTCTGGTAAAATAGTTTCTCTTAAAAGCAAGCCTTGTTAAGAACAGAAAGATCTGGCTATTTCAAATTGGTTCATTTTCCTCTCTCCCAATAGAAGCCAGAATCAATTTTTCTCTGATATTCACTGTGAGAACCTGGTTGAACGTTAGCAGGTAAACTTACAAATTGTGGGGTTGCCTTCCCCCTCTTCTCCAGTTTTTAACTCAGTAAATTATCATACAATTAATGGCACTGGAGAAACCCAGTTGTGTCACTTTGTAGTTATTACTCCTCTATCCTCTCCAAAACTAAATACTGTTCTGATCTAACACCATGAATTGGTTTTGACTAATTCTGAACTATAAAATGGTATCATATAATACATATTTGCTCATGTCTCTTTTCAGTCAATATTACGTTTGCAACTTCATCAATATTTTTGCTTATATCGGTGCCTCATTAATTTTTAATTTCTGTTTTTTATTTCATTATATGAATATAGAAAATATAATTAACCATTCTTCTTTTGATGACTTTATCAGTTATTTCCAATTTTTGGCCTAGTGTAAACATCTTTTTTGTGAGTTTTTGTGCCCATACATACATATATTTCTGTTGGATTTATGTATGACTCTAATAACACATGTATGGATTTGACTTTAGTAGACAATGACCAGTCTGATTGATATTTAACACTTGAATGTATATATATAATGCATGTACATATACATATATATAAATATATAAATTTCTCTTCATTTGTACTTCATTTATACTCCTTTCTCTTCATTTATACTCCTACAACTTTTAAAGATAGTAAAACTACTAAATTAATACAATATCCTCCCCTCTGGTCTTCAAAATCAACACTAGTTCCTCTTCAATAATACCACCTGACTGTGGACTCATTAATATTTTTAGAAATGAATATATGATCCTTCCTTATACTTGCACCACATCTGAATGTGCTGTGCCCTACTCTCTGCTCCCCCTCTTCCTGTACAACCACCACCACAACCACAGCATTTGCCTAGTAATTGCTCATGTTTGTTTGCATTTGTAGTATAATTACATAACATAGCAACAATTATACATATATTACTCTGATTCTTTTATAAATGCTTCTCTTTGCCACAAGAGTGTAAATTCTGTGATGGCAGAGATTTTGTGTTATTCTCCTCCAACTTTGGATCCCTAATGCCTAGAACAATGTGTAGGACATAGTAAGGGTTCAAAATAGATGGGTGTTGAACGAATACATTCCTACCTGAATGCATGAATAAATGAGTGCTATTTACCCTACATGGAAAATCCTTTCTCTTCTCCCTCTTCCTTCTCTCACTTTGTCAAGTAAATTAAAATTCATCCTTTATATCTCAGCCTATACATTGTTGGCTAAAATATCTTTCTAAATCAAAACTTCGTTAAAATGCTCCCCACTGATTCTTTCTTATTCTAATTTAGCATATTATGTAGCAATGTTTATCTTTTGTTTCTCTTCCCCACTAGTTTGTAAACTCCTTGTGATAGAGGCTGTGTCACAGTCATAAGAAAATCCCATTTCCTAGAACAATGACTAACATCACAGAAAAAATAACAAAAAACAAAACTTAAATCTTTTCCTGACTTGGATATAGTTTTTTCATTTAAAATATTTAAGCAATGTCTTTATTTTTTTATTCAATCTAATAGCACCATGTAATTCATTACATTAGCATCATGATAAATATGAATTAATTCTAGGAATGACAGTGTCAGAAGTAATTCATTGTCTGAGAAGTAAGATGAAGATAAAGATGAAGATGAAGAAAAGCAAGAGGAAAGGAGGAGGAGAATAGGATGGAGGAAGAGACAAAGGAAAAGAGGGACTAGGAGGAACAGAACATTTGGAATATAAACATAAAAGCTACTTTCTCCCATCTTCCTCTTTTCCCCTGTGCTGACCTCAGCCTTCAATAGTCCTCACATTTATTACTTTTTCACTCTAAAGCTCCAACCATAAATAAATTGCTCTAAAATGTATCAAGAAACATAATATTTTGAAGTATATCTAACTCACTCCATAACTAAATCCTAAGATTTCTTTCTTTCCTTCTCTTTCTTTTTTTCTTTCTTTCTTTTTCTTTCTTTCTTTCTTTCTTTCTTTCTTTCTTTCTTTCTTTCTTTCTTTCTTTCTTTCTCTTTCTTTCTTTCTTTCTTTCTTTCTTTCTTTCTTTCTTTCTTTTCTTTCTTCACAGCTTTATCAGAGTCAGTAGTCTTACAATTAACATGGAACAATCTGCATTTCAGAAATTTGAATAGCTTCCCATTTCTAGAAATGACTGAAGACTGAGTAGATGAAATAAGCCGGTGAATATATTTCATCTGACCTTGATTTTTATTTATATAGATACTATAAACTCATTTCAGAGTTATTTTATCCAACTTCAACAACTTGCAAAAATTCATTAGTAATATTGATCAATAATTTTTTTTCAGAATTTTAAGAATTCTACAATTTAATCTTTGTCATCTATTATGAATAATTAAATGTATCTGATGACGCTAAATTGTACAACTGTTATGAGTTGTTTAAAGAGAGAGAGAGTCTTGATTACAATTCAGAATATCAGTTTTAGTTGAAATGGAGATTATGTCCTTTATACAAAGATAATATTTTTTCACAAATGGCAAAGATGATACTATTTAGTAGCATGACAACCATAGTACACAAGCAAGAGTAATGGTAAACAATCAGTAGTTTATGAGGACATTATTAGAGTGATTTAAGGGTTAAGAAACCTCTGAGAAGCTAATGATCAATAACTGTCAGTATTTATATTGATCAACTATATATAAAGCACATGGTAAAGTATTTGAAGCCCATGCTATTAAATATATCCTCTGGGCAACAGAAACGTCATTACAATTTGAAGAAAAAAGATGAGATTGACTCTCATTTGATTTATTATGAGTGTCAGTTATTTGAAAGTCATTTCAGTTATTTAAAAGCTGAAATATTTTAATATTAATGATTGCTTTCAGAATTAAAGGCATATATACTAAAATTATAAGTGCCAATAACTCCTTTCTTTTCCAATAAACTAATACAGAGTTATTAATTGCATTTGGAATATTTACTCTTAAAATATGTACTAGGGTAAACACAAAAAATAATTATAAAGTAAGGTTTATATGGGAGTCAATGGCTATGGCTAATCAAAAAATAAATATTTATTATTATTATTTAATATCATCATATGAATCCAAGTTATTTTTTATATTAGAGGAGCCATAAGAAAAAGTAAGCCCTCTATAATAACAGTACAATTTTATTCTATTTCATCAATAAGTTTTAAATTATTCAACAATATATTTTTCTCAAACAAAATTTTTTTATTCAGTTATTTCCCCACAACTTACATATTATATGTTTACTTCCATTAGAATCTTTACCTTTATCTAAAAAATATATGTTTTTATTCACTTCTTGAATTCAATTCAGGAAACAATATTTAGAAGAATTTGTCATTAAGAAAATATAAACCTAGTTCTTCATGATTTTCCCAAAATAACTGTACACTGTACCTAGTAGTCTTTAAAATGTTGGTCAATACTGAAGTGTTATTTTTTCTATTCTTGAGTATAGACAGAAATCATAGTTTTATATTTATGATTATAGTGACACAGCAACTAATTATAGTAATTCGATACCCCTAACAGAACCACCCAACACATTTTATGGTTTCATCTCTACAGTACTTTAAAGTGAATAAAATGCAGAAGCCCTACAACTTTGGATAAGTTAATGCTCTCCTTGTTCACATGCCATGGTGAGCATCAGTGCCAGAAGTCAAATACACGCATCTTATATTGTATAGTTCTAAAAAATAAAACTGTGGAGCATATTAAAATATACTTCTTACTCTTGCATATGTGATTAAGATTATATCTAACCCTAGATCCCAGTTACCTGGGAAGAAATCTCTGCTGATCTCTAAACTTTTATCATAAAAATGATGTCTCATTGTCTCTTCTTTCTGTAGTTGTCAATCCCCAAATGATTATCACATATTTTAGCAAGAGCTGGAGATTTTATCTTTAAACATTCACTCAGGGTTTTCAGTTGATATGTCCTACTGTGAACATATATACAATCACCATGATATTCCTCAAAAGTAATATAAAAAAAAAGTAATATCCAACTACAGATCATGTGATGTGAATGTAGTCATAGAGGTTACTGAAAGTAAGAGATAGAAAGCATGATGAAATATCAATATGTTAACAAAAGATCCATGTTTACTCAGCTAGGTGAGAAACGTCACTGACAGTATTGTAAAAACTCAGCCATGGCAGTAAATTCTAAAAAAAACGCAGCAGAGTAGTGAAGAGTAAAATAATGATGGATAGCCAAAAGCTATATTGAATTGCATTAAAAAATTTGAAAATGTTGAGAACCACTGATTTACTGGATAAGTACTGGGTTCCAAATTGACTAGTTGTCAGATCCATGTTCGAATTCAGTTTCTATCACATAAGAGCCACATTATTTTTGGTTCTGGTGTATATATTTACCCATCTTTCTCCTGCTAGTGCCTGCTTCCTGGCAGCTGTATCCCACCACTGCCCAAGGCCTTCTATACATTGGAGAGTCTGCTTACGTGGCAAGGGCCTGAAACTCCAATGGAACCTTGGTCCAAGGGATACGCCTCACCTCCAGTCAAGTTGCCTAGATTGGGAGAGCCATAGTATCTGGGAGGTAAGAAGGGCATGTTATGGGGATCGGGGAGTCACTGGGACAGAAACTAAGACAAGCGTCCATCCTTCTTGATCCTACGCCCAGGCAACCAGAGCCCTTCTGGTTGCCCTGTTGCTCTTACTCCACAGACTGTCCCCAGGTGATGTAAAATAAGTCCAAAATGCAGGCACCACCCATGTGGACCTACCCCAGGCAAATAGGATGGAGAAGGAATTATCACTCTTACTAGCTAAGTACCTACATAATATCCTCTATTTTGCCTCTTGGCCTGCAAAAGACATAAATATTTACCATTTTGGCTCTTTACAGTTCTGTGATGTCAGTGGAAATCCATTTGAGTGTTCCTCCTCAGCAATCACATACAGATAATGAAGGACTTTTTTTTTTTCAAGTGACTTAGTGCCCCATGACTGAGTCCAAGCTCAACTATCTGGAACAAGTATTGCATTTTCTTCCAATGTGTGATTTGTCTTCTCCTTCTTTACTTTCCTATCTACAGAAGAATAAATTTTTTCAAAGATGGGGGAAAAATTGAGGCATATTTGAGGTAAGGAAACCCTAGAGTCAGACTACCACATAAAATAACTTTATTTCTTGTTCTTTCCATTTTTCTAAATTAATTGGATTGGTATAGAAAGATACTTAGATAGAGATGAACAAATTATCCTCTTGCAGATCAAGAACCCTACATTTATCATCAAAGTTAATAGAACAAAAAACTGAATGTTTTCCCCTAAAATCAGGAAGCGGATTAAGAAATCCTCTCTTATCACTTCTATTCAATATGGTAAATAATATTCTAGCTAGTTCAATAGGCAAAAAGCAGAACAAAGCAAACAAATTAAAAACACTTTTCTTGATTTGAATATAGCATGATTACCTATGTGGAAAATCCAAAATATCTTACAAAAACCTACTAGAACATGTTATTTAAGCAAAGATATATAAGTTTAAAAAACAAAAATCAATTATATTTCTATAAGCTAATAAAAAATCAGAAATTGAAACTAAAACAGTCATCCCATTTATAATAGCACTAAAAAGTATGATGTTCTCAGGGATAAATATGACAAAAGATGTGCAACACTTATATACTGAAATCATTGTATTTAGGGGTCATCTTTCTTCAGTTTTCTTTAATCCAGTTGAGTTTAGGTGGATTATCTACTTTGAAAGCCACTCTCACAATTTTAGTAGTTGTAATGGCAACACACTCCTCTACTATCAGAATGGCATTTGTTATCATTTGCTGCGTAAAAATTACCTAAATCTCCACTTCAGCAGTTTGCTGGGACTGCAGACATCCCAAGGCTCTACTGGGAAAAGATATGCTTTCAAGATCACTCACCTGTTTGTTTGCAGGGTTTTGTTCCTTGATTGCTGTTGGCCAGAGGCTGCCCTCAACAGTTTAAGGTATGGCAACTGGCTTCATCAGAACATCCTGAAAGACATTGAGAGAGAGAGAGAGAGAGAGAGAGAGAGAGAGAGAGAGAGAGAGAGAGAGAATGAGATGGAGCAGGACAGAAGACACAATCCTTTGTATCTGAATCTTAGAAGTGACACTTCATCACTTTCGCCATATTGTGGCATGATTACCAGGAAGAAGGGTTTGTGTTGGGAAGCATTTCAGAACTGTCTACCACAGTTTTCTTCTGACTCCCAATAATTCATGTCCCTTCCATGCAAAAGACATTCATTTCCTCTCAAACTATAAAATTTTCATCCCATGATGTCATGTCAAAGTTTAAAATCTCATTATCTAAATCAGATACAGGTGTGGATAAGCCTTCTAGAGCCGAAGTCCTCTAGATTTGTAAATCTCTGGAAAAAAAAAAAAGAAACAAGTATCTGCTCCCCTCACCCTACACAGACTTAATATACATTGGTAAAACAGGCATGAGATAAATGCTATGGATACTCCTGTTCAAAATGGTGGTGGGATCAGGGATGAGGGGATAAGAGACACAAAGAACCCGGTGGTTTCTAGCAATTCTGAAATTCACCTGGACAAATTTGGGTAATTTTATTAGATTCCAAGACCTGTGAGTAATTTCCTATGGTTCTTAGCTCCACTATTTAGACTCTTCTAGTTGCCCTCTAGTCATCCTTTCTTTTCCTTTCTTCCCATGTGTTTACAGCTTAGTTGCTCAGTTAGCTCCCTGCTGGTAGAGCTTTGGGGGTCCTAGAACCTCTTTTATTTTTATTTTTATTTAAAAAATTTTTAAACATTTATTTATTTTTTGAGAGACAGAGAGAGACAGAGCATGAGCAGGGGAGATGCAGAGAGAGGGGGAGACACAGAATCGGAAGCAGGCTCCAGGCTCTGAGCTATCAGCACAGAGCCCGATGTGGGGCTCGAACTCACGAAGTGTGAGATCATGACCTGAGTAGAAGCCGGTCGCTTAACTGACTGAGCCACCCAGGTGCCCCGAACCTCTTATTTTATACTCTCCTTGTCCCTTACAGTCCAATCTGGCTGTTTTTGCAAATAGCTTTCTCAGAAACTTTATCAGTGCCTGTGAATATCTTTGGGATTTACTCCATTAGATAAAATCCACACCAACAGTTTTTTTTCAAGATAATGAAATTTTTTTTGCAAAATTTTTTCCACCTTGGGATCCTGCTCAGATGGTTGAGGAATAAAGCTCTTAAGCTTCTTAGTAGGCTATTCTTCAAATGAAAGTATCTTTCAGCAAACCCTTTACTTTTTAAAGAGCACTTTGTATGGTTGACGAATACTGTGATACTTTTATCATTCTGAGGTCTTCATAAAAGGCTGTATGTTTTTGCTAACATGCTATTCAAAATCCTTACAGTCTTGATACACTATTTCCAAAGCCATTTGCACACTTTTGGTGTTTGTTATGGTATTATCCAATAAAATGGTATGTTTGTATACCATTAAGATATATCAAATGGCATTTGTTTTCTATTCTTTGTAACAAGTTACAAAATCAGTGGCTTTACCCCACAACATATACTACCTCCTAGTTCTTATAGGTCAGATATCCAAGTACAGCCTAACAGGGTTCTCTGATTTAGGTTCTCTCAAGCCTGCAATTATGGTGTCAGCCTCAGACTCAGTCATCTTAAGATTCAAGTAGGAAAGGATCTAATTTCAACCTCATTGACATGGTTGTTGGCAGGACTCAATTCTTTGTAAGCTATTGATCTGAAGCTACCTTCAGCGACTTGCATGTGGGTTTTTCCAAGGCAGCTCATAATAAGGCAGCTGGCTTCCCCCAATAAAGCAAGAGTGAAGAGAGTGCAAGCAAGACTAAAATTATAGTCTTCTGTGAGCTATTATGAGTGACATTCCATCTCTTTCATTGCATCCTATTCATTAGAAGCAAGTCAAAAGTCCCAGGCTATATAAGATGTTACACAAGGACATGAATACAAAGAGGCAGAGATCACTGGGAGCCATTTCAGGAGTTGGCCACTATACAATCACTGTGAAATTATACAGTTACTTTGCACATAACTTTTGGGAAAAGGCATTCATTTTCTCATTATACCAGGGAGTTCTAGAGGGGGGTGGGAAATATTTGTTCAAGAGAGACTATCTATGTAAAGACAACTAAAAACTCATTGATGAGCTTATCGTTTGGTTATCTTTCTAGTAATGGAGAAGAGAAGACAAGGTGACACTGATGAGCAAATCTTAACTTCCCAATGTATTGAGATTTGGAAGAAAGAACTTCTAGAATGTGCACAGACCTAAAGATATTATGATTTTATGAAATACCAAAACAAATTTTTACTCTTACCAATCAACCAACTTTTCACTTTCCCTTCCCCAAATCAGCTGCAATTCCTATTAAGATTAAAGATAAAGCTACCAATCAAGCCTAGACTTTTCACTATTTGGGAGGGAAAAAAATTGTTTTAACCCTTCTAATTTTTCAGCAATTCTGTTTAAGTGCTAATATATATGAAACAGTTAAACAGATAAATAAAATTGATGGAATGAAAGGTTGTTATGGTCTAAAATTTTGGGTCTTTTCCAAGTTCATATGTTGAAATCTTAACCTTCAAGGTGATGGTTTTAGGAGGTGAGGCTTTCGAGAGGTGATTACGTCATGAAGGTGAAATCCTCACAAATGAGGATTTATAAGGTGAAATCCTCACCTTATAAAAGAGGCCTCAGAAAGCTAGCTTGCCCCTTTCCACCAGGTGAGAATGTAACGTGAGAAGGTGCCATCTATGAACCCAGATGCTTTCCTCACTAGACACTGAATCTACTGGCACTTTGATCTTGGATTTCCCAGCCTCGAGAATAAATAAATATTTGTTGTTTATAAGCCACCCAGTTTATGACATCTTGTTATAGTAGCATGAACAGACTAAGACAATCTAAAGTATTATTTTATTTGTTGGTATTAAGTCTAAATATATACAGTAGAAGGACACATAATAACTTTTATAATTGAAGGTATTTCTCAGCAGGAGAGAAAGAGGGAAGTACAAAGCTGTAGAGAAAATATTTTATGTTTATGTACCATTAGGGCTCTCTGAGCAAGTCTTACTGAAACCTGAAACTTGAACTAAAATAAAAGATAAGGCTTAGAGGTTAATTTATGACTGAATAGATAGTAAGAACTCCAGGGAGAGGTATGTGTTACATTTCAAGGGAGGAGAAGTCACAGGATCCTAAAGACATCCTTTTGGTTTTAAAGTTGGAAATACTGGTCTTATTTTTTCCCCTGGAGGGATTTATTTACTTACTAAATAGTGAAGACTCAGAATTTTTCTCATTACATTTTCAAGGGTATTTCCTCAGAAGCTGAAGAGGGTAATAGCTGCCTTTTTCTCCTATGTAAACATTGAGAAACATCAAGATTCTTTTTTTTTTCTTTCTTTCTTTCTTTTTTTTTTTTTGTTTTAAGGTATCCTTGCCTACAGTAGACCCTCTTACATGTTGGATGATATTTGGTTCTGATCACATCATACAGGGGTAAGGATGGGCACAAAAGGAAACCAATACAATTATTGTTGTAAGTAAATAATAATTGTTTTGCTTTAGAAATTTCATGTTTGAATTTAGGATGATATTAACAAATACAGATATATAGAATATGCTCAGATAGAGGTACTCATGAAAGTTATAACTGTACCTGTATTATCTATTTTTAAACAAAATTATCTATTTTTTAACAAAACTTTAACAAAATATTTTTAACAAAATATTTAACAAAATAAGGTCTAATATAAATATTACAAATGACAATTATTACAAATTACAATATTTATATTACAAATATAAATTTTACCATGTTTAAAATCTGGTCAGGTATATAATGACTACTATATTGGCTTCATAGTTGTAAAAGAAACAAATAAAAAATAATGTTTTTGGTCAACATTTTGGTAAGGAACCCAGGGAAGGTGTGTGGAGGATTAGTTAAAGAAAGCTTTGACCTTCATATACATACATTCTTCCACAGTGGAAATATGAAGGCAGTAATTTCACTTTAAAATATATAAGGAGTCTGCTTTTCAAGGGAGCAGGATTAACCGCTTCGTACTTAAACCTTCTAGGATGTAATTTAGAGTATTTAATATTCTGATCAGAAATAGCATCCTTGGAATACTACAGTTTTAATTATTTTTTTTAAATAAAACAATCACTTTTTCCTAAACAAAACTTATTCAAAAAGGCTGTTATTTTCTTATAATTAATTTTAAAAGTTTTGAAATGGATGATTTTGGCTCTAAGGATAATATTGTTATAAAACTGGCCAAGAGGTCAAGTGAGTGTGCAATCAAGAAATTTATAAGTCACATAATACTCATGGAATTTAAAAATATATATTTATTAAGTAACTAGAAGGGATCATATGCTTCCATTTATAGCAGATTACAGTGCTAATTTCAAAATGGGAACTTCTCTAGACTGGTATAACTTCCCTTGAATAGTTTAATTACTAATTGTATACCCACAGTCTATCTATTAATTCCTTGAGCTGCTTTCAAATCCCATCACTAGTCATTATTTTTAACCATAATATGATTGAGGATTTACCTGTGGGGATCTATTAAGGGAAAGGGAAAATTTAACCTAGAGCTCCATGATTCTTAAGTCATTAGTCGGTTTACCAGTAAATCAGTTACTAATATGTTCAGCTGGAAATAGATCATGGAAATTTATTTGAATCACCAAAAAGAAATAAAGAGACACATGGTAGTCCAGTAGTCATACTGTGTGCCCTAATGATGTAATAGATAACTCATAATCTTTTCTAATCTTTATTCTACTAACATTAATGTGCTAGCTTCTAGTGCCACGTTTGATGCTTCATGGTTTCCAGAAGGCTCAAAATCATACATTGGTGTTACAGATAGAAGATAGAAAGGGGAGGCAAATAAAGACTGAACCCAGATGGGGTGGGGGGACTTTCTAGACATCCTCAGCTTACATTACACTGGCCAGAAATGTGTCACATGATTGCCCTAGCTCAGGGAGTCTGAGAAAGATAGTATTTTGGGCTCAGAATATTCTTCATTTTGCAAATTTAGAGTTTTGTTATTAAGGAAGAGTGGGAAATTGATACTGGATAAGCAATCCAACAATATGAATTAAAATAAGCATCTTCTTTAGGTCATGGTAAAATACATCTCATTAAAAAAGATATTAATTTGCACAGAGTATAATGATAATAGCTAATATTAATTGATAGCTTACTCTTTCAAGAAAAAAAGATGTCAGTACTTTGTAAGTGTTAAGTAATTAAAAACAAACACTTTATGCACTGAAAATCATTACCCAAGCATGCAAATGAGAACCTGAGACATAAATAACTTGTTCATATTACTCAGCTACTTTAGTAGTGAATCAAAGGTTAAAACAAAGTATTAAATTTCCTAACCTTAATGTCCCCCCATATGTACAATGGAGAATACAACTGTATATATTCTGGGAAATATATTCATGTGAAACTACATATATTCATGTGAAAAGGATCAAGTAATATCGTAGATGGAAACATCTTAAAATACCAAATTCTCAGTAAACTTCAGCTGTTACTATTATCTCAGCTGCTTCATCACATTTTTTAAATAGTCTGAAAAAAATAATGTGCCTAGATTAGCTTTTTCATATATACTCAGTTCTATACTTGACTATTTAAAAGCTTTCTGTAAATATAGTTACAAACAGATCTTTTAAAAGTTTAAGGTAGGTCAGTTAAACACACAAAAAAGAATGACAATAGAAATTGATTTTCGTACTGATAATTTAAAAATAAAATATTTTCTTTTTTGAAAATCTTGTGAAAGTACTGAAAGGTACAAAGCTATCCATTTTATAGTACTTTCCATAAAAACAAAACAAAACAAAAACCCATCTTGTTTAATCTTGTTAATTTAGTAACAAAATAAATAAACCAGTTGTTCTCATTTCCATTTTTAATGATAAGATTAAAACTGCATGATCAAACAATTGCCTAATTCAAAAGTCTTAGAAACTGGCAGAGGAGGAACCAGAATCCAGTCTACTGTACTAAATTCTAAATCCAGTGCTTTAAGTACAAATTGCAGTGAATACTATAATGACAACATCTTACCATCATATTTCTACTGATTCAGAAATTAGATAAGAAAATAAGCATTCATTGAAATGCATTAAGATGAGAGTTTTTTGGCTGAATAATTTTTGAATACCCTAACTGTTCATATGAATACAGAATACTTTTTATACAAAAGAGTACTTACTTGGCTTTTAGCTTTTATATGTTGAAAATAGACTTAAACACAAGTCAATAGAAGGTTAGTGAAATAATTCAAACTCTGTTTCTGCAACTGATTTTTTGAATGGCCTCAGGAAAATGATCTAACACATCTGTATGTTTCCTCATTTGTAAAATGAGAAGTAAAATGTTTATTTTCCTACCTCCATGGGTGTTATATGAACTAATTAGTCAAGTGTAATTAGCAAGTAAAGGCAGGTTATGATTAGTTTCTTTTGCAGAATAGAGAACTGGTCAAACTTCCTAACATTTGCTAATAAGTAGAATTGACTGAAAAACAACACAGGTTTGTTGTAAGATATTTTGGTAAATTTAAAAGTCCTTTAACAAAAGAAATAAATATTGAATTGGGTGTGTTCTTAAGAAAAAGTTACCTCTATGTTTCTAGTTAGTTAAAGAAAGATAACAATGAAAACGTTTATTAGAATTTCCCTATTACAAACATTTGTAAGAAATCATAGAACATAAATTCTAGGCACTAAAATGGACCTTTTGTTTCCTGGAAGCCTACCTCTTCTTATGTTTGAATCTTCTCTATAAATTACCTATCAAGCCTTTCCTTTCTTCTAAGATTTCCAATGAACCCATTACATTCAAGCATACATATTTAAATTTTTACAAAGTAAAACATACATCAGCAAAGTGCATAGAATACAGATGCTTAAGTCATAAGCCACAGCTTAATAAATCATCAGAATGTACATACACATGTAACATCAACTTGAATAAAGAAAACCCATTTTTAGCATCACCTAAATCCCTCTCAAATCATTTTCCAATCTACATTATCTTTATCTTCCCCAAAGTAAAGTTGCCAGATAAAATACAAAATGCAATGTTTGGTACATACTTATCCTAAATAAATTTCCATTATTTGCTTAAAATTCAATTTTAACTGAGTATCTTGTATTTCTTTTCCTTCCTCCTTTCCTTAAGTCTAACAAAATAAATTAGTTTGGCCTTAAAAAAAACTTTATGTAAAGTAAAATCAATATATTATAAATACTTTTCTGTGTGATTTTTTTAATTCTACTTTGTGGGTTTTATCCATTATTTACTATAATTCTTCAATAATATCTAATTCCCAAAGTTCAAATTTCCCAAATTGTTTCAAAAGTGGTTTTTATACTTGGTTTGTTCAATCAGGTTCAAAGAGCAAACAAACAAAGAAAGAAAACATTGCATTTTGTGAATATTTACTTTATGTATATTTTTTCCCATTTTTTTTATTGTGGTAAACTCACATAACATAAAATTTACTATCTTAAACATTTTTAAGATTACAATGTGCTATCATCACCACCATCATATGGATACATTTTTTTATTACATATTTTGAAATGCAATTGGTAGGTCATAGAAGATACATATATTCAATTTTAGTAGACATTTCCAGAGTTATCCAAAATAGCCATACCAATTCATATTCATATATTATAAAAATCTTGGACAGCGACATGCAGAAGAGTGAAACTGGACCACTTTCTTACACCACACATAAAAATAAATTGAAAATGGATGAAAGACCTACATGTGAGAAAGGAAACCATCAAAATCCTACAGGAGAAAACAAGCAGCAATCTCTTTGACCTCAGCCACAGCAAGTACTTACTTAGACATGTCTCTGGAGGTAAGGGATATTAAAACAAAAATGAACTATTGGGACATTAAGATAAAAAGCTTCTGCACAGCAAAGGAAACAATCAACAAAACTAAAAGGCAACTGACGGAATGGGAGAAGATATTTGCAAAGCCATATCGCATAAAGGGTTAGTATCCAAAATCTTTAAAGTATTTATCAAACTCAAAACCCAAGAAACAAATAATCCAGTGAAGAAAGGGGCAGAAGACATGAATAGACATGTCTTCTTTTCCAAAGAAGACTTCCAGATGGCTAACAGACACACGAAAAGATGCTCAACATCTCAACATCACCCATCATCAGAGAAATACAAATCAAAACCACAGTGAAATACCACCTCATATCTGTCAGAATGGCTAAAATTAACAACTCAAGAAACAAGAGATGTTGGTAAGGATGTGAAGAGAAAGGAATCCTTTTGCAGTGTTGGTGGGAATGCAAACTAGTGCAGGCACTCTGGAAAACAGTATAGAGGTTCCATATTAAATTTTATTTCCAAATTAAAAATAGAATTACCCTATGGACCAGTAATTGCACTACTAGGTATTTTTCCAAAGGATACAAAAATTCTTATTTGAAGGGGCATGTGCACCCCAATGTTTATAGCAGCACTACAACAATAGCCAAATTATGGAAAGAGCCAAAATGAATGGATAAAGAAGATGTAGGATACACACACACACACACACACACGCACGCACACACACACACACAATGGAATACTACTTTTCAATTAAGAAGAATGAAATCTTGCCATTTGCAACAACATGGATGTAACTAGAGTGTATTATGCTAAGTGAAACAAGTCGGTCAGAGAAAAGCAAATATCATATGATTTCACTCATATGTGGAATTTAAGAAACACAACAGATGAGCATCGGGGAAGGGAAGGAAAAATAAGGTAAAAAGAGAGAGAGAGGCAAACCTTAAGGACTCTTAAATACAGAGAACAAACTGAAGGTTGCTGAAGGGGAGGTGGGTGGGAGGATGGGCTAAATGAGGGATGGGTATTAAGGAGGGCTTTTGTAGGGATGAGCATAGGGTGTTATATGTAAGTGATGAATCACTGGGTTCTACTCCTGAAACCAATACTACACTGTATGTTAACTAACTTGAATTTAAATAAATAAACTTAAAAAAATATCTTGCCCACTCTTTGGTTTACCTTTTCTTAGTTGCTCACTTTTTCAGTGAACAGAATTATTTAATTATAATGTAGTTTAATTTATCAATCTTTTTATTTATTGTTAGTTTTCTTTATTGTTATTATATGTTTAAATAGTTTTTCTTTTCTTTAAGGAGTCACTTACTTACTAGACCTTCATGGTTAAAACTTGATAACTTGTATAGCAGGTTATAAACATCCTAGCATTGTATTTTATCTTGAAGGATTATTTTTTTCTACATTTACATTACATCTCTTCATTTAAAATCTATATCTAGTAGCCAGTTTCCATTAAAATCTTTTCTTGGATATTTTTAAGAAGTACAGTGAGTATATAAATCAATTTACAATAAACTGATATTTACAAACCTTCCCATAAACCCATAAAATAATACTTTTACGTATTACTTATGTAGGTCTTGTGGTAGGCAGAACAATGATCTTCCAAAGATAATCGTGTCTTGATCCCCATAGTAAGAAAATGTGTTAGCTTCCATGGAAATAAAATAATTTTGCAGATATAATTAAGCAAAGGATCTTGAGATGAGGAGATGATCCTATATTATGAAGGTAAACCACGTGTAACATGAAAGGTCCTTAGACAAGAAAGGCAGGAAGGTGGGAGTCTGAGAGAAGATGCCATACGGCTGTGTTTGAAGATAGAGGATTTGGCCATGAGTCAAAGAATGGTGGCAGCTTCTAGAAGCTAGAAAAGTCAAGGAAATGGATTCTCCTCTAAAAGGAACACAGCCATGCCAACACTTTGACTTTATGACTTCTCACTTCTAGAATTGTAAGATAATAAATTTGTGATTGTGAAGACAAAAAGTTTATAGCAATTTATAAAAGCAGCAGTGAGACAGTGATTTGATAATGGTACTTAGACATGGGGTGCCACTGTATCATATACCTCAAAATGTGAAAGTTGGTTTGGAATTAGGAAATGGACAACAGATGGAGGAATTTGAAGCCTTGATAGAAAAGGCTAGATTACTTTAAATAAGTTGTTTGTTGAACGATAGTTATTAAAATTTCTAGTAATGAACATACACACGAAAATGAAAAACATGGTAGAGAAAACCCCCAGAGGAGGCAGGAGAGTCAGGGTTAGTGTAATGTAATGTGAGAAAGAGTTGATGTGTCATGGCTAGTTTTAAAGATGCAGAGAGGTACCATGAACCAAGGAATAGTTGTGGCCTCTAGGATTTGGAAAAGTCAGGGAGACAAGTTCTTCTTTAGAGCCTCTAGAAGGAAAGCCTGCAGACACATTGATTTTAGCCCAGTAGAACCTATTTTGGCCTTCTGACCTTTTAGAACTGTAATTTGTTACAGTAGCAATAAACTAATACAGGCCTTTAAAATTTCTGTAAATAATATTTTGTAGTTTTTTTTGTATAGAGGTTTTGAAAACTTCTCAAGGTATTTTTTTTCTATTTATTTATTTATTTTGAGAGAGAGAGAGAGAGAGTGTGTGTGTGAGTGCAAGTGGCGGAGGGGCAGACAGAAAGGGAGAAAGAGTTAGCACAGAGCCTGATGCAGGGTTTGATCCCATGACCTGTGCAATCATGACCTGACCTGAAATCAAGAGTCAGATCCCCAACTGACTGAGCCACTCATGCACCCTTCGAAGGTATTTTTAATGCAATAAAATATTACCCATTAAAATCCATCCTTAACTTTAACTTTCTTTATCTTTGATAGATATCACCTGCAGCGCCTACTGAGGTAGGGTTTGTCTAGGTTTTCCACTGTAATGTTACTCTCTTCCTTCCCTCCTTTCCATACCATACTCTTTGGAAGGAAATCACAGCCCATATTTAAGGAATAGGGAGTTATGCTTCAACTCCTTGAGAGCAAAATATCTATATAAATTGTTTGAAGTCCTATGCATGGGAAATTTGTCTCTTCTTCCCCAAATTTATTTATTCAATTACTTATTTGTATCGGTATGGACTCAGTCATGGAGTCATGGAGCATCTGAAGAATACTGACTTAGGAAGTCACCCATGAAATAGAGAGCCTTTGTGGAAGTACAGGTTTCTAGAAGAGAAGTTTCAACAGTCCACTGGAAAAAAAACCATTATTTATATATTACATAATATTATAAATATTATATAATAATATGTTTGGATGCACTGGAGTGAATAACAGAAACAGCTTAACTGCTTATATCAAACCTCTTTTAAGGTGGCACAGTTTAGGCTAAGCAAGTCCTTTCTAGTCCATAATACTACCGTGCGGAAAAGGAAAAGCAGGTGAGTGAGTGCCCAGCTTCCCCATCTGTGCAAATTAGTGCCAAAGACATTCATTTCTCTTTCGTAGCATTCAGAGTACTAAACTGGAAGCTCCATGACTGGGGTGAGGGAGGAGCTCAGGAGACCAGCAGAACAAATTCTCAGAGGGAATTAAAGGGACATGTTCCCTGATGACTACATTGTGGACTCCATCAGGAAGCCTACCCATGAGCTGCTGGAAAAAAAGCCCACAGATCCCTCCAATAGGCCTGTGGGCACCCCCAGTTCCCCACATGCATGTCTCATCCACATACACCTCCACTCTGAGGCCAATATACTGTGCATGCTCCCAAGGACAGTGGCAAAGCAAGCTTTGTCAGATAACCAGAAAGCACAAGCAGAACCATGGATAAGTCACAAACTTGAGCTGTAATGCCACCTTCAGGGAAACAAAAGAGGTTATACGCAGCTGTCCTGGTGCACTGAATTAATTTTGCCCTACATAAAAAAGAAGGAACAAGTCATTCATACAACAGCTGTGAAAGCCTTAGACTATCCAACAGGAATGACTGAAGATATTTCTCCCCTGAAGACAGAGAATAAAGATTAGAGGAGGTAACTGCTACTTCAAATGCAAGGATAGCTATGCAAAATTCCATGGAACATAAAAAAAAATCAGACAAACGTGGCATCACTAAAGGCTCAGTAAAATCCTCCAGTAACATAACTCAAAGACATGGATCTACAATTTACCCAATAAAGAATTCAAAATAACTGTTTGAAGGAAACTTAATGAACTAGAAAAAAACAGAAAAAGACAATTCAACATCAGGAAGACAATACACGAGGTGAGAAAATTAACAAGGTGATATATATCATAAAACAAAGAGCCAAACAACTTCTGGAGATGAAGAGTTCAATGAATTAAATAATGCAACAGAGATCAGCAACAATGGAATAGACTAGACATAAGAAAGAATAGGTGAGGGGCTCTTGGGTGGCTCAGTCAGTTGAGCATATGACTTCAGCTCAGGTCATGATCTTGAGGTTCATGAGTTCAAGCCCTGTGCTGGGCTCTGTGCTGACAGCTTAGAGCCTGGAGCCTGCTTCAGATTATGTGTCTCCCTCTCTCTCTCTCAAAAATAAATAAAACATTAAAAAAAGAGAAAGAATAGGTGAGTTAGAACATAGAAACTTTAAAATTACCCAGTTGGAGAAGCACAAAGAAAAAAAAAACCAAGAGAAGTGAAGAAAGCCTACATGATATATATGACACCATCGAAAGAATCAATGTATGGAATTACTGAAGTTCCAGAAGAAGAGAGGGAGAAGGTGAAAGAAGATTTATTTAAAGAAATAATGGTTGAGAATTTCTGAAACCCAAGAACAGATTTGGACATCCAAGTTCATAGGTCATGACACTGACAATTATTTCAATCCAAAATGATCTTCTCTAAGATACGTTATAATACACTATCAAAACCAAAGAGAAAGAGAGAATTCTAAATGCAGCAAGAAAAAAGAAGATTGTAACCTATAAAGTATTCCCCATTAGGCTTACATTAGATTTCTCAGCAAAAACCATACAGGTCCAGAAAGAGTGGGTAACCTTTTTAAGGTGAGGAAAGAACAACAAACAAACAAAAACAAAAACAAAAACAAAAAAAACTCCCAAACAAGAATATTCTATTAAGCAAAGGTTTTCTTCAGAAATGAAAGAGAAATAAAAACTTCCCCAGACACATAAAAGGTAAGAGAATTCATCACCACTAGCTTTGCCTTATAAGAAATGCTGCAAAAAAATTAGTTAAGCTGAAATGAAAGGATGCTAATTAGTAACATGCAGACATATGAAAATATACAATACACTGATAAAGGTAAATACATAGTTAAATTCAGAATATTTCCATATGGTAATATGGGGCTATTTCAGCAATTTCACTATGGTATAAAGGTTAATGTGTAAGAGTATTAAAAATAACTATAACCACCATAACATCTTAATGAATGCACAGTATAAAAAGAGGTATTTAAACATGTCTTATGACATTAAACACATGAAATAGGAGAAATAAAATTGTTGAGTTTTGTATACAAAGTTATCAGTGTAAAACAGAATGTTATATCTAAAGATGTTTTATGTAGGTCTCATGGTACCCACAAAGCAAAACTTATAATAGATTCACAAATGATAAAGAGAAAGGAATTAAAGCATACAACTATAAAAAAAATCACCAATTCACAGAGGAAGGCAACAAAAGAAGAAAGAAAAAAAAGGAACTACAAAATAGGCAGAAAGCCATTGATAGTAAGACATTAGTAGTCTTTGAATACCAATAATAACTCTAAATATAAATGGATTGCATTATCCAATTAAAGCGCATGGATTGGCTGGGTGGATTTAAGAAAGACTCAACCATATGCCGTCTACAGGAGACTCATTCAGTTTATTCATCTTTAAGGGCACACATAGGCTCAAAATGATGAGATGAAAAAAAAAATTCCATGCCATTGGAAACTAAAAAAGAATGGGGGTATCTATACTTGTATCAGACAAAATAGACTTTAAGCCAAAAAAACGGTAGCAAGGAAACAAGATGATTATATAATGATAAAATTATAAATCCATCAAGAATATATAATAATTTTAAATAAATACATATCCAACATTGGAATAACTGAATATATTAAGTAAATACTAGCAGATATGAAAGAGAAGTAGACAGCAATAAATAATTGTAGGGGACTTCAATATCCCATTTCAACAAACAGATTATCCAGGAAGAAAATCAACAAAGACATTAGACTTGAATGTATACTTACCTCTCTATATAGATATACATCTAGAACCCTTCATCCAAGAACAGCAGAATACACACTCTTCTCAAGTGTGCACAGGACACTCTCCAGAATAGATTACAAGATAGGCACAAAACAAGTCTTAACAAATCAAGAAGATTGAAATCATAACATGTATCTTTTGTAACCACAATGTTATGAAACTAGATATCAGTAATAAGAGGAAAGCTGGAAATTCCACAAATATATGAAAATCAAACATCATGGTCTTGAACAACCAATAGATCAAAGAAGAAATCAAAAGGAAAATCAATAATTATATGAAACAAATAAAAATGGAAACACAACACATCCAAACCTGTGGGATACAGTAAAAGTAGTTGTTAAGGGGAAGTTTATAGAATTAAATGTATACTGTAAGAAAAAAAAAAGAAAGATCTCAAACAACATAAATTTATACCTCAAGGAACTAGGAAAGAGGAACAAATTCAGCCCAAAGTTAGCAGACAAAGGAAGTAACAAAGATTGAAGCAGAAATAAATGAAATAGAAAACAGAGAAACAATAGAAAAGATAACAAAACTAAGAGCTATTTTTTTTTTTTTTGAGAAGAGAGACAGAGTGAGAGAGCACAAGCCGAGGAGAGGGGCAGAGGGAGAGAGAGAGAAAAAGAGGGAGAATCTTAAGCAGACTCCACACACAGCACGGAGCCTGAGGAGGGGCTCAATCCCAAGACTCTGGTATCATGACCTGTGCTGAAATCCAGAGTAAGACGCTCAACTGACTGAGCCAGCCAGGTGCCTGGAAGAGCTTTCTTTTTTTTTAAAGATAAAATTGAAAAGCCTTTAACTAACCAAGAAAGAAAATGAGAAGACCCAAATAAATAAAATCAGAAATGAAAGAGTAAACATTGCAATTGACACCACAGAAATATATAGATTCAAAAGAAACTACTCTGAACATTTAAATATCAAAAAAATAGATGACCCAAAGAATGGATACATTGTATAAAAATACAACTTACCAAGATAGAATCGTAAAAAACAGAAAATATAAACAGACCAATAATGAATAGAGAGTGGATAAGTAATCAAAACCCTGCCAACAAAGAAAAACCCAGAACTCCATGATTTCACTGATGAGTTATACCAACTGTGTAAAGAAGAATTAATGCCAATGCTCTTCCAAAAAGTTGAAGAGAAGAAATACTCCCAAACTCATAAGTCCAGCATTACTCTGACACCAAGCCAGTTAAGAACACTACATGAAAAGAAACCTACAGGCAAGTGTCGCTTATTGGTATGAAGCAAAAATTATCAACAAAAATAGGCAAACTGAATTCAGCGGTATATTAAAAGGATCATACACTGTGATAAAACAGGATTTATTGTGCTATGCAAGGATGGCTCAACATATACAAATCAGTAAGTGTGATAAACCACATTAGTAGAATGAAAGGTAAAAATCAATGACCATCTCAATAGATGTAGAAAAACCATTTGACAAAATGTAACTTCTTTTCATGATAAAACCTCTCAACAAATTGACTATAGAAGGAACATTCCTCAACATAATAAAGGCCACATATGATGAACCTACAGCTAACACTGTACTCAACGGTGAAATGTTGAAAGTTTTTTCCTTTAAGGTCAGAAATAAGACAAGGGTGCCCACTCTTGTCACTTTTATTCAACACTAGCCAAAACAATCAGGCAAGACATAGAAATAAAAGGCATGCAAATTGGAAAGAAAGGAGAAAAATTTTCTTTGCTTGCAGACTACATTATCTATATATAGAAAATCCTGTAAGCACTGAAAACATTATGCTAAAGGAAAGAAGACAGTCACAAAAGAACACACATTGTGATTCCATTTGTATGAAATGTTCAGGAAGGGCAAATCCATAGAAGACAAATAGTGACTACCAGGGAGTGGGTAGAGGAGGTAATGGGTAGAGGGTTTCTTTCTGGAATGATGAACATGTTCTAAAATCTATTGTGATAGATATACAATTCCATGAATATACTGAAAGGCAGTAAACTGTACACTTAAATGAGTGAATTGTATGGGGGCTCTTGGGTGGCACAGTCATTACGCACAGATTTCATGTCATGGTTCATGAGTTCGAGCCCCATATAGGGCTCTGTGCTGACAGCTTGGGGCCTGCTTCAGATTCTGTGCCTCCCTCTCTCTCTCTGTCCCTCCACTGCTTGTGCTCTCTCTCTCTCTCTCTCTCAAATATAAATAAACATTAAAAAAAATTTTTTAATGAGTGAATTGTGTAGTATGTGAATTATATATCAATAATCTGTTCAAAAAACTTAAAAGAAAGAAAATCCTAAAAACTCCACTAAAAAACTGTTACAAGTAATCAACAAATTTGGTCAAGTTACAGTATAGAAAACCAACATACAGAAATCAGTTGTGTTTCTACACATTAGCAATGAAACATCTGAAAAAGAAACAGTTCTACTACTTCCTTTTCAGTCCTTAGTATGTTTTATTTATCATTCCCACTGCACCATCTCGGGATTCCAGGAAAAGTGTTGAATTTGTGAGACTGGAATTGGTTCTGATCTCAAAAGAAAAACATGTTAGCAGTGGATTTTCTGTACATGTCCTCAATCTTTGGGAGACTGCTGTCACGCACTGGGGCAAGGCCTTCATGTTTTGTTTCTCCTACTATGCCCCCAACCTTCTGTATACTATCCCCATGAACTACAAAAGCCCCATGGGGAAGTGATGGTGAGTCATTATAGACAAACTTCATGCATGTGGTGCTCAGCTCTCATTTCTTTCACAGTGCATTATCATAATGCTAACATTAAAGTCTATTCAAGGTTTGGCAGGTTTCTTCCTGTACCTGCATGTGGCATATTCCTTTCATTTCCGCCTCTCTGCCAAGGACAAATGCAGTCATGAACATTTTCTATCCTAAGAAAGACTTGTCACTTTCTCAAATTTAGCTAATTTAAGGTCCTTTGCTTAACTATCCTATGGGTTGAAAAAAAAAATCTGATGTTTTAGCTTTGTGGCTTGGTATCATTGTTAGGAAGGAAGCATCTGTCTCAAGTGACTTTCTACACCCTTATCACAAGCAAAAGACTGAAAATCAGTTTTTAAATCTGTAGTTTATCTTGCAAAGTTTGTTATTATTAAGAGAAAAGAGTTCAAAGAAAACATAGATCATTTTTCTAGAGCTATGACAACATATATAAGACATTTCATGCATTTAATAAAAGTTTTTAGCTTTTGAAGTAAAAAAACTAACAATGAATTAATACCATATTAAAGGACATTTAATTATAAAACTATACATATATTTTATAGAAAAAATAATTTATAATCATTGCCATAGGAAAGCAATGTATTTTCAAATTGTTACTGGTAAATTTCTTTAAAAAATTTTTTAACGTTTATTTATCTTTGAAGGCACAGACAGAGCACAAGCAGGGGAGAGGGGCAGAGAGAGAGAGAGAGAGAGAGAGAGAGAGGGAGGGAGACACAGAATCTGAAGCAGGTTCCAGGCTCTGAGCTGTCAGCACAGAGCCCAGTGCAGGCCTTGAACTCACAAACTGTGAGATCATGACCTGAGCTGCAGTCAGATGCTTAATGGACTGAGCCACCCAGGTGCCCCTGTTACTGGTAAATTTCTATTTGCAGCTTTGAAATGCACTTATGTTGTGCATGTAAGGCTCTTTACTCATAATAAATGTGTTGTGGACACTACAATTATAGTTGTCAATCAAGCAAAAGAAACGCCATAATTTGATTAATTTTTTCAAAGCAAGAATCAAAGTGATCTAAAGAAAACTCTTTGCAGCTGTGAGGATATTATGAGCTTAGGTCCACCCATTCTCCTCAACCAGAAAACATTGAAATAAAAGAACAGTCATTCATTGTTGTTTGTACAAGGAATAGTGTCTAACAATATTACTGTTAGTGATGTAAAAACTATACAAAATAGCAAAAAAAAAAAAAAAAAAAAAAAGACATGCTTCAACTTAAGGATTCAGATAATGATTTCAGATGATAATTTTGGCAATCCAATTGGAATGAGGGAAGAAACTCCAAATACTTTCTCCCTTCAAATATCTAATCCTTTGAGGGTAGTAATTTTTTATTAGAGTTTCTAAAAATACCTCAAATGGAACATTTTATGTGGAGATGGTTTTGTAAAGTAGTGCAATTAAGTAGCTGATCACATAAAGAGCTACAATCTTGGATTTACTAAAAAGATAAGGAACGTGTTAGCTGCTTCCTGCCGGGAATCTATGACATTATGTAAGTGGAGAAGTGACTAGAGCAAGATAATGTAAGTAGAATAATCATTTGAAATATCACAGTTGGTTGCTTGAAAAAATCCTGCAAATTCTCCCATGTTATCTTTCTGTTGTTAATTGCTTTGTGTACACACTCTAAGGTCTAAAATGTTGCATATGTTTCACAACCATTTGTTGAGAAAATTAATAAATCGATTAGTTCATATTTTATACTTCCACACTTTACTTTTCAGGTTAAATTGTACTAATATTTGCCCTCAAAGTATGCAGTTATATGCTATATCTCTAAGGGAAAAGGGGTGAGTTTAAGTAAATCTGGAACTATTGGATTTTCTTAAAGATGAAGTGAAACCTTTTCAATTTTAATTTCATGAGTGACTCTAACATTCATTTTATTCAAAAATGCCTTTTCTTAGTCACTACTATTAATAATTTTTCCTTAAAGTATTTATTTTTGGGTAATAAAACTAAGATAATACAGATCATGATGATATATGAAATAAAATAAAAACAGCAAAAATAATGACATTTAAAAATAAATTTGTATAGATTCAAACTTGATAAACTTTTGTTTTTCCAGAAGAAATTCTGCCTAAACATTGTTCCTATGTTATTAATCCAGTATTGTCATGTTTTTGTTTGAATAAATTTGAATGAAAGAAAGACAAACATTAAACCATTAAAATCATCTCTTATGGGTCATTAAAATCATCATGAAGCAATAAATTTTTTATGCTATGAGGAAAAAAAATATTTAACACACTTGCCATGTATTAAGAGAAAACTATTTTATATCCCCAGAGAAAAGCACAGTGCCTTTCATGAAGTCAACTTTCATTACATTTATTATATGGATTACTTTTACTTATATGTATTAATTATGTTAACTAATTGTATTACTACTAGCTAATAGGATGATGTTATTTGCACATACTATTTTATTCCAGCAAGAGATAAAGAGCAAAATAACTGATTTGTGATTCATAAGAATATTTGGAACTGGTTTTACAGTTGCTGCTAGTGCCTACACTTGTTAAGACTTTCTTTTTTGTGTGTGTGGTGTCATATAAGAGTTACACAATACTGAATTAAATACTATGCTTATTCATTCAAAAGTTTTGTTGACAGGCTTCTATGTGCCAGGAATTCTTCGTAGTTTTGATCAGAGTAGTTTCCTTCAGGCAGCAATAAATATTACAAAGAAGGCAAAAGAAATAGAGACATTTCCTTAGTGAAGGTGACCAAGAATGAACCATTTGAAAAAGTACAAATTAATTGGGACATGTATGAATAGCAGACACCATCCATTTGAAGATCAGAGGGAAGAATCAACAATTGAGTTAATTAGTCAGGTTCAAAGAGTAGAAAAAAGGCCAGTGTCTGATGCAATTTAATGAATAAGAGGGAGACTGGCATGAGATAAAATCCGCCAAATTATGTAAATAATAAGAAAAATAATAGTTTGAAGATATTCTAATTGCAATGGGACCATATTAAATTTTAAACTAGAACTCATCAAAATGTGGCTTCAAATTTAAATAGCTAACTCTAGTTTCCATCTTTGGCATTGAGAAGGCAAGATGAGTACAAGTTACAAGGTTATTATAGTCATTCGGGTGAGAGTTGATAGTGACTTATATAAGATTATACCAGTAAAGTTGGAAAGAAGTAGATTTTATGAATATGTTGTGAACCTAGAATCTATAGGACCTGACCATAGATTGGGTTAGAGTTTGAGAATAAGAGAAGAATAACCAAAAGAATACTCATTGAAAACTCCATAAGGTAGGTGCTATAAAAAGAATTTGGTCAAAGAGCAGCAAATGGTTTTGGTTAGAGCAACAGGGTGGATGATGGTTCCACTTACTTGGATCTGGAAAGCTGGGAAATTAGGAAGTTATTATTTTCATCTTGTATTAATTAACAGGCAAGAAAACAGTCACCACAAGCTTGCTGGGAACCTGGGATTATTCAGTGTCTTTAATGTAATATACTTTGAATATACTATAAAGACATTTTCATCTGCACGTTCAAGATGCTTGATTAATTTGGACAATGTCCAGAGTACATCTTGCCCAGTATGTATTTCAAAGACAAATTAATGTATAATTTGATACCTCAGTGGGGAAAACTTGCTTATGCAGTATACCTAGTGTTTTTACAAGCTTAGAATAATAACTGTTATTCATCATACATAAAAGAATTTGGACACCATTGGCTTTTAAATATGACTATAATTTAAATGCCTCTCTCTTTTTTAATGCCTGTATCTACTTTGTTTCTCAAAGTGAATATCATAGGACATCAAATTAACAAAATTAGAGAAAAAAAACAGTTTAAAAAAATCTCTTCAGTATTTAAGGATCCACTTGATCGTTGGACTCTTGTTTGCTACTCAGGATAAAACAATTTCTTTGTTTCATGCTACTATTTTAAATTAAAAAGCAAGGTTGAAAAGTATAAAACAACTAATGTAAGAAAAAGAAGACCAGGCATACAATGTGTATTTTTCTGTGTATTATAATGTGTCATTATCACTTCTCAAATTATAGGTGCTAATTTTAAAGAGTATCCTCTATTCATGTCAATTTTAGTTAAATTAAAAAATAAGACTTATGCTTAAAATAATTGTATCATTAATATCATTGAATCAATTGAGTTGATACTAATTAATTTAATATTAATCAATATTATTGATACATATGGGTTTCAAAATAAATAGTTATATTCTTGATCATGAATTTATCACTTAATCATGAATTATATGTGCATATGCACACAGCTCTCATTCCTTAGTTATTGATATTAGTCTCTTCTAGACAAATATATATATATATACATATATATATATACACACATATATATACTTTTTTAATGTAGGAAAAAAAGAAGTAAAATGACATAGGTGTGTTTATTGCCATGGGAATTAATTTATGGCATATTAAGTGGAAAAGCATGCTAGGAAATAATCATGTGATTCTTCATTAAAAAAACACTGTTCTATAAAACATAATTTTTTTCACAAAATACTTATAAACTATGCTAATCTTTCCACTTAGAGATAAGGAAGCTGAGATTACACAGCAAGTACTTGGCAGAAATAGAATTTGAATACAAACCAGTTTGTGTCAGAGTCAGTGCCTTCATTTTCCTACATTGCTGCAATAAATGTGTGTGTGTGTGTGTGTGTGTGTGTGTGTGTGTGTGTGTGCAGTTTAAAAGGATATACAGCAAATTGTGGTGATTGATACTTTGCAGACTTAATATTTTTTATCTGTATTACCTTTATTGTACAGTATAACTGATTATATAACAATGCATATTTCAAACAGAAAGATTTATTAAAAATGCAATAAACGCTTCATTTTTCTTCTTAGAGAAAATACACACACAGTATATTTTGCTTATGTGTCAAAAATATAATGGGTATTGTGTTTGAGACGATTCTATTACCTTGATCATTCCATAGGATTTTAGTTAGGTATTGAAAATACCTAATGTCAGAAAAATACCTAATGAATATATCGTGCTTTTGAAATTGACAATGGATTTTTCAAACTTGAATTAGCTAAATAATTTCTTTCTGTAGAATCAGTGTGAGTACACTGTAGTTTACCAGTTATTTGGTGTTTTTCAAGTTATTTATTCCCATATACATTACTAGACTTTAAGTAGAAAATTACCTTAGAATGTTTGAAGTTTTGGATCATTATTTCCTTAAGATTGTCAATGATAACTTCCTGACCCACTTGACTCTACACCAATGTTCTCTGTTGCCACAGTAGTCAAAATTGAGACTAGAACAACTACTTATATTTAAAGTTTTCCGAGAAAGCAAATGTTAGATAAATTCTGTTCACTTGCATTAATGTAATAATTTAGAAAAAAAATCCATTTGTGTTTTTCATTTTTTTTCTATTTATTAGGTTATAAAATCCCTCCCTTTTTTTTTTCTTATAATGAAAATGAAACCAGAAGTAGGCACCCATAGGAATTATAAGCATTTTCACACTTAATTGGATAGTGGAGCATATAAAAACCTCACTATAAATTTCTTGATGGGATTTTCCCAACTTTCTGACAATTTCTTTTTGTAATTTAAATACTTATTGTGAAAGGGTTGGGGCGCCTAGGTGGCTCAGTCTGTTAAGCGTCTGACTTTGGCTCGGGTCATGATTTCACGGTTTGTGAGTTCTAGCCCCGCATTGGGCTCTGTGCTGACAGCACTGAGCCTGAAGCCTGCTTCAGATTCTGTCTCTCTCTCTCTCTCTCTCTCTCTCTCTCTGTCCCTCTCCTGCTGGCACCCTGTGTGTATGTCTCTCAAAAATAAACATTAAAAAAATTTAAATACTTATTGTGAAAGGGCAAAGAAAAGGTTAATTTAGCATCTAATTCTGAGTGGACCTGATCTGTGTTACCATAATAGTCCAGTTAAATAACACAAGGTATGTAGGGTTTATTAAGTCCTAACTCCAGAGTGTAAGCACTCTCCTAAAGGAAACATGATGTGATGTTTCTAACACTAGTTGCATGGCTGAGAACACATTTATAAAGACACTCATTTCTTAGTATGTGCATTTAGATAGAATAATCCTAGCCTGCACATGAGATAGCTCAGCTGTGCCCTATTAGGAATGTCAGGTGGTTCAGGAGCCAAGTAGGATTCTCTGCCACTAACATTATACACATCTTCTAGTATGGTTAATTTTGCCTCAATATACGCACATTTTCCATCACTGATTTAAATAAGACTCTTAAAATGTTAGCAAAATAGTCCCTTAGACTTTCTAAATGCTGGAAGGATATGTGTTTTGTGGTGGCGATGGTAGGTGGGGAGGTTAAATTTTTGTGCTTATTAATGCAAAACATTAAATAATTTATTCCAAGGAAAAAAGTACCTCATTTTCTTTCTATATATTAAACATATTTGGAAATTTCCAAAAAAAATCAGTAATAAAAGAAATGCATATTTGCATAAAGAGAAATTTATAAAATCTTATGTGAATTAATACTTCTATGTATATTCCTGAAATCTATGCAGAATTATTTGTTAGCTTAAGCTATCTAAATGTAAAAAGGCCTCCTTTAAGTGACAACTATTATCCCATTAACTTTTTACAGTTAGTAATTTAAATTGTTTCATTAAATTTAGTATTTAGTGTTATACACCCTATAATTAATTATCATCTAATCGGCATACTTACATCTATCAACCGTAATTTAAGGAAGCAGCATTTTATCACTCTTGTCAGATTCCATTTGATTCTGTCAGTGATTCAAATTCACTTCATTCTTATTAACTTATTTAGGAAAGGATTTTGTGAGACATAAAGGAATGACAATAAGACAAAAAAAGAAACTAATCCTTGTAGCTGTACATGATATTCAGATGGCAAACAATTTGTAGAAAATAACAGTGAAAAGAAAGTCATAATATTTAAATCTTCTTTTTAATTCCAAGTTAGAAAAAATTCTAGCATTTGGTATAGAGACAGTAATCATAAAGATTTGCATTTTATTTATTTATTTACTTATTTATTTATTTATTAAAAATTTTTTTAAATGTTTTTATTTATTTTTGAAGGAGAGAGAGAGACAGAGCATGAGCGGGGGAGGAGCAGAGAGAGAGGGAGACACAGAATTCGAAGCAGGCTACAGGCTCTAAGCTCTCAGCACAGATGAGGGGCTTGAACCCACAAACTGTGAAATCATGACCTGAGCCGAAGCCAGATGCTCAACCAACTGAGCCACCCAGGCACCCCTAAAAGTCTGCATTTTAAATTTTTTAATATTATCAGTTAAGGCCAGATTTTCTTTTCTTTTTGTCTTTCTAACATTTATGGGGGGGGGGGGGACACAATTTAGCCCATAACAAAGGTGAAACTTCCACATTACAAGGGAGGAGACATAAAATAAGAAAACGTTTCAATTATCTAGAAGAGATGAGGCAGCATCAGTGTTGAAAAAATAGCAGACACATAGCTAATTCAGTGATCATTATAAGTATGAATGGGTAGAATTCCTCTTCAAGTGGAAAATGTACTCGAAATCGTATTGAAAATATATAATAAAAACACAGATTTAAAATAATATACCAAAACCAATACAAAAAAGAAAGAAAAAGGAAAAAAGAAAAAAGAACTCCTGAGCACTATTGGTAAGGATGCAAATTTACATATTGGTGGAAAACAACATGGAAATTCCTCAAAAATTTAAAAATAGAATTACCATATGATCCATATTCCACTACTGGATATTTACCCAGGAAAACAAAAAAACTAATTCAAAAAGATAAATGTACCCCTATGTTTACTGGAGCATTATTTACAAAGTAGAAATATACATATTATATATATATATAATATATGTATATATATGTGTGTGTGTGTGTTATATTTATATATATATGTTATGTATATGTTATATATATATATGTTATATATATATATATCATATATATGTTATATATATAGAATGTTACTTAACCATAAAAAGGGCTGAAATCTTGCCATTTGCAACATGGATGGACCTAGAGGGATAATGCTAAGTGAAAAAAAGTCAAGCAGAGAAAGACAAACACCATATGATTTCACTCACATGTGGAATTTAAGAAGCAAAAAAAAAAAAATTAACAAACTTTTTTTTAAAAAAGGCAATAAAACAGACACTGAAATGCAGAGAATAAACTGGTGGTATCCAGAGGGAAGGTGGCTAGGAGGATAGATGAAATACACAAAAGGGATTAAGAGTACACTTATCTTGCTGAGCATTTAGAATTACATAGAATTGTTGAATTATCATGTTGTACACTTAAAACAAATATAGCATTGTATGTTAATTACACTTGAGTTAACTAGCTAAATAAATATTCAAACAAAATAATAAAACATAAAAATCAAGGAATGGGAACTATGGAAAACATTTAATAACATTCAAAATTAAGAATCAATATATGGCAAAAAGACAATTAAATGATGAACAATAATCAGCATGTGATAAAGTGTGAGTATGTTTGGTGAAAAGTGCTTTGAAAGCAAGAAGAATTTTAAGTGCATGTGTAAAGGACAAAAAAAAACCTTTTATTGTAACATGAAATTCAAGATTGGAAAATACCATCATATATATTAAAATTAAAACCAAACAAAACAAAACACAAAACAAGGTAGGGAAACTTGGTCACCTGGGTGGCTCAGTCGGTTAAGAGGTTAAGCGGTTAAACGTCTGATTTCGGCTCAGGTCATGATCTCATAGTTTGTGAGTTCCAGTGCCTAGTCAGTTCTGTGCTGACAGCTTGGAGCCTTTGGATTCTGTGTCTCCCTCTCTCTCTGCCCATCCCTCCCTCTCAAGAATAAATATACATTAGGAAAAAAACAAGATAAACAACAATAGCATTGCATGGGCTGATTTTTGCAAAATGCTGTGTATAGAATGTAATCTGAATTATAATTTATATGTAATGCAAGGAAAATGGTGCAGAAACATTCACTGACTGCCATTGAGAGTAAGATTCTACTTTTCTTTCTGCCCAATGTTTCTGGTATGTATGTTTTTATTGTTTCATGAAATCCCCCTCCCCTTCCCCACACATAAAAAACCAAAGATAATTTATAACTTTCAAGAATTATGGAGGATTGTCTGGAAAAAAAAAGAAGGTCTATTTATATGTGCTTTGAAACCCTAGGGTTTTATTATTTTCATAAAGACACACAATCAGAACTGTCAAAGTGTGATTTTACGTGGAATCAATTTCAACATCCTTTGTCCTACTTGGCATTTCCACCATTTTCCTCTTGGAATGAGCCCAAAGATTTCCTTCTCTGATAGATTCTGCTAGCTAAGCCATACATATTTTGGGGTATGCACATTTTTTTTACTTTGTATTCAATTTACACAAAATGAAGAAAAAAATGGAAGAGGATAAAGAATAAGCAATAGGAAAAAAAAACATATTCAGTGGTATAATCCTATCTATGTGAATGTTTACACTTCAGTTTTATATAGAATCTTAGTTGCTATATCATCTCCCAGGCTGCACGGGCAATTTTATATCAAACTTCTCAAAACTGTTTGTTATTAATATTGACAAATCATGAGACCAATGTTGCTTTGAAGAAACTCTTCTCTCTTAAACCACACTCTATAGATAAAATAAGTCAACATCATACTACTGTCATCTTTCTCTTTATAGAATTACTTTTGACACGTTAAAAAATGTGTTTCCAAATATGTTAATAGTTACCTTTGATAAGGTAAAACTACCTTTTGAATTTACCTTTTTAAAATTAGCATTTTAAAATTCTATTTAAAATAGTAATGAGAGTAATGTTGGCTGTTAAAAATAAATGTTAAGTCTGGAACATTCAGATAGAGCCAAGTATAGATAATAATTTCCTGTATAGCAAAACAAAACGCCAAAATAACCAGAAAGGTACTGAAGATAGATTAATATATAGCCACTAATATATATGTAAATAATTTGAATATATTATATTTAAATAAGCTTTTTACTTTGGAACAGATTCTGATTCATGAAAAAGTGGTGAAGATAATACAAATATTCAGTACACCCCATGCACAGTGTCCCCTATTATTTACATTTCATCTCACATATGTATAGCAAATGTATCACCATTAATGAAATAATATTGATACATTATTATAAGTCTATACTTCATTCAAAGTTTTTACTTCTTTATGTGATGTACTTCCGGTGTCCAGGATCTGACTCAGGAAGTATTATATTTAGTCATCATGTCGCCTTAGACTCTCCTCAGATGTAAGTTTTTCAGTTTTTCTTTGGTTTTGATGACATTGACAGTTTGAGTACTTACCAGGTCTTCTGAAGAATGACTTTCAATTGGGATTTTTCTCATGCCTTTATCATGATTAAATGAAGTTATATTATTTTGGGAGGAACATCACAGAGGTGAAGTGCCATTCTCATCACATCATACCAAGAGTATATTACCAACCTGACTTTTCACTGTTAACCTTGATCAACTGGCTGAGGTAGTGTTTTTCAGGTTTTAGCACTGTAAAATTAATCTTCTTTTTCTGTTTTCATACCGTACTTTTTGGAAGACCCACTTATGGAAGGGGACATAATGCTTTAATCTCTCTTTTTTTAAAGAATGATGCGAATTTGGGGTTTAGCTTTTTTTTTTTTTAAGTTTATTTATTTTGAGAGAGAGAGAGAGAGAGAGAGAGAGAGAGAGGAGGAGTGAGAGGCTCCATTGAGCTGGTTGCACAAACCATGAGATCATGACCTGAGCTGAAACAAAGAGCTGAATGTCCAGCCAACTAAGTCACCCAGGAGCCCCTATGCTATCTATACCTTCTTGATAGTGAAATATCTATATAAGTTATTTGGGATTGTTCTGCACAGAATATTTATCTATTTGTTCCCATTTCTTTATGTATTCAATTCATAGACAATTATTGTATATTCATGCTATAAGTAAATATTACTTTATTTTTTGTTCAAATTGTTCTAGATTTGGCTATTGGTAGCTCTTTGGGTTGGCTGCTGTGTTCATCTGAAATATTCTGATTGTTGTAGAGTTTTTGGAACATTTCTTTGCTTTTTGGTACTGTAAGATTCTCCAGGTTCATCTCAGATATTTCCTGCCACAGTCCTAGAATCAGCCAGTTTTCCAGGAAGCCCTGGTGATTTTATCGGAGAATAGTATTCGAAAAATTCTTTGGGCTTAGTGTGCTTCTTTCTTCAGCCATCTAAGTTGAGACAGCAAAGAAATGTATGTGTGTATACTAACCTGTGTATATACATATACATATAAATAGCTGCATATATAATTACCTGTATTTACATTGAATGAAAAATGAAATCATATTGATGTTTCCAATTCTAGTCTGCTACCACATAATTGATTAGTCACATATTGATCTATTTTCAAGCTCAGTAATTCTTTTCTCAGTTTGCTATATCCACTGATGAGCCCATGAAAAATTCTTATTTTATATTACACTCATTTTGACTTCTAATATTTTCATATAATTTCTCGCTGCTTACTCCACCTATCTACTCATGAATATTGTGCGCTTTTTTCATTAGGGCCCTTACAGTATGAATCATTTTAAATTCCCTGTCAAATAAATCTGACATACTTATAATATCTGAGTTAGGGTCTGATGTTTACTTTGTCTCTTCACACTGTGTTTCCTCTTGCCTTCTAGCATGACAATTTTTTGTTCAGAGATGGACATGCTGTATTGGATTCTAGGGAGGTTACTCTTCCCCTCCCCTGTCAAGATCAAAAAGGGACATTTAGAGGATCTTTATCATAAGAAACAGATACGGTTACTTGATATTAAGCACAGAAAAGTGAGGGTCTCCAATAGCTTCTCACTAGCATACTATTGTACCTTGAGTCTCCAATTAGTCAATATTATCATTTATGTGTTCCTATCACTTTATGACTGTAGAGGCACCTGCCCTGGGTAAGCTGACCCAGCTGTGTCTCTGGATGAATTTGACTTTCCAGATTTCAGGAGGGCAATTTGCTCTGATTCAGTTTTCTGTTAGGTTAAAAGAAAAGTCATTAATTTTCAGTTTGGCCTGCTTTGTCTTGTTGTAAGGATGGGAATTCCAGGTTCTTTACATGCCAGATATGCAACTGGAAGTCAATATTATTTAATCTTAAAATAATTATAATGAGTAATATTTTTAATGACATGGGAAAATATCTATGATGTATTCAGGTAAAAAAAATGAGTTAGAATTTTATAGGGAGTATATAAAGCATGATCTCATTCATGTAGGACAATTGTTATGGAAATATTAAAATTATAAAAATAGTTTCTAAATATTATACTATAGGAGATGCTTTACATCATTTTACTACAATTGTTTCCTAATAAGTATTTGTTAATGTGTTGCCACAGAATACAAATTATAATCACTACATATATAATAATATATTTATATATAACATTTATAATTTTACATTTATACAAAATTACATATAAATGTATGAGATATTTTATATATAATATATAAGAACATTATATATAACAGTTATAATTATATAATCATAAATAATTACATTTATGTATAAATATTATATATAAATACATAAAATGTATATATAAATATATATTTAGTCATTATATGTAACATTTACTAATATGTTTACCAATGTTTTATTAACATTAATATTGTCATTGTAATAAAATATTTGAACATTTAAACTACATTAAGCTAATAATCAGTTGATTCTTCCCTTTAACAGTAAAAAACAAAAATATATTACTAACCCACATTTATTAAATACCATTAATTTACCAGGCCATTAATCACATATTAATATATTAATGAATTTTTAGGCTGTGATAGTTGAACAAGGTTGCTAGACACTGGGTCTTCAAGTTTGGATAAAATATAAGTACTGATATTTAGAAAATAGGTATATCTATGTCTGTCTATCTGTCTATCTGTCCATCTATCCATATTTTTATTCAAGTAAGTAGCTGGTGTTTTGGCTAGAATAAAAACAGGCTGTGTATGCTTTGTGAAATATTATACAGAGACCACTTAAGAACAGAAATTCTCCCTCTCTGGAAGTGCTTGTTGCTTGACTTTCATAACAAACCCAGCTCCTACAGTGTCCCATAATTTACAGCACTTAGCTATCTGTCATACATAACGAGAGGAGATTATGTAATATATCTGACAATAATATAGCAAGTGTCAAACTAGATTATCAGCTCCATTAAGATTCAATCAGACACAATAAATGAGATGCATGATTAATTTCACCATATGTTGGCTGTAGTTTGACCTCCTCTGGAGGAAATATATATATATATATATATAATTTCATGGAGAAGTTCCATTTTAAATAAAAGCCAACAATAATTGTGCCTAGTTTTTGAGTTATTTTAAATATTGTGATGCATTTCTTATCTGAACATGGGGTATGCATTGACTTCTACATATCTCATATATATTTCCCTTAAAAGTGACAGGTTAGATTTTTCATCTATGACACAAGGAAATAAAGCTTGTTTTGTACATCTATAAAATAAGTGCCTTACATGAAGGTGAGGTTTTCTGGCAGAGCCAAATGGGCCACATGGCCTATGATTTTATAGTGCCAGTAAATTCTTCTGGTTATAAGTGTAAATATCTCTCATCTTAAAGAAAGGTGGGGTTGGGGGTGGGTGGGTGAGAACTAAAAGGAAGCCATAGAGAAAATGGCTTAAATTTTCTGCAGACACTATGTGGTCTTGTTTTAGGACATCTTTGTTTGATAGTTGTTTGTTTTGTTTTGGAGATATTTTGTCTTACATAAAGTCATTATTTTAAAGTTTTACTTCTGTCATAAAATGAGAGGTAATATCTATCTCTAAATGTTTTATTTAAGATTACATGGAAAAGATCACTATTCTGAGTACCAGAGACCCTGGGTTTATATTTCAAGCTCTTCTCTAACTTACTATTGGTTTAACCCTCATCAAACTATTTAATATTTCTGAGTTTTAGTTTCCTTATCAGTAAGTGAGTTTAAGTAAACTGATTTTACATTTTTTTGTTGAGTATTATATACAATGTGTATATGAATAAACTTTCTAAATTTTAATGGGCCATACAAATGCAAAGTAAAATTGTAGCAATGATATTATCATTTGGGTCTACTATTATAACTATAATAGTATATTCAAAATATTTTTGTCGGTGGTATAGAAAGCCATTTATGTCCAAAGAAAATTTGCTGAGGGTTTCTTCATAGCATTTCAATTTTCTTTCTTACATCTCCTGCAGGGCAAGACTACCACATTATATCTAATGTCAAATTTTGACATCACACAAAAGTAAATCACTTCCCTTCTGTAAAAAAATATCTATAATAAGAACTAACCTTACATGAGTGACTACCTTAATTTCGGAATGCTCCTAAGCTTTTTACATGGATTAAGGTATTGAAAGCTCACAACCTTATAAATTAACTTTCGTTTTTATCACCTTAGTTTTACAGATGAAGAAACTGAGACAGACGGATTAAGTAACTTCTCCCAGTCAGTCATCCTGTACATGAAAAAGGAAAGAATGGAATAAGAAGCTCTCACTCTAGGATCTACAGTATTGATCAATATGCTACACAACCTTTAAAAATCTAGAATGAAGTGTGGAACTGAAATCTGATACTCTGATTTTAACTTTTTTTTTTTTTTTAATTTCAAATTTTATGTCAGGCTAAATAGCCACACTATGCCATTAAGAGGGGAAAAAATCTCAGAGCTACAGGAATAATTGTTGAAGGGGCAGGATTGATGCTAAATGCTTACACAATGGCTTTTATGTAATTCATTTATTATTGTAGTTATTTTAACCTCCTTTGATTAAGAAGGATATAATTTAAGAATTACGTAAATCCTATAATCATACAGCTACCAAGTGAAGTATCTGGGATTTGAGCCAATGTTTGTTTTGCATCTACCCACTACCCCATCAGTAATTTTAGTAAAAATATATCTTTTAAAAGGCGGGTAGTCGTTTCTTGATTATATATTACATTCTACAACACAAGATAGATTAAATGTTACCTAAAACTTCATGATAAAAATGATTTTTAAAGCAAAAATTGTTCATTTTAAAATTAAGCATTTACCAATGTGTTTTGAAGGACACATTAGGAATTTACAAACTCTTCTAAAGTACCTGACATTATAACTCGATAGCCGGTGTTGAGATTCAGAGTAGGATTTAGATTCACTCTTCTTTCTTCTGTTAATATCAAGAAGTATTGTGAGAAGACAAACTGAGATCAAATATATGAATACATGCTGAAGGCTTGAAAACAGTAATTTACTATGTCTAAAGTATGAAGGATACTAAGGTTTAACAGAGTTTTTGTTAGAAGATTAGAAATCAATTTCTTTTATTAAGAGAAAGTAATGATTATAACTTAATTGAATACATAGTAGTTGAGGATTAATAAGGTAGTTTAAAAGATGCATGAGAATCACCATTGGAAAATTCATTTAAAATCATATTCTCATGCATAACAATTATGTATTTTATTAAGTAGATCTCTAGCAGGGAAAAGAGTATTGTTGTTTTAAACGTCCATATGATATTCTAAGAAAGAGAGTCCTGAAGCATCTATTGCTTGTTCCAAAATCATTCAGTAAAAAATTCTTTCAGGGGCACCTGGGTGGCTCAGTTGGCTAAGCATCCAACTCTTGATTTGGCTCAGGTCATGATCTCATGGTTCGTGGAATTGAGCTTCATGTTGGGTCCTGTACTGGCAGTACAGCACCTGCCTGGGATTCTCTCACTCCCTCTCTATCTCTGTCCCTCCCCTACTCATGCACTGTTCTCTCTCTCTCTTGTAAAATAAATAAATAAACATTAAACAATTCTTTCAGCCATGGAATGTGGTATCCTTTGTACCATTCAAGGCTTTTAGTTGAAAACAAATAGAAATGCAAACAAACAACCAAAATAAACCTAGAAACTCACATTTTCTGTCAGCCTATTGGCATTTTTGGCAGTCATTATGAGAACATGTTCAGTTAGTTGTTGTTCCTTGACCCTGGGTTTTAACGTGAGAAATATGTGGAGGAAACTTAAAAATAAAAATTGATGTCCTAGCCTAAAGCAGATCTACTCCACAGCAGACCCAACAACCCAAATTTATTGCTCATGAGAGAGCAATAAATAAGATCTGGGGAGCTGTTTGTTATGAAGCACTATTGTAGCAGTGGGTGACTCAATTCAGAGGCTATTAGGGAGCTCTGCTCAAATCAGACAGCTGTACTATTCCAGCCAAACACACCTGGATACTGTGTTTGGACATTTGAACAGAATGCTAGCAACTAGAAACTAGATGCTAGAACCATGCCTCATACAGATACCTCTATTTACTAATGAAAAAATCAGTTATTTGTACCATCTGCTTAACTGTGCTGCTCTTTACTGAAATCTCACATGAGATCCCAAAAGATGTTCTCACACTAACTCCTGGCGCTATGTATGCCTGTGTATGCTAGGTCACACAACAAAGAGGACTCCACAAATTAAATTAGGTTTGTAAACCACAAAATTGGAAGACTATCCCAGATTATCTGGGTGGATTCAATGTGATCATATGACTTTCAAAAGTGGAAGAAGGCAGAACACTGTGGTCAGAGAGATGAGACTAAAAAAGAGGCAGAACATACTGGAGCACGAGAAAAATTCAACCTACCACTGCTGGTTTTGAAAATAGAGGAAGGAAACACCAGACCAATGAATGAAGCAGCTTTTTAATTGTGGACAGCCTACTGACATCAAGGAAAACAGTAATCTTGGTCATATGATGGTCAGAAACTTAAGTCTACTAACAATCTGAATGAACAAGAACATCAATTCTTTCCCTAGAGTCTCCAGAAAGAAATGCAAACCTGCCAACCTTGATTTTAGTCCTATGGGCTCATTCCAGACATCTGACATACAGAACTGTAAGTTAACAAATCTGTGTAATTTTAGCCACTAGGTTTGTGGTAATTGGTTACAACAGCAATAAAATAAACTAGTACATCTTTGTATGCTTTATAATATGTGCATACCTGTATATTTTGGCCTATCAATGCTGTATCGTATTGCTTGACACTCCAGTACTGAGAAAAGTAGTGCCACTTTAGCATCCTCCATATTTAGTCTCTCCCCACCTCTAAGGATCAGCCTAGTACACTGTAAGTTTACGTAGTTGAGGTAAGGAACAGCTTCGGTTTCATTAGTAGTATTTTTACTCTCCATGCCTTTACATTTATATTGTAAAGAAATTTGAAATGTTTGCAATCAGCTCTACAAGTAACTATAATAAAATGTTCTATGTCTTTTCTGTGGGTAATTGTGTAAAAACGAAAAGCCCAAACATACGCATTAATTATAGTGCTTTAATAATGCAAACATGATTCACTGCAAAACCAGCAATTCCATTCACAGAGTAGTAGAAAGCCTGTTCCATAAAATATATACCATTCCATTTATACTTTATATTTGGACTATATATGACTCGCATCAATGTGAAATGATTTCTCCCTCTTGTTATACAAAAGTGGTCTTACAAATATTTATCAGGTGCTTAACATAAAACAGGTATCCATCAGAGAATAAAACCCACAAGGCATATTTACATTTGGGTCTTATTTAAAGTGTGAAAAAATAGTCCATATCTTAACTTACTTCATATTCACATAATACATTATTTTTCAGGGTTTTTTCTAGGGTATCCAATTAAATTTCATTTTCATTTTGGCAGATAAATTACATGTCATAGTTATATCACTGAATTTTCCAATATATTCTCATATCTAGGCCCAGCTTATTTTTGTTTTAGTATAATGTAAGATTTTTTTTTTTCTTAGATCCTATGGAATTCTTAAATTCTCTTTCTTAGATTATTTTTCATTTTACTCTAGTCCCCATGAAAGTTATTTCTTGCTTTCAAAGCCAGAGTTGAAAATAAACTTATGGAATGCTTCAGCTTTGGGAAAAAGTCTTCTACTATTTATTTGATTGTATCTTTCCACCTTTTTCTTTTCTTTCTTTTTTTCTTATTCTAAAATGTCCATTAGTCCTTTGTTGGTCATCTGATCTGAAATCTGTTGTCTCTCGGATTTCCTCTCATACTTTGCATCTCTGTGTTTTTGTCTTAATTCAGAGATAGCCTCATAGTCTTTATTCCTAGGGGAATTATATTTTAAATTTTCATTAATTCCTTCTTGATTTGTAACTGTCTCTTTCTCATAAATGTTTGCTCTTTTCTAGGAGAAAAATTATCTTCTCATATCTCTTTAAATTTACTAAGTAGAGTTTTTTTTACTTTTAATTTTTTAAAAGTTATATGCCTCTCTCTAAATTATCTACCTTTCTTCTATAGTCGACGTATTTTTACTAGCAAATTAATTTTTCATACTAATTTTTAAAAATATATGGTGATTCTTTTTTGCCCGATTATATTTATGAATGAAGGTCTTAGTTTATTCCTGTAGGTAGCTTGCACAGTTTCTTCCGCCTTGCTGGCTGTTTCTCTGAACCAGAGTGCTCTTTATAAGTTCACTTGCAGCAGCAAGACATACAAAATGCTATGTTTTACTTCAGGATTCAGGTAAACTTAACCTCCCTTCACCAAAAACAATGACCAAACCATACACCACAATGACCATATGCTGAGGCAGCAACCCCATTTTGAAAATCCAACCTCGATTTCACAAGAAGGTATTTACCTGATTTTCTGTCTGGAGAAAAAGAAAATATATACACTCCAGAGGTAAGGGGAGGTGGTAAGAGAACTCAGTAAGTATGCATACGAGGGTGACTGCAAATCATTGACAAACATTTTTAAATTTTTGATAGAGATAACGTTTTTTAAATCCAGGTCTCCTTTATCTTTCCAAGAAGAGCAGAAACATGGTATAGCCTTTGTTGTCTCTTTTTCCTTTGAAATATAGAGGAGATCCCTATTCTGTAAATTTCTTTCCCAGCAATAAAATTTCTCAAGCTATGTTCCCAAATTTTACAGTGAATAAAATATATTTATATAAAATACATATGTTTTATGTATATGATTTAATCTATATTATTTCTCTCTGGGACTATATTGGCATTTTGAATCACTCAATATTTTGCTGTCTAGAAGTGTTTCACACTCTGATATATAGAATAGAATCTCTGTTCCTCTCCCTAGTATACACTCTCCTTGTGACTATGACAACCCCTAACAATCTCACATATTTCTCCATGTCCCTCAGGGAGTGGAGAGATTTCAGGCCAATGGCCATACTATATCAACAGCTGGTCTCATCATTTTCCACCAGGTATAATGGTGATAATATACACTATGTATTTTCTGTGTCTAACTACAATTGAATTAATTTGAGTGCAGGAAACATGTCTTTCATAGACTTTGTCTTCCTTGGAGTGACTAGCATATTATAGATGATAGTTAGCTCTTAATAAATACATGCTGAGATGGATCCTCATTCTGTAGGGTGTGGCGTTAGCATTGGGAGCAACTCTATTGGCTTATCTTTGTTCTGTCTAACTTATCTTTTTATCCCATGGTAGGTTATGATATTTTCTCAGCAAATCATATAACAGAGAGGCAGAAGATACAATATGATGGGTAGACACTTGGGGTCTAATACTTGCTGAATGAAACTTTTACAAGATATGGAAAAGAGAGTCTTTCAGCCTCACGACTAGAAGAGAAAACACCTATTTCCAGCTTAGAAGTTGTTGGTTCAGATCTCTGAGTATAGTTTTTAAATATTTCTTAAATTTAAAAAGTATAAATTTCTTTTGGTAACAAATATGAGTGTTCAATGAACAATATGGGAATTCAGAAGTTACTCAACCAAAGGAGACCATATATTCACTTCCATATACCTAGAGAAGTGTACAAGCTTTATAAAATAGGCCTCTGAGCCTCACTTTTCTTTGTCTAGTTTATAAATCAAAATGAGATGATGCAAATGGGATTTTAAGCATTTATAAAACTTATAAGTGATGGATCATATTTTCAGTTCTGAAACAGAAGTTACAAGACTTACATTTTCATGCCATTTATTCCATGTACTAGATTTTTTTTACGTTAGCCACATTACTTATTATATTTTCTTAATTGTCAATGTATACTCTTTTAAATTTTTCTAAAGATAATATGTTTTATAATTTTTAAATGTACTTTATGGAGTAGTATTTAGATTTTGTTTTCATTAAAGCTATAACTTAACTGTAGTCTTTAAAAAAAAATCCAAGTCCATCTTAGATTCTGGAAAATATATTATTCCATTCTTTCACTGTTTTCACAGTTATTTATTCAGTATCTACTAAGGTTCAGACTTCGTATAGGTATCAGATATGTAACAATTAATAAGATAAAGACAATCCCTATTCACTGTAGTAAATAGACAATATTAAAAAAATTACTTATTAAAGAATATAGACTTGACATTAAAAAATAAATCACAGGTCTTTTTTTTTTCATATCAATACAACTGTGATGTCTGATATCACCTATTTCAATGACATCTTCTTTTGCTTTTTACTTCTCCTTATAGATAAAGCCAAGAAATTGAGGGCTGATACAGATCAGCTGCGTCTTCCTACCATGTTGTTGAAACCAGAGCTGAGACCACCCTCTTGATGGTCCAGGAAGAGTGCAGCTGCTATTACTGTCACCCAAACTAGAGGCTTAATATCCAGGTAATTCTTGATATTTGAGCGTTTTCTTTCTGTATGTCTTATTAAAAAAGAATCAATTCTGATTGTTCTCACATCACAGAAAAAAACAAAACTAAAACCAAAAGAAACCAAACAAGATTGGCATTCATATGTGGGCATTTAAATGTGAAGGATCCTGTAAGAGCAGTTGGATGCTCTTTGTGCTTTAACCAGATTGACCTGACATTCCAAGGTATTGTACTTCAGTGATATAATTGTTTCAGTTTTTACATATCAAAGTAAAACTTCATGATACTGTGAAGTGTTCTTCATGATATACTGGTAGTGACGGAATGGCTGGCTCTTAGCCATCTTTCTTCTTCCATGGTGGATTCCCCTTTAGAGGCTCCTGGGCCTATACTTGTCATCCTTGCTCACTTCTCCAGATCATCTCAATCCACTAGAGACATTCTAATGAAATTGGATCTCAAAAGTGGTGTGATAGGAGTCTTAAAACTTTTCCTTCCAGGGGATTTGTTGAACCTCTGCACAATGGGCCACCTCATCTCAGTAATATTAAAGTCCTCTAACAATGAGGGGAAAAAAAGGGCAGGTTATACCATGCCAAAAACATCCTCAAGACATCCTGCCTCCAGAATAATGGAGACTCTCCTGTTATGGTGAGATCAAAATTTGTGACTACTCTTGTGGTACAGGCACTGATTTAGAATCTGATGCAAAATTTCTGACTTGATGGCTTATCAGTCTAGTCTGCATTTCTCACACATGCAATACTTTCCAGGATGGCTATGCTACTAGAAATAATAATACCCTTGAAATGTTTGAATGTTAATTTCTCTTGCTAAAAATAATAAAAATTGTAAAATGGCTATTTTATGAATTCTCCCCTCAGCACAAGTAGGGTAAGTGCATATGGGTAGTAGAAAATGTTTTAAGTCCAAATAAAAAAAAATAAATAAAACAAATACTCTGGATATATAATTTCAGGGAAAGATTTGTGAAGGCACTCATGTCATAGAGTTAGGGAAAATGAATAGGGTATAACCATGAAGAGCAAGGAATGAGAAACTGTTCCAAATACCGTACACAAATACCCCAAGGTGAGAGGCCATGAGGTGTCAGACAGCTAACAGTCATTGAATCTGGCAGAGGTGCAGAGTTCAGGGAGTACAATTATTAAAAAAATAATTCTATAATTATTAATAGGGATCATACCACGAAATCCCTTGAATTTAATGATTTACAGTTTGAGCTTTACTCTGAAATCAATAAAACAGGTGAATATCTTAAAGACAAAAGAAGACAAAATTAAATTTTAGAAACTTAACTTTATAAGAGTGAATAAATGTCATACAAGAATGGAGGAATAATGAGATCAATTTTATTTATAGAAGCTGTTTTATATTTATGGCATGTCTTTGGGCAGAAGGTCCTTCTGAGGCTTACGTACAGTGAATGCCTCAGGAGTTAGGACTGTTGGAAAATGTCTGATTTCCTAAATTAATATGGTAATATGTGCAAGTAATTCTGTTAAAGCAGAGAAATGGAAAAGACTCTTTCCTTCCTTGACTATTTTGATACTATTTGTGTCAAGCTCATTGGCTATGTTTTGTATATGATATAAGCACACTTTGTAAAGGAAAAATATTATTCCTGTTAAAAGAAACCTAACATTCTTTGCATGTGAAGCAAATATATGAGTACAGGCTGGGAATGATTAAGGGATTGGAGAAGATAAATCAAAACCTATAAAATGGAACAAATAATTCAGCTCTTAAATAGAGGTGAGTTAAACTTATCAGTAGAAAGAAGTGTATCATTGCCATCTGTAATACAAAGTTTTCTTAAGTCAGTAGCCCACCTCTTTGGAGAGTCAAAAGTTATTTCATTTTAGTTTCATTACTTATTAATTAAAATCACAGGTAGATTTCAGGTCACCTGGATGGCTCAGTAGGTTAAACTTCTATGACCTGATTTCGGCTTAGGTCATGATCTCATGACCCATGAGTTTGAGCCCCGTGTCAGGGTCCATGCTGGCAGTGCAGAGTCATCTTGGGATGCTCTCTCTACCTCTCCCTCTGCCCCTACCCCACTCTTGCACGTTCTCGCTCTCTCTCTCAAAATAAATAAATAAACTTAAAAAATAAAAATCACATCCATTTGTATCCATCCTTATTAACCTATCTCTGCCTACCTTCCCCCCAAAATCTTCCTATCTTCTAATTCCTAGCTCAGAACTATGCTAATAAATAAAGACATCAGGAGGTCTGCCTATGTGGGAAGATAGGGGAGTCCAGGTCAAGAACTATTGTGGAGATAATCTATGTGAGGCAGATAGACTGCTGATTATGTATGTATGGGTTGCAAAGAAGCTTGATCAGGTAGACTTGAGGCAATTTGTTCACATTTAGCTACAAAATCCAAACATTTGGGTGCATGATATTACAATCTGTGATAGTCTAGGAAATCTGAAACAGGAGGATATTCAAACTTAGGCCATTATTTTATGAGAAAATATTCAAGCTGGATATATCAAGAACTGTTTTCTTTTCCTGTTATTACTACTACCAGTTCTATAGTCTTCTCTGTAACAATTTACTCACTGTAAAATGAGAAATTTAGAATAAATATCACCTACAATCACCTTCAACCCTAGAATCATGTGATTCTGTATTGTAATTTAGGAAAAATGTATCTATTTTTAAGTTCATATATATGTTTTATTCATATAAATATGTAGGTAGAGCAAAAGCATTGATATAAGAAGAACATCTATATAAAGAAAAAAATGTTCCAAATGAATGACAATGAAATATAATAAAATTGTTATATATTTATAAATAAATATATATATAATTATAATTATCAGGTTCCTATTCTTTCAAAAAAGATGTTATTGTTTGCATATTCATAATTGATATTCTGATATTATGATTTCAAATAGACACATTTAAGCAGTTTGCTTTTAATATTTCATACTGTGCTATATAACTAATACATAATTTGGGAAAATATAAATTTTGATTCTAAATTTATTCTCAATTTGCAAGTCATGGGATATCCAGGAATAATTTTGCAGACAATTGTTTCCCAGCTTTTCTTTACTTGAAAAGTGGGCAGATTGAAAATAAGAACACTAATTTGTCAGTACACATTCAATTGAATCAATACACTAGCTATGAACTAATTCCATAGTACTGACATATTTTCTCAGATGACCTGTATGAAGATTTGTACATAGAAAAGTGGTATAAAAACCATGTCGCAAACAGATACACATAAATAATTAGCTAAGATCTCACCTGTAGAGAAAATTAAAGCTTTGGAAGCAGGAAACCTTACTTTTGGTATTATAGGTTCTGTATTTAAAAGAGTAAAATAAGTCATAATATGTTGTGTCTTTTCCCATGATATGGCTCTTGAAACCAAGGGAAATAGTATGACTCTTAAGAATAAGCAATTCAGCAAAATTTAGTTTTTGTTTGTGTTTCTTTTCTTTTCCATTTATAGAAAAAAAATGCAACAGAAGAAATAAATTTGACTATGAATGGTGGAAATATTATAAGTACATCAAATTCAGAAATCTTTCTGTCACTACATTAAAATGTACTGATTGAATGATTAGTACTTTGCAAAAAGGACATAATTAAATGTTCTGACAAAAATATTTCATATCAATAATTCAAATGCCTGTCTTAAAAGGTTTGTTTGTAGGGGAAAAAGTATTAATTTACAGCAAATAGATTCTCCATATTCTCTTGAAACTTTTTTTTTAACTAGTTGTCACAGCATAAATATACATACATTGCTTGAATGCACAGGTTGATAGGGTGAGAAATTCATGGTGAATTAATAGAGATACAAATATAATGAGTCTAATATAACCTATGTAGCTTTACCTGTTAGATATAATAAACATTTACTTGTATGCAGCTAATACTTAGCATAAAGATTAGAAAATATCTAAAATAAGTTGATAGCTGATATTTCAAACATGCTAAGAAATACTTGAGAGAAATGGTATGTTATGTCTTTAAATGCATTTTGGAGGTTAATGTTTATTTTCTAATGTCACACAAAACAAGGATCTATATTTTCCCGATGCTTAAGGCATTTAAATATCTTAATCTCACCCTGTTCATTATGCAGAAAATGAGCCATGTATAGATTTGTGCCTAATTGACCATGAACAAATTAAAGAAACTACTTCAGGCCCCTCAAAAGTGTTAGGGCTATTAAGTCTGAAATAGAATACAGAGAATAAATGATCCCCTACCAAAGTCATTTCAGGGCCTCTCAAGGAGTTTTGTATTAGGTTGGGCCCAGAAAGGTTAACCAAGAAACTACAATAAAGTGTAAGAAAAGTCAGTACTGGGTGCAAAAGTTGGACATTCTTTCCTCCACACTACGTTTGGAGAGGGAGTATGGAGAGTGAGTTTACAAAAGGAGTTCTTCATCATTCTTGACCACACTTGTTCAGTAGAAAGAGAAATTCAGGGGTTGACACTCATAGTTTTAAAATGTTTATTTATTTATTTTGAGAGAGACAGAGAGAGAGAGAGAGAGACAGAGAGAGAGAGAGAGAGAGAATGAGTAGAGGGACAGAGAGAGAGGAAGAGAGAAAATCCCAAGCAGGCTCTGTGTTGTCAGCTCAGAGCCAGATGCAGGGCTCGATCACAACCGTGAGAGTCTTATGCTTAACCAGCTGCCAACCAGGCGCCCCTATGTGCATATTTTTTAAAGTCTAGCAGAATATTCTATGATTATGAGAGACTTGAAGACAGCAATTTAGAGCCATGCACAATTTTCATTGACCAAAGAAAAATGTATGATGCTAATTAATTTTTCAATTTTGTTCTGACTACCCAGAGACTCTGAGATAAATGTTAGTTAACTGTCCTCTATTATGAACTCTTTTTTTTTAAACATTCTTTTCATCGGTTATACTCACGACAATTATCCCAAGTGTACACATTATATTTGCATATACTCAGCATATTATTCATTTGATGAAGTTTATTAACTATGAATAAATAGAGGTGTGATTTAGATCTAAACTGAGTAGATCTAGTTTATTTCTGGGATACTTATGTTGAATTGATATTATACTGTTCTACAATAAAAATAATTTAAAATCTGCTAATGAAGTCCTTAATCAAATGGCCTGCCTTTTTAAACCATTAGGGAAGAAGTTAACTAAGACCTACATGAGTATGAGAGATATTAGTTAACCCCAAATAAAAGAAAATTGGTTTATTTAGTGTTTGGCTTTCCTCATACCCAGTTTAATTATTTCAAGTTTTCAATACAATCTATTTGTTGTTTGTTTTCCTGTGACCATTAATTTTATAGTCAAGGCAAAGAATTTTAGATTTGTATAACATATTATTTTCATGTAATTTTCATACATTATTTTACATCCTCCCCACAACCCACACGCAGTACGGTAGAGTGGGGCATATTTTCTAATTTATTTACCAATAATTAAAATAGGAGTTAGTTGACTTGGTAAAAATACCATGGCTATCTAGTAGAACATTTGGGATCAACCATAGTCTTTTTAATTTCAAACCAGGGGCTTTTTTTCCCCACCTATTTTTATACAACATTTACATGCAATTTCTGCACAACTTCCAAAAGATGTGCAGACACTTTCTTTGTTTTGTTTTCACCCTTGTGAGATATTCATAATTCCCAGAATTGTACTAATGCAATCAGAGTGAAAAAGTAAAAGTCACAATTTTTTAAAAGTTTTGTTCTGAGCTATTGTTTTTTGTTTCACTCTTCAACTTTATTAGTCTCACCAACACAATAAAATCAAGACAGATATACAATATACAATATATATAATACCTAGTATTATAATGCATTATTAGCTATAACCTACTTGGTTACTAAATAGAGTATTTCCTCTTTCAGTCTAAAGTTTCTAAGTTTATGTACCAGATTTATACCATTTTTCTGCCCAGAAATATAATCCATACAATACATATTAGAAAAATTTAGAACTTTGAGCAAATCATACAGTATAAAATATTTGGAGATGTACCAAAAGCAGATTGAAAATAATAAAATATAATTTGTCTCCTTAGGAGAAGCAATGATTAATATTTTATGTCCTATTTTAATATTTAAAATTCATATCAAATATTTTATATTTAATATTTATATTTTATCATCTTAATTTTATGTTTTACTGCATTCATTTTTTAAGTTGTCCATGTTATTCATAAATATTTATAATACTTATATGTGTCTATAAACCTATGCTATTCATGTATGTATAAAGACGTTTACAAAATTAGAAACATTGTTTTAAATATTGTATCCTCCACATAACATGGTTTTGTGAAAATTTTTGTGTTATTCATTTTTAAAAGACTATTAAAATCATTTTTAGAATATACAAATATATTAAAATTTGATATGGCAAGATTGACGTAGTCATTCCGCAGTATCTGAACTTTAAATTGTTTCTTTCAGTATAGGAATACTTCATATCTTTCTCTGTGTATACCAAATTTCCATTATTCCTCTCACAAAATATCTACATGTTTCCTCCCAACCAGTGCATTCCCTAAATGGAATCAGAGTGTTCTCCAAATTCATTCTGATGAAGTTATTTCCCTAATTACTAACTATTTTGACCAAGATATAAATCCTTTAGGATCTTTTCAGGTCCTACCAGATGCTGCATGAACTGGCTGGCCCCTGATTGCCTTCCTGTTCTCATAACCAACCCCAACCAGTTCTCATTTTCCAGACACCTTGTCCAAACTCCTTCCCACGCCACAACTGACATTGTTCTGTCTCTAACATCTCCACTGGTGTTACCCTAACTAACCACAGTTAAAATACTGACACCAAACAGCTAAACTCTCAAAGATCTTGTACAATCTTGTTCAACTTATTGGTTGACAAAAAACTGATTCCTATGAACTGTATCATGTTGTTCCAAATACCTATGTTGGAGTCCTAACCATCCATGTGAGGTATTGGAGATAGGGCATTTAATGAGGTGTGATTAAGGTTAAATGACCCCATAAGGGTGGAGCCTTAATGTGCTGGGAATGCAGAAAGGAAGAGACACCAGAGCTTTCTGTCTGTCTCAGCCATGTCAGAACACAGTGAGAAGGAAGCCATCCAAAAGCCAAGGGACGACTTACCAGAAATTAACTTCAGCTGGAAACTCACCCTAAACCTGATAGTATATACAAAATATTACCCAAAATGCATCACAGATATACATATAAAATGTAAAACTATAAAAATTTTAGAAGATAGTCTTGATGACCAGAGGTTAAGCAATGACTTCTTAGACATAATATAAAAGCATGTTCTATATAGGGAGGGAAAAACGGATAAGGTGCACTTTATCAGACTTCTAAAATGTTTGCAATATATACATGTAAAAAATCGTAACGTTGTACCCCTAAATTTACCAATGTTGGGACACCTGGGTGGCTCAGTTAGTTAAGCGTCCAACTTATTTTAACGTAACAGAGAGGGTCAAACAACCAAAGTGTGTTTTTTTTGTACATGTAAACATATAAATCGTTAAATGACAGTTTTAAAAAAGCCTCAAAGGATAAAATGCGTACAAGCTAGAAAATATTTAAAAGACACATGGCAAGGTAACAGTGTGCTGGAGCTGGCTTGCATTGGCTTGCCATGTGTCAGTTTTGTTCCTCTTTTCCCAACTCTGCCTTCATAAGTGATAGGAGGTTGGAATGAGCCACAGTAGGTAATTGATTACACCACAGAAACTAACAAGCATTACAAATCAAGGCTCACCCTCCCAAGCCTGTTAAACATTTACCAGTATATGACTGCTTATATGACTGCAGAGCATGCGATAGAGGTAGACAGGGAAAAATAAAACAAAGAGAGAGAGAGAAAGAGAAAGCCTGAATCATTAAATATTAAAATACTTAATCGTGCCATATTGCCATTATTGCATAGTGGAATTTATTGTCTTTTTAAAATTATAGACGAAAGAAGAAGTAGCCTTTTTGTGTCTTCTAAACATATACGACTTGTGTCATAAAAGTAAAAAATAAAAATTGAGCTCACTTTAAAATGTGCATATTTGTTCTACCAGTTCTATTCCTAGACTTTTTCCTAAACGTTTTAGGAAAGTTTATTTAGCCATATTTATAACAATAAAGTATAATGCAATCTGAATGTAACACATTAGGGTATTTGCTGATATGGAAAAGCATGCATAGTCTATGATTAAGTGAAATTAAGTCCAATTAAATATTTTCATTTAAATGTATTTGATTGGTTATCTTCCCTCATTGTACTTCCTTCCCCAAAGTCCGCTGATGACCATAGAGACACTTTTTAAAAATTATTTTAAAATATGAATAGAGAAAATAGTGGAGATAAGAGGTTGGAAGACAAATCAACAATTGCCTACACAGCTGCCTATAAGATGCAGAAACATAAGCTTTATAGTAAGCCCAGAAAAACTCAGATATCAGAGGAAAAATGTAACAAGCCAAGAAATGAGAAAATAAGTTTCTAGGGTTGTGATATAGCACAGAAGAAAAATTAGGAAAATTTCCAGGGAAAATATCATATTAAAATGATATTGGAAGATAATAACTTGGTGAGGAATCAGTGCAGGGATCCAGGAGGAAGGGGGGGAAAGATTAAATTAATGGATTAATTTATTACTTGGATGTGCTGAGAAGAGTTTTACACTTCGATAAAGAGCTTGGGAGTAAATTAATGACAGATCCATAAAAATTTAAATATTTCTACATAGTAGACAACTACTACCTTTGGGAAGCCAAAAAGAGTATATAAGAGATAAAATGAAACCCAATCATAGTGAATTACATAGCTGAGTGGAAAATATTTAATATAGAATCACAAGAATATAAATGGTCTAGCCAAATCTGTTAAATGGGCTAATGGGAAGTGATTGTAGGCATACATGTATCGCTTGCCTGTGTGTATAGGGGAGGTAAGAAAGCTAAATCTTAATTTTCCATGATATAATACCAAAGGATAATATCAAGAATCAAAAAAAGTAAGGTGTTTGCACTTAAAACAATATGTTATCTAATAAACAAATAGCTAACTGTAGCACAGGGTGGGAGAGGGAGCATCTGAAAGACTTGAGAGTGGGTGCCTCTGTGAAATGAACCCAAGAGTGAAATAAGGAGATTATTCCTTCTAAACCTTGAAGATCTTGCTGGCATTTAAAACCAAGAGTTTTTAACTTTGATAAAAGTTTAAAAACTAAAAACTATAGACATGAAGTAATAAATGTTTAATAAGCTTTCCCATCATCGATGTGTCTAAATAATTGCCAAAGCCTAAGTATTCCTTTGCTTTTCCTCTTGCTCTCTTTGAGTTTATTCTCAAAAAGGATCCAGAGTGATTCTATATATGGCAGACTGTGACTGTCCAATGGTTCCCAAGTTATTCAGAGTCAAGGTCGAGGAATATAAAATGGTTTACAAGCATGCAGCCACATGTTACATCTCCAACCTCTCTCTACCACTTTCTGGCTCCCTCTCTTCCAGTTACACTGACCACTCCCATGAAGCATGTAATACACTTAGACCCTTGGCACTTGTTCTTACCTGGCTGACTCCCCCCCCACCCCTGCCCCCCGCAACTCTCTCAGTTTTACCCTATCACCTTCTCAGTGAAGTCCTCCCAATGCTGTTGCATCTTGTAGCCCTCTCACCACTCCAGCAGTCTTGATATCCCTTCCTTGCTTTTTTTTAAAAAAATTTGTATCACTTAACTTCTAGCAAATATTACATTTCATCCATTCATGTTTTCATTATTACTCCAGACAGAATGTATTCTCTACAAGAGCAAGGATTTTTCATTGCTTAATCTTCAGTGGCCAGAACAGTGCCTGATATACACAATTCAGTAAATATTTATTTAATCAATGAATAATTGAAATAGCTATAGATTTAAAAATGAACAGTTGTTTGCCAATGTATAAAATAGTTGTGTCTGTTTATTGTTACAGAAATATAAGCATTTTTATTTTATTATCTGATTTTCTATTTTATCTACAAAATAACATACATGCACTGGTAATAACAAGTTATATGGAATTAGCATTAAAATGAAACTATATCAGCAAATTCAGAAGTGCTAACATACTGATCTATAGCTTACGTAGAATGTGAAGAACAAATACAGAACAAATGAAAAGTGATATTTTAATGTGAGAATTAAAAATTGTATTAGAACACTAATTTTAAAAAGAAAGCAAAGCTTTTCAATATTAGTCCAACAATTTACATCGTTTATATTGCCTTCTGCTTGTTTTCCTTATCTACGTATATAAATGAACATGATAGTTACTGGTATTATTGTTGCTTTAGTGAGCACTTATTGATCACTACCCGTTTGCCAGGTCCTCTGCTAAGTACTTTATGCACACTCTACCACTTAATCCTCATAACATGATGTGGGCTCTATTAATTTGTACATTTTATACATAAACATTTGATATTAGAATGTTGTTTGCTTCCAAATACAACTACATTTCATTAATTCCAAATACTATAACATAATTAAATTTTTCTCTTCTTGAAATCACTTATTTATGTAATAACATGTTTCAACCGTAATATATCTAGGTCCAAATAACTTTATATTCCCCCAAATCTGCTCCTGCCACCCCTCAATCTTTTTTCCCCATACATGTATGATTGATCAGGCAATAGTCCTGGAATCACTCTTGGTTCCTCTTTATTTCCACTCTCACATAACTCCTGTTGCCCCTGCCATCATAGCACATCCACGGTCTAACCACTTCTTGACACTCTACTGAACCCCTAGAGTGCAAGTCGCCAGATTCTCTAGACCAAATTATGTCCCTGTTTGTGGAGGTAAAGGAGAGAATGTGACTGCAGGTTGATCCTGGGAGCTAGATCTGGGCAATTGGAGCCTCCTCATCCCCTCCCCTTTAGAGGAATTTAAGCCCCACCTACTGTTCCCACACTAGCAGCCATTTCAAGACTGTCACAGTACTAAGAGATTTTTGAGTTTCTGAGACCAGTGGATTCAATATATGGCTAAAGCCGGTCAAGGCTTTTATGTAAACTTTTAAGATTCTGGCAGGTGCATGGGGAAATCTACTTGTCTTTCAGCTGCTGGAGAGGAACTTCATATGTAAATTTTCTTGCCTATTATCATTATTATTATTATTATTATTATTATTATTATTATTATTATTATATTATGATGATGACACATATCTATTCCATCACCACAAAGGTTCTCTCACATAGCCCTTTTGGAGCCTTAGCCACTCCCCTCCCATTCCTACTGACTCCTTGACACTGACAACCACTAATCTGTTCCCAGTTTCCATAATTTTGTTATTTCGAAAATGTTGTATAAATGGTATCAAATGATATGTAACCTTTAGGATTTACTTTTTTTTTTACGGAACATAATTACTTGGAGATTCATCCAAATTGTTGTGTGTGTCCATAGTTGGTTCCTTTTTATTGCTGAGTAGTGTTCTGTGATATGTATATACTAAAAAATGTGTTTAACCATTCATTTATTAAAGGGCATCTGGGTTGTTTTCAGTTGTTAGATATTATGAACAAAGCTGCTGTGAATATATGTGTGCATTTCTATTTTATGTGATACATTTTTATTTCTTGAGATAAATACTTATCAGAAAGTATAATTATTGGGCGGCATGGTAGCCACATCCTTAATTTTATAAGAACCACCAAACTGCTTTCCAGAGTGTACTGCTACATTTTCACCAGCAGTGTATGAGTGATCTAGCCTTACTGCATCATTGTCAGCATTTGGTGTTTTGCTATTTTTTATTTTAGTCATTCTGATAAGTGTGTAAGGATGTCTCACTGTGTTTTAATCTGCATTTAATCTGTGTTTTTAATCTGCATTATTGACTAATGATGTGCACTTTTTTTTTTTTTTGGCCACCTTTATGTCCTTTTTGGTGAAATGTCTATACACATCTTTTCCCCATTTTCTAGGACTCCTTTGTAAACTGTTATTTGTTTACTGTTCAGTTTTGAAAGTTCTTTATACAACCTAAATACTAGTCTTTTGTCAGCAATGTGGTTTGCAAATGTCTCCAGGTCTGCATCTTGTCTTTTCATCCTCTTAATAGGGTCTTTCACAGAACAATGTTTTAAAACATTCCCCCACAGCTTTATTAAGATATAATTGATATGTGACATTGGTAAGTGTAAGGTGTACAATGTGATGGTTTTTACCACCATGTAAACCACATGTATACATTGTGAGCATTTTTTAACTTTGATGAAGTCCACTTTATATATTTTTCCTTTATAGATCATGCTTTTGGTATTATATTTAAGAACTCATTCTTAACCTCTTTTCATAAAAATTATATTCTAAAATTTTTATAGTTTTACCTTTGTATTTACATCTATGGTATATGTTGTTAACTTTTATGTGATCAGGTTTAGGTTGAGATTCATTTTGGGGCATATGGGTACCCAGTTATCCAAGAATATTTGTTTAAGACAGTATCCTTTCTCCAATGAATTACTCTTGCAACCTATTCAAAAGTGATATGGTTTGTGTGTGTGCTTGTGTGTGTGTGTGTGTGTGTGTGTGCACGCATACTTGTAAGATCTAGTTCTGTGTTCTATATTCTGTTCCATTGATTTATGTGTCTGTGATCTATCCCTTCATCAATACTACATGGGGTCTTAATTACTATAGCTATATAGTGAGTCATATAATTGCCTGATATGATCCCTTCAGTTTATTTTTTTTCAAAATTGATTTAGCTATTCTGGTTTTTGTTTTATTGACTTCCCAAATAAGTTTTAGAGTCAGCATTTCTGTATCTAAAAAAAATCTTGCTGCATTTTTTTTTTTTATCTTGCTGCCATTTTGACTAGTTTGTTAAATCTCTATGTTAGTTTGGGAAAGAATTAACATCGTTAATATATTTACTAACGAGTATATTTAACTAAATTTCTTGTATTTATATAAGAATAGATATACTAATATTTTACTGATAACAACTAATAGTTTTACTAATATTTTAATAAATCCATCATTTATTTACCAATCTGGAGTGGCCTGCCTCTTTCTTTAGTCTCTCCCTGCCCTTGTAAATAATGCTACAACAAACATAAGAGTGCATATACATGTTCCTATTAGTGTGTCTGTTTCTTTTGGGTAAATACTCAGTAGTGGAATTATTAGATTTTATTGTATTTCATTTTGAGTTTTTTGAGGAACCTCCATACGTTTTCCACAGTGGCTTCACCAATTTACATCCCCACCAACAGTGCAGGAGGGTTCCATTAATATCCACATCCTGGCCAACACTTGTTATTTCTTTTGTGTTTTTTTTTTTCTTTTTAAACTATCCATTCTTACAGATATAAAGCAGCATGTCCTTGTGGTTTTGATCTGCATCTCCCTAATGATTACTGATTTTGAGCATCTTTTCACGTGTCTGTTGGTCATCTGTATGCCTTCTTTGAAAAAAATGTCTATTCAGGTTCCCTGCCCATTTTAATCAGATTATTTGTTTTTTTGGTGTTGAGTTTATCTACTACTATTTTTTTCCTTGCTCATTCCACTTAATGTATGGATAAATATTGGTATTAAATTTAATTATTGCATATTTAATAAGTACCAAAATATTCCTTAAACTAAATTCATCTGACGACTAGTGAAGCTCAATATTTTCTTAATGGTGTGCATTTCTCAAGGTTTTCTTATAAGAAATGTCTGCTCATAGTTGTTGACCGTTTTTCTGTTAGAAATCCAATGTTTCTTTCTATTTGTGGGAATTCAGATTTTAATAGTAGTTTTTGGGGGCAACTGGATGGCTCAGTCGGTTAAGCGTCCAACTTCAGCTCAGGTCACAATCTCATGGTCCATGAGTTCAAGCTCCACATGGGGCTCCGTGCTGACAGCTCAGAGCCTGGAGCCTGCTTGGGGTTCTGTGTCTCCTTCTTCCTCTTCTGCTCACACTCTGTCTTTCTCTCTCTCAAAAATAAATAAACATTAAAAAAATTTAATAGTAGTTCTTTGTCCTATTTCTGATCTATTTTTAATTTCAATATTTTTTCAGAAGTTTTAATTTTTAAATAGAACTGTTAAACAGAATTATCTATTGTGTAAAATTGATTGTAAATCAGATTGATAGAGCACAAATTCCAGTTTTTTCTGCCAATTAAAGTTTATACCACTTTTTAAAAAAAACATTTAAATAGTCTGGCTTTTTCTTTTTGCTTTTTGGCCTATATACCATGAGGTATGAATCTGAACATGTGTCTTCCAATTTATAATCAGTTTTTACTCCAACTTTTATTAAATTTTACCTGTATTATCATAATCTTGGTGTGTTGTATGTGTGCGAGTATATGTGAAGCTATTTTATGGTTTGTTTTAACTATATTTATATATTGCAAATATTGTTATTTATCTAAGTGTGTATTTTCCATACATTAAACAAATGTAACTGATGTTAACTAAAATTTTAAAATTTTCTAGAGAACAATTAGTGTGCTCTTTTGAAATATTATTTTATACTTTTTACATCTTTTCTTCTCTAGATAAACTTATGATCCTGCTTAAATTTTGATTGAAAGTACTTAACATCGAAAAAAAAAATTAAGAAGTCATACCCAGCACAGAGCCCAATGTGGGGCTTGAACTCACAACCCTGAGATCGGCATCTGAGCTGATACTGAAGCAGACACTTGATGGACTGAGTCACACAGGTGCCCCTTAACATTGAGGGGTTGTTTGTTTGTTTGTTTGTTTGTTTTTGAGAGAGAGAGAGAGAGAGAGAGAGAGAGAGCTCAGTAGGGGAGAGGGGCAGAGGGAAAGAGAGAATATTAAGCAGGCTCATGCTCAGAGCAGAACCTGATGTGGGGCTTGATCAAACAACCCTGGGATCATGAGCTGAGCTGAAATCAAGAGTCAGATGCTCAACTGACTGAGCCACCCAGGGTCTGCAACATTGAAATGTTAACTGATAATTAGTATGGGGAGAATTTTCAAATTTCTGAAAATTTCTGAAAATAGAAAACTATTAAATAGTTTTCTAAACAAGAACCCTTGATGGCCTTCATATAATTCAAGGTTCTATTTTTTTTAATTTAGTGATTTTGAGTATTTCACTAAATATTTCAGTTTTTTGCCAAAATAAATGGGATTTACTAATGTCTTTTTTAAACATTTGCAATCACACTTGATTTTCAGACTGATCCTTTCATTCATTCAGAGATATATATTTCTCAACTAAATATTTATTTTGCTCATACTATGTATCAGTCACTGTTCTAAATATATTGCATTCTACTTGGGGAATCATGAAAAAAAGAAACGAATGAACATCATATTATCAGAGATAATAGTAGTGGAAAGAAATGAAGAAGGATAAAAGAGAATGACTCAGAGTAGGAATATTTTGGATAAAGTGATGAAGGACGTTTTCACAGCTTGCATTTCATTTCTAACATTTTTATTGAAATTTTTAAATAGTTTTTAATCTTTCATTTTTCTAGTTAATCATCTATCATTATACATATAAAGTGCTTTTATGTCATTATAACTCAAGGCTCAAGTTCTGCTCAAACACTAGATAAAACTTAGTTTTTGGCATTTTGTGTGTGTTTTTTGTTATTATTCTGGGCTCCCATCATCATCTTCCTGTTTGGCTGATATGCTGATATAGTTAAAGGATCTTCATCATATTTCCATGACCTGGAGCCCTTTTACATGACCCAGATTAGTTCAACATAATCAGTGTGATATATTAGTAGTTAATTTGCCACTTTTCACTAAAATGAGGCAGAATTTTTTTTTAATTCTTGTTAATGTTTTTTTATATGTGTGAGAGAGAGAGAGATACACACACACATACAATGCAAATGGGGCAGGGTCAGAAAGAGTGGGAGACAGAATTTAAAGCAGGCTCTAGGCTCTGAGCTGTCAGCACAGAGCCCCAGGCCGGGCTCAAAGCCACAAGCTGTGAGATCATGACCTGAGCCAAAGTTGGATGCTTAACCTACTGAACAACCCAGGTGTCCCAAAATGAGGCAGAGCCCTTAACTTATTATCTATACATTTTGGGTTTTTTCTTGAACTGCCATCTTTGAAATTTTTTCCTCAAAATATTTATCAGGTAGTTGCATTGAAGAATGTATGCTGAAATAATAATGACAATGATAGTAATATATATTAATGATGATTTAGGTATTTGCTAGACATGCTTTTAGTGTTCTGCATGTTCTTTATCCCTTCATTCATGCAGTGATTTAGTGGATGGCATCATTATCCTAATTTTATAGATGAGGAACCCAAGTCACAAAAAGAAGTAACTTAAGGTAGTATCACAGCTTCTACTCTGCGGTGGAGCTCACATCCTAAATTAAGCATTGACACCTGAGAACACAATTTTCAGTTCTTTTTTGTGGTCTTAAAAAATATAGACTATTTGAGGAAAGAATCCAACATGAGGGAGAAATAGGGGGACCCGAAGTTCCCTCGTCCCACAAACACAGCAGTGTTGAGGCCAAAGGACTTGGAATTCCAAGAGTCCAGGCTGCAGTGACAGAGAGGTCTCCAGGGGCCCACCGGGACAACCTGGCGGGCCACAGGTGCACGATTGCGAACTGGGAGAGATAAAACAGATGGCATAGGCACGGATGGGAGGATTCCCTTCTGTGGAGAGACAAAAGGAAGAGAAGAAGATGCTGTGGGAGTGTAGGATTATATTTGAACAGGAGAAAAACCATCGACTAGGGATCATAAAAAAACAGAAAAAGATCCAATTTCTAACTGCGAGACTTTCTCCGGACTGGGGTCGACTGCCCTGTCCGCACACCTGGGGAGGTGGGAAGCCAGCCCCGGGCTCACTAACCAGCTCAGAGGCGCAGTCCTCAGTGGGAGAAAGCAATCTCCCTGGAGTTCTGTGGGAAGAAGGTGTATAGCCATTCCAAGGACAAAGATCCCTGCCTGCACCTGCCAGCCAGAGGCCCTTTATTGGCACGGCGGAGTGGCACCTCCCCAGAACCGGGGTCTGCGGCATGGGATCCTTTAAGAGATCGGGGCTTGAATCCCAGACAAGCCCCAGGGAGGTACAGGAGACTGGGCAGCAAAAACAGAACAAAATAAAACAAAATGGCCCACTTGTGCCCAGGCAACACTATAAGGACAGCCTGAACAGAGTAGTTTGGGATATCCGATCCCAGAAGAAGAGACTGGGATGTTGACATTTTTTGCCCCATCACCAGCAAGGTGAGGCTTCAGGGAATGGACAATGGGCCCACAGTGGAGGTGGGACCCGCCTACATCAAACTATGTCCCTCTGTGCCTGGCAACTGTGTATCTACCAGAGCAAGATTGAAGCTGACCAACCAGACCACCCTTCCTCCAGACCAGCACTGCTACCAGTTCCAAGGCACCCAGTGGTTTTTCATTTTCCGATTTAATGCTTGGACAATTCTTATATTATATATACTTTTTTCTTCCTTTTCTCCTTCTTATTTCTTCCTTTCTCTAGTCTGGTTATTCTGGTTGTTGGTTTGTTTAAGCAGACATATGTAATCTATTCTCTTTACACCTGTTCTATATCTCCTTCTTTATTTTCCTCTTTCTCTCTCTCTGGAATAACTGTATAGTTTCTCTGCCTGGTAAATTTTCTTTTCTTTGTCCCCACCCCTGTCATTTTTCTCTGTATGAGATAAAGCCTCTTCCATCACCGCTACCCCTCCTTTTTTTTTTTTTTTTTTTTAATTTTTCCCAGGGTTACTTCAACAAACAAATCAAAGCACACCTGGTGGAGAGTCCAAACCATCACTACAAGTAGGGAGATAAAGCAACCAGTCACAACAACAGACAGCAAATAACACACTCCAAAAACACCTCCTGAAGGGCCAAGTCCTGGATAGTGTATGACCCCTCTTTAAAATAGTAGTGCTCGCAAGGCAGGACACATAACAAGTTTTTAAAACACATAAGGGACAGAAAACTAGCCAAAATGATGAAAAAGGAGAATTCTGAAAGGAAATTCCAGGAAGGAATCACAACTAAGAATTGCTCAAAACAGATACAAACAATATATCTGATCAAGAATTTAGAATAATAGTCATAAGATTAATCACTGGAAGCCACAGAAGTGATTAATAGCATAGAAGACAGCAGAGAGTCTATTGCTGGAGAGATCAAGGAACTGAAAAATAGTCATGACAAATTAATAAATGCTGTAAATGAGGTGCAAAATAAATTAGATGTGGTGACAGCAAGGATTGAAGACACAGAGGGAAGAATAAGTGAAACAGAAGATAAAATTATGGAAAAAGATGAAGCTGAGAAAAAGAGAGAGAAAAAAAAATTCTAGACTGAGAGGAGAAAATTAGAGAACTAAGTGATTCAATGAAATGTAATAATATCCGTATCATAGAAGTTCCAGAAGAAGAGAGAGAGAAAGGGGCAGAAGGTTTACTTGAACAAATCATAGCAGAGAATTTCCTCAATCTGGGGAAGGAAACAGACATTGAAATCCAGGAGGCACAGAGAACTCCCTTCAGCCATAACAGGAATTGATCTTCTCCATGACTTATCATAGTGAAACTGGAAAAATACAAAGATAAAGAGAGAATTCTGAAAGCAGCTAGGGACAAACAGGCCTTAAACTACAAGAGTAGACACATAAGGGTAGTAGCAGCTCTGCTCACTGAAAGCTGACAAGCCAGAAGGAGTTGCAGGAAATCTTCAATGTGCTTACCAGGAAAAATATGCAGCCAAGAATCCTCTATCCAGCAAGGCTGTCATTCAGAATAGAAGAGATAAAGATTTACCCAGACAAACAAAAACTGAAGGAGTTTATCACCACTAAACCAGCCCTACAAGACATCCTAAGGGGGACTCTGTGAGTGGAATGTTGCAAAGACTACAAAGGACCAGAGACATCACTACAAGCATGAAGATAACACAATGATACTAAATCCATACCTTTCAATAATAATGCTGAATGTAAATGGACTAAATAATCAAAAGACATAGGGTATAAGAATGGATAAAAAACCAAGATCCATCTATATGCTGTCTATAACAGACCCATTTTAGACCTGAGGACACCTTCAGATTGAAAGTGAGGGGATGGAGAACCATCTATCATGCTATGGGAAGTCAAAAGAGTAGAGTAGACATACTTATACCAGACAAACTAGATTTTAAACTAAAGGCTGTAACAAGAGATGAAGAAGAGCATTATTCATAATAACACAGTCTATTCATCAAGAAGAGATAACAATTATAAATGTTCATGCACCTTATCTGGAAACACCCAAACATATAAATCAATTAATCACAAATATTAGTAATCTTATTGATAAGAATACAGCAATTGCAGGGGACTTTAATACTCCACTTACAACAATGGACGGATCATCTAGGCAGAAAATCAATAAAGAAACAATGGCCCTGAATGATACACTGGACCAGATGGACTTGACAGATGTATTCAGAACTTTTTATTCTAAAGCAGCAGAATACACATTTTTCTTGAGTGCACATGGAACATTTTCCAAGATAGACCATATACTGGGTCACAAAACAGCCCTCAATAAATATAAAAGAGTTGAGATCATACCATGCACACTTTCAGCTCACAATGCTATGAAACTTGAAATCAACCACAGGAAAAAGTTTCGAAAACCTCCAAATGCATAGAGGTTAAAGAACATCCTACTAAAGAATGAATGGGTCAGGGCACCGGGGTGGCTCAGTCAGTTGAGCATCCGACTTCGGCTCAGGTCATGATCTCGTGGTCTATGAGTTCGAGCCCTGCATCAGGCTCTGTGCTGACAGCTCAGAGCCTGGAGTCTGCTTCAGATTCTGTGTCTCCTTCTCTCTCTCTGCCCCTCCCCCGCTCATGCTCTGCCTCTGTCTCTCTGTCAAAAATAAATAAACATTAAAAAAAATTTAAAAAAAGAAGAATGAATGGGTCAACCAGGCAATTAAAGAAGAAATTAAAAAATATATGGAAGCAAATGAAAAGAAAACATGGCAGTCCAAACCCTTTGGGATGCAGCAAAGGCAGTTCTAAGAGGAAAATACATCGTAATCCAGGTCTATCTCAAGAAACAAGAAAAATCCCCAATACAAAATCTAACAGCGTACCTCAAAAAATTAAAAATAGAGCTACCCTATGATCCAGCAATAGCACTACTAGGAATTTACCCAAGGGATACAGGAGTGCTAATGCACAGGGCACAGGTACCCTAATGTTTACGGCAGTGCTCTCAACAATAGCCAAATTATGGAAAGAGACTAAATGTCCATCAACTGATGAATGGATAAAGAATATGTGGTTTATATATACAATGGAATATGAGTTGGCAATGAGAAAGAATGAAATCATGCCATTTGCAACAACGTGGATGGAACTGGAAGCTATTATGCTAAGGAAATAAGTCGGTCAAAGAAAGACAGATATTATATGTTTTCACTCATATGTAGATCTTGAGAAACTTAACAGAAGACCATGGGCGAAGGTAGGGGAAAAAATAGTTACAAACAGAGAGGGAAGGAGGCAAACCACAAGAGACTCTTAAATATAGAGAACAATCTGAAGGTAAATTGGGGGGTGACAGGCATTGAGGAGGGCATTTGTTGGGATGAGCACTGGCTGTGGGGGTGTTCATCTCTGCCCCTCCAGAGAAAGAGAGGGAGAGAAAGAGAATCCCAAGCAGGCCACACACTGTCAGCACGAGCCCAATGACGGGCTAAAACTCATGAACCATGAGATGATGACCTGATTCAAAATGGGAGGGACGTTTAACTGACTGAGCCACTCAGGCACCCCAACAAATACCATTTTTTATTATTCGTGAGAAATACCAAATTTTGGATGACTCACGACTGTTTAACATTTTGGTTTTATTCAATATTTTGGTATCTATAAAATGTCAGAATGAAGAGTCTTGTATACATATTTGGCAAATGCATCTAGTTGTTGCCTTATGATAAATTCATAGAAATGAGATTGCTGGAATACAAAATAAGTACATTTTAATTGTCAATACATGGAGCCAAATTGGCCCTCCAGGAAGGTTGTAACAATTTAGAGACTCAATGGTACTATTAATACTTGATGACACTTCCTATTGAGAAATAATTTTCTAAGTTTGATTTACAATTAGTATCTTTTTTTGTGCAACATGCGATTTTAATTAAACATATTTTGGGAGTCATCTTCACTTGCAAAATATTAATATTATAGACTGTGCACCTGGAAAAAAAATGCGCTCTAAAATGTAAAACAGAAGTGACAGACGTAAAATTTTCCTGAATATACTGGAAAACTACCTCAAACTAATTGTGGGAGAAGATGCCTCAAGACTAGAGCAGCCAGTGATTTCAAAGGGCCCTACTAACTCAAAGCCAGTGTTCTTTTACATATTTGAGGTACTGTTCCCTATTTGATTAGAAATGCAATTTCCTTTATGAATGAATATAGTTTGGGAAAGAATGATTGTAATTTTCCATATGAATATAAAATTATAACATTATAAGCTATGTTGATTTGGTAAAAGAAACCATAATGAATTTGAATATGTTTAAAATACTGTCATTCCTTTTTCTAAAAGTGTATTACTTTTTCCAGACAACATGAAAGCATTTCTCCCTTAGCCTCTCATTTCCCCTTTGTGTAGGTTGGTTACAGAAGAAATCCAAGCTGAACTTTAATTATTTCCAAGTTTATTGTGGTGAATTTTAATATATTTATAGACTGGAATGATTGTATACTACCTTTAAATTGAAAAGTGAAATCATTTTTTTCTGAATAAATCATATTCAAAATATGACAAGAAGATATGAGGCTATCATAAATGAACTATGATAAATCATATTTCAACAATGAACAAGACAAACAGTGTCATCCTCTCCTTTTACTAGTAAAGTATGGCACTTATTTCATGAGAAAAGTAATTACCTCAGTGACATTAAAGGCTTCTTTTTATATTATTTCTAGCCTTTCTGGAGGTCTTTTCCAGCTATGTTCCATTTGCAACATTTTATCCACTCGAGCACTGAAACGCAACTTACTTTAGATGACGTGAAAGCACATTTTGTTTTATACTGTCCTTGAGAACTTTTCTCTATGCATATTCAAAGACATAGCTGTAGAGGTAGTAATGAATCTCTTCAAAGTAACTCCTCAATCAGCTTTCAATTAATTTTTCTTTTTTGTTTCTTCTATTTGATTCTTTTTCTTCTATTTGCTAGGCAAGGAAAGAATATTACCCTCCTTGCATATACTTGTAACAGTTTCTCTATAATGGAATTTTTAAAAAAAATTATTTCTGTAAAAAATTAGTCTTTTTAAAAATTTTTCCAGAGTTATTGTTTCAATTTGGCAGTTTATTCATATTCTGTTTGAAAAAGAAAAAAAAATACTAAAGGAAAGAGATCACTATCCCTGTATAGAGAGAGCCAAATGATTTTCAGCTCCTTAGCTTAGGAAATTCAAAGGTAGATTTTAAGTTTAGCATTGGGAACATACTATATGCATTTATATCATGAACCAACCATGCCTGGTCCCTGTCTGTCCATTTTTCATCACGCTTCACTAGTGTTCTGCAAATTGATGCTTGCTCACGTTATGTACAACTTAATATAGTCAGAGTGGACTCTCCAAGACCATGCTCCAAGAGCTCATGCTCTTCTACTGCCCTGCGTTGGCCTTGCCTAATCACACCATTCAGATTTGTACTGACTTCCTATTCATTTGATATGAAATACTAACATTGACAAAAATCACATAAAACTCAAAGTGTACAACTACAACAGGATATCCTTGGCAAACTGGCAAATGAATATTTTCACTTAAGAGTAGGATTTGTTATAGCAAAAGAAAACCTGAAGTTCTAGAAATTTGACAGCAGTTTCTTTAAATTTGGTAATCGTAATCATCCTAAAATTTCCTTGGCATTACCAGTGATGAATTATAAATCTGAGATACATGTTTTTAAACTATTAATAATAATTTGTTTTAGCCAACCTTGCTAGGGGGAAGTCAGAATTCTTTCTATAAGAAATGGTATCACAAAACTTGCCAGATGAAGACATAATCAAAGATAATGCAGCCAAAGATTGTAGAAGAGAAAGGTAATATACAAATGTATAAGAAATGTAACTGAAATGTTAAATTTATTTGTTTGGATTTGATGATTTAGTGATGAACCAGATGGCTGTAACATTCTGTTCAGTCTGGTTAAACTTTAGACAGGTTTCTTCCTGTCTCCCTTTCTTAGAGCATTTACTTTAGAAAACTTGCAGTTGTAAATTTTTTCTCTGCCTCTTTAAGACGTAAATCCTCTGTGTCCAGGAATGTTTTTCTCAAAGAAAAATGAGAGGAATCAAGAAAGATAGGGCCCCTGTCTCCCAGTCTCTATGGGAATGTAGGAACCTAACTTATATAAGCAACAATTAGCAAACACATTGACCTAAACACTGACCAACCTCCCCACCAATGTCCTCCAGAGTGCTCTTTCACTATTCAGGACAGTGTTTAATTATCTCCTTGCCTTTTGTTTTGTTTTGTTTTGTTTTTAGCAGAGTTGAGTTCAATCTCTTCTATTGCAATAGTCTTGAATGAAATCTTCTTTGCTGTTTTTAACAAGTATCCAGTGTGCTTTTTCTTTAACAGTATTTGTCAGTTTTTTAAAATGCATAATTTGTCACAATTGTTTCTCTTTCTAAATAAATATTCTCATTTATACCTAATTTATATTTGTAAGTTTTATTTTATTTGTTGTTTTGTTTTTTCTTAAGGGTTTCTCTCAGTTTTATAAGCTCAAGACTCCCCAAAACTGAATTCACTTTTTCTCCTGCCCTTCACCATGTTTTAAAGTATCTAAAAATATAGTCAGTTTATACTCATCTCATGTCTCTCTTCAACATGCACTCAGGCCTGATACATTTTTGTCCTCACATTTTCATTCACCAAAGTATAACCAATATATCAAGAACTAAATCAACTATCTTTTCTTTTTTTTTGAAAACTGTCTATAAGCCCTCAATTGGAACTAGTCTTTCCTGTAGCTTCATAGCACCTGTTTATAATTTTGTAATGCAATTTATTAGTCTGACAACTAATGGAGTTATTTGCATGTTTCCCCATCTTTTCTTAGGAGAGACTGTAAAAGATTTTACAGGGCATCTGTGTTATCAGTCTTTTTTTTTCAATATATGAAGTTTATTGTCAAATTGGTTTCCATACAACACCCAGTGCTCATCCCAAAAGGTGCCCTCCTCAATACCTATCACCCACCCTCCCCTCTCCCCCACCCCCCATCAACCCTCAGTTTGTTCTCAGATTTTAAGAGTCTCTTATGCTTTGGCTCTCTCCCACTCTAACCTCTTTTTTTTTTCCTTCCCCTCCCCCATGGGTTTCTGTTAAGTTTCTCAGGATCCACATAAGAGTGAAAACATATGGTATCTGTCTTTCTCTGTATGGCTTATTTCACTTAGCATAACACTCTCCAGTTCCATCCACATTGCTGCAAAGGGCCATATTTCATTCTTTCCCATTGCCATGTAGTACTCCATTATGTATATAAACCACAATTTCTTTATCCATTCATTAGTTGATGGACATTTAGGCTCTTTCCATAATTTGGCTATTGTTGAGAGTGCTGCTATAAACATTGGGGTACAAGTGCCCCTATGCATCAGTACTCCTGTATCCCTTGGGTAAATTCCTAGCAGTGCTATTGCTGGGTCATAGGGTAGGTCTATTTTTATTTTTCTGAGGAACCTCCACACTGTTTTCCAGAGTGGCTGCACCAATTTGCATTCCCACCAACAGTGCAAGAGGTTTCCCGTTTTTCCACATCCTCTCCAGCATCTATAGTCTCCTGATTTGTTCATTTTGGCCACTCTGCGTGAAGTGATACCTGAGTGTGGTTTTGATTTGTATTTCCCTGATGAGGAGTGACGTTGAGCATCTTTTCATGTGCCTGTTGGCCATCCAGATGTCTTCTTTAGAGAAGTGTCTATTCATGTTTTCTGCCCATTTCTTCACTGGGTTATTTGTTTTTCGGGTGTGGAGTTTGGTAAGTTCTTTATAGATTTTGGATACTAGCCCTTTGTCTGATATGTCATTTGCAAATATCTTTTCCCATTCTGTTGGTTGCCTTTTAGTTTTGTTGGTTGTTTCCTTTGCTGTGCAGAAGCTTTTTATCTTCATAAGGTCCCAGTAGTTCATTTTTTCTTTTAATTCCCTTGCCTTTGGGGATGTGTCGAGTAAGAGATTGCTATGGCTGAGGTCAGAGAGGTCTTTTCCTTCTTTCTCCTCTAGGGTTTTGATGGTTTCCTGTCTCACATTCAGGTCCTTTATCCATTTTGAGTTTATTTTTGTGAATGGTGTGAGAAAGTGGTCTAGTTTCAATCTTCTGAATGTTGCTGTCCAGTTCTGCCAGCACCATTTGTTAAAGAGACTGTCTTTTTTCCATTGGATGTTCTTTCCTGCTTTGTCAAAGATTAGTTGGCCATACTTTTGTGGGTCTAGTTCTGGGGTTTCTATTCTATTCCATTGGCCTATGTGTCTGTTTTTGTGCCAATACCATGCTGTCTTGATGATGACAGCTTTGTAGTAGAGGCTAAAGTCTGGGATTGTGATGCCTCCTGCTTTGGTCTTCTTCAAAATTACTTTGGCTATTCGGGGCCTTTTGTGGTTCCATATGAATTTTAGGATTGCTTATTCTAGTTTCGAGAAGAATACTGGTGCAATTTTGATTGGGATTGCACTGAATGTGTAGATAGTTTTGGGTAGTATTGACATTTTGACAATATTTATTCTTCCAATCCATGAGCATGGAATGCTTTTCCATTTATTTATATCTTCTTCAATTTTCTTCATAAGCTTTCTATAGTTTTCAGCATATAGATCTTTTATATCTTTGGTTAGATTTATTCCTAGGTATTTTATGCTTCTCGGTGCAATTGCAAATGGGATAAATTTCTTTATTTGTCTTTCTGTTGCTTCATTATTAGTGTATAAGAATGCAACTGATTTCTGTACATTGATTTTGTATCCTGCAACCTTGCTAAATTCATGTATCAGTTCTAGCAGACTTCTGGTGGAGTCTATCAGATTTTCCATGTATAATATCATGTCATCTGCAAAAAGTGAAAGCTTAACTTCATCTTTGCCAATTTTGATGCCTTTGATTTCCTTTTGTTGTCTGATTGCTGATGCTAGAATTTCCAACACTATGTTAAACAACAGCAGTGAGAGTGGGCATCCCTGTCGTGTTCCTGATCTCAGGGAAAAAACTCTCAGTTTTTCCCCGTTGAGGATGATGTTAGCTGTGGGCTTTTCGTAAATGGCTTTTATGATCTTTAAGTATGTTCTTTCTATCCCGACTTTCTCGAGGGTTTTTATTAAGAAAGGTTGCTGAATTTTGTCAAAGGCCTTTTCTGCATCGATTGACAGGATCATATGGTTCTTATCTTTTCTTTTAATAATGTGATGTATCACATTGATTGATTTGCGAATGTTGAACCAGCCCTGCATCCCAGGAATGAATCCCACTTGATCATGGTGAATAATTCTTTTTATATGCTGTTGAATTCGATTTGCTAGTATCTTATTGAGAATTTTTGCATCCATATTCATCAGGGATTGTTATCAGTCTTTGTATCATCTTCATTTCCTTAAAGAGTAGACACAGGAAAATCTGTTGAAATAAATTGCTGCAACATGATTTTCTTAGATTTAATTTGAAACCTGATTCTCATGAAAAAAAAAAAAAATTGAAAATCTCCCAGGATAATAAGTTACTTAGAGAGAAAAGTAATAATTGAGAGAAGACTATTCATGAAATCCCATCATGTATCTCAGGGAGATAACCTCCTTTGATGGCAAAGGGAACTCAAACACTTCCTGTTCTTTTGAAACTTTCCCTGACTTTTATAGGCTGATTTAATCTTATCTCTTAATCTCTTGGCATGCTGAGTATCACCCTAGCTATCTGACTTCCCTACTAAACTAGAAATCCTCCAGATCATGGAGAAAGTTCTTATTTGTCTTTTTATAATTGGTGCCTAGCATAGGTCTTTTCAAATAATGAAGTGCTAATTCTGAAAAGAAGGAAAGAAAAGAAGGGAAGAGGTTGGGTTGAAAGAAAGAAGGGAAGAAAACAGAAAAAGACAGAGACATAAAGACACATTTCCCTAAAGTAGTCAGATGTATCCCCAGGCCTGTCTGATCTTCAAGCTATGGTTTCTTTTTTAGGTCCCAATGTTTCCTAACCCAGGACAAAGATCCAGCTGCAGAGAAGACCCAATTCTGTCGAGAAGTAAGAAAGAAAAAAAGAATGCAAGCACTCATGAAGACAATGAATCATCTCCTTTTCCCATGTAAATTACACAGTAATCAACATAAATAGGCTTAATAAAAGATGTATAAAGAAGTTGCTTTGAAAAAATTCAAATAAGCTGCTTCTCACCACTTGATACACAAATACAACTCAAAATGTTTTATCTTAAAACACAGAATACTTCTCCACATCCAGTGACACACCCTAGAAAAACATGTTGTCTTCTCACGTGCATTTGCAAATCTTTCTTTTACTGTTATGTGTCTGTGTAATCTTTTCCAGTGGCATAATTTATTTGAATATAAATTCTCACCAAAATTAATACTTACTTATGAAGTTTAGAACATACAAGTGAACAAAAAGAAATCTAAGACTACTCAAAATGATTCAATCTAGAAAACTCTGTTAGGATTCTGTTACAGTAATTAGACTAAAGAGCTGATAGTAGAAACAGAAATGGATATAATCATGATATATATGATTGTGTAGTTTTTCTGTATTGATAGAATATTATGATAGAGTAGAAATGAAAGGTAGGAATCAAAGAAAGCTCATGTTTTTGGCATAAGCAGCTGAGTTTATGGTGGTAGTTCCTTTTTTGGGGGAGAAAAAGGTTTAGTAACGGACACATCAAGAATTTCGTGTTTTGATGACGTTCCATTTAAAATTTCCAATATACAAGTCAAGATGTCAAGTAAGAAGTCTCATATTTGAATTGATAGTTAAAGGTAAAATAATCAAGGCTGGTCATTTGAAATCACTGGAGGAGTAACTTAAAATAATATTTTGTTTTTAAGATTGCTTAAATATGAGAATATTTTTTTAAATAGGAGGCTATCATTCATTCAGTTCCTTTTTTTAATGTTTATTTATTCTTGAGGAGAGAGAACAACTGGGATAGGGACAGAAAGAGGGGGACAGAGGATCTAAAGCAGGCTCTGTGGTGACAGCAGACAGCTCTATGTGGGGTTTGAACTCATGAGATCATGACCTGAGCTGAAGTTGGATGCTCAACTGACTGAGCCACCCAGGCATCCCTCCTTTTTGATAGTATACTATATATTGTTCAATTGACAATCATTCTTATTTTATAGTTTTGAAAATTAAAAAATAATAATAATAAAATTGTTATTTTTGAATGCTGATGCCCTCATTCTGGTTTTCTGAAAAATTCTACTTTGATACTTAAAAAAAAAAAAAGTATGTATATATTGAAAATAGTCATATGCAGTTGACTTGCCAGGACAGTTACTTTTCTTCTTTGTTTCTTTATTTTTAACATTTTTTTTTTTATTATTTATTTTTTCAGAGACACGGCACTGGTGGGGGACGGGCAGAGATACAGAGAGGGAGACACAAAATCCAAATCAGGTTCCAGGCTCTGAGCTGTCAGCACAGAGCTCAGCATGGAGTTCAAGCTCACAAACTGAACCATGAGATCATGACCTGAACTGAATGAAGTCATGTGCTTAACCTACTGAGCCACCCAGGTGCCCCTCCTCTTTGTTTCTAAAAGCACATTTTATGTTTTAGAATACTGTAACCAGCTTTTAATGGGTTATATACATTGTTTCATATGAGAAAACAGGTATCACATTAAATTGTAGTGAGCCACTGAGCTGTTTGATATTACATAGCTCTGTTAATTTAATCTGCAAGTAATTATTATACTACATGTTATGAGCCAGATACTCAGCTGAATGCCTTGGGGTATTAAAAAATAACTCTTGGGGCGCCTGGGTGGCTCAGTCCGTTGAGTGTCTGACTTCGGCTCAGGTCACGATCTCACAGTTTGTGGGTTTGAGCCCTGCGTCGGGCTCTGGGCTGACAGCTCAGAGCCTGGAGCCTGCTTTGGATTCTGTGTCTCTCTCTCTGTCTCTCTGCCCTTTCCCCACTCATGCTCTGTCTCTCTCTGCCTCTCAAAAATAAACTTAACAAAAAAATTTAAAGAAATAACTACTCTTAAATTATACTAGTTACCTCACTAATTTACTAGAGCAAGAGACTGAGGCATATATATTCTTCCAAAGAGGTACATTCTGTAGAAGAGCACAGTTAAGTTCTATTAGAGGTCTGAAGATAAAGGGTAAATTTGAATAACTATTTATTGTAATAGTACAGTTATTTTTGTCTTGGACAGGACACTGCATTCAAAAAATATTAATATCAATGTACTGGTTGAATATCTTATGGTAGACTAAGCCTCATAAAGCTATCAGAATTTCCCATATTCAGAGTGACCATTATTGTAGATTACCGACATATTTGTACAAAAGTATATTCCCCGTTTCGATCTCATGACTGTTTCTAATCTTGGGTTATTTGATGATGTCATAGCCTAGGGTCTGTGATATCTGAATTGATTACTGAGGAAAAAAGGATCCATAGTGATAACATGCATAGTAAACTAAAGGAATAGTCTGCTGATTACACAGAAGAAAATTTCTATTTACATGCAAATATGTTTGTAATCAGCAGTGATAGGAAAGGAAATGTATTCCAGTTTTCATTTTCCTAACTTTCCCTAAGCCCCTACCTCAGAAAATGTTTCCTCATATCAATGACAAAGCCTATCTCATTTAACAAAGTTATAGGCATATTTATTTTACTTGAAACAAAGCATATTAATGAGTCTTACCTTTTCTTATTTCTTTCTCAGTGTAGTTCTTTAACTTTTAGATTATCTGTAGCTGGAATTATTTCCTGGTCAATGTTTTAGTCTTGGTACAACAGCTTTCTAAAAATAATACCTCAAAGCCTTACTTTTGTTCCTTTTAAAAGGGGGGCTAATACTGACTACGCAGGTTATTCCGGCCATACCACCCTAAACACAACTAATGTCGTCAGGCTTAATTTTTAAAATGTGTATTTTAGTAACTGAGCACTTGATATGTCATGTAAGTTCAAAATTGGTGGTTGTTTTACAAAGAAAGTGAAGTGCAATAGGGAGAAAGCTACAACGTTAGCATAATTCTAGAAATATGAAATTGGATGTTCATAAACATTTAAAGGCAAGGAACTTTTCACTAGCAATCACATCCCAGAAAAAAAAAAATGTCAAATGATCTTATTCCTGATTTAAAATCTGGATGAAATCCTGAGGAAAAAATTCCACCTTCAACTTGTATTTAGGAAATCCATAAGGATTCATTTCTTTGACAAATGACATTAAGCATGGTCATTATTCTAAATTCCTTTATCCGAGATAACACAAGGTAAATATTTCACTGGTATGAGGCTAAACAACCACAGGCTAACGTGGATTAGAGGGGCGCCTGGTGGCTCAGTCAGTTAAGCATCTGACTCTTGGTTTTGGCTCAGGTCAGGATCTCACCGTTCAGTTTGTGAGGTCGGAGTTCGGCTCCAGCCCTGCTTTGGGTGTTGAGCTTTGCGCTGACAGCTGGGAACCTGCATGGGATTCTCTCTCTCCCACTCTCTCTGTGTCCCTCCCTTGCTTGCACTTTCTGTCTCTCAAAATAAATAAATAAATTTAAAAAAATAAAGTGGATTAGAAATACTTAAGAGACAAGACAAAGTTGTCAAAAATGGTTTAGGGACCTTTTCTGTTAGTCTGTGGGGCAAACATATTTTCAAAATAATACTAGCTTCAACAAATTTTGCTGAGACAAATGGATAATAATGCAAAATTAGAAACTTGAAAACCTACTTCAGAGCATACACTAAGATGAACTCTACATGGATCATAGACCTAAATGTTAAGAGCTGAAATAGTCAAACTCTTAAAATAGATGTGTAAATCCGGATGACCTTATTTTATTTTATTTTATTTATTTATTTATTTATTTATTTATTTATTTATTTATTTATTTTAATTTTTGGATGACCTTATTTTAGGCAATGATTTCCCAGATATGATACAAAAAGCACAAACAATGGAGAACGTTCGTAAGTCGAAGTGAAACAAAATCTTTAAAAACACGTGCTTTCGAAGGACGCTACTTAAGAAAGTGGACAGACAACCCAGAGACAAAGAGAAAGTATTTGCAAATCATAGATCTGATAAAGGAGGATAGTAGTCAAACTTCTCCAGAGAAACAGAATCAACAGGATGGGTGTATATGCAGAGATTTATTTTAAGGAACTGGCAACATGATTGTGAAGCCTACAGGGTAGATTTTCAGGCTGGAGACTCAGGGAAGAGTTGTAGTTTGAGTCCAAAAGGCAGACTTGCTGACAAAATTCCTTTTTGCTTAGGAGAAGCCTGTCTCTGTTCTGTTATGGCCTTCATCTAAGTGGATGAGGTCCATTCAATTATGGAAAGTAATCTGCTTTACTCAAAGCCCACCAATTTAAATGTTAACCTCATCCAATAAAACACCTTCATGGGAACCTCTAGAATAATGTTTGACCAAATCTGGGCATAGTGGCCCAGTCTGATTGACATATAAAATTAACATCACAAGGACTTATATCCAGAATATATAAAAAACTTACAACTGACCAATAAAGACACAAATGACCTAACTAAAAAGTGGGCAAAGAGCATAAATACACATTTCTCTAAATAAGACATATGAATGGATAATAATTATATAAAAAGATGATCAGGGGCGCCTGGGTGGCTCAGTCGGTTAAGCGTCCGACTTCGGCTCAGGTCATGATCTCACGGTCCATGAGTTCGAGCCCCACGTCAGGCTCTGTGCTGACAGCTCAGAGCCTGAAGCCTACTTCCGATTCTGTGTCTCCCTCTCTCTGACCCTCCCCTGTTCATGCTCTGTCTCTCTCTGTCTCAAAAATAAATGTTAAAAAAAGGGAAAAAAAAAAAGAAAAAGATGATCAACATCATTAGTCAGTATAGAAGCATAAATTAAAATTGAGATAACATACATGATAGACTGGCTTTAAAAAAAGGAAAAAAAAAGACAAGAACAAGAATAAGTGTTGGTAAGAATGTGTATAAACTGTAGCCATTATACATTGGCGGTGAATGTATAACAGTGAAACTGCTGTGGAAACAATTTGTCAGTTCCTCAAAATGTTACATAGAGTTACCAATGACCCAGCATTTCCACTTGGAGGTATGAATGAAGGAGCACCCAGGGGGCTCAGTCTGTTAAGCCTCTGACTCTTGCTTTTGGCTCAGGTCATAATCTCTTCGTTCCTGAGATCAAGCTTGCCCCGAAGTGGGCTCTGAGCTGACAGCATAGACCCTGCTTGGGATTTTCTCTCTCCCTCTCTCTGCCCCTTTCCTGCTCATACGTGCATGCATGCAGGTGCGTGTGTGTGTGCTCTCGCTCTTTCTCTCTCTCTCACTCTCTCTCAATAAACATTAAAAAAAAAAAAAAAAGGAATGAAGTACTGGCATATGTTGCAACACGGATGGGCCTCTAATAGAGTATAAGTGAAAGAAGCCAGTGACAAAAAAGCCATATATCTTATGATACTGTTTATATAAAATGTCCTGAATAAGCAATTCTAAAGACAAAGACAATTACTGGTTGCAAAATACTGTGGGGAGGAAAATAGAGAGGGACGAAAATGGATATAAGGTTTCTTTTTGTGTTGATGGAAATGTTCTGAAATTAAGATTTTAGTGATTATTGCATAATTTTGTAAATATACCGCAAAACATTGAATTGTACACTTCAAACAGGTGAACTTTGTGGTATGTAAAAAAAAAAACCTGTTAAATAAAGACAAAGATATCATTTGTCTTTTTTATTCTTATTCTTTAACAAGTCTACAATGGGATTTTCTAGAGGTCACATAAGCTATCGTCACAGATTAATATGAGCAGAAATGAGAACATATAAGAATCCTGATGTCTTCTATTAATCCATATCAAAAGAGATTGGTAAAAAAACAAAACATGATTTTGAGAATGTAAAACAATATCTTGAAAAATACACTCATTTTTTCATGAAATTCTGTTGTTTTTGGTTTACATACTTTTATTAATGGACTTTAATACACATCTTTAAATGTTCTAAATTTCAATTTCTAAAACAGAAAATATCTAAAGGTGTAATCCACATAAGCCAAAGTGCTTCGGAATCTTCAAAGATTTTTAAAGAGTATAAAGGGAACTTGAAAGAAAAAAAATATCTGAAAACTGCCGAAGCAGGGAAATAAGTAAACAAATAAATGGTTGAGATAGTGCAGGAGTGTCACCATTTCGGATGTGATGACAGGAAGATGAATGCAAACTGTATTGTAGAAAACTCCTCTTTCCCCCATGTATCCTGATGCCTAAATATTGCAATGAAATTTTCTGATGATTAGAGAAAGATGAAAATGTGAAAAGGGAAATTATTTTTAGTTTTGTTTTGATTTGACTTAGTTGAATGATCATAGCGCCAATCGAGCAAAGAGTGCCATTTTTTCAGACATCTTTGTTTTGCAAAAGCTCTCCATGAAATAATTAATGGTAATAAAGCACTTTGAAAATGAATCCATGAAACTGTTGTCTTTGTGATCAAAAGTAGCTGTGCTTATAAACTGACTAAAAGAGCCCATTTCAAGGACAGCTTGAGAGAGATTTTCCAGCTAAGAGAGAGATTTTCTGAGAAACTGAGTGCTAAGTTTAGTCAAAAGATCATTCCAGGGGCGCCTGAGTGGCTCAGTCGGTTGAGTGTCTGACTTCGGCTCAGGTCATGATCTCACAGTTCCTGAGTCCGAGCCCTGCGTCGGGCTCTGTGCTGACAGCTCAGAGGCTGGAGCCTGCTTCAGATTCTGTGTCTCCCTCTCTCTCTGCTCCTCCCCTGCTCACATTCTGTCTCTCTCTCAAAAATAAATAAAGATTAAAAAAATTTAAAAAAAAGATCATTCCATTAAGTAAGAAATACACACCTTATGTGGAAATATGCAGCAGAGAAAAGAACATTTATCATGATTTCTAACATCTCTTGTTCTTTTCTATTATAGAATCATAGGCAAATTCTAATAAAACACTGATGAAATTTCATATTGAGGCTTGACTTTGCCACTTAAAAATTCTGATTTAAACTGTACTCCACTATGTCCCAACCTGAGAATTGATGAAAATAATGAACATCTTATAAAGATGGTGAGAGAATTCAATAAAAAGTTCAATTCAACAAATATTATTTTTCTTTACAGTCTGCTTCCCATTACACAGATGGAATGGTCAAGCCGTAAAGGATTATTAACTTGCTGAGGATGATACAGATGCTAATAGGTGTCAGCATAGGTACTAGTTCAAATCTTCTCTCCGTCTCCCTCTCCCTGTCTTATTTTAGAGAGGGAGAGAGAGAGCACAAACAGGGGAGGGGCAGAAGGAGAGAGAGCACAAACAGGGGAGAGGCAGAAGGAGAGAGAGAGCACAAACAGGGGAGAGGCAGAGGGAGAGAGAGAGAGAGAGAGAATCTTAAGCAGGTTCCATGCTCAGCTTAGAGCCAGACTAGGAGCTCGATATCATGACCTAGGATCATGACCTGAGCTGAATCAAGAGTTGGATGCTCAATCAACTGAGACACCCAGACGCTCCAGTTCAAATCTTCTTTCAAATACCCCAGCTGTCTTATGATACCACACTTTATTTTGTTGGAGGAGGTCACTGAGAGGATATGACTGCGAAATGTCCCACAGGCTGGAGTTGAGTAATCAGAAGCTCCTCGCCCTTTCCCTGTACTTGGAATATACATTATTATCACCGTTCCCATAGCCAGGGCTGTTTCAAGGACATAGCCTTGAAACAGTAAGGTACTGTTGAGAACTTCTGGACTGATAACATGAATGAACCCAATTAAAGCCTCTACATAAACTTTTATAATTCTGCTGGCAGGTGCAGAGATCTACTCATCTGAAGGTCACCCAAGAGAAGCCCGTAAGTAAATTCAATTGGTTGCTAATATCATTGTAGAAGTGTTGTTATAAAAAAAAAAAAAAATCCCAATTCTATAAGATATGGATCTGAAAATCTGGTCATTTTTTTCCTGTGTTACCTCAAGGCAATAAGTGTCTGGAGTTTAATTATGGCTGCCCTCTTTGAGTGAAGTGATTTCTCACAGCGATTTCTGGAACAGTTGGGTTCTCTGAGACCCTTTCAAGGAGTTCATGAGGTCAATACTGTTTTCATCGTAATACTAAAGTGTTACTTTTTTCTCTGGGTTGATATCTGCACTATTGTACCAAAAACAACAGTGGGTAAAAATGTTGCCTCTTGAGCAGGAATCAACATAGAGGTACTGCTATGAGTAGCCCTCATTTTCACGCTATACACACAATTTTAAAAACCTGGTTTCAGTTTCAAATGTTCTTGTTGAGGGGCACCTGGATGGCTCAGTTGGTTAGGTGTCCTACTTCAGCTCAGATCATGATCTCACGGTTGGTAAGTTCAAGCCCCGGGTCGGGCTCTGTGCTGACAGCTCAGAGCCTCCAGCCTGCTTCGGATTCTGTGTCTCCCTCTCTCTTTCTGCCCCTCCCCCACCTGCACTCTCTCTTTCTCTCTCTCTCTTTCTCAAAAATAAATACACTTTAAAAAATGTTCTTGTTGAAGCATTAAAAATACTAATTTTATTGGGGTGCCTGGGCAGCTCAGTCGGTTAAGTGTTGGACTTCAGCTCAGGTCATGATCGCACAGCTCTGAGTTCATGCCCCACGTAGGGCTCTGTCCTGAGAGCAGAGAGCCTGGAACCTGCTTCAGATTCTTTCAGTCTCTCTCTTCCCCTCCCCTGCTTATGCACTGTCTCTCTCTCTTTCTCTGTCTCTCTCAAATATAAACATTAAACAAATTGTAATGCTAATTTTATTAAAGCCCATCCCTTGTCTATGTATTTTTTTTAATTTTTTTAATGTTTATTTATTTTTGAGACAGAGACAGAGCATGAACGGGGGAGGGGCAGAGAGAGAGGGAGACATATGTATTTAATATTCTGTGTAACAAACTGAGAAATGTGCACAAAGTGCCTCTGCGGTATACCCCTCTACCATGTTCGTCTTGATGAAAAACACTTGTACGATTTTTAGAGTTTCACCGGACTAGTTGCTCTATTCACGGAACACCATTTTAATAGAAAGAAAGACTGACAGACAAACTGTGCTTATTCAGACTGGGTGTCTGGCAGACATTTTCTCTAAAGTGAACAATGACAGTCTGCCATTTCAAGGAAAATAACTAATAGTGTTTGATAGGAAATGCCTCAATCTTTGGAATATCTGCATAACTTAGTATATCAATATTTTCCAAATAAGCTAAGTCAAGGTAAAAAACCACGCATGAGTATGAGATTCATTCAAAAGAAAGATTAAAAAATGATGAAAGGTTCTAATCACTGATACAATTTGACATTCCAAATTGAAACAAACCTTTAGGAAGCTACCTACCACTTACTACTTGAAACTAATTTTCTTGTAGAACAGAGAAAGACAAGTAATGTTTATTTGTGAGCAGCATATTTTTATTCATATTAATAATAGATTGAATAGCCAAATAGACTTGTATAATTATTGTCCACATTAAAGACTGTATGTTATTCTTCCTAAAACAAAATTGATTAGTTTGTGTAGATATGATACAACTGTATTTGGTTTATAAATTACCTTATCTATTTGTCACAAGGTATGTCCACTTATCTTGACACATATATTTGTATATATAGTACCCTATAATTGATACATAAACATATACTTTGTCTTGAGAGGGCATATGAATAAAAGTGATTATAGCTGCTTTAACATTCAGATGGAAATTTGTGAAAGTTATGTCATCTGTTCCCTTTCAGCTCTTCAAAATCAGATGAGGTGTTTGTTTAAATGCAGGTTTCTAGTCTTGGTACAGAAACAAATTAGCCCCTTTATGAGGATGCTTGCAAGATTATTTTCAACTTCTTTTTTTTCATTTCATTTTAACAAAGAAAAGATATACTTACAAGTAATTAGATTTGGTTTTAGTTAATTGGGCATTTTTAGTCATGCAGTTGATGTCTATCTTTTTAAAGTTGTCATTTCCAGAAACAGGACTTCCCCATAGCAAATGGGTATAAAATCTTGATATGCAACATTATCCTTGTTTCTGGAAGCACTTGATGTAACTATCTTTATACTTTAGGTGGGTTTTTTTTTCTTTATTATAGTACTATTGCATTTTTTAGTGTTACATTGTGCATATGAAACTACCTGCTTGTTAGAAACAATGCAGAGAGGTGCTCCTGGGTGGCTCAGTCCCTTAAGCATCTGGCTCTTGGTTTTGGCTCAGATTAAGATCTCACTGTTCATTTTGTGGGGTCAAGAGGGTTTGCTTGGGATTCTCTCTCTCTGCTCCTTCCCTGTTCCCTCTCTCAAAGTAAATAAACTTTAAAAAAGGCATAGATATATGCAGTGAAGAGGGAAATCTCCATATACTCTACACTCCAATTTCCTTCCAAAATAATAATTCCAGTTATTAGACAAGTACATTACATTTAAAATTTTGTTTTTCAAAGTCCTTGGTTGCTGTTTTATTTTTAAGTATTAAAACTGTAAAGTTTCAGAACTCTTCTATTAGAAGTGAATTTATACACATCTAGTTTAAAATGAAAATAGGAAAAAATAAACATATGAAAAATAGATTATCATCATGAATTTCCACCATCCACTATTAATATTTGCTAGTAGTTTGACATCTATTCTTCTTGTCATTTTCTATGAATAGTCCATTCTAAAAATGAGCCAACAAATACATGCATACTTACGCATGAAAGCCAAATAGTCTTTGACATCTTCTCACTTATTCATGTAGTTGGGTTCCCAACCTCTCACACAACACTCAGGTGATTTTCTTTTTTAGCTTGTTGATGTGATGGATGACATTAATTGATTTTTCATGTTCGGTCAGCCTCCTCTACTTGGGGTAAGCCCCACTTGGTCATGACATATAATTATTTTTAAGCATTGCTGGATTTGATTTGCTAATATTTTGTTGAGGATTTCTGCATCCATGTTCATGAAAAATATCGGTGTGTAGTTTTGTTTGTTTGCTTGTAATGACTTTGGTTTTGGTATTAGGGTAATGCTGATCTCATTTGGTTAGGGAATATTCCTTCTACTTCTGTCCTCTGAAGAAATTGGTAGAAAACTGGTAAAATTTTGTCTTAAATGTTTGATAGAATTTACAGTGAAGCTATCTGGACCTGGTATTTTTTTTTTTTTTTTTTTTTTGCAAATGCTATTAATTTTGATTCAATTTATTTAATTGAATTTATTCAATTTGTTTAATAGATATGATAGCTTATTTATTCTTGTGTGGGTTTTGGCAACTGTGGCTTTCAAGGAATTGATCCATTTCATCTAGGTTATCAAATTTGTGGGCACAGCGTTGTTCACAGAATTTCTTTGTTAACCTTTTAATGTCCATAAGATATGTAGTGATGATCCTCTCTCATTTCTGATATTAGTCTGTGTTATTCCTTTTTCTTCATTTAGAGATTTATTGATATTTTTAAGGAAACAGCTTTTTGTTTCATTGATATTCTTTATTGATTTCCTATTTTCAGTATTATTGATTTCATTTCTCTTAGCATTTCTTTTTTTTCTGCTTATTTTGCATTTACTCTTGTTTTTCTAGTTTCTTACAGTGGAAACTTAGGGTATTGATTTTGGATCTGTCTTCCTTTCTAATACTTGCATTCAATGCTACACATTTCCCTCTAGGCACTGCTTTTACCACATCTCATAGATTTTGAGAAGTTGTGTTTTCATTTTCATTTAGCTCAAAATATTTTAAAACTTCTCTTGATATTTCTTCATTGACCCATGTATTATTTGGAAGTTGTGTTGCTTAGTTTGGAATTTTCCAGTTATAGTTCTGCTGCTGATTTCTAGTTTAATTCAATTTTGATCTCAAAGCAGATATTGTATGACCTATTATTTCAAATCTGTGAAGGGGGGTTTTATAGCCCAGAATGTGGTCTATCTTGATTAATCTCCCATGTGAGCTTAAGAAGAATGTGTATTCTGCTGCTGTTGGATGAAGTAGTCTGTGAATGTTAGTTATTTCCAGTTGATTGATGGTGTCATTAAGGTGATTGTCCTTGATTTCTCTTTCACTTTTTAAGGATAATTTTGCAGTACTAGGTTAGTGGTTCTGTTTTGTTTTGTTTTGTTTTGTTTTCTCTCAGCACTTTAAATATTTCACTACATACTCTTCTTGCTTACATAATTTCTAAGTAGAAGTCAGGTGTAATTTTATCTCTGTTTCTCTATATAAAATGTGTTGGTTTTTTCCTCTGACTTCTTTCAGTACTTTATCTTTGACTCCTTGTAAAGTTATGTCTAAGTACATAACTTTGACATAATGATATGTCTAAGTACAATTTCTTGGCATTTATTCTATTAAGTGTTCTCTGAGCTTCCTGGATTTTTGGTTTGGTGTCTGACATCAATTAGGGGGAAAAAAACATTTCTTATTGTTTCAAATATTTCTTCTGTTTCCTTTTTTCCCCCTTCTCTTTCTGGTATGTGTTGATTGATTAATTACAGTTGTCCCACAGTCCTTGGATACCCTGTTGTTTTTGGGGTGTGTGTGTGTGTGTGTGTGTGTGTTTAATTTTTTGATTTTGGAAGTTACTATTGACATATCCTCAAGCTCAGAGTTTCTTTCCTAGTAAAGACTTAGTATTACTAAGTCTTTTGAAGGTATTCTTCATTTTGATTATGGTGTTTTTGATCTCTAGCATTTCTTTTTGGTTCTTTCTTAGTATGTCCATCTCTCTGCTTGCATTGGACATCTCTTCTTGCATACCATTTACTTTATTCATTAAATCCCTTCACATATTAATCATAGTAGTTTTAAATTCCCAGTCTGATAATTCCAACATTCCTGCCATATCTGGTTCTGATAACTTGATTTGTCTCTTCAAATTGTGCTTTTGACTTTGGTATTCCTTCTAATTATTTCCTGATAGTTGACATGAACTACCAAGTAAAAGGAAGAGCAAATAGGCCTTTAGGAATGTGAAGGTGAGATTTGAGGTGAGGGAATTATTCTGTAGTTTTATGATTAGATCTCAGTCTTAGTGAGTCTGTGCCTCCAAACTATGAATTTCACAAGTGTTTTTCAGTTTTTTTTTCCTACCCCCTTATGTGGGATGGTTAGAGTGGGCTGGAACTGGTTATTTCCCTTCCCCAATTAGCTCTGACAAGACTCTAGTAGGTTAGGATCTGATTTACTAGTTCCTCCTGAGAACATCTCTTGTTAAGAACAGAGCACCCTGGTGTTTTCAGATATACCTTTTCTCCTTGCCCTTGGAAAAAACATTGTTGATTTCCCCACCTGTGTATCTTTTTACTTGTTATTATAGGGTGGCAACCTCTGAGCTCCTAATATATAGAGCCAGAGATGAGAATGATGGCCTCTTCTGATTTCATGTTTTTTTTTTTTTTCAAAGAATGTCAAAAGCTAAAGTCCATCTATTATGAATGTTTCAGAAAAATGGGTATTCAAAGTATAAGATCAACATGTATGAGATAGAACATTTTAAATCCACATAGATATTCACCACTAAGACATATGGTGGCCCTCTGACTCTGGGTTTTATAGACCTTTGTATCAAGAATAATAATGCATTAGAAAGGTGTATTGTAGCTGGTGTGGATATGTTACAAACTGTCCAGTTCCTGATGTATAATGAACTGTTCTTTACCAGAGAGACTGCATGTTTACAATCCTCAATTAATACATCTGGCTGACTTTAATTGCATTAGCTTTGTCGCACCAGAGGTGGCATAACTTTCATGTGAGATAATTAGGTTTGCTCAATTTAAACAGACACATTAATGCAGCTCAGCAAGGCTCAATTAAATCTGTTTTCAAAGCAAAATCACAATGCGAGGCATTGTGGGTAATGTTATGTAAATTGTCATACTGGCAGAGAAACTGAGTAAGGTTTCTGCAGTGCCTATTGGCACAAAATGAATTTCTCCATTTGGAATATCAAGGCAAAAACAGCAAGATGACTGTGTTGTGATTTCCCCCTTTTAGTGCTTATCAAAGTAATACAGCTGTTGGCCTTGTCAAATGAATGGATTTTTTTCACTTTGGTCTTTAAGTAATTTTTTAAAAGTTTTTATTTTAACCAGAGTATCTATTGTTCCACAATCTAAACACAATTTGTCTTCCACTAGACATCAGCAATAATCAAAGTTTTATCTTCTTTATATTGCCTTCATTTCCAATAAGGGTGTTTATCAGTAAGCAAGGGAGACCACGTATAATCTTATTGAGATACTTATAATGAAACTTCCCAATGGGTGGCAGCTACTATTTATATAAATATGTTTATGTGTGACACATCTTGGCACTTGAAGAAAACATAAATGCTCCTACTTGAGTTAAATATGTGAATTTTACTAAAAATATTCACCATTGCCAACAATATTTGCAGCAATAAAAATGTTTTATTGACTGCATAATTTAAATATCTATTCTAATAATTGGATACTGATTTTAAAGAGTTTTTAAATTATTAATAAATTAAAAATTAACTTTAAATTTTTGAAGTCTGATATATGATTGCAAGAAGTCAATTCTTATTTTGTATGTTATATACACATATTCATATATTTATATATTTAAATAATTATACGATATATCAATAATTATATTACATATAACTGATATTTAAATATGTATAAAACATTACAAAATGTTAATGAATTATGTAAAGTATTATATAGTATATGAATATTACATATGTGTGTTGAAGAATTACCAAATCTTCTATACCTTTAGCCCATTACATAGAATATTCTCTCTCATTTTATTTTTTTATTTTTTTTCCTAAGTTTTTGTTTAAATTCCAGCTAGTTAATATACAATGCCATATATTAGTTTCAGGTGTAGAATTTAGTGATTTATCACTTACATATAACACCAGGGGTCACCACAGCAAGTGCCCTCTTTAATCCCCATTACATATTTAACCCATCCCCCTGCCCACCTCCCCTCTGGTAACCATCAGTTTGTTCTCTATAGTTAAAAGAGTCTGTTTCTTGGTTGCCCCTCTTTCTCTTCTCCCACCACATGTTCATTTGCTTTGTTTCTTAAATTCCACATATGAGTGAAATCATATGGTATTTGTCTTTCTCTGATTTATTTTGCTTAGCATGATACTTTCTTGCCATTCATGTTGTTGCAAATGGCAAGATTTCATTCTTTTTACGGCTAATATCCCATTATATATATAATATGTTATTAATAGTTTAAAACTCTATTTAAAATCAGTATCCAATTATTAGAATAGATATTTAAATTATGAAGTCAATATTCCATTATATATATATATATATATGTATGTATATATATTTATATATGTATGTATGTATACACACACACACACATATATATGTATATATGTATATATATGTATATATGTGTGTGTATACATATGTATATATATATACATATATATATATATATATATATATATATATTATGCCACAATTTCTTTATCCATTCACCAGTAGATGGAAATTTGGACACTTTCCATAAATTGGCTATTATTGATAATGCTGCTATCAACATCAGGGTGCATGTATCCCTTCGAATCAGTATTTTTTGTATCCTTTGGGTAAATACCTAGTAATGTAATTGTTGGATTGTAGGGTAGTTCTATTTTTAAGTTTCTGAGGAAACTCCATACTGTTTTCCAGGGTACATTCCCACCTCATTCATTCATTCATTCATTTATTTTTTAATTTTTAGAGAAAGAGAGAGAGAGAGAGCGAGCATGCAAATGAGGGAGAGGGGCAGAGGGAGAAAGAGAATCTCAAGCAGGCTCTGCTCTCAGCATGAAGCCTGACACGGGGCTCAATCCCAGAACCCTAGGATTGCTACCTGAGCCAAAGTGAAGAGTCAGTCGCTCAACTGCCTGAGCCACCCAGGCTCTCCTCATTTTCATCCTATAGAGAATTTGAAACCCATTTGGTATTGTTTTCTGCTGACTCACTTTGAAAACATATAGAAAATTATATTTTTAAGAGTCTATTAATGTTCATTTTACAGAATAGCACATTTATTATTAATATTGTATAATGTTTAACAACTACATTTTTGAAAAATTATTATCTAATTTTTAAATTGGGCAACATCAATACACAAAAGTGAGCAAATTGTTAGAAATAAAGACATAACCTGAAACAAGAATGCTTGTGGTAGAGATATGATATATAAACAGGGATCTAGTAAATTGTTCTACATTTTTCCTTACGGTTTACTTCTGTGTAGAGTTTATGCAACTTTTACATGAAGGTCCTTAGAAGAAAATAAAACTTTGAAAAATGATTCCTAGAAATACAGTATCATTTTGATTATTTACATGAAATTGGAACATTGGATTAATTTAGATAATCTTTGTTTTAAAGACATAAAGCATTTACAGAGAAAAGATTCATACCAGGGGACATGATCTCACTTTTGATATTAAAATTGAGAAAACTGGGGGCGCCTGGGTGGCTCAGTCGGTTAAGCGGCCGACTTCAGCTCAGGTCATGATCTCGCGGTCCATGAGTTCGAGCCCCGCGTCAGGCTCTGTGCTGACAGCTCAGAGCCTGGAGCCTGTTTCAGATTCTGTGTCTCCCTCTCTCTGACCCTCCCCCGTTCATGCTCTGTCTCTCTCTGTCTCAAAAATAAATAAACGTTAAAAAAAATTAAAAAAAAAATAAATAAAATAAAATTGAGAAAACTGATGCCCGATGTTAGTGCTTATTAATATTTTGGATAGTATATAAAAGGGCAAAATTATTCTGCTGATATAGAAAGACAGTGCAATGAGATTGAGGGAAGTTTTTATACAATAAGATTTGGTAATGTTAGCAATGACTGATAGTAAAAATAACAGTAAGAAGCTAAGAGCTTCTTATTTTGATGTCCATGAAGTCTTTGTGAATACATGGTATCACCACTGAAATATGAGCGCTACTGTAGCAAAATGTGAGAGTTCATGTTAAGTTGTACAAAAGCACTGTAGTCCCGATGAACTTTTTTAGTGGTGGTGGTGATGGCTTAATTTTTTTTTTTAAATAAGAGAATGGATATATAGATATAGGTAGATAAGTAGATATATAAATATCCCACCTGAGAATGTTAGGGGTACAGAAAATGTTGCTTTCTATTGCACTATATTTAAAGGAAATAAATATTAATTTTTGAATGGGTGAGAATTATTTTTGTCTCAAAAACTAGAGCTTTTATTTTACATGCAATTCTGATTCTAATAATTCCAAACAGTTGAACTAATTAATAAATCTGTATATCCATTAGTCATCTTTAGGGAAAGAAGTGTTCTACATGATAACATTTTCCACTGTTGAAGCTTTCTACTTATTTATTGGATACACTGTGCCTAAGACTGACCTCAAGAAATTTCTAGTTCATTTGGGGGGATTTTTTTTTAACGTTTCAATTTTGAGATAATTGTAGATTCATTGCAGTCATAAGATATAATCTAGAGAGATCTAGTATACCTTCACTCAAAGATAATTTTTTGTATAACAATTGTACCAAAACCAGGAAGCTGATTTTACCTCAGATTGTACCAGTTTTACATGCAATATGAACGGGTGTATTTAGTTCTATGTGATTACAGCACATGTGGAGATTAATATGACTACCACCACTACTGTTAAGATATGAACAATTCCATCATGTAGGGGCTATTTTTAAATAAGTGTTTTAAAATATTATTATTTAAATGATTTTGATCAATAATTTCTAAAGCATATGACCCATGCCACTGTTTTATTTTAAGATTACATATGGACACACAGCACACAACTTTGGTAACTTAGAATAAACATTATGAGCATGCATGTTTTCAATATAACATTTATCCAACTGCCTTATATGCAGATATTTTAGTTTTCCTCAAAAAATGTCATTTCTCCTGTGACCACATTTACTTTTCCAAATTTAACCCTTTATTTGCTCTACCTCTTAAATACATTAAGAATGGAAAATTGAGATACCAAAACCTGTTGAGCTGCTGGTGACCTCAGAGATAATGTATCAGTGTGTACAAGAATGATGTGCAATGTTTTCATTTAAAGATTTTGTTCACAATAATTAATTTTGGGAGTAGAAAATGCAGGCGTCTGGGTTTCCTCTGCAATTTTGTAATACTCAGGAAAAATTTACTGAGGATTCACAAAATCTCCATAGACACTAGACAGCAAAAATATATATATTTTAAAATATTTTTAATGTTTATTTATTTTTGAGAGACAGAGAGAGACAGCATGAGTGGTGGAGGGGTAGAGAGAGAGAAGGAGACCCAGAATATGAAGCAGGCTCCAGGCTCCGAGCTATCAACACAGAGCCTGATGCGGGGCTCGAACTCCTGAGCCATGAGATCATGACCTGAGCCAAAGTTGGAAGCTCAATGAACTGAGCCACCCAGGTGCCCCGAGACAGCAAAAGTATTTAAAGACAATCTATACCTGATGGGCTAGAACTGAACAAGATACAGGTTTCCATTTCATTTCTCCATAGTAATTTCAGTTATTATAGCAAATTCAGTTACACATCCACTCCACTGTGTTTCCAAATGACCCTTTCCATTAATTTATCTATTAGGTCTTTATTGTGTACTCAATATGTATCAAATATCAGGTATGAAATGAGGAATTATTTAGTGGAATAAACAGGCAGTAATCACAAAATTGTGACTAGTGTCATGGATGGGTGCATGAGAGTGTACAATAAGTGAGTTAACTTGATACTCAGGTCAGAAGAAGGTTTCTCTGAGAAGCCATACTCATATTAGACTTGAGTAGTAAGTAGACACTGGTCAACTGAAGAATCAGGAAAATATATTCAGACTGTGAGGCAGGAAATGATAGACACATTCAAGGGACCGAAAGGACTCCCTTATATCTATATAGTAGAAAAATAAGATGGCCATCTACTGTGTAAAAATAAATGAACATTTTTGAAGCATGTAAGAAGAAAATTGCCTCACAACTGGGTTTCAGTTTTCAAAGCAATTACCTAGTCAGATCTCATTTGAACCCATATATTCAATGCCCGGGCATACATTTATTGAGAATACACTGTTTTAAATTGTGTTAATCTGAGAACATACTGGTTGGAATTGTGGTGAAGAGTGTTCTTTTTGTTAGATGAGTGCAAATTACATTTCAACTTAAGCCATTTTAAACCCAATTACCACGAATGGTTCATAATCTGAGATTTCAGAGAAAAATATATCATAGTAGAAGAAAATATTCTCTAAGAATTTGTTATAGAAAGAATTCCTCATCTAGCATTTTTAGAGTTAGCAATTGTGGAAATGCAAATATACAATGCATTCCTATTCAAGAGTCCCCAAGACCACACTAATAGCTTCCAACTAATTTGTCATATATATAAAATCATATAAAATAGTTCTCATCAGCATGGAGTTACTGCTTAAATAGATTAAAACAGTGATTTTCATGTCTCTTATTATACTTAATTTGTATTAGTTTAAAATTGGATATGAGTAGCAAAGAAATTTATCTTAAGCTTTAGATAATTCAGGTACTTTAAAAGGTTAACTTCAGTAGAAAAAAGCAAAATATAAATTTATTTTATTACTAACCCTGCAATTTGCATACAATTGCTTTAATAAGATAAGAGGCTGTTGTGTAATTTTCTTTAATCTTCAAGAAAAATATACCTAATTACCAAAGTTATACCTTTGTTGAATATTAGAAAATATTTAAAATAATTCTAAAGGGTTTTCCCATGACATGAAAGAATTGATTTGACTCATGGATATCTTCTTGCTATGGGAGCCTCATGACTTCCAGTTTAAATAAGAAAAGGACATTGGCTATCCTTATCTAAGGGCTAAATATGGTGGTCTGATGATCACTGTTTTTTCCTTCTGTAATTCATGTTTTATTTATAGACAGAAACATTTAATATTGACTCTCTTATGTTAATTACAACATTTATATATATGCCTACTGAAAAATATGTTGAAAATTAATCCATGAGGAAAACAGAATTTGAGAGAAGAATCCTGTTGCCAGAGAGTCCTTCACTGATATTAGTATTATCATTTTTTTAGATGTAGCTATTCTAATAAGTGTGTAGTGATATCTTACTGTTTTAATTTGCAATTTTCTAAGAACAAATAATCATGATTTTATTTTCATATGCATATTTTTCTAAATGTATACCTTTTTAGATGAGGTATCTATTAAATATCATGCTCATTTATATAAGATTATTTACTTCCTTTTCTTTTTTTGGTTTGTTTGTTTTAAGAAATATTTGAACTTTTGGAGAGAAATGCCTTATCGGGTATATGTTTTGCAAATATTTTCTCCCAGTCATGTCTTTTGATTATCTTAGAGGTATCTTTCCTATACCAGTTTTTAATTTGAATAAAGACAAACATCAAATTTTTTTTTCTGTCATGAATTTTGCTTGTCTAAAATTCATCACCAAAACCCATATTAAAGCTATATAGGTTTTCTCATGTTTCTTTCTGGGAATTTATAGTTTTGTATTTTACATTTAGGTCCATGGTACAATTAGAGTTAATTTTGATAAGAGGTGTGAGGCATGTAACTAGGTTCACATTTTTTGTGTATGGATCTAATTGTTCTAACAAAGAAAAGGCTTCTTTTTCAATCGTTATTGCCTTTGCTCCCTTGACAAAGATCAGTTGACCATAAAAGTGTGAGCTATATGCAGGAACTTTTGTGTTCCATTGATCTGTGAGTCAATTCTTTCAACAGTACCACACTGCCTTGAGTACTGTATGATCTGTATTTCCTTTCTTGTAATGCTTTTATCTGTTTTTGGCATTAGGGTTATGGTGGCCTCATTTAGGGAGTTAGGAAATATTTTCTATAGTACTATTTTCTGAAAAAAAAAACTGTGGAGAATTGAAATTGTTTTTCTTAAAACTTTGAAATAATTGGGATGCCTAGATGGCTCGGTGAATTAAGCATCCGATTTCAGCTCAGGTCATGATCTCCAGTTCATGAGTTCGAGCCCTGCATTGGGCTCTCTGCTGTCAGGTGGAGCCTGCTTGGATCCTCTGTCTCCCTCTCTCTCTGACCCTCCCCTGCTGTGCATGTGTGCTTGCTCTCTCTCTCTCTCTCAAAATAAAAAGTAAACATTAGAAAAAAGTAGAAAAAATAAAAATTTGAAATAATTGACTAGTGAAAACATCTGGGCCTGGTATTTTTTTAAATTTACTAATTATTATATTAATAACTTTAATACCTATAAGCCTATTTGGATTTTTTGCTTCTCCTTATTTGGGTTTTGATAGCGGCTTTCATTTCATTTTTCCCCTTTGTTTTCCTGTTTTCAATTTCATTTATTTATTGTCTATTTTTCCATTTCTCCTTCTTTATGTATTTATTTATGTGAGTATTTATACAATACTTACAAATGTATGACATAACAGACATTTGTTTAATGGTCTAAATTTCTTTCTAAGCATGCCTTTCTCTGAATCTCACAAATTTTGATAAATCATATTTTCGTTTCCACTTAGTTGAAAGTAATTTTTAATTTCCCTTCAGAATTAATTCATGTGCTATATGGAAATGTATTGTTTAACCTCCAATATAAAGAGATAATCTAGCTATTTTTTGTTAATTTCTTACATATATTATTTTTCCTATCCTTAAAGAACTTATTTTAACATTTCTTGCATGGTACGTCTACTTATACTGAATTACCTCAGTTTTTGCTTATCTGGAAAACTTCACCTTTGAAGGATAATGTTGGTGAATATAGAAGCATTTATTGAAGATTTCTTTCTTCCAACACATTAGATTTTTCATTCCATTCACTTTTTGCTTGCTATGATTTTTGAAGAGAAGTCCAATGTGATTCTTATCATTTCATTTATTATTTTTTTTAATGTTTATTTATTTTTGAGACAGAGAGAGACAGAGCATGAACGGGGGAGGGTCAGAGAGAGAGAGGGAGACACAGAATCTGAAACAGGGTCCAGGCTCTGAGCTGTCAGCACAGAGCCCGACGTGGGGCTCGAACTCAGGAACCGCAAGATCATGACCTGAGCCAAAGTGATTCTTATCATTTCAAACTGGAACCTCAGAATGTGATCTTATATGGAAATAGGTCTTCGCACATGTAATTAAGATAAAGATGGAGATGAGGTGGTATTGGATTAGAGTGGGCCCTAAATCCAATGAGAATGGCCTTATAAGAGAGAAAAAGACACATGGGGACATACAGAGAATAAGACCGTGTGAAGACTGAGGCAAGGAATAGAGAGCTATGCCTACAAGCTAAGAGATCCCGAACATTTCTAGCAACCTCCAAAACCTAGGAGGGAGGCATAAGGCAGTTCCTTCCTCAGTCTCCAAAAAGGAACCAACACTCCTGAATCTTGATTTTGTTTAGGGGGACATCTGGTCTCCTGAACTGTGAGAAAATAAATTTATGTTTTAGCAATGGTTTTACCAATTTGTTATGGCAGCCTGAGGAAACTAGCACACTTTCAAAAGGCATTTTTCATTTCTGTTATAACGTTTTTGATTCTTAGAGTTTCCATCTCCCTGCTTATATTATAGGTCCGTTCTTGCATATTGTCTATTTTTGCTATCAAGTCCCTTAACATAGTAGTTATAGTTAGTTTAAATGTCCTGTCAGATAATTCTAACATTTTTATTACATATGTATCTGGTTCTGAATCTTGCTTTGTCTCTTCAGGCTGTGTGTGTGTGTGTGTGTGTGTGTATGTGTGTGTGTGTGTGTGTGTGTGTGTGTGTGTGTGTGTGTGTTTCCGCGGCTTTTAGAATTCTTCGTAGGCTTGTTTGTTTGCTTGCTTGCTTGCTTGTTACTGCTGAAAGCTTGACATGATGTACTGGGTAATAAGAAGTGAGGTAGGTCTTAAATGTGAGGATTTATATTAATCCAATTAGGAACTGGGCTACATTCAATGTTTACTGTAACTATAAGAACAATAGGTTTAAATTTTTCTGGGGTATTTGTTTTTTCTTTCCTTTTGAGATTCTGACCTTCTACATCTCCCTGCTCAGAGCATTTGTGTCATTTCATCTGCAATCCATTTTTATTACTAGAACCCTGTTAGAGTGGTGGTAAACTGTGTGGGAAGGGAAGCATTTAATCTAAGGAAATCTCACTCTTCTAGGGGACCTGAGTAGCTGGGCTATGACTCTTTCACAAATGTTTTGTAGCTTCCACTTACCCAACCTTAGGTGAGACAGAAAGTCCAGAGAGGGTAGGAGTAGGAGAAATCCTCCTTGCACACATGGAAACTGACACTACGAAGGTCTTACTCTGAATAGTAGGCTTTCTTTTGGAGATACTCAGGCACAGTTCATAATAGTTAATCTTCCCCTTTTCCTGACAGGACTAAGAGGGGATCTTTGTCTACCACTCACTGTGAGAATATGGTAGAGTTCTTAGAAGTAGAACCCAGGAAATTTACCACCCCTCCCAAAAGCTAAGATCTCCAAGAATTCTTGATCTCATGTTGATGTATATTCAGCCTCCAGCACGCTGTCCAATTATCATATAATTTCCTATCAGTTTATAGCTTCAGTGGTTTCTGTTATAAGTAAATCAATCTCTGCTATTACTCTTGATTTGCTTCATTCTAGAGATTTCAGGGGTGGTTGTTTGCCCTGAGAGTGCTACAATATGGTGGGTCCAATAAAATCATTAATTTTCAATATTTCAGCTTTTTATTGTAAGAGTGGAAGTAATGACTTCCAAAATGTTTACATGTCTGATCTTGAACTCAAGTTGGCCTTTAATTTTTCACTGATTTGCCAGATCTATAATACTTTCCTACTGACAACTTTTTAGGCTTTTGTCAAGCTTGCTTCCTTGTTCTCAGGAAGAGTAATGTTGAAAATGATCATTACGTGAGCTTTTTCTAGTCTCGATCGCAAAGAGTATATGTTTTAGTTTCTAGAACATGTTTTGTAATTTTCCTTTCTTTAGATATTTCTTTCTTACATTTTGTTTCCATATTTCATAATTTTAAACATTTCAACCATACTTATTTTGTTATTTAATAATTCTATTATCCAACATTAAAAAAAATTAATCCTGGATACTGGCAAATTATCTTTGTTTTTATTTTTAGATTTAAACATATTTCTTGCTAGTTTCTCTGGGAGAATCATAAGAGGTTTTATTATGACTGTGTTCTTCTAAAAATATGTTCAGCTTTCTAATCTCTGTCTTTCTAACTTGTAGCTAAATTCATTCATTTATTCATCAAATATTTGATGAGTGCCTGCCATGTGGCAGGGATGTTTTATATTGTGGGGATATATCAATAAATACCAATAACCACAACATCAAAAAATCTTGTCACCATAGAGCTTATCTTTCAATGGATATTAATATACATTGAATTATTTCTTTTGCTTGGGATTTCCCTCTGCAATACTGATAGTACACATTAAATCTTCAAAGCCACATCAAGGAGGATTATGTCTCACAGGAACTGCCTTTTTTTTTCTATATAGAGGTAAGGCTGGGGCAAACACTTCTTCTTTTTTTTTCTTGCCATCACCTTTTTGATAACTGAGTGGACCTTATAGTCTACCTTTTTGATAACTGAGTGGATCTTAGAGCCTACCCATTCATCTATGATAGAGACCTTTGAGCAAATTAACTTCCTGCGGAGTTCTGAATTCTAAACTTGAAATCTTTGTTGGGTTCAAAGTCTTGTCCTTTATTCACAAAGCAGCTTTTTAAAACCAAGGCTTTTTTCTTAAAAGCAGCCTTTAAAAACCAAGACTCTTTTTAAAACGTCCTTAAGGCAGCTATAACCTTACTTTTTCATTTTGATTTCTTGCTCTCTCTTTCAGTGTATGTCACATCTTATTTAGATTTTTGCAGTAATTTAGATGTGAGACTTATACATTAAGAGAGCATGAAAGACAGATTATTTATTTCTTTATTTCCCCTTTTGATACTTTATACTTTGTTTATTGCCAAATTCAAAATTTTCTCCTAAAGAGTAGTATAAATTTTCTATTATATGAATGGTTCTATGCCTTTTGAACATAAGGGAATCCAAATGTTTGTGAAAAGCCTATTCAGTTACCCAGTTCTTATTTTGGGGGCATAACCTGATCCATAAAGTAAAAGAATATAGAAATGTGACATAATGTGCATTTGAAAGTTCATGGTTTCTTGTTTTATTTTAGCTAACAGTCTTCATTTATAAACTACTTATTTCTTATTACATTTATTTTTTCTAATGGCTTATATGTAAATCATTATTTAAAGTCTTATTTAGGTTTTGCTTTAAAGCTATTTTAACATAACTCCAAATGTAAATACTGGGTAATATCCACATGTACTATACTCAGAAAATGGTATAATTAAAAAATTATAATTTCAATTATTTTTTCTTATCAAACATTTGGAACCTAATATGTGCCTTTGCTTACAAAGCAGAAATTAAATGGGGATTAGTGGTCTAAAGAAACTATAGTTTAAATTGTTTCTTATTTTTTACTGAACAAGTTGAAATGGTATATTTATTTCGTTATAATTATCTGATTTTCCACTTACATAAAGAATGCATGTATCTGTGCATTATTAATATAGTTGCATTAAACTTAACAGAGGGAATTTACTATGTGTATAAAATTTATTTGCATCTTAATTAGGACTCTGAAAATCTGATACAATATTGCATTATGTAAATTAATATTGTCTACATACATTGCAGTTGAATGTGTGAGCCAAAATCCCTTAGGTAACTCTTGGCAGCAAACTTTTCCCTTTCCTATGCACACATACAGAATACACTTGAGTTTGAAATGACAGATCTGCTCACTAGAAGGGAGAATATAAGACTTTCCTTTATATATCAGTGCTTCAGCTTGAGCAAACATCTTGTACCACTTTAAACTTGACTACAAAGTGTTTTATAAGCTTCTCTATAGCCTTTGCAAGTTATTGAGGTTAATGGTCAATGCAATTGCCATCTCTTATGCAATAAACTACTTTATTTTGTCTGTGAGTTCTCTAAGGAGTAATACAAGCATAAAGGGTGTATTCAGCATACATGAAATATAACCCCATTAGAGTAGCCAACTAAATTACAGAATCTCTGAAGCAGAAAAGCTGCCAACTCTGTAAAATGACAGTCTTTCTATTCTTGAATGAAATGAAATGATAAGGCTGCTGATTTCAATAAAAGAATTTGAACCAAAAATTCAGAGTCATACAAAATGAACCTAATAAAATTGGAATGGCAGTACACATAATCTATTTGATGATTGCATTGAAGGGGAAAAAAAAGAAACTGATCAGAATGGCTATGAATAATTTAGCTCATTTAAAAAAGAATGATAAGAAAAACAGCAGTAGAGATAAACTACTTCATCTCAAGGATTACTATCCCAAGCAACCTGTTAAAATATGGTGTCAAAATTGCATTTATCATAGTCAAAGCCTTGGCTATTAAAGATGGTAATGTTTCTAGACTGGAAAGAATTTTTAACTAGGGACCTAAAAATGTGATGCTTAATCATATTACCAATGAGGTATTTAATAATGGTGATTTATGTCACTTTGAATTTTATTTTATGACTCATTTTATTGAAGTTGGAGTCTCTATAACTTTTATATATTTGGTGTTTTGTAATATTTACTATTCAATCCTTCTCACCCCTTTCATTATATTTTTATTTTTTTCTTTGTTGTTTTCCCCACACCTACAAACCATAAATTCCCAATTAACTTCCAACTAAAAATTAGCACTTATTCAAATTCAGCTACTGAGGATTTCAATGAATGAAATGAAGAAATTCAAGGACAGAGTTCAGAAAGCACGACACTTTTAACCCATTTCCTTTCTACTGATATATTTTGTGCAGGATCAAGCTTGCAAACAAAACAAAACAAAACAAAAGATGTTTATGTATTTCACTCTTCATTCATGTGGATAGTAATATAAAGAAAATTTTAGCCTACTGTATAAGCTCATATATTTTTTCAGTTTAATATATATACTACTGAAATATGTTTATAAAATGGCCAAAGATCTGGAGTTTGCAATATGTTTCACACTCCCTCAACCCCACCCTCCGCCCATATAAAAGTCCCTATTTCTTACACATTCATGATTAGGTTATGCATGACTAGGAAAACTGAAAATATTTGGTAAAATATGAACTTTTTATTAAAAAGTTTATTTATTTATTTTGAGAGACAGAGAGAGGTGGGGAGGGAAAGAGAGAGAGGGAGAGAGAGAATCCCAGGCAAGCTCTGTATTGTCAGCAAGGAGTCCTATGCGGGGCTTGACCCTACGAACTGTGAGATCATGACCTGAGCCAAAATCAAGAGTCAAATGCTTAACTGACTGAGCCACTCAGTCAGCTTACCAGGTAAGTTATTGACCAATGCGATTTCCTTCTCATTAAAGTTGTATAGTTTAAGAACCTAATACATGCCATGAGCTAAGACAAGCATAACAGAAGTCCCTATCCTCAAGGATTTCATATTAAGATATAGAAAGGCATTGTCATTTATTGATTGCTGGGCAATGTTAAATAGCCACATTTCACAATGCTCAGCAAAATATATGCTAGCATTCCTACTTTATAGATGAGATAATATGTGAACACAAAAACAAACAAAAATTGATGGAATAAATGCTAGAATAATGTATTTCAGATGCTATCTATTCCTTGCTTTACATCACCAAGGCATTCAAGTTGGCATTCAAGTATGGTCTTTCAGATGAGGCAGCCATAAAGTAAGTGGAAGATGGTATATTGCTATCTAGTTATCCATTACTGGGGAGTAGTAATTACCATAAATTTAGTGGCTAGAAACAACACATATATAATACCTCACAGTTTCTAGGAATCAGAAATCTGGGGATGGCTTAGCTGGGTCTTCTGCTTAAGAAGACACAAGGCTGCAATCAAGATGCTGGCCAGGCCTACAGTCCCATGTGATGCTTAAATGGGAAAGAACCAAGGAAGAATAAACAGGTTCCTGATGGAACTCTGTTCCATGTGGTTATAAGATTGAGGTCTTTGTTTCTTGATGATTTCTCCCTAGAGACTATCCCCACGTCCTAGAAATTTCCCACAGTTCCTTGCAATATAGGGAGCTTCAACATACTCCTCAAAGCCAGTAGGGAGGAGAGACCCCAGCAAGGTGAGCATTACAATTTTATGTAATATAATCACACAATCACATACACATTATTACATACATTTTATCATCTCTACCATATTCAATAGGTTAGAAGAAAGTCATGGGTCTCAGCACATTCAAAAGCAGAGGAAACATATGAGGGCTTGAATGTAGGGGGCAGGGTCATGGGGGCACATGAAAAGGTGATCCGCCACAGATGGTATTAAATGAAGAAGACAGCCTCTGAGGGAACTACAAAGAACATACAGGTAGGAAAGGCAAAGGTGGAAAGAAATGACATTTAAATTTGCCTTGGAAGAGTGCAGTTGGTTATCTTTCTGGTAATGCTGAAAAATAGTTGTTTCAAAACATAAAACTCAAAGGACACTCCGAGGGATTGACATCAAAAAAATAGTAATAATAAAAATAACAATAATAATAGCTGTTATCATTTTGCTAACATCATATATCACAAAATGTGTTGAGGTTATGTATATCGTTCCGAAATTTAGCAAATAAAAATATGTATGTTCGAATATTTGGGACATATTTATACTAAAATGTTATTTGTTATTTATTTGAAATTCAAATTTAACAGCCATTAACTGTTTTATCTGACAACCATAGTTATACATGTAATATCTTACCTATTACTGACAAAATATATGCAGTCAATACTATTAATACCATTATTATTTTCATCATCATCCTAAAGATGATTTAACTGAAACTTAAAAAGCTGAAGCTCTGTCAAAGTACAGAGTTTTTGAAGTGGTAAGGCTGGCATCCAATATAGTTGTAAATACAGTTAAGAGACTGCTCTTTGACCTTCATGATTTACTGCCTTTCATCTTAAGAACAATATTGTTTAATATTTATTTCAATCAATAACTTATTTACTCAGTGAGTTAGAAAACTAAAACCAGTATCTTAAGGAAAAGAACTAGAAACTAAATGGACAGCTTGTCGTGACAGAATCAAGAGGTGAAGAAGCTAGGCAAGAAGAGCCATTCCTGTGGCCTTTTAGCAGCGGCAGACCTGACAGAAGGCTAGAGGGAGAAGAAGAAGGATGCTGGGGAATCAGCTATGTTAAAGCAAGAACCATGTGTAATAGTCTTCATAGTCCTTGGTTTATTTGGTTGCTAGTCCCCTGTTTCTTAAGTCTGTCAAATCTATGCTAAATTCAGCTTGAGCCAAGGTCTCTTTAACTTGACTCTTTTCTCCTATTGGCATTGCTTTAATATTTGTTATAATCTAGTAAATTCTCTCCTTCTCTCCCTCTGGGAGAATGGAAGCTGGTATAAAATCCAAAATAAACATCCTTTCTCCTGAGAAGATGCTGCATTCCTTATGTCTGATAGCCTTATAAACACTTAAAAAACACATTTGGTTGGGAAGCCTGAGATGGATGTACCAGGTAAAGTGATTCTGAATCTAATCTCTCACTGTCATTAAATGGAAGAATTTTAAAAATGTTCAAAACTGCCCACAGTGGCAAGAGGCACATAAGAAGAAAGTGTTAGGGGATGAAGGAACATTAGAGTTGATAGCTGAATATTATATTAGGCTTTTTTAGTCATCAAAATTACAGTAGATCACATAAGCTCTTACTAACTTTACTGTAGTTGTTAAAATAATACACTACTTCTATATATAGACATCCCCAGTATCTCTCCTTTCTCTTATCCCACTCCACCTCTTTGTCCCTTCATTTCTTGCTTATCCCTTATACTCATTCACTGACCAAAGCTTAAAGCACATATATAGAAATGGCGGCGACCCGTTTGTGTCAACATTTTCCAAAGAAAACAAGAAAATAGGATTTTTACATGTGACTGTAAGGATAATTTACTTTATAGGTTATACTTTAGAAAAAAAAAAACTAGCCTTCAAATTTCTGTGTCTAAATACAACTAAAATTTATTTTCTGCTAATTATTTGTTCCCACAATGGGCTGGCAGGACATTTTTCTATCTATGTGTATAAAACGACCTAAGCGAGAAGAGACTGCATCTAGGAAAAGGGAAGCACAGAACCACATATTCATGTATTGGTTCTTAAAGCCCCTTCCCAGGAGTAACACAAGTCACTTTTGCTTCATTACATCATACCCAAATTATCTGGGGACAGGAAATTGCAATTCTATTCGAAGGAAAACCAGAAATGTTTGGTGAAAAGCAACAATGATTATTATCCAAAATTATGAACACATTTAATTTAACAGACTTCTATTAAAAAGTTACCGTATTGAATGTTTACGGAAGATTAAAAAAACAGATGGCATTTACACGTGGAAATGAAAGAAAACACCAAGCTGGGTGGGCATGAAAATGGTACTGAGACAGATGTATCATGAGGATATATATAGTTATAATTTTATCAGCTAAATTCCCTTGAGAAAAATAAAAAAAAAAAAGTGGCTATCTTGATACATCAGTTAATGTGCACTTTCTTTTGCACTAATTGGAGTAAATTTCTTGAAAGAGGTCTTCAATCAGGCTATTTGAGAAAGAATAAGAAAGCAACTGATATGCTCTCTGAACTACTTTCATACTTCCTTATTCTTAAGGCAATCAACACAAAGCTGTTATCATTTAAAGGCTTTATGAGAAATGTGTGAATTCTCACTTCATATATGATTATCAATTTGCATTAAAAAAATCAAAATGTTTATGGATGACAGAATGTTTTCTTCTCCATGAACCTAAGCTGATATCACTGGATATAATTTTTATGGGAAAGAATTTTGAAAACTCAATCATAGATAAAAGGTACACATTTTTCATAATTCTTTTTTATATGACTTGTTTCCAATATGAAAAAAATATGGAGTAAATTGACACTAGGTATAATTTGGAGGGTTTGAATATATGTGAGTTTTAGTGTGGATATCACAGATCATCATAGAATTGCATGATTTTATAGCTCAGCTCTCCCTTCCCACTTACCTGCCACACATAAAAGAAAGATTATTAGAAAAGATTAATTCAGTAGCTTCACTCTACAATATTTCAGCACAACTATTATCAATAACTGTTCATTGAATCCATACATCTTACCAGGACACTTACCAGGCATTTAGAAGATATAATGTCAAAAATACATATATTTAATTTTTGCCCTTAGGTGTGTTTTTAGTTAATTTTTCTCCTTGCATGTTTACATGACTACTCTGTGTGGGTTGCCACTCATCTTGTTTATGGTGATTAACCATTGCATGGTGCAGAGGAAGCCAGAACACATGATGGACCTTTGTTCTCTGAGATTGGCTCCAACAGTACAGCCTGTCACAATTTTCTAGGGTGTTGAGGGGGAGTAAATCATCTCCTTTTAGGACCTCAAAGTCATAATGCTATGTGTGGAGGGAGGGAATAGAAAGTGCAGTGACAGCAATCTCCCTGGGGCAGTGAAGAAGAGAAGCAAGCCAACTGTGGGCTTGTTTTAACAACGGGTGATGGAGGTAATAAGTACAGATGGGATTTTGGGTTGACCTTAATTCTGAAAGCCTCAAGAGGCCACTATATTGAATATAGTTCATTTTTTCATTTCTTTGGAATCATGTTCTATAACCTAGAGTCTTGACCTGTCACATAAAAGCATGTTTAAAAAGAAGAAAAAGAAAAAGATTGTGTCAGCACTTTTGTGCTTACTTTCCTGGAACAGAAGTAGAAAAGGTGTAAAATGGTCTTGGTTTATGTAAACAAATAGCATTTCAATAAATATAAGAAAAGAAGTTGCTGTATTTGATTAGCAAGAGGAAGGATTTTTACTTGATTTTTTTCCCTACCATATCATATGTTACTAATTGGCTTAAAAATATATATATTTTTTTTGTTTTCTCTAAGCCTAACTTTGTAACTATTGAACTAGAGTGAGAAAAATTAAGAAGTAAATTCCATCTAATTGAATATACATCTCCTCATAACCACTCAATATATGCAAGAAGAAAAACCAAGGTTTTAAATACAGGGTATTCTCTTAGACACCTCTTACTACTTCTATATCAAATATTAGAGTTGCATAAACAGCCAAACCACTGAATATTCAAAACATACAGTAATAAAGATAAAAATCACTCCATAAGGTGTAGATTGTGATCAGCTGAAGTTCTGATGGAAGAAAAATGGATAATAGACTATAACTTCTTTTGTATAAGTGTTGTTGGTGTCTAATTTTATAATTTAGCACTTAGGTTACTAAAAGTAGGACTCTTAGTGTTTCTAAGGAGCAGTTACTGTTTTTAGAGATGGATGCCACACATGTCAAACAAGAGATGGATATGATGAATGTATACTTTGAGAGAGGGAAACAGCGTCTTTGTATGAAGAGTAGTTACATGTGGGTAAGAGCAAGCATTTTTGTTTTGTTTTGTTTTTAATGTCAAATGTAAAAGAAGGGAATGTGTAGATGCTAAATAGTCATTAAAGGGGTGGACTGTGCTAGCTTTTAAGCTATCATGTCTGAGTTCCAAACCTATCCTTTATTTTGTGATAGGAATTGGGATTCAACAAATGCCATTTCTCCTTTGCCAGTTGGATTCCTGGTAGATTTCATAAATAGAAGGTTTTCAAAGGAAACTGAGAAGCTAGAATATGGAGAAGGATATTTCCTTCTTGTGTATTGCTACCTGTTCTTACTAGGGTCACTACAACAATAATATAGTTGGCTTCAGTTTTCAGGGTTTTTTTCTCCCTTATTTCAGAAACTGCCGTACTATGTACCTTAAAGGACAATATCACCAGCCACTCAATTGCTGCCTCCCCACCTTTTACTTGACTATACCCAATTCACGCGCAGATATCATGACCTTTTATCTGTGTCATAATTTTTGTAATTAGCAAAGAGCAGAACCTCTGTTTCAAAGCAGGTATAAAGTATTTCTTGAGTGAAATTAAAATGAGAAAAAAATAATTAGCTAATGGCTTTGGTATTTTCTTCACTTTTTGCACAGTTACATTAATTTGTTAAACAGATATTCATGCAGGGACTTCCATGAGCTAGGCATTCTCTTGGTTTTGGTAATTTCTTGGTTACTAAAATTTATATTGACACAAATCTGAGAAAATACAAATCAAATTAAATTTATTACTATTTATGTCACTAATAATTTAGAATCTCTATGCTGGTGAAACCATGGATTTATTTTTAATAATGGCCAGTTAACTAATGTTTGGGTAAATTATTCTTTCAAATATTATAACCCATTGTGTTTATTTTTGATAGGTAATGAGACTTATCATGCTAAAATAAATAAAGGCAAAAGCAGGTAGTAGAATTTGATTACTGAGGAACTGAGGTTAAAACCTAGTTATTTACTTATGCATGAGATAGTTCAGGTTATTTAATGGTTCTTTTTTTAATCTTTTTTTTTCCTTGTTTCAGGTTGGGAAGTTCCTATTCACCTATCTTTGAGCTCCTTCATTCTTTCCTCAGCTCTGTTGCATTAACTGATGAAACTGTCAAAAGCATTATTCATTTCTATTGCTATGTTTTTAATATTTCAAATTTCATTTTGGTAAGTTCTTATCTTTTCCACCTTTTTGCTTACATTATCCATCTGGTCATACATGTTGTCTACTTTGCCCATTAGAGCCTTAACCTACTAATCATAATTATTTTAAATTCCTTGTCTAATTATAATTACAACATCCATGTCATATCTGAATCTGGTCCCAATGATTGCTTTTCCTCTTCAAACTTTGTTGTCTCTTGCTTTTTGACATGTTTTGCAATTTTTGTTGTTGAAAGCTGGACCTGGATTGGGTAACAGGCATTGGTGAATAGACCTGCAATATGAAGGTTTATGTTAATCTGGCTAAGAGTTGGGATGCGTCCAATGTTTGTTGTAATTATAGGCATCAGAGGCTTCAATTTTCTCTAGTGTCCTTATTTTGGTCTCCCGTCCTGGCTTTGGGGCTTTGTTTTGTACTGCTTCTAGGAGGGCCTGTATCTTGTAGCTGTAATCCATTACTATTATGTTGTTGGTATGGTGGTAAAGGGTGGGGAGAAGGAGATCTTCCGATTACGTCATAGTCTCTTATTGTGCCTGTGTTTCAGGAGTAGAGACTTTACAAGTGTTTCTGCCTCCTTTAAAGGAGTCTAGATTTTTCTTCTCTTCTCATCACTCCTCTCCTTTGCTGTAACATTCCAATATATTTGCTCCAGTGTCTACCTGTGTTAACTTGGATATTTTTTTTCTCCTTAGTTAAGGCTATAGCAGGCTAAAGTGAGATGGTGTGCCTTTACCCTAGCTGGAATAAGGGCCCAATATTGTCCATTGGTAATATACTTTCCCCTGGAGAGTAGGCCTTTATCAAGGAGAAGGATCTGAGAGGGTTTCACAGAGGTCACTCTTATCTTTCCTCTGCCATGGCCACAAGGAGGATCATTCTTAAATCCTGGCCGTGAGAACCTAGAGTTCCTAGAGGGAAAGCAAATGAAAGTGTTGAGCCCCACAATGGCTGCTGCTCTAGTCGATACTCAGCCTTTAAGAATTAGTAAAAAAATAATAATGAAGTAATTTTTTACTGTTCCTTCCAGTATATTGTGCCCAGCAGCTTCTGTTCCAGGTAAGCAAATCTTAGATTTTATATCTCTGTGGATGGACCTTGTCCATCCAGATTTCATGGTGGCTGTTTGCCCTGTGACTTCAGTTCTCTAATGGGTCCAAGAAAAGTCACTGATTTTCGTTTGTGTGTTTGTCCAGCTTTTTCTTGTTTTAACACCAGGAGTGATAAGTAACTTCCAAACTCTTTACATATCAGAGGGTCAAAGAAAAATCATTGATTTTTGTTTGTGTGTTTGTCCTACTTTTTAAAAAAAATTTTAAACATTTTTATTCATTTTTGAGAGACAGAGAGAGACAGAGCACTAGCAGGGTAAGGGCAGAGAGAGAGGGAGACACAGAATCTGAAGCAGGCTCCAGGCTCTGAACTGTCAGTGAAGAGCCCCATGCAGGGCTTGAACCCACAAACCGCGGGATCATGACCTGAGCTGAAATCGGATTCTTAATCAACTGAGCCACCCAGGCGCCCCCAGCTTTTTCTTGTTTTAACACCAGGTGTGATAACTTCCAAACTCTTTATATATCAGAGTTGAAGGGACTACACCCATCCTTAAGAGGGAAATTAAAAATATCTTTTACAAAGGATTGAGTATTAAAGTCGAGAATGAAAATAACATAGTTTTATAAACTATTAAATGCTACGTAAATGTTTGATACTCTTACCAGATTTAACTTAAAATGTTTTAACAATTGATAACCTTCCCTTTTTTCTCTCACAAAGAGAGTGGATAAGTACTTGCTCTTGGTTCTTTCTAACATGACAGATGACTGTTTTTCTTAGTCTTTTTAGTCAATAATTTTTTTGTATGGACTTTTATCTTGTCTTTAAATATCCATCAGAAACTGTGACCATTCTTTGTTCACTTTTTTAGTGCCTGTGTTGAAACTACTAGAAACAACACTTTGTAATCCTAAAAATCAATAAGGCTTTTGATCTAACCTCTTCCAATGTCACTTCTCCATCTGGAGTTTTAGGTGCCTTCAGGATTCTTCTGATTGAAAGTATTTCTTTTATACATATGCTTTTTGCTTCTGTTACTTGAGGGGATGATTGATCCAGATCAACTTGTCAGCATTTCTTTTTATTTGGTCAGCAGGATGCCTGCTCTTTTCTTACAACTCTGGAAATATTTCTCAACTTTATAGAAATATAGATTTATGTTGCTTGAAGTAAGTTTGAACATAAAATTGTGAATTGTGATAAAAAAAACAATAAGAGTTAGTCCTAATTAGAATGATGAAGTAGAGAGGCAGTAGAACCCAGAGCCAATAAACTGGCTGTATGTCTTGGACAAACAGTGAACCTCTCTGAAACTATTCAGAGAAAGTCTGAATCAAAAGAAATGTCCAGCTTCGACATTCTCTCTGATTATTTAACACACATATGTTGAGAACCAATTCTTTGCCAGACACCCTTCTAAGTACTAGGAATACTATGACGAAGAGCAAAGGCAAAGTTCCTGCACTCATGGAGATTAATTCTTGGGGCATGAGGTTAACAATAAATAAAGAAAAAGAAATGAAAATACAAGAAAATAACAGGTGGTTATGAGTATTCTATGAAAGATTAAAATTAGGTGGTTTGATAGAGTTGTTGGGTGCTATTTTAGATGAGGTGATTATGGAAGGCCTAATGTCTACACGACCAGGATCCACACCATAAAGATAAAAGAAATGCTAGTACAAGCTCCTAAGGCAGGAATAAAATCAGCATAATTTAGACTTCCTGGAGAAGACTAGTTTTGCTAGAGGGTAGTGAGCAAGAGAGAACCATTATAAATTGAAAAATAGAGAAGGCCAGGGTCTCATTATGTAAAAATCTGTAAGTTAGGTAGGGAGTTTAGATTTTATTGCAGGTATAATCAGAAGCCATTAACCAATTTTGTTTCAATTCCATTATATAGTACTACTTCTTTATTCCTTACCCTTATTCTTTGAAAAGATGGAGGTTAAAATATGCTTACATGATAACAAAACAACAAAGCTGCATTATATCTGTGAAATAATTCCTAGTATAAAGTAACTTTAAGTTGATTATCTCATTGGCAGATTACTAAAGATTGTAATTACTAAAGATTGTAAACTGCCAATGAGATAATCAATTTGGAGGTGTTTTGTAGTCTGTATAAAGATTGGTATATATCTTTTGTAAAAGTTGTATTAATTGTTTTACTCTTATACATGAAAAAAGCCTAGCTCATGGTTTTTAAATAATGTGTCACAAATTGTTGAATCAAGCAGTGGCAGAGATGTGGACTGAACTTAAAGTTTTAGTCACTAAGTACTCAGCTCAATATAGTAACTACCCTGCTCAGACCACAACCTAGAAGTTATCTGTAATTCTCTAATGCTCTTTGGGCCAGGAAGCAAACCAAAGCATTCTCTCATGATGGTGGCAGTGGTAGAAGAGACAGAGTAGAAAACCATGATGCTTATTAAAGCCGGAAGTGGTATTCTATTGCTTCTGCCTACATTCAGTTGGCCAAAAAGAATTTAAATGACAAACCTATAGTTAAGGAGCAAAAATTTGGATCAACAATTGAATCTTCCACACCATCTATTTACCATTGGTAAACCTGATACTGAGTTAAAATTTTATTCAAGTTTTAAGTAATAACAACACTTGATTAGTAGAGGTTTATAAATATGCAAAGTATTTTCACATGCATTGTACAGTTATCCATATTGTCTCATTTGATTCTCAGGCAATTCTGCAATGTGCATATTTTCTCCATTTTACAAACAAGAAAACTACAGATCAGAGAGGTACAATACCTTTTCCCAAATCACTCAGTTATATTTGAAAAGGCTTGGAAAGGACTACTTACCCTTGTTTAGATTCTAACAATGCCCTCCCTCCTTCTCTACTGCATCATGTCTCCATAACTTATTAAAACAAAACAAAATAAACTTTGGAAATTAACGTGTTATAAATTGCCTAACCCTGAACTAACTGTTGCACACTTAGTGATAAATATTCAATCAATTTAGTAATAAAACTTCATTCTGTAAATTTCACAGTGATTCTTATAGTCTGCTTTGATAAGTGATGTGGTTACTCTTGTATTCTAATTCTTTGACAACATTGCTGCCAAATCAATATCCATCCCAATGTATTATGTAAGAGGTCTGAAAGAGATGCCAAAATAGAAGTACTCCATATTTTCAAAGTATTATCATGATGATACTTGTATCTAAAAGCAAGACAATAAGGGATTTTTTGTAGTAAAAATTAATATCAAAAGATTAAATTTGGGATTATGAATTGTATTTTTTAATTTTAATATTTGTTTTTGAGAGAGAGACAGAGCATGAGTAGAGGAGGGGCAGAGAATGAGGGAGACAAAGAATCCAAACCAAAATCCAGGCTCTGACCTGTCAGCACAGAGCCAGACATGGGGCTCAAACCCACAAACCATGAGATCATGACCTGAAGCTAAACCGATTGAGCCATTCAGGTACCCTTAGACTTAGGATTATAAAACAAAGTTCTGTCCTTGTTCTGGTCCTTATCTTAACAATTATTTAGGAAAATTACTGGAATATTGTAATATATACATTTTTGATATAAAATTTTTAATATAAAATTTTAATAATTTTTTGTCATTTGAGGAAGATATAGGTGATACAATTTTTCAGCAAAGGACATCATTTTCTAATGTAGTGAAAATGGGAAAGTTTTTCATGTTTTACTTGTAAAGAAATAGCTGTGTTACCACCATCCAATCTACATCATTGTAAAGAGAAGAGGAATCTCTCCCAAGCATACTTACATTAAGGGGACTCAGTTGGCTTTCTTTTAGTTTCAGTCCAGCTACACTGGCTATGACTGGGGTTGACCAGGACCTAGGGAAAATTTGTAACTGTGGCTAGAGGTGCAATGGTAGGAGGCTGAAAATTTGCACTGAATATTCAGTTTTTTATATGAAAAATTTGCTCTCTCTAGTATTTTAGACAAAGTTCATCTCCCCATGCCACTGCCTTGGCTCTGCTCCAGAGTGTAATTCACAAATAAAAGTTGCCTGAAAACTCTTTTTTTAAGTGTAATTAAATCCATGATTTGAAGGATCAGTCATAGTCTGTTTTTCCATTATTTTCACAGTACCTAGCAAGTGTCTGACACCTGGTAAGCAATCATAAATATTTAACGAATTAAATCAGTGAACCTGTTGAAGGTTACATAAGGGATAAGGAATGAATACAAGTCTAGTGGAAATTATTAGTGTTATGCTTTTGTAAAAAATTATAAAGGAAAATAATAACTAAATATAAGGTTTCAAAATGTCTTCTAGTTATCATGGATTACAAAAAAAAAAAAAAAAGGATTCTCATGCAAATAAAAGAAATAAACAGTTTCCTTGAAGGGAGAAAGGTGATTACTTGTGAAACTTGGAAGATATAAAATACAAAGCTCCAACAGCACTGTTGTATAAAATGAGGACCAGGAGATAGGAAACCCTTCCATAACCCTGTACATGGGTTGTGACCAAGGGTCTCCTCCTCCTCAGTGCAGATGCACATCACTGTGCCTCCTCCCTCAGTGCCTCACTTCTTTCTCTTTGGTTTATAGGTCCCACACCTCTCTTTCGTGTCATATGAGGTCTATCCAACTTCCTGCATTATGTCCCTCAGTCCCTCAAGATTTCAACACCCGTCTCATTGTCATCTTCTTGTCACCATGGGAAACTACAACATCCACAGATGGTATCTCAAATGACTCAGCCAGTGGCCCCGACTACAGAGATGACCTGTACCCATGTGCAGAGGTTGTGGAAAGGACACAGCAAAAAGAAAAATAACATAAATGAAAACCCAGCCACCATTTGAGAATGCTACAAGAAAATCAGGGGCTGTGGAGAATTTACAGGGTTTGAAACACTAAGATTCAAATACTAAGAAAGAACTTGTAAAGATATTAGAGATTTTCTGTTGACAGGGGCACAGTAGCTGTATTTGGGAAGTCAGGAAATTGTAGGACATTGAGTCCAATTTAGGGGATGTATAGAGCCATTGGGGTGATTGTAAAAGTTTTGGGATTTTAGTTGTTTCTGAAATAAACAGGTCTATAAAATGATTAGTACTGCTGGTTTCTTAAGGGAAACTGGGTAATCAATTCTAATTATACCTTCCTTTTTAAGATTAATCTGTTAGTCTGTAAGCAGTCAGCAGGTAGGTCAAGGGATGGACAGTCTTATCAAAAGCATGAGATGCTCTGCAGATAAATCAACTTTACTTGGGATTGTCCCCATTTAGGAGAATAGTGACAAGAAAGATAGAGTTTTGAGTATCTCCAATTAGTATTAGAATAGGTTAAGTTACAACTGGAAAAGGAGCAGTATTGTGGAGAGTATTTGCTTCTTTAAATGGTTTTTCAGGTTGAAGACATGCAAATAACTACAATTTCTATGTTAGCTTTGTACTGTTAATATTTTATGTTGCATGGTTACAAGCACAAATTCAGGCAAATCCAGACTACATGTGCATATGTCTGAGTACTTACTAGCTGTGCTCTCAGACAAGTTATAGACTCTGGGCTTCAGTTTCCGTATCTGATATCTGAGAAACTATACCACATAGAGTTGTAATGAAGATGAGGTATTATATGTACAACATTTAGGAAAATGCCTGACATGTAGTTTTTAAAAAAATTTTATTGCTTATTACTATAAATAATTATCTTCCTCTTTTATTAAATAGACTTTCCAAAATATTATTGAATCACTTTTCTATTTTTAGTGTAAGCTATACTTGGTCACAGTGCACTAGGAATTATTTATGGGCATCTCTAAAGAAGATTTTTGGGCTTGTTTTTGCACTAAAAGGAGGAAATCAAGGATTTGTTTTTAATGGTAGATATTATATTTCAGATTTAACGTTCACATATAATATTTTAAGAAATTGACTTAGAGATTATTTTATATTTGTAAATAAATGCTAAACAAGAAGGTGTTTTATTGTTTAGAGATTCTAATCCTTAGCAGGGAGTAAAGTAGCTATAACAACCATCAGAGGCCTCTCTTCAGACATTTCAGAAGTAAGTGGACCAATTAAGAATTATGTATTATACCCATAAGAACATTGTTGAATTTTGGTATTTTTCCTTTAAAATTATTTTGATGCATTAATTAGTTTTGATATTTAGCGTTATGGTTATTAATGTTGACATAGTGTAAAATTACTGTTTACTTTTCTCTTTTACTCTATGTAAAAAGGCATTTACTTTTGTACAAATGAGTGGATTTAAAATTTTTCCAGTGGCTCCAAACTTGCATTATGGTTGAAGAATGGGACTTGCACAGCTTCAATGTTTTAAACTATTTTCAACTGAATTAAGCAATTGCTATTGCTGGTTTTTGAAATGTTTTGTGGTCACTGGAAAAGAAAGTATCTGTTTGTACAGTACAAAGTTTAATACATACCTATTTATGTAAAAATATATATTCAGACCATCATGGTGGCATAGGAATTTCTACTGCTAATCTCCTCAAGAAATATCAATTTGGATAATTATCTATGTATGAAAATTCACAGTATTGAACAAGGAACTTCATATCTTGGTCTCTGAAATCTGCTGGCCAGGATTTCAGTCTGAGTGCCATAATTTCCCAATCACATGATCTTGGAGAAAATTAGCTTCTTTTATTTATTGTCAATATGGAGTTCACAGAGTATTTTATAAAGAGAAGTACATGAGATAATCACTATAAAATTGTAGACTAGTGTCTGGCATAGTATAAGTACTAATTAAAGGCAACTATTATTAATAACCTGAATGGAACTCTTTAAGGGAAAATGCCATGTAATTTATTCTGTAAAATGGTCATCCATTTGCTTTGACTAATACATATGTGCCTATATTTTTACTGCCAACTGGTTTCAAGTCTGCTTTAAAAATCACATAGATTTTACTTTTTGGCACATAGTGAGAATTTTATCTTAATAAACTCTTTCAAATCTGATGTTTTAACTGATACAGATTGTCTTGCATTTATTTTGTCAGCTTATTTATGTTTTGCTTTTTAAATTTCTTGCTTTCCTTATTTTATGCATACATATACATTCACATCTTCTCCAACCTTGTGATTTATATTGGTTTTTTTAACAAAGTTTTCCTTAGCCTATATTTTTTCTGGTTGATAAAATTAAGATGAAAAATATTATTTTACAGTAGCCTATGTAACAAAATAAGTCAATGTGCCTTACTTTTGCTATATCCAAGCCAGCTGAAAAACTTTCTCAGTGATCTGTCATTTTAGATACAGGTATTTTTTTTTTCATTATTTTTATATTTAACATATGCCATCTATTTTTTTTACAGATTTATAAAAATGATTGCAGACTTTTGCTATTACCTTTTCTTAGAAGTTATTTTTAATTACTTAATTGTTATTGCCCTCCTTCTTTAGCTGTTCCCTTTATCTCTATTAGATACATGTCATATTTTAGATAAAAAGGTATAAAAAGCCTTAATAGTGAATAGTATGTATCTAAGAATATTTTTATTTTGTGTTGAGTCCACACAAGAAAAACTACTTAGCAAGACTTGACATTTTGAGGTCATATCTTTTTCTACTCAGTATTTTGAAACTGTCTCATGAATTCTGGCACTTTGTGCCACATTATTAGAACAACTGACTTTCTTCATTTATTAGTATCCATGTGCTTGTCTGTTTGTTTTTCCATTCCAGATTGCATAAATAATGTTTCTCTTATCTTTGTTTTTCAAAATTGTATCATAGATCCCTTTTATTGAACAAACCATGAAATCACTTATCAATATTTCTTTAGCTTGAGACCTTTGGTTATTTAGTCATTTGCTTCTGGTAAAGAAATTATTGGTATCTTTTCACTTCACTATTTAACCTTGGTATTTATCATTCTTCTTTTTCAACATTTGAAATGATTTATCCTTTATTCTCTTCATTCTAGGAGAGATTTTCTTATTTGCCTTCCAGGTTACTGATTCAATGTCTTTGGCATCAAATTTTCTCTTACTTTCCCACAGTGTAGATTTTTCCTTACTGTCAACTTTTACTTATCTTATTACCTTTTAATCTCCTCTGTTGCATTCCTTATGACTTTTTTCCCTCATATATAAAAATAATTAAGAATACAAGTAACATTCTGAATTTGTTCTTTGTTCTTGCATTATATAATTTCAGAAGTATTTTCTTCTTGTGAGTCTTCTAGATACTAATACACTTCCTTGTAATATAGATACTTTTTCCATATTGTGGCTGTTACTCATTGCATTACTTAGGTTAAACTAAGTGGTATAGAAACAGAACCAAACAAATGCCTCAACACAACAGAAATTTATACTTTGTTCTCAAAACAATAACTGACAAATGTACAGGGTGGCAGATCATCTCTCCTCCATGAGTTTATTCAGTGACCCACACTCCTATTTTGTATATCTCCACAAATACATAAATCTTTCCTGTCCTGTCTATGCACCTGACAGCAGAATTAAGAACAAAGGATAGAGTGGATAAGAGGTTTCAACTGACCATAACCGGAAATGGAACACATCATTATTGCTCCTATGCTATTGATGGGAACTCAGTCACATGGATACATCTAACCACGAATGAGTCTGAGAAATGAGGCCATCTATGTGTGCCGAAGAAGAAAAAAAAAGTTTTGGTAAACAGCTAGTAGTCTGAGAAACTCTCAAACAAAGCAATATATGGTTTGTAAATATATAAACCAGGTTGAAGTAGACTCAGTAGGGTATCATCAGAAATGGGTATTAATTTACATTGCTGCCCCTTTGAACCTCCTGGTAAGATCATTCTTCTTCACACAGGCATAAAATATCATGTGTCTCATAGATTTTCCAATCATTTGCATATATTAGTGAATATATTAGTATTCAATGTTTAAATAAATAAATACTGTCTAAGCTAATATCAAAAGGTAAATTGTTCATCCAATTTAAAAGTTCTTCCTAGGGAACATCATGGAAGTATTTTTTGTGTCTCATGTCCATGAAATATAGCCAGAACAACACTAAACCATCCTGCACCTAGAAAACTGATTTGAGGATTAACACAACAATCTGCACAACCACAGAATTCAGCAGGTACATGGCACAGAGGGGTGAACTGGGGGAGAGAGCAGCCGTGGAGGGAAGGGAGCTATTTTTGTTGCAGAGGGAGGACGGAGATGAGGGGGAGAGTATGGGAAAAGCACCTCCTCCAAAAGCAGCTGGAGAGAAAGGGGAAAAATGGAAACAGCCTCAGGGACTGAACTTAAAATGGAGAAAGGAGAGGGTTTAAATTCCATTAAGACTATAAACAGGGGGAGTGCAGTGTCTGAAACTCTGCAGCTCAATACCTGGTGGTGCTCTGGTGAGAAGGGCAAATCCCCAGAAGCAGAGTGAACTCTGGGGGTCTTTGGGCCACACGGGAGAAGCAGTTCCCCTGCTGGGAGGACATCTGGTAGAGGCTGTGTGGCCACTCCACAGGCAAAGGCCTCAGGGGACCGGGAGAACGACCACATTCGCTGATGCTGGAACAAGGTCATTGGGGTGAAGCCTGTACCAGATGTGTGTTGTGATTTTCCATAATCTCTGAAATGCTGCTGCTACATGACCGCATGAACTTTTTCTTGGATGGGCTGGCACTCAGCTGCAGTCTCTAGGCATCGGCAGCAGCACAGTCCCAGAAACGTTTCTGGGTGCAGCCAGCATCCGACCATTGCTCGGTGAGACCCTCCTATAGAGGGGCAGGACGGGTCAAAGCTGTAGTCCCTTAGAAGTAAGGGGTCTGGAAACACAGCCACATCTGAGATAAAACTCAGGAGGGAGGTGCTGCCTGGGGCTTGGTCATGGACAGTGTAAAAGCAGGGAGTTTATGGAAGCTGAAGAAAAGGACAGGTGTGGGATTGCTGATTGGGGAGAATAGAGTTCCTATACTAGAGACTGGGTAGTTGGATGACACCGCTCCTGCGCATGCGCATACACTCCTACAAGCACCACAACAATCCACTCCAGTAAGCTGTGCAGCGCCATCTGGTGGAGAGCGGAGCCATTACACTAAGCCCCTCCCAACTGGGCCAACCTGGCTCTTCAAGAACACAAATCCCTCCACCTGCTTAGGTTATGGACTATAAAGTGATTTGTAGTTTGACTTCTAGGGGAAAACCAAGTAATTTCAATCGTATTTCAGTCTGTTCTCTGCACCATCTATTCAATGTTCTTTTTTTAACCTCTCTTTTTTGTTTCTGTTCTTTATCTTGACTACCGAAGGAGAAAAATTATTTTTATTATAATTTTTATTAAAAATATTATTTCTACTATATTTCTTAGTTTTGTGTAATTTTTAAAAAATTCTATTTTACTTCCATCATTTCATTTTATTCTATTTCACTTTTTCAAATTATCAATGATTTCCTTTTTTTTCCTTTCCTTCCCCTTTTTTCTCTAATCTATCAAGACCCTTTCAACACCCAGACCAAAACATGCCTAGGATCTAGCATCATGTATTTGTTTTGTCTGTGTATGCATGTTGCTTTTAATTTTTTAATTTAATTTTGCTACCTCATTAATTCCTTTTCTCCCTTCAAAATGACAAAATGAAGGAATTCATCCCAAAAGAAAGAGCACGAAGAAACGACAGCCAGGGACTTAACCATCACAGATACAAGCAAGATGTCTGAACCAGAATTTAGAATCATGATAATAAGAATACTAGATGGAATTGAAAATAGATTAGAATCCCTTTCTGTGGAGATAAAAGAATTTGTAAAAGCTAGCTAGGATGACATAAAAAATGCTATAATTGAGCTGCAATCTCGAATGGATGCCACAGAGGCAAGGATGGGTGAGGCAGAGCAGAGAATTAGCAATATAATGGACAAATTTATGGAGAATAATGAAGCAAATAAAAGAGGGAACTAAGGCAAAAGAGCACAATTTAAGAATTAGAGAAATCAGTGACTCATTAGAAAGGAACAACATCAGAATCATAGGGGTCCCAGAAGATGAAGAGAGAGAAAAAGGGGTAGAAAGGTTGTGTGAGCAAATCATAGTGGAAAGCTTTCCTAACCCGGGGAAAGACACAGACATCAAAATACAGGAAGCACAGAGGACCCCCATCAGATTCAACAAAAACCGACCATCAATAAGGCATATTAGAGTCAAATTCACAAAATACTCAGGCAAGGAGAGAATCATGAAAGCAGCAAGGGAAAAACAGTCCCTAACCTACAAGGGAAGACAGATCAGGTTTGCAGCAGAACTATGCACAGAAATTTGGCAGGCCAGAAAGGAGTGGCAGGATATATTCAATGTGCTGAATCAGAAAAATATGCAGCCAACAATTCTTTATCCACCAAGGCTGTCATTCAAATAGAAGGAGAGATAAAAAGTATCCCAGACAAACAAAAATTAAAGGGGTTTGTGACCACTAAACCAGCCATGCAAGAAATTTTAAGGGGGACTCTCTGAGGGGAGAAAAGATGAAAATATACATATAAGTAACAAAAGAAACAAATATTAGAAAGGACCAGAGAACACCACCATAAACTCCAACTCTATGAGCAACATAATGGCAATACATTCACATCTTTCAGTCCTCACTCTAAACATCAATGGACTCAATGCTCCATCAAAAGACATATGGTAGCACAATGGATAAGAAAACAAGATCCATCTATATGCTGTTTACAAGACACTCACTTTAGACCTAAAGACACCTTCAGATTGAAAGTAAGTGGATGGAGAACCATGTATAATTCTAATTGTTGACAAAAGAAAGCCAGAGTAGCCATACTTACATCAAACAATCTAGACTTTAAAATAAAGACTGTATCAAGAGATGAAGAAGGGCATATCATAAATAAGGGATTTATCCACCAAGAAGACCTAACCATTGTAAACACTTATGCTCCAAATGTGGTGCAACTAAATATATAAATCAATTAATCACAAACATAAATAAACTCATTGATAATAATACCATAATAGTAGGGGACTTCAATACCCCACTTACAACAATGGAAAGATCACCTAATAAGAAAATCAACAAGGAAACAATAGCTTTGAATGACACACTGGACCAGGTGGTCTTAACAGATATATTCAGAACATTTCATCCTAAAGCAGCAGAATATACATTCTTCTCTGGTGCACATGGAATGTTCTCCAGAATAGGCCATATACTGGGACACAAATCGACCCTCAACAAGTACAAAAAGATCAAGATCATACTGTGTATATTTTCAAACCACAACTCTATGAAATTCAAAATCAACCACAAGAAAAAATTTCGAAAAGTAACAAATATTTGGAGACTGAAGAACATCTTACTAAAGAATGAGTGGGCTAACCAAGAAGGTAAAGAGGAAATTAAAAAGTACATGGAAGCCAATGAAAATATAATACCACAGCCCAAAACCTCTGGGTTGCCACAAAGGTGGTCATAAGAGGAAAGTGTATAGAAATCCAGACCTTTCTAAAGAAGGAAGACAGATCTCAGATACACAACCTAAACTTACACCTTAAGGAGCTGGAAAAAGAACAGCAAATAAAACCCAAAACCAGCAGAAGACAGGAAATAACAAAGATTAGAGCAGAAATTAATGCTATCTAAACCAAAAAAAAAAAAAAAAAAAAAAAAAAAAAAAAAGAAAAACAGAAGAGATCAATGAAACCAGAAGCTGGTTCTTTGAAAGAATTAACAAAATGGATAAAACACTAGCCAGTTTGATCAAAAAGAAAAAGGAAAGGACCCAAATAAATAAAATCAAGAATGAAAGAGGAGATATCACGACCAACACAGCAGAAATAAAAACAATAGTAAGAGAATATTATGAGCAATTATATGCCAATAAAATGGGCAATCTGGAACAAACGGACAAATTCCTAGAAACATATACACCACCCAAACCGAAACAGGAAGAAATAGAAAATTTGAACAGACCCATAACTAGTAAAAAAATTGTATTAGTAATAAAAAAACTCTCAAAAAACAAGAGTCCAGGGCCAGATGCTTTTCCAGGGAAATTCTACCAAACATTTAAGGAAGAGTTAACACCTATTCTCTTGAAGCTGTTCCAAAAAATAGAAACGGAAGGAAAAGTTCCAAACTCTTCCTATGAAGCCAGCATTACTTTGATTCCAAAACCAGACAGAGACCCCACTAAAAGGAGAAGAATAGGCCAATTTTCCTGATGAACATGGATGGAAAAATCCTCAACAAGATATTAGCCAACCGGATTCAACAATATATTACAAAAATTATTCACCACGACCAAGTGGGATTTATACCTGGGATGCAGGGCTGGTTCAATATTCACAAAACAATCAACGTGATTCATCACATCAATAAAAGAAAGGACAAGAACCATATGATCCTCTCAATAGATGCAGAGAAAGCATTTGACAAAATACAGCATCCTTTCTTGATAAACTCCCTCAAGAAAGTAGGGATAGAAGTTTCATAACTTGAGATCATAAAAGCCATATATGAATGACCCAATGCTAATATCATCCTCAATGGGGAAAAACTGAGAGCTTTCCCCCTAAGGTCAGGAACATGACAGGGATGTCCACACTCTCCACTGTTATTCAACATAGTGTTGGAAATCTTAGCCTAGCAATCAGACAACACAAAGAAATAAAAGGCATCCAAATCAGCCAGGAGGAGGTCAAACTTTCACTTGTCACAGATGACATGATACTCTATATGGAAAACCCAAAAGATTGCACCAAAAAATTGCTAGAACTGATTCATGAATTCAGCAAAGTTGCAGGATATAAGATCCATGCACAGAAATCAGTTGCATTGCTATACATCAATAATGAAGCAAGAGAAAGAGAAATCAAGGAATCGATCCAATTTACAGTTGCACCAAAAACCATAAAAAACCTAGGAATAAACCTAACCAAAGAGGTGAAAAATCTATATGCTGAAAACTATAGAAAGCTTATGAAAGAACTTGAAGAAGACACCAAAAACGGAAAAATAATCCATGTTTCTGGATAGGAAGAACAAATATTGTTACGATGTCAATACTACTAAAAGCAATCTACATATTCAATGTAATACCTATCAAAATAACCAGCATTCTTCAGAGAGCTAGAAGAAATAATCGTAAAATTTGTATGCAACCAGAAAAGACCCAGAATAGCCAAAGCAATCTTGAAAAAGAAAACCAAAGCAGGAGGCATCACAATCCTGGACTCCAAGCTGCATTACAAAGCTGTAATCATCAAGACAGTACGGCACTGGCACAAAACAGACACTCAGATCCATGGAACAGAATAGAGAACCCAGAAATGGACCCACATACGTATGGCCAACTTAACTTTGACAAAGCAGGAAAGAGTATCCAATGGAATAAAGACAGTCTCTTCAGCAAGTGGTGCTGGGAAAACTGGACAGTGACATGCAGAAGAATGAACCTGGAACACTTTCTTACACCATACACAAAAATAAACTCAAAATGGATAAAGGGCCTGAATCTGAGACAGGAAACCATCAAAACCCTAGAGGAGAAAGCAGGAAAAAACCTCTCTGATCTTGGCCACAGCAACTTCTTACTCAACCCATCTCCAGATCTAAGGGAAACAAAAGCAAAAATGAACTACTAGGACCTCATCAAAACAAAATGCTTCTGCACAGCGAAGGAAACAGTCAGCAAAACTAAAAGGCAACCAACAGAATGGGAGAAGATATTTGCAAACAACATATCAGATAAAGGGTTAGTAATCCAAAATCTATAAAGAACTTTCAAACTCAACACCCAAAAAACAAATAATCCAGTGAAAAAATGGGCAAAAGACATGAATAGACACTTCTCCAAAAAAGACACCCAGATGGCCAAGTGACACACAAAAAAATGCTCAACATCACTATCAGGGAAATACAAATCAAAACCACAGTGAGATATCACCTCATAACTGTCAGAATGGCTAACATTAACAACTCAGGCAACAACAGATGTGGGTGAGGATGGAGATAAAGAGGTTCTTTTTTGCACTACTGGTGGGAATGCAAACTGGTGCAGCCACCCTGGAAAACAGTATGGAGGGTTCTCAAAAATTAAAAATAGAACTGCCCTATGACCCAGCAATTGCACTAGTGGGTATTCATCCAAGGGATACAGGTATGAGGTTTTGAAGGGGCACATGCACCCCAATGTTTATAGCAGCACTATCAACAATAGCCAAAGTATGGAAAGAGCCCAAATGTCCATCGATGGATGAATGGATAAAGATGTGGTATGTATGTGTGTGTGTATATATATATATATATGTCTATGTATATATATGTACATATATATGTATATGTATATGTATATGTATGTACATATATATGTATATATATGTATATACACACACACAATGGAGTATTACTCAACCATCAAAAAGAATGAGATATTGCTCTTTGTAACTACGTGGATGGAACTAGAGGGTATTATGCTAAGTGAAATTAGTCAGAGAAAGACAAATATCATATGACTTCACTCATATGAGGATTTGAAAACAGAACAGATGAACTCAAGGGAAGGGAAGCAAAAATAATACAAAAACAGGGAGGGTGACAAAACACAAGAGACTCTTAAATATGGAGAACAAACAGAGGGTTGCTGGAGGGGCTGTGGGAGGGGGAATGGGCTAAATGGGTAAGGGGCATTAAGGAATCTACTCCTGAAATCATTGTTGCACTATATGCTAACTAACTTGGATGTAAATTAAAAAAATAAAGAAAATAAAAAATAAAATAAAAAATAAAAGTTCTTCCTACTCATCTTCAACATGACAGACTTTGAGGTCTATAGTGAAAAGAGTGAGTTCTGGTCTTTTTTTACTATTCCTCAGGCACATAGTTGCAACTATTAGTTACTATTAGATTCACAGAAATCAAGAGTCACATTTCTTAGTTTTGTAGATGAGGGATAGGTGATATGTAAAGATCCAAGCCAATTCCTGGTGTTTAGTAAAATTTAGTCTTCTGAATTTGTTCCCTACTGAAGTGCAATCTTGTTGGGTTTTTTAATTGTCAATTTCTTTGCTCTATGTAAATCTTAATAAATATAGTTCATGGGTGGAAATACATTTAATGCTATTTCTATCTATTTCTATTTGGATTTTACACATTTCCTCTTAGCCTCCTGGTTTTAATGAATATGCAACTTCTAGAAAGCTCGAATTCTCATCAGCACTCCACAACTCGTCCCAGTTGCTACTGACTTTTTTTCAGAATTCCACTTCTCTTTCCCATTTCTTCTCTGGAATATGTAAATTTTATCTAAATGCAGAAATATGGCAATGTTACAGGACTCAGGGCTGAGGAAGTGTTATTGTCCAGTTTCTAGAATGCATAAATACTGAGTCAGATGATAGATACTGGGAGTGTTAGGAAGCATAGCCATAAGCTTAACATAATCAAAATGGTATTTCATAAATGATGCTTCGATGTGTCATACATGAAGTCTGAGTAAAATTTTTCTTAATCCAGATTCATATGCCTTATCATTGGTGCAAGTTTCTTTTTCATTAAATTTTCTGACAGCCTTAATTTTAAGTACTACTATGAGTTTTCACCCTTTTTTTCAGTGATTTCACAGGTATTTTTTTTAAGAGATTACCTTGTCCTTTTTTATTTAAATGTTATTATATAGTATATTAGCACAGTAGTACATGTATATAATTTACAAGTTAAAATAAAATTTCTAACTGAATAAATGTGCTGTAGTTTATCTAGATTTTAGTGCTGTTGGATTCACAAACAAAAATGAAAACACAGTTCTAAATGATAGCTTTATCTAGTTTCTCATCAGACTTATCTAAGGCAGTCTTACAGTGTTTTAACAAACAAATTGATGTCAACTGGAAAATTTTGTCACTGGTCCACAAAAAGTAATACAGAAATTGGAGAAAGCATTTACAAATGCTAATAGAAACTGACATCACTGTAACATTCAAGAATATGTGATCATTTTCCCAGAAATTCATTTTTTATACAAGTATTCTATAATGTGCAAGGGGAAAATAGTCTTTCACCACAGATGGTTTGAGAAGTACTGTCTTGGAGATATTCAGAACTACTACCATTATGTTTCATTACCTTGTTTTCTGAGTCAACCTCCATGTTTAGGCCTCTTGGATCATTCATCATTAGCCAGATTTTTATCTCAAAACTGCACTATATACATCCATTAATCTAACCCAGTCTTGCATTCTTCATCATCCCAAACTCTTTCACTGGGCTGTCAGGAACATATGTTCTGTTGTCAAGACTCCCTAAATCCTCAGCCTCTTTTCTAAATATTTACAAAATCACATTCATCTACCTCTGCCCAGCACTTTCTAAAGTACGTTGTTCCTGCAATTTTCTCTGTCACTTTCATAAATATTCTCTATTCATTGATTTTCCACATTGACATATAAACATGATCTGATTTCCTCCATCTAAAATATCTGTCTGTCTGTCTGTCTATCCTCTCTCTTTCTCACATATCTACCTGATCTTCTATCTATAATTATCTGTCTATTCTGTTACCATTTTCCCTGTCAAACACTGCCTTATTCTATTCTTCCCCTCCATAGAAAGAAGGAAAGAAAGAAAGAAAGAAAGAAAGAAAGAAAGAAAGAAAGAAGAAAGGAGGGAGGGAGGGAGGGAAGGAAGGAAGGAAGGAAGGAAGGAAGGAAGGAAGGAAGGAAACTGTATTTCCTCATTTTCTCTTTCTTCTTCACCTCATCTCTGCTACTACAGGGAACTGCTTTTGTCAAGGAAACGTATAATTCCTATTTTGGCAAATGTTGCTTTTCCATTCTCATCTTATTTGACGTCTCAGTAGTATGTAGTGTCAAATACCACTTCTTATTCGCAGATCAGTTTATTATTTTGTGTTCTGCCTTCTTTATTATACGCTATTTTCTCCTACCTTATTGCCCACTCCATCTCAGTGTCTGGTGCTGAATCCTGCTTTCATGCCATTCAAATCCAGGTGAAGAGTGTTTCAGTGCTCACTCATCAAACCTACTTCTTTCCTCACATAGTTTCATGCAGTTCCATGACTACAGATTATATTCATACACTGAGACTTCCAAAGGTTTGTCTATCTCTGAAATCCAGACTCATATACCCAATAGCTTCCTTGGCATCTCCTCTTAGATAACTATATGTGTCGAATTCAAGACATTCCAGTGGAATTCATGATTTTTCCCCCTGAATGTGTGGTTCCCCATCTTTCTTGTTTTTGGTAAATGCACCAACACTAACTCAATTGCTTAAACCAAAAGCCTGAGAATCTTTGTTGATGTTCATGTTTTCCTTCTCCTTTCTTTTAGCAAACATTTTCAGCCCTGTCTCCAAACGATATCACAAATGTTTTCACTTTCCTCCCACTGTACCACTAATATACTTGGTCTGATGATGATTATCTCTAGACAAGACTACCAAACTATGCTGATAGCCTTTTCTCTGGTTCCTATATAAGCACCCTTCCTCCACTCTTAAAGCTACAGTCAGAGTAAATATGAATCATCCAACATTCAAGAATCTAAAATTCTCTGGATTTTTTTTTCTTTACACTTGTAATAACACCCAAATTCCTTGTAGTGGCCTACAAGCATTTAGTCCTCCTCCTCTCAGAAAGCACCTAAATATTGCTTCCCCTTCCTCACTACTATTGTAATTGGCTCTTTCAGATAACCCTGAACACTTGTACTTACTGTCCCTTTCACCTGTAATACTCCTCCCTCAGAACTTTGAAAAGATGGCTTCTTAGTACATGCATTTATGTCTTATCTAAAAAGGCATTTTCTCATTGCTCAGTTTCACAATGCTGTCTTCTGTTTTCATCAAAGCACATATCCCTAGCTGATAATACCTTGTTTTGTGTGAGATTTTTCTTTTCTTGTTTATAGATTGTCTACCCCTTCTCAAACAAAATGCATGTTCCTTAGTTCAGAGACAAAGTTTGTCTTGTCATGTCCTGTACTTAAAACTGGGTTTGGAATATAGTAGACAACTGATAAATATTTTTTGAATGAATAAAATTTAGGAACATCTGGATTGGCAGCTAATGCCCAGAAGACATTTTAAACAACAAATAGGCTGTGTCATGTTTTATTTACATATTATCATTCAAGTTAATCTTAGTATTTACCTAGAGATTGATATAATTATGCTGATGTAAAATAGTCTCTAGTTTGTTTATTAAGAGACAAGAATGATGGGGGGAAAATGATGTTACATAATGAAGTATTCCTGGTTAGCAAAGGAAAAGAAATAAAAAAATGTATCGAGTATCAAAAGTTCATTCTAAGTGCAGTTATTATAAACAAGTGAAATCTAATTTAATAGACCTTGCAATTACAACAAGGTTAAAGGGAAAAATTATCATTTATTTTTACACGTTATTTGCCTTTACTCTGAGGACATGGAAGAGACTAAGTTTACTGACAAAGCAAAAAATAAAGTAACTTCATTAACCATGCTAATTTAGATTCCTCTAAAAAATGCCAAACTATATTTTACAACTTTTTCAATTACAATTAATCTATTTTTGAAGTTCTAATTAAATGCCTGAATGATAAAGATGTTCTTGTCTTACTTTTTAAAGAATTAGTGGTTGTTTCATTGACTACAACATGAAGAACACATTTGGAAAACCATTCCTGGATTCAATAACAAAGTGTAAGATTTTGAATAGCAATGCAGTCTTTATGTAATAGTAATAATGTAAACTTAAAAAATATCTATATATGCTACTTTAACACACATAGAAAACTGATTGGAGGATTAACACAACAATCTGCACAAACTGAACCACAGAATTCAGCAAGTATGCAGCACAGAGAGGTGAACTTGGGGAGCGAGAAGGTGCGGGAAGGGAGGAGCTTTTGTGAGCAGAGAGAGGACGGAGACTGGGGGGGGTAAAATACGGGAAAAGCACCCCTCCCCAAAAGCAGCTGGAGAGAAAGTACAAAATTGGAAACAGCCGCAGGGACTAAACTAAAAAGGGAGAAAAGAGAAAGGATAGGGTTTAAATTCCATTAAGACTGTAAACAAGGGGAGCACAAAATCTGCAACTCTGCAGCTCAATACCTGGCGGTGCTCTGGTGGGAAGGGCGAATCCCCAGGAACAAAGTTGGGTCCGGGAGGTTCTCGGGTCACACAGGGAAAAGCGGTTCCACTGCTGGAAGGACATTTGGTAGAGACTGTTGAAGCCACCTGGTCCCAGTAGACCCAGAAAACAGCCACATTCGCTGGTGCTGGAACAAGGTCGTTAAGGGTGAAGCCTGGTGCCAGATGTGTGTTGTGATTTTCCATAATCCCTGAAAAGCTGCTGCTACACTATCTCGCAAATTTTTTTCTGGGGTGGGCTGGCACCTGGCCGCAGTATCGGGGCATTGGTAGCAGCAGGGTCCAGCAAGCATTCCTGGGTACAGCCGACATTTGGCCATTGCTTGGCGAGACCCTCCCACAGAGGGGTGGAATGGGTGAAAGCCGCAGTCCTTCAGAAGTAAGGGAGAACAGCAGCATCTGAGACAAAACTCAGGAGAGAGGTACTGACTGGGGACTGGTCACAGACAGTGAAAATGCAGGGAGTGGATAAAAGCTGAAGACAAAGGATGGGTGTGCAATTACTGATCAGGAGAACAGAGTTCTGACAACTAAAGAGTGGGTAACTGGGTGACGCCATTTTCACCCCTCTGGCGCATACCATACACACCTACGAGTACCACAACACTCTACCCCAGTAGGCTAGCAGTGCCATCTAGTGGAGAACAGAGCCACTACACTGAGCCCCATCCTACTGGGCCAACCTTGCTCTTCAGTAACACAAGTCTCACTGCCTAGTTAGTTTATGGACTATAAAGCACTACATAGTCTGACTCCTAGGGGAAAATGAAGTAATTTCAGTCCTAATCCAATCCATTAGCAGGTCCATCTGTTCAATTTTCTTTCTTTTTTTTTTCTTTTACACTTCTTTTCTTTTTCTTGAATACAGAAAGAAAAAATTCATTTTAATTTTCAATTTTTATGAAAAATATTTTTCTTTAATTTTTAAATATATTTTTTACTTTTGTGTTATTTTTTTCAAATTCTATTTTACTTCCATCATTTTATTGTAGTCTACTTCAGTGTATTCACTTTTGCAAATTTTCAAACAATTTCCTTTTTTTCTTCTTTTCTCTCTTTTCTATTTCTTTTCTTTTTCTTGAATGCAGAAAGAGAAAACCTTCATTTTTACTTTCAATTTTTATTAAAAATATTTTTAAAAATTTTCTTACTATATTTTTTGCTTTCATGTCAATTTTGTCAAATTCTATTTTACTTTCATGGTTTCCTTTTGGTCTACCACAGTGTACTCACTTCTTCAAATTTTCAAACGATTTCCTTTCTTTATCTTTTATGTTTCTTTTCTTAAATACAGAAACAGAAAAAACTCGTTTTTATTTTTACTTTTATTAAAGATATTTTTCTTTAATTTTTTCTACTATATTCCTTACTTTTTTGTAAATTGTTTCAAATTCTATTTTACTCCCATTTCTCATTTTAGTCTACTTCAGTGTATATATTTTTTCAGATTCTCAACTGATTTCATACCCCCTGCCCTTTTTCCTTCTCTAATCTGTCAAACCACTTTCAACACCCAGACCAAAACACGTCTAGGATCTAGCATCATTTATTCGATATTTTTTTCTGTGTGTGTTTTAATTTTTTAATTTTAATATTTTTTAATTTTAATGTTTTTAATTATAATTTTTCTACCTCATGAATTCCTTTCATCCCTTCAAAATGACAAAATGAAGGAGTTCATCCCAAAAGAAAGAGCATGAAGAAACGACAGCCAGGGACTTAACCATCACAGATACAAGCAAGATGTCTGAACCAGAATTTAGAATCACGATAATAAGAATACTAGCTGGAATTGAAAATAGATTAGAATCCCTTTCTGTGGAGATAAAAGAAGTAAAAGCTAGCTAGGATGACATAAAAAATGCTATAACTGAGCTGCAATCTCGAATGGATGCCGCAGAGGCAAGGATGGGTGAGGCAGAGCAGAGAATCAGCAATATAGAGGACAAATTTATGGAGAATAATGAGGCAAATAAAAGAGGGAACTAAGGCAAAAGAGCACAATTTAAGAATTAGAGAAATCAGTGACTCATTAGAAAGGAACAACATCAGAATCATAGGGGTCCCAGAAGATGAAGAGAGAGAAAAAGGGGTAGAAAGGTTATGTGAGCAAATCATAGTGGAAAGCTTTCCTAACCCGGGGAAAGACACAGACATCAAAATACAGGAAGCACAGAGGACCCCCATCAGATTCAACAAAAACCGACCATCAATAAGGCATATTAGAGTCAAATTCACAAAATACTCAGGCAAGGAGAGAATCATGAAAGCAGCAAGGGAAAAACAGTCCCTAACCTACAAGGGAAGACAGATCAGGTTTGCAGCAGAACTATGCACAGAAATTTGGCAGGCCAGAAAGGAGTGGCAGGATATATTCAATGTGCTGAATCAGAAAAATATGCAGCCAACAATTCTTTATCCACCAAGGCTGTCATTCAAATAGAAGGAGAGATAAAAAGTATCCCAGACAAACAAAAATTAAAGGGGTTTGTGACCACTAAACCAGCCATGTAAGAAATTTTAAGGGGGACTCTCTGAAGGGAGAAAAGATGAAAAAAATACACACACACACACACACACACACACACACACACACACACACACATGTCCTTACTTTAAATGTCAATGGACTCAATGCTCCAATCAAAAGACATATGGTAGCAGAATGGATAAGAAAATAAGATCCATCTATATGCTGTTTACAGGAGACCCACTTTAGACCTAAAGACACTTTCAGATTGAAAGTAAGGGGATGGAGAACCATCTATCATGCTAATGGTCAACAAAAGAAAGCCGGAGTAGCCATACTTATATCAGACAATCTAGACTTTAAAATAAAGACTGTATCAAGAGATGCAGAAGGGCATTATATCATAATCAAGGGGTCTATCCACCAAGAAGACCTAACAATTGTAAACATTTATGCATCAAATGTGGCAGCGCCCAAATATATAAATCAATTAATCAGAAACATAAATAAACTCATTGATAGTAATACCATAATAGTAGGAGACATCAGCACCCCACTCAGAGGAATGGACAGATCATTTAATCAAAAAATCAACAAGGAAACAATGGCTTTGAATCACACACTGGACCAGGTGGTCTTAACAGATATATTCAGAACATTTCATCCTAAAGCAGCAGAATATACATAAGACAGGAAACCATCAAAACCCTACAGGAGAAAGCAAGCAAAAATCTCTTTGATCCTGGCTGCAGCAACTTCTTACTCAACATGTCTCTGGAGGCAAGGGAAACAAAAGCAAAAATGAACTACTAGGACCTCATCAAAATAAAATGCTTCTGCACAGCGATGGAAACAGTCAGCAAAACTAAAAGGCAACCAACAGAATGGGAGAAGATATTTGCAAACGACATATCAGATAAAGGGTTAGTATCCAAAATCTATAAAGAACTTATCCAACTCAACATCCAAAAAAGAAATAATCCAGTGAAGAAATGGGCAAAAGACATGAATAGACACTTCTCCAAAAAAGACATCCAGATGGCCAATCGACACATGGAAAAATGCTCAACATTACTCATCATCAGGGAAATACAAATCAAAGCCACAACGAGATACCACCTTACACCTGTCAGAATAGCTAACATTAACAACTCAGGCAACAACAGATGTTGGCGAGGATGTGGAGAAGGAGGATCTCCTTTGCATTGTTGGTGGGAATGCAAGCTGGTGCAGCCACTCTGGAAAACAGTATGGAAGTTCCTCAAAAAACTAAAAATAGAACTATCCTACGACCCAGCAATTGCACTACTAGGCATTTATCCAAGGGATACAGGTGTGCTGTTTCAAACAGACACATGCACTCCAATGTTTATAGTAGCACTATCAACAATAGCCAAAGTATGGAAAGAGCTCAAATGTCCATTGGTGGACGAATGGATAATGAAGATGTGGTATATATATACAATGGAGTATTATTGGGCAATCAAAAAGAATGAAATATTGCCATTTGCAACTACATGGATGGAATTGGAGGGTATTATGCTAAGTGAAATTAATCAGAGAAAGACAAAAATCATATGACTTCATTCATATGAATACTTTAAGATACAAAACATGAACATAAGGGAAGGGAAACAAAAATAATATAAAAACAGGGAGGGAGACAAAACAGAAGAGACTCATAAATACGGAGAAGAAACAGAGGGTTACTGGAGGGGTTGTGGGAGGGGGGATGGGCTAAATGGGTAAGGGGCACTAAGGAATCTACTCCTGATATCATTGTTGCACTATATGCTAACAAATTTGGATGTAAATTCCAAAAAAAAATAATAATAAAATAAATAAAAAGTAAAATTAAAATAAATAAATAAAATAAAAATATATATATGCTACTTTACAATATCTATGTGTTGCATTAACTGCATTATCTTAAAATATTATATATATATATATATACACAATGTAAGAAATGATTTATATTTCAATATGTATAAATATATGTATATATATTTCCAGTTTAAATGGCATGTGTATTTTAAATTTTGTTTTGGGTACTGTGTTGCATGACAGAAATGGATATTATATGCACCAATTTTTATTATTATTCAGTTATTGAAAATTTTGCTTTGTTTCATCAGAAGAAATTTGCAATTGTCACAGTTCAAGTTACCATTCCTGATTTCCTCTATGGTTCCACATCTTACTCCCAAAGGGTCTACTTCTGATTGTATGTGCTGACATATTCAGACATACTTAATGTGAATATGTCGAGATTCACTTCATATCTTTCATGTATGTCTATAGCCCCTAAATACATGGTTTGACTTGAAAAATGAAAAACCTTAGCAGGGAAAATTTAAATTTTTTTTTTTAATTTTTTACATTTATTTATTTTTGAGAAACAGTGAGACGAAGCGTGAGCGGGGGAGCAGCAGAGAGAGAAGGAGACACAGAATCCAAAGCAGGCTCCATGCTCTTGACCAAGCCATCAGCACAGAGCCTGATGGCGGGGCTCAAACACACAAACTGTGAGATCATGACCTGAGCCAAAGTCGGATACTCAACCGACTGAGCCACCCAGGCGCCCCTAACTTAAGCAGGGATATTATTCGAAATTATCAAAGACCAGGGAACCTGAGTGGCTCAGTGGCTAAGTGTCTGACTTCTGCTCAGGTCATGATCTTACGGTTTATGAGGTCGAGCCCCGTATCAGGTTCTGTGCTGACAGCTCAGAGCCTGGAGCCTGCTTCACATTCTATCTCCCTCTCTCTGCCCCTCTCCTGCTCATGTTTTCTCTCTCTCTCTCTTTCTAAGAATAAATAAATATTTAAAAATTTTAAATTATCAAATACTATTTTCGTGCAATTTTATTATTATTACAAAAATGTAGTTAGTGAACATTTTAATCTATAGAAGCAGGGAAAACTAGAATTGTCAATAGATTCTTTAAGCAATACTAAGACTCAGACACATAATATTCAATGATTCTAAAGAAATCTCATGATAAAATATTATCACAGAAGCTATTAAAATACTTCAATTTCATCATATGTAACTCTATTACTTATGTCATACAATATATGAATTCATACAATACTCAAATTCTTTGAAATTATTTTTCATGGTATAGTATTACAAAGATATCAGAAAACAACTAAATTTTTTGTTTGATATATTTAAAAAAATTAACCAAAAATTTACTATTACTGATAATGGCTAGAAAATAGTCTCAGTAGAAATAATTTCTTACATTGTTTGGATATGACTCTTTTCATAGGCATGCCATTACTTATTTTTTATTTTAATTCCCTGGGCATATTGGAATGCTACTTTAGTTGTATATGTCACATGTACTGTATTTGATTTTTTAAAAATCTTCTTTAAATTCACCTTTTGCATAAATACATTTTTTAACAGATTTTCATGGGTTTTTATAGCTTTTTATAAAATTTTATTTTGCAAGGATGTTCATACAACTGAGAAAAATTTACCTAGTTCATTAAATTGCTTTTCTTCTTAAATAAAGTGTGTCTCTTTCCTATAATAGCAGTGGAACAGCCAACAAATAATATTGTAATTCAGATATGATGCCAAGAGATGAGAAGGATTTCCCTGGGGCCCTGTAGTGGTGGGAAACCTGACGTTTTGATTACCCTTGAGCTGTGCCATTGTTGAGCATTAGATCTTGTGTGGCAGAGGCACCCATATGTCCTCTCATATAGACACTTAAGTTAATTTTTTGCCCTGACCAGTGATAATATGTGGAATCCTCTAAAGCAGAGACTGAGACAGGGAAGTTTAAGAACAATGCCATGGATAATTTGCTTTCTCCATACCCACTCGAAATAGCCTCTAGAGTGGCTCTGATCATTTACTGGCTTGCATCTAGGCATTTTCCTCAGACTAGTCCTTGGGCTTGAATTTGGATGATCCTGTCAGTTTAGCCCATCATCACAGGTATATTACCATTATCACCAACTTCTCTGTGTGAAATAGGTTTGCTACCCTGATCATATATGCTGCCAGGCTGTCTCCTACAATGAAAACTATCCTATTTAACTCTTGTTACTCACATCTCTTTGCTAACAAAAACGGCAGCTAAAATCAGCCATACTTTCTTTTTAAACAATTTATTTAAGGGGTGCTAAATCAAAACTGTGACATAATTTTTAGTAACATGAGACATAATGTTTAGTAAACTATGAGAGTAAAACTTCTTTGATAAAAGAGCTGTTAGACCTTTTAAGAAAGGGGTAATAACAACTGTTTAAAAATATAACCCATGGTATATAGGACTCTGCCTATTGAAGGACTAAACTAATATTCAATTCATTACCCAGATACTTCTATGCCTCATTTCTCATTTTTCATTATGAAGGAAAATCAAAATATGCTCATTTAAATAGAGTTAGAATTATCTCACTTTGTAAAAAAAAAAAAAAAAAAAAAAAAAAAGAGAAGACACATCTTTAAACACAGATCCAACTTAATAAAACCCAAACAATGAAATAAAATGAGCTGAAGACTTTTGAGGACCGAACTTTCATTGCCAAGTATATAAAATGAACTTAGGCCTTTAAAAAAAATGCTGTCATTAAGGAAAATGGTTTTCTGTGGTTGCAGTGGAAGGAAGTTTCCCATCTGTATCTGGAATTAATAGCATCTGGAAGAAGAAACTGAATAAAAATGATTTTGCTTCTTGGCAATATGGACACAGATGTATTAGACACTTTGAGACACAAACCACCCAGGAGTAAAGTACATTAAATGAAACAATGGTGAGTTAGAAAACTATTGTGACCTACAGAAAGAAGATGGAAAGTTGTAATGCTTTATACGAAGCCAGATACCTCAGCAAATACTGCCGAGTGCTGCACAGAACAAATTTAAGAATGTTCTGAGCTAGCTTACATGCTAGTGACCTTAAGGAATTCCTTCAGAATAGACTGGTTTACAGACTTGATGATATTTGCAAGAAATAAATGAATGTAGAGAAGTATATAGGGACCCTGAAAATGCCAAGAAAGATGAAAATCTTTTAAGCTCTTTGACAAGTGCACGAATGTAGGAATTTAAAAAAAAATAATGAAAAAACAACAACAAAAAAAGAGGATAGATTCATGGAGTCTTATGAAGGAAATCTTTAAAATTCAGTTTATCTAAACTCATTAAACAAGGTTCTAGAGAAATGTGGCAACAATTTTTTCTGAAAAAAATAAATTTAAAAATGTCTGATAATAAAATTGACTCTAAGATATCTATAAATCTCATTAAACATAACCCATTTTTCCCTGTACTTTTTGGTAATAATTTTGAAGCTAAAATAATGTGATTTTAGGTAATTTTTTAATTTATTGTGTCTTTGATGCTGTTGTTAAAATGTTAATTGCCTCAGCTAAGTCAATTTTTTTTACCTAGAATAATTGCAAGAAAAGCTGAATTTAAGTAATTAACCTTGACAGTTAGACATTACATGTAATTTGGTACCAATGGATTTGATATATCAAATTCTCTATTCAGAGCAGGTGAGGAGAATATGCTTTAGCTGATAATATATATATTTTTTAGTGAATAGATGCAAACACCTGCAACAGAAGCACCATAAAATAATTTTTAGTGAATAGAGAAATGGAGTTTAGAACAATAGAAGTATAATAATTTTCAGGACCTTTACTCTTTACAAATATTTTTAACCTTATACTTAATCCACATATCATACTATGTAAGGAATATCACTATTTTTTCTGCCTTATAATTAAGAATGTTGATATGAAAAAAAATATAACAAATATACACCTATAATGGCAAAGTATCTTCTAATGCATTAATTTAGTGACCTCAGTCAAAAATTGCAAGTAATGTCACCAAGATGGCAGGATATGAAATCCTGTGATGATAACCCCCAAACCAGCACAGCAACAATTTGGTAGCCATCCATGGACAAATATAGCTTTGTGGAAGCTTTGGAATCCAGGTAGAAAGCTGCAAAATTCTGGTGGAGCCAAGACCTAGGAGGACTTGTTTTGAGAAGGTAGGCCTATGCCCTGGTGGCAAGTTCGCTAACCATGGTCTCAGCTACAGACCTATAAATAGCCCCATCCTCATGTAGATTTTGCTTGCTGGTACTCGTAATAGGTATTCTAATCACTTTGTATTTTAAATCATATAACCATTCAAGTTTTAGAAAGTGAGTAGATTTGTTACTCTCATTTTATAGATAAAGGAAACTGAAGCCAAAGTGAAAAAATATCTTGCCAATTTTCATATGATAAATACTCATAGGGGTTTGAACCTTGGCAATTTGGCTCAGAGCCTGTATTCTCAAACAAAACAAAACAAGACAAACAAAACATATTTTAATGTTTCTTTTCTGCATTAAGAGAATAAGCTACATTCCATTAATAAAATGTGATTTTTCTTGCATTTTTAAAGAGTGTTTCATTAATATCAAATTAGTGTCAAATGTAACTTTTCTAGGCATGTTTATGAAAAACAGTATGACATTTTTATTGTAATAATATGCATTGGATATTGCCCCCACAGCCTGCAAGCTGATGTTACTATCTTAGAAATAAAATTCATACAATGATTTGGTATTTTGCTTTATACAAATTGTATTTACCAGCATTAAGGTAAGAATGATGGAGTTTCCACTGAAGAATTTAAAACTACTTCAATTTAAGGCAAAAGCATTTATGGTAGAAAACAAACTAGAGGTAACTTCTTATTTCAGTACAAGATTGATTTCTATGATCAGAATATAAGGGCATAATATGTAATTGTATTATTGGTACTGGCTTCAGGCCTAGTTTAGAAATGTTGTTTTTGTAAGTTATTAAATCACCACTATATTGGTATTTCCATTATCTTCATAAAATTTTGCCTTAAGAAGTTATCTGTTGTTTCTTTCATTTGCTAAAGTAAAAAAAGTGTAGACAAAAACATGAGAAATTAATACTTTCAAGTTTTTGCTAGGAAAAAAGACAAAATGTAGCACCTACTGCAATTTTGTTAGTGGTCCAGTTATTTTTATTTATATTAAATTCAATTGTTAATGAAGTACATGTGGAAGAAATAGAACAAGACAGTATTTACTTACCTTCTTATTAATATTCTAAGTGTCCTTACAGAGGTAAAGAACACTTATTCTTTTCACATAACTAGACAGCCACAGGTTTTTTTAATTCCCAGGTTCAAAGAGTATGTGACTATTTCCAGATACAAAAATTGTTAAAAATTCATCCACTTAACTAATCTCTGAAACATTTTACTTTGTTAGACATGGTCCCAAGCAATGACCCTTAAGGGCTCATATGCACTATTATTATTTCCTCAGGTTAAAAAAAGACTTGGAAAATTTCCAAAGTAGAATCACAAAGTTTTAAAATTTGCAAAGACCTTTGAAACAACAAATCCAATCACTTCATCTTATTGAAGATCAATTGTGTATATAACCTGAGTGCAAGGGTGTCCAAAAAACGGGGGGGCCATGTCACTGGCACATGTGCCTTGAGCTTGATTGCTCTATCTGTGAATGTTACCTGCACTATGATGGTGATATCACACTTGGATATATCAGTCACTATAAGTGATATGGCTAATAATTAATGCATTAGAAGTTATTTTTTACATAAGTGAATGGGCTACTTGCAATTTTTTATACATAAACGTACATATTCTTTTCATTTTGTAAATGAAGTGGGTAGTTCAGATACCATTTAAAGTATTTTTCAGCTCCATGGGCACCTGGCTGGCTCAGTTGGTTGAATGTCCAACTTCTGCTCAGGTCATGATCCCAAGGTTCATGGGGTTTGGGCCCCACATTGGGCTTGCTGCTGTCAGTGCAGAGCCCGCTTTGGAACCTCTGTCCTCCCCCTCTCTCTGTCCCTTCCCTGCTTGTGCGCATGCTGTCTCTCTTTCTCTCTCTCAAGAATAAACACTAAAAATAAAGTGTTTTTCAGCTCCATAATTGTAAGTACAGTATATGTGTACTTCTTTCCTAATAATTTGCAAGTAGTCTAGTTACCTACATGTGGAATGTTCATATATATATATATATATATATATATATATATATATATATATATAAAACCTTATATACTGTATCCTCTATCTCAAGTACAGTCATATTTATATTTATATAGCCAATAATACAGGCTTTCCATTCACACAAATTAGACTTCACTGTTTCTTTGAGCATCTGTTTTGTTTTTTCTAAGTTTATTTATTTATTTTGAGAAAGAGAAACAGCACGAGCGAGCAGGGGAAGGGCAAAGAGAGAGGGAGAGAGAGAGAGAATCCCAAGCAGGCTTTGCCCTGTCAGCACAGAGCCTGATGTGGGGCTGGAACTCATGAACTGTAAAATCATGACCTGAGCCAAAACTAAGAATCAGATGCTTAACTGACTGAGCCACCCAAGTGCCCCTTGAGTACCTGTTTTACTTTAAATGATTAATCTTATATTTCCCAGTTTCTTCATCTATAAAATCCTTACAATGCAGATTATGCTACAGGGTTGTTGCAAGATTACCTACATTTTATTTATTAATTCATCAAGTACTTAGTGCCTCATTCTCTATGGTAGGCACATTACTGAGTATTGGGAATATAGTAATGAGGTAGACAGACAATAATCGCATGCACTCCAGTGCATGTGAAACTAATTTACAAACTGTAAAGAATAAATATTGCTATTATCAAGCTAATTTACTTTAGGATTATGCGAAATTGATCATATGGATAGCTGGGTTGTTATGTTTTGTTTTGTTTTGTTTTTTAAAGGCAAGACTCTTTTGCTACCTAGGAACTTGAAAAAAGGCCTTTAAGACTTATTGCCTACATTGTTATACATTCTCCAACAGGGGCAATGCTTATGACAGCATTCTTTGTCATCTGAAGTTGCCTACTGGCTTTTGTTTTTAGTTTATAGACTGTAGCTCTAGATGAAATGCTAAATAGACTCAATTTATTTCAGTGTGTTAGTTGCTCTTTGTACCTTATAGTAAAATATCACGAGAAAAAATCTGCTCAAGCAGAGCTGAAATATCTATAAGCTGAAATAAAAGGGATATTGAGAATCCATAAATTTTCAATGACAACTGTTTCTGGACTCATCAAAATAGTAAATATGACTGATAACAACTTTGAGACAAGGGCTTGATGAGATTTAGCCAAGACTAAATGGGTAATTAGGTGCCCACCCAAGACTATTGTTCTGTGTGGCTTAAGGTAGCCCACCAACAAAAAAGTGCCAATGATAGAACAAATAAAACAAATTAAAAAATAATGAAAACTTAAATACAGCTCAGAATGATGAGTATAGTTATAGGCCAAAGGAATTGGCTAGAAGCAAACACAAATTGGCCAGAAGCAAATACTAAATATTGTAAAGGGGTTTGTTTTCAAAGTAACCATGATTTGAAGACTAAGCTGTTTTTGAATGTACCAGGTTTAATAGCATAAGGCACTAAACTTCCATAATAGGAGATAAAATAAAAAACTTATAGTCTCATGGGAAGCTAATACCAACATTCATTTCAAACATGGCCATGGAGAACTGTTGAATTGTCTCCAGTTGAAGACAATTCAACAATGCTCCATGGATTGCTCCTCTTTTTGCAAAGTCTAGGCCTCAGGGGAAAGGATGTTTGAAAGCAAATAGACTTAAAAGGGAGAGGTTAAAAAAAAGAGAGGCAGCATATCCTTACAGGGAGAAGTAGTGATGTACCTCCCTGTAGACATTTTCAGCATAGTAAAGATTAAAGCACTCCTCTTCCCCTCCCAAAGATATACTTTATACTCTAGGGTAATGAGTAAGATCTCTCCTTCCAGGTAATGATGGGTGAATGTATTAGCAGCTCCTTAAGGGCCCAGTGCCTCTTATTTTTTTTTTAATGTTTATTTACTTTTGAGAGAGAGAGACCATAAGTGGAGGAGGGCAGAGAAAGAGAGAGAGGGAGACACAGAATCCTGAGCAGGCTCCAGGCTCCGATCTGCCAGCACAGAGCCTGATGTGGGGCTTGAACTCATGAACCACGAGATATGACCTGAGCTGACTGGACGCTCAACCAACTGAGCCACCCAGATGCCCCCAAAACAGCTCAGTGTCTCTTAAAAATTGATGTTTCTTTCCTGTATTGCTATGCATGCAGTTAACATCAGGCCCTCATTGTATTGTCCTGTTAGGTTTGGGCCACGAAGAACTGATACAAACTGCTATAACTGATTTTTGACTGACTGATCAAGGGTCTTGTGATATTCTATCAGAATGCCGTGTAAGGCTAACTAACCTAGCAAGTGGGATAAAATCTCAGACCCTCCATTCTTTCTGACATAACAAGGATAATGGACAAGTAGCTTCTTCTCAGAGGGAAGACTCAAGGTGTAAACAATGACTCTTTTCCATAGTATTGTAGGACGGTCTTCACAATGCCTGACAAGGAGAATGGCAAACTTGTTACAAACCATACTATTATTTATTTCCCTTTTTTTTTTTTTTGAACATAATTTTTATTGCAATTAGTGAAAATGTGCTTCATTATTATCCCTTGAATGTGATGAGTATGTATTATTTATTTTTCCTGGACCATGTATATCTTGGGCTGGCATCATTAACAAATAGACTTTGACCTGCATGTAGTTATTGGGTTGTATTTTGGGTTTTCCTCCTTGCATGGGATTTGAGGGCAGCCTATATGTTCAAAGAAATCTTCAAATGGATACAGAGATGAGAATTCTATATTGTAGTTATCAGTATTAGTTCATTTAAAAAATTATTCTCGTCAGTAAACACTATATAATACCTAGCATCCCTTACATTAAGTGGAAAACATGTAACTATATTCTACCAGAAAATATGAGCAGAAATTTTATGTATAAATTTCCAAGCCAAGACTTTTAAGATGCATGTGTGCCCCTACCACTATTCCATACACAGGTCCTACAAATAGGTGCAGATTAGCATGTAGTCCTAAGAGATGATAGAACTTCAAGGTGAAATGAGCTTAAGTATTTGGTTCATGACATAAAATGGAAGTTTCCTGTCCTATTTTGGACTATTGTGTACATAGAAAATAACATTCTATTATGTTTACGATTCCATCCATTTAAAGACAGTTTGTCATAGTAGCTAAGAGTTAGGAATGTTGCAACCTGACAACACAACAGATCAGTCTAATGAGTCTTCTCCCTTAAACTGTTTCATTGTAAGTGCTCTGTATCAACTCTCTAGGTGGTTTCATACAAAAATCCTCTTTTTGATTCTCAGAAAAGCCATTAATAGTAAAAACCGATATTATTTTACCAAAACCTACATTGGGAGAGATAGGACCATATATTATACACTCTAAATTGTTTTATTACAAGAATCTGTATATAATTTTTTGTGTTGTCAAATAATTCATTGTTGAATATAGAAATGGCTTTATGAATAAGTAATATATAAGAAGACAGGTTTACAGTTCTACATTTTCATCCTCCTTTCCCCATACACTTATTTTATATTTACTAAAATTTTCATTGAAGTACAATTCAGACTGAGAGAGGCACAAAATTTAGTTATTATAGATCAACGAATTTTTACAAAATGCAGCCATTTAAAGAGATTTATAAGTAATGCCAACATCCTTCAATTTATTTGTACCAATTTATCCTCCATATAGCAACAGATGAAAGTCTCAGTGGCTTTATATTCTTGCTAATTCTTGATATTTTCTTCCATTTTTGTCATTCTGGTGAAGTACCATAGCATTGAATTGTAGTTCTGATTTTTTAAATTTAAATCCAAGTTAGTCAACATATAGCGTAATAATGGTTTCAGGAGTAGAATTCAGTGATTTGCCACTTACATACAACACCCAGTGCTCATCCCAACAAGTGCCCTCCTTAATACTCATCACCCATTAGCCCATTCCCCCTACTCAATACCATTTTGTTGACTCTCAGTTTGTTTTCTGTAGTCTGAATATAATGTTTAAGAACACCTTGAATAACTGATATTTTCCCCTTTGTATAAGTTAGATCCATTTTTAAAACTTGTTTTGTATATTGTAATGAAGAGCATAGTTTTGTTCATTTTGATAAAAGTATAGATTTCTCTACCCAAGACAGCAGTTTCTCCTCAGAAGTGCACATATTTGAGAAATAAATATATGGAGTATTGAAGCAGAAAGTTATTCACCATGTGAACAGAGGAACTCTATCAACTCAGGTGATCAATATCACAGACATAATTGGTTTATATACAATATTAACTCCAGGAATTGATTGTGAAACATAATTATGTTATGTCTTACTTTCTAGGCAAAGCACAAGTGTACCAGAATCTTCTGAGCTAAATCATCTAAGATGTATGTTGTTGTCTTGCTTATTAAAATTTTCACCCCACATGGTCTTTAGTATGTCTTTCATGTTGGACTAGAGACACTAAAATGTAAGATGTAGTTACCCTGATATCACTGAGAATACAGTTCTTTCATATTTAGTACTTTGAGTGAAAAAACATAATGCTTCCAATGGACTTCATTCACAACATAATGACACAGGAGCTGTATTAATGAGTTTTCCCTATAATTATTTAATAAATCAAAAGTACAAAATCTTTTCTTCTTTGTCAAGACATGGATGGTGATGAAAGCAAAAGAAATACGTATATAGAATTTCAGGAAAGTTAGGCAATTCAAAGTTTAGAGAACACATACCCAAAGTTTTGACCATCACTAATCTCAAATAAGGTGTCAGAGCTGTGGAAGACCAACATTAACCACTCATATTTTCAAATAGAAAAGTATCCAGTCTATGGGTAGAGAGAAAAGGAAATTTCTTTCATGTGAGAAGTCATATATCAATGTCTCCTGGTCAGAAAGAAGAAATTGTGCAACATTTCTTAGAGTCTGATATTTTCTTTTGATTCATTCCAGTCACTCTCATGTTAGAAAAGTGAGTGACTCATAGTTAGACTCCATCAAATACAACAGAAATAATTTCTCACTGTCACCAATAAAGTTCAAGTCAATTAACACCATAAATTTGCATCTAATGAGTTAGATAATACAAAAAAAAAGTACAGTGATAATTTTGCATAAAAGCAAGCTATTTTTGTTATCTGAACTTAGAATATGTAACAATATCCTATTTAATGCATTGGAAAGAAAAAATAAGTATTAAACTATAATGTGATTCAATAATTTAGGAAACCAATATTATATTGATTGTGGTCTGAAATGATTATTTTATTTCATTTTTGATGGTTGGAAAGTCTACACTTATCAAGGGAATGGTCATTGTGATTCCTTTACAACAAAAAAGTCATAGTTGATAGAAGTATCTAGTCCATATCAATTGTTTAATGTAGATTATCAACATTCAGTAGACTATGGAGATTTATAATGGAAGAATAATTTATTGATTCTGAGTTTTTGCAGAAGTTTAAATATAAAGGAAGAGAAAGGTAAGCTATATATTTGTAAAATAATATTTTTAAAAATTTAAAGAAACAGATCAAAAGGTGCATAAATATACTTTGGTAGTTGATTGAAAAGTATTAATCTATTTTTTACAAGGCACTGCAATCTAGTAAGGGTGAAAATATATATAATCTCAAAAGGTAAAAAACAAAATGTAATATTCAGTTTTTATTGCAAAAGTAATGCATAGCAAATAGGCACAAAGAGTGGTTTACTCTAGCAAAATATTCACCTGCAGTTCTTCTGAGTTCTTTTAACTCTTTTGGACTCTCCAGAGTGAGTTTGGCTGAGCTAGTTGGCTCTGGCTCCTGGCTACAAGTCACAACCAAGTCAGTTTCACATATCTTTTCATTTGAGTACTTGGATTGAAGGATCAGTCACTGTTGAGACGTACTGTCTCCGGGCAGAGGGAAGGTGCTCAAAAAGGTGAAATGGAAACCTGTAATACCTTTGGAATTCTTAGTTCAGAACTGGTCCATTGTTACATAGGTCTAGCTTTTACTGGTCAAAGCATGACATATGAGTAATCCCAAAATTAGAGATGAAGGATGTACGATATACTTCCTTTGAGTTATGGGAGAATATATGACATTGGGCAGAGCCATAACATCCTACCTTAGGGAAGAAACAAAGAATAGGAACAATAATACCTTGTGTTACATAAAAGAAGAGGTGGGTTTCTTTTAATGTTTATTATTTATTTTTGAGAGACGGAGTGTGTGTGAGCAGGGGAGGGGCAGAGAGAGAGAGACATGGAATCTGAAGCAGGCTCTAGGCTGTCAGCTGTCAGCACAGAATCCAACGTGGAAGCCACAAGATCATGACCTGAGCTGAAGTCATATGCTCAACAGACTGAGCCACCCAGGCGCCCAAGTTCTTTTTTTTCTTTTTCAAATCCCAACAGTGCCTTGGGGCACCACATGATAAGTTGTTAAATGAATTCACTGATCATTCTGTATTTTAATCAGCCTTCTTTCTCAATCATTGTCCCCAACCTACCATGTAACTATGATCTTTTGAATGGAAGAAATTATATACTACTAAAATTTTGGGTCCCCAGTTTGGATGCCCAGAACTACAACAGAAATCCAATAAAGATGGTAAATGAATAGACTATTTCAACTGTCTTCTGTATGGAATTTTAATCTTCAGACATGTCACCTTTCAATCTATCCTATATTTTATTCCCAGAGTGATTTCACTAAAAATGTATATCTGATTGTCAGGCATTTATTTAAAATTCCCTTCTCCATTTCCTTTAAGACAAAATATATACTTGATAACTTCCAAAACAAAGCCAAGTTAAGACTTCTTATTTCCCACAACCATTCAGTGATCCCTCCTTTACCAAAGTGGTGTTCTAGTCCATATGATTTCTACTCATTTGGTACCAAGCTACATAGAGTGATTTGACAGATAATGTAATTATATATTTATATATATATATTTTTATTTTATACATGTTAGATAATAATTCTTTAAATATGTTGATATCCTCCGCTATATTTCAGACTTAACCCTACAGTTGGCTGTATGTTACTCTGGCCGGATAAAACAAGATATATTGCTCCTTGTTTCTCAAAGGATTACTGAAATTAAACCTCAGGCATTTCATCTTCTTATTTATCTGTCAGTATTAACCTTGAATTTCTACCTTACCTTCCTTGTTGTAACGTATAAATCTTCCTTGTCTCCTTCTGTATCACTCTTTTTATTTTTACTTGCTTTTCTTAACAGAAATCAGGCTTTACTCTGAGAATACCATTTCCCCTACAGAGTGCTCAACCATTGCCTATTTTTGCTATTGTTGTGTTGTGTTGTGTTGTCTTTTAATAACCCATGTGCTCTATATGCAGGAGACAGAGTTTGTGTTATTTTTACTCTCCATCAGAAATTCCAGACTATTAGTACTTCAACTTTGTTCAGAACAAAAAGAAAAAAGTGCAGATTCTTTAGAAATTGAGTTGTTGAGCTATACCAATCCTCCTTCTCTTTAAGACTATCATCTATGGACATTCCAGTTAGTCTCCATCACTCCTCAAAGACTTTGGTACCTGGTATATATATTCTCTTTACCCCAAGCCCTTCTATAGATTGACATTATTGTCCATATGAACACTATTTCCAGTTCTAGAGCTCCTCAGTTCTTAAAATTCCTGATACTCAATGAGCTCTTTATGTCTTCACTTAAGCCACTCACTCCCATGTTTACACCTTGAGTCTATTCTTGATATGAATCTAATCAATATTGAAAAATCATTAATCCAATAATCTTACTTGATGGCCAGTGTCTCTTTTCCTTATGGTGTGTTCAACTACTTCCATCATTTTTAGTTGATCAGGAATTCCAGTTACTTGAACTTGCTGCTGTCTACAAATTCGTGAGATACCCCCTTCATTTCTTTTCTTATTCATTATTGATTTCACGATGTCTTTTATTCAAGAATATGTTTGCTATATATACATCTCTCTTCTCTGCATTTTTGTCATGCATATATTGCAAAATTTTACCCTCTTTGAACCTAATAATCTTCTTTTTCCAAGATTGACCCTGAACATCCAATTGCTGCATAAATTTTCATACAACAGGGCAATTTTTTTTCCATTACAAATTTTTTACCACCAATTTTAACTGGGGTTTCCAACACTGTTCTGCAATCCTACTACAATACTGGTCTACTCACAACCCTATTCGATTCCCTACAAATATCTAAATTTCAATTCCTTCCCACTCACTTTAAAAAAGATGACTCTGGAAAAGATAAAATTTTGGGGGCCTCAGTATTTTTCACGTATACATTCTTAAATGGTAGCTGGTGTTATTAGTTATATTATGATTATTAGTGTCGTCCATTCACCTTCTCTCCTCCTTCCCGTGTTACAGTGAAATCCATGCTCCTTTTACGGATAATTCACATCTACTTTGGATACCATCTCATCTGCTTTTTTATTACAATACCTATTATCTATTATTACCTTTGATTTCCCATGTCTCTCTCACAATTGCTTCATTCAAGATGAATTTTAAGTCAACTCAAGTATATCCCATTAAAAACAGAAAAAGAAAAAGAAAAAGAAGAAAATCAGGATCTTACTTGGCCCTTACACCTCTTAGATTTAGTTTTCTTTCTTACACTTCACAAAGTTCCCCCAAAGCTTATTTATATGTTATACTTCACTGTTTTCTTTTTCTTTTTCTTTTTTAATCTCCCACTACAACACCAACCTGTCTTCCAGACCCTATTTCTCTTGATGGAATTTTTACCAAAATCACATATATTTCCTTGTCATTAAATCGATTTTTTTATTTGGGGGGAGGTGTCCCTAGATTATTGCTGTGTACTTCCTCCTTTCTTCAAACACTCTCTTTAGATTTTATTTAAAAAACTCTCCAGATTTTACTCTAACCTTTCATCTCTACAGTCCACAATAAAATATATTTTATCAAATCTCACAATTTCAATTTGTTACAAGTAAGACTTACTCCTAAGAAATTCCATTCATATATATGACTTCTATTATTAAAAAAAATTGGTTTCCAAAAAAAATGTATTTCTGATAAGAATTGCCTTTTAGCCCCAGAAACATATATCACATTACCTAACCAAAATTAATTCTGAGTATTTCAAAGGTCCTCTTACACAACAAAGGCAAAACTGAACTTATAATCTTTATCCACACACCTAATCCATTATCACGAATTTTCTTTACAAATGGCAGCATAACCCATCAGGTTAAGTAAGCTGGAAACCTAGGAATCATCTATGACATCTGCCTCTCCCTTATTCCAGATATCCAACCACTGCAAAAGTCTATTGATTGAACCTATTAAAAATCTCACAAGCTTGATCACTTTTCATAGTCGCTCCTAACCCAAGTTATCATCATTTCTTCTCTAGTCTAACAACATTCATGCTTACTTCTTCAATTTTCTTTATTCTATCCAGAGCAATCTTTTATGTGAACAAATAAGAACAAATCACTCCAATACATAAAACAGTTCAATGGCTTTTCATTGTTCTTAGAGTGAAGACAACGCATTTCAATGATGCTTAAAACCTCTGTATAATTCGAAAGATATATGTGCCCCTATGTTTATTACAGCATTATTTATAATAGCCAATATACAGAAGCCCCTCAAGTGTACATCAATAACTGAATGGATAAAAGAGATGTGATATATATACAATGGAATGTTACTCAACCATTAAAAGGAATGAGAACGTGCCATTTGTAACAACATGAATGACCTAGAGAATATTATGCTAAGTGAAATAAGTCAGAGAATGATAAATACCATATGAATTCACTTATATATGGAATCTAAAAAAGAAAAGAAAACAAATGAACAAACAAACAAAAAACCAGACTCTTAAATACAGAGAACAAACGGATAGTTGCTAGAGGGCAGGTGGGTGGGGGGATAGGCAAACAGATAAAAGGAATGAAGAGGTACAAACTTTCAGTTATAAAAGATGAAATGGAGATGAAATGTACAGGGAATATAGTCAGTTATATTGTAATAACAATGTATAGTGAAGGATGGTGACTACACTTGTGGTGAGCACTGAATAACACACAGAATTGCTGAAAAATAGGTTGTACACTTGAAACCAATATAACATTGTATGCTAATTATATTTCAATTTCTTTAATGTGGAAAAAAAAATGTAAACACTCTGCAAGTTTTGACACCCATCTAACTCTCCATACTCATCTGCACTATGCTTTCCCTAACTGCAGATACAGTGGGCTTCTTTTAGACCCTGACATTCACCATGACTACTTTCAATGTATGATTTTGCATGTTATTCCTTCTGCCTGATTATGCTTTCCTCCTTTCCCTCAGTTTCCTGATTCCTCTGGTTTCTATGGAATCATCACTTTGGAGGAGGCTCCTCACACATGTTTTACTAATAAAGTGATCTATTAACTTTTATCTTTCTTTTTCTTTTCTTCCATGGTATGTTTTTTTTAAAAATGTTTATTCTTGAGAGAGAGAGAGAGAGAGAGGCAGAGCACGAGTGGGGGAGGGGCAGAGTGAAAGGCAGACAAAGAATCCTAAGCAGGCTCCAGGCTCTGAGCTGCCAGCACAGAGCCTGATGGGGGCTCGAACTCCCGAGCCATGAGATCATCACCCGAGCCTAAGTCGGACACTTAACCAAATGAACCGCCCAGGCACCCCTTCCTTTATAGCATATTAATTTATGTGCTAATGATATATATGGCAGGGTCATGTCTAGGTTTTTGTGTTTTTTTTTTTGTAATTTAAAAAAAATTCCTTATTCCGTATCAGTGGTTGTCAGAGTGCCTGGCCAACACAATAAGTGTTTTATAAATAGTAGTTGGATGACTAAATGAAAAACTAGCCCAATGACTTGTTGAAGGATGTTTTTATTGAGACACTGAAATAGACTTATCTTGGTCCTAGGTTGGGGTTCAATAAATATCAGCCTGAAATGTGTAAAAACAATTTTGGGCCTTTTTTTTTTACATACATGGCCAAAGAAGTCCATTTATGCACATGGACTATGGCCATCAGTTGGAACAGTGATTTCAAAGTTCTAAAATACCTAAGAATAAACCTAACCAAAGATGTAAAAGAACTATATGTTGAAAACTATAGAAAGCTTATGGAGGAAGTTGAAGAAGATATAAAGAAATGGAAAAACATTCCATGCTCATGGATTGGAAGAATAAATATTGTTAAAATGTCAATACTACCCAAAGCTATCTACACATTCAATGCAATGCCAATCAAAAGTGCACCAGCATTCTTCTCAAAGCTAGAACAAGCAATCTTAAAATTTGCATGGAACCACAAAAGAACCCAAATAGCCAAAGTAATATTGAAGAAGAAGACCAAAGTGGGAGGCCGCATAATCCCAGAATTTAGCCTCTACTACAAAGCTGTAATCATCAAGACAGCATGGTATTGGCAAAAAAAAAAAAAAAAAACCAGACACATAGACCAATGGAATAGAATAGAGACTCCAGAATTGGACCCTCAAAAGTATGGCCAACTCATCTTTGACAAAGCAGGAAAGAATATACAATGGAAAAAAGACAGTCTCTTTAACAAATGGTGCTGGCAGAACTGGACAGCCACATGCAGAAGAATGAAACTAGACCACTTTCTTACACCATTCACAAAATAAAAAAAACTCAAAATGGATAAAGGACCTGAATGTGAGATAGGAAACCATCAAAACCCTAGAGGAGAAAGCAGGAAAAAAACCTCTCTGACCTCAGCCACAACAATTTCCCCAAAGGCAAGGGAATTCAAAGCAAAAATGAACTATTGGGACCTCATGAAGATAAAAAGCTTCTGCACTGCAAAGGAAACAATCAACAAAACTAAAAGGCAACCAATGGAATGGGAAAAGGTATTTGCAAATGACATATCAGACGAAGGGCTAGTATCCAAAATCTTTAAAGAACTCACCAAACTCCACACCTGAAAAACAAATAATCCAGTGAAGAAATGGGCAGAAAACATGAATAGACACTTCTCTAAAGAAGACATCCAGATGGCCAACAGGCACATGAAAAGATGCTCAACGTCACTTCTCATCAGGGAAATGCAAATCAAAACCACGCTGAGATACCACCTCACACCAGTCAGAGTGGCTAATATGAACAAATCAGGAGACTTAGATGTTGGAGAGGATGTGGAGAAACGGGAACCCTCTTGCACTGTTGCTGGGAATGCAAATTGGTGCAGCCACTCTGGGAAACAGTGTGGAGGTTCCTCAAAAAATTAAAAATAGATCTACCTAGTGACCCAGCAATAGCACTGCTAGGAATTTACCCAAGGGATACAGGAGTGCATAGGAGCACTTGTACCCCAATGTTTATAGCAGCACTTTCAACAATAGCCAAATTGTGGAAAGAGCCTAAATGTCCATCAATTGATGAATGGATAAAGAAATTGTGGTTTATATACAAAATGGAATACTACTTGGCAATCAGACTGAAATATGGCTTTTTGTAGCAACGTGGATGGAACTGAAGAGTGTTATGCTAAGTGAAATAAGTCATACAGAGAAAGACAGATACCATATATTTTCACTCTTATGTGGATCCTGAGAAACTTAACAGAAGACCATGGGGGAGGGGAATAAAAAAAAAGTTAGAGAGGGAGGGAGGCAAACTATAAGAGACTCTTAAAAACTGAGAACAAACTGAGGGTTGATGGGGGGTGGGAGGGCGGGGAGAGTGGGTGATGGGTATTGAGGAGGGCACCTGTTGGGATGACCACTGGGTATTGTATGGAAACCAATTTGACAATAAATTTCATATTAAAAAAAAGGAACTTCTATTCTTTGTAAAAAAAAAAAAAAGTGATCTGCCAGATTTCCAAATTTCATATTTCTGGAAATAGATCTTTAACAAACTTGAATCAATGGTAAGCATGGAATTTATGACTGTTTTCTAACTATATAATGCGCTATTTTCTTTTTCCTGATGTAGTTTTTCTCTCAAACCCTCAGTCCAGTTATGACTAACTTTGTTTCTTCTCTTCATTTCTACTTTTCTCTACAGCACTACCTTTTTTTACTCATTAGTTATATTTCTTACCAAACCACATTAAAGATAGTTTTTAATGGAATTACCTATTTCCTGTCCAGAAATTATCCTAAGGGTATTTATATCTATTTTCGAAGACAATCTACCTTTGAAATTGGATCGATAGAAAAACCTGATAATTATTTTTGAGTTAATGTACATGTGACTTCATTGACTTTGTGACACTGAAGAATTTGCTAGTAGGAGAGAACTATGATTGTGTAACAGGGAAAACCTAGGGCATGCTTCTGTTAGCTACAGTTGCTGCTTAAGGACACTGAATGTTAGTAAATGATTCCTCACTGTAGAGAAAACAAAAAATAAAGTGGGATCTGCAAAGAAATATGTTTTCATATATTTTTTTTCTTTTTTAAGTTTTTATTTAAATTCCAGTTAGTTAACATATAGTATAAATATTAGTTTCAGTAGTCCAATTTTATGCTTCATCTGTTCTAGTGGTCATGTCTGATAAAATTATGGGGAAAAGAAATATTTATCTTTTATTTATGTTTTAAAGAAAATTATGTCAATTAGGATGCACATTTATTTTTAGTTGTGTTCTTTATGAATATGTTCTATGTTCATATGTTCTAATGAAATTAACATTTCAGCAGCAAACTTCACTGACAATACATGAGCATTTAACTGAGGTTGAATAAATAAGAAGGGGGAATATAGATGGTATAAAGTTGACTTTATGTACTCAATCTTTTTATTTAGTTTAGAAATAAATTTTCATATACAAGAAGTTTTTAGCAATTTTTCAAAACCCCATTGTTTATGAGCCAATATAACAGGAAAAAAAAGATCATTTTTCAACATTTTCTTACAATATTCAGTCTCATTGGCATTTTAGGAGTTCCTTGAAAACCCTAAGATTTTCCCATTGCAGGTTGGATTCCTTAGCCAAGGTGTAGCTACATTCCATTCTCTGTGCCAGAAAGACATGTAGAGATGTCTTAGCAATTAGTGCCTGGAATTGGTTTACAGATCTATTTAAAAATGCCCAATTAGTGTGAAGCTCAAAACTCCTCTCTGATGGTTGTATCAAGGTTCTCCTTCATTGCCAATAGACATTTTGAGGAAGCCTCTATACCTGAGTTATTTTGGGCATGTATCTTATGCTTGCAGTAGCAGCCTTGGACAAAGATAAAATTGTGTGTGGTACAATGGAGAGTTAAAAAGAAGTAGGATCTTTGATTATCTTATTAATCTTCTAAGTCAAACCCTGATTCTGGGTTTTCTAGTTATAGAGCCAACAGGTTCCTTACAGTTTAATTCAGGTGTAGTTAAATATTCTGTTTCATAAAACCATCTTCTATTGTTATGAAAAAGTATTGTTATAGTGGTTAGTACCAGAAGGAGGCAGCAATACCATGACTCCGTAGTGGATCATTTAGGACTTCTCAATCTTCTGGGCCACCATGTTTCTAAGAACTGGTTGGATGCAACTAGCTATGTTAACCACCTAACTAGACTTATTTTCCCTGTATCTAAAACACAGAAAGTGTTACTATCTTATTAGATTCTTAGGAGGATTAGAAATAATGCATGTGACACACTTGCACAATGCCTGGCAGGTAGCAAACCACAATAATGTGTAGCTACTGGCTATCATAATTACAAAATGCTATTTTGTAGCCAGATTCAATGTTGGTTAAGAAATTTTATGAGTGACAAAAAGCATTTAGTTAATTATTCTTTTTCTCCATTATTTTCTAGTATCTACTTCATTTATCCCTTTGTTGTATCTAAAGATGTTTTGTCTCAAGTCAACCAACTTTGATAGAATAAGTAAGTGCACAGAAGTCCAAATACTGAAAATATACTCTTAAAATTGGTATTCTGCAACCACATAATTACAAGTGTCAATCTCGATTTCTCCAGTGTTAGGTGTAAGCTCACTGACAATGACCCCTACTGGTGAGGAATTAACTCCCTCTCATCTAGGTGTCTGAATTTCTTGATAGCATTTGCTAATGTGAAAGTCACTACTACAGAAGTTATAGCAAAAGCAACAACAAAAAGCAAACAGACTCTTCAGAGAACAAAATCTCAGCAGGTTCAAGTTTTTAAATAATCTACCTGCTGGCAGATCCAATAAACCTACTGATTATTGGCTACTCTTTCCAAATCCTGCTGTGTCTTACTTACTCAACTGAAGAGGCTGCTTATTCTGAGTGATTGCTAATAGTACATGGCAAAGAAATATATCTTGTGGCTTATTATTGTCATCAGTAAAAAGATACGAACAGTGACCACTAAACTCCAAACAGAATGAAGGATTAGAATATACTGGCAAATGTAGTTTCACTGTATAATGCTTTGAAAGAAGTCTAAAGTATGTAATTAAATGTTGAATCAATTCAAATGGTTACTGTGCAATAGAGGTTTTTCTCTATTATTAATATTTCAATTTAAAACATTATTTGCAAAATGACCTTTTAAAAATCTGTTTTGAAAGAAATCAGTGAAACTGATATAGACTGCATTATTGGTAGACAGACTGTTAACAGGTATTTATTTGGTGCTAACATCTTGTATATTCTTGTTAACAAAATATTTAAAGTGCCGAAACAGAGGTGGAGACGGATACATCTTATATGGACTGATGCTGTGATGGGGCATTCAGGTACTTTTTTTTTCTATCAGTAAAATAGAACCCCAAAATATATATTTATTTCTGTGACTTCTTATGCACTGTGCTGAAAGGTGGTATTGTGTTTCTGCATTTGTCTTTCTTGTTCTAAGAAGACCATCTTTCTACATTTCCTGTAAAAGTATTCAAAGTCTATGCCTTAATAGTGGTTTTATTTTTAAAAAGTTCATTTTTGGTTCCATGAAACTCAATCTTTAAACATTAAAAAGAGCACTGACAGTAAAATTCTGAAAGGTGATGTTGACACGCCCTCTAAAGCATAGGGTATGATTCAAAGTCATGCCACAATCACTTCAATTTCTCTTGCTCTCTGCATCACACAGCACAAGGTGGCATTCTCAGGTTGACTTGGATAAGTGGTTATGAATTTTACTAGTTTCCCAAAAGTCTCCTAGATTCACAGGACCAGTAGGATCACTTACATGACTTCTCCAGTTTCCCTGAGAGATAGTCAGTAGCATGAGAAGATCATAGGGAATATGTTGGGAATAACTGGCAATAATGCCCCAAAGGACCCAGGATCCAATTTTAGATGTGGTATAGTGTCCATCCTTAGAGTTAAAAAGTCCAGGTATGATTACAGCTCCAGTCTTTATATCAGTCCACATTTTAATCTCTTTAATCTTTAATCTCAGTCTCCAAGCTCAGGGTAGTGTTGTAGTGATAAAATAATACAAGTAAAGTTCTTTTTTTAATACTGTACAGTACAGTAAGTTGATGCTATGCTTACTATCAGCATCATTATTTAAATTACTGTTATTAGTTTTCCTGGCAAAATCTCCAACATAACAAAAGAATCATTTCATAAATTTTCCCCTTTATCTACTACCACAGTGTAGAATATACTAGTCGGTCTAAGGACTTATGAGCATGATTTCTCAGAAATATCTCAATAATTGGCCTTTGTTCTGGTTCTAAAAATTGAGATAGGGGATATATTTTCCTTGAGGTATATAAGAAGTAGGAGGAAGAACACTGGATTAGGAGATTCAGGTCAGGGCACCTGGGTGGCTCAGTCGGTTGAGCATCTGACTTTGGCTCAGGTCATGATCTGGCAGTTCGTGGGTTCCAGCCCCACGTCAGGCTCTGTGCTGACAGCTCAGAGCCTAGAGTTTACTTCAGATTCTGTATCTCCCTCTCTCTGCCCTTTCCCCATTCATGCTCTGTCTCTCTCTGTCTCTCCAAGATGAATAAACGTTAAAAAAAATTAAAAAACAAAAGAAGTAGATTCAGGTCTGTGTCTCTTATGAGGTATATCTGGTCCAGGTGATATAGTCTATAGCATGTCTCTAGCCAAGGCACAAAGCTAGACAGTAGAACCTTATATGTAAACCTGGGCTTGGAAGAAAAAGTTAATCATCCAGGTTGTCTTATGTGAGCCATCCTCATTCAAACTTATAATAGACAACTGTGCACTTCATGGCAAGGCTCTTGGGAATTTTAGAGGCCATGATGTATACACTTCCATTGGGCAAAGTTACTGTGTTGAGTACCCTGACTTCTTCAGATAAGAAACTATGATTAACTTATATGTGTCTATGCTTGGTTTTTGCAAAAATTTGTGTCTATTATTGATATATATCAAGACAGAGGTGCAATTACACACCATGTTTATTGATCATTTATCAATAACTGCTGAACACTGATTAACAAAAAGAAAAAAAAAAAAGCATGTTCCTGCTTTATAAGAGCACTAGGAATGGTCAGCATAATGCATTGTAAAATATCCTTTAATGCTATTGGATATCTCTGGTAGTTGAAAATTCCTTAAAATTGAAAATTCCTTGAAAATTGTACCAGAAGGCCAAACTAAAGTCATAAATCACTTAATGTTAATTAACTAATTACATTATTTCCTTTATCTCTAGATAAGGGACCCATATAGACCACAGACTGTCACTCCTAGAAGACAATAATATCGGCAGAAACTAAAGAGAATGGTAATAGGGATGAGAGGGAACCAAAGGTCAACTTTAGAAAATTTTGAGAATTTCAACAACAGTCTTACTTTTGCTATTACATAGTGACATCACACACTTGGTGATTTTTGATAGCTTTACACATGTATTCTTCTATCTCAAGAGTATACACTGGATTATGTTATATGCAAAATTTAATATTTATCTTTTTTCGGATGGAGGAAGAGGTGGATGTTATAAAGAGCTGAGAATGTTTCCTATAGTGCCTGCTACAAAATAAGATTCATAAAATTTCTTAAAGTAATGATAGTAATAATAGTGTAGACTGCATAATAACCATCATGTGCCAGGTACTATCCTAAGCAATGTATACACATTAACAAATTTATGAGTTGATTACTTCACAGCAACCTTATGAAATAGTTCATAATATTATGTCCATTTCACAAAGAGGTAACTGACACACAGAAGTTAAGTAAATTACCCAAAACCATGGGCCAATTGGATTTTAGAGCCATGATTCAATCCCAGGCAGTGGGGAACCAGAATTCAGGCTCTTAAGCAAAATTCTACTCTGTCTGGAAAGCAAGATGAAACAAACCAAAAACTCTAAATTATTAATTGCGTGAGGTTTACTAAATGCCTATAGATATTTTTCCATTTAGTTTTTAACTTATCATTTTCCATTTTCAACTTTCACCACATGAAAACTTGGTATAATTAAGAGAAAGGTTGAAGACTGACCTGGGGCTATTATGCTACAGTACTAGGTTTGCCTCACAAGCTGCTGATTCCTGATGTCCAGTATTGACTCTCAACTAATTAGCTCAGATTCCAAAATGTTGCCTGGTCTTCCACCTGAGAGCTTCTATGGTTTTTGTTGCATTTCTTACATTTTGCTAACGTTTATCTGTTGTACTCCCTTACTTACTGCCTCACTTCCAGTGTCTACTTTTTAATCACATACAGCCACTGCACACGATTCTGGATTTTATAAATTGTTGGCAAATAAGGCCAGGCAAAAATAGGCTTCTTGTCTCTCAAATGTCCCACAAATCAGAATCTCACACATCTGATATTTTCAAGTGCCTATAAAGGCTGAGTGATATAGCTTAATGTTTGTAGAAACCTCCATTTTCAGAGACTGTACTGATCCCGTACATTTTTTTTCTTTCTCTTTATCACTTGCTTTTATAATGTTTAGTTCATATTCTTTTTATTTCATACAAAGATTATAGAATACTAATTATATATCATAAAATTGTACTGGGAAACTCACTTTCTTTATTCCAACACTTACTAATCCCCATGTAGGAACTTCATCATAGAAGATACTACAAATATACTTCTTTTTCTGGTTTTATTGTAAACCATATAAACAAAGTACAGTATTTAATATTTATTTAAGCTTAACTATGGCCCCAGCTAGCCTCATATCCTCTGTTATGGAGACAATGATAGTGTGCCTGGTTTTAAATAATTCAGCCAGTACTGTTGTCCATCTGTTCCCTTTCCAACTACTCCTGTGTTTCCTGAAGCTGTGTTTCGTCCTGCCAGAGTTACTCCCAGCCAGGGTCAGTCTGAGCCAGGCTCAGGTTTTTCTGCTCCATTGGACTTACTCTAAACTAGTTAGAGGGCTTTAAGTAAATCTGATTCCCTTCTGTCCATCACAACATCTAATGCCCTTTGGAAAATAGCCTTAGTCTTCTGCATACCCACATAGTTCTGAGTCTCAGCTACAACATTTACCCCTGACTGTGAGCTGCCTATCTGCCTAACTGACCATTGTGCCCCTCTGGTGTCTATTTGCCCCTCTGGTACTATCTTACAAATTACTATAATTGCATATCCTCAGGGTCTCGAATATATTTCGGTAAAGTTTTCTTAACTTGTATTTGTTTAGCATGGTTGCATTGATTTAGCATTGTCTTTTCTATGTCACATAGGAAATGTGAAGGATCTTCACATTGGGATCTTTCTTTTTCTGCTCACGTTAGTTGGTGTGAGAGCCCTCAATGTCTGTGAAGATCAGGCTGTCAGAGTCTGTTGGGCAATGGAGAACTGATGAGAAATGAAAGATACGTCTGAGATTTTTTTTTTTTTTTAGTAGGCTAAAAGCAATTAGCTAAGGTAATTTTTATGGCTGAGTTACGCTGTCAAGGAGCTGGGAGAGCAAATAGTTCAGAAATAAGTACTGAGACTTCCATCCTCATATTCCTACTTCAGAAACAGAAAACAGATCCTAAACACTAGACAAAACCCTATGTAACATAACCGCTTCATCTAATTCCAAATGATTTTTCTCCAAGATGGAAGTTGCTTCTAGTACTTCTTATATCACAATTTGATTAATAGCCATTTCCCTTATTAACACAATTTTTTTAAAAATATGGACTTTGTATCATCTTTCTATATAGTTTCTTATAATATAAACGATCTTTATATACTATGGAAACTTGATTTAATTTATATGGTGTTTCCCACCTTAATCATTCAGATTGACTTTTCTTTATATACTATAATCAGATACAACAAGATTATATTAAGCAAATAAATTATTTGGTAACAACAGGTAAGTCAATAAATAGCTATTATAATATGATTACAGTGACTATTCTTGTTGAATATTCTGGTTTGGATTTCTAATTTCTAATTATTGTTATTTTAAGTCACAACAATCAAACTGTATACACAATATAAATTGAGTGCTAAATTTAAAATAACAAAAAGAAATTCTTCTGGTTTACTATGACTAAATAACACACATAGTTATGTCTTCTCTTTCAAGAATAATTATTATAATAGTGTAAATAAAGGAATAAAAAACAATGCTCACAAGAATAGGACAATGAGAGACAATCATAGAAGAAAAGTTGACTGGAAAGTTATAAAAAAAATAATAATTGACATAATAAACCACAGGAAAACTAACTTTACATTTGCAGGATTGGGGCACCTGGGTGGCTCAGTTGGTTGGGCGTCCGACTCTTGATTTCAGCTCAGGCCATGATCTTATGTTTCATGAGTTCAAGCCCTCTGCTGGGCTCTGTGCTGACAGAGCAAAGCCTGCTGGGGATTCTCCTCTCTCCCTCTCTCTCTGTCCCTCCCCTGCTCGCTCTCTCTCTCTCTCAAAATGGATAAATAAACTTAACAAAAATAAACTAGCAGGATAGAATGCTAGAAAAGCTCAGGAATTGAAGGCACCAGGTACATTTGAATACAGTAACGTGTAGTCCTGGAGCTAAAATCAGAAGTGTAGGTCAAATCCTATGGAAGGACCAGTAAGACACAGATCTAAACTGCTTTGTAGAGCTACGTGCTTGCCTGTACCTATCTATCCCCAACTCTGACAAAAGAATGTGTTTATATTTTGGCTATATTTGCTTTGCTGAGCCCAGAGATAAAATACTGCCTTGAAACATCAGCATTTTTTAAGTTAGTCACATGCTCAAAAGAAAATATTCACTGAATTTGGGAGGGCCTCCAATGCACAGATCAATTTATTGTTTTATCATCTCTTTGCAGAGCATGCCAATTCACATTCATCCTCTTCCAATCAACTGTCTCTCCATGTTAGTGATCAGCCAACCAGGATGAAAAAAAGAAGGAATCCAGGAGGAATATTTCCATTAAAAAAATAAATAAATAAACACATATGTTAGATTGACTATACCAAATATAGTAATAGGACTTCTTATTAACAATAGGAACAGAAAAAAAAAGAAAAACAAAATATGGTAATTGTTCTCCCCAATAATACCAAAGTATATACCAAAAGTCACCCCCCAAATTACATGATTATAGGACATTATAGGGATGAAATATAACCAAAATTTACATGTAACGATAATGTAAACTATAATATTAACAAGAAACTGTGATTAAACTGTATTGAGAAAATGAAGTGAGGAAAATATTTTTTTTGTTTGGTGTAGCATAGATTTAAAACACCTTTTATAGTAGGAGATTGATGGATAACATCTATCACTGAAGCAACAATATAGCGTAAATAAGCACTTAGAAATAGGATTGCAGATATCAAAGAAACATCTAAAATTATTGAAAATATTTTTTAAAAAAGAAAATGTCTCCACGTTTCATTATTAACTACTTAATTCTACTTAACTTGTTTTATTTTATTTTTTTTAAAGTTTATTTATTTATTTTTGTGAGATAGAGAGAGAGCGAGTGCAAACTGGGGAGGGGCAGAGAAGGAGGGAGACATAGAATCTGAAGCAGGCTCCAGGCTCTGAGCTGTCACCACAGAGCCCGACACAGGGCTCAAACCCACAAACTGAGATCGTGACCTGAGTCAAAGTCAGCCGCTTAACCAACTAAGCCACCCAGGAACCCCTTAATTTGTTTTATACATATATACACATATATGTGTATACATACAAATGTATGTGTGTATAGGTTATACATATGTGTGTGTATACACACACACACACATACATATATGGAAACAACTTATACAGAGTTATCAACATATAGCCTTCCCTCCTCATCCAACCCTTTTTTCCATTTCCTCAGCCTCATCTTTTCAGGTAGCCTACTAATAATGAAAGATGATTCAACAGATTGGAATAATTACTTCAACATTTTGTTAGTGTTAATGTTGATTCATGTTTTGGTATTTTTCAAACACATTTTCATAAGAATTGAAAAGATAACTGTCAGAGAGGTGACATCTACATTCTGAGGTCAATCTAAATTCAACTTCTGGTTCCATTATTTACTAGATTATTTCCTCAGGAAAATTATATAACTTCTTATGCCTTACTTTCTCCATATGTAAACTAGGATAAAATAGCACATATTATAAAAAATCATGACAACAAAATTAATGACTATAAAATAGTGTAGTTCCTGGCACAAGGCAAACACTCCACAAGTAGTTGTTACTATTGTGCCAACCAAAAAAGATATTTTAAAAAGTATAACAATATGCTAGTTATTCAAATTTGCTCTTTAGTCCTTTTCTAATGGCAGTCTGCTATGTGTTTTATTAAAGCAGAAATATTTATGGAATTTAGATTAAATCATTTTAAATTTGAACTCTAAAATAGCGTTATTTCTTAGTATACCATCTAATGGGTCACAGAGCTGTTAGATAATTTTTTTTCATTAAATTGGATGGTTTGAAGGAATTTTGATATGTTTAATTTGTTTTGAAAAGAGACCCTACAAAAATCTGTGCCCTGTTCTATTTCTGTTCTTTTTCTGGTCTATCTTGTTTTTGTTTTTTTAGTTGCATGCTTCTGTATTCAAATTGTGGATTTTACCTAAGATACATTCTTTCAGGTAGTGTACAATAATGCAGTATTGAAATGTCACTTTCTGGTATAGCTTCTTTTTTTATCAGTATTTTTTCATCTATCTGTTATCTATCTATCTATCTATCTATCTATCTATCATCTATCCATCCATCCATCCAACTAGCTTAGTCAGCATTCATTAAGTGAAATAGATATTTGATAGAGCTATCATAGGAATCAGACCTTATACAACTGTGAAACTGGTGGAGGAATGTGTGCATGGATGTTGTCTGTGTTATTTATTTATCCAAATTTGCTATAGGTCGGCCAGTCCAGCAATGGGGACAGAAGGCTGACATGGGCAAAACCACGAATAAACTAGAATCCATGAAGACAACTGGAATCTCCATGAGAGTAAACCACAATTTAAATCTGTCTCTCACCACTCCCAACTTCTGATGGGGAAGCTAGTGCTCTTCACCACGGAGTTGCAGATGCATTTGGCCAAACACTCAGAAAAGCTGAAGGAATGAAATTTGGCAAGATCTGGAGAAGTTGCAGCCCTGGTGCTGCTCCACACTAATAGAGTTTGCTAGAAGGCCAAAAACAATGTGCGTGAACTGCGATAGTGCCTGGTGCCCTGAACCAACTCTCAGAGGATAAAAATATGGCTGTTGTTTCGCTTACATTTTCCAAATCTCACACAAATACATTTTTATTGTGAACTATATAGGGAAAGAATACTGGAAAATATAGTTCCAGCTTAGCTAAACGGCCACAGTACAAAGTCACACACTGTATCTTGTCAGCTTAGCATCCATTCTCATCTCTCTTAAATAGAATAAATTCCAAATAAAGACAATAACAAATTCAGTCTTCTGTCTCAGGATACGTATACCTCTTGCACAATTAACAACATGCTAATTTTCTCATCAAAAGAGGAGACAAGTCTTTTCGTTCATCTTTTGTTAATGTTCATTCTTCTTTTAACTGTGTCAAACTCCTGCTTTCATATTTTATAATTTACTTACTGAAATTTGAGGCCCCAAACAGCAACCTATTATGTTAAAAGGTAGGGGCATGGGAGACAGGAAGGAAAAAAAATAGTTAATAGATACCTACACAGAACTTTATAAGCTAAAGGGAAAATACTCAAACTTTTACAGTCCTCAATTTGCAAATGATAACATGATTGTGACTGGTATTTGTATCACCTTTCTCACACTATCATTTCACATTCCCTTTGCTTTCAAAAAGTGTCTCAGTTGCCAGAGTTCCACATCTTTTGGAGATGGTCAAAATCTTTATACCTGAAAAGTTCTCTGGGGGCAGTTCCCACTGTCATTCTTGTCCTACAGTGAGTAGCTACGAAAGAACTCATTACGGATGCTAGCGCTCCCCTTATAAATTTATTTCTCATATAACTGCTTTACAATATCCACTAAAATCTCCCAGGAAACATAGTTGAGGGATAAGTAAGCATATATTACATGATAAATTCACTCAACCATTCCAGTATCTGTAAAACTTTGGACACTTACTTCTACAAAATAACAAATATTTTTTGGCGGGGGTGAGGGTGGATTTCAACTTCAATTAGTACAGGTCACAGGTATATCTGGTGTTTAGTCACCCAACTAAGCAAAGGTTCAAAGTCATGGCTAGCCACTCAAAATAATATAGCGAATCCATAATCCTCACAGGGTGAGCCATGTTAAAATTTTTTCTTGATCCAATATTGCATGGTTCCAATCTTGTCTCCCATTCTTTGAATGCATTCTCACACAGGTTCTGCAGGTTTCTATATTAATTAACAAAATTATGCATTATTTCCATGAGTATCAATACCTCCTCATAGCTCACACTTTGGGCTTTGTTTTGTTTGATTTGAGTATAGTTGACACACAGTATTACATTAGTTTCAGGTGTACAACATAATGATTCGACAAGTTTATACATTATGCTGTGTTCACTACAACTGTAGTCACCATCTATCCCCATACATTGCTATTATAATATCATTGACTATATTTCTTATGGTCTGCCTTTTATTCTCATGATTACTCATTCCATAACTGAGAACCTGTATCTTCCTCTCCCCTTCACTCATTTTATTCATTTTCCCACTCCTCTCCCCTCTGGCAACCATCAGTTTGTTTTCTGTATTTATAGGTCCGATTCTGCTTTTTGTTTGTTTATTTGTTATGTTTTTTAGATTCCACTTATGAGTGAAAATCATATGGTATTTGTCTTTCTCATTATGACTTACTTCACTTAGCATAGTACCCTCTAGGTCCACTCATTTTGACATAAAATGACATCATCTCATCATTTTTATGGCTGTGTAATATTCCTATGTGTGGTGTGTGTGTGTATGTACACCACATTTTCCTTATCCATTTGTCTACTGATGGATATTTACATTGCTTCCATACCTTCGCTATTGTAAATAATGTTGCAATAAATATACACATACATATATGTTTCCAAATTAGTGTTTTCATTTTTTTTGGGTAAATGTCAAAGAAACAGTGAAATTTTCGGATCATATGGTATTTCAATCTGAATTTTATATTCTGGGGGCTGCTGAGATCCAAGTATGTCATTCATCTATTAGCAAAGAGATGGGAGAGGTAGAATCTAGAGAAAGTCAGGAGTATTTTACAAAGCAACTTCCTCAAGGGGAGCTATGAAATTTCTGCAGACAAAAGGAGATTCACTTCCTGAAACAGAGAAGAGGGCTTCAAAGAAGGCTCAGTAGCAGTAAGAGCTCAAGTTCTCCAGCTTCGTAAGAACTCCACTGGTATGTCCCATATCTCAGTTAGCAGGGTCCCTTCATCTTCCCAATCAATGCCCTCATTTTAACAAAAGAGGTGCTGGAAGGCTGGAGATTAAATTTCGTTTTAAAATTCAGCCATGTGCAACACAAAGCTTTTAGTTTATTTCTCAGAAATCTCAGTCCTAGAGTTACACATATTACTTTTAGGGCAGTCATATAAATTTTCTGGTTTTGCTCACTTGGACTTTAAGCTGAGGACTTAAAGCCCTGAGCACAATCCTTTTCTTTCCTCAAGTTCTTCAGTGTACTTGGATGCAACCAACCAGGCCAGTTATTCTCCTGACTGTACTGTTTTACCTGGTACTCAAAACCTTGCCTTGTACAGGCACTTGATTGTAAGTAGCTATCGGTGATAATTTAAATAACTGTTTTGCTAATACTTGCCATGAATTAGCGGTCTTTATAAATGCAAGGATCATTAATGCCTTTAAATCTAATCAATCAGATATTTACTTGTAGATAAGTTAGTGTCATTTCAGTGAATTGCCTAAATGTTCCAAGTGGTAAGCCCTGGAATGATTTATTTTTTTAATATGATTCTTTAATTATATGATATATTTTGTAGTTCTGAGTGCAATATATTATAACAATTCCCATCACCATACATTTTTTGTTCTTTTTGTATTTTTTTAATGTTTATTTATTATTTTTGAGAGAGACAGAGTGCAAATGGTGAGGGGCAGAGAAAGAGGGAGACACAGAATCCAAAGCAGGCTCCAGGCTCTGAGCTGTCAGCACAGAGCCGGATGTGGGGCTTGAACCACAAACCATGAGATCATGACCTAAACCAAAGTCCAACGCTTAAGTGACTGAACTACCCAGGAGCCCCTACTTTTGTATTCTTTTATTATTATTATTAAATCTGTTTAATGTTTATTTTTGAGAGAGAGAGAGAGAGAGAGAGAGAGAGAGAGATGGAATGTGAGTGGGGGAGGGGCAGAGAGAGAAATAGAGACAGATTCCGAAGCAGGCTCCAGGCTCCAAGCTATCAGCACAGAGCCCAATGCCAGGCTCAAACTCACAAACCCATGACCTGAGCTGAAGTCAGACGCTTAGCTGACTGAACCACCAAGGAACCCCTCTATTTTTGTATTCTTAATTGGAGCTATTTGAGAAAAAAATCAAGGATAATTTTGACTACCGTTTATCCTATTGCACCTAATTCAGAATTTATAAGAGCTATGAGACTCATGTACTTATATATGTGATACAAAGATCCCATTATCTGATAAAAATAATGTTCATGAAATGTTTAGTAGAGTTTTAATTAGTAGGGTCTAATTATTAATCTACTAAATCTATGCCAAAACTCTGCTAAGCCACTCTCCTGCAGAAAGTTCTTTCTTTTTTTTTTAAAATTTTGTTTGCTTGTTTATTTATTTAATTTTGAGAGAGAATGAGAGTGCAAGCAGGTGAAGGACAGAGAGAGGGGGAGAGAGAATCCCGAGCAGGCTCTGCACTGTCAGTTGCAGAGCCCAATGCTGGGCTCAAACTCAAACCATGAGATTGTGACCTGAGCTGAAAACAAGAGTCAGACCCTTAACTGAATGAGCCACCTAGGCACTCCTACAACTTTCAGTAGCTTCCCAGATGATCCCCCAATTAAAACACACACACACACACACACACACACACACACACACACACACACGGATGAACTACTAAAATCTAGGTTGAAATGAACTGGAGGGAGAAAATCCATTTGAAGAGAAACAGCTTTAATGTCATTGTTGAAATGCTGTAGCTAATGGTTTGCTATAGATTTTTTTCATTCACCATCTTTCTTTGTTTTTTAGATTTAAACATATCTTTATGGTATTTTTAAAATAAGCAAATAATCATAGTAAAGGAGAAAAGATTAGAAACATGAATCAGATTTCTTTCAAATTGTCAGAAATTTGACAGAATTTCTCAGAATTCTTATACATAATGAACAGACAGACGGTAAATATAATTTGAGGCAAATAACATTTGAGGTTACTTTTTGTACATCTAGCATTTAACTTTTCCCTTTAGATTTTATTTAAATATTTGTTCAACACCTGGGCCACATTTTTCTCTTTGCTTTTGTGTTTAGTCTTTAGATTATAGCCACTACATAGGGTTCTTTCCTGAGCACATTCTTGTGCCTCATATAGGATGATTCTATTATTAACCCAGGATCTTGTAATACCATTTACATACTGATGACTATTGGCATCAACTTTCTCTATTGCCACCATATTTCTTCTGAGTTTCAGACTTGTACTTTCAACTGACCATTTAATATGTTCTTATTCAATATGTCCAAATTAAACTTATCAATTCACTTTTGCCTATAAACTTAAGAAATAATATAATTACGTGAATAGGAAACATTTTTTTTTAGTTACAAACGAATGTCTTCTACTTTGAGTAAATAGAAAATGTAACCTGCTGATCCATTGCAAAAGAATATTCACTGCAAGAAATTCTGTATTTTATCAAAGATACTTATAACTGCTAAATTTGAGGTAGCCATGTAATTTCAGTTGTGATAATAATATAGAAAACTGCTAGAATGCAAGGGCCTATCAATGAGAAAACCATATATCCATTATCAGTCAATATATCTTTGGAGGTATAATACGTTTTCTAAATAATTTATAACGTGTTTCACATTTGTGATTCAGTTTGAGTTCATTCTGTATATGTTCATTTTTAGAAGTTCATTTGTGTAGCTTTTCTTTTCTTTTTTTTTTTTTTTTGCCTATAGATGTCCATTCTCCAGGACCAGTTGTTGAAATTTCCTTTGATTGTTAGTAATCCATTGTTAGGTGAAAAATAATTCAAAGTCACCTTCTGAGTTAATGTTAATTTTGTTTATGTTTAAAAGAAAATGTAAATATTTAAAAGCTATTCTACTAATATCAATGTTAACTCATCCATATCTTTGAAAATACATGTACTAATCTGGAATATCCATTAGACACAATTTCTCTTTTTTTCATTTGAAACACATAATCACAAGAATTCTATTGCTTAGATAATACTACTTCTAGTTGATTAATTATGTTTAAATTTTCAAACAAAGGCTTCTACTATCATACTTTAACATTTACCTTATTTTTTTAACATTCCCTACAGTATTTCAATAGAACACCAGAAGCTTTGCATTTATGCCACTATTTTAAAAAATAATAATAATAATGAAGAACAGTAAGTAGAAAAATGAACAATTTCTGTAAATAATTTTTCTTCTATTTGTCACTTCCTTTTCAGTCATCTCGATAGTACTCAAATTGGGAGTTCATTTACTGTCAGCCAGAGCCTATGTCATACTTATACACAGATGTCTTTGCACCTCTCTCTCTCTCTCTCTTTTCCACATCTGTCCAAATTGCCATTGAGTCATCAGTACAGGACAAAGCCTTTCTTCATCTTTGCATCACTATGGCTTTTTCAGAAAAGTAGTCACTGTTTTAGAGAAGGGGGATTAAATGATTTTTTGAAAACTGAATTGAGAACTGCTTTCTCAATGTAATGGTAGATTGGCAATTTGAGCCAAATATTCTAATGAAAACAATGAGAATATGCATCACATTTTATTTCCAGTTGATCTAGGTGCACACAACGACTTTATTGGACTTTTATATGTTTTATATAAGATAATCTTAAATTATATTGGCATATAAGTACAAATTATCTCTAATTACCATGTCATCCTCTTCATATGTTCTTTTTCTTTTGCAAAGGAAGTGTTGATTTTATTTTATTTTATAATTTCATTTTATTGTTTTTATGGGATCCAATGTATCAATTTTTTCTTTTTTGTGGTTCATGCTTTTATTTTTTTTAACGTTTGTTTATTTTTGAGACAGAGAGAGACAGAGCATGAATGCGGGAAGATCAGAGAGAGAGAGAGGGAGACACAGAATCTGAAACAGGCTCCAGGCTCTGAGCTGTCAGCACAGAGCCCGATGTAGGGCTCGAACTCACAGACTGCCAGATCATGACCTGAGCCAAAGTCAGATGCTTAACCAACTGAGCCACCCAGGTGCCCCTGTGGTTCATGCTTTTAATATAAGGCCTAAGATGTTTCATAAATGGACTTTAAATGTGTATGAAGTTTATATCCTTTTATATATCTACAGTCAAACTAAAAATGCACTGTCATCGCAGCAAAGAACTTAATGATTTTCTGCCTTGTTATCACTTTCTGAATAAATGAAGCACTCTATAGAGTTGAGTTGCAATATTCCTGCCAGAAGCCTACAGTGTCTTATTGAGCCACTATAATACAGCATTCTGTACCTATTTAGGTTAATTATGATTAAATTTAAAAGCTGAGTTGGTTGAATTGCTTCATCATTTAATTACGATGGAGACAAATTAATTGTTTTTATATGCTTCTTTTTTGAAAGTGTGTGAGTTTCTGATTGTTGGCTAAGTTTAGTGGTACTTAAGATTTAGAATTTAAAGCTTCAAATGGAAAATTTAACTACTTCATGATTTCAGAAAATGTGTCCTTTGTGAGAAGATTCTTTACACATTCCAAAGATGATATCTCATCTCTCAGAGACAAAAATGATTAGTATAGAAGCATTCATACCCCCTTCTCCTTAACACAGCACACATGCACACACGTGCGTGCACACATACACACCCCTTCTATGGATGATCATTTGTTTGATCAGCTTCTCTGTTGGTCTTCTATTGAATCGATCTTGATAAAGTCTATATTGGAACGTTTAAAGAAGACAAAAAAATTCTGAATTTGTCTGCAATAAGTAAGTAAAAATACAGTGAAGAACAAAATGAGAGAAGATTTTGAAAAACACACTGGGGTTAGAAGGGGTGGATGGAGAGAGTTATCAGTCACAGAGGGGAGTGGCAGTGAGAAAAGCTTGCTAAGAAAGACTATGTAGATTGGGATAATAAAAATCCCATTTAGGATTGAAAGGGTACAATTTTTCTCTGAAAGATTGCACACTGATGGGTCTTGAAATAGAAGCAAGGAGGCCATTGTTTTTTGTTTTACAATTGAATTAATTATAACTTCATTGAGGAGACCGGGCACATTTTCATTACATCTCCTATAAACAAGAAGTGTCAATAAATACACCATTTTTATGTTATAAGACAATATTATTGGTCTCGGTTCTTCCCAGAATACAAGGTAGCTCTAACTGGCAATGGGGGAAGAAAGGTGAGTCTCTTTATGTCTTTTTTTTTTAAGGTTCTAAGCCCACCTTTTTGCTACTTTAGCTTCTATAAGTTTATGGGTTTTTTGCATTATAAAAGAGAAGTGTTCCACAAGGTCCCCAAATCTTCAGCTAGGCAAAGCCAATCTTTCTAATAGTTTAATGATCCTGTCTAGGCTGATGATGCCCAAAACTGCATGGTTGGCTGTATCTTCCTGGTAAACTTTCGTCTCCATTTTCAGTCTTCTGGGAACTCTACCACCAGCATCTCCAGCTCAATCTGTTCAAACTTAGGTCTACCCAGTCAGTTAAAGTTACCTTTTACACTTCCCTTTCATACAGTCCCACATTTCACCAGAGAAGTATGTGATTTATTTCCTCTTTGTATTTACTCTATCTAGCTCTTGTATTTTCTTTTTTTCTGCTAAGGTCACACTCCAGAAGACCATGGTCAGTCATCTGAATTACCTTAACAGCCCTCTAATAATGAGTCATTTAGCCGCTCTGGCCCATTCTGCATATATCAGCCCAGGTGATTTTGTGAAGCCTTTATTAAATCACCTCACTCCCTCACTTGACAGTTCTCTAAAGGCCTCCCTTGCCATTACAATGAAGTTGACACCCCCTGCTCTGGCACACAAGATCCTGTGTCATCTGTCTGGCTAACCAGACCATCTCTCCCACGGATTTCTCACTTCCTTACTGTGTTTCAAGCACACAGACCTTTTCTTTTTTGATTCTCAAATTCAGAATCATGCTTTATATTTGTTAAAGGCTTTTGCATTTGCTTTAATTCCTGTTTGGAAAGTTATTTCCTAAAATACCTGCATTACTACCTCTTTCTTTTCAGTTTGCTCTCAAGTAAAATATCATTCCCTCAGAGTTATCTCCTGATAAAGATAGTTCAAGGCATCTTTCCAGATCCCAACTCTCATAAGCAATTTATTCATTTGCATATTTATTGTGTCTTTCCAGTTCTCACCCCTAAGGTAGCATGTAATTTTGAATGAAAGGCTAGGCATTCACATAATCTGGGTTGGAAAGGATCTGCAAAGCTTGAAATTATTAAAGACTTCTTCCAATATCAAAAACATGTTTCTTATCTATACCTATATCCACAACTGTGGCTATATCTGTCTACTTGTCTAAATTCATTTATTTGTCTAAGTTCCAGCAAAATGAGACTAGTTTTCTAAACATATCTACTACTTTGATTCCATGTACGCATTTTCAAAGTAATTTTTCATAGAGAGTTGAAATGTAAACATCCATGTATGATTGCTAATCCCTAAATGTCATTTTATATGAATTTAGAAGCATTTTCTTTCTTCTGTTCAGTGACTGAAATAATTATCTGAATAATGCAAATATTCCTATACTACATGCTGTTCATTTTTCAGTCGTGTTGTCATTAAATTAAAAAGTTTACAAAATAATATATACTTTAAAGAATATTAAAGGAAAACTAATAGAAAAGTCTAACTTTAGTCTTTATTCTTTATATAGATGAATAGCTCTTTTTAGAGTAATGTAAGCTTTAGAATTATATATGCATATCTGTTTTACATGTCAGCTGGATAGGATATGCTGTTCCTTTTTTTCTGGTGACAAGATATGAGCAAAACAAAGTAAGATCTACATTTACTGTAGCCTTCTGTTACAAGAAGAAGTGTAAGTTACAAACTTCATATGTTCTTTTAGTAGGCTATAATATGTTTGATTTTATCACATGTTTTACAAGCAATAAATATATGCTGTACATTTACCAATAACTGTATTTCAGGCAGTACACAGGAGTAGGGAAAATAAGAAGGAATCTAACATGTATTTTTCACTTATAATGTGGTAGATGCTGTGCTATACAATTTATGTGAATAAATCACTTAATTCTTATAAAACCACATAAAATAAGAAGTAATTGATCATTTTCCAATCTCTTTGGACACTTGGGGAAACAGCAGAGTACAACAGAAGAGACAAGCAAGTCTGAATTTAAATCGTTTCTATCCCTTACAAACTGTGTGACTTTAGGCCATTTATGTATTCTATCAGTTTTGGTTTTTTGGTCAGAGCTGTAATGGTTAGGGCTCTTACCTTAAAAGATTACTCCCTTTTGCAGCGAAACTCCTAAGAAGGGTTGCATATATTAAATTTCTCCAAATTCTCTCTTTCCACTGTCGTCTTAGATCTGTAATCTGGCTTTTGCTTCCACACCTCCTATGTTGCTGCTTTTGTCCAGTTCACCAGTGACATCCATGTTGTCAAATTCAATGATTAATTCACAGTCTTCATTTCAGTGGATCTTTTAAGCAGCACTTCACACAGATGTTCACTCTCTTTCCTTGATACATTTCTTTACTTCTCCTCCAAGGTACCACTATCTGCTTCTCTTTTCTCCTACATCACAGGGGTCTCTTGTTCATTCTGGCTGTTTTATTCTAATTTCCCCAGTCTCTAACTGATAGAAAATCTCAAGGTTCTTAATTTGGTCCCTTTTTTCTTCTTGAACTTCCTTCTCTTGGTGAGTTCATGCAGTCTCATGACTTTAAATACCACACACATGCTAATGACTCTCAATTTATATCTTTAGCCTGATATTCCTTTGGAACTGCAAATTTGGTTATCAGCTTCTTACTAACATCTTTACATGGGTGTTTATTGAAATTCTCAAACTGCATATATGCAGTATTGACTCTTGTTCCCCTCCCTCCCAAATCTAATTACACCCAAGTGCATCTTTGCAGTTGTTTAACCCCAAAATTTCTTCAGTCATTCTTAACTCCCCTGTTACCAGCGCCTTACCCATCCCACTCCACAATGTTGGCTCTTAGAATCTGGCAACTTTTCACTTGTTCTGCTGGTACTTCCCTCCAACAAGTCTTCATCATCTCTTACAAGGATTACTGCAATAACCACCTAACTGGCCTTTCTACTTCTACTTTTAGCCCAATACAATTAATTCACATACAGAAGCTAGTGATATGGGTGTGGGTGGGGGGTCCCGATAAACCTAGGTCAAACTACATCACCCCTAACTCAAATCCTGTGATAATGCCCTTGTTCATTCAGAAGTAAAAGCCACAGCCCTTATACAGTCTATAAAGCCCTATATAATCTCACTCCCTCAAGTCCCCCTTAATGCTTTGATTTCATTTCCTATTCTTTCTATCCCTACCCCCAACAAGATATTTCAGCCACACTGGCTTCTTTGGTTCCACCATAAAGATTGTACATTTACTATTCAATTCTTCTGGAGTGAATCCAGAAATCCAAATGACTACACCACTCACCTTCTTAGATCTTTGCTCAAATCACATCATTTCAAAGATAATTGCCAGATTACTCTATTTAATATTACAACCTGCACCTCCCTGGATTACGAGTTCCTTGACACTCCTAATCCCAAGTATACTGATAAATTTATTTTTAGTCTTCATACTTGTAAATACTAGATAATTCATTCATTATATATATTTTCATTATCTATCTCTCCTTGCTAAAATAGAAGCCCTATGATGCATAGATATATCCAAATGCCTAGAAGGATTTCTGGCACTTTATATCCATTGAATAAATGTTTATTAAATGAATGATGTCACCTAAGAATTATAAGAACATGGCAAAGCTTCTGCCTGTATCTATTCTGATTTTTTGGTATGTTTAAAAACAGGTACTGATTCCATCCAAAAATTACATATATACAATAAGAATATGCACACACACACACACACACACACACAATGTTCAGATATTAATACTGTTGGCAGAGAGAATTTGACATTGAACTGTAGTGCATGAAATGGGAAGCTGCTAGTTTTTCTATTCTGATAAGTAGAAAAACAATAATGGAAGCAAGCTAGCTGTTCAGTTTTTAGTTTACTTGAAATTGGCATTTGCCAAAATAAATAAATAAATAAAAACCATAAGGTTCTCCCTGGGGTTGTCAAGAATATCAGTATTAGAACATGGCTTGATTGCAGTGTTAACCAAGAGGTTAAGTTAGTGGCCAAATACAGACAGAAGGCCTGAAAGGAATAGGTGGATGCCATAGGTCCTCATTGTCCTTAGAAGGCAGAAAAGGGCAGAAGGCAGTAGTGTTTTCAACAGATATCTTTACCCCTAGGAGAAAGAGCAGCTTAGGCATTTTACCTATAGTAGCTAAGGAGTTTTGTTATATAAGCCACACGCAGGCCAGGATTCAAGCAGTTTATAACCTTGAACCTTCAAATCAGTTCTTACTGGCTATGGATGGACATCAGTTAAAAAAATAATTCACAACACTATTTTCAAAAACTATTATGTAAGTATGTATGGTTAGGATTTATATGGGTATTGTTAATATAAAAGTTTAGGACATTTTTTAAAAAGCTACATCTAATTAAACAAAATATATTGTTTTGAGTCAAAAATTAAATTTACTCTTCCCGAAGAAACTTGGAAAAGTCCTAAATTACTTGTTCAACAGTCCCAGTAAAACAACTGCTACATGTTAAAGAAACTATCTAAACTTCACCATGAAAACTTTGCTAAGGGGCGCCCATGTGGCTCAGTTGGTTAAGGGACTGACTTCGGCTTAGGTCATGATCTCCTGGTTTGTGGGTTTGAGCCCCGCATCAGGATCTGTGCTGACAGCTCAGAGCATGGATCCTGCTTTGGATTCTGTGTCCCCCTCTCTCTCTGCCCCTCCTCCACTCGTGATCTGTCTCTCTGTCAAAATAATAAACATTAAAAAAAAATAGAAGAGGCTTTTCTGAGTCCCATCATATCTCTAAAAAAACCCAAAAACCAAAACAAAAAACCTTTGCTAAAAACATTCACACTTTTGTATACTGTATTTTCCTGAAGTGTAGAGAGCATGTCCCAATAATTTTATATCTTTACTGTCTGGCAAAACAACAAGCACTTTAAAAAATTGGTCTAATAAAATGAAGATTGAATATATCTTCCCTACTAAGTACTATATCGGTATATTTAAGAGAAAAAAAATCATCCCTTAGGCATATTTATGTCCACTCTCTGTATCTGAGGAAAGTTGACCTAATATCTGTCTGATTAGAGCAGGAAAGGTGACCGAGTATCTGACAGAACCAGTTGATTATCTTTTCGGATACACACACATACATGCACAGTCTGGACAGCTATGCAGCCACCTCTGAAGCAGTACAGGAGGATTTGAAAATAAAGGTCTTTCTAAATCCCAATCCCCTGGGCAGTTTCTAAAGGCAACCATTGTTAACAGATTTCAGATTTCCACTTTTTTTAAATGTTTATTTAGTTTTGAGAGGAAGAGAGAGAGAGAGAGAGAGAGAGAGAAAGCATGAGTGGGAGAAGGGCAGAGAGAGAGAAGGAGCACAGAATCTGAAACAGGCTCCAGGCTTTGAGCTGTCAGCCCAGAGCCCGACGCGGGGTTCGAACTCGCAAACCACAAGATCATGACCTGAGCCAAGTTGGAGTTTCACCAACTGAGCCACCCAGGTACCCCTTCAGTCTATGAATTTAAGTAATACAGTAGTCCCTCGTTTTCCATGGAGGATATGTTCTCAAGACCTCCAGTAGATGCCTGAAATCACAGATACTATGCGTACTATGTTTTTTTCCTCCATACATATCTATGATAAAGTGTCATTTATAAATTAGGCACAGTAAGAGATTAACAGCAATAGCTAATAATAAAATAATTATAACACACTGTAATAAAAGTTTCATCAATATGGTCTCTCACTCTCACTTGAAGTGTCTGATTGCACTGTATTCATCCTTCTCATGATGGTGTGAGATGATACAAGGCCTACGTAATGAGATGAAGCGAGGTGAATGACACAGACATTGTGATGTAGTGTTAAGACTGCTACTGACCTTTGGACGATCTGTCAGAAGGATGATCACCTACTTCAGGACCGTGGTTGATGCAAGTAACGGAAACTGCACCAGTGAGACTGCAGGTAAGGGACCTATGTATCTATGCTCTTTACTCTGTTAAAAAAAAAAAAAAAAAAAAAAAAAAAAAAAGATAAGAAATGTTAGTACACTTACACTTCTCTTTTCTTCTACTTTTCCTTCTCAGTCCCAACTTCTGCCCAGTGTATTAACATTTTTTTTATTGACAAGCTTTAAAATACAAGCAAGGCTTTAACTGGGAATTTCCATGTTATGTCTGAGGCACCAAACCTGAGATAATGGGTGGAATTATCTGCACATTTGTAAGAATAATTGCAGAGCTAGATGCCAACCTTGCAGGGCATAATGAGAGACAGAAACAACAGCCCAGCACACATAACTCCCAAAAACCTACAGAAGTTACAGATTTGTTAGCATAATGTTGACTAATTGAAGAGCCTCTGTAAGGATTCAGGGTGCTATAATGTTGCCAAACTTAAGGGTATTTCCTCCCTCACAGCCAAACTGGTAGGAGTCAGTGAGAGAAAAACAAAGACATTTCACATGTCCCCGAGAAGGAGAAGGCTGGACTCTCAGCCCCAACAGGACATATGCTAGAGTACAGAGAGTACAGAGATTAGAGGGCTGCTCCGTGCTACCATTAGAGCAGAGTGTGAGAGAGTGTTTGTGAGAAACTCCCAGGAGTTCCAGGAGTGCAGAGACATGTGAAAACAGGTACTTGTAGCCAAACTCTCATGCCCAGAATATTGACATCTGGAGTCCACCAGCTGGACCAATGCACGGCAGCACTGGAAGAAGAGGGAGGGAGCTGCTTGGTTTTACAGAGCAAGTATCTACGATATCAGTGATCAATCCATCCGCATCAATTTAGTGCAGAGTTTGCCATACAATGGTATTCTCACATAACACTCAGCCTTTGTTCAGCTACAGTAGTGAATAGCCCACCTACGAATGATGCTGTTTTCCTTATTTTTCTATTATGTCTAGTTCCTAAGCCCTGATCCTGGAAGGACCAGAGGCAGCATGGTGAGGGAAGATGGAGGGAAATAGAAAAGTGGCAACATGATGAAAGGACAGATCAGCTCCTCCTTTCTCCATTCTTGGTCCCTGGTTCAAAGTCACAGGCAAGACCTCAATCACAGGGAAAGGGACAGCATTAACCCAAAGGTGAGGATGTAGTTATGGAGTCATCTCTGGAGCACCTTCAGGAATGTGTGAATTTGGTGTACTCTGCTTTCATTCCTCTCTCAATAAAATTATATCAGATTTCTAATTAATGATGAATTGAAATTATGTGAATATTTTCCATCACTTTCTTTTTCTAAGAAATCAATGGACTGTAAGTAAAGCAATGGTCCCTGGTCCCCAATTTAAATATAAGTTCTTTTCTGAGACATTGGTGACACATCTGATTTGTTTTGATATATATTTTTCTAGTTCTTTCTACGATGCATTTATTTATTTGAACATATAGAAATGTATTTCATAAGAGCTCCTAAGAACTTCCGATTAAAAACAAACAAGCAAAAGTCCCCCTTCCTAGTTGATTTCTAGTGCTCTCAGTTTTCATAAGTTTTCTGCCACTGAAATGGATCTTCATAATAAGTAGAGAATCAATGTATAGATACCCTGAACAAGAACCTCATGAAGTCATTAAAATTTTTGTACACCTCTTCTTTTCAAGCGAACATCTTAAATTTTTAACTTTTAAATGATACGTTTCTGTGTACCTCACTCAGTAGCTTCCTATACTGTTCCCCTTTTAATCCTAGAACTAGGCATATTAAAAAATAATTTTGCATGCTCTCTCTCTCTCTCAAAATAAATATTAACAGAATCTAAAAAATATTTTTCCAGTGTCATATAATATAAAATGACAAAAAAAAGCTTTTAGATGATTCATAAGATGGAAATTGAAGCTTCGAGAAATTGACTAGTTTCATTTTCCTTTCTTTCCCATTCTTCCTTTCTTTTCTTTTCCTTTCTCTCTTCCTTCCTTCTTCTCTCTCTCTTTCTTTCTTCTTCCTCTTTGACCCACCCATCCACCCTTCCTCTCTCCCTTCCTTCCTTCCCTCCTTTGTTTCTTCTCCCTTACTCTACATCATTTACTCCATTACTCTTCCCAGGGGCATAGCATAGTTAAAGATAGGAATGACTGTCTTGAAGAATAAAATGCTAGTGGCTACCTTGAACATACTGGGAACTTTCCTGGGAGTGGATTTTTAAATGATGCAAAACATGTTGCTTTCGCAAGCACAGTTTTGGCTTAAAGTATTTAGTAGATTTCAATGTTGTTGTCGTTGTTGTTGTTGTTGTTGTTTTCCCTTTATGCCTTCTTTTGCATAACCTCTTTTTTCCTGCCCTATTTTTTAAAAATAAATCCACATGTTGAATCTTATAAGTCACGAACTCTTAAAGCTGGCTTAGACATTCAAATAAACATAGACATGCCCAATACTGTTTTACAAAAGTAAAATACAATTAAGGAAAACATATATCACACTGTAAATTCATATTGATATATCTAGGAAAAAAGATAGTAACCCAGCTATTACTAAATCCCACGTAATATCTAGATACATAAAAATGATTCATAAATATTTACCTTTGTAAATCCAGTTAATAAGTCTTTGTTTTTGACAGGGAATCAGAAAACTATCTGGCAAAATTTCATTTCACTAAGTAAAAAATTTAACAAAACAACTCAATCTATTAACAACATTAATAAGGCTTTATTTCTTTAGAAATAGGGGCAGCTGGGTGGCTCAGTGGGTTAAGCATAGGACTTCAGCTCAGGTCATGATCTCATGGTTCGTGAGTTTAAGCCCCATGTCAGGCTCCGAGCTGACAGCTCAAAGCCTGGATCTTGCTTTGTATTCTGTATCTCACTCTCTCTTTTCCCCTCCCCCTGCTCATGTTCTGTCTCTCTCTCCAAAATAAATAAACATTTTTAAGAAATTAAAAAAAGAAATATACTTTGTATCACACATCAGTAACATTATTTGAAGTCCCATTAGACTGAGTCTATTAACAGTACATTTTTGTAAAACAAGCTATTTTAGTTTATAATTCATCTTTATCTTGTTGATAGTAGCATAACATTGTAAGTAAAAATGTCTATTTCTTCCCCATTAGAGGCTTTATTTAGTTCTCTCTTTTTCGCTGATATAATGTCTTCATTATGTCAAATGCCACCAATATCATATTTTCTCTGGAATGCCGAAGCATGGATGTCCTTCATGATTGTTGCAACATGGAGAGAGAGGTCCAGTATCTAAGGATGTGGTGTCCAGAGAGGGTTTGTTTGAGAAGTTCTAATATAATTCAGGGTAAGATGCCAGCTGCTGTCCATCTTCCCTGTATTGTATTCTTAAATGTGATGAATGTGGTTGTCTAGCAAAACTAACTTGTGTTTTAAAATGGTAATTTCTGTTTCCAAAGTTAAGGATATAGATTTGTGGACACCAGTGTGTACATTTTTCCTTGGTATTACTAGTAGTACAAGTAGTACCTCTCATTCTAGAAAAAAAAAAAAGCTCAGCTTGAGTAGCAGGGACCAGGTGAAAGATGGGGGTAAAATAAAGGACCTGAAATATTATCATCTTAAATTTATCCATCAAAGAGGAATTGCTTCCCTTCCAAAGAAAGTTCTTGATCTTCATGTTAAAATTTCCAGGGCTAGTAGGGGCGCCTGTGTGGCTCAGTCAGTTGGGCATCTGACCTCTGCTCAGGTCATGATCCCATGGTTAACGGGTTCAAGCCCCACATCACGCTCTGTGCTGACAGCTCAGAGCCTGGAACCTGCTTTGTGGATTCTGTCTCCCTCTCTCTTTGCCCCTGCCCATCTCTCTATCTCTCTCTCTCTCTCTCTCTCTCTCTCTCTCTCTCTCTCTCTCTCTCTCAAAAATAAATAAAACATTAAAAAATTTTTTGAGGGCTAGTAAGAATAAACAACTCTTAAATAAAAAGAATCAACAACTCTTGGAAAATCTCTTGAAATTCATAACTCTTTGGTCTAACTGAAATGCAGTTCGTTGGTTGGAACTGTCAGAAAGTTAAGCATTATTAAGTTGCGTGGTTTGGCCAAACAGATTGTGCCTTCCTGGTGAAATCATCAGCTATTCAATTTATTTATTTCATGATTATCAAAAAATAGACAAAAAATGATTGCTTTTACTGTATGCAATGAGTAGCTAATATATTGGAACTGGAGGAAAGCAGGCTTGGCTAAATTTTGAACTTCTGATAGATTTGGGGTAGGCATCTATATCACTTAAGACAGTGCTACTGGCAGTGTGTGGTTCCCAGATCAGCTTCACCTGGGAGCTTGCTAGAAATGAACACTGTCTGGTCCCACTCCAGACCTGCTAAATAGGAATTTGTGGGAATGGGGCTGAGGAATTAGTGCTTTTAAAAGCTCTTTAAGTGATTCTTATGCATGTTACATTTGAGAACTCACCTAAGAATTAGGTAGGAGAAATATTTGAGAACAGGATTGATTTTTAGTTGGGCAGCTGGCATGAGTCAGAGACTAGCTGATGAACAAGTTAAAGAGGAAAACATTAGGACTCGGGTCAGAAATTAATGACTATGGGGAATGATAAAATGAAATAGAACCCAACCATGAAAAATATAGACCCTAAGGGAAATATTCCTTCATATGTTGATGTTACTATCATTCAAATATCTTCTAGAGACTCCATTATGAAGCTTAACTAGAGCAAAGTAGTCTTTACAGTAAGTTTTTTAGATGACAAAATGCCTTATCTATAGAAATTGCCCCAAACTTCTCTAAAATATATTTATTAAGATTTCTTATGCTTTAAAACTATGTCTGTCTTTTAACAACTTACGGTAAGGATGGCAGCATATATATTTATTATATTTTATAGGTATAACATATTTAATAATATATATGTTAATATTTATATATATCATAGTGTATTTTTATGTATTTTAAAAGCTTAGTATATTTTTTCAATTAACAGTTGGGTCACATAATCCTGCTTTTTTTAATTTGCAAAAATATTGAGACAATGTACTTGATAATGGAAATTATTCTGGAAAATTATCACGTATTGGCAATGAACCACTTGCGTGATATAAACTGACCAGTTTAATACAAGTGACTGAATATTGTAATAAATCACTTTATTTGCTAAAATAACTTGTATTACTTTTATTCTTTAGGTCTAGTATATTTTTAAAAAGTATATTTTTTAAAGCTAAAAAAATAAAATGGATTTAAGAAGAGAACACTTTTTTAAAGTCTTTATTACCTTCTAATTTCAAAGAAACAGCACATGATTTTAAAATTGGAGAGATATTAATCAATCTCTCCCATGATAAGTACCAGAGAATTGAAACGTAGATCACGTTTCAATTGATCCACGTAGATCAAATACTTTCAGGATTCATGGGTTTTCTTGTTATACTGAATGTCCTTAAATATATATCAAAACTGCTCATTAAAATTGTCACCAGTTCTATGGTTTATTACATGCATTTCAAGGTAAAAATCCATTTTATACTAATAGTCTTTCTTGATGTTCTCTACAGACAACATAATTAGCACATTCCTAGAAGTTACTCTCTATCCTTTGACATTATAACTTGAAAAGCACCACTGTAATCTTGATCATTATCAGTTTCGTAAGAAATTTTTTAAATCTCCGTTTCCAACAAATTTGAGGAAATCTTAGTTGTTTACATGCAAAAAAAATCAATAGGTGAATTAAATGAGCAATACAATTGTTCTAGTTATGTTTCAATATATATGTTCTTTAATTATGTAAATAGAATTATATAGTCCTTTTATTAAAATCAAAACTTATTTTTAGTTTAGGAATGATTTTAGGAAGATTTTGGGCTAATGGAAAAATGCTTTATCATTTAGAGCTGCCATAAAGTTGAGGCAATTTAGACAGGAGGGAAAAGACGTTTTTGCTTTAAAGATAATTACCCAGAATATTGGGTAATTATGATGAATGTAGAGGGAAAAGTCTGACATCTTTGTGATTTGCTCCACTTATTCTGAAATCCCTTCAGTGACAGAGTTCTCCATTTCCATTTGGCTGACACCAAAGGTCTCAGCCTCGGTTTTGTTTAAAAAATATTTGATCTTCAAAAAACAGCCAATAAATAGCCAAGTGGTAAGCATCAAACTTCGTTCCTGCCTTCAGTCTTATAATGATGGACAGGAGTCATTGGTGTAAGTAGATAAGTTGAGGGTCAGGATGATGAAAACAAAATTCTATTCTTCCCCTAGTTTTATCCCTCACCTCAATAAAATTATGTCATATACTGTTATATTCTTGGCTAAGAAATCTGGAAGTTTCCCATGGTTATTAGTTTTCATTATCACTTCCACCATTCTCTACCTCCAATCTTTCAGCCAGTTGTATTGGTGATTCCACCTCTAGCCTCTAATCTGATGTTCTTCATTTCAAGTCCGAGACAAAATCATATATTTTCAGGTCTTCTTTAGAATTTTCTCAATGTTTCTTCTCATTTCTATTTAAAAAATTTTTTAATGTTTATTTATTTTTGAGAGAGAGAGAGACACAGCATGATCAGGGCAGAGAGAGAGGAAGACACAGAATCTGAAGCAGGCTCTAGTCTCTGAAGCCCTATGTGGGGCTCAAACTCACAAACCACAAGATTATGACCTGAGCCGAAGTCCCATGCTTAGCTGACTGAGCCACCCAGACGTCCCCTCATTTCTATTTTTATTGAATTCTTATCCATGATCTACAAAGATCACCGCCAGTTAACTCTTTTTTTTTTTTTAAATTGAAGTGTAATTCACATAGAATGCTAAATTGGTCTCAGGTATACAACAGAGTGATTCGACAACTGTATACATTACTCAGTGCTCACCATAATAAGTGTAGGCACCATCTGTCACCATACAACATTTTTACAATATTATTGACTGAAATCCCTATGTTGTACTTTTCATCTTTGTGATTTATTTATTCCATAACTGGAAGTAGCCAGAAAAAAATTAAGAAAAAATCCCATTTACAATTGCACCATTTACAATTGCATCAAAATACCTAGGGATAAATTTGACCAAGGGGATGAAAGACCTATATTCTGAAAACTCTAAGACATTGAGGAAAGAAAACAAAGACACTGCCTCTAGTTAATTCTTGCCTAAGATTTTTCTGTGACTTCCCTTTGCAATCAAATTACAATCCAAACTTTTCTTAATGATTTACCAGGCCTGCATAAATTACCAGCCTGGTTTCCCAAATATATTTTACATCATTCTACTGTTTGTTTACTTGGATGACCACCTGCTCTACTCTTTGTCCTCCAACATGTCAAATTCTCTCACTCCTGAGTTGTGCAGACTTCCCCCTAGTCTCTCCCCTGTTCTTTATAAAGTTTTTTCCTGGAGTCCAGAGCTTAGTAAGTAAACCTCTTGAAAAATTTTGGTTTCCTGAACTTCTAATATATCAAAGCATAGCAAAAAAAAAAAAAAAAAGAGCTTAAAATGAAACTGGAGAGGCTTGCAGGGGTCAACCACAAAGCCAGTTTGGGGGGTGAACTCTGCTTGAATGTTGGGAGATCATTTCATATGATTCCCTGTCACATAAAAGTATACATTCCCATAGAGAAGAGTTAGAGTAATGTCTAATAAAGGGTAAGATAATTTTTTATATCAATTACCCAGAATAGAAAAAGAAGTAATTAGGCAGAAAACTGAGAGCATGCTTGTGAAGGGAGCTTATTATATGTATCTTTCTTGGCTTAGACAGCCAGAAGACCAAGATGGAGATGTTTCAAGCAGTCATGGTTGCATTTAGAGAGGTTATGGTTACATGTGGTTACCATGCAGAGGAAGATTAGGAAGTATAAGCAGGGACCCCCCCCACCCCTTATTCTTATGTCAAGGCAAGTGTCACCTAGAACATTTGAGGATCAAGACAATAAGAGTAACCTTTGGTTACCTTATCAAAATTATTTTTGATACATCACATGCAATATTGTATATTATATATTCTTAAGTGCCAGGCACTGCACTAATTCTCAGGCACTTACATAATTTCTGACAGCATCTTTGTGAAGATGGCAATTTTATGGTTGAGAAAATTGAGGCTCAAATCTATTGAAACATGACCAACATCACATAGTAATAAAAGATATAAATTTGGATTTGCCTGATTGCAAGTCCTTTATCTTTATAGTAACGTTTTCTCCCTTTTAAACATAATAAGCAGTATTTACTCTTGTTTATATGTTAATGAATCATTTTCCATACAGCCTTTTTAAAAATAACATTTTGAAACTCTACCCATTGTAATAGCTTTACTGGAAAGCAGTGAATAAAAAAGCAAGTTAATTGCTATGTTTCTGAAGCATTATGTGGAACACAGACCAATATATAATCAGGTACTTGCTTGTTTACTTCCTATCTTGATGTTCTTGTTATCTTCTCCTGCTCATTGCCAGTGCTAACTTAGCAATTCCACATCTCTGTTTCATACACTATGAAGGTCATTGTTTATTGGTGGGTTGATGTTGAGCTTGCATATTTTTCTGCATAACAATATCTGACTGCCTGTATCTGTTGATTTTTCAAGGTAACTTGCTATCTCTCATTTTTTTAGCTCATGGTCAATCCTTAACCGTATCTTATCTATAGAATCACATCTATATAGTCACTTGTAATAACTTTTATGCTGCAATGTAAAAGGGAGAGAAAATACACCTCTTCATTAGCCATAATTTCCATTTTCCTCAACACCTACCTAAACTTGGATAGCGACTTCATAAACACTGCTATATTTATATATTTCTTAACTTTATAAATTAAAATTTAGCATGTGTATCACAAAATATACATGAAAATAACTAAAACTCACTGTAAGATCAAAAATTGAATACCTGTGCAACCACCACCCAGGTCAAGACGGAGAATGTTATCAACACCCCAGAAATCACCTCTCAGCCCTGGGCAATTGTTACCCTCTCCTTCCTATCCAAGAAAATCAATAGCCTAAACTAATTATTAATTAGCTAAAATCCTAACTTATAATTCTAAACTAATACTGAGGCCACTTCTGCCTTTAATTAAGAATCACAGGAGCACCCGATTGCCTCAGTTGGTTAAGTGTCCACGGTTTGTGGGTTCAAGCTCTGCGTTATCTTAAATAAACCTCTTTATGTACACAGTTCTACTGAAGATAGTCCTAAGAATAGAATTATTGAGTCATATTCTATGGCTACATTGGTGGCTTATAAATTAATAGTTCTCTGACAGTGTTTGAGTGGACTTATTGCTCCTTCCTAATAATTGATGTTATACTTTTTTTTCTTTTTATCAGTCTAGTAGGTTTATAGTGGCATTTCATTGTGATTTCAACTGGAATTTCTCTGATTTCAGGTGAGTCTCAGAAATGTTTTCATGTGTTTATGAGCCATCTGGGTATTGTTTTGTAAAGTACCTATGTCTATTATTTTTTTTCTACTAGGTTGTTCATCATTTTCTTATTGCTGTTAATGAGTTATTTATAACTCATTCATATGCAGTGACTATGCTCCCTTTGTTGGTTACATGTGCTTGCTAAAAAAGTCTTTTCTCACTTATTTGTGTTTGCTTTTTCTTTACTTTAATGGTTTTTAATTTTCATGTAGTACAACTTGTCAATATTTTCCTTTATTTTCAGCTATCTGTGTGTCCCAGTTAAGCAGTTGCTCAGTGAGGTGCCTGGGTGGCTCAGTAGGTTAAGTGTCTGACTTCAGCTCAGGTCATGATCTCACAGTTTGTGGGTTTGAGCCCTGCATTGGGCTCTGTGCTGAAAGCTTGCTCAGAGCCTGGAGGCTGGTTCAGATTGTGTATCCTTCTCTGTCCGCCCCTCCTCTGCTCGCGCTCTGTCTCACTGTCTCTCAAAAATAAATAAATGTAAAAAAAAATAAAATAAGCAGGTAGCTCAATGCCATAAAATCATGAATGTATTTTTCTATAGTATGTTCTAGAAGCTTTATGTATATTTGCATCCTGTATTAATTTATTTTTATATTTATGACCAGATATATAGTATACTTGGTATTTATCTTTATATTTATCTGTGGCGTGAGGAAATATTCATTTCATATTTTTATAGAGATAAATTTTCTAAGCACCTTTTATTAAAAACATTGTCCTTTATCCCAGATCAAAATGTTTACCATTTTCATGAATGATTTGACTATTCTAAACCCTTTGCGTTTTCGTATAAATTTAAGAACCAAAATTTTAATTTAAGCCGTTGGAAGTTTTACTGTAATTGCATTAAATGTAAAAAAGAGGATTAAGAGAATTGGTATCTTCAAAATACCTTGCAAATAGAATATACTTTGATTTACTTAAAACTTATCAATGATTCTCAAAAATGTTTTTAAGTTTTCTTATGAGCCTGATGTTAGCTTTATTCCCAAGTATGCATGTATATGTGAGTTCACTATGGTGAACAGTATGATTTTAAATTTATTTCTCTGACTTTTGCATATAGAAATATAATTAAATTTCATATAGTGACTTGTGTCCAACAACCTTATTAACGTTCATTCTCTAATTATTTCTCATAATTAAATACTGGTGTTTTGGGGTTATCTTATTAGTTTTAGCTTAATTTCTCTCTAAATAGAAAATACACTCAGAATTTCCATTTTTAAACATTGCTTGAGACTTCCTTTATGTCTTATGTACAGTTGACTTTTAATGCCCTGACTTTTTAAAATAAAAATGTTCATTAAGTTTCATAATAAGGTTTTCTACATCTCTGTCCTCACTCTGCCACACTGTCCACTGTCGACTCTCCATTATCACCATTTTCTTCCCAGCCCCTTACGTGTCACAGATGGTGGGAACTACATTCCCCAGAATTCCCAATCAGAGGCACTTCAGTGAGCTGTGGTTCCTCAAAGATTTCAATGACACTGCCTTATATGCTCATTTATCTGCTCATGTCTTGCTGGGTTCTGGGAACCATACATGGTACATCATAGATATTACCTGAGGCCTGGATGCTACCACAACTATCAAAGATGGTAGCTGGTCAAGTTTCACAGCTCTAAATGGTCATGTTTCAAAACTGAGATTCATCCCTGTGAAGGTCAGTACTTGCCTCCTCTATCCTTAATCCTGTCATTATGCTCTACAAGGTCCCCCAAAATTGTGTGTACAATTCTCAGTTGTCTCTCCTCTTGACAGACCCTGTGCTCCAAAACGGGTATCCTTAGTTCTTCAAGGCTCTTGTTGTCCAGGTCATTACTTCCAGACATGTGATATACTCTTACTGCAAAAGCAGCTACCAACTGGACTCACTTACCAGCATTTCTTCTCTTCTCACGTCTTAGAACCACACTTTTTAGGAACTCGCTAGAACAACAACAACAATTCGTTGTTCCACTTAACAACTTTGTCCTAGTTATTCACAGTGAGACTGAGTCTAGATGTGCCTAGTCTGACATTACTGGGAAGGGGAGCCATTTACATTTTCTGTTCAATATGCTGTTGAACACATCAATGAAATACTTGTTCATCATTATGGAAAAAAGTTTAAAAAGAATATGTTTTATGGAGACACAGACTATATCATTATTAGTTACAGGTGTAGATACAATGCCTAGCAAAAATAAAAGAATGAGAATAATTCATTGTTTTATATAATTTTCATTATACAAATGCATTATGCAATTATATAGATTCATCTGAAATAATTAGTATTTATTAACAAGTTAGCAGCAAAAGGTATGGATTATTTATGATAACGATTGTATTACAATCATCTTCCTGGCTTATCTCAACTTTAATGCTAATAATTGGACACACATATACAAAACTCAACTGTCCTAGATTATTTCTGAGTGTATAAATTCTGCTAATGAAACTCTCCAAGGATATGCCAAATTACTTCAGTCTTACAGTTTAAAAATAAGGATAAATGATATCTTTCCTAAATTTTCTTGAAAAATAGATTTCATTTCTCAAAAATAGTCCTCATGCCTTGCCCTCTACACTGGTACTGATAAATTGCATATCTCCTACAGTCAGAAGAAATTGAAACATTTGGACTTACTTTATGAGAACATATTTTTATCCTAGCATTGTTATCTAACAATAAAACATCTTGCTGCATTAACCTACAAGGAGATTAGAAAGTCAAAATAAATTTGCCAGAGAAGAAAAGGAACTTATGAATTGACTTGTCCTATATTGAGACAAACACTTAGACTCTGTATTAGAAAAGAAACATGGCCATAAATTTCTTCAAACATTTTTTTTACATCTGTCAGTGTTCAAATAAATTGCTGAGTACTGCATTTCACAAAATATCAAGAAATGTGAGCAAAACGGTTGTCATTCACTCTAAGTTTGATAGTGAAGTGACTGCACTGAATGAAATATAGACATATAGGAAACAATCATTCCTTGTTTAAATCAGCCACACATTGTTTAAATTCTACCAACTTATTCATGTAGAAGTATGTTTTAAAAAAGGATATCAATCTATAATGGAATGTGCAAATGTTTATTTAAAAATATTTTGAACAACTTCATCTAGGCTATCCTCCCTTTCTCATTTTGTCCCAACCACCCTTACTGTCTGGGTATTCCTCCAACCAAGTATGTTCCCAAGTCTACATGAGGCATTTTTTTGTTTCCACTGACCGAAGGGTGCATTATTCAGAAATACTTCTGGCTCCCTCCATACTCCATACAGACCCTGCAATCATTTTTCACCTAATTTGAAAGTTCTTTACCATTCACCTTCTCTAATTTAGTGTTTCTCTTCCTTTATTGTTTTATTTAGCTTCTTGATTATCATTCCTTATGGCCTACATGTGTTTACTGTCTGTGACTCTACACTGGAGTGTAAGTTTTATGAGAGCAGGGTTTTTGCTTTGTTCTAATACCCAGAACCTGAGCAGTGTCAGGTTCAGAGCATGCTCTGAATATATATTTGCTCTTGTATGAAGTTTTATTGAGGCTCTTGGCTTAGCCAGCCAGCTCTCTAACGCGTGGTTCCTGCCTCATTACTGCCAACCTTGCTCTTATAGTTTCCTCTGTCATTATTATACGGAATGTCTTATAGATTATGTTTTGCCAAAAGCATTTTCTGTACCTCTTCTTTTCTTCCAAAACGGGGCTTTAACCTGTCTCCATAGATTATAATCTGCAAACAACTTTATGCCTAGGATTTAGATGCACTGATTACCAAGTTGGGTCTGACATTTCTTGGGCCTAAGTTTCTCCTTATGCATCATACCCTATGAATGAGCAACTAAGTGTCAGGGAGCTAATGTTTGCATATAGTGTCTACTATCAAATATCAAATTTATTTCCAAGCTAGCTCTTGAAGGGACAAAAAAATTACACAATTATCATGCTTATGACGAAGAAAAACAAAATAGTACATGTTCTACATTTTAAAAATGTGTATTACATTTTTTATTTAAGACACTTTGGACCACATGAAGAAAAATTTCTTTAACAAATATTTTTATGGAAAATGAAAAAAAATATTCTTTTGTGATTATGCTTTATTTCATCTGACATAAACAACACTTAAAGATTTGTCTCCAAATTTAGTTGTGAAGTGTGATTGGGGAATTAATGAGGTAAAGTCATGGAAGTGATTAGAAAAAATCAGGAGTGTAATATGTGAATTATGCCCTAAGACACATAATCTTTCATATGTACATGAATTTCATTCCTGGAAAAGGACAGCATGAAAAATGACACAGATGTGAAAAGTGATTTCAATTTGTTCAGCAAATAAGATCTAATCCAGTTTTTCTGGCAAGTTGAATGATGTGAGAGTTGGCCAGGGAGGATGGGTGAAAAGAAGGAAGGATAGTATTCTGTCTATATCATACTATAAACAGCCTTGAAAGCCAACTAAAATCCATGTATAAAGATTTGGAACGACATCAGAATCCCTCAAGCAAAGAAAGCTATGGTGCTTTCTAAGATGAAATCACAATGTCAGCTAAATTGTATGAAACAGCATTGAATGACAACTTCTTCCAAAATACATAGTTTAAAGAAATTGAGGAAGAATGACATAATTTTAAAAAGTTGTATAGTAGAAAGAACTTAAAGTAGAAGTTCTACTTTTAATCAGATTTACAGTGTGTATTTAACAAATCAAATATTTATAGTTGGAAATAAAATAGGTTTACATTTAATACCTTTTCAGTTGTTATTGTTATATCATTTTGGACTCATGCTATGTCTTTTCCTCTACCCAATGCTCAAAATCTTCTGTTGCATTATACTTTGAAAACATGGGTAAGATGAAGCAGAGTTGAAATAAATTTATCACTATATATATGGGAAATGGGTAGATGTGTTATATAATGAAGTAACTTTAACAGCAAAGAGAGCCTTCACAAGATATCTCATGATATGTTTACTAGTTACTAACCTCAAGTAAATTGTTTTATATTAAATTTTAAAATTTTTATGAGAAAAAAAAGCAGTCGTGGCAATTCTTTCTTTCAGTATAAATACTGTCCCCCCTAGATTTTGGGGATTCCTTTGGAAATTTTTACTTAGGTAGACATGAGCAAAAATTTTTTTTAAATTAAAATAATAATTAATAATAATAATAAATTAGATTCCAGTTTCATGAGAACAGGTACAGTGTCTATTGTATTCCCTTTCTAACACAATAGGCACCCCAAATAAATGTTCTTTGAATGTATACATGAGTGAATTGTTGATACTTGTTATAGACAGGATGTGTCTCCCCAAAATTCACATGTTAGAGCCCAACCCCCAATATGATGGTATTTGGAGATGGTATCTTTTGGAGATAGTTAGGGTTAGATAAGGTTATGAGGGTGGGCCCTGCTCTAATGGAATTTATGTCCTTATAAGAAGAGACACCAGAAGGCTTGCTCTGTCTCTATCTGTGCATGCACAAAGAAGGGGTCATGTGAGCACACAGAGGTGGTTGTTGCTTATAAGCCAAGAGAAGAGGCCTCCGAATGAAAACCATGTTATCAGCACCTTGATCTTCACGTTCCCAGTTTCTGGCACTATAAGACATAAACTTCTGTCATTTAAGCCACTCCATCTATTTTGTTACGGCAGTCCAAGCTGACCAATACCACATTCTCAGATAGTTTTGAATTATAACATTGCCTTGTATACTCAATACAACTGAATACTGAAATACAAATTAAAATTATATAAATATAATACATATATACATATTTTATATATAATATAAATATAAATATATATATATATATATTTCAACAAACTGAAAAAATACATCTGTATGTATCTTTCAACAAACTGAAATGGTGAACCAAGTACATAAACTCAGAATTTAGAGAACTGGTTATTTCCTAGTGTCTCATGATAGTATTTAAGTTTCCTGGCAGAATTTGCAAAGCCTATTGTTTGGACTACCCACAGTTTCCACATAAAAAAATAAGCTATATTCTTATTACACAACTAAGTGCTTTATGGAAAAATTAAATGTACATATGGGAAACACTTTATGAAAATATGTTTCCAACCTCAGTGATAGAATTGGAAAACATAATTAGAGTGATTGTTAGATGTTAAAATAATGTATCACCTTTATGCTGTGTTTTTAAGGGTGTTATTCCTAATAGAGCTGCATTTTTGCTACATGTTATGTAAATAAGTTGTTTCTTGTATTCTTTAGGAGCTAAGTATGTTCCTAATTCCAGATGCATTCATTACACTTAATAAAAACAATTCAGGTATTTCAAAAATGAGATTTGGATACTGTTTGGGAGGAAAAGTGCTATATTGGGAGTAGGAAGGGATCTTTCTATTCTCAGTTATGAAAGTGAAGAATATTCTGTGTGAATGTGTTTACTGCAAAGCACAATGGCTTTGTTTTTCGTCTTCTATAAGGTATTTATGCAAAGTAAGGCCTCTATCACTTTGGTATGAACGGGTTTCCTGGAACAAGCTATTTGTTTCTTACCTTTGGGCATATATCACTCCTACTCCTGGTTATATTTCTGAATCTATTTGGTCACGACTTCTGCTTCTATAAGATTATAACGTAAGTATTATTAATTCATAAACTAGTCGTGATGATAAAATGAGATAATTAGGAAAAATCCTTTGACACTGCAAGACATGATGCAGGATTTCCAGCAATGATAGATGGAAGATGTAGGTAAAACTTCCAACAAAGGCAAGAATAAAACTGTGTGATATTGTTCAAAACAACCATGTCAGGACTCTAAACATTGATCAAAGGCAAAAACAAACTGAGAAGCATTTATTCATTAAAAACAAAACAAAACAAAACCCCAAAACTAAAACAGCAAACCTACAGAAACCTCTGTTGAAAAACAACTGGACTCTGGCCTCCTTGCTCAGGGCTGCTCCTGTTGTGGCTCTTCCCCTCCCCACTGCGGTCACTGCCATTTTTTTTAAGCAGGGTGTGGCTAACCAACAAAACTAGCAACTTTGCTGTAAAGGTAGTGATTGGATTTGGAGCAGAGTGAAAAATTGTGCTGCAGAGCCAGGAAGATAAGTAGCACACTAAGGAAGGAAGCATGGGTGGAAACCTGAACAGGGCTCTGCTAGCCTGACTGAGGTTGTGGACTGGACTGGGGAAAAGTGGCAGACAGCCAGACTTTTAAAAGGAAGAATCTAGAAATAAAAGAACCCTGGAAGCAAGCAATGGGTGAGCTCTCAGCACATCCTTGGCTGACTTGAAAACCATGTGCATGCGCAGAGGAGACTGAAGTGGACCAGAAGTAAAAGCTAAGAAAGCTTTGAAAATTGTTCAAACCCTATCCCCAGCTCCAGATCCATCAGCTGAGAGTGGAAGCCTTAGAAACAAAGAGAGCACAGTTTCTGTCCAATCATTGCCTGACCGGTAAGCCACACAGACAGGGGAAATCTGGCCTTATGATAAAAGGAAAAGAGAAAGTAAGAGAAATACTTAGTAACACTTTTGTTGGTTTTAAGATACATATTTTTTGTTGATACAGTTTTGTTTCTAAGATGGGAGATCTGTTTTTGTTTTTTTTTTTAATTATTTAACAGGATTCTGAGGTTGTTCAGATGAACTATGAGGTAGTTTAGTCACTGCCTTTAAAATAATTTAATTTCTAATGCCCCAAACAAATATATAGGGATCAGCAAACCAAATGACAGAAAGAAGTTAATCTTACTCATTTTATGATGACTGACTTTTTTTCTGAATTCGAGATAGTTAACTAGTTAGAACTACTATCTAAATGTGTGAACTGTACCCTGCTTTGTACTTTATTAAAAGTCATGGTGTTCTGTGACTGAGTAAAACAGCTGGTGAGAGCATCAAAATCATCATTATTCATTATGTGGATCAGTTTAGTTTTGCTGTCATGGTCATAGATTTGACTCCAGCCCAACAATAGCCTTTGTTCTAAGGATAATATAACTAATGTCAAAACAATCAAAATTCTCCCAGGAGACCAGCATTATCCACATTCATAAATAAGCATAAACATTTTTATATAGAGTCAAGAAATCCTCATATTCAGTATTTTATGCTTAATTGTCTATGCAGTCTTACTTTAAGCAAGTACTTTTTTTTTTCTTTTCTTTTTTCTTTTTCTTTCTTTTTTTTTTTTTTTTTTTCATATAACCTTACATGAAATGTTCATATAGTATGAAAGCCTGGGGTGAATTCTGGGAAGAATCTTCCCACTACACAGCATAAGACTGGCATCAACTTTCTAATTTTCCACCATGCCTCCCCCAAAAGTTTTATATTCATAAAAAACAAAACAAAACAACAACAAAACAGCTATCTAGAAAAAAATCAGCTACCTAGAAACAAACTGCATTACACACATTGCTATCTAAAATCACCTAATAACTGTGGCACCTGGGTGGCTCAGTTGGTTAAGCGTCCAACTTCGGTTCAGGTCACAGACTTGCTGTCTGTGAGTTTGAGCCCTGTGTCAGGCTCTGTGCTGATAGCTCAGAGCCTGGAGCCTGATTTGGATTCTGTGTCTCCCAGTCTGCGACACCGCACCACGCCCCCCCCCCCCCCCCCGCCCCAACTCATGTTCTTTCTCTCCAAAATAAAAAAAATAGATATTAAAAAAATCAAAAGTAAAATAACATCACTATAATAACTAATACTTGTGAATAAGCCAATGTTGCATTCTCAGGTCAATGTATTTTCTTTCAGGTATCTTTCATTGATAAAAGCCACTCCTAACATTCTGTGGTACTTCTAATGCAGGGGAGACACTTTTGAAATGTTGGCCTCTGCTTCAATCTCAGAGAATTTGATCTATATATCACAACTCCAAGGGAAGAATTTGGCAGGGTACTCAACAAAATTGGCTCCCACTTTCCAGAAGTTTACAATCTTAGAATTTAGAGACTTTCCCAAGGAGGTAAAAGAAACGGAAACAAACAGGGCTTCAGACGGAAGCAGATGACTTGAAAACATGACGGCAAGAAGGATTTTCTCCATATTATATGGAGACTATGTAGACTATGACTAAACTACCTCATAGTTCATCTGAACAACCTCAGAATCCTATTATATGGAGACTCCATATTATATGGAGGAAAGATTTTCAGCTCCAAAACAATAGGAAAGCAGAATCTGCTTCACAGCAGTGCTGTGGGCAGTCTGCTGGGCATACAGGAACTAAGGTTTTACAGAGAAATGATTACAAGTTACTTCGGGCTCTAGGTATAGAAGTTCAGAACTCAATGAAGATTTTTCTATCTTTACCAAAACGACAAGTCCGTCACCAGACCTAAAAAGAACTTACATGCAGGATATTTGGTGACCAGTGTAGATAACTAACAACCAGAGCCATCTCTGATAATGCACAGTGTCTCAGAATCAGGATAAAAGAGAGGAGAGGACATAACATAACAATTATGAGCTCAATTGTAAGGCCCGTCCAAGAAATGGAGGCTCAACTGAAACAAGCAAACAATAAAGTTATAAAAATAAGTATGTTTCTTTTATAACAGAGCTTATAGACTGATATTTATACCTGTTATGTATTTTTTTTAGTTTCGATTTGATCATGGACTATATATTAATTTATTAAATTACAAACTATCAACCATATAAATTCCATGTAAATACTGAATAATAAAGCCCCAAGACTAAGCATATATTTGTTCCTCTTTCTATCTATAACATTGGAGTCAATTAATTCTTTGCTTTTTAAAAATAATACTTAATAGCATTTTAAAGGCACTATAACGAAAGAGATTGATTCTCGTATCTTAACCCGTATAGTTATGATATTTCCCACACAGATTAAAATTTGATAAAATGGCAAATGTCTTTTCTTTGAGGAGTACATTTGGCAAAACAAAAAGGGAAAAGGACAATTTGGATATGATGAAATATAGTCTTCGCATCCTGAATATTCGGACAGATGGAGGAAAAATTAACATGAAAAGAGTGAATATTCCTAGGAAAAAATGCTTTCAATCGAGCATAAATTCATAAGCCTCTAAAAATTTGAAGATGAATTCACTTCATTACTCTCATCAAATAATTAGAAATGGTACAGTGCTCTCTAGGAGAGAGCTCATTTAAAAAAAAAAAAAAAAGAAAGACACTCAGGTACAATAGTATCAATTCATACAATTAACTACTTTACAGGAGCAAAATTTTGTACTAAGCAACCAAAGTTACGTTCCCATATGGCATTTTACTGTTATGCAGATGTCCTTTGGAGGTAACAATAAAATTCAGAAGCCACACTGCCACTATTATATTGGTGAAGACCTTGTTACCTCTCACAGAGACTATTTTAACAGCCTTCTGAGTGCTTACTTCTAGACTCTTCTGAAAAGAAAACCCCTTTCCATCTTACTGCCAAAGAATGTGTTAAGAGGCTTATCGCTCTGGAGATGGTCCTGCACTGCATGAAGACTCCCATTAGATGTTAAATAAAAATCACATTTCCAAGTTTGACATTTAAGGACCACTAATTTAATCAATCTAAACATGATTTACTGTACAGCGCCATAAAATATGTTTTAAGATTTATTGACCTTACTAATGTTATACTAATGCATAATAAAAAATTCCTGAAGAGTGAAAGTTCTACATGAAAAGCATACTACTCAGGGATCAATCTTTAACAAAATACAAGAGAATATAAATCCTAATTCTGTAGAAATGAGCTGAATGACATTCAGTTGTGTGCTGGGAAAGCAGCTCCCTAAAGAGAAAGCTCTGACTTGTATGTAGCATTTGCCAATTTCTGTGGTGTCAATAATCCCACCATGACCATGAAGAAGCTACCAACCTTGTCACAAAATTTAACAACTGGCTCTCACAAGCTGGCACAAGCTCACTCAAGCACATCACCAATCTGGTGGATATTCCTAGGAAAAAATTGCCCTAAATTTATTTTTCTTCTTAACACTTTTTTTTTTTAATTTATAAAATCATCCTCACAATCTCTATATTGTAGTGTTGTTCTACAATTTAAATAAGATAATATATTATGGAGTATTTCTATCCATGACTATATAAAAATAAAGACTAAAAAGGTATTTATATTATATCACCAAAAGTATACTAAGTGCACTGAATGGTAGGGAAAGAGAAATTAATAATATATGGTGGCTGCATTTTTTTTTTAAAAGTAGGCTTCATACCCAGCATGGAGCTCAGTGCAGGGCCCAAACCCATGACCCTGAGATTAAGAGCTGAGCTGATACCAAGAATTGGGAACTAAACCAACTGAGCCACCCAGGTGCTCCTGGTCTAGCAAAACTCTAAAATGTAATATAAATATGGAGATTGAATATAACTTGATCAAGGCAGAGAAATCACAACATAGTGGCTAGCAAATTGAATTTCTACCCTATAAGTTAAGAGTATGAAATTTCCAGTTCATTTCAATACCCACAACTCTATACAAGCAAGACACTAAACCTCTTCAGATATATACATGGTTACTTTGTCTCCTGAAATTATTTGAATTTATTGCAATTGGTAGAATTAGATTATGTGAAAAGAGTTTTGTTTTGAAGGAAGAGTAGAGATGAAAGAACAGAAACTAGCAAATAGTAGTGCTTAAATTTTTGCCTATTTTTACTAGAAAATTATGGGTTATTTATGTATTTTTCATTACTTCCAGCTACAGGCATCCTGAGTTGTAACTGTAGGGAAGAGAACTTTATTTTAAAGACTGTAATCCAGGAATGGCTTCAGATTTGCATTTCTAACTTTGACTTAAAAATGAATAGCTTTCTCTTTGTCCCTTAACTGTTAGAATTCCAGTAACAGCTTCATTTCTAAGAGAAAAACTGTGTTTTCCAAGATGTCCTGTCTTTTTTTTTTTTTTTTTTTTTTTTTTTTGCTGTTTGTATTAGTTCTCAAGTAAGACTCAACACCATATGCTGCAATCAATAGCCAAAGTACAGAGTGAACTCACTGGCCTGCAAGGTTTAGAACTTGTGACCTCATTAACATTAAACTGCCATATGGAAGTTATTGGGTCAATACAAATGGATGCTTAGTAAAGTAAAATGATAGGTGTTATGCTGATATTATTTTGTTTATATGAAGTTCTGGACAATACCTGATGTCATTAATTTTGGACATTTTTCTAAGTGTGTTTACAATTGTATCGATGATGTTTACTAGACTGAAGACTACTATGGAGATACCAGGGAAGCTTGATTCAAAACATTTTTGAGGGTAACAGTATGATAGCATTCTTCTGATTTCATTTATGTTTCAATTTTATCAGTATTGTTAATAGAAAATTTGTTATTAAAATATGTTTTAAGGATGAGTAACTCCTGTTTAACAAAATGGCACATATTTTTTTAAGAATTAGAATAACTGCTAAAACTAAATTTTTATATAAAGAGTCGATATTTTTGTTTTTTAAGTTTGAAGTGTTTCATACTTAATCATACAGAGACTAATATAATTAAAATGTTGGTAATTCTACAGATTAAGAAAGAAACTGAAAATATTATTCATTCATTCATTCATTCATTCAACAAACATTTTTGAAAATTTCCGTTGTGCCAAGTTCCGTTTAAGGAACTGGGGCTGACACAGGGACCAAAAATTTTTGAAAAATTACCTGTCATTGAGCCATTTTCTTAATGGCTCCAATAGGAATCCATTGTTCTGTTATGGGGCTTATCATTCTGATGCATAGTTTATGCACATCCACATCTATTTTAAATTATTATTTTGTAGGAATTTAATAGCTTGTTTTTTACCCTCAATATTATATCTTTGTGGTGTGTCTATGTTGAAAAAGACACCTCAGTTTATTCGATTTTACTGCTAAAAGAATATTTAATTATGTATCTCTACTACAATTTAGGTATCAATTCTCTTATAAACAAAAGTGAATTCAATATATTGCTATTACGGGGTGCCTGGGGGTACTCAGCAAGTTGAGGGTCTGACTCTTGATTTCACCTAGGTTATGATCTCGTGGTTCATGGGTTCAAGCCCCTATCAGGCTCTGCGCTGACAGCTCTCTCCCCTCCCCTGCTCTTTCTCTCTTGCTCTCTCCCTCTCAAAAAATATATTGCTGTTACAGACAATATCACAATTAATATTCCTTTCTGTTTTGTTATTAATATGTTCAGAAATATTACAATTCTTGGAGGAAGTAGAAAGTAGGTGGGTGAGAAGTTATACACATTTTTAATTTTTCTAGCTAGTGTCAAATTGTTTTACAAAATTACATTGCCAAAGTCCATTCCTGACAGCAATGTCCCAGAGTTTCTGTTTCTCCATATCCTCCCCAACTTGTGGGAATGTCAATCTTCTTTAATTCCTTTCCTTTTCTCCTTTTAGTTTTCCTTTCCCGGTGTTTCCTTATGCATTTCCTTCCTTCTTTCCTCCTTCTCACCCTCCCTCCTTCTCTCTTTCCTTCCCTCCTTTCTTTCTTAATATTATTTTTTTGTTCAAGTATAATTAACATACAGGTATACAATATAATGATTCAACAATTCTATACATTGCTCACTGCTCATCAAGGTAAGTATACTCTTAATTCCCTTTATTTATTTCATCCATCCCCCAGGCATTTTTCTTTCACCGTCTGATGAAATTGAATCAAATATGAATTAATATTTTCAATATGATACCTAAGGCCGAGCAAATGTTCTTGGGTCCCTTTTTTCCCTCTGAATAGACTGTAAATATGTATTGATGATTTTTCTACTGGATTCATTCTTTTCTATCTGTAGAACTTTTTAGTTTTTTAATATTCTAAATACTGATAGATTCACATCTATCAGGAAAATGGGTATAAAAATAAGCTAAGATCACAGAATCATATGCCAAATGAGGACAGTACGCATTATGAGAATATTCCCCTTTGCTTAGTAGCAATATATTTATATGTCTATTAGGAAATTTTATTTTGTTTCTCTCCCCCATTACCCTAACATTTAGCATCATATGTGTTAATAATAATGAACCCTATATTTTACTATGTATGTTACAAAATATCAAAGAAAGAGAAAGCATGCACAAGGGATTTAATTTTTCTGAGGAAGCAGACCTAGGAAATAAGATGAATTTAACCTAGGTTCTATGGCCTCAGGGTATGTGTGCTTACCTATTTTGGCATCCATCTTTGAAATTCTCATGGAAAACCCCTGAAAACACCTCAGCCCTGCAAGTCAGCTTCCAATCATCTTAACCAGAATCGAAAACACCCATAAGAGTAAAAGGTGTCAAATTTCATGCCTGACTCTTTTAGCCTTACCATTTCTCCATACAGCATTGCAAAAATTACTCACATTCTTATAGGCAGCCTAATGCATTATATTTGTCTAGCCCTCCTAATTATTCTCAGTGGGAAAGCTGTCTGAATTACTTGATATTCATTACAAGAAGTGGAGACCAGAGTCAATTTTTGAACATCTACATCTTCATATCAATTTATTTTTAATAGTATTGACTTCCTTACACACTTTAAAAATATAAATCTGGATTTACACGTATTTACATATATGCTGATGAATATACATATATGTACATATATATAGTCTTATACTTTCATGTGGTATGTATGTTCATGGGTGTGTATGAATTTAGTTATTATGTGCTGTCTACTAGAAAGTTGACATTAATCACTTACCAATCTAAAAGTGAAAATTAAGTAAAATGATGTATTATTTTGGATAACATATGCTGGACTACCTCAATCAAGATAATGCAACATCATTATTATCATGTCTAAGCTAATTTGTAACTCTAAGGTATAAAATATGCACATTAACTACTTAAATAAGAATAATAAGGTTCTGAAAGTTATTTATGAAATAGGTGGCATTGAATTTGCTTTTGCAAAACAAGTGTTCATATTGCTCATTAGTCATAATGTAGAAAAATCCTCATCACGCCTGATGAATAAATTAATAAGTGAATTTAAAGCAGAAAATGTTTTTAAATATAACTGTTTGAATTACTCAAAGATGATGCATCATTTATTAATGCATTACAAATAGTACATAGCTTTAAATATTTTACCTAAATCCAACATCTATCAAAATCTCAAAATACTGTTTATATAACAACAAAAAGCCATTTGACAAAATAGAAATTTCAATCAACTAATTATTCTGTCAATGATCTAAATCTATTTTAGTGAATATTTGATTAAAAAGCTAGATTAGCTTTACCAATAACCTCAGGTTATTTGGTAATTACGTTAAAGTTCTACGATAGTTTATTCTATGCCTGATTTACTAGTCATACATTATGTATACAACTTCTGTAGACATTTAGTTCCTTTTACTAAGATTGTCTTCTCTGTGGTCTGCACATTAGTTTTGATGAGCAAATTTATAATTTAACATTCAGATTAGAGTCTTCGTTCTGGAACAAGTATATTGGTTAGAAAATCACAAATCTGTACTTGAGTTTCGGTAGACTTAAAATCATTAAAATAATCAAACTTTAGGCAGTTAGTATATATCTCTAAGTCAGTTAAGCAGAATACCATGAAATTGCATTTCTGCTACTCTGAAATGCGAGAGTCCTTTAGATTTGATGTAAACAATATAAAAAGTAAAAAGTCTAATTAACTCATTCTGACATTAGCTTACTCAGTATTCAGAGATACTGCTTATTCTGATGAAAAGAGAACTTTTGACTTAAAATGAAACATTTTACCACCATAATACAAATGCAATTCCCAGAGTTGTGCCATTTACAGCCAAGGCAATTGATTTCTGTTTTATGATTATGATATGATATACCACTAATATCTGAATTTGTTGATCAAACTATATTCAGTTGATGTATAATATTAGATTCTCAGAGTTGACCTAGGCCTTTCTAATGAGAAAAATAAGATTACAGGGACAAACATTCTTAGATCCCTATTCAATATCCACTGTTTCTTTATTAATATAACACCGATTCTATTTGGATGCCATATGCCTCATTAAAAATGTTCATGTACACACATAACCTTATTGATGGAGTATCTCAATTATTGCTAATGATACATAACAGATATCTACTAGATATAGCTTCCTGTATTATTTTCCTAGTAAAGAGCATAGACTCAACTAACTAACCTTGTGTCCTTGCCTTCTTCATAACTAAAGGACATATAGGATATCAGGAGTTGTAGCTGCTGTCTTGCAACTGGGATGATAAAACAGACACTCAAAGGAAGCTGGATTATGAAGATATGCAGTAGTGTTTTGAGTAGTTAATTGCAGCTTGGACTGCTCATCTCTGAACTTAAAAAAAAATATACATATATATATATACATACATATATATATATATATGTATGTATATATATATATATCTCCATCCCTATGTGGAAAACCATTGTAGTCCGCTTTCTCTTTAATGTGATCAAATTTATTTTTAACGTAGTCATAACAAGTAGAGCATAATTGGCAGAACTTGAACTCAGTGTTCATAAGTCTTAATAGAATAGTTTTCACTAAACTGTACTATGTATAAGCATTCCTTTCAGTGGTCACACTTTTACGTAACATTGATGGTAAAAACTAAAAGTCAAAGCAAAAGTCTTATAAAGCAAAATTAAATTATAATAATGAAACCACGGCTTCTATATACTTTTTGAAGAAGACAATAGAATAGAAAGATAATTTTTTAAAAGCTCTCATGTGAAAGATCTAATTACTCTGAGTGAATATGTAATCATTATTTTCTAGTGTTTTCTTCCTTATTTTCAGTTTTTCTTTCCCCTAGATTGATAAAAACAGACCCCTCCCTGACTTCTAACTATTCTTTTTAAGTTTATTTACTTATTTTTGAGAGAGAGACAGAGAGAGACAGACAGAGACAGAGAGAGAGAGAGAGAGAGAGAGAAAACCAATGGGGGAGGGGTAGAGAGAATCCCAAGCAGGTTTTGTTTTGTTAGTAGAGAGCCTGATGTGGGGCTTGACCTGTGAGATCATGACCTGAGAAAAAATCAAGAGTTGGACACTTAACCAACTGAGCCACCCAGGTGCCCCGACTTTTAGCTTTCTTAACTTATGCAATGATTTAGTTACATTCCAATCCTTTTATTTATTTCTCAGTATTTTTTAAAAAAATTAATGTTTATTTTTATTTGAGAGAGACAGAGAGAGAGAGAGAGAGAGAGAGAGGGAGGGAAAGCAGGGTGCAAAGAGAGAAGGGGACACAGAATCTGAAGCAGGCTCCAGGCTCTGAGCTATCTGTGCAGAGCCTTACACTAGGCTTAAACCCATGGACCACAAGATCATGACCTGAGCCAAATTCTGACTCGCCACCCAGGCACCACTCTCAGTGTTTTTTTTTAAATAGGTGCTATCCCCCTTTATCATGTTCAGTCAGGTCTTCATTATTAAACTAGATCATTGTCTTGCTTCTGAGCTCCCTGCATTCCATATTTTCCTGATCTAATCAATTCTGCACAATGCTGGCAACTAAAATCTCTTCTAAAGGCTTTTATTATGTCAGTATGTGCACTGACTGCACCCCACACTCAAACACACTCAAATAAACACAATTAATTTAAAATTAAAATCTAATCTTCTAATGTCATGGAACATACACTTTGCCCACTTTAGAGATAGTTACAAATTTTTCCACTTACTATCACTGATTTATCTACCATTATTCCACTTAATCCACTCTATAATCCAACCAAAGTAGACTCCTCTTCAATCTGAGTATATTTTTGGAGTTTTTACCTCTTTTTCTAGGCTTATTCAATTCCTCTGCCTGAGAGGCGCTTTCCTTCATTTGCATATGTTCAAATTGCCCATATATATCAAAGATGGAACACAAATGATATCTCCCTCATAAATCATCTCAATTTTTATATTCTGATGATGAATTATACATTCCATCAATAAATTTTATTAGCTTTTCACACTCTATTATTATAGTTTATTTTGTCTGTTCATTTTATTCATTTATAAAAGTAGCATTTTGCAACCTGTTTAAGGAGCAGTCGGAAACCCATAGTGTATTTAGTATTTTACAAGAAGCTTCAGAAATCTCAATAACTATCTTAAACAAATATTGTCTAAACTTCTTAACATTTTATACAAGATGTATTGACATCAACAACAAAAGGTGCTTATCAGATACTAAAGAATATTTGGGTGTTAGGTAACTTTTTATAGCTCTAAGTCGATGAAAGAATTAGATGGACTCTGCCAGATATAAACTGTTTTTCTGTTTTCTGTTTAAATAAATGGTGACCATAGATGATGAATGTAGCAATAGCATAGTAATGGAAGGATTCAACTCTAACCGGAGTGCTGCTGTTAAGGGCAAAAGAAAGACTTTCTCTAACCACCCTCTTTCCATCCCCAGTCACATGGGACTGACTGCTTTTTGTTTATTTATCTTCAAAACATGAAGAAAATAATATTGAGAAAAACGTTTTCAGAAATTGTGGAAGAAATTTTCATCAAAAGCATTGGTACCCTTCCTCTGTGCTTGATAATACTTTGTGTTTACAATTGCTTTTGTGTTGTCCATTGCTTTATAAGGATCATAGTTCATCAGTTATGCTTTTATTCACATTTTAACCTATCTCTAATTGAATTACTGAACTATGTCCTATAATAATAATTAGAAAAAAATAGCTTCATCATACCAGGCGAGGGGTACTCTTTAGTACATTGATGGTGTTGTCATTGACGTCACCTGTTTTAACTTGGTAAAAATTGTCACATCACATCACTTAAATTTGAATTCCTATTTGTATGTTAAAATATTTTTTAAGAGATTATTACTGAAACATTAATTGGTACTGTATGCCTAGAACATTATCCAGTTGTTGGAAATGCAATTGGTGCAAATAAAATTACACATCTCTTTAAAGAAATCATACAATTTCCAGAGTTAGAAGAGTTAGATATCACCATTCATGAATCAATAAGGGACATCCTTCAAGCACTAATGTAAAATACAGTAAAATACTTCTGAGATTCCCTATTTAGCTCCTATACATATGTGAACACTACAATTTTAGCCAAACAGGAAATGCAATAAAAAAGTCACATATGATATTATCAATCCCAAGCATTTAAAAGAAGTAAAATAATATAACAATGATGCCATAAATTCCCACCAATAACTGAAGAAATGGAAAAAATAGATTATAAATGTGCAAAAATCTTAGATTTGAATTTTGATCTGGATATAGTAGTATCCAAAAGTAGTATAATGCATGATTGAATATATGCTGCTTTCATTTAGATAAAAAAAAATATATATATATGGTATATATATATACCAGTTATGTCTTCTCTGTTCCTAATATGAATTAAATCAATGCTGAATCTTAAAATAGACACGTGCTATTAAAGTGGATTTAATGCACTTGGGGAAGGGATGTGTCATAGTCTTCTATGTATATTCAAGGCCTACAATCACATGAAACACACCCCAAAAATGTCTTTTGAATGAAGACTAAATGTTGGAGAAAAGTGTAGTAATTTTATTGGAAAAAGTGTTATTGATTCATCTCAACATTATTTTTATTTATTCTTTTGTGTATGTGTGTGTGTAATTTACATTAAAATATTTAATATAGTTATCCCCTCCCACATTTTCTGTGTCCTTTGTCAGGTATTTTCATTTTTAACAAGTCGTTCTTCTTCTTATTTTACATTTTTATTTTATTTGAATTTACCACATTTTTATTCTTTCCAGTGTTGTTTATTCATTCCTTCATCGCTATAAATCCAATTGAGATACTTTTTTTTTCCTGTCTCGAGAACTTCCTTCAGTATTTCTTTTTTTTTTAATTTTAATGTTTATTTATTTTGAGAGACAGAAAGAGTGGGGGGGGGGTGCACAGAGAGAGAGAGAAGGAGACAGAGAATCCCAAGCAGACTCCATGCTGTGTCAGTGCAGAAACAGACATGGGGCTCAATCTCATGAACCATGAGATCATGACTTGAGCCAAAATCAAAAGTCAGACTCTTAACCAACTGAGCCACCCAGGTGCCCTAATCCTTCAGTATTTCTATTAGTACAAGTTGACTACCTATAAATTTCTTTTTAGGGAGATGGGGGATCTTAAGTATAATTCACTTTAAGTTTGAAATATATTTTAGGTGGATATCAAATCATAGCTTAACATTTATTTCTTTTAAAGAATTTTAAATATGTCATACGCTGTCCTCTGGTTTTCATCATTTCTGCTTCAGAACTAGGTGCCATTATTATTGCTGCTTATTTGAAGATAATGCCCTATTCTCTGATTGCTTCTAACATTTTTCTATTGCTGACTGAATTTTAGTGATTTTGCTATAGTTGAAGTTTTATTCTTTCATATTTATCCTTCCTGTCTCTATAGCTTTGTCTTCTTGTCTGTCAAGTTTAGAAAATTTACAGTATCTCTTCAAACAAAACTCACTGCATCCTTTTATCTCTTCTCCTGGTAGGACTTCAATTCCATGACTATGATTCTTCATTTTGTTCCATACATATTTTACATTATTTTCTATATGGTTATTCATGTTCATTTCATTATCAGTCTGTATTCTCTATTGACTTATCTTTAATTCCATTAATACTTTGTTCAGCTCTATCTTGGAGTGACCCTGCATAAATTCAACTGAAAACCTAAAGTACTTTCCTGGTCTTTTCCTCCTGGTCAGGATTTGAACAGCATTTTTTTTTTTCCTTTGGCTATATAAGGCTGCTCTGCTGTCTGTTTAGCCTGTTAGCTCTTACTTTCAGCTTGCCTGTTCAGCTTCTCACACTCTTCAGATTAGGAGCTAAGAAGTACTATACCAGCCTAGTCACATAATCTCAGGCTCACCTCTCTACTGCTGCCTTTGCTCTGAAGTTTCGTGTTTTAGTTCCAAGCTATTGTGGTAGTGCTGAATTCTAATTTTTGTCTCCACAGTTGTGTGCTACTTGACAATGCTCTGAGGCTACATTTTCACTTGGCCTATGGCCCATGCTGCAGATAAGTTTGCAAACGCCTCAAGAAAAGTGACAGATGAACGTTGGAGTCCTTTTGCTGTCTTTTCTCTTGGGAATTTTGAACCCAACGGTCTGAGTTGATTTCCAATATCTTAAAACAGTAGTTTTCATCTTTATATTTATTCTTTCTGAGAGTTTTTTTTTTCTGATATAAGCTATCCCACTATAACCAGAAAAATGAAATTCTCTGAAGCTAGTTTTTAATCTGGTTTTAAAGAGTTGGTGGAGTGGAATATTCGACAATCAATTTAAGAAAAATGTTCTTAATATTATATATATAACTAAAGACTTCTGAAAAATGAAAGCATAATCTTTTGTGACACATGAAGCTTTTGTAATTAGCAAAAAGGTTCATGTTTTGCTGTGCAGGTAAAATCATAATGGTGTTTAATGAGGAAAAGATACACATCACCTGAATAAATCAATAGCTTTTAAAATTTCTAAATCTATTTAATAGTTCAATAGTTTCAGTGATCTAAGTTTATTATTAAGCTAATGACCATCTTGATGTGATCAAGTGAAATATCTTTTCAATGGCATCAAACACTGATATTTTCATTTTATCTTCCCTCAGTTATATTATGGTACCTCTAACTTTTTCATAATATTTAACTAGGTCATTCTATTTCAGGATCATTCTCCATCCTGCTACACTTATGCTTACTTCAACTAAAATCAGATATATGGTGGCATGACTTGCTCACTCGGAATAAATATAGAGAAGTTTCTGCTTTTGCATTTTATCCACTGGTTTGCATTTTGCTCATGGCCCTCACACTGCTTCAGTTTTTGTATTTCTTTATTATGCAAAAAGATACACTATATGAAAGTGGATAAAGTTCAAGTACCAAGTCTTGTTTTGTTATTCTTATCCTGGCAAAATCTCTCGTCAACTCCTGGGATAAAATGCCATTTTGGGGCTACATGATGAGGCTCATTTCGCTTTGATATGGCATACTCCAAAACAATGATGTTTGTTGGGTTCTTTGAGCAAATGCAAATTGAGTGCTGAATATATATTTCTTTAATTAATGAAAATAGAAATTACATTCTTTAGCATCTATTACTTGAAATATGTGACCCATGTAAAACAGTTTTCTACAAAAATAATACTTATGTGAAAGCTTTTATTTATTTTCTAAGTTTATCAGCAGGGAAGTTTTAAACCTATTTAAACTTAAACTAAAACCAAATATTTTATTTTACGTTTTAAAGTTTATTTACGTTGAGAGAGAGAGAGCAAGAAAGATTAAGCGCCAGTGGGGGAGAGGCAGAGAGAGAGGGAGAGAGAGAGAGCCCCAAGCAGGTTCTGCACTGTCAGCACGCTGTTTACGGTGGGGCTCAAACTTGTTAACAATGAGATTATGACCTGAGCTGAAATCATGAGTCAGATGCATAACTGACTGAGCCATCCAGATGCCCCCAAAATAAGTATCTTAAGACAGATAGTAAATTCACATGGTTTAAAATGTAAAATGTGTCAGGAGGTTAAGAACTATAAATTTTAAAAAGTTAAGAATAAATTTGTAATGTTACTTGAATGAGTAGACCTATAAAAAAGGAAAAGTGGATGCAGATGTCACTTAATAGTGTCAAAAATATTTTGAAGCGTATTTATTTAAAAAACATAAAAATTAGAGTAATTATGAGATCAGATATGGAACATGCATGATATTGTGAAATATCTATTAACAACCTCAATTGTGACACTACGTTCTTTGCTCAGGTCAGAGGAGGAAAACAGACTACTTCCTGGATATCCATGAAGAAGATATCCTTAATAAAAGATATCTTGGATAAATTTTAAACATTGAATCTTTAAGAGATGTCTTTGTTATTTAGAATACTAGCATCCTGCAACACAGTTAAATTAGAATAAATGCCTTGTATTCATACAATGCTTTCCAATTACTAAAAATGTTTCACCTACATTGTTTAATTTTTATCTCTATGGCAGTCATGTGCTACTTTAACATTTCCATTTTAAAGGTCACTTTTATTACCTAACATTACATGAATAATAGCACAGTCTAAACCTGAATTCATATCTTTTGACTCTATATTCAATCTACTGTGCACTGTATTGAGTTTAAAATGTCATCATGATTAACTTAAAGCTAATAGAGAATATTGAATATCCAAAATTTTTGGAATTGAGTAATGAGCATATATTTAAAAATATGCATAAGGTTACAGAGTGGTCAAGGATAATTTTCTTCTTTTGTATAGTACCATGTGACCTCTCTTACAATGATCATTCCTGTGTATTGTATAACTATGGCTGATTCTGCTCTCAAGTAATAGGGCAAAGTAAGGGCTACTAGGTTACAGGCTGATTTCGAGGATCAACATATTTCCCAACACTAGTTTACATATTTACTCTCTCCTTCCCTTGGCTTTTGTGTGCATAATTTTATTTTGATAGAAATAAACCTATTTCATGGTAAGAGATAAGGTCCAAGTACATTGCTTTATCTGTCTTGCTCATTACTTATTTCTAGAAAACATTTTAAACTCCTTAGGTTTTACTTAAAAACTTTTATTGTACCAATTGTCTATTAAGTAAAATCTATTTCCTCTATAGTTTATTGATCATGCTCTTTTTATTATACATCTAACTGCTATTTATGTCATGTATCTTCCACAAACCATTTCTCTCTTCCCATATTACCTTCTCTGACCTACTTGTAGCTAGTTTTCTGGTAGTGCTTATCACCAAATGTGATGAATGTCACATTTTCACACCTAACTGTCTTGGGATCATAGATAATTGCCCTTTTATGCATTTATGTCATTCTGCCAGTTACCGATTTATTGACTCTTACCTCCAAATTCAAAAGCTTGCTTGCTTTGTAAAAATGGATCTGTGCCCTTTAAATAATTTTGTTTTACCAGCTGGCATGATGATCAGCTTTATCAATAGAGAGTACTGGAGAAACATTGCAGGAGATAAGGGTTTTGCTTCTGATTCCCATGAACCCTCCTAGTGGGCTCCTCCATGGAATAAACCTTGTACAGCACTTGGCTATGGGAAATCAGATGGCTATGTCCTATGTTAGGAGATTTTAGGGAACATATTGCAAAGCAGAACACTGCTTTCTGGCCTTGCTGAAAAAAGTGGGCCATGCTTCACTTATCTAGTTAAAGTATATCTATAGGTTGGGTCTTGCTGATGCTCATGAATTCCTTAGACCATGTTATCTATGGAATATCTTATCTTGTTTTCCACCCTGCTTTCTACATCTGCTCTTTTTTAGTGTTGGGAATGCCTTAACTTGTTTTTCTGCATGCCATGCATACATTCTTACTGGCATGTGGCTCACTGACATATTGCACAATGTTTCCCTAAATGTATGCTTCATAAATACGGGAGGCTGCGAGCAGTTTAAGGAGTCTTCCCTTAGCCTCCCTCTCACCTCTCTTGACTTGCAGAGTCTTGAGTAATCCTTTCTGCTGTCCTCGGCTTTGCTGGACAAAGCTGAAAGCTGAACCCACACCTGGCTCCTGCAGTACTCATGGCTTCTCAGTTCCTGACTCCTGCAGTACACACAAAAAAACAGCAGTATTCACTGGCCAGAAGCTTCCACCATACACCCTCTTTGAGTGGTTTTAAGCAGAGTGTCTCCAATGAGATACCTCCCAGTGAAGACCTTTCTTTAGTACCTTAGTGAATGAATATCCAGCAAGTGCTAGAAGGTAGATTCCCAGCAAATTTTGTCTGTGTTACACCAAATTGACTTCTCTGCCACCCAGTTGGCCATGGCTGTATCCTCCCATATGGGCTGTACCTTAGCCCTGTAGGAGCCTTTCTCTTGAGCGTTGTATCTCAACCACAGAGAGAGTGGTTGTTCTTTATATCTCCTGTACCTTTATTCTTTTTTTTTTAAGAGTTATCTTTTAAGTAATCTCTACACCCAATGTGGGACTCAAACCCACAACCCCAAGAGCAAGAATCACATACTTCACTGACTGAGCCAGCCAGACACCCCCCAATATTCTTTAAAACTTATTTACTTTTTACAAGCTTATGCCACATTACTCCAATTTCTCCTTATAGCCAATATTTCTTCACATTGAACTTGTTCAAATTACTGTGTGGATTCTCTCTCCTGAGTGGACTCAGACTTCTAATAAATACTTGCTAATGGAATAGAATAGAGTTCACTTAATTCATACCACAATTTAAATTACTTATCTCAAGGTTCTTCTTGTAGGATTCACTTAGGTGAAAGTAAGAAAAGTAAAATTATTGGACATTATCCATTGGTGACAAGGATTGAAGAGCCCGCACATAAATCACAGAGCATATATGACATGAGGGTCTCTCAAAGTTAACATTACAAATTTAACAATATTCACTGGGTAATTATTTTAAAGATGGTCATTCTTGTTTGTGAACACAACTGGGCAACTCCTGTTTCTTATGTGAATATTTATTTCTCATTAAGTACTTTATTGAGGATATTTATAAGGTAGTTTCTGATCAGCTGAAAAGTAATTATACTTTCTGTTTAATTTTTTTGAAATTTAAAATCTCAAATCAAATTTAACTCTTCAGTGAAGATTTTACTAATTTTTCACACATGCTTTTGGTGCATTATTAATTCTGGCTGAATATGCCATAATTCATCATGAAAGAATTACTTGGAGACATAAAAAATGCATAAAAGTACAGCTGTTGTATTGCTGAAAGCAATGCATTGGGGCATGCACATGGTGTTATGAAACACAGAACTGATTAATTGTACATCCTTGTTACAGTAATTTCTTAACTTTATGATAATTGTCATCTATTTGAGAGCAGATTGTAGGATTTCCTTTATGCAATAAACTTACCAAAACAAACAAGAAATAATTAAGTTATTAACAAATATGTTGATCACTGTAGGTTGGAGAATCTCAAATTGTAAATAGTGCATTAAAGCTACAATACCAATAAAAAGTCTAAGTCTAAACTCTCATGAGTTAGGTAAATTGCATAAAAATTATTGAAGCACCAAAATTTTTGATATTTTGAATATCTTAACTTTTGAATCATTCTAAAGTTGTATTATACCTATATAATCATTTTATTATATATAACGAGTTCTCATCATGCAAGTTGTATTACCTCACATGTTATTGCCTAAACACTGTCACTAATGCTAAAAGCATGAGTTATGTGAATCATTGAAGAAACTAGAGGCAATTCTATTGAATATTCTTGGCCATTATATATTTATTCAATGATAGAAAATGTTAAAAGTTTATAACACTTTTATAATTAAAAGTTGAATAACATGTGAAAGAACTTATAAATATAAAGGAAAGCTGTATAAACTTTCTTTTTTTTAATATGAAATTTATTGTCAAATTGGTTTCCATACAACACCCAGTGCTCATCCCAAAAGGTGCCCTCCTCAATACCCATCACCCACCCTCCCTTCCCTCCCACTCCCCATCGACCCTCAGTTTGTCCTCAGTTTTTAAGAGTCTCTTATGCTTTGGCTTTTTCCCTCTCTAACCTCTTTTTTTTTTCTTCCCCTCCCCCATGGACTTCTGTTAAGTTTCTCAGGATCCACATAAGAGTGAAAACATACAGTATCTGTCTTTCTCTGTATGACTTATTTCACTTAGCATAACACTCTCCACTTCCATCCACATTGCTACAAAAAGCCATATTTCATTCTTTCTCATTGCCACGTAGTATTCCATTGTGTATATAAACCACAATTTCTTTATCCATTCGTCATAAACTTTCTTATTATTACTCAAGATTCAACAAATATGTTTGTTTTCTACTTTATTTCAGGCTCCAAGCTAGGATTTTGTGGCAATAAACATCTATTGTTTTTAAATTCAAAGAACTTTAAGCCAAATAGGTAAGATATAAAAACATATGTTACCCATGAGTTTATTGGAGATTCTGCTCATTAAAAACCTTCAATTTGCTTACGAAATTATCTGTAGATTAATATCCACTTAACATTCAGGGTTTTTAAAAAAAATGTTTTATTTATTTTTTGAGAGAGAGAGAATGCAAGCAGGGGAGGGGTAGAGAGAGAGGCGGGGAGGGACAGAGGATGTGAAGCAGGCTGTGTGCTGACAGGCTGACAGCAGGTAGCCTGATGTGGGGCTCAAATTCACAAACACAAGATCGTGACCAGAGCTGAAGTCAGACACTCAACCAACTGAGCCACCCAGGAGCCTCAACATTTAGTTTAACTATGTTGAGTAATTTTGAAATATAATTCTACTTAACTAGCCGAACTACAATGTACAGAGAAATTCATTATTATGTTTATCTGTTAAAAAAAAGATGCTTATGTTTGTCAAAGTAAATAATACTTGAAGATAGCTCACAAGTTAAATTTCAGAGCTAGGATTTATATTTAGTTCTTATGACTCCAAGCTATTAGTTCTTTTACCATATTACAACTGTTTATTTTAGAACTTTAACAAATTTTTCTTAAAGTTGAATTCCTAGGTAGTAATTGAAAGTAGTTTTAGTTTGTTTCACATAGCTTTCCACTTTTGTAAATAATCTCTAATTTTTAAACATACCCTTTACTACTAATCTTCTTTACACCTTACAGATGACGCTTTATTTTTTAGAGCAGTTTAAGTTTCATAGCAAAGCTGAGCAGAAGGTACAGAGATTTCCTATATACCTCTGATCCCACATATATATACCCCACCAGAGTAGTAAATTTGTTACAACCGATTAACTTCATTGACAAATCATTATTACTCAGAGTCCATGGTTTACACTGAGGTTCATTCATGGTATTACACATTATATGGGTTTGGACAAATTTATAATGACATGTCACTACCATTATAGACTTTTACAGAGTAGATTCACTGCCCTAAAAATCCTTTGTACTTTGTTTATTCATCCTTCTCTCCCTCCAACCACTGATCTCTTTGCTATCTTCATAGTTATTCCTTTTCTAGATTATCATATAGTAAGAATCATAGAGTATGTAGCCATTTCAGTTTATATATTCACCTACTGAAGGACATCTTGTTTCCTTCCAAATTTTGGCAATTATGAATAAAGCTGCTAAAAACACCCATGTGGATATTATGTGGACATAAATTTTCTACTCATTTGATAAATACCAAGGAGTGTATTTTCTGAATAGTATGGCAAGAGAATGTTTAGTTTTGTAAGAAACCACCCAAACTGCTGTCCAAAGTGGCTGTACCATATTGCATTCAAACCAACAATGAAAGAGAGTTCCTATTGCCCTACATGTTTGCCAGCATTTCATGTTAGTGTTCTCGATTCTGGACATTCTAATACGTGTGCAGTAGCATCTCATTGTTATTTTAAAATGCATTTTCCTGATGACATATGATGTAGAGCATCTTTTCATACACATATTATGCCATCTGTATATATTCTTTGGTGAGGTGTCTGTTAGCATCTTTGACCCATTTTTTTAATTGGGTTGCTTGTTTTCTTATTGTTGAGTTTTAAGAGTTCTCTGTGTATATATATTTAATACTCCTTTACAGATATGTCCTTTTTAAAATATTTATTTATTTATTTATTTAGAGAGAGAGAGAGAGAGAGAGAGTAGGGGAAGGGCAGAGATAGAGGGAGACAGAATCTAAAGCAGACTCCATGCTGTCATGGCAGAGCCCAATGTGGGGTTCAAACTCACGAACTGTGAGGTCATGACCTAAACTGAAGTTGGACGGTTAACCAACTGAGCCACCGAGGCACCCCACAGATAAGTTTTTTGCAAATATTTTCTCCCAGTTTGTGGATGGTATTTTCATTTTCTTAATACTGTATTTTAATAGTTTTATAAGAAGATGTGGTATATATATGTGCACGCGCACGTGTGTGTGTGTGTGTGTGTATATACACACGTGTGTGTGTGTGTGTGTGTCTGCGTCTGCGTGTGCAATGGAATATTAGCCATAAAAAGGATGAAATCTTGCCATTTGCATTGACATGGATGGAGCTAGAGAGTATAATGCTACACTAATGTTAGAAAGAAAGACAAGTACCATATGATTTCACTCATGTGAAATTTAAGAAACAAAACAAATAAAGGAAAAAGAGAGAGAAAGAGAGAGGAAGAGAAACTAAGAAACAGACTCTTAAATATAGAGAACGAACTGATGGTACCAGAGGGGAAGTGGGTCAGGGGTGAGTGAAATAGGTGATAAGGTGATAAGCACTTGTGATGAGTACTGGATGTTGTATAGAAGTGCTGCATCACTATATTGTATAGCTGAAACTCATACAACATGTATGTTAACTACACTGGAATTAAAATAACACAACATAAAATTTAACAAATGAATAAATTAAAACAAAACAACAACAACAAAGGAAATCTTAACAGTGTCTTACCAAGGTGTAAGGTCTGTGGTCTGTGTCTAGATTCCTTTTTTTCTTTTTATTCGGATGGATGTCCACTGCTTTAGTACCATTTGTTGAAAAGACCACCTTTTCTCCATGTATTGCCTGTGCTCCTTTGCCAAACATCAGTTGATCTTATTTACTGAGGTCTTTCTGAGCTTTCTAACTGTTCTATTGATCTATTTGTTCTCTTGCTAATATCACATGATTTTGATTCCTATGACTTTATAATAAGCCTTGAAGTCAAGCAATGTCAGTCTTCCAACTTTATTCTTTTCCCTCAAATTTGTGTTGGCTATTCTGGGTCTTTTGCTCTTCTGTGTAAACTTTAGAACCTGTTGGTAACCATCAAGTAGCTTGCTCTAATTTTGATAAGGATGTGATGAAACTCTAGATCAAGTGAGGAAAAACTGACATCTTGACAATACTGAATCTTCTTATCCATGAACATGGAATAGCTCTCAATTTACTTAGTTCTTTGTTATTGATCATCACAGTTTTGTAGTATTCCTCATACAGATCTTATAAATATTTTGTTAGCTTTATACTTAAGTGTTTAATTTTGGGGATGCTAATCTAAATTGTATTGTGCTTTTAATTTCAAATTCCACTTCATTGTGGTACATAGGAAAGTAATCAACTTTTATATCCTTCAACTTTGCAATAACTGCTTATTACTTGCAGGAGTTTGTTGTTGTTGTTGATGATTTTTTCCCAAGTTTCTACATAGACAATTATTTTACTTGTGAACAAAGACAATTTTACTTCTTCCCCAATTTGTATGCCACTTATTTCCTTTTTTTTGTCTTATCATATTAGCTAGAATTTCCTGTGTGTACAATTCTTTTTATACATTGTTGGATTAGATTTGATATTTTGTTGAGAATTTTTGAATATGTGTTCATGAGAGATATTGCTTTTCTTTTCTTCTTTTTTACAACAATTTTTTTAATGTTTATTTTTGAGACAGAGAGAGAGCATGAGCGGGGAGGGGCAGAGAGAGAGGGAGACACAGAGTTCGAAGCAGGCTCCAGGCTCTGAGTTATCAGCACAGAGCCCGACGAGGGGCTCAAACCCACGAGCTGTGAGATCATGACCTGAGCTGAAGTTGGACACCCAACCGACTGAGCAACCCAGAGGCCCCATGGTTTTCTTTTCTTCTAATGAAAAGATAAAATTTTCTCTCTGATTTGGTATTAGGGTAATGCTGGCCTCATAGAATTAAAAAGATTATAGATAATTGGTATAATTTCTTCTAAAATGTTTGGCAGATTTCACTAGTGAACCCATCAGGGTTGGGTGCTTTCTATTTTGGAAGATTATTAATTATTAATTTGATTTATTTGATATAGGCCTATTCAGATTGTTTCTTTTTGGGTGAGATTGCAGATTTTGTCTTTCAAGGAATTGGTCATTTAATCTTGGTTATCATATTTGTGGGACATATCATGTCCCTGAGATCTGTAGTAATGTTCTCCATTTCATTTCTGATATGAATAATTTGTGCCCTCTATCTTTTTCTTTTCCTCTCCTCTCCTTTTCTTTCTTGCTTTTTTTTTTTTTTTTCCTTTTCTTTTTGGTTAGCCTGGTTAAAGGCTTATTGATCTTATTAATCTTTTCAAAGAACCAGTTTTTTTTTTTTTCATTTATCTCTTGATTTCCCATTTTCAGTTTCATTGATTCTCCTCCAAAACCATTATTTCTTTTCTTCTGCTTACTTTGGATTTAACTTTCTTTGTTTTGTTTTGGTTTGTTTTTTATTTATTTATTTTTTTTTGTTTTCTTGTTTCTTTAGGTGAAGCTTAGATAATTTGTTTTCTGTCTACACTTTCAGGCATCATTTGTGTGATTTCTCTTGGTGTCATATATTTGTAAATAGGGTATGAAGTGATACATAAAATGCTGAGTTTTTATTAAAACATGTGTCCAAGAGTGTAAGTTTATTCTTGCTGATAAATGACAAATAGAAAAGAAAATTTGAAGTAACTTTGTTTAGGAAAAACATCTGAAGTGCACTTTATTTTGTTGTGGCATCTAGTAAAAATATTTTAACTATTTACTATTCAGAGAAAAACAAATTTGCAAGGAAAGTGAGAAAATATAAAACAAAAATGCTCATGATTGATTTTCAAGAGGAACTTCAACTCCAGTTAAGTGGTTCCTGAATTTTTTTTTCTCTTCCTCTCTGATACCTATCTTCAGATGCATCATATTCTAATAAGCAGACACGAATTTTGATTGTAATTCTCTGCCATTGTTTCTCAAACCATTTATTCCATGTCTATTCTTAATAAACATAAAAGAAAATCCTCTTTATTTTGATAAAGAGTATCTACAAAAACCTGAAACTAACATCATACTTACTTATGAGAAATTCAAAACTTCTCCACTAAGATTAAGGACAAGACAAGGATACTCTTGCTCATCATTCCTTTTCAAAATCATATTAGGTAGTCTAACTGATGTAATAAGACCTCCCCCCCAAAATAAAAGGAAATGAAAGGTATATAGATTAGGAAAGAAATAGTAAAACTGTCATTATTCACAGGTAAAATAATTGTCAATGTAGAAAATTTGAAAAAAAAAAAAAATCAACAAAAAAACTCCTGCATATAAGAAGCACTTATAGCAGGGTTGAATAAATATTTATGGAAGAGAAAATAAAAAAAAGAAGGGAAAGAATAAATAAGAAGGAAGAAAAATAAGACAGTTCTAAGATAAATGATTACACTGTGAACTACATAATATATGATAAATAGGATAAATATGTTCATTGGACATTTAAATTTGTATACAAACAAATTTTTATTTACTATTAATATCCAGTTTTGGAAAAAATTATACTCTTATTTTCTAAGAAAAAATAAAGACAAGAATGATTTTGGAAGTATAATGAGTAATTAAGATTCAAGTAGATTTATTTTTATTTTTTTAAATGCCTTGAATAATAAAAGAAAAAAATATTTGAAAATATTCATCTCAAATACTCTTGACTTTGTGTCAAGTATAAATAACATCTTTTGTAGTTAGAAAAAAAAATTCCAGTTGAGGACTTTGTAACAAATGTGAAAGTTGAATTCATTTGCCTTTTAATTAAAAATATAGCACATTATTAAATACTGAAATATATTTTACTCAGAGACCTGAATGCTAATTCATTTTCTGTGAAAACAAATGTATAATTTTAAAGGGTATTGAAAGATAATCTACTTTGAAGTTTTGTTTTAATTAAATGAGAAAATAGCATATCAGGAAAAATCAAGAAATATGCCAGTTGGCAATTGGAAGATTAGATAAAAAGAAGAAATAAGGAAAATCAGAAGACAACATTATTTTACTATTTACTTTTCATATAGTATTTGGAAGAGGTAAAATAATTTTGAGGGAAATTTCAACCACTTATAGATTCTTTTTGAGAATAAGAATATTTCTAAATATAACTATTAGCTTCTAAAGTTTGAAAAGATATAAAATAAGAATATAATGATTTATCTTTTACATTTATGATCTTCAGAGCATTAGGTGTGTATATGAAAGTACAGATCAGGCATAGATATTCATGCTTATATACTAGTATATATATTATACATTTTAGATAAGAACAAAATTTGCAACTTAGTGCTTATATTATCTTATTTTTGAGAGTTCCTTTTTCAGAAATAGTAAGAATTCCTAAAAAAAAAAAAAAAAAAAAAAAAACAGAGAGAGAGAAAGAAATAAAGAAAAGAAAAGCTAAAGACTTAAATAGTTTAATGAAGAAGAAGGACTAATTGGATCCATTTGCTTATATTTATGTTCATTGTTCTTCTTTTAATTCATATATTTTCATGTTTCCTTGGTCTGCTTTTTAGCACTAAAACAATAAAACTCTATTTTCTTTAAAGTAGTAGAAATTTGAAAAGCTTTCAAACCATGAATCAGGTATGTGCTAAACAAAATATAAAAATAATGTAATAGAAAATTTTTTTTCAAGTCCCGACATTGTGTGTGAAAATTCTACATTAAGAGAACAATAATGTATATAAATTGACAATATTGCATGCTTAAAGACCCTAACATAACCTTTTTTTCATTAAAACATAAGAACTTTTGGTCTAGTGGCCAGGGAACAAAAGAACTTTATGCACTCTAATTTATAGGTAGTATTGAAAAAAAAATTAACTACAATGTTTAAAAATGAAAGAAAGAAAAGATTCTAAGAGTGAAAATAGAGAAATACTAAAGAATCAAGGATGACTGACTTAACCCACTAGGAACTTGGAACTGTAGAAAATTCTACATCTAGCAGGTGAGATGGAGTGAGGAGACCAGGCTCCCTGCATAATCCATAGAATCCAAACAAGAGTGTCCAATAATTACCTTGGCTAAATTACCTTTGTTCTTCAATTTGGGTTGAAGCCATTGTGTGCCAGTTTGAATATACAGAGAGCCCAAGTAAATGCACTCACAAATAAGTATTTGGTCTGTGTCACATATGGGTACAGGGTCAAGACTGCTGATCTGCAGAGGGTAATGTTCTGGAAACAAACCGATAGCATGATATCTGCTTCTTATATAATAAAGAGCTTTTATTGAGGCTGATAAGAAACTACTACTTTAGTAAAGGGTGCACGATGAAGAACCTACAGGTTATTTTAAATATTTGAGCAATCCAACAGGTAGGAAACTTTATGTCTATAGAAATAGAAATCAAATAATTATAAGTACAATATTTTGTAAGAAGTAAGCTTAAATCCTCAAAATACAGAGGTGTTATTAGTATTCAAAAAAACAAGTAGGAGGTTTAATGTACAGAGAGCTTAAAATTTGATCATTTGAAAATCTTGGAATTGAAAACTATAATTACTGAAATTATATTTTTAAAACTTTCAGTAGGAGTGCTAAAGAGTGAACTTAATCTTGCTAAGGCAGAATAAATGAACTGAAACTAGAAGTAAATGAAACAGGTCCTATGGTCAAACTGATTTGGTCTGAATATTTAACCTCCTGTTACACTCAGGTTCTTCATCTGTAAAACACTAATTGTAATAGTCTTTGCACCTTAGGCTGTTGTGATTGCAAATGTGTACTGAGCGGGTACTCAACATCCCTAAGTAATCTATCACTATATTCTCATAAGGCATGATAATGACAAAGAGACTGGCAAGTAAAAGCAATTGAGGCATAGAGGATCAAATGCAAGTCGCTAGCATATATCAAGTAGGAATTCTAGAAGGATAAAAGAGGAAAGGGAAGGAATGAGGTGGCAGAGTTTGGTGATGGTTGCTTTGCAGCAGATTCAGATACCCTGATCTTTGTGAAGACATGACAGACAAGTCCAGTCCAATGACATCACTGAGAATATCAAAGTGAAATTCAAGACAAAGAGGGCACCCTATCTGACCAGCAGCGTCTGGTATCTGTGGAGCAAACAGCAGGAGGATGGCCACACTCCCTCAGACTATAGTACCCAGAGAGAGCCCACCATGTGCTTGGTGTTTCACCTCCAGGGCAGCATCACCAAGCCTTCTCCAACTCACCCGTAAATACAACCGTGACAAGATGCTCTGCTGCAAGTTTTAATGCTCACCTGCATCCCTGCACAGTCAACTGATATGAGAAGAAATGTGGCCACACTAAACACCTGTGCCCCAAGAAGGTTAAGGAAGGACTTGCCACCAGCTCTTCCTTTGCCCACAGGGTGGCCTCCTGCCCAGGCCCTTGGACCTGGGATCTCAATAATGTTTCCCTGCTAAAACATTTGGAAAAATAGAAAAAAAAAAAAAAAGGAAAAAAGAAAAAGAAAAGAGGAAAAGAGGGAAGGAGGAAGAGGCAAAACTCAGGGAAATTACATGAAATGTATTTTTGGTGTTAACTTGTTTATCATGTATCAAGGCAGTGAAATTAAGTCAAGGGATTGTCAAAATAGGTATTATGTTTTAAAAGTTAAGTTGATGTTTTCATTAACTCTGATTGGTCCCTCTAGCTTTTGATCAACAATTTAGAGTGAAATTTGAATTTTTGACCTGAACCTTTCATACTTTTTCCATGAATTGGAAGTTTGGCACAAAAGCCCTTGTGATCTATGACAAGTTCAAATTCTAGCTCTGATACTTCATGATTTTGAGATGTGCAAGGTATTTAAACTCACTGTGACTCAGTTTCTTCATCTCACAAAGCTATCTATTAGGCAATTTTGATAAGTTGAATAATATTACACATATAAAACATTTAAGAAAGTGTCTTACTAATAAGTACAATTATACTGCATAAACACCAATTTAATGGCTCATCTGAGGAGTATTTCAACAAAGTTAAAAATTTTCTCGTGAAAATTCTAGAATACTCCTAGGTTAAATACACTCACACACACACACACACACACACACACACACAGAACTCATGATGTAAATAATGTAATATGAAATAATTTTGACCACTGAATTGAAAATAATTAAATTATAAATTGAAAATATTTCTATTTTTTCTAAATACTTGCTTTAGTCTTTGAAATCTCCCCACTGTGTAGCTGATTACTATAATTGCTTCCATTTAAGCCCATCAGTTTGCAATAAATTTTTTAACTCCAATCATATTTGTTCAAAGTCCTCCTTCCACCTGCTTGGTGTGGGTGGAGACAATATCTGCTCTATCCAAAGACCCCTTCTTGCACTTATTTCTCTAGTTGGAAAGATGCAGAAGAGGTGAAAATGAAAACTCCACAATAGTGGCACAGAAACTCTTTTCCTCATTGTGTAGGATGCTACTAATTCTCCAGCTAATATTAACTAATTTTCATTTACTTTTCTGTGGCAGGTATTCAAATGCTGGCTCCCTTAAGAAAAAGATGTATGATTATATAGAGGGTATTACAGGACTTTGATCCCGCACAGAAGTTCCACCTTAAGCTATCCCTCCTGACTCTCCTCACCTACACCTATTAAAATTATTACAAGATTTTTTTTTTAGGGGAGCCTGGGTGGCTCAGTCGGTTAAGCGTCCGACTTCGGCTCAGGTCATGATCTAACGGTCCGTGAGTTCGAGCCCCGCGTCAGGCTCTGTGCTGAGCGCTCAGAGCCTGGAGCCTGTTTCAGATTCTGTGTCTCCCTCTCTCTCTGCCCCTCCCCTGTTCATGCTCTGTCTCTCTCTGTCTCAAAAATAAATAAACGTTAAAAAAATTTAAAAAAAAAAAAGAAGATTTTTTTTAAAGTTTAAATGCTCCTCAGATGAGCCACTGACAAGTGACTGTATAGAATCATGTTTAATATTTGTTGAGCAAGGGTGGTCTACTTAACAGGTTGTAGGTGGTCCACTTAACAGGTTGGTTTTGTTTTGATTCGTTATGTTTTTTATTTGTTTCTTTGTTTTTGTCACAGGGACATTTTGCTAAGGAGGCACCTCACTTTGAAATTATAATAAGACCAATTAAGTTTTATACCAAACAAGATGTTCCTTTAATCAATGGAAAACCCATGTACTCTTATGACAAATAGTGGCATGCAGGCTGCCCCTTGGTATTCCTGCACTTGGCCAAGTTATCTTCTAGTTTTTTTCTAAGCCCTGGTCACCTCAGGCTACTTTTTCAGTTTCACTAATTTTACATATTTAATTCCTCTAAGGTTTGCTCCATTTTTCAGTCAATTTCATCTCATTGACATTAGGCAGACCACTTACATTTTCTAAGCCTGTTTCTTTATATGTAATACACATGGAGGACACTTAATTCATGGAGTTTTAATGAGGCTCCAATTGAAAGAATATTGAAAGAATATTGGATTGACTATATGAAGTTCAATTATTATTTTCATATATGGACATATTAAGACATGAATCCAACCTGTCTTTCTCTCTCATACACACACACGCACACACATATGCACAATTTTAGAACCTACTCTGTATGTAATGTCTGTCAACAGGTTTATAATTTAATTATAGAGCCATCACATCCATATAAAGTTAAAAAGTATAAAGGGAATAACATTTAGTCTCCCACCAATTTGTCTTTCCTTTCCTATAGAAGCTTCCTGCATTGCTTCTATAACTTTCCCTAAAGGACAGGAAGGCAAATGCACCTTACAGCAGGAGGGGGATGTGAATGTATTTGTTTTCTACTGTTGCCACAACAAGTTACCACAGATTTAGCAGCTTAAAAAAACACAAATTTATTACCTCACAGTGTCTGTGGGTCAGATCTGTCATGGTTCTTGCAGGACTAAAATCAAGATGTTGGCAAGGTTACTGGGGACTCTGGATAGAATCCAATTCCAGGCTTATTCAGGCAAAATTCAGTTCCAAGTAGTTGTAAAGCTGAAACTCCCATTTCTTTGCTGGCTGTCAACAAGAAATCTTTGCTCCTAGATAGGCCCCATCTCTCCTTGTGTTTTCCAAGTGGCCTCCTTCCAGCAATAGAGAGTCTAGTTTGTCTCAAGCTTCAAACTTTGCCTCCTATCCATGCTTCTACATCTCTCTGACTCACTCTTGTTCCTTCTTCTTCTGCTTTTCAGGGCTCATGAGATCATATTGGGCCCACCTGGATAATCCAGAACAATCTTCCTTTTTTACAGTCAGCTGGTTAGCAACCTTAATTCTACTGGCAATGTCCCTTTACAGCAGTATGTAAATTACTGTTTGATTGAATAATCAAGGGACAGGAATCTGGTGGGGAGGGATGCATCTTTAGAATTCTGCCTACCATAATGACAGTCATGTTATATACAAAAGGGGTTGGTGTACATTAAAAAGGAAGAGGGCATTTTGTTTCTGAGAGGAAGTACCAGAGAGGGAGACCAGGGACCAGTAAGACCAGTTATTTTCAGGTATCTAAAAATAGTTTAAATGGCTCAGAGAGATGGGCAGGAAGTCAGAAGCACAAGAAGCTTTTCGGCCTTTTTCATCCTCAGATTTACTACTGAATCTGAATAGTGCATATGGAGCTAGTACACTGAGGAAGGCCTGGGAAATCTGAGAACACCTGCAACATGACTTAAGCAATGTGAGAAAGCAATGGTGGGGGAATGTGCCTGGCCTAGCATTTACAGAGTTCTTCACAGTGCTGTCTAGTAGAGGAAAAGCAGCCCAGAACCTACATCCTCTCCAAAAAAAAAAAAAAAAAAAAAAAAGAGATTTGAGAGGAATAAGGAATGGTTTCTCTTCCAGTATATTGTATCTTCCCAGGACTCTTTTCTTCTGAGATGGGTAAATTTGCATGTTTTTTTCATCCTTGGTGCCCCTCAGCTTGGAAGAAAGAGCTGGAGGTTCTCTTAACTTGAAATGTAAGTAGAGTTCTCCATACTTCCATATCCTTAGATAAAGTTCTTAATGCTAATTCTGAGAAATCAGGAACATTTCATTAAGCACTTCCATTTACTTTGATACTGTTGATAGGGAGAGCAAGTAATTGTTCACAGATGAGAACACTCAAGCAGAAAGAAGTTGGCCAGCACATGGCATCCTAATCAATCATAACACCTGGGACATCACCTTAATTTCCTCAGTAATCTCAGTGAGGTTAGGGACATTGTTGATTTTGCTCAATATTTTATTTCCGTGCCTTTTTCATACTGGATAGGGAGTAAACATTCATTAAAGCCCATTCCTATCACCATTCTGGGGGTGGACATTTTATTTGGATTTTTCTTTCTCTATTTTGAGAACTGTTACATTTCAGATGAGCTTGTTTATATTTACTGTGACTGAAATGTAGATTTGCAAAGAACCTCATATTAATTATTGCAGGCCCACTTTTTAGGCAGGTAGACGTTATCATTCCCCTTTACTGGAAAAGCAGCTGAGGCCCAGAGCGAGAGGAAGAGGATGAGCACTCAGCCAGGGAGATATGGGTAGAGGAACAGAGTGCAAGTTTTCTGACTCCCGAGACAGCTCTTCCTTCACTACACCACGTTCCTCAAGCATAAACAAACTGAAATGGTTCCTTTCACTTCTTCTGCTCTCTAGAGTACTTAGTCAAAAAGGCAGATGAAAAATTAAACCGGGGTATCACTTCCAGGATACAGACTGGCCTGTCCTTTGCTGAGATAGAGGAATACTGAACACAGGACAACCTCCTGATCTATAAAGAGTCCCACCAGGCCATTCATGGGAATTATCAAGACACTATCCATCTGATACTTATGTGGGAGGTGGTTGGATACCCAGTACAGATTAAAAACACAGCAGATGTCATTGTACTAATAAAGCTATGTACCTTGAACTAGAATAAAAAATGAGACCTACAAAACCCAGTATAGGGACACTTTGGTTGAGAGAACAAAGCATTAACGAGTAAAAGGGAGAAACGAAAACAAAACAAAAACCTTCTTGAAGTCTGTTCTTCAATAGGGAAACTGAAATGTGGCCAGTTCTAAAGGACAATCTGTTCACTTACCTCCTCTCCATTAAAGCTCCCCAGCATCCTGCGGTAGCCTTTCCAATTTCTCAGAGAAAGAACCAGCACTCAGACTGTGAGGCATATACTAATCAGCAGCTGGACGTGCGTCAAGGCTTCCCCTGGGCAGGCTGGCGCTCTCCTGAAGATGAGAAGAATCCGAGTGCTGCCAAATTGGAGAAGCAAATCAAAGTGATGTCAGTGGATTTTTTGTTGTTGTTGTAAATACCAAGTGTTTAGTCATAGCAAAAGTGATGTGAAATTATAGAATACTTAGATCTGTGGTCTTGAATTATATTGTCTTTAAATTTGATTGTACACATAGTAGATTCTTTTTCCTCAAAGCCAAGTTTCTAACCAAAATGTAATGTAGAAGATTAATGTCATTATTTGGAAAATCAAAATCAAGAAAAACAATCCAGTTTCCATCTAAATATTCTGGGAGAAAGACAACTCAGAGTCCCACTTTTGCGAATTTAGGTATGCAGTAGCTCTACCTGATTTTGTAAAGTAGACGATGAAACTTAATCACGTATGCACGTTAAGAGAAAAGTAATTCCTATTCACTTCTGTGAATCCAAAATATATTAAGGTACGGGGTTTTTGCTTCATTCAAGATGATAAATAAGCTGCATTTCTTTACCTTGCTATTCCACTCTCATCATGGGGTTGGATTTTTTTTTTTTTTTACAAGTAACCATATTAGTTTATTTTGTATCCCTAAGAATATATTTATGTACAAATATATTTTATATTACAAATTTATTATATCTGAAATTATACCTGAAATTTGAATACATTGCTATTTTCTCCTTATTGATCAAATAAATGCTTATATACAAATAAACAATGGATCCTGAATATCTTTCCATCTCAGAAGGCAGAGAACTTCGTTCTTCTTCCTACAGCTACATTTTATTTTATTTTGAAGATAAAATCATGGTAAATTTAACTCTTCCCTCCCCTATTAATGGGCACGTGGGTTATTTCCAATTTATTACTATTACAAAAAGTGCTGTAGGTGTCATCAATGTACACATGTTATTTCCCTTTCTTCCTTTTTCTCTCTCTTCTTTCGCTTTCTTTCTTTTCCTCTTCCTTTGTTCATTCTTTCCTTTAGCAATCTTAGCTGTATTTCTTTTTAAGTTTCTTTATTTTATTTTGAAAGAGAGCAAGAGAGAGCACATGTGCACATGCAAGCAGGGGAGGACAGAGAGAGAAGGAGAGAGAGAATCCCAAGCAGGCTCCAAGCTCAGCACCGAGCCCAACACGGGGCTCCATATCATGAGCCGTGAGCACATGACCTGAACCGAAATCAAAAGTTGGTCACTTAACTCACTGAACCACCCAGACACCCCTCAGCTGAATTTTTTTTTAATGAATTGAAAGCAACTAGTGTAAAAACATTTTCTTTTCAGTAATTACTCAGTGCCAGGCAACATAATGCCTAAGTGAAAATGACCTATTCTTTAAAAGATTTATCTATATATCTGGGATGACAGAAACAAAAATAAATACTTGTAATATAATAAGACCGATGTTAGAACTGTATTAATAAAGTACAATGAGAAGACAGATAAAAAAAACAGTTCAAGGTGAGGAATTATGTTTACGTGGGTCAGGAAAAACATAGATAGGTGTAATCTATTCAGCTAGCTCTTTTAAGAAAAGTAAACTCAGTATTTTATATGTAAAAGATAAAAAGAAACTTTTCTTCAGTAGCCTTATTAGACAATAGTATTATAAAGATTACAATGAAGTAATGTGTAGTATGAAGTGGACAGTGAAGAGAATTATAATAAAGAATGAATTAGGTAGGTATTGTGAAACTCGGAGAAGTATGAATAAGGAGAAAAAGATCAGGTGGCTGTACGGAAAGAAAAAAAAAATAGCTTGTGAATAGTGTAGGTTTTCTAGGTAGTGGGTCAGCTTGCCAGATTGGTAAGAAGGCATCAGTAAATGCAGAGGATTCAGCAAATTAGGTAAACTAGAAAAAAAGGGAAACAAGAAAAACTGATTCTGCTCTATTGGAGACAATGATAAAACAGAAGTAACTGAATGCATCTCTTGTAGCTTCTCCTTTGTCCCTTAACCACACTAAGCCATTCTCCTGCTGTGATCTATTTCAGTATTCTTGTTTAGAAAACAACAATCCCCCAAAAACACTACTCATCGTTTTGAAAGCTGAAGCTACTTAGATTTGAGCAGAAACTTGTTTTTTTTTTTAATTAAACAAAAGTTTTTCTCTAAACAAACATTTAGTTTACATAATTTACATGAAAAAATTTGACTACAGTGACAAAACCAGTGCTATAATACAATGGGTCACATTAACTGAGACAAGAAATGTCAGGGCATCAGATTTAGTCTGTTTTAAATTAATTCAACAAATTTTATTTAATGATTCATTTATTCTTTCAATTCACTAAATAATTTTTGAATGTTGATGATGTGCCAGAGAATCTTCTAAAAATAATGGATATATATACACACACACACATATACACACTGAAAGATATATATATATATATATATATATATATATATATATCTTATACAAATGTTTATATTATAAATATAAATATACTTAAATATAAATATATTTACATTTAATAATAATTATATTTATAAATATATATACCTAATCAACCTATATATATACCTATATATCTATATAATAATATACATTATTATATGTGTGCATATACACACATATAATATGAATTATTTTGGAAAATGATAAAGCTGAAAGAAATTTTAAGAAATAAGAAAATTGCAGTTTTATAGAGGATTTACCAGAAAGCATTCACTGAATAGATGATATTTGAGGGAAGAAATGAAGCTGATGAATCAGCAAGCCATAATATATCTGAGGAGGAACAATCCACTTAGAAGAGCAAAGGATATAGTGTTTTCTAGGAGACTGACTAGTAGGGTCTAGAGGTACTCAAGAGTCCAAACAGCTGAAGCAAAGTGAGTAGAATAGAGAGCCAGAAATTCGCAAAGAAGGATTACATTGTCCAGATCAGAAAGACTTTGCAAATCATTATACAGACTTTGATTTTTATTTTGATTTAGATGAACAGCCACTAAAATCAACATTTTAACATCTTACATTTTAACAATGTTATTGTAACCTCTATTGAGAACAAACTGAATGTATGCAAACAAGAAGCAGTTAAACTATTTATAGGAGTACTGCAAAAATCAAGGTGTCTGTAATATAGCTTGGCCTGGAGGCATAGCAATGAAGGTAGTAGTAGAGGCACAGAGGATAAACAGACTCTGAATAAATGTCGATTAGTATTCTGCTCTAAACTATACTGTTACTAAACTGACAGAATTTGTTAATGGGTTGCATATGAAATGTCACAAAAAGCAGAATCAACAAAGGCTACAAATTTTGAATTGAGCAATTAGAAGACTAGACTTACCATTTAGTGAGATGGCAAACACTACTGGAAGACGGAGTTGGGAGGGAGTATCAATGGCTCAGTCTCTAAATGTTAAGTTTTAGATGTCTATTTAACATCAAATAGAGTTAGTTGTTAAGTAAGTAATTAAAAATATGAGTCTGTAGTTTAGGGCAAAAGTCCAGTCCAAGCTAGAGATTCAAATTTAGAATTCATTAGCTATTACATACTTGTTCCAGTTATGTCCTTTACATGTAACAGACAATGTTGGAAAAACAGAAATGGTCTTGTCTTCAATGAATTACGGCCAAATTGAAAGGACATAATGTATATTAGTAAAATACTAAGCAATCAGTTCCAAACTGTCATGTGTAATAGATATCTAAAATAGCAATTGTTCAAAACATAACACTTTTGAACTGTCTCTACAAAAATATCTTATCCACCCCACCCCCATCTTCCCCAGGTGTCAAGTCTGCTTATCTAGCAACTCAGGTCAAAACAAATTGGTGCCATTTTTCTTGCACTGCCTTATCTGATTCTTGAGCAAATTACTTTGCCTCTCTTTTCAGAAATACATCCAACGTCTGACCACTTCTTACTCACTCCAATTCCATTATACTCTAGCTACCACTCTCAGCTATCACCTTGAATATTTCAGTCATGCGAATTTGGTCCCCTTGTCTCCACTCTTGTTTCACTGCACTCTGTAACCCACATGACAGTCAATGTATTTCTTTAAATATTTAAATCAGATCATCTATTTGCTGTTAATCCTGATTGCTTCCTTTCTCATGAAGAGATACATCTAGATACTTTCCAGTAGTGTGCAAAACCTCACATAGCCTAACAATCAGCTACCTCATGGAGTTTGTCAAGGTAGAGTTTCCTCTGGCACAAATTCACAATGTTCTAATCATATCAGTCTCATTACCCCAGGAACTGGCAAGGCTAGTTCCTATTTTACAAATCTTTGTTAATTTTCCTGTGATCCTCTTCAAAATCTTCACAAGAATTACTTCTCATAATTTGAATTCTTTCTTAAATATCATTTTTTTTTAGAAATTTCCTCCTGATCACTTTATCTAAAACACTATAGTCCAATCACTGTCCATATAATTAACCTGCTTCATTTATAATTAACCTGCTTATGGTATTTGTATTACCTGAATTAAATCATTTACTATAAATTACTTTATCTAGTAGTTTTTTCCTGTCGTATCCCACAAGAATAATTAATGCCATGAAGCAGAGTCCTTCTCTGTCTTACCACTATAGCTCCAGGTTTTAGATAAGTTTGGTTTGTAGTAGCCACTTAATAAATGTTTGTACATGAAGGAATTTATAGGTATATATATATATGGAATTTATATATAGGAATATAGGATGAAATATAACTTCTAGAATTTAACTTCTGTATCTTTTCTTCCCTGACCACTGCTTACAGAATTTGACATTTTCCTTACTTCTATACTCTGTTCTAAGAGGGTGTGTGTGTGTGTGTGTGTGTGTGTGTGTGTGTGTGTGTGTGTGTGTTTACACCAGCAAATGAGCTATTTTTAAAACTTTGTATTTTAGTATTTGTATGTTTCTGATAGCAAGAATCATGTATCCTATACTGCTCCATTATTTCCTCATCTGATGAAGTTATGGACAATGAAGTTTGTTAAAGATTTACTTTCTCTTCATTAATAGAGACAGTATGTTATTTATTAGTTAGAAATACAGTTATTACATGTATCTTCCATTTTGGAAGGATACAGTCTTTATCCAGTTATTTCCCCCTTTTTAAAACACCCTCAGGGCAATGAAAATATCTCCAACAAAATATCCTAAAGGCAAGCCAATTAATTTAGGCTTACATCTCCTGAGAGAATGTATAGGTCAACAACTTCCCCACAATATTTTTTTCTTTTTCTTCCCAACTTGCATTTCAGACTGTTATTAAAAAATTAAAATAAAAATGAAATATAAGTTGTAATGTAATAAGATATATTTTACTAAACACATTCATTTTTTATAATATACCTTACATTTTTGAACAGTTTTAGATTTACAGAAAAACTTAGGATATATAGAGTTCCATATACCACCTCCCCCTCCCCCAAACACAGTTTACCCTATTATTAATATCTTATCTTACTATGGTATGTTTTTAAAATTAGTGAAACAATATTGAAATCATATTTTGTTAATTCACAGTCCACAGCTAATTCAGATTTTCTTACTTTTTACTTAATGTCTTTTTCTGTTCCAGGATGCCATCCAGGATTTCAAAGAATATTGAGTTGTCATGTCAACTTAGGTTTGCTTCTCTGACTATGACAGTTTCTCACACTTTATTTTTTATGATCTTGACAGTTTTAAGGAATACTGAAAATATATATTGAAGACTGTCCCTCTATTAAAATTTGCCTGATGTTTTTTCTAATGGTTAGATTGGGGTTATGGATTTTTGGGACAATTACACAGAGGTAATTGTCATTTTCATCACGTAATATGTCAACATGATTTGACTTTTGACTTTGATAGGTCTGTTAATCAAGACAGTTGACTTATAATGTCAAGTGTTTCTCAAGTTTCTGATAGGGATTTTTCTCTCCCCTCTCCCATTTCCATGCTTTATATAGTCTTTGGATGGAAGTCACTGTGCAGGCAACACTTGAGTGAAAGTTATATTTCTCTTCCTTTACGGTAGGATACTACATAAATTATTTTGAATTCTATACAGATTTGTCTCTTTTCACCTATTGTTTAATTTATTTATATTGGTGTGGAATCAGGAACATTTAATATCTCTACAGTTTTGCCTTTTCTGGAATATCATAAAATTGTAATTATGGAGTATGCAGCCTTTTCAGATTGGGTTCTTTTAGTTAACAATATACATTTGATGTTTCTCTCATCTTTTTACAGCTTGCTAGCTCATTTCTTTTACTGCTGAATGAGATTGCATTGTATATATGTAACACAGTTTATCCATTCAAATATTGAAGGACATCTTGGATGCCAACAGTTTTAGTCAATTATGAATAACACTATTATAAACATTCATGTGCAGGTTTTTCTGTGGACATAAGCTTTCAACTCAATTACATAAATACCTAGGAGTGTGATTGCTAGATCATATGGTAAGACTAAAGCTTTGTGAGCATTAAATGGATGATCCTAAGATGGTCTCTGTATATTGGCCCCCAGGTTTTTTTTTTTCTTCACCATGGTATGAGACCTATTATATCACAAGTCCACCAGCTACAACCTCAATTTAAACAAGCAAATGTTTAGCCGTTTAGACCTTGCCTGCTTTGCATACTCAATGTGTCTTAGTAAGCTCAGGCTTGCCCTAACAGAATACATAAATGGGGTGGCTTAAGTAACAAATTTATTTTCTCAAAATTCTGAGACTGAAAAGTCCAACATCAAGGTGGGAAGTCAACTCAATTGAGGTCTCTTCCTGACTTGCAGTCTTCTTTCTGTGTCCTCAAATGGCTAAGAGAGATGGAAAACAATTTCTCTGGTACCTTTTCTTATAAGGGTAGTAATTCCAACATGAGGGTCCTATCCTCATGACTTATCTATATGTAATTATCTTCTAAAGACCCCATTTCCAAATATCATCATACTGGGGACTAGGGTTTCAACATATGAATGGGGCTGGGCACCATTCGGGTCTTAGTATTGTGAAAGCTGATTCAGTGTTTATTGGTCAGTGATGAGATAGAGCCTAGTAACCGTAAGACCTCAAGTCACTAATGTCCTTCAGAGCTCTCTGACCCACATATGGCCTACCATGTACTGAAGAACATCACCTAGATACACCTAGACATCACCTAGACACCTTGATAGGAGAAATCCTATCTCCCCCTGTAGCTCCCCTGGCCTGCTCATCTCTGGATGATAACTTCCTCACATGTAAAATTTGTTGTGTTACTGCTTCTCATGGTCACATCATTTTCTTTGTGTCACAAAGAAACTGTGTCACAAAACTCCCTGAATCTCTACACTAATTAACAGCCAAATAATCTCCCAAATGGCTGTACCACTTTGCATTCTCACCAGTAATGAATGGCACACTTATTGTTCCACATTCTGATCAGCATTTGGTGTTTTTAGTGTCTTGGATTTTAGCCATTTTTATAGGTTTGTAGTGGTATGTTGTTGTTTTAATTAGCAACTCGCTAATGAAAACTTATGTTGACCATCTCTTCACTTGCCTATTTGCCACCCATACATCATCTTTGGCAAGATGTCCACATTTTGCCCATTTTTATTGGATTATTTTATTTTACTAATTTTTTAAAGTGTTTATTTTTGAGAGAGAGAGTGTGAGCAGGGGGAGAGGCGGGGGGGGGGGGGGAGGGCGGAGAATCCAAAGAGAGTTCTGTACTGACAGCAGAGAGTCTAACGTGGGGCTCAAACTCACAAACTATGAGATCATTACCTGATCTCATAATCAGATGCTTAACCCACTGAGACATCCAGGTGCCCCTTTAGTTGTTTTCTTATTTAGTTTTAAGAGATAAAAAAATTTAGATACTAGTTTTTGTCAAATAGGGGTATTGAAAATATTTTCTCCCAGCCTCTAGGTTTCATTTTCATTTTCCTAATAGTGTCTTTTGCAGAGTAGATGTTTTTAATTTTAACAAAGTCCCAGTTATCAGTTTTTTTCATAGATTGTGATTTTTGTTTGTGTATTTCTATATCAAAAAATTCATTGCCAAACCCAACATCATCTAGATTTTTTTCCTATGTTCTTTTAACTTTTTAAATAGTGTTTGTTTGTTTATATGTTTACACCTACGTCTATGACACATCTTGAAATAATTTTTGTGAAAAGTGTAATGTCTGCATTTAGACTCAACTTTAAAAAAATTTAAATTTATTTTTATTTTTTGCCTGTAGAAGTCCAATTCTTCTATCACCGTTTGTTGAAAAACTGTCTTTTTTCCATGGAATTGTCTTTGTTTTTTTAATCAGACTCGTTGGTTATATTTGTTTGTATTTACTTGTGGGCTCTTTTGCAGTTCTACTGATCTCCATGTGTCTATTCTTTCACCAATACTGGCTTGATCGCTGCAGCTTTTTGTTTTCTTTTGTTTAGATTCTTGGAGTCTTTTTTTTTCTAGTTTTTTGTTTGAATTCCAGTTAGTTAAAATATAGTGTAATATTAGTTTCAGGTGTACAATTTAGTGATTCAACACTTTCATACAATACTCAGATGCTCATCACAAGTGCATGCCTTAATCCATCACCTATTTGACCCATTCCCCACCCACCTCCCATCCAGAAACCCTCAGTTTGTTCTCTATTGTTAAGAGTCTATTTCTTGGTTTGCCTTTTCTCCCTCTTTTTTTTTTTTTTTTTTCATATTGGCTTGTTTTGTTTCTTAAATTCCACGTGTGAGTGAAATCATTGGTATTTATCTCTCTCTTTGCTTAGCATAATATATTCTACTTCTGTCCACGTCATTGCAAATGGCAAGATTTCAATTTTTTGATGGCTAATATTCCATTCCACATCTTCATTGTCCATCAACCAGTCAATTGACATTTTGGCTCTCTCCATACTTTGGCTATTGTTGATAATGCTGCTATAAACATTGGGATGCATGCATCCTTTCAAATCTGTATTTTTATATCCTTTGGGTAAGTACCTACAAGTGCAATTGCTGGATCATAGGGTAGTTTTGTTTTTAGTTTTTGAGGAAGCTCCATACTGTTTTCCAGAGTGGCTGCACCAGTTTGTATTCCCACCAACAGTGTACGAGGGTTCCCCTTTCTTTGCATCTTTGTCAACACCTGTTGTTTCCCGTGTTGTTAATTTAAGTCATTCTGACAGGGGTGAGGTGGTATATCAACATGGTTTTGATTTGTATTTCCTTGATGATAAGTGATGTTGAGCGTTTTTTGTCTGTTAGCCACCAGATGTCCTCTTTGGAAAAGTGTCTATTCATGTCTTCTGCCCATTTGTTTGTTTTTTTGGATGTTGAGTTCAAGAAGTTCTTCGTAGATTTTGAATACTAACCCTTTATCAGAAATGTCATTTGCAAATATCTTCTCCCATTCTGTAAGCTACCTTTTAGTTATGTTGATTGTTTCCTTTGCTATGCATTAGTTTTCATCTTGATGAAGTCCCAGTAGTTTGCGTTTGCTTTCATTTACCTTGCCTTTGGTGATATGTTTAGTAAGAATTTGCTCTGGCCAAAGTCAAGGCCAGAGGTTGCTGCCTGTGTTCTCCTGTAGGATTTTGATGGTTTTTTGTCTCACATTTAGGCCTTTCATGCATTTTGAATTTATTTTTATGTATGGTGTGAGAAAGTTCCAGTTTCATTCTTTTGCCTGTTGCTGTCCAGTTTTCCCACTACCATTTGTTGAAGAGACTTTTTCCCATTGAATATTCTTTCCTGCTTTGTCGGAGATTAATTGGCCATATATTTGTGCATTTATTTCTGGGTTTTCTATTCTGTTCTATTGATCTCTTTGTCTATTTTTGTGCCAGTACCATAGTGTTTTGATTTCTACAGCTTTTAATATAACTTGAAGTCAGAAGTTGTGATGCCTCCAGGTTTTCTTTTCTTTTTCAAGGTTGCTTTGGCTATTTGGGGGTCTTTGTGGTTCCATCCAAATTTTAGGATTGTTTGTTCCAGCTCTGTGAAAATTGCTGTTGGTAGTTTTATAAGGATTGCATTAAATGTGTAGATTGATTTGGGTAGTATAGATATCTTAACAATATTTGTTCTTCCAATCTATGAGATGGAATATCTTTCCATTTCTTTGTGTCATCTTCAAATATTTTTCATCAGTGTTTTACAGTTTTCAGAGTATAGTACTTTTACCTCTTTGGGTAGGTTTACTCCTAGGTATCTTATTGTTTTTGGTGTAATTATAATGGGATTGATTCCTTAACTTCTCCTTCTGCTACTTCATTTTGGTGTAGATTTCTATACACTGATTTTGTAACCTGAAATTTTTTTGAGTTTGTTTATCAGTTCTAGCATTTTTTTGGTGGAGTCTTTTGGGTTTTCTATATAGAGTATCGTTCATCTGCAAATAGTGAAAGTTTTACTTCTTCCTGCTGATTTGGATGCCTTTTTTTGTTATTGTTGTTTGACTGCTGTGGCTAGGATTCCTAGTATTATGTTAAACAAAAGTGGTGAGAGTGGACATCCTTGTCTTCTTTCTGACTACAGAAGAAAATCTTTCAGTTTTTCCCGACTTAGGATATATTAGCTGTGGATTTTTCATGTATGGCCTTTATTATGTTTAGGTATGTTCCTTCTAAATATACTTTGTTGAAAGGTTTTATCATTAATCAATGTTGTACTTTATCAAGTACTTTTTCTGTCTGTTCAAATAAACCCATGGTTCTTCTACTTTATCTTATTAATGTGCTGTATCACACTGATTGATTTGTGAATACTGAACAATGCTTACCACCCAGTGATAAATCTCACTTGATTGCAGTGAATAATTTTTTTAATGTTATTCTGTTTGCTAGTATTTTATTGATAATTTTTGCGACCATGTTCATGAAGGATATTGGCCTGTAATTCTCCTTTTTAGAGGTGTCATTTTTCTGGTTTTGGTATCAGGTTAATGCTGGCCTCATAGAATGGATTTCAAAGTTTTCCCTCCTTTTCTATTTTTTGGAACAGTTTGAGAAAAATATGTATTAATTCTTTAAATGTTTGGTAGAATTCACCTGTGAAGCTATCTGGTCCTGAACTATTGTTTGCTAGGAGTTTTTTTGATTACTGATTCAATTTCTTTGCTGCTTATTTGTCTGTTCAAATATTCTATTTCTTCCTGTGTAAGTTTTGGTAATTTATATGTTTCTAGAAATTTATTCCTTTCTTCCAGGTTTCCCAATTTGTTGGCACATATTGTTTTTATTTCTATGGTGTTCATTGTTATTTCTACTCTCACATTTCAGATTTTATTTATTTGGGTCCTTTCTCTTTTCTTTTTGGTAAGTCTGGCTAGAGGTTTATCAACTTTATTAATTGTTTCAAGGAAGCAGTTTCTGGTTTCATTGATCTGTTCTATTGTTTTTTGTATTTTTGCTTCTTTATCTTTTATTTCTGCTGCAACCTTTATTATTTCCTTTCTTATACTGGCTATAGGCTTCTGTCCTTTGTTTAGATGTAAAGTTAGGTTGTTTCAGATTTTTTTGCTTCTTGAAGGTAGACATGTATTGCTATATACTTCCCTCTTAAGACTGCTTTTACAACATCCCAAAGGTTTTGGACAATTATGTTTCCATCTTCATCTGTTTCCATGTATTTTTTTTTCAAATTTATTCTTTGATTTACTGATTGACCCATTCATTGTTCAGTAGCATGTTGTTTAACCTCCATGTATTTAGGTATATGATATGACTTTAAGCTTTGTTTGTTGTTTTTGTTGTTGTTGTTGAGGCCTGTTCTGTGACCTAATATGTACTCTATTCTGGAGAATGTCCCATGTGCACCTTAAAATAATTTATATTCTGCTGTTTTAGGAAGGAATATTCTGAATATATCTGTTAAGTCCATCTGGTCCAATGTGTCATTCAAAGCAATTGTTTTCTTCTTGATTTTCTGTTTAGATGATCTATTGATGTAAGTGGAGTGTTATAGTCCCCTACTATTGTATTATTGTCAATTAGTTTCTTTATGTTTGTTATTAATTGTTTTATATATTTGTGTGCTTCATGTTGGGTGCATAAATATTCACAATTGTTATATCTTGTTCTTTTTTAATGTTCATGTATTTTTGAGACAGAGAGAGAGAGAGAGAGAGGGAATAAACAGGGAAGGGAGAGAGAGGGAGACAGAAAATTCCAAGCAAGCTTCACGCTGTCAGCACAGAGCCTGATGTAGGGCTTGAACTCACAAACTGTGAGCTCATGACCTGAGCTGAAACCAAGAGTCAGACACTTAACCGACTGAGACACCCAAGTGCCCCTATGTCTTCTTGTTAGATTGTCTCCTTTATTATTATATAGTGTCCTGCATTGTCTCTTGTTACAGCCTCTGTTTTAAAGTGTAGTTTGTCTGATATATAAGTATTCCTACTCTGGCTTCCTTTTGGCATCCATTTGCATGATAAATGTTTCTCCATCTCTCACTTTCAATCTGCAGGTGTGTCTAGGTCTAAATGAGTCTCTTGTAGGCAGCATATAAACAGGTCTTGCTGTTTTTATCCACTCAGACACCCTATGTCTTTTCATTGGGGCATTTATTCCATTTACATTCAGAGTAATTATTGATAGATATGTATTAGCATTGTATTATTTGTTTTGTCATTGTTTCTAGTGATTTTCTCCTATCCCTTTTTGTCATTGTCATTTTTGGTCTCTTCTTTACACTCAAAGAATCCTCTTAAATATTTCTTGCAGAGCTGGTTTAGTGGTCATGAACTCCTTTAGTTTTTGTTTGTCTGGGAAAATCTTGATCTCTTCTATTCTGAATGATAGCCTTGCTGGATAGAGTATTTTTGGCTGCAGATTTTTCCAATTCAGCTCTTTAAATATATTATGCCACTCCTTTCTGACTTGCCAAGTTAAGGACTTCTTTTGTCTTGCTGATTTTAAGATTTATTTCTATTTATCACTATATTTTGCAAAATTAATTACAACATGCCTTGGGGCTGGCCTCCTTTTGTTGATTTTGATGAGAGTTCTTTGTGCCTCCTGGATCTGGATGTCTGTTTCCTTTACTAGATAAGGAAAATTTTCATCTTTTTCCTTCAAATAAAATTTCTGCTTCCCTTTTTCTCTGTTCTACTTCTGAGACTACTATAATATGAATATTATTACATTCAATGGAATCACTGAATTCCCTAATTCTACTCTCATGTTGCATAATTCTTTTTCTCTTTCGTTTAGCTTCATTACTTTCCATTACTTTGCCTTCTAGGTCACTAGTTTGTTCCTCTGCCTCTTCTAGTCAGCTGTTCATTACATCAAGCTTGTTTTTAATCTCATTCATTGCTCTCTTTATCTCTGATTGTTTTTTAACTATTTTATCTCTGTGGTAAGTTCTCACTGATGTCTTCTATTCTTTTCTAAAGCCTAGTTAAGTATCCTTCTGGTGATTGCTTTAAAGTCTCCATCAGGCATGTTACTTACATTGGTTTCACTTAGATATGTCTGGCCATGGCCTTATCTTGTTCTTCATTTGGAATAAATTCCTCCATTTCATCATTTTTTCTAAGTCTCTGACATTTTCTCTGTTTTAGATGAACCAGTTAGGTCTTCTGTTCCTTCTTCAATGTGACCTCCTCTCTTCCTTTAATTGTGGAGTTTATTCCCTCTGTCTTCTAGTCAATTTCTGGGGTATTTAAGATGACACAATAATTATCTAGTTGTATTCATGGGCCAAAGCAAGCCCACCTTGCCACCACCTTCCTCTCTTGCAGATCCACTGTAGTTTTATAGTAAGTCTTAAGAGTCAGATAATGTCAATCTTCACTTTTAAAAAAGTTCCTCAATGTTGTGTTGAATATGTGGGTCCTTGATTTTCCATATAAAATTTAAAATCAGTTTGCAAAATTGAAACTTCATTTGATTGAAACTGCTCTGGTCAAGTTAGAATAATTGGCATCTTTTTTTTTTTTTCAAATGTTCATTTTTGAGCGAGAGAAAGAGAGAGACAGAGCATGAGCAGGAGAGGGAGAGAGAGAGAGAGAGAATGAATTTGAAGCAGGCTCCAGGCTCCAAGGTGTCAGCACAGGGCCCAATGCAGGGCTTGAACTCTTGAATAACAGATCATGATCTAAGCCAAAGTTGGATGCTTAACTGACTGAGCCACTTGGGAACATCTTAACAATGTTGACATCTTAACAATGTTGAATCTTCCAATCTATGAGCACTAAATATATCTCTATTTAATTATTCTTTGAGTTCCTTTATCAGAGTTTTGTATTTTTCTAAATATAGTATCTGTATGTCCTGTGTTTGTTTTATATTTAAGTATTTGATTTATATTTAAATATTTATAAATGGTACTGTTTTTAATTTCAAATTCTAATGCCTCATTGCTGGTGCTATATTATGTATATTATGTATGACTTATGTATATTATGTATATTATGACTTACATATATTAACTTGTATCTTGTGACCTTCCAATAATTGCACATCAATTCCAGAAGTTGTTTGTTTGTTTTTTGATCATTTCTTTATGATATTGTACATAGACCATTATGCCATTAATGAACAAAGATGCTTTTATTTTTTCTTTCTCAAATTGTACACATTATTTTACCTTTCTTGCCTTACTGCACTAGTTAAAACTTTCAATATGATGTTGAATAGAAGTGGTAAAAGAGAACACCATTACCATGTTCACTGTCTTATGGGGAAAATATTCAGCTTTTCATTTTTAAATATTATGTTAACTGCAGGGTTTTTGTATATGTTCTCTATCAAGTTGAGGAAGTTCTTCTCTATTCCCTGTTTGGTGAGTCTTTTTAATTGGCTGAGCATTGTATTTTGTCAAATACTTTTTCTGCATCAGTCGATATGTTTATATGATTTGTTACCTTTACCCTGCATATTAATTGGTAAGTTATATTAATTGGTTTTTGTATGGGCAACCAGGTTTGCATGTTTGTAATAAATCCCCCTTAGTTTTAGTGTATTATTTGTTGAATTCTACTTCCTAACATTTTGTTGAGAATTTTTGCATCTATGTTCCTAAGAGTTACACATCTATAGTTTTCCTTTCTTTCTTACAATATCTTCATCTGCTTTTGTTATTAAGGTAGTGCTGGCCTCATGGAACAAGTTAAAGTGTCCCTTCTGATTCTGGAAGAGATTGAGATTCTTTTTCCCCCCTAACATACTTGCTAGAAATTACAAGTGAAAACATTTGTGCCCTAGTGCTTCCTTTTTGGAGAAGAATCTTAAGTGTTAATTCAATTTCTCTAATAGTTATAGTCCTACTCAAATTATTTAGTTCTCTTTCTGAGAGTTTTAGTATTATGTGTCTTTCAAAGAAATGGTCCATTTTCCCAAATTATCATATGTGTACACACAGAGTTGCTAGTAATATACTTTAAAAAAAAATTATTTTCGTGCCCAGTAGTGATTGCCTCCTATTTCTGGCATTAGCAATTTGTGTCTTCTCTCTTTTTCTCTTTTGTTATCTAGGCTATAAACTTACCAATTCTAATAAACTTTTCCATGAAACAGCTTTTGTTTTCATTGATTTTTTTCAATGTATTTTTGTTTGTTTTCAGTGTCGAAGTTTCTACTCTATTTTTTTTCTTCTTCTGCTTCGTTTAGGCATAAATTTGTCTTCTTTCTGTTTTCCTAAGGTAGAAGCTTAAATTATGACTTCAGCTCTTTTTCATTTTCTTTTATAATATATATGCATTCATATTATAAAGTTCCTCACTAATCATTGCTTTTGCTGCATCACATAAATTTTAATAGGTTACATTTTCATTTAGATTTAGTTTAAAATATTTCAAACATATATTTTCCTTTAAAAATGTTTTTAATTTGTTAATGTTTATTTATTTTTGAGAGAGAGAGAGAGAGAGAGAGAGAGAGAGAGAGAGAGAATGAGAGAGTGTGAATAGGGGAGGGGTAGAGAAAGACAGAGACACAGAATCCAGAGCAGACTCCAGACTCCAAGCTGTCAGCACAGAGCCCAATGTGGGACTCAAACTCATGAACCATGAGATCATGACCTGAGCCTAAGTCAGATACTTAACTGACTGAGCCACCCAGGCGCCCCAATTTTTTTCTTAATATTTTTCTCTGATCCACATGTGTTGTTAAATTTGTGTTGCTTACTCTAATATATATAATGTATATTGTTATATAATATAAATATATATTAATATATAATATATCATTGTCTAGCTTTCTGTTACAGATTTCTATTTAACTACATTTTAGTGTAAGAGTATATTTTGTATTATCTCTCATCTTTTAAGTTTGTTAAGGTGTGATTTATGAGCCAGAATGTAGTCTATCTTGATAAATGAGCCATGTGATCTTATGCTGCTGTTGTTGGATAATGCATTTTATAAATGTCAATTAGATACAGTTGTTTAGTGGTGTTTCCCAAGTCACACCCTTATGGGTTTTCTGTCTACTGAATGTGAGTTGAAAAAGGAATAGGTGTTAAAATCTTCAACTAAAATCATGGATTTGCCCATTTCTCCTTGCATTTCTGTCAGTTTTTGACTTTGTAATTTTTTTTTAAGGTTTATTTATTTTTGAGAGAGACAGACAGAGTGCAAGAGGAGGAGGGGCAGAGAGAGAGGAAGACACAGAATCCAAAGCAGGCTCCAGGATCTGAGCTGTCAGCACAGAGCCCAGTGCAGGGCTAGAACCCACAAAATGTGAGATCATGACCTGAGCCAAAGTTGGATGCTTAACTGACTGAATGACCCAGGCACCCTTGATTTCTGTAATTCTTATTCGATGTTCTAATGTTGGGTGCCTACAGATTAAGGATTATGATATTTTCTTGTAGAATTGACCATTTTATCATTATGTAATGCCCCAAGTTAGCTGATAATTTTCCTTGTTTTGAAGTCTGCTTTGTCTGAAATTAATATGGTTATTCTCACTTTTTTAAAATTTTTTTAATGTTTATTTATTTTTGACAGAAAGAGCATGAGCAGGGGATGGGCAGAGAGAGAGGGAGACACAGAATCTGAAGAAGGCTCCAGCCTCTGAGCTGTCAGCACAGAGCCTGATGTGGGGCTTGAACTCAGGAAAGGTGAGATCATGACCTGAGCTAAAGTCAGGAGCTTAACTGACTGGGCCACCAGGTGCCCCCTCACTCTCTTTTGATTACTATCAGCATATTATATCTTTTCATAACTTTACTTTTAACTGATCTTGGTTTTTAAATTAAAAGTATGTATCTTATAGACAACATACAGTTGAGTCTTGTTTTTGCTTTTGTCTTACATCCATTCTGATAGTCTCTGTCTTTTAATTACTGTATTTAGGACACTTACCTTTAAGGTGATATTTTTTCTGCCCTCTCTGGTTATAAATGAACATTTTATATGATTCCATTTTCTCTCTATCCTTAGCATATCAATTAAACTCCTTTTATTTTATCTTTTACTGATTGTCCTAGTGATTGCAATATACCTAATATACATTTTCAGCTAATATAAATCTGCTTTCAAATAATACATCATGGGAAGTGTAAGTAATTTTTAAACTTCTGTCTCTAACATTGTCTCCCTATCTTTATGTTTATCTGAGGCTCTGACCCATATCCTTTCTTTCTCTCTGAGGAATTTTCGATATTTCTTTCAAGGCAGGTATACTGGTGGCAAATTTCCTCAATTATTTCCCAAGAATGTCTTTGACTCCTTTACTTTTGAGGAATACTTTTGCTGTATACAGAATAGTAGATTGGTGGGGTTTTTTTCCCCCTGAAGTTTAAATATTTCACTCCATTCTGTTCTTTTTTGTATGATTCATGAGGAAAAGTCAGATGTAATACTTACCCTTGTTCTTCAGTAGATAAGGCATTTTTGTTTTGTTTTTACCATGACTTCTTTCACAATTTTCTTTTTCTTTTTCCAAAATTTGGGTATGACATGCCCAGATGTAGATTGTTTGGTATTTATCCTATGTGCTGTTTTCTGAGCTTCCTGTGTTTCCAGTTTGGTGTCTGTCATTAACTTTGGGAAATTCTCAGTCATTATTTATTCAAATATTTCTTCTTTCTCTTTTCTTTCTGGTATTCTAACTACAAATATGTGTCTGTGTCACACTCTTTGTTATTGCTACATAAGTCTTGAATTTTTTTTCTTTTTAATTCATTCTATTTTCTCTTTGATTTTAGTTTGGAAAATCCCATTCACCTAGCTTCAAGATCTCAGATTCTTTCTCTATCCTGTCCAGCCTACTGATGAGACTACTAAAGGCATTTTTCATTTTGTTACAGTGTTGTTGATTTCTAATGATTTCTTTTAATTTTATCCTAGAATTCCCCTTTCTCTGTTTACATTACTCTTCTGTATTTGCATGTTTTTTTTTTCCATTATAGCTCTTAACATATCAATTATATTTAATTTAAAATCCCTATTTATTGGTGATTCTAAAATCTGTGTCATAACTGAGTCTGGTTCTGATCCTTGGTTTGTCTCTTCAAACTTTGTTTTTGATTATTTTTTCTCATGCCTTGTATTTTTTATTTATTTTATATTTTTTGTCAAAAACCACACATAATGTATTGGGTAGGAAAAAGAAAGGTAAATGGGGTTTTAGCTAAGTTTTAATGGTAATCTACACAGGCGCTTGGTTGTGTTTAATATTTGCTATAGCTACAGGTATCAGAGGCCTGTTTTCTATACTGTCCTTGGACATTTTTTTTTCCCTTGTTGTTTGTGGGTGTCTCTAAAAACCTTTTCTTCACTCTTGCAGCTCATTATAATCTTCTATTATTATACTGGATCCCTGTTGATGTAAGGTGTGGGGTAGAGAAAGTGTTCTGCAAGCTTATAATTAAATCTCAGTCTCTTAGTGAGTCTAAGTATATGCCCGTTATAATCAGAAGTGTTTCTTAGGACTGTGCTTTTCTTAGGTGAGATGGGAAAGCTAGAAAGGCTGAAGTTGGCTAATATTCTTTTTCCAAGTTAATAAGACTCTAGTAAATTAGTTTTCCTTTTAGAACAAGCATTTGTTGTATAGAATTCTTTGGCTATATTTTTAAATGTTTATATCCCATCTATCCAAAACAGGAAACATGAGGGGATTTTTCTAGGATAATCATATTGAGAACCCAATGATTTTCCTGTAGGTAAACCCACAAAATTAAAGGGGGCCCCGAAAACTGGGCCTTTTAGGGATTCTTACTCTGTCTCCAGAAGTTTGTCAAAATTGCCTTGTTAATTGTTCCTATCAGTATATAGTAAGCTGCCCTGAACTATGAATCTCACTACACTTCTGTATTTCAGATTTCTGGGTGGGAGTTTGCTTCATGATCTCAGTTCTTTGATGGATTTGAGATAAGTCATTGATTTCCAGTGTGTTTATCTTTTTTTCTTGTAGAATGCAAAATTACTATAATTTTTTTTTAGAAATTTTAAGATATTAATGTAACTTCACCCTTGCAGTAGGCTGATTCATACTGCAATACAATCTTTATGCTATGGATTAAATCTTTTTTTAAAAAACGTTTCCCATGTGTCACATTGCATATACTCTAACAAATTCCAATCCTCTCTCTTCCTTTTCCACTATTCCTTTGTACCTTTCTTCCATTCATTCTTATCCTCTCTTCCCTTTCCTTTCTCAAAAAACTCCTACTGCCCTCTTCAATAACCTCCTTTTCCTCTCTCTCCCATTCTGAAGTCCTTTTCTCTTCCAATATCAGAAGAATAGTTTCTCTATATTCACTTTCTTTTTTCCTCATAATTATCTCTTCATTGTATTTGAAATGGAAAAAAGAAAGATAAAAGAAAACAAAATGAAGTCAGATTAGTTTTAATGAGTAGTGTAATCATTCCCTAAAGCCTCTGAAAGTGCCATAAAGTGACCTTTAGAATTTCTACAGAATCTTGGGTGATAAATCCTTCATCTTTTAATTAAATGTTTTTCAGTCAGCCCAATAATTCAATAAAGAATTAATTTGTATTCTTTTTTTTCTGTTTTGTTTAATTGGTAGTATTGCAACAGTATTATTTCCTTACTATTTTCCATTGCAATTACACATTATTTCAACTACATGATGGCCTAAATAGACTTCTGTGGGTTTTTCTGAGGACCTAGCTACCATTTATAGCTTTGTTTCCATGGAAAATTACTCCCCAGGTCTAAACAACTAATTCCACAAAACTTTTTGTATAAATGCTGTAAATGTGATAAAGTAGGTCTTTTCTTCCCCACTTTGATCTACCCTTTCCCATTAACCAAAGAAAAGACTAAATGCTAATTTGTCTCAGGAGACCAAATAAAATTTCTTTTCTAATAATAAAAATCACACTCTTTTAATGAATACCAGTCTCTGGGTAATGGATAACCTTATTAAGTACAATATAATTGTTAGCCATTTTAATTTTCAAAATAATCATAACAAGTAGGTATTACTATCACCCTTTATGTGTAAAGAAATTGAAGGTCCAGGTGGTTAAGGAAATTCCTCAAAGCCATAATGTTTCTAAGTGGCATAACTAAAATTACAACTTGGAATCATTTGAACTCTTGTAAGGGAAGAATAAATATAGAACTTTATTATTCTTACTAATTTGCTTTTTGGTACTTGAAATAATTTGTATTTATTCTTATTTTTATAACTGTAAAAGAAGAATTACCACAAAGAGTTGTAGTTTGACATGCTATTTATAAAAATATCATCTTAATAAAATGTTTTTAGTATCACACATATCCACAATTATTTCCTGTAAGAAAACACAAATGGTACTCTAGTTTGAAAAATTCTGGTACTGTAAAGAGGTAAATAAATGAAGAAATTACTGCAGCACCTACTACACAATAGAACTAAACAATTTCCAATTTTATCATTAGTTAAGATGGGTAAGCTGAAAAACCCTCAAGAACATTTAGATTTTTATTCCATACTATATGGAAGGAAGGAAAGACTCACTAGAAATAGTAATAATAATAATATGCCATATTAGAAGAAAAATCGGCATGTCTTTTTACAAATCAATAAAGACTCAAATATAATCAATGCAACATAATAGAGAACCCAGAAATGGACCTACAACCATATGGTCAACTCATCTTCAACAAAGCAGGAAAAAATATTCAAGGGACAAAAGACAGTCTCTTCAACAAATGGTGTTGGGAAACTGAATGGCAACATGCAGAAGAATGAAATTGGACCCCTTTCTCACACCATACACAAAAATAAATTCAAAATGCATGAAAGGCCTAAACGTGAGACAAGAAACCATCAAAATCCTAGAGAAGAACATAGGCAGCAACCTCTTGACCTCAGCCAGAGCAACTCTTCATCAGCAAAGGCAAGGTAAATAAAAGTGAACATGAGCTACTGGGACTTCATCAAGATGAAAACTTCTGCTCAGCGAGGCAAACAATCAACAAAACTAAAAGGTAGCCTATAGAATGGGAGAAGATATTTACAAATGACATTTCTGATAAAGGGTTAGTATCTAAAATCTATAAAGTACTTCTCTAACTCAACACCCCAAAACCAAATAATCCAGTAAAGAAATGGGCAGAAGACATGAATAGACACTTTTCCGAAGAAGATATCCAGGTGGCTAACAACACATAAAAAGATGCTCAACATCACTTATCATCATGGAAATAGAAATCAAAACCATGATGAGATACCACCTCACACCTGTCAGAATGACTATAATTAACAACACAGGAAACAATAGGTGTTGGCAAAGATACAGAGAAAGGAGAATCTTTGTACACTGTTGGTGGGAATGCAAAGTGGTGCAGCCATTCTGGAAAACAGTATGGAGCTTCCTCAAAAACTAAAAATAGAACTACTATGATCCAGCAATTGCACTACTAGGTATTTACCCAAAGGATACAAAAATACAGATTCGAAGGGGTACATGCACTCCAATGTCTATAGTGGCATTATGAACAATAGCCAAAGTATGCAGAGATCCCAAATGTCCATCTACTGATGAATGGATAAAGAAGATGTGGTGTGTTTATAGATACACACACACACACACACACACACACACACACAATGGAATATCACTCAGCCATCAAAAAATGAAATCTTGCCATTTGCAATGACATGGATGGGGCTAGAATGTATTATGCTAAGTGAAATAAGTCAATCAGAGATAGACAGATATAATATGATTTCACTCATATGTGGAATTTAAGAAACAAAACAGATTAATATATGAGGTGGGGGTCAGAGAAGAAAGAGAAACAAATCACAAAAGACTCTTAATGATAGAGAACAAATTGAGAGTTGATGAAGGGAGGTGGGAGGAGATGGGCCATATGGATGATGGGTATTAAGAAGAGAACTTGTGATGAGCACTGGGTGTCATGATGAATCACTAGATTCTACTTCTGAAACCAGTATTGCACTGTATATTAACTAAAATATAAATTTAAAACAGGGGAAAAAACTTGGAGGCAAAAAACCAAAAAAGTAACTGAATTATATCACAAAAATATATTTCTCCATCAAGAGAATACACCACTCTTTTGTGTATTATCTTTACTCTTACCTGTAGTAAAAGCTAATTTTATAATAAAATGAAAATCATGGCATAAATTGATATAATTATGAAGATTATCATCAAGATACTATAATTTTATAGTATCAAGATTATCATCAATGATACTATAATCTTACTTTCCTGGGAGTGAAACATACTACTTACATCAAATTTTAGTAGACATAGTAGTATTCATCAAATTTATTTCACAGTTAAGCTAAAAAGATACATTAGAATTTAGAGCATGTCATGGGGTGCCTGGGTGGCTCAGTCCGTTAAGCATCTGACTTTGGCTCAGGTCATGATCTCACAGTTCGTGAGTTTGAGCCACATGTTGGCTCTGTACTGACAGCTCAGAGCCTGGAACCTGCTTTGGATTCTGTGTCTCCCTCTCTCTCTGCCCATTCTCTTCTCATGCTCTCTCTCTCTCTCTCTCTCTCTCTCTCTCTCTCTCTCAAAAATAAACATTAAAAATTTTTAAAAAAATTTTAGAACATGTCCTTTTAAGGTAAACAGAAAAGAAGTTAACAAAACTATTGTATCTTATAGTGTTCCTTAACTGCTCAGCTGTATGGTTGCTAAGGTCAAAAGACAAATAATTATCACAGAAAGACTGAATTTCACAGATGTTATAGGTATATATATAAAAGATGTTATATAAAACAGAAATGCTACATATTTCCCTTTAGTTGGTTATGTTAAAAGAAAAACAAGACCTCAATTACTACTATAGATGAGAATGATAAAATTGGGAAAAGTAATATTAAAATCCTTGGCAAATTTCAAACAGATCTGATTGATTGACTCCTCCAACACAAATTTCTGGGATTTAAAGATGAAAAGCAGTTCCCTCCCTCCCTTCCTTCCTTCCTTCCTTCCTTCCTTCCTTCCTTCCTTCCTTTTGGCTTATAAGGAGAGAGGAAATTCCTTCCACATGACTTTTCTCTTTAATAATGTTCTTAGCATACCATGTACTCCAGTTAAAGCAGTCAAACTGTCAATATCTTTGCTTATCATCAACATAATTTTTTCATTATGCTCTGGTTGACTACCAGAGCCATGTGTATTTATTATTTTTTTCTGTGTTTTAATTTTTTTCTTCAGCTGTTTTCATTTATTTTTTTAGGTTGCCTATCTATTTATTTTTATTTTCTAAATGAAAGATAGAGAGTAGTAAGAGGGTTATTAGTAAGTTAGATTTATTATAAACTTAAAGCTAGATGCTTTTTTACCTTCAAGTTAGCAAACTCTACAATAGATTATTCCATGATGGGGTCTTTTCAAGTTTGATGATTTGATTACCAAATGAACCTGGGGGGAAGGAATGAAAGCAGCTGATCAGCACCTCATTTACTCCCTTCCTGGGACACACACCTAAGAATAGAAGAGAAAGTATTGGCTACATATTCTGTATATCTTTGCCAAGTGGAACTCTGGATGATTCAACTAATATTTGCAAAAGTTCTAACCTACAGAATGTTATTAGCAAGATACACCTGGCCAAATATTCCTATGGTTGATGGCCAGGATCTATGGATTTAGGAGACAGGGTAAGTTTTAGAACTCTCTGAGGTACGAAATGGAGATATTTCAAAACTTAAACCCTCTCTGCTGTGTGACATGACCCTACAGACTCTCACTTGGGGATCTCATGCATCATTCTGGGCAAGAAGTACATAGCTAGTATGAAAAGAAAAGGAGCTACTCTCAATATGCTGACCTTTTTCTATTTCTTCTGTGCCTCATGACTGTCTTTAATCTTCCAATTATTACAACCCTTGATTTTGATGATATTAAGGTATTTATTTTGTATGAATTTTATTTAACAATCCATTCTGAATGTTAGCTAAGAATTTTACCTAAAATAATAGATTCTGTTTCTTGGGCATCCCATAAGACTTATTAAGGAAAATACTTTTCTTTTCCAGATAATACCAGAGCTTAAAATAATTTAAAAAGAAATTTGAAAAAAAATGAAGAAAAAGTGTTGTTCCATAATTTTGAATTATTTGAATTGACATTTAATATATTTTAAAATATTGTATCGAAGCATAATTAACAAATAAAATGGCATGTATTAAAGTATATAATGTGATGATTAGATATACATATACATCGTGAAATAATTATCATCACCAAGTTAATTAACACATTAATTGCTTCACATAGTTGCCTTTCTCTTCTGTTGGCTGAGAATGCTTAACATTTACTCTTAGCAAACTTTGAGTATACAATAAAGTATTATTAACTATAGCCACCATTTTGTACTTTAGATCCTCAGAATTTCTTCATCTTATAACTGAAAATTTGTGCTCTTTGACCAATCTCTCCCCATTTCCTCCACTCCTCCAGCCTCTGGCAACCACCATTTCACTTTCTGTTTTTACTAATTTAATTTTTTTTATTCCACATACAAGTGATATTATACAATATTTGCATTTCTCTGTCCTTCTTTTTCTTATGTCTGAATAATAGTTTGTTATATACATATGAAATATTATATATAATAATTTAATATATATAGTCTCTATCCATTCAACCACAGATGGACACTTAGACAATTTCTGTATCTTGGCTATTGTTAAGAAGCTACAATGAACATGGGAGTGCAGATACCTATACAAGTTACTGATTTTGCCTCCTTCAGATATATATCCAAAAGCAGGATTGCTGGATCACATGATAGTTTTATTTTTTATTGTTAGAGGAAACTCCATACTGTTTTGAACAATGGCTGTACTAACTTACATATCCACCAACAATGTACAAGTGTTCTGTCTTCTCCACATCCTTACCAAAATAGATCCCTTGTCTTTTGGTAATAGCCACCCTAATTGGTAAGCCCAAATCACACTGTGGTTTCCATTTGCATTTTTGATGATTAGTGGTAGTGAACATCTTTTTGTGTCGGTTTTGGCCGTTTTTATATCTTCTTTGGAAAAATGTCTATTCAAGTCCTTTACCCATTTTTGATTTTCTTTTTCCTATTGAGTTGTAGGAATTCCTTCTATATTGTGGATATCAATCCCATATTAGATATATGGTTTGCAAATAACTTCTCCCATTCCATAGAATGTCTTTTCATTCTGTTGATAGTTTTCTTTACTACATAGCTTTTTTAATTTGATGTAATCTCAAATTTATTTTTGCTTTTGTTGCCTTCGCTTTTGGTATGATATCCAAAAAATCATTGAGAAGACCAATGTCAAGTATCCTTTCCCTACTTCCTCTAGGAGTTTTAGGGTTTCATGTCTTAAATTGAAGTCTTTAATTCATTTCAAGTTAATTTTTAAGTGGTATGAGACAGAGATCCAATTTCATTCTTCTGCATATGGCTATCCAGTTTTCCTATCTCCTTTTATTGAAGACAATATCCTATCCCCATTGTGTATGGTCTAGTCACCTTTGTCAGAGACTGGTTGACTCTACATGTGTGGGTTTATTTCTAGGGTCTCTATTATGTTCCTTATAGATCATCTTAGACTTGAGGAAGAATTCATTGTTTATTTTTATATGTGTTGATTATACAGTTCAGAACTCAAATACTGGATCTTAGATAATTTGTTTTAAAAGAAGTATTGCTGTTCTTCTAAATCAAAAGTTTATGAACTCTGTAAATAGAAAATACCTAGACTAAAAAGTGAGCTAATATATAGACTTAGTAAATTCTGTTGAAATATAATCTAAAAATCTTTGATCTCTAAGTAAAGTGTAACATACTATATATACATTGCAGATTGCAAAATAGAAAATATGACTTGTGTTTTGTTTACTTTATGGATCTCACAATCAAGTTGCGAGGAGAAAATCCTCAGTGGTAAATTTCATGACATTTCTAGATTTACAGAAAAGCAGTATGTGGTAACATAAGACATAGGATGAAAAAGTAGTTAATCATCCAGATAAATGATCAAAGATAAAGTACAATTTTTGGAGACATCTTGATTTTATATTAAATTAGTGAACAAATTAAGTGAAACATGGTGTGAATTAAAGTTGATTATAACATAACAAGAGGCTTAATAATTTGAAATATATGAATAATTTACATTTTGTCGCAATAATTTTGATACAAGTGAGAAGAATAATGACATAATAAACATATATTCCATTATAAACGCATACATTATAAAGATGGACAAAAATGAGCACAAAGCCATAACTACATGTTGAATAAATTTTGGAAATTAAAACAATTTCTGAATTTGGTTAAGACTAGAGTTAAAATCAAAGCACATAAAAAGTTTAAAAATGTTAAGGAAATAACAAATGTTAGCAAAATAAAGTTCAACAAATCCATTAGTATGAAAGAAAAGTCCAGAGATGAGGAAATTAAAAAATTTAACATCACAATAAAGCTGCATTTGTGTTGAAATCACCCCCATAAGATCAGGATGTCATCATCTTGCCTGTAAGCAGCCCTGATATATACAAGAACTATAGAAATTATTTTTTTTTCTAGAGAAAACTTTTGTGCATGGTATCTTAAACCATAATAATTCATATATTCTATACATTCCATTTATTAAAAACTATTCTTATTGAGATTTTCCTTTGCAGGAGTTAGTTTGGTCTGTTTGCCTGGATACAAATTGCTAAGACCACTTTAATTTGATTTTATTTACTAAGAACTCTTCCCTGCATTGTATCCCAGGCAAGTGGAAATGGATGAATATATGGAGAGAAGGCATTTTAGGGGGAAGTTCTAATAGTGTAATATGGAGTACTGAGAAGCACTGGTGATTAAGCTAGAATTGCATTTTAGTTATAAATGAGGAATTTGTCTTGTGGTAAAGAAAATGTTTCCAAACATTTTAATCCAGAGGATAACATGATACATTTTTAACTTAGAAAGATTACTCCGGGATTTATATACAGAATAGATTGATAAGAATTTGAATATATTCATGGACATGAGTTATGAGGTTCTTATGATACATAATAGAAAATGAGGTCCAGAAATAAATAAATAAATAATAAATAAATAAATAAATAAATAAACAAACAAACAGTTATAAAATAGAGACAATAAACTCTAAGAAGGAATTATACACACACACACATACATACACACACACAGACTTGGCTTTGTTATATAACATTAAGTAGGGAAATTAACATATTACCATTTTGCTAATCAAGTCTCAATATGACCCATCAATTATATACTAGACTCTGAGAAATAGAAGTCTCTTTCCTAACATCTTAATTTCTGGATATCCCAGCTTGCAAATTTGGGGGGCTTCCACCTAATATTTTCTCAAAAGTGTAATTTATTTCATTCTCCATAGTCATTGTCTAAAATAGGAGGATAATCTAAAAATAAGAATGAAGATATAAATAAGAACCCCTCCCTCAGGTTTATATATATTTGAATTCAAATTCAATATTAACATCTCAAAATGTAATCAATTTTTGAAACAATGTGAGGTATTTTACATACTTTTTTCTTTTTTCCTAAGTCTAGGAAATCTGGTATAGAGACAAATAACAAGTAATTAGACATGAACTAGTTTTCCCTGGTTATCTGAACCGGAGGCTTTTAATATTTGTTATAACTGAAAATTTATAGCACAAATAGTCTGTTAACGAGCAGTAATGGACTTTTCATCTGTCAGCAGATTAAAGGTGCAAAAAAAAAAAAATGATGTCTTCTCATTGCAATGCCTCACTGTGTGCCTCACAAGTGCCACAGTGCCACCCTGAACAAGCTCAAGAGTCCTTTATCTCCAGCTAGGTGTTTTTCAGACAACAGTATTTGGACATTTATTCTTTTTCCCACTCAGCCATATCCTGAACTAAACTTTTCACCCCTCTTGACCCTATTCCTACTCCATGTCCAGTCCAGCTCATTTTCTGATTTGTGGCTCTACCGTTGAACTCATGTTTCCATAGAAGCTTATTTCATTTTGTCATTAAATTGGGAAGACTGTACTCCATCAGTACACCATGATTGTTAGGTGGGCCTTCCCAGAAGTCTACTCTTAAAATATGCAGGTCTCTTAGGAGTAGCAACTCCATCATTTCACCCAAAGAAACTGATGTCTGTATAATTACTGTGAAAACAGAGATTCCTACTTCAGGTTTTAGCATTTTTTACTGACCTGGACTGTGTTGCCCACTACTCACTGCTTTTCTTGCTGAATCAAAAAAAAAAAAAAAAAAAAAAATGAGAGCTAATAAATGGTAGAGAGCATATACACCAAGAAGTTTTGCCTGATGTTTTTGTTGCTGCAGTATCTAACAAATTACCACACGCCTAGTAACTTAAAGCAACATGTTCATTACCTTACATTTCTATAGGTCAGAATTTAAATACAGGGACTAAAATCTTAAACACAGTGACTAAAATCAAGGTGTTAGCAAGACCTTAGTCCTTAGAGGCTCTAGGGGAAAATCCCTTTCCTTGCAGTTTTCAGCTTCTAGAGACTTCTCAAATTCCTTGGCTCATGGGTCTCCTCCGCTCATCTTCAAAACAAAGTTATGTACCTCTCTGACCATTCACCAATAGTTACATATCCGTCCATGCTGACCTCAACGTGGAAAGGTTAAAGACTCGTGTGATCAAGTTGGGTTCACTCAGGTAACCCAGGATTACCTTCATATTTCAAGGTCTCAATTTTACTCACATTTACAAAGTCCTTTTTTCCATGTAAGGTAACATTTTCACAAATTCTGGGAATCAGGACTCAGGTATCTTTGGAGGGCTGTTATTCTGCCTACCACAGAATTGTTTAAAAAAGTATTGAATAAAAATATTTTAAAAATAATCCTCTTCAAACACTAGAGAAATTCTACCAGATGGAATTCACTGGGTGGGGTCTCATCTTTTGAGGGTAATGGAGTACAGTGGTTGAGAGTGCACGGTATAACCCAGACAGCCATCTCACAGGTCATAATTGTCACCCCTAATGAACCAATATTGATATGTTACTATTAATTAAAGCCCATACTTAATTAAGTTTTCTTAAATTTTCACTTAATGTCCTTTTACTATTCCAGGGTTCCATCCATGTTTCCACAGAATATTAATTTTCATATCTTCTCAGACTGTGACATTTTCTCAGATTTTCTTTTTCTTTTTTTTTTATGACCTTGGTAGTTTTGAGAAATAATGGTCAAACATTTTATAGGATGCCTTTGGGTGGAATTGGTTTAATTTAGTTCTCATGAGTAGATTATGACAGTATATTTTTGGAAGCAAGACCATGAAAGTAAAATGTCATTCTCATTACCTCGTATCAAGTGTGTATACTATCAACAGGGCTTTCTCCCAAGTGGGATGGATAAAGCTCTGTTAAAGTCCTTTCCTTGAATTACAGATCTTTTTTTTTTTTTTTTTTTTTTTTTTTTATGGAGAATGCTGTCAGTACATTACACAATTGGTGTTTTTCCTTTTCCCTGCCTGAAACAAAAAGAGGTCTTTAGTATTTTCATTATGAGAAAATGCTGAGGTTCCTGGAGGCACAGTCATGTAGGTATAGGACCCCCCAAGTCTATGGAATCAGGAATTTCTCAATCTCATGCTATACTACTCTGTTTTCAGCAATTCATCAAAATTACCATAGAAATGGTCCTGCCAGTTTATGACTCCTTATGAGTAGATCTCAGCTACGTTTCCATATTTCAGGTTGGATGTCTATGTTGTGATCTCAGTTCTCTGCGAGGTCTGAGAACAACTGTAGATTTTCAATTTTCTCAGAATTTTTCTTGTTGTAAAGCAGAAATGATGACTTCCAAGCTCTTTATATGTTGGAGCTACTATTTAATCTCCAACCAACTGCACTCTGTGTTCATTCTTCACCCTCAAAAACCACTTGGAAAAAAAACAAAAGAAAACAAATAAACAAAAAAGCTCTAGAAAGGGCACCAAGGTCTCCTAATTGTCCGGTCTTTAATAGTATCTTAATATGGCAACTCTCAGCATTTTGACACTGTTCTCCATTTTTAAAAATTGTGTTGGTTACTTTGTTATTATGAAGTTTTGAGGTTTATATATTCTAGGTATAATTCCTTTATCCTATATGTGATTTGAAAATTATCCAACCATTCTCTTAGCGAGTTTCAAAGAGAAGAATCCTTCATTTTGATGAAGTTCGATTTGTCCATTATTATCTTTTATACATTATGTATTTGGGACATATCTAAGAAAATTTTAACCCAATGTCACAAAATTTTATTCTATGCTTTCTTCTTAAAGTTTTAAAATTTAGGTTAAATACTCAGGACTATTATCTAATTTCAGCATGTTTTTTTCTTTTTCTTTTTCTAATGTTTATTTATTTATTTGGAGAGAAAGAGACAGAGAGAGCATGAGCAGGGGAGGGGCAGAGGGAGAGAGAGAATCTCAAGCAGACTCCATGCTCAGTTCAGAGCCCGACTTGAGGCTCAATCCCACGACCATGAGAGCAAGACCTGATCTGAAAACAAGAGTCAGAAGCTTAACAGAGTAAGCCACCCAGGCGCCTCTCTTTTTCTTTTAATTGTGGTTATGTTGTTAGTTAAGATCAAAGTTCATGTTTTTATATATGGCTATCAATTATTTTCCAGCATCATTTGTTAAAAATAATATCTACTTTCCACTAAATTGCTTTTACTTCATTGTCAAATTTAATTAGCTGTATGGGTAAGTCATTTGTGGACTTTCTGTTGTGCACCATTGGTCAATCTGTCGTCTTTACACCAAGGCTTCCATGTCCTAATTCCTAGAGACACATAATAAGCTTTGCAATCAGTAGAGTATGTTCTCCAATAGTTCATTTTCAGAGATGTTTTTTATATTCTAACCCTTTGAATTCATATGAAATTTAGAAGTAACTTGTCAATTTCCACAAAAAAAATCATGCTAGAATTTTATCATTGCACTGAAACTATAAATATTTGGATAAAATTAACATAATAATACTGAATCTTCCAATCCACAAATAATGTATCTTGTTTCATTTATTTAACTCTTATCTGAGCACATGTTCTCAACACAGTTACAATAGCTGTTTTAAAATGCTTGCCTGCTATTTCCAACATCTGAGTCATCCTGAGCCCATACTGATATGACAGGCTTTTCTTTTAAATCTTGATCATATTTTTCCATTTCTTCCTATACCCAGTACTTGGGGAATGTATCCTAGATATTATGGCTGTACATAGTAGAGGCTCTAAATTTTATTATATTTCTCTGAAATATGTTGATTTATCTTTTTAAGAAAGTTGTTTAAATTGGCTAGACTCAAACTACAAATCTGTCTTCCCTATAGTGGCTGTAGCAGAATTTCTCTGCTTATTTCTTTTGTTCTTTGATGGGCTTTTTGAAGTCTTCCCCACACAAATATAGTTTAAGAGTCAGTCTGAGATTTTGGCAGAGATTTTCTTTCATAAAATTTGGGACTCCAATTTATGACTCTATTTTTCTGTGTTTTGTTTTTTTTTTTTTTTTCTCTTCCTTTCCTGCTGCTATTTTGCTCTAATTCTGGTCCTCTTGTTCTTGAAGCCAGTAAGACTGGATCTACTCTTTAGAAAGAACTGGGGAAAAAATCAAGATTATCAGATACCATTGCTGTTCCATTATCCCAAGTGTAGACTGCCATCCAGTGTCTGCTTACTTTTGATTGTTTTCAAGTACTTTCAAGTAGTTATTTATATTTGTCCAGAGATTATAGTTATCTGAATGAGAGTTGGTGCAAAAGAGGTTATATCTGTATTAGTGAACCTGGTGCACTTTTTCTTGAAACTGATAATGAAGTGAACTGCTTTGGCAAACTTGTAATATCAAAGTATCTTTGAATAGCTAAGCAAACACTTCTTGGATAGTGATATTTGAATTAGTGTCAGTATGATTTGTCAGTGTATATTTTGGGATATTTGTGATATTAGTCTATGAATGTTCTGAAGAGATATTGGTCTCTAGCATTGTTTTTTGCTATTCTCTCCTTTATTCATTTGAGTTCCAGGATCATGTTCAATTCATTATGTGTAATTTTCCAACATTTTTTTTCTGTGCTTTGCAACTCTGCTTATGAGATCTAAGTGTCTGTTTCCTGAAGACTGGCTAAAACCAAACTTTATAGCCATCAAAGCTCAGTGCCTGTTTGTGTAGGCATTTAATAATTGGTTTTTTTGGTAACTGTTCATGTTTCAACTTTTCTATTTATCCTTCAGTTACATTTTTTGCTATTTAAATCTACCTACAAGACTTTTCTTCATAGATTTTAAAACTAATTTTTATAAAGTAACATGTGTTTTTATAAATTATAAATGCTTTCATATCTATAGTTATATCATTCTTTCTAGATATCATTAATATTTACCTTCTATCCATTTATAAAAATAATTGCTAAAGTGTTATTTGGCTTTTTAAAAAAATATTGTAATTACTTAACTATGGCATTATTATAATTTCTAGTTAATTTTCACATATTGTTATTTCAGTATCACTGCTTCCTTTCATTTTATTTAGCTATTTTTCAACCCTTTTTATATGAAAGTGTATTCATTTTTTTCTATCTTGTTTTGTAGATTATTGGCTTTCAATCTATAAATCTTCTTTTGACTTCTACTTTGTTCATATCCTATATGTTTTATATATGGAGGGTTAATTGCTATTTACTAGAAGCTAACATAATTTTTGATATTTTTAATAATCAATAATATTTGGGATTATGATTTATTAACCTGATAATAAGTATTTGGACTTTTTATTGTCATTGATATTTTACTTATATATATATTTATATATTTTTTAGTTTTTGTGTTTGTGCTATGTGCTACTCTCTACTGGTCTCTGGGATATTTTTTCTAGAAGTCTCGGCATTTTTCAAAATAGGAAGAAATGCCTTGTGAGGACACAGCAAGGAGGTGGCCATCTATACAACACAAAGAGAAATCTCACCAGAAACCATCCCTGGTGGTAATCTGGTTCAGGAATTCTAGCTTTCAGGATCATTAAAAAATAAATTTCTGTTGTTTAAGCTATGTAATCTGTGGTAATTTGTTAGAACAACCTTAACAGTCTGATATAGGGGGAAAGCTTTTAGTCTTTCATCATTGAGTATGATGTTCACTATAGGTTTGTTATAAATGCCCTTATCTTTCAGAAGTCCCATTCTTTTCCTACTTTTATAAGTGTTGTTTTTATCATGAAAAGGTGTTGTTGGATTTGATCAATGGCTTCTCTGCATTCATTGATATTATGTGGCATTTTTTTCATTCTATTTCTATTAATATGGTATATTATATTGATTGATTACCTTATGTTGAAACCTCCTTGCATTCCTTAGATAAATTCCACCTGGTCATGGTATATAATCCTTTAATATGCTGTTAGATTTAGTTTGTTAGTGTTATGTTTAGGGTTTTTGCATCAGTATTCATAAAGCATGATAGTCTGTAGTCTTCTATTCTGGTGATGTTTTTATCTGGCTTTGGTATGAAAATAATGTTGGCCTCATATAGTAAATTAGGAAGTGTTCCTTCCTCTTTTATTACTATTATTGTTATTTTTGAAAACGTTTGAAAAAAATTATGTTAATTCCTCTATGATAGAATTCAAGACTGAAGCCATCTGCTCCTGGACTTTGTTGAGAGGTTTTTGATTACTGATTTAGTATCTTGTTATTGATATGTTGAGATGTTGTACTTAATTTTAAGTCAGTTTAAGTATTTTGTGCATTTCTAGGAATTTTTCCATTTCACCTAGGAAAAATATTTTGGCATAAAGACAATTTTCTATGCCACAAAATTCTCCTTAGGATTATTTTATAATCTCTTCTCTTAAAAAAAAATCTGTAAGGTTGATAGTAATGTCCTCAATCTCATTTCTCATTTTAGTTATTTGTGTCTTTCTTTTTATTTTTTTATAAGTCTAGGTAAGTATTTGTCAATTTTGCTCCTTTTTTCAAAATCCAAATTTGGTCTTAGTGGTTCTCTCCACTGTTTTTTCTATTCTCTATTTTATTTGTTTTTGCTATCATCTTTATCATTATCTTCCTTCTCCTAGTTCTGGGTTTAGTTTGCTTTTTTTTTTTTTTTTTTCCTGCTTGAGGTGTAAAGTTAGGTTATTGACTTGAAATCTTTCTTCTTCTTTAATTTAGTAATTTATAGCTATAAATTTCCCTCTGAACATTGTCTTTGTTGCATCTATGTTGGTATGTGCTGTTTGGTTTTTCTTTATCTTTACGTACTTTCTGATTTCTTTTATGATTTCTTTTTTGACCTATTGATTGACAGTTTGTTTTTTACTTTCCATACATTTTTGGATTTTCCAGTTTTCCTTTTGTTACTGATTTTTTGCTTCCAAGCACTGACACCTATTTTGTAGCCTAATATAATCTCTATCCTGGAAAATTTTCATGTGTACTTGAGAAGGATATGTATTTTGCTGCTTGCTGTTGGGTAGAGTGTTCTCTATATGTCTGTTAGATCTTGATTGTTTATTTTCAAGTCCTCCATTTCCAGAATAATTTTTCGTCTAGATATTCTACCAATTTTTGAAAGTAGTATACTGGAATCTCCAACTATTATTGTTCAACTGTCTCTTTTCCCTTCAATTCTTTCAATGTTTCCTTCATATATTTTGGGGCTCTGATATTTGGTGCTATATTTATAACACATATTTTTTCTTGATGGTTTCACACACTTATCAATATATAATATCCTAATTTGTCTTTTTTAACAAAGACAAATGTGGAATTAAATTCTATTTTGTCTGATAATGAAAGAGCCAACCCAGCTCTCTTTTGTTTACACCTTTCATGGAATATTTTTTTCTTATCCTTTTGCTTTCAACACATAGGTATCCTTGTAACAAAGTTAGTCTCTTATAAACATCATATAGTTGAATCTTGTGTTTTTCCCAGAGAAACTTATTTCTTCATATGGCTTGGAATTACTGTCTAGAATCCTTTCCTTTCAACCTGAAGGAAACCCTTAAATATATATATATAGTAGGGTAGAAACTATCTTATCTTTTATTTATCTGGGACAATATTAATTACTTAAAGGAAGTAAATCAAGATAATTAGAAAAAAATAGAAGTTACCAAAAAACAAACAAAAAAAACATATGAACTCATAATGATAAAATATGTAATATCTGAAATGAAAAAAAAGTACTGTAAAGATTAAAGCAGATTAGGAACTCTGGGGAAAATCAGTGAAATTTAAGACATGGCAATAACCTCTCTTAAAAGAATCCCAGAAAGGGAAAATATTGAAAAAGAAAACAAACCTTTGTGACTTGTAGGAAAATATTAAATTTCTCACGTGTATTAGGAGTTCATAAAGAGAGGGAGGATGAGGAGGAAGAGAATAAAATATTTGAAGAAATAATTTCCAAATATTTTCCGAATTTGATGAAAACTATGAATCCACAGATCCAAGAAACTCAATGAACCCAAAGCAGGATAAAAATGAAGAAAACCATACCAAGACATAGAATAATTAAATTGCTTAAAACCAGTGAGAAAGAAAATTTTATGAGCCAATGAAAACAAGCACATTCAAAGAAACAAAGATAGTAATGACAGCAGACATTTTTAAGAAAATGGTAGCGTGAAGTCAATAGAACACCATCAATACTCAAAAAAAATCTTTCAAAAATGTGTAAAATACAGGCATTTTCACACAAATAATAGGTGAGAGTAGATCATCATTGTAAGAAATATTAAATTAATTCTTCAAGGAACAGAAAAATGATCCCAGATGGGAAAGTGGATCTATGTAAAGAAATAAGTAACAGAGTAAATGATAAATTTGGGAGTAAATATAAAATATTTTTCTCACATCAATTTTTTAAAAATATAATTAATTATGAAAAATAATAACTCTTGAGAGGGTTATCTGAAATCCACACTCTAGAGATCCACAAGGAGTTAACAACTGTGCATTTCCAAGTAAAAGTACTATATATTTCCCTCGATCTCTATTGCTCTACAGATATATGGCTATTAGTTTAAAATATGTATATATGAACCATCTGAAAGACAGGATAAAACAATAATCTTCCAAGATACATAGTTATCTACAGAAATAGACTCAGATGTGACATAAATGTTGAATTTATCTGACAAGGAATTCAAAATATGATACATTTAAATTGGTTATCAGTGTTCAGATTAAAATAGGCATGGTTTGAAGGTATCAGTTAAAAGAAAGATTTTCTGTCTTTTAAAGCAAGATCCAACTAAATATTGTATACAAGCAATTGATTATAAACGTAAAGACATATTTAGCTTAAAAAGTAAAAGGATGGAAAGAATATATATGAAAATGCACAGACAAAACAAAATTAAAAAAACATTCAGTATCATTGACCAGTACTCTTCAAAGTATTGAAGACAAGAACAACTAGGAAACATTATGGAACATTCTGCATTGGAGAACACCAAGGGTCACAAAATCTAAATGACATGTGTGATCTCAGTTTGATTCCAGGACAGGTAAACACCATCAATTAAGAAACTGCTGAAGTCCAAATAAGTTGTAGTTCGGTTATAATATTGGACTGGCAGTATTATTATTATTATTATTATTATTATTATTATTAATAATATAGTTTTGGTAATTGTACTTTGGTGATGTAAATTATTTAAATCGAGGAAAGGTTGGTGAAGGATATATGGGTACTCTCTGTCCTATTGCTGCAACATTGCAGTAAATCTGAAATTATTTCAAGGGAACAATAAAAAATGTTTTCAAGAATGCAGGCAAATCCATAAAAACAAAAAGTAATTAATTTATTTTTCATGGGTGAAAACATAATCCTGGCTTAGATTTTTACTATATATTTCTTCATATGAGTAGTTGTTATTCATGTATAGTACATATAGTCTTTGTAATAGCATAATAATATTGACAGTATGATGATGTTCAAAAATAAAATAAAATAACTGATCATTTGAACTTTTGCCTAATGAAAACTCCAGTAATGCTGCTTAAGATCACAGTATTTTTCTGAATAGCATGAAACTTTGTTGATAAAAACCAGAAACAAGTTCCTTCCTATTTTTGGAGTTCCTTCCTACCCATTATCAACATACAATCTTGAGTAAACAAAATATATATTCTGTGATCATTGCTCCAATTTTTATTTCCTTACTAACTTAGGAATTTTGTGTTTCTTTCTTTTCTTTTTATGTATCTTTGGAATTTGCTTTACTTTTTTTTTTCTTCTTCCAATTTTTTACCTAAATTATAATTAGTTAACATTAGTGTAATATTAGTTTTAGCAGTAGAATTTGGTGATTCATCACTTACATACAACAGCCAGTTGTATCATAACAAGTGCCCTCCTCAATACCCATCACCCATTTAACCTATCCCTCTGCCCACCTCCCTCCCTCAACCCTCTTTGTTTCCTATCATTAAGTCTCATGGTTTGCTTCCCTCTCTCTCTCTCTCTTTTCCCTTCCAATGTGCAACAATATGGATGGAGCTAGAGTGTACTGTGCTAAGTGAAAAAAAGTCAGTCATAGAAAGACAAATACCACAGAAATTTTGCATTTTTACATGGAAGAAGAAATTTTTACTTTGTGACTATATGCATGCATACTGAGGTGTCAAAGTATGGGTAGAATGGGAATATTTGATTTTGAAAGAGTTAAGGTCGAGCAGATTTCAAACGTATCTGTATATCACAGTAACCTGAGGAGAATTTTAAAATTGTGTATTCCATGATCCCCACCCAGAGATTCTTATTCATTAAAACTGAATTGATATAAGAGAATATGTATATTTAATAGCTCCTCAGGTGATTTTGATAAAGACCTATCACCGTCTGAGTACCAATGTCATAAACCGAACTTCAAAAAGTGACTCTTAATAAAATAGCACAGAATAATAAAAATCAGATAGCTTTGAAGTCAGGAAGCAATACACATATTTCTGTAAGTAGTGGCTGGGGGATTTTCTAAGCTTCTTAAAACCCATTTTTGTTATCCCCCCAAAAATCTGGATAGCAATATATACCATTTAATGTTATAACTATTAGGACAATGTAAGTATACCATGTTCCTGACACATAGCCAATACTCTATAAGTCATGAAACCCCAGTTTTTCATTCAAACACAGCTACTTATGAGTCAGTATAACCAGATTCATAAGACTGTCATGCACCACCACACTTTAAAACAAGGTAAATGCAGGATAACTCTCTATATATGAGATGCTTCAAAACTCTTAGTTAATGACCATTTAAGGAAGATGACTTTTCACTGACAGAGAATAACAGAATAGTATAGTACAGAAGAAAGAGAGACATGAGCTTCTATGACTTCATCTCCTATGGGAAGATATTAATAATTTATAAAGGGTGGGTGTATGCTCTTAAAAACATAAATATTATCATTAATTTAATGGGAAATATTGCTTTGTTATTTCTAACACTAGAAATTAAGCCATAATGTACATAATCTAGACTGTAGAGATGTTGAGAAGAAACTACCTTCCCAAAAGAGAAGAAAATTGGGGTATTGTGGTGGAAAGGGAGACATCAAAATTTTTAGGACAAGGGCAAGACTTTTGTATTTATGAAAAAAAAAATATAACTTCAAAAATTTAAGAAATACTGATGGCTAGATATTTTATAGTTTAGGGATGGTCACTAATCATATGCTTTTGAAAGAGTTTTTTAAATATCCTTATTAAAATTTGAATGTTAGATGTACTTCATAATAGTTTCCAGATATTAATGATTATTATATGCTAAAATATATTGATATAACTTAAAACTTAAATATTTTATCTATTTTAACCCTAAACATAATTAAGTATATAATACATATAAAATAACTATATATGTATATATATAAATATATAAAAATATATGTATATACTTTCTATATATATGTATATATAGATCTTGATATATGTGTTTGCTTTAGCAGTTAATAAAACATGCACCAAGCTGAAATATTTTTGAGGACACAGGTGACTCCTTTCTTTCTGTACCTCTGTTAACTGTAGTTGGATGAATAGATAAATAGATAAACATGGGTTATCAAAATCATCTTATAATTATTTATACTTGTGTATTAACTTTTTACTTTTTCAGGTTCTACCTCACTCATTTGATTACTTAATTGGTTTCTATGTTTGATAGTACCTTTGGTACTAAACTAAAAGCACAACTGACAAAATTCTAATTGCCCTCAACAAATACATATGTGAAGGATACAAGAAATCCCAAGAATAATAACAAAGATGTGTGTGTGTACAGAGATGAAATTTGTCTAAGGAGATTTTATTGAGAAGAAATTAAAATCCTTGCAAATTTTTTTTAACGTTTTAAGTTTTGAGAAAGAGAGAGAGAGAGACAGAGAGACAGAGGGTGAGCAGGGAGAGAGGGAGACACAGAATCCAAAGCAGGCTCCAAGCTCTGAGCTGTTAGCACAGAGCCCGATGCGGGGCTTGAACCCACAACTGCAAAATCATGACCTGAGCGAAGTCAGATGCTCAACCAACTGAGCCACCCAGGTGGCCCCAAATGAGAATCCTTTAAAACTTGAAAGCTTTACAAGGATTAAAGGAATAAAAGTTTTCTTCCCTTGAAAACCACTTTTCCCTTCCCTTGAAAACCTTCATTCATATGACAATTTTTCCTTTAGTGGCAATTAAGAATAATATACAATGGATAATATACCTAGAGAAAATATACCATTTTTTAAATGGTGAAAACACTAATTAATATACACTTTTAGTACAGGGACAGCAAAAAGCTGGAAATTTCTAAAGATCAGAAAAAGAAGGGAACAAGCTTTTCTATTTTATTAATAAGGAGTAAAACTATAATAATGTAACAACTTAAACTATGTACCACAGGAAATTTTTGTTTTGCTCTGTTTTGTTTTGCATTTTTCTATGTGGTCTTTCTTTCATTGTTAGTTCAAATTCATTATTGTACTAAGACTATCGTAATCTATTTTCAAAATAAAATTCTATATATTTCCTGGAAGTGAGACACTGGATATAAGAAAATACCTTGTTTATTGGAATACAAATATGATATAACTGCACTGTTACCCATAGTGAAAGAGTAAAGGTTAGTGATGGTTTGAAGACTCAGGAGATGATGTCATTATAAGAAGAGAATTGTACATAGGGAGATAAACCTTTTCAAGTAGCAAAATCACTTATTAAATCTTTAAAATTTCACTTTCTTCTGAACCTATCTGTAAGCAAAACAAAATATAAAGTAATTTGAATACATTCTTCTCTGTCCTGCAAATTTCATGAAACTTATTTGTATTTGATCTTTATTTTTATCCCTAAAACAATAATTTTCAACCTTAGATTAAGAAAAGCTCGGGGCGCCTGGGTGGCGCAGTCGGTTAAGCGTCCGACTTCAGCCAGGTCACGATCTCGCGGTCTGTGAGTTCGAGCCCCGCGTCAGGCTCTGGGCTGATGGCTCGGAGCCTGGAGCCTGTTTCCGATTCTGTGTCTCCCTCTCTCTCTGCCCCTCCCCCGTTCATGCTCTGTCTCTCTCTGTCCCAAAAATAAATTAAAAAAAAAAAAAAAAAAGAAAAGCTCTTATAAATTTCAAAATATTGTTCTTGTGCTTACCTTTGAAGACCTTTTCATGTTTCAAATCAACTGCTTTCTTCTGTGTAAAATAATCTTCTTTTTAGAAACGTGTGAACAATTTTATTGTTTTCACAATTAAGAGAAAACAATAAAGAGAAAAAGAATTGATTTTACTTATAATCTGTGATAGTCAATATTCTTTTTCTAAAAAATGATTAAACCCTATCTTATATTTCGTGTCAATTATTTAGGTTAAACACGTATCTAATGTTCACATATTTCATGGCTCCAGTGTCCACTCAAGGTTTGTTGGTATGCATTTTCTTCAACTAAAAATAATTATGTTGTTATGTGCAGATATGGCTCACTTAGAAAAGACAGCTCTGTTCTCAAATAGTTGAAATCCAAGCTCTAACCTCCTGACTTCCATTAAATTTACCACATTTATAAGTACACTGGTATAGGGGTGCCTATTTGGCTCAGTCAGTTAAGCATCTGACTTCAGCTCAGGTCATGATATCATGGCTCGTGAGTTCGAGCCCCGTGTCAGGCTCTGTGCTGACAGCTCAGAGCCTAGAGCCTGCTTCGGATTCTGTCTCCCTCTCTCCCTGCCCCAGCCCCCACTTGCACTCTGTCTCTCTCTCTCTGTGTCAAAAATAAATAAACGTTAAAAAAAATTATAAATATGTTGGGATAACAGACAAAAGTGGCTTAGGTACATTAAAAGATTGCTCATTAGTACCCAATGGTGAGACACTATTATTGACCTGTCCCATAGGACTAGTTTTGGATTTTAAAATAATCATAGTTCTAGCAAATATTTATTGAGGAGTTAGTATGTTTCAAGTACTGTACTCAGTACTTTATCTGTATTATCATACTTAAGCACAAAAAACTCTATAATGTAGGAAATATTCTGTTTTATAAAAAAGGATAATTATTCTGTTCACAGTGTCATAACCAGTAAGCAATGGAGCTGGTTTCCAAACTACATGATTGGATTCTAAGGTGGGTTTCATAAGTCTGTATAGTGAAAAGAGCCCTAGAAGAACAGTGTGCTGGGGAGATAATTGTTTATGATGACTGCACTCTAAAGTGGTTCTAAATATCCCACCATTGAGAAACTCTTTTCCCCTTTATATATGCCCACAAGGGATATAAAACTATAAACTTCACTTTGCTTTTCAAATGATTGCCCAGCAAGTGGAAAGTCTTTTTAAGTCATGAGAAGGAAATGAACTAGCTCAAAATCCCCCATCAGCTTCACACAGAAGGCAAATTCTTTTGTACAAATGCATTTTGCTGTAAACAGCTCCATTATTAGCTGCTATCCTTTCCCAGCAGGTAAAATGTGACACAACAATAAATTACTATTCACCATATAACTTCTGATGAAACAATAAACATTGTTCAAAAGGCAGAAAGGCCAATTATTTTCGACTTCTTAACTGTTTGAGTAGCAACTAGACAGAAATAGGTGACATAATGTCTATTATGTCTGAGGACAAAGTACAAGTAATTTAAATCTAGATGGGAAAGATTCTATTCCAGAATTTTAGACCTAGAAGGAACCACAGAGATTAAATTGCCCATATTCCTTAACTTGCAGGTAAAGAGATTCAGGCTCAGAAAAGTTACGTGGCTTATTAAGGATCGCACAGCTAATTACTAACAATTCTGGGAACAGAATGCAGGTGTCTTGAGTACTTTTCTGATGCACTTGGTTCTTTATCAAGGCGGGCTGAGGCACTAGTTTAGGCTTTTAATTAAAATTGAATTATCATTCATTTCTTTTCTGAATCTCTGCATAAAATAACTGCTTTTTAGAAAAGTGTGAACAATTTTCTTGTTTTTGCAATTAAAAGAATTACACATATTTCATGGCTCCAGTGTCCACTTAATGTTTGTTGGTATGCAGACAGTTACACTTGCTGTTTGTATCACCAAAATCTTGAGTCATCCTGAATTTCATTCTTTTTCACTTCATAAATCATTTATCTATACTTGGAAGAATGCGTCTTGTGTATTTACTTATACTTTATTGTTTATTTTTGAAAACTTAAATGTAAGGTCTTTAAAGGCAGGAGCTTTATCTATGTCATTAACCATTCTTTCCAGGCAGGTGACCAATCATCCTGATTTGCCTGGGGCTGAGCTCCCCCCCCACCCACCCACCCCAGATGTGGGTTTTTTAATAACACTGGGAATATCCTGGGAAAGCTGGGATGAGTCAGTCACCCTATCAGGGTTTCTGCATAGTTTTATAGGTTATGCATTCCACTCTTCCAAGGAGTACCATCAACATCAGAATTATCATAGGTTTAATTATTACTAACATATTCTGAAAGATGGTGGCAAACCTGGCAGAATTTGCAGAGTTACTGTTTGAACTGTGATAGTACTGCTTCTATCCTCATTTAGGGACAGTGCATGGTATACTGTAGGCACTCAGTTAGCATTTGTTGCCTGACACACCTGCTAAAAGTATATCAAGAAAGAAATATGTTCAGTTATGATTTCTTATGAGAAGTGGTTTATCCATACAGTTAATCTCAAATTTGGGGCTAAATCCTTTTTGGGAGTGAATCTGCCTTATCCTTTGTAAGATCATACATATATACACAGATAAATACATATATAACCTACAAATTGTGCATACATATTCATATGCATATATAATGAAACTAGTAAGTTATAGCCATATTAGCACTGCATATATCTATATATATCTAGATCTAGATACATATATATATATATATATATATATATATATATATATATATGCATGCACATTGTCTTAAAATGCTATTATTTTATTTGATTGTTTGACTCAGGATTGTCAAATGACACCAGTTAGAAAAAGCACACAGAAAAAAAAAAGAGAATCAACAAAAATGTTCTTGGTTTCAGGAAAGACAGCAAATCCCTTCACTGTAAGAATACGATTCTTTAAAAATGGCTTTTAGATTAATCTCAACAGAGTGACCATCACTATAATGAGTAAGGCTTGGCAGAACTATCTTCAACTCCATTCCCTGCTGTGACAAACAGCAAACCCTATACTTAGTACCTGCTTGCATTGTTGAGATGAAATTTGTCATGTCACTTCCTATGCAGCCCCTGATTGTGTTTGTGGTATGGAATGACTCTACAAAGTCTTCATAGAATTGCAGTTATCAGCTATTCACTGCTATCACAAACCACAAAATTACTGGTTTTTTCGCAATCATCCACTTCCAATAGTTCTTCCCACACCCTTCAATGACTAGTTAGGCATTTGGTAATTTTCTTTGGACCCCAACATCCACTTTGTCCACAGCCAGACTTCTTTTTTATTATTATGAGAAATGTCTTTACAAAAGCCTCTTTAATGTGTTTTTTATAGAGACTATTTTGTGGCTTTGTTAGCCCTTCCTCTTGATCTCTTGATCAAAATAACTCCAACAAACTTGTGATGGCATATTCTGCTTCAATTTCTCCTGCCTTACATTTTACCTGCTGCTCTATATACTCAGCCTATTTAATTGCTACAATATTCTTAACCCAACTCAACTGCAAAAGTCTAAAATATCTTTGCCTCACCTTTCAAAAAATCCATCAAAGTGCATTTGGGGAAGGTACATTGTTTTATATTTTTATGACTATTTTATGTATAACTTAGAATTTGTTATAAGCCTCCATTTTTAAAGGAAGCAAATATTTTCTTTTTATTTTAATGTTTATTTTTATTTTTGAGAGAGAGAGAGAAAGAGGGAGAGAGAGAGAGCATGAGCAGGGGAGGGGCTGAGAGGGATAGAGACACAGAATTCGAAGCAGGCTCCAGGCTCTATAAGCTGTTAGCACAGAGGCTGATGCAGGGCTCAGACTCATGAACCGCGATATTATGACCTGAGCCAAAGTCGGATGCTCAATCCACCTAGCGTCCCAACTCAGGCGCCACGTGAAGGCAAATATTTTCTAAAAGAACCAAAAGGTTTTCCTGCACAAATGAAAAACTGGTGAAATTCATTTTGTTTTGCCTTCTTTTTTGCTATTTGCTTCAGATTTCAGGCACTTACTAATGAGGTCAACTCTATATGGTATTACCAACTCTGCTTGTAGCCAAACAGCATTCAAGAAGCAAAAGTAAACCCTCTATAGAGAAAGGGAAACTAGTACAAAATGTAATATTATCTCTACAGTTTTTCATACTTGATATGAAGCATTTACTCACAAATCATCATAAAAGACTAAAAAGCAAGCAAAAGTAAAAAGACAATAGAAACAGATCCTCAAAAAAATTTTAGAAATCAATTACTTCTGCGAAATAAAATGACAAAACCGATGCCTCATTGGATCACAGTAGCTATCAAAATAAATAAGTCCAATGGCCTTGGTGTCCCCAAATTACAAATAAATGTTGATGCTCCTCAGTCAAAGAGAACAGAACATAGTAGGGTTGAAAAAGGTGAATTTATTGTCTTCCTAAAACAAGACAGCAAACAGAACATGGGGTAGAAGCAAGTATGGGAAGTCTCATTATGAGCGTTACGACAGGTTTCTTACAGGGTTTGGGTTTTGTTTAGTGATTTGGAGAGGGTTCAAGAAAGCATAGTTTTGTTCTGAATTGGATGTTGTCAGGAAAAAAGGGGGTTATTATAGAACTGGGTACGTTAATAATTTGGGAAAGTTGGGAAGAAGCTAAAATTGTAATTCCTAGAAAAAGACCAGTCACATTATCTGGGAGAGGGAGATGTTTGTTCCTTTTTGTTGCCTGGCAATGTTCTTGTTTCTGTCTTTGCTGAAACACGATTATGGACTGCTGTTGTTTTGGTTTGGACTCATCCAGGTCTCAGAGTAGCCTTGTCTAATAATAATTTATTGTTCCACAAGAAAACATCATGCCCTAACAGACATCAGGGGCTCAAAGCAAAAATCTGAAACATACAGCTATGATCTGGCTGAATGTGAAGGAAATCCATATCCTCCTGAATAGTACTAATATGCTGGGGAAAATTTTTGTTTTTTATTCCCCTCCCCTATGCCTGACTAAGTAATTTGAAAGAATTTTGACCTCTATACCAATAGATATTAGGTACATGATAGGCACGTCTTTTAAATGCCTGTGCTTACGGAAAATAAGAGGAAACAGCAGCACCAGTAACTACAACAAACATACTTGGCTTACACCAATCATAAGTGTGGCAAAGTGGGCTTGGGCTTACTCCTAACATCCATTTTCTCATTCTGTAGTAATAGGAGCCCAAAATGTTTATTTAGTTGGGCACAGGTCAAAGTGACTATTACTGGTGTCTGTACTGTAGTTTATTTTGAGGTAAATATAGCCATATGACTAAGTTTGGTCAATGATTATAACAAGAAGTGCCATGTGGTCAAATCTAGGGACTTTTGAGAGATATTGCCCTCTTGTACTGTTTCTCTTCTTCCATATGCTATTATTTGCAGAGGAAAACACTGGAGACTTAAGATTAAAGACCACATATGGCAGATCACAAGGATTAAAGGACCCAGGTCTCTGAGATACTTGAGACAATGGCAGTCTTAGACTCTTTACCTGGACACTTAAATGATAAAAAATAAATTTCAATCTCACTGATGTCACTGCTATTTTAATTTTTCTTTTCTGTAGCAGAACATAATACTAATTGATACAATAAACAATAAGCTTTATAAAAGCCACAATTTACTGATACAAATGATGACACTAACGCTAGTAACTAGAAACTCAGCCTGGGGCTTTTTCTAATTTTAGGAGGATGAACCTGAGATTCGGTATTAAGTCAAGACTATAAGGAAAAAAACTAGACTGGTAGTGTTGCTTGGATCCTATAACAAATAAATGCTATATTCAATCAAAGGTAGCAGCCTCTGGTTAGACCCTCTGAGTTATTATTATTATATATTCTTTATGAAGAGGAAGAGAAACTTAAAATCCACTTTTTTGGGGGGGCACTATTATTTATTTCATTGAAAGGTTACTATAAATTATTTATTTTCCATTCTGCTCTATATGTTAGACTTAGAAACTGAAGGATCTGAAAACCTAAACTTGTAAATATGAAAACCTGAATTTATAATTTGGTGACTTCTTGTAGCTTTTTGGATGTGGTGAGAGGTGATGAGGAATGTGATATACAGAAGAAGGGAGAGAAAATAAAAGTTTATATTTATTGAGCACCTATACTGCCTAGCACTCACACAACTTATCTACTGTAACTAATGGAACATGACATGAGGAATACTAGAAAAACAGAAGTAGTAATAAATCCATATTTGGGACTGAAATTCAGGGGTCATATATGCCTGGCCACTAAGAAATATTTTTGCCAATACCATTCTCCAATATTCCATTCTCTCTTTCTCCCAATTTACTTATCCTTATCCTGTTTTCAAGATATAGACATCATTCTATGTTTATTGTGGAAAGATCTCTTATCCTAGAAAATAAACTTTAAATGTTAATATCTATCCAGACTAATGTGGTATCTAAACAAGGCTGACCCTATAGTATCTAGTTCAAAGACAGCATATGTCAACATTTTTATTAAATAATTATTTAATGAGTCACAAATGAATATTAAAAAGCATATTTATGATTTTATGCCAAGTAAATATTCCACTATTTCATTTATGAAACCAAATTATAGAAAAATATTTTACATCACTTAGAGATGAAATATGATAAAAATAGTTTAATAATAAATGTTGTAAGTTTTATTATATCCCATTAATCTAGCCCACTGACTTTTCTATATGTACCAAAAATTTAATCACTGTACCTTTATAACATGTTTTAATATTGGGTGGTGCATTTTTTAAAATTTGTCTTGTTTATTTTCTTCTGTTCGTTCTTTCATATGAATTTAACATTATTTTGGCCAGTTGAAAACATCTTTTTTTTATTTACTTTTATTGGTATATACTGTATATGTATGAGAGGGAATTATTTTCACATCATTAATGAACCATATTTATGTGTCTTTATTTACCTTTCTATACTTTTCATAGCTTGTAGCTTATACCAATATGTCATAACAATTTCTGGATACATCTACTTTTAAGTTTGTGTGGTGAATGTGAGTACCCATTTCTAGACTCTACCCTGAATACCACTTCTACAAAGTTACTTTCAGTATTTCACAGCAGATGAGTATTTGAGATACTCTATCCCTCTGTTTCATCTGGATAATGCTTATATTTCAGTGTTCTTTAATATTTTAAGTTTTCTTCATCCTAGCTAGATCATATATTTGGATTACTCTTGTCTCTACTGAATATCAACTTAGGTAATATTTTATTCTGTTTCTCTGATCTACAGCTAAAAAGTGGTAACTGTGTTTTGCTTTTAGTATAGTTCTCATTTATGACTTATTCATCTAGTGACCATTCTGTACTCCAGTGGGCTATTCTAACCCAAAGCTTCATTTTCAGACATGCTTACCTATTAAGTAATTTAGGATTTAAGCCCCCTATACTGATACTAGGAGTGAGATCATTTTAGACCCAACCTACCTTGAATTACTTATGGTAAGAACACTTTTAAGGTACAAAGTGTAATTGACATCTTTTCCCTCACATTTGTTTTCTCTCTGAATGGACAAAGATGGGAAAAGGCTGTTTTAGATGAATTTTTAAATGAGACAATCAGAAATAACTTTCCAGTTGAAAACATCTAAAAATCTTGGGGTATGAGGGTGTAAAACAGAGGAAGAAATATTTTTCTTCTTCTTCTTCTTCTTTTTTTTTTTTACATTTGGCTGGCTTTTCAGGAAATTAACAGAAATTCTCAGAGGATACATTCTGTGACATAAAGGAAATTCATATAGGTCAGTGAGCACTAAGGCCAGCTTTTGCCCTTGGGCCAGGCAGTTTTGGTTACAAGGGAGACAGGAAAACCTATTGGGGAGCTCGGCAGGCAAGAAGTTAGATTATAGATTTCTCAGAAAATTTCAGTTTCCTGAGCAGGTGTATTAGGAAAAAAACCCACCAAGTAAAGACAGTGTTATAGTGGGGATTTGTATCTAGCTCAGCCTTAGCTGGAGTGAGAAGTAAAAGAAAGATCTAGTGGGAATAAACCCTAATAACACACCCTCAATTCATACCACCTATCTGGCTTAAAAACCCTGCGAAAAACATATGTTAAGGTAGTCTCAGATTGGTAGTAGGCAACACTTCTAAGAGAGGAGAAGGAAAAATCTTTCTGGAGGAATGCATGCTATAACTGGGATTCAAAGAGTTAACTATAGGTACAGGGCAAAGTGTCATGAAATTAAAATCGCCAAACACAGAGATAACCAACTCAAGAACAAAGGATATAGTTGTTATTATGGAATATATATTATAAGAATATATGAGATGGGGACTAGAATAAATGATACATTTAGGTTTCATAATTCTATAAATACATGGTTTTTATGGTAAATTGCATACAAAAATAATATTCAATCATTTTCATTCCCTTTTTCTCACTTAACATTTATCCCACTGACAAAAATCTATCTAGAGAGCTCCCACCAAGTCTTCTTGAGCTGTGCTAAATTTGGAGGATATCCATCCATTTATGATACACAAATATTTTATTAATATCTACCAAATGTTGCACATCTGCCAGTAAAAACAGAAGGTCTTGAGAGGGGTGAGATACATGATCTCTAGCACCTGTTACTGCCTTACACAATAAAATAAATTATGGGAACATGTTTGAAACCATAAAAAAATCAGCATAATTTTGTGGTAAGTTTAATCTTCCATACTTTTATAGAATGAATTGCTCATGGACATCATTTTTAAGGAGACATTGATAGATATATTTCTCTAGAAACTTTGTCAGTTGAAACATAATAGACAAAATATTTACAGATGGTGATTACCTATCAGAACTGTAGAAGAAAGAGACAATGATACCAATTAACTGTTTTATATAAAATTCCATGGTGTTATTTCCAAAATATGTGCATTCTATGTATGGTTTTCTCAAATGTACATTATCAGCTACATCTAAAATAACCTAAATTGGGAGAAGTTAAAATGGCAGAATAGTAGGAGGACCCTAGACTTGCCTGGTCACTCGAACTTAGCTAAAGAAATATCAAATAATTCTGAATACCCATGAAATCAATCCAAGGACTGACGGAACAAAGTACACAACTAGAGGGAAAGAAGAGGCCACACTGTGGAAGGTAGGAGGTGCAGAGATGTGATTTGCGGGAGGAATGAATCACGGGTGCCTTGGAGGGGAGGAAGCCCTGGTCACAAAGGAGAGAGAGAGAGAGAGACAGGAGAGAGGAGAGCACAGGAGATCACACAAGGAAAACACGTTCCCAAATCTATTGTTTGGGAAAATGAGAGGTGTGGAATCATTTCTAGAGACTGTATTCTAAGCCCTGGGAAAGTGAATGGGATAATTGCTGAAACATCAGTGATGTTCTGGTCTCAAGGCTGTTGAACGCAATAGCACTATGAGAACAGAGCCCCATGATCTCCCAGGAGTCAATTAGGGAACAGACCCACTGTAATTGCTTAGCAGTCCTTGAAACTACACATCACCCCTACATGCTTTCACGTAAACACCAGATGTGTGTTTCGTCTATATCTGGAAGTTCCTTGTGTTTTCCACCCATGCTTTAACATTCTTTGATATTTATACCTGGTGCACATGAAATAAACACTATGTGCAGCTTGCTGCTGCTGTTTCACTGGCAGAGGCAGCCCTGCACGTCTGCTCATTCTAAGTGTCTGAGAACCTTTTCTTCAGTGCGTGCCTACAAAAAGGGGCTGATTTTCCTGAGTTTTTACAAACAGTGGAACTCAAAGCCTGGGGTTTTAGAGGTCCACAGTGTGGTGCTCTGTAGGTGCTGCTTTTCTTGGGCAGTGTGCCTGAGAATCACATCAGTGGCCTCTCCCACAGAAGACCAGCACAAAACCCCTGCATGCATCATATCTGCTGACCATAGTTATCAAAGCTTCATTCAGCTCCAGTGGAAATACCACTAGGTCTTTTTAAACAAGCAGACCAGAGCACACCTGGTTAAAACTTACCACACTCTAGCCAAGGTCCAAACACTGTCCACTGCAGGAAAGGAGAAACTCTGCAGAGGACTGACCTGAGGGAAAGAGCAGCCAAAACACAGCAGCAGAGTGCACACAGCATACATTAGAGACACTTTCTAAAGTGCCAGGCCCTGGACAGTATATGACTTCTTCTTTGTAAAGCCAATACTCTCAGGAGCAGGAACCATAACAGGCTTTCCTAGTACACAGAAGACAGAGACCTAGGCAAAATGCCAAGATGGAGGAATTCATCCCAAAAGAAAGAACAAGAAAAGAACAGTTATCTAATTGAAGCAGATATAAGTAATATGCCTGACCCAGAATTTAAAGGAACAACCATAAGAATACTAGCTTGGCTTAAGAAAAGCATAGCAGACACCACAGAGTCTCTTACCACAGAGATAAAAGACCTAAAAACTAGTCAGTCTGATGTAAAAAATGCTATAACTAGGTTGCAAAACTGACTGTGATAATGACCACAGGATGGAAGAAGCAGAGGAAAGAATAAACGATATATAAGATAACATATAGAAAACAATGAAGCTGAAAAAAAGAAGGAAAGAAAAATTTTGGATCAAAATGTCGACTTAAGGAACTCAGAAACTCCATAAAGCATAACATTTGTATCATAGGAATCCTAGAAGAGAGAGATAAAGGGGGAAAAGGTTTACTTGAAGACATCATAGCAGAAAACTCTCCTAATCTGGGGAGGTAATCAGGCATCCAACTCTAGCAGGCACAGAGAACTCCCATCAAAATCAACAAAAGCAGGCTAACACCAAGACACATCACAGTTAAATTTACAAAATACAGAGAAAAAGAAAAAAATCATAAAAGTAACAGGAGAAAAGTAGTCCCTAATTACAAGGGAAGACAAAAACGGTTAGCAGCAGATCTCTCCATTGGAACTTGGCAGGTCAGAAGGGAGTAGGAATGATATATTCAATGTGCTGAATGGGAAAAACATGCAGCCAAGAATACTCTATCCAGAAAGGCTGTCATTTATAATAGAAGGAAAAATAAAGAGCTTCCCAGACAAACAAAAACTAAAGAGTCTGTGACCACTAAGCCAGCCCTGCAAGAAACATAGGGGATTCTTTGAGTAGGAGAGAAAGACCAAAAGTGACAAAGACTAGAAAGGACCAGAGAAAATCTTCAGAACCAATCACAAAACAGGTAATAAAATGGCATTAAATTCACATCTATCAATAAATACTCTGAGTGTAAATGGACTAAATGTTCCAATCAAAAGCCATAGGGTGTCAGAATGGATAAAAACAAGACATGTATATGCTGCCTATAAAAGATCCATTTTAGACCTTAAGATACCTGCAGATTGAAAGTGAGGGGATGGAAAATCATTTAGCATACTAATGGACATCAAGAGAAAGCCAGAGTAGCCATACTTGTATCAGACAAACTAGATTTTCAACCAAGACTGTAACAAGAGTTGATGGAGAGTACTATATCATAATAAAGGGTTCTATCCAACAAGATCTAACAGCTATAAATATTTATGCCCCCAACTTCAAAGAACCCAAGCACATAAAACAATAATAAACATAAAATAATTCATTGATAATAATACAATAATGGTAGTGAACTTTAACATTCCACTTACATCAATGGAGAGATCATCTAAGTAGGAAATCAACAAAGAAACAATGGCTTTGAATGACACACTGGACCAGATGGACTTAACAGGTATGTTCAGAACATTTCATCCTAAAGCAGCAGAATTCACATTCTTTACAAGTGCACATGGGACATTCTCCAGAGTAACTCACATACTAGGGAACAAATTAGCTTTTTGTAACAGGTACAAAAAGTTTGAGATCATATCATGCATATTTTCCGACCACCACACTGTGAAACTTGAAGTGAACCACAAAAAATAAAACTAGAAAGACCACAAATATATGTAGATTAATGAATATCCTACTAAATAATTAATGGGTCAACTAGGAAATTAAAGAAGAAATTAAAAATTACAGGGAAAAAAATGATAATGAAAACACAGGAGTCCGAAACTTTGGGATGCAGCAAAAGTGGTCATAAGAGAGAAGTATATACCTCAAGAAGCATGAAAAATCTCCAGTATGTAACCTAACCTTACAACTAAAAAAGCTAGGAAAAGAACAACAAATGAAGCCTAAAGCCCTCAGAAGAAGGGAAATAATAAAGACTAGAGGAGAAATAAATGATATTGAGAAAAACAGGCAACAATAACAATAACAAAAAAAGACAACAGAACAGATCAATGAAATCAGGAGCTGGTTTTTTGAAAGAATACAATCTATAACCCCCTAGCCAGACTTATTAAAAAGAAAAGATAAAGGACCTGAACAAGTAAAATCACAAATGACAAAGGAGAGATCACAGCCAACACCATAAAAATACAATAATAAAAGTATTAAAAAAAGAAATTATTTTCCAAAATATTGGGAAATATGGTAGAAATGCATACATTTCTAGAAACATATAAACTATCAATGAAACAGAAAGAAATAGAAAACTTGAAGAGATGAATAACCAGCAAAGAAATTAAATCAATAATCAAAAATCTCCCAACAAACAAAACACAGGGCCACACGGTTGCCCAAGGAAATCCTACTAGACATTTAAAGAAGAGTTATACCTATTCTTCTGAAACTATTCCAAAGAATAGAAATAGAGGGAAAACTTCCAAACTCCTTCTATGAGGCCAGCATTACGTTGATTCCAAAAGCAAAGACCCCACTGAAAAGAATTACAGGCCATTATAACTGATGAAAACTGATGCAGAAATTCTCAACAGAATAATAGCAAATCGAATCCAACATTACATTAAAAGAATCATTCACCATGATCAAGTCGGATTTGTTCCAGGGCTGCAAGGGTGGTTCAATATTCACAAATCAATGAACATGATACACCATATTAATAAAGAAAGGAAAAGAAGCATATTAGCCTCTCAATAGGTGCAGAAAAAGCATTTGGCAAAGTACAGTATCCATTCTTAATACAAACTCTCAACAAAGTAGGGATAGAGGGAACATACCTCAACATCATAAAAACTATATATGAAAGACCACAGCTAATAAAATCCTCAATGGGGAAAAGTAAGGTCAGGAAAAAGTCAGGGATATCCACTCTCACCATTGTTATCTAACATAGTACTAGAAGTCTTAGCCTCAGCAACCAGACAACAAAAGAAATGAAAGGCATCCAAATCAGCAAGGAAGAAGTAAAACTTCCACTATTCGCAGATGACATGATGCTTCATGTTCAAAACCCAAAAGACTCCACCAACAATTTGATAGACTTGATACACAAATTAATCAGTTGCATTTCTATACATCAAGAATGAAGCAACAGATAGAGAAATCAAGGAATCAATCGCATTTAAATGGTACCAAAAACCATAAGATACTTAGGAATAAACCTAACTAAGGAGGTAAAAGATCTATACTCCAAAATCTATAGAACACTATGAAATAAACTGAAAATAACACAAAGAAATAGAAAAAACACTCATGCTCATGGATTGAAAGACCAAATATTCTTAAAATACTTATACTTCCCAAAGAAATCTACACATTAAAAAAATTAATGTTTATTTATTTTTGAGAGAGAGAGAGAGAGACAGAGTGTGAGAACAAGAGGGGCAGAGAGGGAGGGAGACATAGAATCCGAGAAGACTGCAGGCTCTGAAATGTCAGCACAGAGACTGATGTGGGGCTTAAACTCACAGACCATGAGCTGAAGTCAGCCACTTAACCAACTGGAGCGACCCAGGCACTCCAGAAATCTACACATTTAATGCAATTCCTATCAAAATATCACCAGCACTTTTTCCCAGAGCTAGAACAAACAACGCTAAAATTTGTATGGAACCACAAAAGACCCTGAATAGCAAGATATTACACTATATGTTAACTATCTGAAATTTCAATAAAAAATTTGAAATAAAATAACATGTTTTGTCACTAAAAATGTAAAATAAAAATAAAAGTAACCTAAATTTTTGGAAGTTTAGAAAGGAAAATGTGTTATGTAATGTTCTATTGTCAATTCCCAATTTTCCCATAGAAATACATTTAAGAAAAAGCAATTTATATTTCTCTCATTCACACTAGACTGCATTCAACATTTCTCTGTGCATGCCCACTAGAAATTACATGCATGCAATTTTTTTTCCAAATTGTGAAAAATAATTCATTGATTCAGATTAAATTTTATCAAAGAACAAAGATCTGTGCTTTATGTGACCTCCTCTAGTCTTATGTATTTACACTTCTGCATTCTCTTCCATTCTGCTTAACTCTTTTAAAAAAAAAAAATTTTTTAACGTTTATTTATTTTTGAGACAGAGAGAAGCAGAGCATGAACAGGGGAGGGGCAGAGAGAGGGAGACACAGAATCCGAAACAGGTTCCAGGCTCCGAGCTGTCAGCACAGAGCCCGTCGCGGGGCTTGAACTCACGGACCGTGAGATCATGACCTGAGCCGAAGTCGGACACTTAACCGATGGAGCCACCCATTCTGCTTAATTCTTAGCAGAAGGCATTCATTATTTTCACATAGTTTTCCTTCTTACCACATATTTAATAAAATAAAAAACTGATCAGTTTGATTTAGCGGTTGAATGAATCCCCTTGGATGTCTTTTGAGAGAAACACTTTTGGTTTGAAAAGTTAGCTACACTGAGTTAGCAGTTCAGTGAGATAATTTCTAAATTTACTTAGAAATATTGAAATCATTTTTTAATTTTAATATTTCATTTAGAATTTGTAAAAAATTAAAAAAATTGCATATGGTTATCACAAAATCAATTATTAGTTTTTAAAAAATGGATTATATGATGGTTAGTTTTTTTGTTTAACTTTGAGAGAGAGAGAGAGAGAGCAAAAATATTTTGTATTATATTACAGGATTGTAATCGTTTTTATGCGAATATTTTTGGGTTGTGGAATGAATCATCTGAGTTTCCATTATTTCCTATGGGCAAATTTGCTTCAATATACAAGCATTTTGTATTGCGAGCATGTTTCCAAATGAATTATGCTCACAAACCAAGGTTTTACTGTATAGATATACAGATATATAGATATAGATATAGATATACATATACATATACATATACATATAGATACTACTGATTCTCTGGAAAGTTCTAATACAGATTTCCATAGACTTAACATTATTCATAGCCAAAAAGGTAGAAATATTGGTCAAAATTATTTAAAATAACGGCGTTATTATTTTGAAACAATATTTGCTTTTATTGCTATGCTAATAATATTTTTAAAGTTTCTATCACAGTCCTTGCTGATTTAACAAATATTATTTGTACTCAATGGGTATGGTTAGGCAAAATACTGTATTTTTATCTGAAACTCTAGGAATTGACATTTATTTAAAAATTAATGAAGACAGGAGAGGTTGGAAGATGGCGGCATAGGAGGACGCTGGGCTCACCGCGCCCTGCTGATCACTTAGATTCCACCTACACCTGCCTAAATAACCCAGAAAACCGCCAGAGGATTAGCAGAACGGAGTCTCCGGAGCCAAGCGCAGACGAGAGGCCCACGGAAGAGGGTAGGAAGGGCGGCAAGGCGGTGCGCGCTCCACGGACTGGCGGGAGGGAGCCGGGGCAGAGGGGTGGCTCGCCGGCCAAGCAGAGTCCCCGAGTCTGGCTGGCAAAAGCGGAGGGGCTGGACGGACTGTGTTCTGACAGCAAGCGCGACTTAGCGTCTGGGAGGTCATAAGTTAACAGCTCTGCTCAGAAAGCAGGAAGGCTGGAGGACAAAGGGAGGGAGAGGTGCTGAGCCCCCGGACGACAGAGCTCAGTTTGGTGGGGAACAAAGGCGCTCGCCAGCGCAATCTCCCCCGCCCATCCCCCAGCCAAAATCCCAAAGGGAACCAGTTCCTGCCAGGGAACTTGCTTGCTCTGCACAAACACCCAATGCTGTGCTTCTGCGGAGCCAAACCTCCGGCAGCGAATCTGACTCCCTCCCGCTGCCACAGGGCCCCTCCTGAAGTGGATCACCTAAGGAGAAGCGAGCTAAGCCTGCCCCTCCTGCCCCCGTGCACCTTGCCTACCCACCCCAGCTAATACCCAAGATCCCCAGCACCACAAGCCTGGCAGTGTGCAAGTAGCCCAGACGACCACGCCACCCCACAGTGAATCCCGCCCCTAGGAGAGGGGAAGAGAAGGCACACACCAGTCTGACTGTGGCCCCAGCGGTGGGCTGGGGGCAGACATCAGGTCTGACTGCGGCCCCGCCCACCAACTCCAGTTATACAACTCCCTTTAGACATAACTTGAATCGATCTTCTGCATGACATATCATAGTGAAACTGGCAAAATACAAGGATAAAGAGAAAATTCTGAAAGCAGCAAGGGATAAACGTGCCCTCACATATAAAGGGAGACCTATAAGACTCGTGACTGATCTCTCTTTTGAAACTTGGCAGGCCAGAAAGGATTGGCACAATATCTTCAGTGTGCTAAACAGAAAAAATATGCAGCCAAGAATCCTTTATCCAGCAAGTCTGTCATTTAGATAGAAGGAGAGATAAAGGTCTTCCCAAACAAACAAACAAAAACTGAAGGAATTTGTCACCACTAAACCAGCCCTATAAGAGATCCTAAGGGGGATCCTGTGAGACAAAGTACCAGAGACATCACTAACAAGCATAAAACACACAGACATCACAATGACTCTAAACCCGTATCTTTCTATAATAACACTGAATGTAAATGGATTAAATGCGCCAACCAAAAGACATAGGGTATCAGAATGGATAAAAAAACAAGACCCATCTATTTTCTGTCTACAAGAGATTCATTTTAGATCTGAGGTCACCTTTAGATTGAGAGTGAGGGGATGGAGAACTATTTATCATGCTACTGGAAGCCAAAAGAAAGCTGGAGTAGCCATACTTATATCAGACAAACTAGACTTTAAATTAAAGGCTGTAACAAGAGATGAAGAAGGGCATTATATAATAATTACAGGGTCTATCCATCAGGAAGAGCTAACAATTATAAATGTCTATGCGCCGAATACCGGAGCCCCCAAATATATAAAACAATTACTCACAAACATAAGCAACCTTATTGATAAGAATGTGGTAATTGCAGGGGACTTTAAACCCCACTTACAGAAATGGATAGATCATCTAGACACATGGTCAATAAACAAACAAGGGCCCTGAATGATACATTGGATCAGATGGACTTGACAGATATATTTAGAACTTTGCATCCCAAAGCAACAGAATATACTTTCTTCTCGAGTGCACATGGAATATTCTCCAAGATAGATCATATAATAGGTCACAAAACAGCCCTTCATAAGTTTACAAGAATTGAAATTATACCATGCATACTTTCAGACCACAATGCTATGAAGCTTGAAATCAACCACAGGAAAAAGTCTGGAAAACCTCCAAAAGCATGAAGGTTAAAGAACACCCTACTAACGAATGAGTGGGTCAACCAGGCAATTAGAGAAGAAATTTAAAAATATATGGAAACAAACGAAAATGAAAATACAACAATCCAAACGCTTTGGGACGCAGCGAAGGCAGTCCTGAGAGGAAAATACATTGCAATCCAGGCCTATCTCAAGAAACAAGAAAAATCCCAAATACAAAATCTAACAGCACACCTAAAGGAAACAGAAGCAGAACAGCAAAGGCAGCCTAAACCCAGCAGAAGAAGAGAAATAATAAAGATCAGAGCAGAAATAAACAATATAGAATCTAAAAAAACTGTAGAGCAGATCAACGAAACCAAGAGTTGGTTTTTTGAAAAAATAAACAAAATTGACAAACCTCTAGCCAGGCTTCTCAAAAAGAAAAGGGAGATGACCCAAATAGATAAAATCATGAATGAAAATGGAATTATTGCAACCAATCCCTCAGAGATACAAACAATTATCAGGGAATACTATGAAAAATTATATGCCAACAAATTGGACAACCTGGAAGAAATGGACAAATTCCTAAACACCCACACTCTTCCAAAACTCAATCAGGAAGAAATAGAAAGCTTGAACAGACCCATAACCAGCGAAGAAATTGAATCGGTTCTCAAAAATCTCCCAACAAATAAGAGTCCAGGACCAGATGGCTTCCCAGGGGAGTTCTACCAGACGTTTAAAGCAGAGATAATACCTATCCTTCTCAAGCTATTCCAAGAAATAGAAAGGGAAGGAAAACTTCCAGACTCATTCTATGAAGCCAGTATTACTTTGATTCCTAAACCAGACAGAGACCCAGTAAAAAAAGAGAACTACAGGCCAATATCCCTGATGAATATGGATGCAAAAATTCTCAATAAGATACTAGCAAATCGAATTCAATGGCATAGAAAAAGAATTATTCACCATGGTCAAGTGGGATTCATTCCTGGGATGCAGGGCTGGTTCAACATTCGCAAATCAATCAATGTGATACATCACATTAATAAAAAAAAAGAGAAGAACCATATGATCCTGTCAATCGATGCAGAAAAGGCCTTTGACAAAATCCAACGCCCTTTCTTAATAAAGACCCTTGAGAAAGTCGGGATAGAAGGAACATACTTAAAGATCATAAAAGCCATTTATGAAAAGCCCACAGCTAATATCATCCTCAATGGGGAAAAACTGAGAGCTTTTTTCCTGAGATCAGGAACACGACAGGGATGTTCACTCTCCCCGCTGTTGTTTAACATAGTGTTGGAAGTTCTAGCATCAGCAATCAGACAACAAAAGGAAATCAAAGGCATCAAAATTGGCAAAGATGAAGTCAAGCTTTCGCTTTTTGCAGGTGACATGATATTATACATGGAAAATCTGATAGACTCCACCAAAAGTCTGCTAGAACTGATATATGAATTCAGCAAAGTTGAAAGATACAAAATCAATGTACAGAAATCAGTTGCATTCTTCTACACTAACAATGAAGCAACAGAAAGACAAATAAAGAAACTGATCCCATTCACAATTGCACCAAGAAGCATAAAATACCTAGGAATAAATCTAACCAAAGATGGAAAAGATCTGTATGCTGAAAACTATAGAAAGCTTATGAAGGAAATTGAAGAAGATATAAAGAAATGGAAAGACATTCCCTGCTCATGGATTGGAAGAATAAATATTGTCAAAATGTCAATACTACCCAAAGCTATCTACACATTCAATGCAATCCCAATCAAAATTGCACCAGCATTCTTCTCGAAACTAGAACAAGCAATCCTAAAATTCATATGGAACCACAAAAGGCCCTGAATAGCCAAAGTAATTTTGAAGAAGAAGACCAAAGCAGGAGGCATCACAATCCCAGACTTTAGCCTCTACTACAAAGCTGTCATTATCAAGACAGCATGGTATTGGCACAAAAACAGACACATAGACCAATGGAATAGAATAGAAACCCCAGAACTAGACCCACAAACGTATGGCCAACTCATCTTTGACAAAGCAGGAAAGAACATCCAATGGAAAAAAGAAAGTCTCTTTAACAAATGGTGCTGGGAGAACTGGACAGCAACATGCAGAAGATTGAAACTAGACCACTTTCTCACACCATTCACAAAAATAAACTCAAAATGGATAAAGGACCTGAATGTGAGACAGGAAACCATCAAAACCTTAGAGGAGAAAGCAGGAAAAGACCTCTCTGACCTCAGCCGTAGCAATCTCTTACTCGACACATCCCCAAAGGCAAGGGAATTAAAAGCAAAAGTGAATTACTGGGACCTTATGAAGATAAACTTCTGCACAGCAAAGGAAACAACCAACAAAACTAAAAGGCAACCAACGGAATGGGAAAAGATATTTGCAAATGACATATCAGACAAAGGGCTAGTATCCAAAATCTATAAAGAGCTCACCAAACTCCACACCCGAAAAACAAATAACCCAGTGAAGAAATGGGCAGAAAACATGAATAGACACTTCTCTAAAGAAGACATCCGGATGGCCAACAGGCACATGAAAAGATGTTCAACGTCGCTCCTTATCAGGGAAATACAAATCAAAACCACACTCAGATACCACCTCACGCCAGTCAGAGTGGCCAAAATGAAGAAATCAGGAGACTATAGATGCTGGAGTGGATGTGGAGAAACGGGAACCCTCTTGCACTGTTGGTGGGAATGCAAATTGGTGCAGCCGCTCTGGAAAGCAGTGTGGAGGTTCCTCAGAAAATTAAAAATAGACCTACCCTATGACCCAGCAATAGCACTGCTAGGAATTTACCCAAGGGATACAGGAGTACTGATGCATAGGGGCACTTGTACCCCAATGTTTATAGCAGCACTCTCAACAATTGCCAAATTATGGAAAGAGCCTAAATGTCCATCAACTGATGAATGGATAAAGAAATTGTGGTTTATATACACAATGGAATACTACGTGGCAATGAGAAAGAATGAAATATGGCCTTTTGTAGCAACGTGGATGGAACTGGAGAGTGGGATGCTAAGTGAAATAAGCCATACAGAGAAAGACAGATACCATATGTTTTCACTCTTATGTGGATCCTGAGAAACTTAACAGAAACCCATGGGGGAGGGGAAGGAAAAAAAAAAAAAAGAGGTTAGAGTGGGAGAGAGCCAAAGCATAAGACACTGTTAAAAACTGAGAACAAACTGAGGGTTGATAGGGGGTGGGAGGTTGGGGAGGGTGGGTGATGGGTATTGGGGAGGGCACCTTTTGGGATGAGCACTGGGTGTTGTATGGAAACCACTTTGACAATAAATTTCATATATTGAAAAAAAAATTAATGAAGAGAAAAATTGAACATTCCTTTTTTTTTTTTATTACAAAATTGTTTGTCTTTTCACCTGTTCTTGGATTACACATACTTTAAGGCCCAGATCTTTCCTTTAATATGCAAACCTTGGATCACTCTTTTTGCCAATTAATAGTTTCCTTTCCTTTGTTCTTGTTAACATTTAAAACAACTTCGTGGGGCGCCTGGGTGGCTCAGTGGTTTGAGCGTCTCACTTCAGCTCAGGTCATGATCTCACAGCTTGTGAGTTCAAGCCCCACGTAGGGCTCTGTGCTGACAGCTCGGAGCCTGGAGCCTGCTTCAGATTCTGTGTCTCCCTCTCTCTCTGCCCCTACCCCTCTCACACTCTGTCTCTGTCTCTGTCTCTCAAAGATAAATAAATGTCAAAAAAAAAAAAAAAACAACTTCGTAATACAATTTATCATGATTTCATTGTAATTATTTCTGCTTGAGTGTTTTTTTTAATTTTTTTTAATGTTTATTTATTTTGGAGACAGAGAGAGACAGAGCATGAACAGGGGAGAGTCAGAAAGAGAGGGAGACACAGAATCTGAAGCAGGCTCCAAGCTCTGAGCTGTCAGCACAGAGCCTAACGCGGGGCTCGAACCCACGGACCATGAGATCATGACCTGAGCCGAAGTCGGACTCTGAACCGACTGAGCCACCCAGGAGCCCCTGCTTGAGTGTTTTTTATGCTAGGTTGTGAGACATCAAAAACGCTAGACATCAAAAATGGTGTTACTTAGTTGTATATACTAAGTATGTGATTATGGAATGATGAATGATTTGATAGTAAATAAATAAAGTAAAAATTTTCCTGCAGTCACCTTCCTACCCTGTTTTTCTGCTTGTCACTCTATGCCAGGCCTGTACAGTGTATCCTCTGCAAGTCATGCCAGACATGGAAGAGAAAGGGGCTTGTTGCTCAGCACTTTTAAATGCCTTTTTTCTCCCACTCTTGTTCCTAGAATACTCGTTCAGGAGAAGACATGGTGTGATCAGAAGGAGATCAAATTCAACAGAGCAATGAGAGGACAATCTTCATGCATTTAGAAGAGTTTACTATGTTTTGAAGAGCAATAACAGAAGGTAAATTTAACCAGATCACATATGCTAGCTTCCTAGTTGAATTCATGTATAAAGCTCATGTTTTGAAAAAGACATTAGCCTCATATTGATACTGATCTTGTACCTTTTAAATATATTCTGCCCTATACTTAATGCAATTCAGGGAAATCAATATTAATTGGTTAATTGAACTCTCATTTCAAAAATAATTAATTAAAACAGAAAATACATTACTGAAATTTGATGACATTGTTGTTATTGAGAATATAATGAGCTATTTTCACTTAGATGAGTTAAGAATGCTTAGTTTGTGGATGCCTGGGTGGCTCAGTTGGTTAAGCGTCTGACCCTTGATTTTGGCTCAGATCATGATCTCAGGGTCATGAGATCGAGCCCCACATCCAGCTCTGTGCTGGGCACAGAGCCTGCTTAAAATTCTCTCCTTCCCTCTTCCTCTGCCTCTCCCCTGCTTTTTCACTCACTCTCTCTCTCAAAAAAAGAAAAATGCTTAGGCAGTATGGTCTTCATTAATGTGAAAAAAGGATCTGAAGCCTCACAGACATAAAGCAAAACATCAATTTAAAAGTATAATTATAATTGAATAACTTACAACTTTTGTGCATACTTCTGGATAATATGTAAAGCAGAAATGCATTTGACCTTATGCTTTCACACATAAATGCACTTTTAATTAAGATAATATCATCTTTTTAAAACAAATTCTTTCTAGAACAATTTGGTTGAATAAAATTATTATTTAAACATTTTTAATAGCACTATCTGAAGGTCAGTGGTTTCTCATAGACATAAATGTTGAGGCAAGGCATGTGATTGTGTTTTTCCTCTGGTAATGGCATCAGTACAAGTAAGTCCCAAATCTGTAAATGAGAAATTTGTATTTTGGATTAACTCAAAGATACTTTTCCCAATATACAAAGTCTATAATTACTAAAGTTTAGAAATTTCCTTCTAATTCTGCTTAAATATATTAAGAGTAAAATAAAATAGAAAACAAACCCACAGATTATGTCATCCAAAAAAATAACACAAATCAGATATTTGTCCTCCATATTCCAGTTAAATAATAATCAAATAAAAGAATAAGTACAGTTAAATAAATATTTTATGGAAGAAATTCTTATTCAAGTTTGATTGCCTTTTGTTGCAGTACCACTAAATTACCTGACTTTTTAATAAATGAAGTAATTTCTAATTTTAAAAGTATTAGTGAGAAAGATAACATTGTAGTTAATAGTGTAAAATTGAGTGATGAAATTGAAAAGCCTTAGAGCAATCAGTGCAGTTATTAAAAGAACTAGTGTGCATATTTTTTTTGGTCTGTGTTATTCTGATTTTTTCCTTATTTTACTTTTTTCTCTAACTTTGTTTCAAATACACTTGTTTCTTAAGATACTATTAGAGGAAAATATTTCTATCAGAAATAACTGTTAAAGTGCCTATATCTCTTCTAGGCATACATAATTCAGATTAATATGACACTGACAAATTATAAATTAAATATGTATTAAATATCTTTCATGTTGGATACAGAGAACCAATTCAACACCTTTTAAGAAGAGCTCATCTCAATTCAATGAAATGCACTTCGGGGAAAAAATGGTGTTTGTTTTTTACTGAAACTGTTATAATTAACTCTACAAGGTTTTTAAAAAAAATTTAAACATTTCACATTCAGTTTTGGTGTTTAACAAAATACGAGTATTTTTTTTCAATGTAATAAATTATTTGTATGTTCAATTTTTAAGAATAGTTTTCCACAGGGTTGCTAGGCCATTATTTAGGTAGTACTCTTTTTATTAATAAACATATTACTTCAAATTCTTAATTGCATATAACATATCGATAGAGATCTCAGTAATTACAGGCTTTTTTTAACCACTTGGAATTACTTTATAGCATATCCAAAGCTGAATTATGTGAAAATATATGAATTTTTGACATTAAATATACAAATTTTTCATGTGCTTTCCAAAATAATGTGTTTACTTATTCTGCTATAGTAAGGAATAAGAATGCTTGCCTTGCAACATTCTTAGTTATAAAAATTATTTTATTTCATTTTAACCATAATTTTTTCAAACATAAAAGATATATATGTGTATATATGTGTATAATTAACTGAATATAACATATTCTAAAATTTTTACCTTAAATATTTTTTCCAAGTTGATGAGTATTAAAGAATCTCTCTATTGGGGCACCTGGGTGGCTCAGTCAGTTAAGTGTTCACCTCTTGCTTTTGGCTCAGGTCACGATCTCACAGAGGGATCAAGCCCTGCCTTGGGCTCTGTGCTGTCAGTGCAGAACGTGCTTGGGATTCTCTCTCTCTCCCTCTTTCTCTACCCCTCCTGCGCTCTCTGTCTCTCTCAAAATAAATTAAAAAACTTAAAAAAAAGTATCTATTTTTATGATGGCATTGAGGATTCTTTGCTAAATTACTTAGGTTTCTTGTTGCCTATTCATATTCTTTGCCTATTTTACTAATATTATTTTTTTTAGTTAGGTATTTTAAATATGCTGTATGCTAATACCAATTCTATATTATGTTTTAAAATATATTTTCAAGTCTTAGGTATATCTTCCTACTTTTTTATCTGCATGGAACATGCAATTATAAAATAATATATTAATCCTTTATTATTTGTACATTGTGCTTTCCAAATCTTATTTTGGATATTTCATATTTTCCTCATAAAAATTTAAATTTTGTAAATTGGGTTTATCTATCAGATATTAATTTACATTTATTGGATGAAATAGGAACATTTATATATCTTTTTCAAATGGATACCTGTTGGGAAAAGTGGTCACATGAAGACAGTATCTGTACCGCTGCATAGGTGCATGAAATGCTCTTTGGGATGTGAACACTTCCTTACAAAAAGATTAAAACAAACAAATAAACAAACAAACAAAAAACCTTATAGCCTATGCTGAGTATATCTCTTTGGGAATGTCTTTATTTCTTCTAGTCTTGATGTTTGCTTCTTTGTTCTCCTTAAGTGTGTGCATCACATGGCACCTGGCCAACCCCACTGCTCTAACCATTCCCAGAAGGAATGGGTGCATATAGACTCTCTCTTTGCTTGGCTGTAGGAGGAACCCCTCTGGCCATAGAAGCTAATCTTGCTTACTATAGAAGCTGATCTTGCTCTGTCTCTTCTTTTTGTGAGTAAAGCATTGCTCCATCTAGTAGCTGTGTGAGTTGTCTCTTTCTTGGACACCTGATGCCTACAAATCATGGACATCTGGGGACTACTGGGGGTTGACACACCTGGGGACTACTCGTCCTTTATAATGGTTATTATGCTATTTGCTATACCTCATGCCATGCAACTCCTCCCCTGGATCTAATAATAATAGGTGTCATTTGCAAGTAGACAGTATTCATTGATTCAAATTCTGTTTAGTAAATCTTTATTTATTCGTACCATTTCCAGTATTGTCTAAGGTTCTTTAGAGCTCTTAATCTGTATCTGAGCTTTCCATTCTGTTCCATTGCCAAATAAATATTTGTCTATTTTCATAATATCAGCCTTAATTGCTGTCATTTTTAATAGTATTGCTGTTTCATAAACGTCTTTTCATCTTAATGAAGCTCAAATCTAGACAAAGGTAGAGATGTACAGACATGGACAAAAAGAAGATGCTGATTGATAAAAAGATATTTTTACTATTTAAAAAGTTCAGTAGTAAGTTTACCATTTATGTGTGTTGCTGGGGCCATGGCTATCATAAATGGAGGTTATATACAAATTATAAAAAGATGTCTTCCATAATCATATTAATTACAAAAATGTAACCCTCTTTTCCCCTTTCCGGAAGACAAATTCCAAAAATGTGCTCTTTCCTCTGAAATGGGACAGCTCTGTCCCATACTGCAAAGGCTTATTGCACAATCTTACTTTGAGGTTTTGTACTTCACTCATCTGTATCTCTTCTTCTCCCAATTTATTATGCTTCCTCTGGCTATATAGGATTGGTGTGGGAGGGACAGGAAAGGAAGGGATGCCCAGGACTGGAAAACTCTTTCTTGACCAAGCACTTATAATCTAATACTGGCTTACTTTAGATAAGACTACATTTTCAGACACTAAACCCTTCTGTTGTTGCAATGAATTTTGCTGGTTTTTCAAACTCACAGTACAGGGACGTTTGACTCCCCAGTTTCTGCATCTAAAAGTCACATTTATTTAGCTATGAAATCTTAGATGAAACACTTTGCAGATACTTGTGTCCAGTTATTGTCCATGGGCCCCACTGTCCATCTGAATGAACTTAGACTTGTTTTCCATGATGTGTCTGAGAGCGGTGTGCTTCCAGTACTCAGAAATATCCTTCTTAGTGATTGATGCCAGAGTATCAGGACAATCTTTTTTCTCCTGAAAATCATCCTGCTGTGTCAGTGTTTATTTCAAGGACTCACTTCTTGGCTTGTGGTGATGACAAAAAGTACCAACATCCCAAGCTATATAGATATTAGAGAGTGGGAGAAGGGTTGCACATCACTGTACACTCTCTTCAAAGAAATACTCTTTATCAAGTATGTCCCCCAATCACACCTGCCTCTCTTCACACCCTAGAGTAGTGTTTTGCAATAGAGCTTTCTGATAGAATGGAAATGTTCTTTGTGCTGTCCAGTGTGGCTGTCATTAGCCACATGTGGTACTAAGGACTTGAAATTGAAATGCACCTGGTATGACTGGAAAACAGAACTTAATTTTTTTTTTTTTAAGTAACTAAAATTAAAGTTAAATTTGCCATGCCTCTGATGGCTACCATCATAGAAAAGAAAGCCTGGGTGCTCTCTTTGGGCTAGATGGACTCAAACTCCATTTGTATGGCATGACTAAATGGTCTCACACTTTGTCTTGCTTTAAAAAGTGAGACTACCTAGGGGATGCCTGGGTGGCTCAGTTGGTTAAGTGTCCAACTTCAGCTCAGGTCATGATCTCACAATTGGGTTCATGGGTTTGAGTGCCACGTTGGGTGTTGTGCTGACAGTTCAGAGCCTGGAGCCTGCTTCAGAAACTGTGTCTCCCTCTCTCTCTGCCCCTCCCCTGTTCGTGCTCTCTCTTTCTCAAAAATAAATAAACATTATTATTTTTTTTAAGTGAGGCTACTTAGAAAACATTGTCCCCAGTTCTGGGGCTGCAGACAAATTTTTATTTTTTAAAAGAATTTTTAATATTTATTTCTTTTTAAGAGAGAGATAGACAGAGTGTGAGCAGGCAAGGAGAGAGAGAGGGAGACACAGAATCTCAAGCAGGCTTTGGGCTCTGAGCTGTCACCACAGAGCCTGACGCGGGGCACGAACCCACGAACCATGAGATCATGACCTGAGCTGAACTCGGACACTTAACCAACTGAGCCACCCAGGTGCCCCTGCAGACAAATTTTTAAATGGTAAAAGTTCCTACTAATATCCTTTCCCAAATATTATTAAATAACTGTCTGGATCTAGTAAGAGAATCAGATAAATTTCTCTCTGTTTTTACTTTAATGTGTTGGTATACATGGATAAACTTCCTAAAGTAAACCAACTTTGAATTCTAGGGACACTCTTTATTAATGATTCAATATTTTAATACATTCTAAATGTGATTTGTTTGAAGATTTTTGCATATACATTCATGAGCAAGAATAATTTATCATTTTATTTTCTTGTACACTCCTTGATCACTTTAGAATTAAGATTATATTAGCCTCATTAAATTTGTTGAGAAAACAGGTACATTATCTCTTCTTTACAGATTTGATAACAACCATGTCATCCTGATTTTTGTCAGGAAGAGGTTGAAATACTTGTTCTGCGAATTTATTTAGTTATTATTATTTATTTAGATTTTTATATTGCTTACTCAATTATCTTACATTCTAATTTTTAAGAAAATCATTCATTGCTATTAAGTCATACCTATTTTTTCTTTAGATTCTTCCACTTGTATGTTATACATCAGGCCTCTACTTATAGTCACATTGTTTTGATAATAATAATGCTTAGCAACCACAGGGACTAATTCCAGAACTTCTGTGATGCCTAAGGTTTATTTGATTAATATATTTTTCTTATGGGGAACCTGGGTGGCTTAGTCAGTTAAGTGTCCGACTTTCGGTTTTGGCTCAGGTCACGATCTCACAGTTCATGAGTTTGAGCCCCGCATCAGGCTCTGTGCTGATGGTGCAGAGACTGCTTGGGATTATCTCTCTCCCTCTCTCCCTCTGCCCCTCCCCTGCTTGCTCTCTCTCTCTCTCAAAATACACAAATAAACTTAAAAAAAAAGGTATTCTTACTTTTTATATCTCCTCTCCTTTATATTAAAACATAGACTGAAAATAAACAAATGAAAATAGGAGGCCCTTTGAACGATAGCCTAAGAGTTTTTGAGAAACCCAAACCTGTAAGTTTTAGTTTGGAAAACGGACACTAGCCAGTAGGCCAGAAGACAGAATTTATGAAGTTTAAGTATTATTTATAGGCAATCACACATCTTTCTTGACCCTGATTCTACTGTGTCATCTTTTATGTTTAGGTCATATCAGTACTCTCTAAAATTGTGTTTGTCATTCCACTAGAATTTAAACCTCATGATGTAGTTTCTCTAAATTGTATGTCCTTATGGTTGGATGTGTTTTAGTTTTGTAATACTATTGTTTCTGTCATTTTTTTTTCCTTTTGTCGATATTTAAGAAGGCTAGAGTTTATTTGAGAAATCTTTAAAAATGATAGGCTTTATACTCAGCCCTGAAACAAAAATATAATATATGGACTCTTTCCTCATTAACCTTACAGCCACTGTTTTAATAGTATTATCTACCAGGTGAAACTATTTAATTAATATTCTCACTGTCTAGAACTTTCTCAGTTTGCTTTTTGGAGATGTGGTGGTAAGTAGTATTTCCTCAATTGTCATGTTCAAAGTATGTATTTTCATGTTTAGATAATCATATATGTCTATATGTACACACACATACATGCACACATATATATGCATATATTTGTACATTCTTAATAATTTGGTGATCCTTGTTAATTTTAATAAAATTAAATTTTGGTTATCTGCAATTAGTAAATATTTGATATATTATTATCCTTACCGAATGTTTCTACACCATGAACATAAGATGGCAGTTATATTAAACACACTAAAAAAAAACGGCTTAAAGGATAGAAAATAATGACCTTATATTGTATTTTAAGATCCTTATGTTTATGTAGACTATATCAGAGAAAGCCTGTCAACCAGAAGCAGCATGAATACAAGTGCAAAAGAGAATAAACATCACATTCCCAACTTCCTGCTTGTGGTTTTAGTAATTCCTGAGACTTGTTTGTGTTTCCATGTAGGAACTGTGAGATACCACTATATTCTCATTCTAACACCCTTTTTCTGGAACTAATTGCAATTGGTTTCTTTCCTTTGGACCCCAAATTTTCCCAACTAAATTCACTGCTAAGATAAAAGGAGAATCAAGACTAATAGTTCCACCAGTTTAAAATATTGGTTATAGAAATTAAATGACAGTGCTACTCCATTTCTAATTTCCCATCTCTGTACGAAGATATATGGGAGGAGAGCTAATGAGGCAAGATTCTAAATGATGAAACATATACTATCACTGATGTGTCATCTATTTAAAGTAATTGTAGCAGCATTTAAGTAATACATGTGGGAGGTTAGTATGAAACATACACCTAAAAGGCACTATTACAATAATGGGGCTCTTTTTCTTATGTATTTGATGCAGGATAGAAATTTCCAGAAAGTAGTTTCTCATGATTCATACTGAATAAGATCTAGCCACAGAAAATGCCATGTCTCTCAATAAGGTTTTGTGGTTTCTCAGAAAAAGGCCTTTGAAGAATTAGAAATACACATATTTCAACTTTGGGGACCCACAAAACACTTTCACTGCAGAACTTACTGCCATAAAAAATGCTCTCCTCAGGAATCTATAACTTCTCCACAACACAGAAGGGAATGATGAAACAGAGCTTTGAATGATGAAACATCTGAGTAGCTAAGACTCTGAACATCAAAGGACACAGAAATTTTTGATTGATAGTGGTTTAGATAATAATAGCTAATATTTATTGAATGCTTGCTTTGTACTTACAGTTGTAGGTTGTAAGTGCTTTAGATATGATCTTTTTTTCAATCACGTAGCAACTATATGACACTAGGAATTCTTACCACCTCTAAAAAACAAGTTGTAATAAGTGACAGGTCCCAGATCTCTAACCTGACAGAGGAAGAGTCAGGATTTGAATCTGGGAGGTCTGGCTCCACAGGATGGTCACCAGATATGAGTTTGCTCTCTGACTGCTATGCCAAGAATAGACAGGTGAATAACTCAAGTATGCATTCAAAATAATCTCCAAAGGATGTATTTGCTTGCTAATCTTGTTGTATTCATGCAATTTTGTCCTTTACCTTCATGAGACATGCTGCAATGACAGATAAGTCATTCAAACCTGCAGTTACATATGCACTATAATTTGATACATTTCTTTCATAAATATTTGTTGAGTACCTCATCAAAAGTTAATTACTGTGCAGGCACAACACCATATAAAACAGACTGTATTCCTGAAGCTTCTAATGAAAATAGGGCAAGACAGTAAACAATGAGTTGTAGAATCAAACATCCATGACAATCAGGAACAGTGGTTGCTAGACCCACATAAATGTGAGGGACAATCATTGAACTAGACTGCTCAGGCAGGACTTCTGCAAGGAGCTGGGATTTTACCTGTTACATGAAGTAACTCCCTTTGTCTCTGATTTACAAATGGAAAGCCTTTGTGAAGTGGCCAGCCAAGCCACCAAATTCTTCATCCACAACTACTCAAACCTATGGATCAGCAAAAGCTAAAGTCCTAGAATCAAGAATTTCACTTTTGTTTAACAGAGTTTATTGGGGCACCTGGGTGGCTCAGTTGGTTGAGCGTCTGACTTCAGCTCAGGTCATGATCTCACGGTCTGTGAGTTCGAGCCCCACGTTGGGCTCTGTGCTGACACCTCGGAGCCTGGAGCCTGCTTCAGATTCTGTGTCTCCCTCTCTCTCTGCCCCTCCCCTGCTCATGCTCTGTCTCTGTCTCTGTCAAAAATAAATAAACATTAATTTTTTTTAAATAGAGTTTATTGACCATCTGATCTTTTCTCCTGTACTATGTGTTACCTGCTTCTTTAGGTCATAGTTGATCTTGATATAATTTACACAGCATGTGCCTAGTTTAGCACTGCTGACTTCTCTGATTATCTGTCCTTTTTTTCTTATTGATTGTTATCTTAAATACTTTCCTAAACTTGTCCTAAACTCACATAATTAGCAGAAGAAGAAGCCAAATTACTGTACAGCTATGTATACCTCAATGTGTATTTCCTTCCCACAATACTAGTTGCTTTTTTTCATTGGTCCCAAGGTTCTGGGCCATCTCAGATTTATAATTTTGAACATCATCTTTATTTTGAAAAATTTCTGCTCTATATAAGGTACCAGCTTTCTACTGCTAGTGACTTATTACACAAGGATGTGTGACTATAGGTCATCTAAGCTTTAGAATTCATTTTGGCTGGATAATTCTCCTCTATTGCATTTTCGATGCTATTATACAATATAAGAGCAGTGTTAGGGTTAGCTTCCATAAAGGTTTCCATTGTGATCTTTTCCCAGAATATAACTGATAGATTATCAGCAAAGAAGAATCAAATATTTAAGTGACAAAAGAAATTGGGTGTGAACTCCTGAAATCACTGGAATTTGACAAAATTTCCAACCCAGGACCTGAAATGGACTGGAAATCTTTATATTCTATTGTGTAATAAAAGAGGATATACTCTAGGAGGTATGCCTTTAGGCTTTCATAATTTTTTTTTCTGGGAGATAGTATAGCCATTTTACAAACTGCTGATGAGACTCTGTCATAAATCAAAATACAACCAGAAAAATGATGACTACTGTCTTAATTATGCAGAATTTTAACAATTACAATATATACAGAGAGCACTTGTATGGCAAAAGTCATCGCCAGGTATTAAATCCTCTGAGTCAGTTACCTCTGCCCTCTTCCAACTGTGCCTACCCTAGATCAGTAAAATGTTAAACGCTCATTCAACTTTGTTCACCTTTGTGGCCACCTGAGTTCCTTTAATGTTAGCAGTCTAAACTTTAACTATATTTTGCTTCAGTCATCTTTACTTAATTTGAAATCCTCATCTCTATGTATGTTGGTAATAATGCAATCCATATGTGAGCTCATGGCCCCTGACTTTTGAAAATTTTGTTAAAGTGAACAAAAGCTCCCTAAGACCTGAGCTCCACTTGCCTTCCTGATCCTTCCTTATAAGGAAACCCTCCTTATTCTCAGATTGCCATGCACAGCTTCAGATTATTTTTCTCTATTCAATGGAAAAAGAAAGAGAGATCCTGCTCATCTCCTGTCTCCAAAATAGCATATTAAACATAGTAATTGGTTCAATAGAATAAATATATACCTGAAATAACATCGTTGAATGGCAGACACAATTAAGAATTCTGCAGATTACACTAAATTGCCAAGAATGTAGGTTAAAGCAATTTACGTTCTTATAAAAGTTATTTGTGTGTTTATATGTGTCTTTGTAAATGTGTGCATATGCATATGCAAATGCACATCAAAGGTCACACCTTCAGTAAACATAAAGTACATACCTTTTGGGTAATCAGAAGCAAGAATGAGGTAAATAGTGAGATTAAAAATCCTCAGGTGGTGGCAGTCCGTAACCTGCTTTTTCTAAGATTATTTTTGATAACAAGTGAACTTACTCTCTATGCTAGCTGAAAATACTAATATGAAGTGACTTAGGAAACAAAAGCCAGGTAGATAGAAGAACTGGCAGATGCCTGCTAACTTAATGTGATTTAGGACCTCTTGGATGGGACACAGGAATATTTTGAAAACCAGACAAGTAATCTCCACAGTGACATGCTACTCACAGAGGTACAGGAAAAAGATATTTATTCCTTATTTTAGCTATTTAGATGTCCACTTTTGTGTATAATGTATTAGCACAATTGTATGAACATAATATTGCTAAGTAAAGAGTATGCATGTATTAGGGAAATGTGCTTAATTTTGTCATTATCATTATTATTTCTATGAAGCAGCATATAAAAGAAAAAAATTAGTTACTGGTTGAAAGGCATTATGCAGTGATAAAAATGGAGGTCCTTAACCACTTTAAAAGTCCTATAATTGGTCTTAACATGTCTGTCAACTTGGCATGCACAATAGATTATCCATTCTGTAAGAGGAAAAGCAAAGTATGAGTGATTTGCTGTTCCAATGAAAGTCCAAATGTATTTCTTTAGATGCTTCCATTTAACATGCTCTGTCTTAAAATATGACTTTTGTTTACTTCCTGTAAAATTTATGTGCTAATATGCACACACATATAAATGATATTGTTCATGAAAACCAATGGCTGTGGTACAAATAATAAATGTCTATACTGGAAACTAGCAAGTCCATTTTTATGCAGAGTACATCTTATGAACTAAACGTCTGTGAAATAAAAATTAGAGAGAATTCTACTGTATACTGGAGTGCAATATTGTATTGTAGAGTCATATTTAATATAGTTTGATTTTGAAAATCCTTTGACTTTTCGGAGGCACTTAAGTAATAAATGATTCTTTAGAATTTTAGAAGATAAATAATATGCCACACATTTGTGGTTCTTTTACACTTCTCAGTAACATTTACTATTGCATGTCACTGTTTTGAAGATTTTAACTGCAGCCAAAAAAGTCACATTTTATGAATTCTTAATATTTTAAAATGAAATTTCCAAAACACTATTTTTCAACAATTCGTTGTTATAAGCATTATATCCAAATCATCTTCAGATCTCAGGAGAATCTACGTAAATATATGGGGATAATTATGTTTACTATGTATTTAAATAAGCCAGTTTTTATAATAAAATTGGAAATTTCACTACTGTCATTCTATTTGTTATAGATTGAATGATATTTTTGCAAAGTACAAAAAAGTAATCTGATAAATAATTTAGATAATATTCAAATTTAAGAATGATAGACTTGGGTGCCTGGGTAGCTCAGTCAGTTAAGTGTTCAACTTCGGCTTAGGTCATGATCTCATGGTTCCTGAGTTCAAGCCCCGCCTCGGGCTCTGTGCTGACAGCTCAGAGCCTGGAGCCTGCTTTGGCTTCTGTGTCTCCCTCTCTCTCTGCTCCTCCCTCACTTGAGCTCTGTCTCTCTCTCTCTCTCTCTCTAAAATAAACATTTAAAAAAAGAATGATAGATGTATTATAATCATGCAACCGTGTTTACCTCATATCTTGAAAATTTTTGAGTTATTTTTAATTTTATTGCTGATGCAGATTTCCTTACCAGTTTTACTGATGGCAGTGTGTTACTAATCAAGATTCTCCCTATATAAAAACTATTATTTAGGAATATTTTAGGATATTTTAGAAAATTAAATTTCACTTTCATGCCATTAAGGTACAGGTGTAGCCTCACTTTTCAGAATTATAAACATGTAAAAATCTTATGAATAAATTCAGAATATTTAATACAATTAAAAACAACAGATGAGTGACAATTATACTTATCCATAAATGGATTATTCAGCTAAAAACATCTTTCTCTTCTTTATTTTTTTAAATAAAAACTTAATTCATTCAAACTTTTCAAAAATGGAACTGGTGAGAAACAGGAAGTACACCTGAATCAATAATAAATTAAATTACTGTTCTAATGCACTTATTCATATCCTAGAGGCCTAAAACTACTGACTCTGTTTTCACAAAAATCTAATATATTCTAAAGAGAGTAGTTTCTTCACTATGAATCTCAAATTCATTTTGTTTAATTATCCCACTGCTATTTGACAGTGTGTTTAGGGGCATATTTATATTTAAATGTATTTTTCTTTAGTTCATTATGAGCCTTTTGAAGGTAAAACATATCATGCTTCCTTTATGTTGTAAAAGATAAGATTGATCTCTATGGTATTATTTAATTGTTGACAATAATGCTTAATACACCCACCTACCTACCTCCAAGAACGTTTTCATGATTAATGAGGTATATTTAAATCATTTGAGATTCAGAAATGAAAGATAATATGTAAACATAACACTTCATGGTATTATTATTAAAATCTAGTCATTTCTGATACAATTTCATAACCATTTCACAGGATTTATTGGCCAAGAAAATTACCTGGGTAAAGTATAAAGCACATTTCAATATTTCCAATATTGAGTTTACTAAAAAACTTTCTTTGAATCTATGCACACAAAAGAAACACACACTATGGGATGATTATATTGTAGGACACCCTCATTTTAGAGTTAAAGAAACTATAGTCAAAACCATAAAAACAAAACAAGAAACTGAAAGGTAATACTCAAGGTTGATCAGTTATCCCTTCCATTTCCAAAGACTCCTCTGCTTTCCACATTTTCTTCAGTTGGAAAGGTCTATTCAGTACTGAAAAACTCTTGAGTTACTACAATCTTTGAAATTCTTTTTTTTTTTTTTGCCTCTAGACTGCTTGTCTTTAATCCACTGCTTATCAGAAAGGCATAAAAATTGTTCTTTGTTCTTCTCAGCTTCTGGCAGTTTACTGAGCTTTGTTCTGTTTGTTCTGCAGAGCAATGCCTACCATCAAAACCTCTCTCACTTTCTGAATAAACACCCCAAATAGTTGACAACATTTCTCCTTCATGAGCAATCCTATCTATTTTTTTTTTTTTGTTAATTTAACTCTAATTTTGCTTGGTTTTAACCTGTTCTTCCTCCAAACTAAATAGTAGTTTTTATTTTGTATCTTATTTTATTTCATTTACACGGTAGTTTTTAAAGGAGTTCACACCCCTTGGGAATGTCAGATTCACTTGGTTGTCAAAGAAAATTTTGTAACTTACATTAATATTTGTTAAAATTTAGAAAATAACAAAAATTATTAATATTTTGTAAATGGATTGGCCCTAAAATCTGTACTTTTGTCCATGCATGAAACTGTCAGATTTTATTCATAATTTGGAAAATATACAGAGGCAGGAACAGGAATGGAATCTTTATAATATTTAATAATGAAATAGAGAGTGACCAAGAAAACTGTTGGGAGTTTTTTGTTTGTTTGGTTGGTTGGTTGTTTGACCTTTTGCCATTCAGAGATTTATCTCATGTGAAAGTACTTAAAACAGTTGAACTAAATTAAACATAAATTTCATTCAGCTTCTGTTTGCAAGGAAATGGAATACACACAAATTTTTCTATTGCTCCCAGTAAGTACAGCTAAAAACCATGGACAGAATATGTAAAGCAAACATAAGGAGACTGAAAGGTTTAGAGAAGTCAGATGAGCTACAGACTTCAGAGTCCAAGGAACAACATACTAATGGATTAGGTGGTTTTTCTTTCTATCTAATATATACCAGATTTAGAGCCAAAGAAGCCAGAAAACTAGAAACACCAGTAAGTGGGGGGAAAAAGTCCTAAGACATGGAAAAGGGCAGACTAACAAGAGAGAAGCCTTTTAGACAGTGACTACTCCACTCCAGGCAATTACCACAGGAAAAAAAAAAAAAAAATTGTGGTCCCTCTTCCACTCATGCCAGTAAAAGCCAAGTAGTGAGCCTAGACATCCATACTTGTCAGACTGTGATATGGCAAGTCAACCCACCGACTGGGGTGGTGTCAGAGGAGGCCAAATGGAGAGTAAGGACTTCACCACTACTCAGTACTAATGGGACCACCCTGAAATTAGTGTCAGAGGAGGTCAGAGAGGCAACAGTAAGGAGGTACGCGTACTTCTCCCAAACAGACAGGTATCAAAAGAGGCCTAGAGAGGAACTGAAACTCTCATCCCTGCCGAGCAGCAACAAGGAGCCCCTTCTCCACCGTTTCAATGGAGATCAAGTGGGGAACCTGAACTTTTACCCATGCCTGGCATTCATGAGCCACTTCCCCCTCTTCCCTGCAGAAGTGATGTCAGAAAACCTGATTTATACGCAAACAGAAGTTGAAGTAAGACCCTCAATCATATCATATAATACCTAAAATGTCTATGTTTCAATCAAAAGTCTCTCATCATATCAAGAACCAGGAAAACCGAAAGTTGAATGAAAAACAAAACAAAAAAAAGAGTCACAGAAAGAGAGAAGGAGAGAGAGAGAGGGGAGATAGAAAGACAGAGAATTGATAAATATAGAACTATACCAAATTTGCTATTGAATCTTAACCAAGATAAAGATGCCTAGTTTTGTCACTTTTATCCAAAACAGTACTGGAAGTCCCAGCCAGAGCATTTTGGCAAAACAAATTATAGAAAAACAAATTATAGAAAAACAAATTATAAATAAATAAATAAATAAATAAATAATAAAAAGTATCCAACTCAAAAAGGAAGGTGTAAAAATGTATTTTTTGCAGATGGCATGATCTCATATATATAAAGGACTACAGACTCCACCAAAAGAACCTTAGAAGTAATAAACAAATTAAGTACATTTGAAGAATAAATAATCAATATACAAATATCAGTTGTTATTCTATACACTAAGAACAAACTGTCAGAAAGGACTTTAGAAAACAATACCATTACAATATCATCAAAATGCATAATACTTAGTAATAAATTTAACCAAGGAAGTGAAAGATCTGTACTGTGAAATCTCTAAGATACTGATGAAAGGAATTGAAGAAACAAATATATGGGAAAATTATTCCATGCTCATGCACTAGAAGAATTAATATTGTCAAAATGGCCTTAATACCCAAAGAGATCTACAGATTCAATGAAATACCTATCAACAGCATTTTTTACAAAAAAAATTCTAAAATTTTAACAGAATCATAAAAGATCCCCAAATAGCTAATACAATCTTAGGAAAGAAGAAAACTGAGGGGAACCACATGTCCTTATTTTATATTAGAAAGTTATAGCAATCAAAACAGTATGGCATGGGCATAAAACAGATACATCTACTAATGGAACAAAATGGAAAGTCCATAAATAAACCCATGCATATATGGGCAATTGATTTTCAAAAGGAACCAAGAATATTCAATGGGAAAAGGATTGTCTTTTCTATAAATGGTGTTGAAAAAATTGAATAGCCACATGCAAAAGAATGAAACTGGACCCCTTTCTGACAACATATATAGAAAAATCAACTCAGTGGATTAAAGACTTGAACATAAGACCTGAAACTATAAAACTCCTAAAGAAAACACAGTGGTTAAGCTCTTAGACATTGGTCTGGCAATGATATTTTTGGCTATGACACCAAAAGCAAAGGCAACAAAAGCAAAAATAAACAAATGGGACCAAAACAAACTAAAAACCTTCTGCACACCAAAGGAAACCATCAACAAAATGAAAAGACAAACTACAGAATGGGAGAAAATATTTGCAAACCACATATTTGGTAAGGCATTACCACTATCCAAAATATATAAGAAACTCCCACAACTGAATAGCAAAACAAGCAAGCAAACAAAAACAAAACAAAAATATCCCTGAAAAACAAATAACCCAAGTAGAAAACGGGCAAAGATCTTTTTGAATATTCTGCTCAGTTTATTTGGGTTGCTTCCAGAATCCCTCATATCTGATCTCTCTCTCTCTCTCCAACTAAGCAAAGTTTTTAGGCTCTGTTTGGGTTTTCCCTGCACTGAGCTCTAGAACTGCCCCATGCAGAAAGCATCATGATACTGGGGTATACTTTAAATGGTTTCCTTTTCTAAAGGCTAACAATCTTGTGCAGACTGTTATCCAATGTATGAAAATAATCATTTTCTATTTTTATTTCTAGCTTTCTACTAATTTGCAGCAGAAGAGTAATTCTTATTTTTTTTTAATATGCCTGAATTTAATTTCCTCATGATTTACTATTTCATGGCAAAAGGATCTGACCTCTGATCCTTTTCTATTTCAACCACAATATCAAAATTATTGTAATAAATTAGAATTAAATTTCAAAAATAAAGAAAAAAAAGGGGGGGCGCCTGGGTGGTTCAGTTGGTTAAGCGTTTGACTTTCGCCCAGGTCACGATCGATCTCACGGTTCATGAGTTCGCGTCTGACTTTGGCCCTGATCTCAGGGTTTCTGAGTTTGAGCCCTGCATCAGGCTCTGTGCTGACAGCTCTGAGCCTGGAGCCTGCTTGGGATTCTGTGTCTCCCTCTCTCTCTCTGTCCCTCCCTAGCTCATGCTCCCTCTCTCTCTCTCTCTCTCTCTCTGTCTCTCTCTCTCTGTCAAAAACAAATAAACTTAACATTTTTTTAATAAAGAAAAAAAAGAAAACAGGCAAAGACAGGAATTTTTCTAAAGAAGATATTTAGGTGGCCAACAGGTATATAAAAAAGTTGCACTGTTAAAATTTCTATTGCCAAGAAGATAAATGCTGGGAAGAATGATAAAAAAGAAAACCTTTGCACATTGTTTCTGGGAATGTAAACTGGTATAGCCACTTTAGAAAACAGTATAGAGTCTCCTCAAGAAATTAAAAATAGAATTTCCATATGATCTCAAAGAGATATTTGTTCTCTAATTTCATTGTAGCAATATTCACAATAGTCAAGGAATAGAAACAAACTATGTATCTATCAAGGAATAAATGGGTAAAGAAAATGTGATATATATCTAATGTGATATATAGGTCTAATGTGATATATCTATTATATTATATATTGTGTGTGTGTGTGTGTGTGTGTGTGTGTATATATATATATATATATATATATACATATATATATACATATATGTATATGTTATATAATGGAATACTGTTCAACCTTAAAAAGAAAGGAAATCCTGTCATTTATGGCACCCTGGGTAAAACTGGAAGGCATTGGCTAAATGAAATAGCCAGACAGAGGAAGACAAATAGTGCATGGTATCACTTATATGTGAAATGTTTAAAAAAAAAAAAAAAGGTTGAACTCATAGATAGAAATGGAGAGTAGAAAAGTGGTTGTCAGGGAATGAAGAGTGGGGAAAATAGGCAGAATAAGCAGAGTTTGATATAAATTTTCAGTTATAAGATGATTAAGTTCTGAAGATGATACATAATATGGTGACTAGATTTGATAACGCTATATTGTATTTGATACACTGAAATTTGATAAGTAGAACTTAAATGTTCACACCAAAAATATAAAATAAAATAAAAGGAAAAAATCTATGAGACGATGAATGTGTTAATTAACTCTTCAATGGGAGGAATGCTTTCATAATGTACACATATACCAAATCATTACATTGTATACTTTAAATATATTAAATTTATTTGTCAATTATGCCTCAGTAGAACTGAAAAACTGAAATAATACTTTAGTTGTCTTATTACAAATTAATTTTATATCCCATGTTGCTATACTATTTATTTATTTATTTATAAGATCAAAACAACCACAATCAGCTTGGAATCAAATAAAGTTATTTCTCTCTGAATGCTTTTTATTTTGTGTCAAATGTTTCCAGGGTGTTTTCATGCATTGTTTCATCACTAAAATACTTTTACAATTATTGGTTTTTGTGAATATGCTTCTTAAATTGCTTTGTGTTACTATCAGTTCATGCTAATATGTATAGCCTATGAAAGACAAAAAAAAAAGATAAATGATAACTCTGCAGCTGCTAAAAGGATACTTGTAGCAAGAAAAAAATTTACAATTTAAAATTTTCCTCAGTAAAATTACAAATACATACTATTTATATTTTAAGCTAATGCTTGAGGTTACTTTTCCATTAAAAGAAACACTACCATTTTATGTTAATTATATTGAGAATTAATGGACTCAAAATGTTTTACCTGCTAGGAAAAATTTGGAACTGATTAAAAAGATAGAATGAGAGTTGTGATACAGTTTTACAAAGGCAATAAAATCATAAAATTATTTACTTATGTAACTTCATGATTAAGAAAAAGAAATAGGCAAATAAGAAACAAGACCATTAAAGAGAAAATAAGTTAATTTCTGTCTCTAAACTAATGAGGTATGCATTTAGGTATAGTAAAATATGTCATTCAAAAACGTTGTGTGTCCTCTGGGTTTTGAACTAAAATCTCTTCACTTTTTTTTAAGTTTATGTATTTATTTTTGAGGGGGAGAGAGAGCACATGAGCAGGGGAGGGGCAGAGAGAGACCGGGAGAGAGCATCCCAAGCAGGCTCCTCACCATCAGTGTGGATGGTGTCTCACGCGGGGCTCAAACATGGGAACCCTGAGATCATGACCTGAGCTGAAGTCAAGAGTCGGAAGCTTAACTGACTGAGCCACCCAGGTGCCCCTAAAATCTGTTCACTTTAACTGCAATGCAGAATATCACTATATTTCTTCAATTATATGAGCTTCATCTCTTAGTGCAATTCTGAAACAGATCTGAATTGTAGCTTTAAGCAATCTGCTTGCTTGCTTGATTGTACTTTTCATTATACTGTTCCCAGCCAAGACTTTTCTTTTAAGTTGCAAAACATTCTGGTGGTTTTTCTTCACAATTTACATGATTGGTTTTGAAGTATTACTTCAAGAATGATAGTTTCATGTAGTGTTGCTAGGAATTTTCTTGCGAAAGAGATGTCAGATTTTTTGCCTGATTTGCATTTCAACAATAATTAAAAACCATATTTGAAGCCTTTACCTGCATCCTTTGTATTATGTTGAGTGACACTGCTGTTGACTAGTGTACTGGTTATGGGTGGGATAATGTTATTATATTGTTCACTATCAGGTTCATTGTGGGCATAGCAACATTCTATCAGTCATAGACTTTGTGCTTTCATATGGTACAGAATCAAACTGTCCTGCACGTTTTTTCAAGTTCTCACTACAAATTTCCTTTTTTTTTTTTTTTTTTTGTAAACAAGCTATGTTCCTCATTAAGCATACTGACGTCACAAAAACTTGATATGATGCACTGAGGACACAAAATCATTTTTGCAGTATTCTTGCCCAAAATGCATAACCTCATTGCAATTAGCAGAAAATATTGGACAACTCCTAGTTGAGAGACATTTTACAAAATAACTGATCAGCACTCTTCAAAAGCATCAGTCTAGGTAAGGAAAGACAAGGAAAGGCTGAGAAACTGTTACATATGGGAGGATACTAAGGATAAATAACTAAATGAAATGTGAGATAGTGGGTAGAATCCTAGGAGAGCAGAAGGACATTAATGGAAAACTGCTGATATCTGATATCTGATATCCTACAGTTTAGTTCATAATATTGTAGCAATGTTAATTTTCTTTATAATTGTACTATGGTCATGTAAGTTGTTAATACTAAGGAAAACATAAGAGAGATATAAAGAAACTTCATACTATTGTTACAATTTTTCTATAAGTTTATAATTAGCCCCAAGTTTTTTTTTCAATTAAAAATGATATAATGCATTATATTTTAATGTAATAACTTAGGTCAGGTATTAATGAAATATATTTTAATGTATTCAGCAATGAATGATATAAAACCACACAGACCTGAATTTTCATTTTTTAAAAGTTCTTATGGGCCACTTAATGTTATGAGATAAGAAAGTAAAACAAATCTACAATTTCTAAAATAACAAAGAGAAAAAAATGAACAAAACAGCAAGAAGCTAACCTCCTCCCTGGGTGTCAATGGGTGTGAGTAGCCAGGTCTCCACAAGCCAGCTTCTTTTGCTCTACTGGACTAGTGTTACTTATGCAGACTAGTGACAGCTATTTATTTTATTTTGTTCTAAAAGCCAGTCCTGTTCACTCTAACACCAGGTGTGTGGTATTTCACCTTGACACAGGCAAAGCATGTGAATTCCTTTAAAATTAACAATGGCTACAATTTATTAAACATCATTTCTACACCAAGGAAGTATTACACAGCAACAATCTCAGTATGAACAGAGTTTGAATAACCTCCCCAAAGCCAAGGAAGGGGCCTGCTGCCATGGACACAAACTGGGAGGGTGAAAGTACGGGTGTCCAGTGATGAGGGTCCCATTGGTCTTCCAAGAAGATCCTTCGTCATTCTCACGTGGATTTTTATTCCTCTCCAGGACTTTTCTGGAGACTTGGGATTTGGGCATGTCTGCCCAGTACTGCCAGACAGCAGTGCCAGTTTACGTCTACTCTATCTGCCAGATTGGGTGAAGAAACATTCCATTTCTCAAAAGTAGTTTTCCCAGAGAAGATCCAAATTTTAGACTAAAGTCTGTTCATGTAATTGCCCAACCCTAATATTCAATATTCTTAACAATAATTGCTTGGACAGCTCATCCCTCTCTCCTTCCCTAAACATTTCTTCTATATTAGGCAGAAAACAAAACAATTGTCCCTTGGTATTATTGTGGTAAATCCTTTATCTACCCAAAGGTGACAGGAAAATTTATCAAATAAAATAAAACGAAGTATTTCAACTTCATTTGATTTCTACTTATTTTTCTCCTACCCAATCCCTACTGGTTAGGGTGAGAAATGACACCAAAATGGGCACCAGGGTGGCTCAGTTGGTTAAGCATCTGACTCTTGATTTCAGCTCAGGTCATGATCTGATGGGCATGGGATCAAGCCTGGCCAGGCTCATACTGGTCATGGAGCCTGCTTAGGATTCTTTCTCTTCCTCTCTCTCTGCCCTTCCCCCATTCTCTCTCTCTCTCTCTCTCTCTCTCTCTCTCTCTCTCTGTGTCTCTCCCTATTTCAAAATAAATAAATAAACTTAAAAAAAAGGAAAAATGAAAAATGACATTGGTGGATTTGTTTATTCTGGAACGTTAGCAATCTAGGATTGACCATATAACAACTAAATTAGAATGTCTGAAGGGGAGAACCAGGCATTAGTATTTCTAAGCAATGTTTCAAGCAGAATACTGAAAATTTTCTGTTGCAAAACATTTTAAAATTTTGAATAAAATAAAACAAATAGTCATTAAAATATCTGGCTGAGCTCACAATAAACTAAGGCAAATCACATAAGAGGAGACTTACAAAGCCAGTAATCATATACAAATGCTCAAACTCATTAGTGATTGGAAAAATGCAAATTAAAACAATAATTACCTACAATTTCACACTCATTACATTGCCAAAAATGAAAAAAATAGCAATTATTGATGGTAAGGTGAGGGGCAAAGGGAACTCCCATTCACTGCTAGCAGATTTGTAAATTGTCCCAGTCCCTCTAGAGAGGAATTTCACACTCTCTAGTGAAGTGGAAGATGCACATATAACTCTGCAATTACACTTCCCCGAGAAGTAGCCTCATGTGCCCAGAGAGACGTGTACAAGAATGTTCATTATAACATTGTTTGTAATATTGACAAACTGAAAACAATCTGAATTTCCAGTCAGGAGAATAAATCAAGAAGTTGTATTATTCACACAGCACATCGATTTATAGTCATTAAAATGAAGGAACAAGAGCCTCTTGTAATAACATGGATAATTTATTTTAAAAATACTTCTAAATGTTCTACATGATCATAAAGTATAATATCTCTAATATAATTTTAATTCATGCAAAATAAATTACATGCTCTTTGGAAATAACTCCATAGAAGATAAAACGTAACAATTTGCATGAGAATTTAAATGCCAAATGCAGAGTAAAGGTTACCTATAAGTAGGGACACTGAAGATGATCTGGAAGGAATAAACTGGAGGCTTCAATTCTACTTTATTTCTTAAAATGCACACGTGCACATTACATTATTAGATACACAGTAGCACTTACTGCCCAGTTTTCCTTTCCAGGTTTCAGTTACCTGAAGTCAACCACCTACATAAGCAGCTGGTCCTCGCAGACTCCTGATCAGAAGGTCAGTAGTAGCCTAACGCAGTGTCACAATGCCTATGTCATTCACCTCACTTCACCTCATCACATAGGCCTCTCACATAATCACAAGAAGGGTGGATACAGCGGTGAGATTATTTAATAGAAAGAGGACATCTTTCAAATAACTTTTATTAGAGTATGTTGTAATTGTCCTGTTTTATTTATAAATTAGTACTGCCTAATTTATAAATTAAACTTTTTTATACGTACGTATGTAAAGGTGGGAAAAACCAATATATACAGGGTTCAATACTATCCATGGTTTCAGGCATCCACTGGGGGTCCTGGAATGTATCTCCTTCAGATAAAGGGGGCTGCTGTATTTTCCTCATGCCAGAAATAGTTTACAAAGCAATGGATTGCTTATTGTACACTTTACTGAAAATTTCATGCTTCAATTTTGTACTTTTATTTTGCAACTTGGAATCTCTTACCCTAAGTCAATAGCCTAAGACAGTAATTTTCTGAACCCCCTTTAACATTATATTCACCCTATAGTTTTATAACTGCCTAAAAGAAAGTTTAAATGCACACATTTTAGATCAGGATTGCTGACAGTTAAATCCTTTAACCTATACCTTTTTTCTCAAAATGAGTAAGTGAAGATTATTGTTTTTTTACTGTTGCTATTTGTATTGCTCCATACTGCATCTAAAAGCGTGCAGATAGTGTTTCTCTTACCGCTTCTAAAGCCAGAGATACCTGCCTGAGAATTAAAGAATCTGTCAGTTCTACTCACTCATACACACAATGAATTAGCTGGGCAGTTGCTAACTGATGCTCCAGGCCCACAGGGATCCCGGTATCTCTGCGTTTTCAGTCACCACCCCAGGCGATACCCCCTTAAGTGTTGTAATCCTGGGTTTCAATTCCAGTTTACCTTATCAGTTGGACATCCCTCCTAATTATTCTCTGTTATGTTTCTATAGATTTATCATCCCTATAATTTTAGCAAAATTTGATAAAATTAAGCATAAGACTATAAATGGGTTCTCTTTATACACTAACCTCTTCTAAGTGTAGGTACCACCTAGCATATTCCTCTGGGGAAAAGAAAATCCTCCTTCAATTTCCAACTCCCACCACATTGAGTAATGTGCCAAGGATCATCTGGGGAAAAAATTCTGGTAATCTAACATAAACTTGCTTCCCTTTGACATTCTAATGTCACCATAAAAATCATCTAAACTGTTAGGTAGGCCAATATCATAATCTGCCATTAATATGGGGAGCTCCAATGATAATGGTGTAGAGAAATAGTAAAAGTGTCACGGTAAAAAGCATTCTGTGCCCTTTAATACTGCTGCATAGAAAAGGCTACAAAGAACAAGAGACATGAATGCAATCCCAACTGAGTACTCATATTTTCCTATCATTCAGACTTCTGCAACCTGCTACTAATGATGACACTATGTCATGGAGTAATAAGGATTTCATCTGGTCCTTATTGAAACCATCTTTGTTATGCTCCTAAGGTTTCTAACCTGTTAAAGTCCAAATTGCTCTATAAAGTCTTCTAACATCCTACCTGACCACCAAATGAAGGTGAGAATTCCAGCATATTCACGAATCTTCACTAACAAAAATGTTAAAACAAATTTCACTTTTCATTTTACAGGTTAAATTTCCTAGCTGTATTATTTTCCTAGGGCCTGTATCTTAGGCTTACTTTAATTTTAAGATACTAATTTTTTATTAATTTTCTTTATTTTTGAGAGGCAGAGAGAGACAGAGCACGAGTGGGGGAGGGGCAGAGAGAAAAGGAGACACAGAATCCCAAACAGGCTCCAGGCTCTGAGCTGTCAAGCACAGAGCCCGATATGGGGCTCAAATTCACAAACTGTGAGGATCATGACCTGAGCCGAAGTCAGATGCTAACCGACTGAGCCACCCAGGTGCCCCACAAGATACTCATTTTACATAAAATTATTCTCTGGGATTTTTCAAAAATAAAACCAAACTTGAAACTGACATATATGACCATAATTGGTCAGAATTCTTCTTACAAATCATCAACAGCAACAACAAAAACAAAAAACACCACTCTAGCAGAAAGAAGTTGAAATTGGAAATATTTCACAGACTTTTTCATTCTAAGAAAACAAATTCTAGACTGAGATTCTAGAAGTGATTTTCCACTTCACACAATAGAAGTGGCTAATTAAAAGAGCTATTAGCTCTGCTATGATCAGAAGTACAAATCAGGAAGCTATCCCATTCTGACAATATCAGATCTTTGTTAAAATTGGCTCTAGCACAAGATACACACAGTCTTCTATCTCTTTTGCCATGAAACTAATCAAAATCTCCTTTGGATGCATATAAATGGTGGAAACTAAATTTCATATATGAGCCTTAGTATAGGAAAATGATTTTTTTTGAGTATAGAGAAGTGGGATTCTATATTGGAAAAGCAAGTAAAATGTGAACAAGTAAAATGTAGAATGACCAAGATATGGAGGCAATTACAGTCTTCCCAGATTATACGGTCATCAAAATAGATGTTCACCACAATTCCCACCCTTGACTAACAATATCAAAACAACAATAACAGGACCCCTGAACATAATATATTACAACTGCATACATACAAGTAAAATATATCCATCCCTCCCCAAAGGCAAGATTCCCAGTTTCATCAATTATTGAATATAGCTACAAGTTTAAAAATTTTAATTAATGGCCTTTCCTCTCTAATGTATTCACAGATATACCTTAATAATCTGTAAACTGTATATTTACTAACACCCCAACCCGAAACTAGACAAAGACCCCACTAAAAAAGGAGAACTACGAACAAATTTCCCTGATAAACATGGATGCAAAAATTCTCAACAAGATACTAGCAAACCAAATCCAACAATACATTAAAATAATTGCTCACAATGATCAAGTGGGATTTATTCCTGAGCCGCGGCTGGTTCAATATCCACAAATCAATCAGCGTGATACATCATATTAATAAAAGAAAGGGTAAGAACCACATGATCCTCTCAATAGATACAGAAAAAGCATCTGACAAAATATAGCATCCTTTCTTAATAAAAACCCTCAAAAAAGTAGGGACAGAAGGAACATACCTCAACATCATAAAGGCCATTACAAAAGACCCACAGCTAATATCATCCTCAGTGGGGAAAAACTGAGAGCACTCCCCCTAAGGTAAGGCACACAACAGTGATGTCCACACTCACCACTGTTGCTCAACATAGTGTTGGAAATCCTACCCTCAGCAATCAGACAACAAAACAAAATAAAAAGGCATTCAAATTGGCAAGGAAGAAGCAAACTTTCTCTCTTCACAGACGACATGATAGTCTACGTAGAAATCCTGAAAGACTGTACCAAAAATCTGCTAGAACTGATGCATGAATTCAGCAAAGTCACAGGATATAAAATCAATGTCCAGAAATCTGTGACATTTCTATATGCCAATAATGAAGCAGCAGAAAGAAAAATCAAGGAATTGATCCCATTTACAATCGCACTGAAAACCACAAAATACTTACTAATAAACTAAACCAAAGAGGTAAGATACATATACACACAATGGAATATTATTCGTTGATCAAAAAGAATGAAATCTTGTCATTTGGAATAACGTGGATGGAACTAATAAGTATTATGCTAAGCAAAATAAGTCAGTCAGAGAAAGAAAAATATATGATTTCACTCAGATATGGAATTAAAGGAACAAAACAGATAAACATAGGGGAAGGGAAGGAAAAGTAAGATAAAAAGAAAGAGGGAGGCAAACATAAGAGACTCTTAAATACAGACAACAATCTGAGGATTGCTGGTGGAGTGTTGGGTGGGGGAGATGGCCTAAGTGGGTGATGGGCGTTAAGGAGGGCACTTGTTGGGATGAGCACTAGGCGTTATATGTAAGTGATGAATCATTAAACTCTATTCCTAATGCCATTATTATACTACAGGTTAACTAACTTGTATTTAAAAAAAAATGAAAATATTTTTTAAATACCCCAACCAGTATATACTGTATAAATAAAAGTGGAACAGTATGTTGGGAAAAATAAGCTTATATAAGTAATTCATGGGGTATTTTCATGACTTTCATTCATTCAACTATTCACAAGGCCAAAGTTACTATTTACAGGAACTGTTCTTGATTTCTGGTTTATACACCCTTTGCTTTCAGTTAGCACCTCAATTAGCAGGGCTATCTAATTGATTTGATGTCTAAACTTTCCTAAAGATTACAAACCTCTCTTAACGCTATTATATTGTAAACCTATATTGTAAAGCTGTTACCTTATATTAACCTTACCCACCGACCATAGTTCATGGAGGTGCCTTATATGTTTTCATACTTGTATCTTGTAACAGCAAAAGTATTACTATTTGTTAAACAGGAGCAATGATTCCAGACAACATGATAAATATCTCTTTTCCTGTCTTTCCTCAATGACATGGAAAGCCCCAAATAGCCATTTTAATGGTTAATTTTATGTATCAATTGACAGGCCTAAGGATTCCCAGATGTCTGGTCGAGCATTGCTTCTGGGTGTGCCTATGAAGAGTGTTTCTGGAAGAGATTAGCAGTTGAATGAGTATACTAAGTAGAGAAAAAACAGATCTGCCCTCACCAATGTGTATGGGCACTATCCAGTCCTTTAAGGGCTTAGATAGAACAAAAGGTGAAGTAAGGGCAAATTCTCTCTTTTCTTGACTTCTATTTTTTCTTGGTCTTGGACATCGAAGCTCCTGGTTCTTGGCCTTTGGCCTCACATTGGGATTTACACCATCAACTCCCCTGGTTCTCAAGCCTTTGGATTTGAACTGAATTATAATACTGGCTTTCCTAATTCTCCAGCTGGCAGACTGTAGCATTTCTTGACCTCCATAATTGCATGAGTCAATTCCTATAATAAATCTATCTGTTGTCTATCTATCCTGTTGATTATGTTTACCTATTAAACTCTCACTAATCTAGCCATTTAGTAGTCACAGTTATAAATTCAAAGGAGACATGTTTAGAATCCTTTGATGGAGGTTTTTTTTTTCCCTTCTATTACTTTAAGACCTCTAAAATAGTGGAAATCTGTTTGGTGCATGTAAGGAAATCAATATTTTGAAAGTTGGTCAGGAATTCTGATTGGAAGCTGTCACTTTAGCTTCTAATCCTTGGTCTCTTGGTAGGTCCATATTTCTAACTCTCAGAGAAATAGTACTACATATTGATCTTTTGGTCAGAGCCTACACCATATTCCAAACCCAAAGGTATTGTCCCCTTTACAGCATCTTAACTGAGTATTCTATAGAATATTCCACTATTCTTTAAGGCCAACTGTTTTTGAGTCATGAGAAATATGGTAAACTGATATTCTTATAAGGATAAGCTCATTTTCTTTCTTTTCTTGCTTTAATAATAGTTTATTGATCAAAGATACATTCAGTGAGCCATATAAATGAATGAAAATCAATTAAAGATATAATTGGTGGCAGAATGGTAGACAAAAAAGGAAACTCTACCTCCATAATAAATCCATATTCTAATATAGGCAAAGTCAGCTCCTTCCATGGTGGAAGATATTAAATATAAATCAGTCAGGTTGAACCCTCCAAGCTATGGCACAATTTGAAAAGCTCTGGATTACTGAAAACTAGCTCTTAGTGAGCATCAATTTATCGTAAATGACATCTGGCCTTGATGAAGGAAAAAAAAAAAACATATTAATGAGCCCATGTATTGCTTCCATTCTTGCTACACCCAATTTGTTCACTAGCCCATTTAGCAAGCAGTGTGGTATCTGGAGAAAATTCTCACTAATAACTAATGGGTAAATTATTTTGTCAAATCATTTTGATGATCATTCACTTGGGAAAATGTATACATTCTCTATATGAGCCTTTAATGAAAAGTTTTCCAGCCACATACCATTTTTCCCAAACGTCCTTGTCATCAATAGTACTGTCTCAATTATTTCAAGTTCTCAGATATGTGGCCTAATCTATTAGCCACAATCCATTAGTGTAGAACATTAACTCTGGCAGGTATCCCCAACCAGGAAAAATAGATCATGAGGTATCCCCTCTTGGCCTCTTGATCTGTACCAATGACAGGAGAATTTTACTTTCCCAGTATCTTTCATAGTGGGCTGTAATGCTGCATGAGTCCCATTCCCATAGCTACAGCCACAGCCGCAGTGAGAGAAAGAGACAGAGAGAGTGAGAGTGAGAGAGAGCGAAAGAGAGAGAGAGAGACCATATAATAAGAAAACTGTTTATAAACTAGTCAGTGAATGGGGAACTTCTTATGAAATAGGGTGAAAAACAAATGGAAAGAGACAAGAGCAGATCCACTGAGAAATGAGTCATAAATTACATTACTCACTTGTGGTTTCAGTGGTTGCCTGAGCCTAATGCTGTATGTAGAACTTCCGGCACACCCATTCAATAATTTAATAATAAATCAGACATGAAACAATTAATACAGGGTAGCTCAGATTCCATAATTATTTTTTTTCTAGGGAATCACAACCCTAACATTTATGAGACCCACATAAAAGAAAAAATAGAAGCTCATATTGAAACTAAATTTCATTTTGTTGTCTGATTGCTGAGGGTAGGCCTTCCAACACTATGTTGAGCAACAGTAATGAGTGTGGACATCCTGTTGTGTTCCTGACCTTAGGGGGAAACTCTCAGCTTTTCCCCATTGAACTCCTATAATAGTGTCTTTACATCTGTAATCAGTGGGTTGGAATTACACTACTAAAAATATTCCTTATAGAATTCAAAGTATTATCCTTAACCTTCTTTCTGTTGAAAAGGTGAATTATTTCCCGTAAGTGTGGCAGACTTCTATGATACACACAAAGAGTACAGGTTTGTGATATTTCATTAGCTGAACATTGATATTAATAGCTAACTTTTGTTGCCAGCTTCCTTTTTTTTTTTTATCTAGTTCACCCCATTTACGTTTTTACAATGAGATATACACATGGTAGGATCAAGGTAGAAAATTAAGCAGCATGACTCTGAAGAAAACACATTATAAGCATTAACTAGTTACTAATTAGACTCTAGCACAAGCCTTATCTGTAATGATTAATGCACTCTTAACAAAAGAAAAAATGAGTCATCCTGTATACGAAAGAGATTTGGTTAACACTGCAATTAATCTTTCCATTTATGGGAGAAAATTGTTTACTGCAAATTTTACTTACTTAACAAATGCAGATGAATTACCCTAGATGGCAGTCAAAATCATATCAAACTCTGGGCTGTGTTTCGGTAGTGATGAATTTGATACATTATTTTCTTGATATGTTAGCTTTTTTATGCTCAATTACCAGCACATCAGTAACATTAGCAGAAAAATCACATAAATATGCTGCTTTTTTTTTTTTAAATTTAATGTTTATTTAGTTATTTTTAATTTTTTTCAATATTTATTTTTGAGAGAGAGAGAGAGACACAGCATGAGTTGGGGAGGGACCGAGGGAGAGGGAGACAGAATCTGAAGCAGGCTCCAGGCTCTGAGCTGTCAGCACAGAGCTGGACATGGGGCTCGAACTCACAAGCCATGAGATCATGACCTGAGCCGAAGTCAGATGCTTAGCCAACTAAACCACCCCTGCACCCCAAATGTTAATTTATATTTTGAGAGAGAGACAGAGTGTGAGTAGGGGAGGGGCAGAGAAGAAAGGCAGACACAGAATCCGAAGTGGGCTCCAGGCTCCGAGCTGTCAGCACAGCTGACTGAGCCACCCAGGTGTCCCAATATTGCTTTTTCAAATCAGTTATGTGCACTTTTAATAACACAGTTTAGTCATTCTTAACAACAGAGAACAAAACAAAAAAATAGCATCTAAAATGACATAACTGTTCATAACTGTGAACCTTGAACTTATAACAAATGAAGTGAACAATGGTGGTATTGAATATGAAAGCAATCATGTTCAATAAAGTTAGAGTGAAGTCGTCATTTTTTATAATACCAGTTCATTGACTTCAATTAACTTTCAATTCAATGAGTTTTATATATTGCAATATAAATAATATTCTAGAGATATTAAGATCCGCTGAAACTATTTATGAAAAGGAAACTGTGAAGAATTGTAATGACTGAATGGTTTACAAGGGATTCTTTTAATTGGGTAATAGTACATACTGTTATTAATTATAAATATTTCCTCAAATGATCTTCATCCTTCACACTACCATTCTCTGGATCATTATTCAGGTAGAAAGTTGTTTTTAGCAGAGATGGTACCTCACATTGAATCAGGAGTATTTTCAAAATGTGTTTAAAATATGTTACTTCAGTAGAAAGCGGTAATATAAATGAACAGTATCAAGAATAATTTCATATGAAGAGATAGTCTGTGATTATACTATGATCTTAGGGCGGTTGATAAAACTTAAGAACAATTATTTTTCCTTTAAAACATGGCAGAAACCTTTGTCCCTAAAATTATAAATCCTAATGTTGGTGAACACATTTTCTGTTAGTAATAAAATATAAGGTGTAAACTTAGTTTATATCCTCTCTTCTCCTCCAATTATTGTTATTGTATCTATATACATGAGATTCCCTCATGTAATTTTATCTAATATGAAGAGCCTGAGTTACTATGAAAAGATAGTTGTGACAGATCCACCAGTTGAAGTTAGAATTACATGTTCCTCTTTGGTGTATCATTTGAGTGAATTTGTTGCTCCATTCATTAGTTCATCCATTCATTTGGTCCCTCCATAACTCATTCAGCATTTATTGGGTAATTACTTTATCCCATGTGCATTTACTCACAGTGTTCAGAATGGACAAAAAAGAACTTCACACGATTCACTTGCTATCTAAGCATACGGTGATGGTTAATTTATATATCAACCTTACTGGGCCATGGGGTTCTCAGATATTTGGTCAAATGTTTTTCTGAATATTTATGTGAGGGTGTTTTTGGAAGAGTTTAATATTTAAATAGGCAGACTGAGTAAAGGAGATTGCCCTCTTTATTGTGGGAGGCTTCATTTAATCAGTAGAAGGCCTGATTAGAAAAGGTTAACCCTCCTCCAAGTAAGAGAAAATTCTTCCTGCCTGATGGTATGAGAATATCCACTTTTTTTTCCGGCCTTTAGACTTCAACCAAAATATCACCTTTTCTGGGGGATGCCAGCCTTTAGACTGGATCTACACCATTGGCTCTCCTGGGTCTCCAACTTGCCATCTCACTCTGCAGATGTTGGGACTTGCTAGTCTCCATAACTGTGTAATCTCATTCCTTGTAATCAGTCAATCTCTCTTTCTCTCTCTCTCCTTCTCCCGACACACACATATATATACACATATACATATGTATGCGCGCACACACACACACACACACACACACACACACACACATATCCTATTGGTTTTGTTTCTCTGAAGAATCCTGACTCACACACATACACTGTTTAGCATTTGATTAAACAGATACTAACAGTTTAACAATTGTTAAACAAATCACGATGAAATGGTTGTACAGTCTCATGTCTTCAGCTTGTGGTATATAGACTTCAGTATTGAGTTTCAAATAGACAGAATGGCACATTCAAAGAGTTGAAAGTTGGAGAGAGTATGACTTTCGTAAACTGCAAGAAACCCAATTTAAATGGTGCATAGAAGACATATGAGGAAGTGGAGAAAGATGAAGCTCAAATGGTCCATGCTGATAGTAGTCAACCATTCTAACCATGAAACTTTTTTAAGGAATTGGTAGGAGTTGAGTTGGGGCACCTGGGTGGCTCAGAAGGTTGAGCGTCTGACTTCGGCTCAGGTCATGGTCTCGCAGTCAGTGGGTTACAGCCCTGCATTGGGCTCTGTGTTGACAGCTCAAAGCCTGGAGCCTGTTTCGTATTCTGTTTCTTCCTCTCTCTCTGCCTCTTCTCCACTCATGCCCCGTCTGTCTGTCTGTCTGTCTCTCTCTCTCTCAAAAATAAATAAACATTAAAAAATAGTAATAATAAAAAATAAATTGGTAGGAGTTAATCTACCTTTTCATCTTTTTTTCAATGTTTGATGCATAGAGAAAAAGCTCAAAGAACCATGTTTCCATTGCCATTCACACAGTGTTTGGAAATGAGTAGTTCTTCTTTTTGTAAATTCTAAGTTCCATTTTATTCAAATATATATTTTCTGACAACACGACAATATGAACTCTTTTGTGGTAAATAACACTACCAAAAGAAATGTCTTCATAAACTACAATAAACGATTAGATAATTTCCTATTCAAGCTATATTCCAGGCAAGACAATTCTAAAAGCAACTTAAAAAAAAGAAACACAAATAAACAGCAATACATTTGACCTGTCATTGGAATGAATTGTATTGTAAATTTCAGCTCAGAGCCTGGAGCCTGCTTCAAATTGTGTCTCCTCGCCCTCTGCCCCTCCCCGACTCACACTCTGTCTCTCAAAAATAAACATTAAAAAAAACCTAAATAAACATTTAAAAATTAAAAAAAAACATTATTTATGTGATTTTTCTGCTAATGTTACTTATGTGTTGGTGACTGGGCATAAGAAAGCCAACATATCAAGAAAATAATGTTTCAAATTCATCAATACTGAAACACAGCCCAGAGTTTGATATGATTTTGACTGCCATCTAGGATAATTCATCTGCATTTGTTAAGTAAGTAAAATCTGCACTAAACAACTTAAAGATGTAAAGACACTATTATAGGGGCACCTGAATGGTCAGTTAAGCGGCAGCTGAGATCATGATCTCACGGTTTGTGAGTTCGAGCCTGCGTCCTGCTCTGTGCTGACAGCTCAAAACCTTGAGCCTGCTTCAGAGTCTGTGTCTCCCTCTCTCTCTGCCCCTCCCCTGCTCCCCTGCTCCTTGTCTCTCAAAAATAAATAAACATAAAAAAGACACTATTATCTGTGCCAGTTAATATGAATCTCTCAGGAATTCAGCATTTTAGACTGGTAAAGGATCAATTCTGCACTATTTTCACCATAGAATTTCTTATATATTTATCATTTTAATGAGCCAACATTCTGTTTTGTATTAGTTATTTGTTTTGTGAGCAGAATCCATACTTCCTTCTGTGTTTTATTTCGAACCTAGCATACATTAATGAATAAAAGTAACAAGTGCAAATCACACATGCCATGAGTTCTTTGGGGGACTGAAACATGATAATCACCATAATTTAGGACTCTTAGTTGCTTCCCCATCCTGAGATGAGCATTATATTTATTACAAACTTAACTAATAAAAAATAGCAGAAGGCAAGAGTGCCATTTTACAGGCTTTCATTCTACTTTGAGACTAACAGGGCATTACATTTCAAAACTCATGGATCCATCATCAAGTTTCAGAGTAGCATTACCTATAATTCTGGAGAGTCATGAAATGTAAAATGTAATGTTTCTTATTCCCCAAGACTTCAAGTCTCATTCTATCTATTTTTGTACTTTCTGAGTAAAAATATCAGCAGTACAGTTGATTTCTTCCTTCCCTTACATGCATGAAAGACTCAGAAAAAAAACCAACCCAGAATATCATGAAATAATTATATCTTGTTTTAAATTTATGATAATTTTAATATCCATGTTTGTAATGCATTCTCTATTATAAAATACACGTTTATAGACATTATTTTAATTTGTTCTCACAACTCTCATTAAATGACAACAAGTATTGCTAATTCGATTTTAATAGAACATGAGGCTCACAGGACAAAACTAATGAATTTGTCCTAAGTTGACTAGCTTGTAAGTATAAGAATCAAAATTTCAACCCAGTTCTCCAAGTTTTTAATCTAGTTCTCTTATAAAATACAGACTTCCATTTTACCTATTTTTTTCAACTTTTAGTTTTGTATTTGTTTTAGGTGGTAGTCACAAGATAATTTTCTCAAATCATCACAGGCTTCAAGGTAGCACTCAACTGGTTAATCATTTGAAATTAAGCAATATCTAAACTTTGGCTCAGTAGTGAACTGGTATGTTATTCATTAGATTAAAAGCCCTTTTATGCATAATGCTCATAGAGTGAGCATATGTATGCTTACCACCCAGTTAAACATATGCAGAGAGCCTACCTGCTGCTGCTGGGTATCCTGAATATTTACCAAAAACAAAACAGAAATGAATGAGCAAATGTCAGCCCTTATTATATTCAAATTCCTGGCAAGAGGGGTATATAAGAAGACAAAGTAAAAATACATACATACATACATGCATACGTACCTTATAACTATGTGGCTACATAGCTTTTATATAAAATTATATAAAATTCATTAAATAATATATCAAATAATAATATAATAAAGTTATATAAATTTATATAAGTATAAATTAAATATATTCCATTAAATAATATATCAAATAATAATCTAATGAAATTATATAAATTTCATTAAATAATATTATCTTACATAACTAAAATAAAACTGAACAACTTTTTATTCATTTTTTTAAGTTTACTTATTTATTTTGAGAGAGACAGAGACAGCATCTGTGCACATGTATGAGCAGGACAGGGTCAGAGAGAGGTAGAGAGAGAATCCAAGCAGGCTCTGTACCAGCAGCACAGAGCCCAACAAGGGGCTTGATCTCATGAACCGTGAGATCACGACCTGAGCCAAAATCAAGAGTCAGATGGATGCTTAACCGAGTGAGCCACTTAGGTGCTCCATAAATGAACAACATTTTAAAAATAATACATATAAGTGGGGATGCCTGGCTGGCTCAGTTGGTTAAATGTCCAACTCTTGATTTTGGCTCAGGTCATGATCTCACTGTTTGTGAGATCAAGCCCTTTCATGATATCAAGTCCCACGCTGCCAGTGTGGAGCCTGCTTGGGATTCTCTCTCTCTTCATCTCTCTCTGCCCCTCCCCTGCTTGCACTCAAAATTAATAAATAAACTTTAAATAAATAAAAATAATACATATGTGGATTATACATAAGTGGATTGTTACTTTATAATTTCTTAAAAGTCTTTTATTAAATAAGAGTTGTGACTAGATACAGTAGTGTGTATAACTGAGGTTATTTTAGGATTTGTCTAATAAGTGAATATCATATCATTATCTAAATTAATATCTCACCTATATTGGCATCTAAACATAGGGCTTATAGGAAATATCAGTACCCATACTTTGATATTTCTTTCCATTAATTTTGGCTTTGATAAAGCCTTCATTTCTGTGTAATATGAGATTTTCAAGGGCTTAGTGCCTTTTAGGTGTTAGGAACATTGCGTACATCACAAAGACACTTCTGTCTGACTGTAAAATTTTTGGACTTGCACTGTGTCTTGCAGTGCCATATCATTTACTCACTCTCCAGGTTCTTACTGTCTGATCTGGCCTGGGCAAATTTCTAACGTTGAAAAAGTAAAAATGGTACAGAAGTACCTCTCTTTTCTGAAATTTTTTTCTATGCATTCTTGTTCCACTCTAATCCCTAAAGAGGTTACAATTATGTATGCATGTATGTATGTATGTATGTATTTTTGAGAGATAGAGACAGAGTGTGAGCAGGGGAAGAACAGAGAGAGAGGGAAACACAGAATCCAAAGTAGGCTCCAAGCTCTGAGCTGTCAGCACAGAGCCCAATGCAAGGTCTGAACCCAGGAACCGTGAGATCATGACCTAAGCCAAAGTAGGATGCTTAACCGACTGAGCCACCCAGGGACCCCACGAGGTTACAATTTAAATGGATTAATTACAAGGTGTTTTTCAAGTGCAAAGCTAAAATCATGAGACATTATAATAGGGAGAGTTAAGCAACAACTTTACTCTCTGCCCCAATAACAAGTCTTTATAACCCAGGAAAATTCTGCATTACCAGTACATTTCCTTAAGTCTTCTTTCATGCTTTCATGCTATGGAATGCTCTAGAATACCAAAATGTAGCTACTGTGATCTTTTGCATATAATTTAGGAGTGTGTTAGGAAATTCTTAAACTTGTCCATAACCTAGAGAAAAAGTATTAATCCCCTCATTAAGGCCCAGGAAAAAGCCCAGAGTAGTTAAAGAATTGCTCAAAATCACAGAGTTTCCATTGACAAAACTAGAATCCAGTATCTGTCAATCTGATTTATATTAAGCATTAATTAAATTAACCACTTTGTTTCACTGCCAACAATCTCAGTTGTAGAATGTCAAGCTTGTTGAGATATTATTTGCACTTGAAATTTTCATTTTCAATAAAATATCTTGCTGGCACAAATGGACTTTCTAAAACTGTAGAGATGCTATAAAGTCTTCTTACAGCATTGATAACAAAAGTTTTTTTCACCTCTTAAAATTCATTTTTGGTTTATAAACAAGTAAGCCATTTCAGGATTGCTCTTGGGAAATGATCAATCATAACAGATTATTTAAAAATTGCAACAAAATATGGGTAAAAGAACAATAAACAAGAAAAATAAATTATTTAAACTCTAAGCAGAAATAAGTTAGAGAAATAAAAACAAGTTTTAAGCATGCTTCCTATTTGTCAAGTTGATGATGACACCTTCCATTCCATACAGAGACTATAGATTTGAGAATATAGACTTATCTTTTACAGTATGTGAAAGGAATTTTAGGTAAATTTAGCCACAAAGAATTACAATGTCAAAGCAGGTAGAAGAAAAACAAATCTTTTCTATATGAAATGTCATTTAAGAAATACGATTCTCAGTGTTAGAATCACCTTGCCTAGAAATTGTGATCAGACCATCACCATTTATTTACAAAGACAAGATTCTGGTGTTCTCAAACTTTTGTCAATTACTTCAATCAAAGGTTTTGCTCCTTCTATGTCATTCAACCAAAATGCCTTCTATCATCTAATTACCAGCTAACCACATTCTTTGAAAGCTACTTGAAGTGAATTCTGTGTGATAAAGGAATTCAGGATCATCCTTTTCTAGAATTTCTTCTAGTATCAAATCCTATCATGTATTGCCTATGCTATTTTTCCTAGGATTTTTAAAATTATTTTACTTGGGATTCAACATCTGTGCTATTCAGATCAACAAAGATATGTAGATTTATTTTCTTCAGCAGATAATATATTTTTCTGGAGTCTACATTCCTGCTCAATAGGGAATAACAACAAATCAACAAACTAATAAATAAAGTTGTAATTACAAGTAAAATTTTGTATCTTTTCATTTAAAACTGTCCTGTCCAAGTAAGGTTAGCCTCTCTTTCTTTTTCTGAGCACAGAATGATTCTTGTACCTGAATCACATGAATAACATATTGCTTGATTGATAGAATCATAATCAAAGTTAATCTATAGTATTTTTTCACCAGTTGTGAAATCAAGATTTTTAGAGGGCAACAAATGGTGATTTTCAGAGCCAGAAAAAAGAGATTCAAAGTAGGCTTAAGTTCATAAGAGACTGTTAAAAACTGAGAACAAACTGAGGGTTGATGGGGGGTGGGAGGGAGGGCAGGGTGGGAGGGAGGGCAGGGTGGGTGATGGGTATTGAGGAGGGCACCTTTTGGGATGAGCACTGGGTGTTGTATGGAAACCAATTTGACAGTAAATTTCATATATTAAAAAAAAATAAAATAAAATAAAATAAAATAAAAAAAAAAAAAAAAAAAAAAAAAAAAAGGAAACAGCAAAAAAAAAAAAAAAAAAAAAAAAAAAAAAAAAAAAAAGTAGGCTTAAGTTTTAGTGTCACAGAGAATGTTTTCATTTTGCAGTTTATTTTTTCCTTCTTTGTATTATGGTTCAAAACTTCCCTCTCTCAAAAGTATATGTATGTCTTCCTTTACGCTAAGTGGTATAATCCACTAAAAGCTCAATTTCTATAGTACCTTTTTGGTTGTTTTGATTTTAATATATTTTAATAACATGGCATATTATATTTGTCTCTCTTCCAATCTCCACATAAATTATGAGCTGGTTTTCACCGTCCACGAATTATATAGAAAAATAAAACTTCTAAATATAACCATATGCATAAAAATTAAAATTTAAAGATATATGAAGACCTCCTTAATATAGTTGCTTAATAAATGTGTATATAAGAAATCTATACATTAGAATCCATTCAGCAGGTAAACAAATGACAAATTTAAAGTTACTTTTTAAGATGCATACTTTTAATAAAGTGTATCAGATATTATACCTATGAATACCAATAGTCATGCAGTTTGTTTGGAGATGAAAATTAATTTCTCAGATCATTTTACTCATCTGCAAAATGAAAAATGATTTAATTCTCATGGATGTTAAGTTTAATGACAGTAAAGCACTTTTAAATTTACCCAGAAAGTGTTATAGATTAAAAAAACAAAAAACAAAAAACTGAGGATCTCTGTAGGTGGGGGAAAAAAGGAAAAATGCTACTGGTGAAGAAAATCAGGAAATATGCTTTTCTCCTTCTATGCATAGTGTCATCTGCTACCTTTTGTGACAACCTGATACTGTTTCAAGTCACATTTCTTCTCTTTTTGTCATTATTGAAGTTCTCTAATACTTCTAATACCTGAGAAGAAACAGTTAAAATGGTCAGGAGATTAAAGATTTAGAAAATAATGATGATTTTTAAGATTAGAAAGACTTTTTAGGCTCAGAATATTGATATAAATATATACACAAGGAGGGACATTGTAATTTTTAAACTATTATATTTTGTTCATTTTGTTTGTCAATGTTCCTGGTCCTGGCTTCTTTTCTCTTCAGTGTAAGAAACTGAAAAAGCATGTGTTTGTATGTGTGCATGTGTACAATGCACGTTTTTACCTATAGGATTACACAGTGTTCCTGATATGATTAAATCCTCATGGCATTAAATGACCTTGTATGGAAGGCAAGAGCTGGCTAAAGAATGTATACTCATTTGTTTAGCAAAAATATGGTCATTGTTTAAATATGCACTTTTAACTAAATGAAATACGAACTTTATCTTTAAAATATTGCTGAATCTTGTTAAGATCTGTTGCTGTGAATTGTTAATCAAATATTTCTAATGAACACAACAAAAATAGGTCTGTGTTCTTCTTCCATCCTTACTGACACTACATTAACACAGGCAATGAAGGTACTTTTTTAATATTGGCTCACTTAAATAGTTAATAGGCTTAAGTCCTTTCGTGAATATTAAGATTAATCACCACTTATTGCATTACATTAGAGAAAATAGCAGTTGGTAACATTTTTTAAAAGAAAAAATTCCTGCAGCCTGAGAAATAGACTTTCTGTGGGCTTGAGGTAAAAGACAGACAGAAGTAATTGTCCTCACCTACTTTGTTTTTGTTTTTTTAAATGTTTATTTATTTTTGAAAGAAAGAGTGTGAGCAGGGGAGGGGCAGAGAGAGAGAAGGAGACACAGAATCAGAAGCAGGCTCTAGGCTCTGAGCTGTCAGCACAGAGCCAGACGCAGGGCTTGAATCCATGAACCACAAGATCATGACCTGAGCTGAATGAGGATGTTTAACCCACTGAGCCACCCAGGTGCCCCTGTCTTCACCTACTTTGAATATCTTGTTTTGCTGCAACATGTGGACCTTTACTGTAAATTTTTTATGGGATTTTAATGAATTCATTAGAACATGATAATTTATACTGATACTATTTCAACTAGTTGACCCACCTAACACTAAAAATGGCAACATTTAGTAATTTTGTGCTACGCAATTTTTTTAGAACATTTGATGATTGATTTTTCTATGATTATATGTCATCAAAAATCAAGACAAATGATTTAGAATGGTTTTTCTTGGCTCTTGATGAGCCAATAATTGTTATGGATCCTTTTTAGTTATTGTTTATTCAATGAACTAATGCTGAGTTTGAAGTGCTGAAAAATGATCTATCAATGGTCTGCTTTGAACAAGCACAGGGGAGATAAGTTTCAAAGTTGAGAAAACACAGTTTAGTACAACCTGAGATGGAATCTGCTAAGATGCGTTACACTAAATGCAGATAAAAATATGTGTGGAGTAGAAAAACGTTTATTTGAACAAAATTACAAAGCCTTTGAAAATATATGGTAATTTATTATATTATTCACCAGAAGGAACCTTAATGATAATATTTAAGTCTATTGTGTGTTATTGAACCAGTACTGTAAAAAGTGAACTTCATTTGCTCTTAGAATTAAGCGTTATCAGTTCTGTGGCATGCTAACATGCCTTACCATACAGAAATTCTATGGGTTAGCAAAAAAAATCCCTAAACTCAAAAAAATCACAATTTTTAGAAAAAATCAGGAAAATGGCTTTGCAAAAATTGTTTTTATTGCATAATTCATAATGTCTCTTAATTGGTCAACCTAAAATTACAAGACAAAACAATGCCTATAGGCAAAAGTTATACTGGGGAAAAGTCATTTTGATGACAATTGATTTCATTTGTATCCCAAGTAATGTCAAACCATTTTATATATGTCCTATGCTATCAAATATTAAAATATGAAACAATGTCTTTATTGCCACATTAATTTGGAGGAGATACATTTTCTCAATTCAATCTAGTGTGTGTGTGTGTGTGTGTGTGTGTGTGTGTATATATAGTTATTTTGATCCAAATACAAAGGAAATTTTCATAATTTAAAACCCATTTAACTGTGTAGTTGAAGAGCTTCCACCTATTCCTCATTTGGAAATGATTCACCTGCAATGTATGACATGATAAAAGGAAAATATAAGAGAAGGATCCAATGCAGTTTTATAGGTGTTTTAAGAGTCATGAATATGCTCAATTAAAATATATGCTAATGGGCTGATATCAGCATATGGCAGTGCTAATCTATGTGAAGATACTGTCAAAGGTGAAATACATAAAATTCCATGAGAGTCTGGTATTATTGCATAAATATTTACAACAATTCTTGACAAATACAATAATTTTAAAGACCATTAAGTGAAAAGCTGTTCATCAGAAAGATTTCCATTCTTATCATTAAATGACCCATAGTACAAAAATATTGTACTCAACCATCATAATTTGAACTCTATTCAAAAAAATTTTTAATTGTTTTCTATCTTTCTTTTATAATTACCTACAGAATTTCCCTATTTTTGCCTCATGGCCTCCAGAGCTTATAATATATACTATTTTGCCTTTTACAAAAGTTTTCAACTTCTTTTCTAGATAATTGTGATGACGGATATATAACTATTTTTTTGTCAAACATTGAATTTTACACATAAAGTTCATAGAGTTATTATTGTATTAAATTATATCTCAATAAAGTTCATTACAACTTTTGAAATGTTTTACAAGTAGAGATGGGTGTTTTCTTTGTAGAAAGGTTTTTAATTATAGATCAATTTATTTTACTGGCATACTTTTTAGCATTAGAATTTTCTGTCATCTTGTGTCAAAACCCATGAAACTATATAACACAAAGCATGAACCTTAATGCTTTGTTAATAATAACCTCTCAATATTATTTTATTAATTATAGCAAATGTAGCACACGAATGGGAAAATGTTAGTAATGGAAGAAACTATGGGGGTGTGAAGAAAGTTTGGGAGGTTATGGGAATTCTCTGTAATATGCGCTCAACTTTTTATAAATTTAAAATTGTTCCAAAATAAATTACATTAATTTAAAACAATATATACATATATAATTGATACATATATCAATTAACTCATTTGTTAATTATGCTAAAATATTAATGATTTGTTCTATCAGTAATAGGAAACATGCATTTTAAATACTCCTCTATTATTTTGGGTTTATGTAGTCCTCCTTTAGGCTAATGGAAAGTTTCGGTGTATTATGAAGCTACGTTATTTAGCAAATAAAAATTTAGAATTGTTATATTTTTCTAGTGAGTGATCCCTTTTATCATTATTTCCTTAAATATATATATTTTCTATCTCTATGTCTCCTTTCTCTCTGCCCTTTTGGGACTCCAAATACACATGTATTGGGCCCCATGAAGTTATCCCACAGTTCACAGATGGTCATTTTCTTTTACTTTTTAATCAATTTATTTTCAGGTATTTAATTTTGGAAGTTTCTATTGCTATATTTTCAAGTTTACTAACATTTTATTTTGTGGTATCTTATCAGCCTTTAATTCATTCCATTGTATTTTAAATTTCAGACATTATTGTTTTCTTCTCTAGGTTCACTTTAGGTCTTTTGTATATCCTACTTTTCTCTAACATTTTAAAAATATTTCTAGAATAGTTATTTTAATGTCAACTGCTAATTTGTGTTTCTTCTGTGATGGTTTTTATTTATGAACATTTCTTCTCATGGCCTCACATTCCTGCTTCTTTTACATGCTTAGTAATCTTTGGATGCAGTCATTTGTGAATTTTAATGTTTTAGATGGCGTATATTTCTGCTTTTTTTTAAATATTTCTTGACATTTGTTCTATGATGCAATTAAATGAAATCCATTTGATCCCTTTGAGTCTTAAGATTTGTTAGGTGTGACTGAGCAGCATTTATTCTAGGGATAATTATCGCATGTAACTGAGGCAATACCTTACAGAGTACCTTATTGAATGCCCCATGAATTGTCTCATTTTCCAATCTGGCTGGTGTAACATTCACTATTACTAGCCCTGTGTGAATACTAGGTCCTATTCCCTCCAATCCTCTGCATGTCCTTTCCTTGGCTTCAGGGAGTTTCCTGAAGAGAGCTAATATTTTTCTTTTGGAAGGTACTTCACATAGAGGAAGTTCAAGTTGATCAAATCAGGAAATGAGTAAATTCAAAGTTAGACCTTTCCAGTCTATTTTTCATTTGTTCTTACTCCTAGATAACATCCTGTCATAATTTTTAACTGAAACTGATGAATGTTTACCAGAGTTCTCCTTTTTAACAAGTTTTAAATCTCTAATATTTATCACTCCAATCTTGTGAGCATGCTCAAAGTTCAGCTCAATTTGATCTGTTGTCTCTTTTTCTTCTCTTCTTGGCATTTAATTCTTACAGTATAAGAACTGTCTAATGCCTTAAAGAGAATAGGCATGGAAATATGGATCTCATATCCATGCCTTTTCCTCATATTTAAGATTGTGGCCATTCTAGTTCTTGTTGCCTTGGTTCTATTCAATTTCAGATTTTACCTAACTTCAAATCTGCTCTCGTAGGGAAGATCTGTATGACATAAGCTACAACCTAAAAGTTGATAAGGTAACAACCAAAAGCATAAGTTTCTTTCTTAAAATTCATTGCTTTTGTCTTTTGATTCTAATACTCAATGATAATACGTTTGGCCAAGTCTTAATCATCAATCACATGGACAACTGACATAGTCTGATGACTTATCTGTCTCCATTTTACAGATATATATTTTTTATCCTATAATTCATATTCCTCACCTTTAAACCTTTCTAAATTTTTCCTTCAACTAAGATAGCATTGTTAAATATATTCCATGATTTATTCAGTGTCTTTAACCCTACTTACTCCATTCAGAGCATCCTTCTATCCTATGTTGTAATAAACTGAACAATTTTCAGTTTCATAAAGAAGCCACAATCTTTTATTATTCACTATTTTGTTCATGCTGCCACATTGGTATAGAAATTCATTTGTCTTCCACTCTCCACTATTTAACTTTACTTTATAATCTAAATTTATTCATTTTCCAAGCCCAACTTAATTTTCACCCTTGATAAGTATCCCTATCACTGACAACTTTTCATCATTTGTGCCCAATTAATAACCAATAGGTTTATCCATGATACTTCAAGTGCTAATTAAGTTTAATATATATAGTTTTAAGTTTGTATTTAATACTATTAATACTAAGATATTTTATATAAATTTTTTTATAAAATTTTTTATATTTTAATATTATATACTTATATGTTAATTTTATAACAAATTCACAATTACTTTTCTTAGCTGTATTTCTCTTTACTGCATTCCTTAAGTAGAAGGAAGAAATAGTTTTATATTTGTGCCACTTCATGATAGTGTGCTAAATAGATTAGATAATGGCACCTTACTGTGGTAGCTAGCCTCCAATGATCTTTCCTCTTAGTATTCACTTACTTGTCTCCCATTAAATTTAGGCTGGACTCAGTGGCTAGTTTCAAAATAACAGAATGAATGAAGCAAAAATGATAATGTGTGACTTTTGGAGACATATTCACAAAGAGCAGTTTTGTAATGCATGCTATCTCAGATCACTTTCTCTGGAATAAGTTAGCTCATATTATGAGCAACTCTCTTGAGAAACCCAAGCGGTGAACTGAAGCTTAGATGTGGATTCTCCAGCCCAGTAAAGCTTTCAAATGACAACAGCCCCACCTGACATCTTGGTTACAACCTCAGGAAGGAGCCTAAACCAGGGCTACCTGGTTAGGATACACCCAGGTTTCCAAACCTAAGAAACTGTGTGAGATAATAAGTGTCTTGTTTGTTTATGTCTTTGTTTTAAACAGCTAAGTTTGGAGATAATTTATTATGTAGAAATAGATAGCAAATATATTACTCATATAAAGCACAACACATTCCCAAAATGTGAACTCATTTAATACTTTCAATAACCTGTGGGAAATTATCATGTCTATTTTTTTGAGTAAGAATATGAATCTTATAGTAGAGGTTAAGTTATGCCCATTCTTGGATGCTTTCACTTTATCATAGTTCTCTCTCCTACCAGCCATTAAAAGAAATTATTACTTCAGAATAGTTCAGGGAACTGAAGGAGGGAAAAGTGTGGAGGCATGCCACAGAATATGGAAGATTACCACCCTTTTAAAGTAATGGATTACAATCTTACATATTGATAACTTACTACAGAAAACCCTAGAAGCTGCTCTTAAAATTCCGGAGTAATACATAGAAACTTAGTTTTATGGAATATACATATTAAAAATTACATTGCAGTAAAACTACCTGATTTACCATAGAATTAAAGGTATATATAATAAGAGAAGTGTTTGAATAGAAAATATATTTTATTTTCATAAATATATAAATATAAGAAATCACATTTATCAATCTCTCTAAACTTGAGGAATTTTAAATATTCATGTAACTATGAGCTAGCTCAAATCAATCAAATTCTTTTTTAAATAGCCATTCACTTAGAAATTGAAAGACTGTCATGTAAATATATATAAAAGAGTTATAAATCAGAATGAAGCAGGACCTGTATGAATATGCAAATTGCATAGAAACTTGAAACTCATAGTATTCTACTAATCCAATTACCAGGAAGCTGATTGCCAATCTGATTCAAGTATGTGAGGATGGCTGCCTCATTAAAACTAATGGCTCCCTCTGGTTAGAAGTAAGTGGGGTTACCAACTGTTAAACTTTGGTAGCCCAATCAAAAATGTGCTAGCAGCCATCAAAACATAACAACAATTAGACCTCCAAGTATAAAGAATAATTCTTTCTAAAACTAAAAATCTGAGAATGAAATGAGAAGGGGAAAACAGCCTACTCTCCCTATGGGGCAATAGATAGATAGCATCAAAAGGTTTTTTGGCCACACAAGATAACAGGTGTGGTATGAGAAAAGCTTCATTTAATCATATTACATAAAAAAGAGGAAATTAAAACTGACGGAAAGAGCAGAGATCCTTTTCTTTTCTTTCTTCTCTTTTCTTTTTTTTTTAACAGTTAACCTCTAATTTTTATGTTTCTGTAGTGGTTAAGTTGAAATTTAAACAAATACAATAAGATAATAATTACATATCAAATGAAATTTGGCACTTTACAAACTCCCTGATTATTGTTTTACATTTAAAGCATCCATTTAAACACTTTAGAAAACACTAACAAAATGCATATGTATTGTGAAATGTCATTTAATAAAATAATCGTGCGTCTAGAGAAGTACGGAAGTTTGGTAAGTTAATAAAATCTGTATCCATCAATCTTATTGCAGAAATTGATTTGTTTCACTTATATAGTTCTTTTCCTTTAGTTAACGGTGTCATCTGAAGTAAAAAGACTGACTTATAATTAATGTGATGGAAACTGCATATTTAAAAAACTCACAGGTAAATTGATTTCTTCCAGTCCCAGTCCTAGCCATCACTTTAGTTCTTCCATTAGATGCATAAAAAATAGAGAAACGCACAACCTCCAGGACAACATCTCAGAGTTTTGTGTCTCCCCTGGGAGATGCAAAGGCAACACCAATACTCAAAGCTGCCTTGGATATTTCTTTCCCTGTAACTGCATTAGAGTCTTAGCTTCAAAAACTGTGAAAGAACCAGCACTGAAGAAGAGAAATTAGTTTCAACTGTGTGAAATGTATTCTTCTGAAAGAGTTATTTTTTTAATTAGCATTTGTTGACTTGAACAATCAGGATGAAGAAAACAATAATTTTATACTCTGGTGAGCAAAGCATTTAGAGGGTCCACTTGTTTCAATGACAGGAAAATTGCTATGCCACTGACAGACATACTACCAGAAAGAGAGTTAAACTAAATTTTACATCAAGGCTCAAGTCAACAAACAAGTTTTCATGTTAGGCTTTGATTGAGAAATGAAGCCATGAAAAATCAATAACCTGTTTGAAAGAGTAAAAGGTATGATATTAAAGTGATGCTTGGTATAGATGAATCCTGAGAATCTCATACCAAAAAAGCAAAGATGTTCTATGATTTTTTCCCCTGCTGTACTTTTCAAATTTGTGTACTATCATTAAAAAACATCTAATTTTTTAAATTAAAATCTTTTAACTACACTGAAGTTTAAAAGTTTCTAACTAGGGGCACCTGGGTGGCTCAGTCAGTTAAGCGTCTGACTGGCTCAGGTCATGATCTCACGGTCCGTGAGTTCAAGCCCCGCACGGGACTCTGTGCTGGCGGCTTGGAGCCTGGAGCCTACTTCAGATTCTGTGTCTCCCTCTCTCTCTGCCCCTCCCCCACTCACACTTTCTCTCTCAAAAATAAACATTTAAAAAATTTAAAAACAACTTTCTTTAAAAATTTTTAAATATTCATTTATATTTGAGAAAGAGAGAGAGAGAGAGAGAGAGAGAGAGAGAGAGAGAGAGGAGGGCAGACGAAGACAAAGACAATCTGAAGCAGGCTCCAGGCTCTAAGCTGTCAGCACAGAGCCTGATGCGGGGCCAAACCCAGGAACTGTGAGATCATGACCTGAGCTGAAGTTGGCGCTTAACCAAAAGCCACCCAGATGCCCTTAACAAAAAACAAACAAACAAACAAACAAAAAAAAACAAACAAAAAAACCTTTCTAGCTAAAAAGAATTATTTCAAATTTGATAGTGAGTAGAATTTTTAGTGGGACTTTGCATACCTACTTATCTTCCTATTCTCTAAATCAGGAATACAGAATTAGTTATATCTTTAAGACTGCAATAAGAATCTTGATAAAGTCTGCTATCTTTCCTCTATTTTTCTCCTAAGTGGAAAGATTAGGGGCAAAACAAAAACTATAATTATTCTTTTGGAAAAGACTATAAAATAAATAACCTAAGTTATAATAGAATCCTCTGTGAAAATAAACAAATGTGGCACAAAACATTTTAGTTCATTTCTGTTTTGACCAGGTTAAGACTGTTTTTCAATAACTTGTTTAAAATGAAAGCGTATGACCCAAACACCTGTGCCAGATTGGTATTTGAGATCACTAATTTGCTGTGCATGATATCCCTTGGAACAGATGCAGGGGGACAGAAGTGACTAAAATTGCTCTGTTCTGATGGCTGATCAGAGGTTGTTGTAGCCAAGAAACAGGAACAGAGGCTTGGCTGAGAATTACTTACTGCATCAACAGTCTATCATGAAACTAGGCTCAGAAAATACATAGATCAAGAATTTATCCATACTTGAGAGAACCAAATGTCTCTGTGTTTAATATGGCAACTATCTCCTCTTGTGTTGAGTAGTTATCATGAGGCAATATAAATTAAACCTACTAAATAATATAAACAGGAATTGCTTTATGAGATGCCATTTGCTGTTGATTTAAGTCTATACAATATCAGTGTCAAAACTTGCTGTAACTAACTTGGAATTTATTGCAGCTAACATTTCGATTTGCTATTCCCAAGTACAGTTACAGCTAAGTCAGGTTACTATCAGAGTTAGAATACACATCTATCATTTAAAACTTAGAGATTTGGCATAACTATCTTACCTATGTGGAGATTCTTAATACCTAAAATATTCAAACAGACAGAATCTCATGCAAATCCAAGTGCTTAACAGACAACAACTTTTACTTAGATCAGTGGTTTCCAAACAAGTCGGTATGCAATCTATGGAACGATAAGCAAAAATGCTAACACTTTTATTTATATTTACTTTTAAAACTAAAGACTGTAAGATAATAAGAGAAATACTAGGATTAATAATATGTATTATAAGAATTGCAAGGCTCCTTTACTGGTTTGAAATAGTCGGTATTTAGGCAATTGAGTTACCCTGAGAAAAGTGGGAATTTCACAATGGGTAAGCTTGACAGTGATACCCTCAAAGTTTATTCATGTCTATGTTGACTTCATTTTTATATTAAATTATATTTATTCCCAGGAATAACAGATAAAAATAATACCAGTAAAATAAAAATACCAGATAAAAAATAACAGCAAGCAGAGAGAACATGGCTGTGTAATTTAAACATACCAAATAATTCTCATATTTCTTACATGAACTAATTTCTACCCATAATCACATGTTAAAAAAAAGAAGAAGAAAAGGAATAATTCTAATTGGAGGTCACAACTAATAAGTCAATGAATGGCAACCTTCACTTAAATATTGGAAATAAAGATGCAGGTTGTGTTTCCAGCCCAGCGAGAGAAAATTGCACTGGTACACACAATATTTCCATCAAAGCAAATCCTTGACCGTAGTTAGGAATTTTTAAGAAAGCTTAGGGTTCTGGGATTTTATCAAACAGAATGAGAAAAAGTGGGCCTTTTTGAGGGATGCTTACATTAAGGAAATAGGGACTGGTTACTAGGAAGGTGAAGGATAACTGCCCTACACTTGTGGTTTCTTCCACCTGCCCTGAATCAGTTTTGCAGTGACAAATATAGAGAATGGTCAGCAGTCAGCTCTTTGGTTTACATGACTTCTCACTGGGGAGAGATTCTTTGTTTTCATCATTAACAAGAAAATTTTATGAAATAGAGATTTCATGTGTGACTATGTGAAACTAAGATTAATGTTGAACCTTACCTTGAATAAAATTGTAGCTTGAAATATAACTTGTTATATTATGACTTTCATGTTGCCAGTAAGATTTTTAAAAACTGAATATCCAACATAAGAAGATAAATCTTATAACTGGAGAGCAAGACTCTTTTTTTGACAGCCATATAAAATAATTATTTAAAGTACTGTTTATTTTTTCCTTGTCTCTTTAGCTCTATTTAGTGTATACTTTATAATGCACACAATATATCAGTAGAGTAATATAGAGTTATATATACATATATATATATATATATATATATATGTATATGTATTCTAAATACACATATTTGGGTTACATGCTCAATAATTTTTATTGGCAATTATATGCAATAAAATGTTGGGGATTTCTCATCTCCCAACTACATAACAGGGCTCTGAACATGATGATGTTCAGAATCCTTAACCCTTAGGCTTTTCCACCTTTTCAGCCTCTTTTTTCTTTTCTTTTCTTTTCTTTTCTTTTCTTTTCTCTTCTCTTCTCTTCTCTTCTCTTCTCTTCTCTTCTCTTTTCTTTTTTCTTCCCCCTCATGTTTGCCTTAGGCTTACAACTTTGTGAAGTTCTTCAGCAGACCAGTTTACTTTCACAACCCAATGCCTTCATGATGATGGATAACACTAAGGGGCATCAAAGCAAATTCTACCGTTTTTACTGAAATAGGCCTATGGTTTTAAAAGTCTGTTGTATAAAGTTAAAAAATTTATAAGAAATATTAGTATATTTGAAAAAAAATGGCTTATTACCCTGTTGTCAAAATCCGAAAATAAACATAAGATTCACTAGGAACTAAAAGAATGGCAACTTCAAAGAAAAGGAAATATAAGTTAATATACAATGAAAACTAATGAAAAATAATGCCCTCATATTTTTTATGAATCAAAAAAAAACCAGTCAGATTATATTTAGCATCATTAAAACACTCACATGTGACATGAATTGTTAATTGTCTGCAGATATTATTTTAATCCTTTTAATAATAGAGTCCCTTGTGGTTTGTTTTTAATTTATTCATTTGAGAGAGAGAGAGAGAGAGCGCGCACACATGAGCAGGGAGAAGGGGAGGGGCAGAGGGAGAGAGAAAATCTTAAGCAGGTATCAAGCTCAGCCTGGAGCCAGATTTGGGGCTCAATCCCACAACCCTGGGATCATGACCTGAGCCAAAATCAAGAGTTGAATGTTCAAGTGACTGAGCCACACAGGTGCCTTATCCCTTGTGTTTTAGCTTGTAATTAGTACATCGAGAGAACACATGTCCCAGGCTCTTTTGCAACTAATTATAACCAGATGACAAAGTCCTACCTAAAGAGAAAGGGATGTATGCAACTTCTGAGTAACATGCTTAAAAGGAACTTGATTTTCTGTACCGAATACCTCTCCACCTTTACATGGGCTGTAACATGAAGGTGGGTATATAGTTCAAACTTGGAACTGGGAAGGCCAGCACAAATTCTAAGGAAGAAGATATGCATCCCTGGGTTGCCTCATGAATTAATCCTTCTATTCCCCTAAACTACATGTGGGCTTGGGCTGGGAAATAAGTAAACATTTTACCCTCCTAGAGACACATTTTGGTATAACTAGTGCATCTTATATTAAGGTTCTTACAGCTGAAACATTAAATCAAAAAGAATTTCAGGGGCACTTGGGTGGTTCAGTTGATTAAGCCACTTGATTTGGACTTAGGTCATGATCTCATGGTTTTTGGGATGAGGCCCCACATCAGGCTCTCCACTACAGCTCGGAGCCTGCTTGGGATTCTCCCTCTCTCAAAATAAATAAATAAATATATATTTTAATTTAAAAAAAGAATTTCATATTAACACAAAGGAGAATGAGTTTCTCATTTCCTTACCAACAGTTTATTCGATATTCAAGGGTTTACCCTATCCCGGGAAGGTGCTAAGCTAGTTCTAGCTTGCTATATTTTTTGTCCTTATCTTCCTTAGGAAAATGGAAAAGGATAGACAAATATATATAATGTTATATATAATAGAATATGATTACCAAATGACATTAAATATTTTGGAAATATATATTACTGTTGAAATACATTATTCCATTATTCAATATAAAAATACACCTATTATATTAAAATGTACAATTTGATTTAATTAAAATTATAGAGATCATAAAATAATGAAGTGTGAGCCAATTGATAGTCCTTTAAAAATATGATCATATATTATTTGGTAACAAATGAAATTAAAATATTATAGCATTCCAATCAGTAAATACAGATATATAATAAAGGTATTTTACTATAAATCATTAAATTCAGTTTTTTAGTAAAGATATGTTTTAAAGGCAGTAAAGAATAATTATCTTGACTTTTTAATCTGTCCTCTATTTTAATTTTTTTTTAACGTTTATTCATTTTTGAGACAGAGAGAGACACAGCATGAATGAGGGAAGGTCAGAGAGAGAGGAAGACACAGAATCTGAAACAGGCTCCAGACTCTGAGCTGTCAGCATAGAGCCCGACGCGGGGCTCGAACTCACGGACCGCGAGATCATGACCTGAGCCGAAGTCAGACGCTCAACCGACTGAGCCACCCAGGCGCCCATGTCCTCTATTTTTAAAAGAGATTTTAATTGGTCTTTAAGTACTAAAAAAAGGAGATGTTGGCATTCTCTTAATTTGTCAGTATTAAGGTACATTTTTTTTTTAAGACTGAGAGGACATATATCACTTCTGCAATTCTTGACTTTCATCTATTAATTGAAAGGAAAAGAGTAGTTCTGAATAGTTCTATTTGTATCCACTATCCGGGGCATATTAACTTAGTATTTCTGAGGCACTTGGCTGTAGGTGGGTGGCCGACCCTACATTACATAACTACTATAATGTGAACTTGAATAACTGTCCAAGCCAGTTGGGGATGTTATATATGAATATTAAGTAATAAACCAGTGTTAAAGCTGGTTGAAATGCTTTGGGATAATGAAAGCAAATGTTAGCCTATAAACACCTGTTTTGCATTTATATAGGCATGTGCTGCTTTATATTGTATCATACTCCCCTGCATTTTTCACCAATTCCACAATCCAGGAGTGTGTAGTTATCGATGCACATGTGTGTGTGTTGAGTGTACATGTGCACTCACACAATACATGCTAGGTTAGGTGGAGTTCTGTAGAAGATGAAAGAAATTTCTTGTTTACTGTGAGGTACTTCTACGTACTAAAGACATAGATAAGAATGTTCAGAGCAGCATTATTTATAAAAAAACAAAACAAAAAACTAGAATCAACTCATATGGTCATGAATGAACATATTAGTATATAGTTACAATGGAATGCTGGCACACAAGATGGAGCAGGAACTTGAAATAGCTTGCATTGTTTGGGCTGGCATCTTGCACTGGTGCCATCCTTCATCTGAACAACATGCCCCAGAGAGCCACTAGTCCCAGACTGGGGAGATATGTGCGGAGGAACAGAACCTAATACACAGCGTACATTTAGGTCCAGTCAATCCAAACTGAGTGCCGCAGAGCCAGAACTGACTTGCAAAAGTGTGAATGAAAATAAAATTTTGTTGTTTTAAGTCATTGATATCAGGCAGTAATTTGTTAAGTAATATAGTAAAATCTGACATTTTAGTATTTATAGAATTATAAATATTTTCTATTTTGTACTATTTTTTAGTTCTGGTAAAGTGTATCTTTCAAAGTTCATTTATTTATTTATTTTTGAGAGAGACGGGGGGGGGGGGGGCAGAGAGAGCGAGACAGATAATCCCAAGCAGTCTCCATGTTGTCAGTGCCAAGTCTGATGTGGGACTTGAACTCACAAACTCATGGGATCTTGACCTGAGTTGAAATCAAGAGTGGGTCGCTTAACTGACTGAGCCACCCAGGTGTCCCAAGGGTATTTTCATAACAATTTGTCCATTTCACTATATAGCCTAATTTATTTTATAAAGCCTTCGCTATTTTTGTTACCTTATTAATGTTTGCAGAATGTAAAAGTGTTCCCTTTTACATTCTAAAAACTGATTATTTATGTATTTTTCCTTTTTTTTTCTTGATCATTGATTAGTCTCACAGGGGGTTGATAAATTTTATCAGCTTTTTAAAATTATCAATATGTATCTTAATGAGACTTGCCATAGTATGGCTGTTGTCTAATTCAATATTTTATATCATCTAGTGCTTTTTATTTCCTTCCATTTTATTTGTGTTCATTTTGCTTTCTCTTCAGTCTTAGCTTCCTAAAGCATGTACTTGAGGCTATAAATTTTCTTCCCCAAAATTCCAGCATGTTGTCAATATGTCTATATTTCTCTTTGCTCAAAAATATGTTATATATATATATTTTTTATAATTTTTTTTAATGTTTATTCACTTTTGAGAGAGAGACAAAGAGCAAGCAGGGGAGAGGCAGAGAGGCCGGGAGACACAGAATCTGAAACAGGCTCCAGGCTCTGAGCTGTCAGCACAGAGCCTGACGTGGGGCTTGAACTCACAAGCCACAAGATCATGACCTGAGCCGAAGTCGGCGCTTAACCAACTGAGCCACTCAGGCGCCCCGAAAACATATCATATATTTTAAGTACAATGTCTTATATACAATTAGTTAACTGTTTGCTGTACTTCCTAAATATTCTAAATTGTCACCGATATTACATCAATGTTCTATCATTTGCTGAAAGAATTATATAAACATTCCTTAATATAATTGTGTATTCATCTGCTTTTCCTTATAATTTCGTCTGTTTGGGCTCTGTATGTTTTGAGAGAGGCTATGGATTGCTGCATACACATTTAGAATTGTTTGTCTTCTGGTGAATTAAAGTTTCTTATTATAAAGTGTCCTTTTTAATCACTATAGTTTTCCTATTAAAGGCTATGTTTTCTATTAATATCACTGCATGAGCTTCCATTTGTTAGGTGCTTTTTGCTTGTTTTTGTTTTTTTTTTTTTTTTTCCGTATGCTTTTCTGGTCTGTATTGATGAACTTTCTATGTGAGGATCAGAAGAATATGCATTCTGCTTTTGTTAAATGAAGGATTCTATAAATGTCAATTAGATCAAGTTGTTTGATAATGCTATTTAGATCAGCTATATAACTGATTTTCTGCTTGCTATGTCTGTTAATTATAGAGGGGTGATGAAGTCTCCAAGTATAACAGTGATTTTGTCTGCTTCTCCATGAAGATCTAGCAGTTTTTGCCTCATATATTTTGACACTCTGTTATTAGGTGTATATATGCTAATTATTCTTAGAGAATCAAGCACTTTATCACTATGTAATGCTTTCCTTTATCAGTGATACTTTTGCTGTTCTATATCTGCTTCTTTCTGAAATGAATACTAATGTTCCAGTTTTCTTTTGATTAGGGTTTGTATGGTATATCTTTTTCCTTGTCCTTTTAACTTACTTGTGTTTTATATGTTTAGTGGGTTTCTTGTAGAAAATATGGAGTCAGGTTTTCGTTTTTGTTTCTTATTATATGTTTATGTTTATTATATATTATTATGTTTGCATTCACTTAAAAAACAGTCTCTGGTTTTCTTTGATTTAAATTTAATTTTTTATGTGATTCCATCTTATCTCCTCTGTTAGTATATTAATTATATTTTTTAAAAAAGGTTTTTATTGGTTGCCCAAGGTTTGCAATATACATTTACAACTAATTTGAAACCACTTTCAAATAACACTATATCACATTACATGTAGTGGAGTTACTTCTACAGATAACTCACCACCTCTTTCCATTACTTAGGACTTTGCTGTCATTCATTCCACTGATTCATATACTATAAGCATCTAATATATTGTTAGTGTCATTACCTTAACAGATCATTATCTTTTAAATCTATGAAAATTTTTAAAAAATAAAAGATTTTACTTTACCTTGATCTATTCCCTCTCCAATGCTCTTTCATTCTTTATATAACACAAGTTTCTGAACTACATCATTTCCTTCTTATTGAAAGAGGACCATTTTTTGCATATCAGCTGTCCATAAATTCCCTCAGATTTTGTTTTTCTGAGAAAGACTTTTTTCTCCTCCATGTTAGAAGGGTGTTTTTACAGAATATAGAATTTTAGTTTGAGGGTTCTATTGTGTTCAATGCTTGAAATATTTCACTCTACTCTTTTAATATGCATAGTAAGATAAGAGTCCACAGTAACTCTTTGTTTCTCTATGGTTGTCCTTCTGGCTTCTTCCTATATGTTTTCTTTGTCTTTCATTTTCTGCAGTTTGACCTTGATATGCCCAGGTATAGATTTTGGTATTTATTGTTTGGTGTTCTTTGAGCTTCATGGGTCTGTTGTTTGACGTCTGCCACTAATTTTGGAAAAATCTTGGCCATTATCACTTCCAATATTACTTCAGCTCCATTACCTCTTTCTTCTCCTGTTATTCCAATTATGCATATGTTACACCTTTGAAATTGTCCCAGTTTGTGGATGTTCTGTCCTCTTTTTTCATTCTTCCTTTTTTTTTTCTCTTTGAATTTCAAATTGAGAACTGTGTATTGGCATATCTTCAAGCTCACTGGTTATTTTCTCATCTGTGTCCACTCTACTGATGAAACGATAAAAGACAGGCTTCATTTATGTTATACTATTTCTTCATTTATTTCTAGCATTTCCTGTCAATTCTTATTTAGAATTTTCTACTGCTTATATTATCCATATGTTTATGTATGTTGTCTATTTCCATTAAAGCCCTTTACATATTAATCAAAAAGGTCCAATCCATTTTGTATAGTACTGATATCTTTGTAAAGAATAAAAAATAGGGGCACCTGGGTGGCTCAATCAGTTGAGCCTCGGACTCTTGATTTCAGCTCAGGTCATGATCCCAGGGTCCTGAGATTGAGCCCTGTATCCAGCTTCCTGCTGGGTGTGGAGCCTGCTTAAGATATTCTCTCTCTCTCTCTTTTTCTCTCTCTTTCCCCTCCTCCCCCCACTCTCTCCCTGTCTCTAAAATTAAAAAAAAATAATTAAAAAATTAAAAGAATAAAGGTTAAATAAAAAGTATCTTATGGTATGGTCATAATTTCCTCCCTTTTTATGTTCATTTTATTCTATTTATCTTAATTTGTATTTTAAAAATACTTTACCAGAAGTTTCCCCTCCATAGTTTTTGAAAGGTAACTATTTTTAGTGGTTATTTTATAGTACTGTTCATAGTGATTATTCTAATTTATAATGTGTCTCTTTGATTTATCAAAATCTAAAAACATTTGGTAATTTTATTATGCCTCCCAGCCCATAGATACTCTCGGGAACTTAGCATACCTTAACTACATTTATTGCTACACGTGGCCATATGTTATGTATGTTTATAAATGTATTAAGTCTCAGAAACATTACTATTGTTTCATACAGTCAATATAACCAATATACTTGCCATGTTCATTGTGCTCTATTTCTTGCATCTCTAACCTTCAATCTTACAGAAGTTTCCTTTCGCTTAAAGAACACTCTTTAGTATTGTCTTTGGGATATCATATTTGTTTGCCCCAATGTCTTTAGTTCACCCAAAACTTTGATGTATTTTCCATGGGTATAGAATTTTTGAAAGGTGTGACCTTTCCTTGGCAATTTGTATATATTGTCTTATTTTTGTTTCCCTTCCCTGTTTCTGATAAAAAGGCAGTTGCCGTTTGTGACTTACTTGAATGTGTTTTAACTTTTATTCTTTTGCTTTTTTCAAGATTTTCTCTTTGTCTTGGATTAAACAGTTAACATTTCCTTATCATTTCCTTCCTTCCTTCCTCTCTCTTCCTTCCTTCCTTCCTTCCTTCCTTCCTTCCTTCCTTCCTTCCTTCCTTCCTTCCCTCCCTTCCCTCCCTTCCACTCCCCCCACCCCTTCCTTCCTTCCTTACTTTTAACACCTCTGGTAAATGTGTGGCAGTAACATGGTGTGGTTTTAATTTGCATTTCATTGTTGAGCAATGAGAATAGGAAGTTTTTTATAAGTTTATTGGAGATTTGTAAATATTAATCCAAATGCATTGCCTATCATTCTTTCATATTTTTGTGTATTTTGTATAATTTAAATATGAGACATGTGTCAGTCATATGTGTCACAAATATCTTCTTTTACACTGTAGTTTGCCTTTTATTTTTCCGATGGTGTTTTAATGAGCAGAATATGTTATGAAATATTATATAGTCATATGTTTTGCTCTTTTATTTCATATTAGTTCTTATTCTTTCCTGTTATGAAGTAATTTTCTACCCATATCTATAAAATATTTTCCTATCTCTTTTATAACTGCATTATTTTCTTTTACATTAGTCCACAATCCAGCTGAAAGTGCTGTTTTCATATGGTATCAGATGGAAATAAACTTTTATTTTATTTCCATATAAACAGTTTTGCCATCAATGCAGTGTGTTAATTACTGATACTGATAAATGGTCTTTTTAATCAATAAAAGTATAAATCTAGAACTCCACATATATAGTTGCTTGATTTATGTCAATTATGCCACCACAAAAAGAGATGATCTTTTCAATAAATATTACTGTACACTAGACAGACAAGACTTCTGTCTATTTTTTTTCCCTAAAGAGTGTGTTTGAAGTCACCGTTTTTGTTTGTTTTTTGAGAGTGGGAGGAGAGAGAAAGCATGCGTGAGCAGGGGAGAGGGGCAGAGGGAGAGACAATCTTAACCAGGCTCCATGCTCAGTGTGAAGCCGTACATGGGGCTCAATCCCACAATCCTGGGATCATGACCTGAACCGAAATCAAGAGTTGGCCACTTAACTGACTGAGCCACCAGGTGCTCCTAATGTCACCCTTCTGATAAAAGATTTGTTAAACACTCCTTGTAATTCTGTCAAATTAGATTTGTGTATTTTGTGCTCATGTCATCAGGTTCCTGTGTCTTTAGAATTGCTATATGTAACTGATAAAATCTTTCTTTAGTATATATTGAGAATTGCATATTCATAATGGTTTTGACTTTGAAAGGTATTTTATTCACTATCAGCACAGATATATATGTTTTATTGTTTACTGTTTTCCCATAGAGCCTTTTTATTCTTTAATTTCTGTACTACTCTTAAGAGTTTCTTGCAATTTAATACAATCCAAAAAGGTTCTGTCATTTAAATAGAACATTTTGTGATATGTATTCATACATATGATAAAAAAAGATGTTTGTTTCATCTTTCTACTTACATTATTGTGCTTTTTCTGTGCTTATTTTTCTTATTTTATGTGTTTGGGAAATTATTTTTAGTTTTATACTGTTTTATTCTCCCTTCATTAATCTATATTTTTAAAGGTTTACTTAAATTTTAATAGATATTCTGGAATTCCAATGTTAATCAAAACCTCTATGTCTTCTCAACTACATAAGGTCTTTTTTACATTTTAACTCCCAACATTCTCCTCTTTTTATATTCTTATTTGATAATTACTACACATATTTAATTCTGAAGTTATATATTATTATTGTTTTATATAAATATTTATTTGGTTTAAACAAAAATCTACCAATTTCCTTTCTTATATTTCTTAACTTATTTCTTCTTCTCCTGGAATTTCAACTTCTAGAATGTTACCAAATGAAACTGTGTATGTGTAATGAAATATGTAGATTTTCATTTATCTGAAAATCTTATTTAGTTCTTATTCTTGAAAGCTGTTATACTGGGTTTAGAATTCTAGATTGGCATTTTTTTCTATGATATCAATAAACCATTCCATTGTCTTAGGAATTACATTATTTGCTGTACAATAATTTGTGTTAGTTCAATTCCCTGGCTTCCCATACTGGGAGAGGCAGTCTTCCATGGGCCCTTAGCATCCTGCATATCCTTGAACAGTGTTCCAAACTGCAGGCTTATCTGTCTCTTGATGCTGAGCTATTTCCGTAATGAGTTACATAGGCAATTAAGTAGATCAAGGTGACCACAGAATGATTGCTTGTAGCTTCTTGCTACCCAGGCAAGGGTACTGGTTCTTCATTGTCAAATACCAAAGGTTCTGAGCCTTTTGCCTCATGTTCATCAAGTGTGTTCAACTCATTGACTGAATAGCCTCTAACTGGTACTTATGAGCCAGGGAACTGGTACAACCATACTGAAACTCTTGCTGTCTTTCTGTAATAAACTTTCTTCCCCTAATCTCTTCTGTTTCACTCTGTTAACAAGGATGAAGATGTGGCAGCCCAACCTTTTAGCTTGCTCTTGGAATCTTACTTTGTTTGCTACATGAGCTTTCATATTTGTCATCACTTCTATGGAATTCTAAGCTATTATTTCCTATTACATTGCCTCTTCTCACTTACTTTGCTTTATCCTTTAGCATTTAATTAATTCATCTAATTATCTTTATGTTACACTTAATCTTAGCCAAAAGGCTGAGAAGGAATAATTATCTTTATGTTAGACTTCTCTGTATCCTCATGTCTCTATCTTTATTACCTTTTACTCCAAAAGTTTGTCTCATTTTACTCCATTATAAGTAATTTCCCCAAATTCTAATAATGAATTCTACTTTAGCTGGGTGGAATATGTAACTTAACTCATTCATTTTAAAATTTTTGTATTTTAATATCTATGTATTATGCCATTATAAAATCTACCTGGTCATTTTTATAATTGTGTTATCAATTAATTCTTTTATCACTTAAAGCACTTGAAATAGACTGTGCTCATATTATAAATCTGACATTTCTATAACTGAATATGAGGCCTAATTCTTCTGACTAATGTCTCTGCTGACACCTGGTGATTATCTTCTTGTGATTTTCAAGTTTAGATAATTAATTCGGTTTAGCAGACGTTAAACTCTGGAAATTAATAACGGATGAGTTAAGGCTGAATTTCCTTGCATTTGTTCTTTCCAGGTACACTACTGGCATGGAAACTATGTATTGTGTATTAAAAACCCACTTTATATATAAAGAGAAATGAGCCTAAAAGCAAAGGGATGGAGAAAGATATACTATTAATTTAAAATAGTGTTAATTTAAAAACAGTAAGAGTAGACATATTAATTCCAGACAGATCCTAATTCAGAGCAAGAAAAGTTATCAGGTATAAAAAGGGTCATTACATAAAGGGGTTAATTATCCAAGAAAACACCAATCTTTAATGTGTGTGTGCCTAAAATAGAGCATAAAATATGTGAGGCAAAAACTCATAGGATTGCAAGGAGAAACAGATGGATATACCATACTTGGAGACTTCAACAGCCCTCTATCAGAAAAGAACACATCCAATAGGTAGAAAATCAGTAAGAACATAGTTCAACTTAGGAACAACACAAAGCAACTGGATATAATGACATCTATCAACTACATCATCTAACAAAACAGAGTACACATTTTCCCATGCAATAGTCACCAAGAAAGACTACATTCTGGGCCATAAAACACACCTTAACATGTTTAAAAGAGTAAGAATCAAGTAATGTCTGCTCTCAGACCACAGTGAAATTAAACTAGAAATCAGTAACAGAAAGATAATTGGAAAACTACAAAATACTTGGAGATTAAACAACATATTTCTAAACAGAATATGACTCATAAAACATTTCAATAAAAGTTTTTAAATTTTTGAATTAAAAGAAAATGAAATCACACCTTATGAAAATTTGTGGGATGCAGCAAACCCATTGCTTGGAGGAAAAAACTTATAACATTAAATGTATATATTAGAGAAGGAAAAAGATCTAAAATCAATTGCCAAAGATTTCACCTTAGAATACAGAAAAAGAAGAGCAAATTAAATCCAAAACAAGAAATAATAAAAACTAGACTAAAAATCAACGAAATTAAATCCAGCAGTTCAATTATAAATATCAAAAAAACAACAAAAAATATCTTAAAGGATCAACAAAATCAATAGACTTCTAGCCAAGCTAATTAAGAAAAAAAAAGAGTACATAGATTACTAATATCATAAATGAAAAAGACAGTAACACTGCAAATCCCATAGACATTAAAAATATAATAAGGGGATACTATGGACAATTCTGTGCCCCCAAATTTGATAACCAAGATGAAATGGACCAATTCCTTGACAGATAAAACCTGCCAAACTCAAACAAAAACAGACAACTTGAATAGGCCTATATATGTATTAAATCAAATTGAATCAATAATTAATAACTTTCCAAAATAGAAACTACCAAGTCTAGATGGACTAATTGGTAAATTCTACCAAAGATTTAAGGGAGAAATTATGCCAATGCTCTACAGTCTCTTTCAAAAGATAAAGCTAGTGGAAACACTTTGAAAGTCATGCTATGAGGCCAGAATTACTTAATACCAAAATGAGACAAAGACCTTAAATGAAAACTACAAACTAATATCTCTTATGATCATAGATACAAAAATTCTCAACAAATTATTATCAAATCTATGCCAACAATGTACAAAAATAATTATATACTACAATCAAGTGAGATTTATGGAAGGATGATTCAACATCTGAAAATCAATTAACATAATGCATCACAGCAACAGTTTTAAACACAGTCAAATCAATATATGGAGAAAAAATATTTGACAGAATCCAACATCTATTCATGATTAAAAAATCTCAGTAAACTACAAATGGAAGAGAACTTCTCTACTTGATAATTAATACCTACAAAAAACCTACGGCTAACATATACTTAACAGTGAGAAATTTGAAGCTTTCTCACTAAAAGGAGATACAAGGCAAAGATGTCCCCTCTGACTCCTCTTTTTAAACACCGTACTGAAAGTTCTAGCTAATGCAATAAAACAATAAAGGAAATAAAAGGTATATGGATTTGCAGGGAAGAACTAAAACTGTCTTTGCTCACAGATGTCATAATCATTTATGCAGAAAATCCAAAAGAATTGACAAGAAAATTCCTAGAATAAACAATTATAGTAAGGTTGCAGGATACAAGGTGAATATACAAAAGACAACAGTTTTCATATATACCAGCATGAATAAGTGAGATGTGAATTTAAACACACAATACCACTTAGCAGTACCTGGCTGGCTCAGTTGGTAGGGCATGTGACTCTTGATCTTGGGGTTGTAGGTTTGAGTACTAAAAAATAAAATCTTAAAAAAATACCATTTATATTAATACCCCCTAAAATGAAATACTTAGGTATAAATCTAACAAAATATGCACAGGATCTATATGTAAAAAATGCATGACTCTAATAAAAAAAATCAATGAATTGCTAAATAAATGGATAGATTTTCCATGTTCATAGATAGGGAGACTCCATAGTATGAAGACAGGACTTCTTCCCTAATCAGTTTACATGTTCAGTGCAATGCCCAATATAAAATCCCAGCAAGTTATTTTGGTATATAGACAAACTGATTCTAAAGTTTATATGGAGAGACAAAACAAAACAAAACAGAAAAGCCAACATAATTTTAAGGAGAAAAATAAAGTTGGAAAATTTATTTTACCAGATATCAACATTTACTATAAAGCTATATAATCAAAACATTGGCAAATGAATAAACAGATTAATGAAACAGCATTAGGGGCGCCTGGGTGGCGCAGTCGGTTAAGCGTCCGACTTCAGCCAGGTCACGATCTCGCGGTCTGTGAGTTCGAGCCCCGCGTCAGGCTCTGGGCTGATGGCTCGGAGCCTGGAGCCTGTTTCCGATTCTGTGTCTCCCTCTCTCTCTGCCCCTCCCCCGTTCATGCTCTGTCTCTCTCTGTCCCAAAAAATAAATAAAAAACGTTGAAAAAAAAATTAAAAAAAAAAAATAATGAAACAGCATTAGAGAGCCAAGAAATAGATTCATATATGTGTAGTCAACTCAAATGATATTTGGTAAAGAAGAACAGGCAATAATATGATGATACAAAAACAGTCTTTTCACAAATGGTACTAGAACTACTAGACATGCACATGTTAAAAAGTGAACAAGATACAGAACTTATACATTTAACAAAAATTAACTCAAAGTAGATCACAGATTTAAATGTAAAATACAAAACTATAAAATTCCTACAAGATGATAGATGAGAAACTCTAGATGATCTTGGTTTGTTGACTCTTAGGATGCAACACCAAAGGCACAATCCATGAAAGGAAGAAAGAATAGGCTAGACTTCATTAAAATTAGAAATTTGTGCTCTGAAAAAGACATTTTCAATGAAAAGACATTCCAAAGACTGGGAGAAGCTATTTGCAAATGACACATCTGATAAAGAAGTAATATCCAAAATGTGCAAGGAACACTTTAAACTCAACAATAAAAAAACAAAAACCCTGATTTAAAAATGGGCCAAAGACTAAAAAACACCTCACCGGGGTGCCTGCGTGGCTCAGTGGGTTAAGCATCCGACTTTGGCTCAGGTCATGATCTCACAGTGTGTGGGTTCGAGCCCTGCATCAGGCTCTGTGCTGACAACTTGGAGCCTGGATTTGCTTCAGATTCTGTGTCTCCCCCTCTCTTTCTCCCAAAAATAAATAAACATTATTTTTTTTTAAAGGCACCTCACCAAAGAAGATATGCAAATGGAATTAAGCAAATGAAAAGATGTTCTAAATTACATGTCATCAGGAAATGCAAATTAAAACAATGAGATACCACCATACACCTATTAGAATAGCCGAAGTCTAGAACACTGACAGAACCAAATGCTGGTGAGACTGTGGAGCAATGGGAATTATCACTCACTGATGGTGAAAAGGCAAAAATCTCACAGCCTCTTTGGAAGACAGTTCAGCAGTTCCTTTTAAGAAACTAAACATAGTCTTGCATACAATATAGTAACTGCATTCCTTGATAGGCATCCAAAAGAGGTAAACACTTAGGTCCACACAAAAACCTGCATATAGATGTTTATAGCAGCTTTATTCATAATTGCCCAAATTTGGAAGCCACCAAAATATTCTTTTAAAAAAAAAAAGTTTATTTATTTTGAGAGAGAGAAAGAGAGCAAGTGGGGGAGGGGCAGAGGGAGAGAAAGAGAAATAGAGAGAGAGAGAATCCCAAACAGGCACTGTACTGTCAGTGCACAGTCTGACAAGGGGCTTGAACTCACGAACAGTGAGATCATGACATGAGTTGAGATCAGGTGTTGGACGTTTAACTGACTAAGCCACCCAGGTGCACCCCCACCCCCGCCAAATATTTAGTAGGTGAATGGATAAATAAACTGTGGTATATCACGACAATGGATTATGACTCAACACTAAAACAAAATGAGGTATCAACTCTTAAAAAGACATGGAGGAACCTTAAATGGTTACTTCTAAGTCAAAGAAGCCAATCTGAAAAGTCTACATACTGTATGATTCTAACTTTGTGACACTTTGGAAAAGGCAAAGCCATAGAGACTGTAAAAAGATCAGTGGTTGCCAGAGGGTTGAGGGGCAGGGGAGAGGGATAGACAGAGCACAGAGTATTTTTAAGACAGTGCAACTAGTCTGTATGATATTATAATGCTGGATATATGTCATGATACATTCGCCCAAACTCATAGAATGTATAATACTAAGAGTGAAGCATAATGTAAACTATGAACTTTGAGTGATTGGATGTGTCAATGTAGGTTTATCAATTGTGACAAAAGTACCACTCCAGTAGGGGATGTTGATAATAGGGAATGTTGTGTATGTGTGGGGGCAAGGAGTATATGGAAAATATCTATCCTCTCCACTCAATTTTGCTGTAAACCCAAAAGTATTTTTTTTTAATTTTATAATGTTTATTTATTTTTGAGAGAAGGAGAGAGACAGACTATAAGCAGGGGAGGACAGAGAGAGAGAGAGGGAGACAAAGAATCCAAAGCATGCTCCAGGCTCTGACCTGTCAGCACAGAGCCCAACAAGGGGCTTGAACTCACGAACTGTGAGATCATGGCCTGAGCCAGATCAGGCTACTTAAAGGACTGAGCCACCCGGGGGGCCCCCTAAAAGTATATTTAAAACAAACTCTATTTAAAGATATAATGCATTTAAGTTCTACTTATAATTAAATGGTATATTAAAAAATGTATTCTTGTACCAGAATATGTATAATAGACAGCAAGACAACCTTCTGTGGAAAAAGAATTATGAGATCCATTAATCAAAGACTTTATTCCTTTGTTCATTAACGTCTTACTAATCATGATGCACAAAATATATGGTAAATTATTTTTCTCTCTTAAATTGACTACTTTCTAAATAGTTGATTTGGTTGGAAATGGTCTATTAACATGGCTGACCAAATTAAATTGAAGCAAAACATTTTTAAAACATCACTCTAAGTAATGTATTTTATCTGTTGAAAATTATACTGCCTGTTATGGTTTCTCACAATACTTTAATTACTTTACCCTACAGGGTATAATAGGCTAGAATTTTGAGTATTTTGTAGATATGCATTTATCCGGAATTAACTAATTACCACTGCCAATGAAATGTAAAATTCTCTGTCCTTATTTTATGGACTTATTCAAAGTACATGAGACACTCTTTTGAAACATTTTCTTCTTTTGTCTCTGGGAATGCAGACTCTCCTATTTCTCCTTTCACCCCTCCCCCTGTTTTTTTCAGTGCCCTTTTCTCATTCTTTTTCATCTTTCTAATTTTAGAGACCAGTTCTTGAGAAAGTGTTTTTCTTTTTTTTTTTTTAATTTTTTTTAATGTTTATTTTATTATTTTTGAGACAGAGAGAGACAGAGCATGAACGGGGGAGGGGCAGAGAGAGAGGGAGACACAGAATCGGAAGCAGGCTCCAGGCTCTGAGCCATCAGCCCAGAGCCCAACGCGGGGCTCGAACTCACGGACCGCGAGATCGTAACCTGAGCCGAAGTCGGACGCTCAACCGACTGAGCCACCCAGCCGCCCCGAGAAAGTGTTTTTCAATTGATATGAAATTATGCCCACCCAACACCAAGACTTGACATTTTTTTATACCTTCGGTATTCCTAAATTATGTCTTCAGTCCAAAACATTTCCTTGAACTCCAAAATTTCACATCCAGTATCCTTCATAGCATGTCCATATAGAAGTTTAATAGAAAATCTGTGTATAATCAAATCTTAACTATTGATTTCACCCCAACCTTTTGATCTTCCATCTGTCTACATCTCAAGATAAGTGAGAAATTAATTCTTCCATGTTTCTTCAACAAAAACTGTAGAATTATACTGAAGTCCCCCCTGTTTCAAACTCACATCCTATCCACTGAAAATCTATTAATTAAGATACCAAATATGATTCCCTTTCACTGTATCTATGGTTATTACCTTTGTCTAAGGCAATATCAGCACTTTCTAGGACTAGCCTTCCAACAATTATCTTACTCTAATATACTCTATTGTCAAAACTACAGCTAGAATAAATATTTAAAACTGGTAAATGAAATTAAATTCTTCTTGAAGAATCCCAGAGTGGTTGCACCCATTTGCATTCCCACCAATAGTGCAAGAGGGTTCCCCTTTCTCCACATCCTTGCCAACACCTGTTGTTTCTTGTGTTGTTGATTTTAGCCATTCTGAAAGGTGTTAAGGCGATATCTCATTGTAATTTTTATTTGCATTTCCCTGATGATCAGTGATGTTGAGCACCTTTTCATGTGTCTGTTGGGACATCTGTGTATCTTCTTTGGAAAAATGTCTATTCATGAATTCAGCCCATTATTAATTACAATATTCTTTTTTTGGATGCTGAGTTTCATAAGTTCTTTATATATTTTGGATATTAACCCTTTATCAGATATGGCATTTACAAATATCCTCTCCCATTCCATAGGCTGCCTTGAGTCTTGCTGATTGTTTCCTTCACTGTGCAGAAGTTTTTATCTTGATGAAGCCCCAATAGTTTATTTTTCTTTTGTTTCCCTTGCCTCAAGTAAAAGTTAAAAATAGAACTACCCTATGATACAGCAATTGGAGTACTAGGTATTTACCCCTCAAAGGGATACATGCATATAAACCCAATGTTTATAAAAGTATTATCTACAATAGCAAAATTATGGAAACAGCCCAAGTGTCCATCAACTGATGAATAGATGAAGAACATGTAGTGTGTATGTGTGCATACACACACACACACCATATATATATATATATATATATATATATATATATATATATATATATATATATATAATGGAATATTATTCAGCCATAAAAAAGAATGAGATCTTGCCATTTGCAAGGACATGGATGGAGCTAGAGAGTATTATGCTATGCAAAATAAATCAGTCAGAGAAAGACAAACACCATATGATTTCACACATATGTGGAATTTAACAAACAAAACAAACAAGCAAAGGGAGAGAGAGAGAGCGAGAGAGAGGAAATCAAGAAACAGGCTCTTAACAGTAGAGAATAAACTGATGGTTAACAAAAGGGAAGAGAGTGGAGAATGGGTTAAATAGGTGATGGAGATTAAGGCATGCACTTACTGTGATGAGCACCAGGTGTTAAAGTGTTGAACTTTACTGTATCCCTGAAACTAATATTACACTATATGTTAAGTAACTGGAATTCAATAAAAACTATAAAAGATAAATGAAATTTTTCTTGTGCTTAAAACCTAATAAATCCTCATATTGCTCAAAATAAAACCCAGTGTTCTGCCTCACCCTCCCATCCCTGAACATGGTCTATAAGGCTCTCATAAACCAGCACAGAGTGAACCCTCAGATTTCATTTCCTAGTATTCTTCTTCTTTTGGAATTTCAGTCACACAAGCTTCCTGGAAGTTGACTAAAAATATCAAAAGGACCACCCCGGGGCCTTTTGATTTACTTATCCTTATTCCTGACTTGCTCTGTGACATCATTTTGAAATCTGCTGAAGTAACAACCTATCACTGAAGCCTGCATAGGTCTTGGAGTATAAGCAACCTGGAGCAGAGCCACTGAAAACCAATAATGGATATGTGATGTGAAATAAATAAGCCTCTGAAACTGGGGTAATTTGTTACTGTACCATAGTCTATCTGCTTTGATATAACATACTATATAACGGTCTATATTGCTATCTGACACTCTGTGTCATTAATATCATAATTGATCTGTAAATTACCCTTTGCTAAATTTCTTATTGTATATTTAATATTATACATTTGTATTTATATTTGCTTATTTTCTCTCCTTAACTGAAGCAATATAAGATCTTATGTAAATAAATAATAATAAAGACTTAATCTTATCTAAAGCAGTACAAATATTTTATGATTTATTTTGTGCCTACTGGCACACAGTAGTAAGTATTAAATACATATATGTAGTTTTACTATTTGTACTGAATAGAAATGTGTCTATATTCCATTTAAAACAATAAGGCAATTAAATACCCTGAGTGAAAAATTCTGAAACTGAACATTCTTAAAATACTTTACCAAAACTTATAGATCCTAGTTTAAACTGGTTTAGTAACCCAGAAGTATCCAGAAGTACTCTAACAAAGTATAATTAAGCACCTTATAATTATCATTTACTTTTATTATTTATCACCTAATATCACATGAAAGAATAATGCCACTCTTTTAGCATATATTATTAGTACCCAGGTGGGCAAGAAGGGATTTTAAAGAAATTTAGACTGTTAACAGTTGCAAATCTTCTTTTAAGATTTCCTCTTTAAGGCAAATTATGCCATTTTAAGCCAGAACTCAATTACATAAATCATGTTCAAGAATACTTTTAAATGTGTATCTCTCCAGTTGTTGCTGGATAGCTAATAACCACCTAGATGTAGAATTTGTTTTCTACTAAATAGTTATTTTAAACCTTCCATGACAGTATTTTTTTTTCTTAAATTAGACCTAGTTCCCTGGGGCAATAAACATAGTACTTGAAAATCTTTCTTCTGTGAAGTAACTAAGAAAGTGGAAGTGCTTTATCAAAGAATACAATGTTATAAGGGGGAAAATTATATGTACATTTCAATGGAAATATAAAATTTTTATTTATTATTTATTTTTCAAAAATTTTTAATGTTTGAGAGAGACAGAGCATGAACAGAGAAGGGGCAGAAGAGAGAGGGAGACACAGAATCCAAAGCAGGCTCCAGGCTCTGAGCTGTCAGCACAGAAGAGTGGGACGTGGGAGTCAAACTCACAATGAGATCATGACCTGAGCCAAAGTTGGACGCTTAACCACTGAGCCACTCAAGCCCCCCATGAGATATAACATATTTTAATTGATCAAACTCTACAAAAATATGCTTATATTCACTTTAATGATTGGTGTGTGCATATTTAAATGTAATGGATCTTGACCCTGTGGAGATCTGTTAAAATGAAGGAGCATTGTCCTAGATCTACACAATTATACTTTGTGAGGATGACACAACTCTATTTCTTTTTTTGATTTTTTTGATTTATTTTATTTCTTATTTTTTTGTTTTTAATTTTTTTTAATCTTTATTTATTGTTGAGAGAGACACAGAGTGTGAGCAGAGGAGGAGCAGAGAGAGAGGGAGATGCAGAATCTGAAGCAGGCTCCAGGCCCTGAGCTGTCAGCACAGAGCCCGACCCGGGGCTCAAACCCACGAACCGTGAGATCATGACCTGAGCCGAAATCGGATGCTCAACCAACTGAGCCACCCAGACGCCCCTAAATTTTTTTAAATTAAGCCTATTTATTAACTTAATTATAAATTAAGGGGCATAGAGAGAGAAGGGAGAGAATCCCAAGCAGGCTCAGTGCTGCCAGCACAGGGGCCCAAACTCACGAAACTGTGAGACCATGACCTGAGCCAAAACCAGAAGTCGGTAGCTTAACTAACTGAGCCACCTAGGCACCCCTCTTTTTTTTAGTGTTTATTTATTTTGAGATAGAAAGTGCAACAGTTGGGGAGGGGCAAAGAAAGAGGGAGAGGGAGAATCCCAAGCAGGTTCCACACTCAGCACAGAGCCCTATGCGGGGCTCAATCTCATGACCATGAGATAATGACCTGAGCCAAAATCAGGAGTCGGATATTCAACTGACTGAGCCACCTAGGTGCCCCCAAACAATTCCATTTCTAAAATATTTCCCCTGATGTGTCTAAAATATATTTCTAGTTGAGATACTGTTTCCTGGAATTTAAGCATTTGCAGAATGGGTCAGAACTTGGAAAGTTCATTTCTACCTAGCAGGGGAAAAACAAAAACCTGTATTTGTTGGATGGGAATGATGTCAGAGAAGTACTTCTAATGAGACAAGGTTACCTGGAATTTAATGACATAAATGTACAAATTCTGGTCCTAGATACAGAAAAAAACTTCAGATATAAGCAAGCAAAAGATTGATATGAGTTTTATAGATAATGTAGGGAGCTTTCAGGTGGGAGCTTCTGACTTGTGATGATTTTGGCTCAAGCCCATTTACTAATATGGATCACAACATATATTTTTTGTACACCTAGAAGTAGAGGAATGAAGAAGGGCTAACTCTTTAAATGATAAAGGAAAAACAGTCACTAATGGTACCTGAGAGAGGGTAGTGTTTCATTACTTTTGTGGTCTGGATAGTGCTGTTGTTTTTGTCTGTGGTTGTTTCTGTCTGTGGTTGTTTTTGTATGTGCTCAAACAAGATAAAAGATTGGTCCTGTTTTTTGGTCCACTGATGTACCATGATCAGAGTGGCCCTATTGACATTGGTCTCTAGAGAAAATAGTCAAATTCAACAAGGCCATGGCTTACCTGTTAATACAGTAGTCAAAGGCTATGTTTTCTGTCTCTTAGTCAATTCCAAACTTAATATTAAAGGTTACCTATTTTCCCTACTATATTTGTCAATATAGCAACTATGAGAAACCTCATGTTATGCAGATTAAATATTCTGTTTTATATTCTTAATTATTTTACTTTTATGTATCTAAAAATATGGTATGGATGTGAGTATTCCTAACCACTTTATTTGGACTTTTTTTTTTTTTCTGATGAACCACTGAAGGACATACATTATCATTAGAGCTTAAATACTGAAATTTGAAAATATACTAGAATTCCTAGCAAGTTAACATAACTGAGTTTTAGTTTCCTCAACCACAAAATAAGGAGAATCATATCTATATCATAACTGTAGCTAAATTCTACAGTTCATTCTCTATATTAATGGCTTATATCTTACTTTAATCCTCATTAAAACCTTCAAAAGCTTAATATTATACTCATTCCCACTCATTTTTATTTAAAAATAAGTAGAAATTATCCCTGCTAAGTGCACTAATAACATTCTTAATAAGTTGTAATTGTTACTTTCAGTACATCGAAAATAATAAACAATTGTCCTTCGAGGTCCAATTTGTCAATTTTGAAATTAGAACTCCTAAATGGTAGGCATCTTTAAAATCTCCCATTCTTATTAGATTTCCTGCCAAATTTTTCATACATCATTAAATTAGAAAGCATAAAAAGTGCTATAAATCTGAAGTAATGGCAGATAAATCCACTGATTTTAGTCATCAGTGATTGAGGGCAGGCATTTTAATCAAAGCTTGACCAGTTCCACTGAACTTTAGTCTCTGGATCAGTACCTAATATCAGCCTTATTTCTGATATTTGAGGCAAAAAAGAATAATTGAGACCACTTAGAATTTGTGTATTTTATTCACACATTTTTAAAAGTATATTTTACTTTTTAGAAGAGTTTTAGGTTTCCAGGAAAACTGGAAAGATAGTACAGAAAGTTTACATTCTATCCCACACAGATTTTTTTTATCCATAACTAACATCTTACATTAGTATGTTTATTACATTTAATGTACAATTAATGTAATGTAATGTAATACTGATATCTTAACAGTTAACAAAAGTCATAGAGATTTATTTAGTTTTTATCTAATGGCCATTTTATGTTCCAGTATCTCATCCAGGGTACTATATTAACTTAGTTGTCATTTATCCCTAGGCTCCTGTAATCAGTTGAATTGTGCCCCGCCCCGCACCAAAAAATTGTTAAAGTCCTAACACCCAACTCAGAATATGACTTTATTTGTAGTTAGGGTCTTGACAAAGGTAATCAAATTAAAATGAAGTCATTAAAGTGGGTCCTAACCCAATATGACTGGTATCCTTATTTTTTTTTAAAAAAGGCAAAAATCAAGGTGATGCTTCTACAAGCCAAGGAATGCCAAAGATTGTCAGGAAACCAATAGAATCTATCAGAGAACCATGGAACTGACTTTTCCTCATAGCCCCTCACAAGGAACCAATCCTGCCGACATCTTGATCTTGACTTATAATCTCCAGAGTTGTGAGACAATAAATTTCTGTCGTTTGTATCTCTCAGTTTGCGGCACTTTGTTATGACAGCTATAGCAAACTAACACAGCTCCTCTTGTCTACAATAGTTTCTAAGATTTTCTTGATCTGATGCCTTTGACAGCTTTGAGGAGTACTGATTAGGTAGGGACTTTGGAGGATGCTTGAGATTTGTATGTGTTTTCTCATAAATGGACTGATGTTATAGGTCTTTGGGAGGAAGATAACCCAAAAATGAAATGCTATTTTTGTCACATTCATACTAAGATTACATACTATTCAACATTATTTTTCAAAGTTGATAGCGAATCTCTTCCCCTCCTTTTCACACTGTACTCTAGAACAATTCACTATGCACAGGTTAAACTTAAATTACACTCTCCTCTTCAAGAGCAATATCTCTATATAAATTATTTGGATTTGTTTTTCACATGAAATTTATACTATTTTATTCCTTTTGTTCTTCAAATTGTTCCAGATTTGGTTATTGGGAACACATTAAGTGGGCTCACATACCCCTTTTACAACACAATCTCATTAAGAAGTTACCTGTTTTTCCTCCGAACACTTTCTTACTTTCTTATACTCTAGATGATCCTGGCTTATCTTGTAATTTTTTTCTGAGTCATACAATCAGTCATTTCTCAAAGAGGCTATGATTCATTTTATTAGAGAATGGTATTAGAGAATGATGATACAGTGGTATACCTAGACAATAGAATATTATTCAGTTATATAAAAAAATGAGATCTGAGCCATGAAAGACATGGAGAAACCTTAAATGCACATTAGTAAGTGGGTAAAAAAGTCTGAATAGATTAAATAGTGTATGATTCCAACTATATGGCTCTCTGAAAAACAATCTATAGAGACAACAAAAAAGATCAGGGATGTGAGATGGGATGGGGACTGGTGAGAAAAGATGAATGCACAGAGAACAGAAGATTTTTAAGGGAAGTAAAAATGCTCTGTAAAATATTATAATGATGATATTTGTCATTATACATTAGTCCACATCCATAAAATGTATAATGCCGAGAGTGAACTATAGTGTAAATTATTGACTTTTAGTGATAATGATGTGTCAATGTAAGTTCATTCCTGGTAGGAAAAAATAAAATGCCATTCTGTATAGTGATATTGATAATAGGGAAGGCCTTACATGTGTAAGGGCAGGGGATATGGGAAGTCTCTGTACTTCCCTCTGAATTTTGCTATAAATCTAAAACTGCTCTAAAAATAAAGTCTTTTTAAAAAATCTTGTGAATAAAGCTTGAGAGTCTTAAGAATGCTCTAATTTTTATTTATAATCTCAGTATAACATGATACTTTACCTTAAGTAGGTACTCAATAAAAGTTTATTGAATAGACTGTCATGGACAAAACACATTTTGACCTAATTTTAAATAACCAAAGGTATTCCCAGCTCACAACTCATTGCTTGCACAAAATAGTTCTCAATAAATATATTTTTTAAATTAGTGAGTATACTAATGAATAAACTTTCAATTTTATTCTCACATTTACAGAATCTCACTCAAAATAGGTATTCTATGATTTCTTAGCTCAATACTGTTATTCTTCTGACATCTCCCTTGGTAAAATATATGTAGTCCTAGTCATAGAAAAAGATCTTTGGGAGGGAAAAGCTGCTGAAATCTATTTAGACTTAGGTTAATTACATCACTAAACTCCCTAACATTTCATGTTTGAAGTGAGAAGCTTAGAGTTTACCTAATTCTTTTCAAATATCCTAATAAAAAGTAAAAAATACTGTAATTTACGTGGTACATTGCTTTTCACTTAATAGTCTTATTTTTAATTATAAGGCAACTAAAATGATTTTCTGCTAAAGATTATTAGTACTACTGAGGAAAGATTAACCAGAATAGAAAATATTTTCCTGAAGGGGTTATACTAAAAACTAGCCAGTAATGTCAATATAATTTTTTCTCTTTTGTAATCTTCAGTTTTTTCTGCATATCAGAAATGTAGTTAAGAGAAAAGATGCCTGAATTTATACTTTGGTATAATCACCCTGAAGAAACTTCTCTCTACCAATAATGACTTTGATACAAACAAGGACCATTGGGTCACTGTGATATTTCTTCTGGTGAAGCAACCAAAAATGATGTTCTCCCCAAGACTCAGTAACTGAATGTTCTTGTGGTCGCAACACATTTCGTTAGAAATAGGTTTTTCCAAATTGTGTTTGACTGGACCAACACCCAGGAAAACAGAGGACCTGTTCCTAAAGAAACTATTACGGGAAGAAACATTTCATTTGTTTCTGGCTTTTATTGATAGTCACCATATTTTTTCTGCCTATATCTCATATGTTTTCTCATAGCACTTCTTCTAAATACCATAGGTTACTCATACAGTTATTTAATCATCAGCCTTGAGAAATACAAACTATAATTCCTATTTTCACTCAAAGGATCAGATTTATTATATAGAATATATGTACAACGTGCCTTTGAGGAGGCTGGGTATGCAGAAGAGTCCATTTAGAGAGTATCTTATTCCATGTCTTGGCTCAGCAGACCTTTCTGATTCAACGCCCTTCTCCATACCCAGCAGTTCTCTTTCCTTAAGTTAGTGCAAAGTATAGCAAATTCAAAAGAAAAAGATGGAAATTCTGTCACAGTTGCAAAAGCTGGAAAGGCAGCAGTGCCACTCCAAGGGATCAACAATGGTATCTGGCCTTCTTTTTCTGAGAACTTAGCTAAAGTACTGTTTCTTGACTTTCCCAGATATGACTAGCTCCTGAAAGAAGAGCCCTTACTAGTGACAAGAAGTCCAGGAGAATACACATGTATTCATTTTCAGGATGTAACTATCAGAAGGACTGGAAATGCTCCATTTCAGGAAAAATGAAGTCTGGTGAATCAAGAAATCCTCTGTACCTCAGCACACCTGGGTAGGGATGCAAAATCATAATTGGGAATAATATACAATAACCTGTCACAGAGACCAGAATCCTGTAAGTACACATGGTCAGCATAGACCCTTCTTGCAGAGAGGAACTGAAAGATCACTTGGCAAACATAAGAACATTATGAGAAAAGTTAAGAAAGTTAAATATTAAATAATGCAATGCTCTCACCATAGGGATGACCTTAGTGTAAAGCAACAAAAAGATATTAATAGTTCAGCTACTCAGTTTCTAAGATAGCAGGTTGAGACTCCTGCGAGTCAGAGAGTATTTAAAAGAATTTAAATTAAAATACAAAAAAGTCTTAAAAATATTTGAAGGTCTAACAAAATATATCTTTGGAACTACATTCAGCATCCTCCCTGCTCACAAATAATATTTAAATAAAAGGAAAAACAAACATTTTAAAACTCTTGGCAGGAACAACCAACTCCATCCATAAGCCTATAACATACTGGCAGTTATCTATTTGTATCTTGGCATATAGCAATTTGGAATTAGATATTTTAGGTTTATTGAGCACACTATGACTAGCTATGGCTAAGAATCCTGTCTGTACACATGTTAACACAATCAGTTGACAGTGTTACCATGGGTCTAGGGGCTAGACTCTCCTTCAGGTGACTTTTCTATCCTTCTTTTGAACCTCTATGCAGTGCATTTGTAGTTCATAGGTATTTCTAATTGATTAATAGTTTTCAAAATTTATGAAAAACATCACTCTCCTCTTTCAGTCTACAAATAAAAAAGACACTGGGGGCGCCTGGGTGGCTCAGTCGGTTAAGCATCCGACTTCGGCTCAGGTCATGATCTCACAGTTCGTCAGTTTGAGCCCCGCGTCGGGCTCTGTGCTGACAGCTCAGAGCCTGGAGCCTGCTTCACATTCTGTGTCTCCCTCTCTCTCTGCCCCTTCCCTGCTCATGCTCTGTCTCTCTCTGTCTCAAAAATAAATAAACATTTAAAAATAAAATTAAAAAAAAAAGACACTGAAATATGGCCCAACTATGACACTTTTGTTGCATTTTAAACAACTAACTACTATCCTGTTACAGAATGCAGAAGTTTGTAACCAGAATCTCAGGTGGTCTGTTTTCATCCAATATCCAAATACCTGGCCTCACAAAAAGCTTAGAAAATAACATGGAAACATCTATGTAGACTGGAGACACTAGATAACAGCCTGCTAACTAGAGAAATGATTGGCCTAACGCCTGTGATGTTAAACCCTGGTGAGCTGCATCTGCTACTTCAGAGATTTTGCCATCAAATGTCCTTACTACAGACAATGAAGTAGTAAAAAGCAAATTAAAATCCTAAAGACAACCATCCAATTAATCAGACTAATTTTAAAGTTATCACTTATATTTTAATAATATAAACACTGGTAAAGCAGCACCCACTAATGCATTTTTGAAAGCTCCCCATGGGCTGCTTAATCCTCTGGTTACCAATGGGCTACTAGACCATAACAACTGTCCTAAGTTGATGTTCCTTATTCCATTAAGTGGTGCACCCAAAAGCTCTCAATAAAATATACTTTATACTGATACTAAAGTACTGTTTAAGATGAATCCACAAAAATGGTTATTAACACAGGTGGTATGTAGTATGAGGATATTAAAACAATGAATAAATATGAAATAAGATATCTGGAGCAATGACAAAATAAATTAATAAAAAATAATCTATAATGATAAAATTCCAAGCACTCTGAAAAATGGCTAAATTTGTATTGTTCAAGATATTCAACCTTCATGTAACTGTTACCAATTCTCAGTGCATAGCTGCAGAGCTCTGCAAGGAAAAAAACACAAATAATTGGTATTTCAATATGAGTTAAGAGAATTTCAAAAAATTTGACATGGTGAAGATATATAGGAGAATTTGAAAAATATATAATACATAATGAAAACTATGAATTTATTTTTAGAGCAAATTGCCAAAGAATTGTAATTGACTAGTTATATGCAAAGAACAACAAGAAACTCTGTCAGAAAAGTTTATCACTTCCTCAACTTATTATGTAAGTCTTATGTAAGGATCTAAGCAATATTAAATGAAATCCTATTTAAGAACTAAAAATATTTTTATCACTTCATTACGTACCAGAAAAGTGATTCTTTTTTCACTTTGTAGCATTTCGTTTATGACATCATCTGGCACATTTAATGTAACAATTCTCTCCACACACAAAATTTTCATTCTTTGCTTATAAACTTGTTATTTTTGATTTTTGTATTCTATTTTGGCTACACCAGTTTACATTCCCACCAATAGTGTACAGGAATTCGTTTTTCTCTACATCCTCACCAGCATTCATTCATTACCTCTTCCCTTTCTAACAGGTATGAGGTAATATCACTGTGGTTTTGATTTGCATTTCCCTGATGATTGGTGATTTTGAGCACCTTCTCATGTACCTATTGGCCATTTATATCTCATATTTGAGAAAATGTCTATTCATTTATTCTGCCCATTATTTAATCAAATTGTTGTGTTCTTTTTGTTTGTTTGGTTGTTGCTATTGAGATACAGGTGTTCCTTATATATTTTGGATGTTAATCCCTTATCAGATAGATGATTTGCAAATATTTCCTCCCATTTGGTGTTGCCTTCATTTTCTTGATAGTTTCCCTTCCTGTGCAGAAGCTTTTTAGTTCAAGATATTTCCATTTGTTTATTTTTACCTTTGTTGCCTTTACTTTTGATATTAAATGCAAAAATATCATTGCTAAGATCCTCATCAAAGATTACCTCTTATGTTTTCTTCTAGGAGTTTCATGGTTCAAATCTTACGTTAAAATTTCTAATGCATTTTGAGTTGATTTTTGTGTATGGTATAAAATAGGTGTCCAGCTTCATTTTTTGCATGTGGCTGTCCAGTTTTTTCCAACACTGTTTATTGAAGAGACTATACCTTCTCCATTGTATGTTCCTAGCTCCTTTGACATAAATAGACCATATACGTGTGCATTTATTTCTGTTCCATCAATCAATGTGTCTTTAGGCAATACCATATTGCTTGATTACTATAACCTTGTAATACAGATTGAAATCAGAAAGTGTGATGCCTCCTTTGTTCCTCTTACTCAAGATTACTTGGGCTATTTAGGGTCTTTTGGATCTTACAATCTGCTATTGAAAAACTATCAAAACAACATGTTTGAACTTAAGATACTGTCAAATTCTTTACTCAAAATTAAAGTTATATTATTAGGGAACAAAAATTTTTACAGCATATACTGTGATAGGGATATTTAAATATAATGTTTGAGGGGCGCCTGGGTGCCTCAGTCGGTTAAGGGTCAGACTCTTGGTTTCTGGCTTAGGTCATGACATCGTGTTTTTTGAGTTTGAGCCCCATGTCAGACTATGCAGGCAGTGTGAAGCCTGCCTGGGATTCTCTCTCTCCCTCTCTCTCTGCCCCTCTCCCACTTGCACTGTGTCTTTCTCTCTCAAAATAAATAAACTTTAAAAATAAATAAAGATAATGTTTGATGTTATGTTTACTATTTGTGAAGATTAAATTCCTTCTAATTTTTGTTAATAGAAAAGCTCTATTTATCCCACGAATTTTAGTGCTGGCTGTGGGTGGTATGTCTTTGGGCGTATTCGATTGTCTGGTTTGTGGCTACCTACTTTGTAAAAAATTATTTTTATTAATTTATGAAATGTCCCAAGCATAGAGATAAGCTTATATGATAATATGGACAATATCAATTTATCTGCCATTCTTTCAAATTCTAATATTCTGCTATTCATATTCATCTTTCTAAAAAGATAGGCATACATAAAAAATTACAGATATGAATATAATAGATTTCATATTTCTTTTCATTCTCCCTCCTCCACAAGGCTATGCTCACATTTCCAGTCACTGTTGTTATATTTGTTTTGCATTTTGGTTCTTATTTCTAAGAAATAAGTTGATAGTTATATATCAACAAAGTCATTGTGCAATTTTTAATGATACAGTGCATAAATGACACCCTTCAGCTCATATAATTCAGCCACTTGATTTTTTCAACCAACATTATACTTTGAAATTTCACTATTCAAGTTACCATTAGATTTTTTAGATTGTCCATACAAATATGGTAGCTCTGAATTATTTGATTACTGCATATGACTTCCTCCATGAATATAATTCTGTAAATATATATTTATGTTGTTTTCTCTTTATTCCAACTTGTTATATTACATTTCCTATTGTGTTTTTGTTACAATGAAGGACTGCTCTTCACCCTCCTCTATTTATTTTTTTTTAACCAGCAATGTTGTTTTGTTCTTTTTAAAAGTTGCATTTTTGATTTCTTGGTGTTTAAACATGCTTATCTTCTTTTGTTTGTTTGTATGTTTGTTTGTATTTCTCCTGCTTGATGTTCAGTGAACTTCCTTAACCTGTGAGTTTCTGTCATTCACTTTAGAAACTTCTCAAGAACTCTTTTTTTTTTTTTTTAATATACATAGTATCCTTTGGATAAATATCTAGTAGTGCAATTGCTGGGTTGTAGGGTAACTCTACTTCTAATTTTTTGAGGAAAATACATACTGTTTTCCAGAGTGGCTGCACCAATTTTCATTCCCACCCAGCAGTGCAAAAGTTTTCCCCTTTTCTCCGCATCCTCACCAAAATCTGTTGTTTCCTAAGTTGTTAATGTTAGCTATTCTGACAGGTGTGAGTTCTTTATAGATTTTGGATACTAACACTTTATCTCATATGTCATTTGCAAATATCTTTTCCCATTTTGTTGGTTGCCTTTTAGTTTTGTTGATTGTTTCCTTTGCTGTGCAGAAGATTTTTATCTTGATGAGGTCCCAATAGTTCATTTTTCCTTTTGTTTCCCTTGCATTGGGAGACATGTCTGGTAAGTAGTTGCTGCAGCCAAGGTCAAAGAGGTTGTTGCCTGTTTTCTCCTCTGGGATTTTTATGGTTTCCTGTCTTACATTTAGGTTTTTCATCCATTTTGAGTTGATTTTTGTGTATGGTGTAAGAAAGTGGTCCAGTTTCATTCTTCTGCATGTCACTGTCCAGTTTTCCCAGCACCACTTGCTGAAGAGAAATTTTTCCATTGGATATTCTTTCCTGCTTTGTTGAAGATTAGTTGGCCGTACAATTGTGTGTCCATTTCTGTGTTCTTTATTCTGTTCCCTTGATCTATGTGTCTGTTTTTGTGCCAGTACCATACTGTCTTGATGATTACAGCTTTTTTTTTTTTTTTTTTTTTTTTTTTTTAATATATGAAATTTACTGTCAAATTGGGATTACAGCTTTTTAATACAGCTTGAAGAGCAGATTTGTGATGCCTCCAGCTTTGGTTTTCTTTTTCAACATTACTTTGGCTATCTGGGGTCTTTTGTGGTTCCATACAAATTTTAGGATTGCTTGCTCTGGCTCTATGAAGAATGATGGTGTTATTTTGATAGGAATTGCATTGAGAGTGTAGATTTCTTTGGGTAGTATCAACATTTACAAAAATGCTGATTCAAAGGGGCACACACATTCATCCCAATGTTTATAGCAGTGCTATCAATAATAGCCAAATATGGAAAGAGTCCAAATGTCCATTGACTAATGAATAGATTATATATCACATATACAATGGAATATTACTTGATCAAAAATAATGAAATATTGCCACTTGCAATAACATGGATGGAACTAGAAAGTATAATTCTAAACAAAATCAGTCATAGAAAGATACACATCATATGATTTCACTAATATGTGGAGTTTAAGAAACACAACATATGAACATAGGGAAATATGAACATAGGGAAGGAAATTAAGATAAAAAGAGAAAGGAAGGCAAACCATAAGAGATTCTTAAATACAGAGAATAAACTGAGAGTTGCTGGATGGGTGTTGGGTGGGGGTATGGGTTAAATGGGTGATGGGCATTAAGGAGGGTACTTGTTGGGATGAACTCTGGGTGTTGTATGTAAGAGATGATCCACTAAATTCTACTCCTGAAAATAATATTACACTGTATGTATTTATTTTTTATGTTTTTTAAAATTTAAATCCAAGTTAGTTAACATAGAGTGTAATAATAGTATCAGGAGTAGAATTGAGTTATTCATCACTTACATGTAACACTGAGTGCTCATCACAAGTGTCCTCCTTAATATTCATTGCCCATTTAGCACATCCTCCACCTGCCTTCCCTTCAGCAACCCTCAGTTTGCTTTCTATAGTTAATAGTCTCTTATGGTTTGCCTCCCTGTGTTTTTTTCTTTCTTCCCCTATGCCCATCTGTTTTGTTTCTTAAATTCCACATGAATGAAATATTTGTCTTTTTCTAATTTATTTTCTTTAGCATAATATACTCTAGCCCCATCCATGTTGTTGCAAATGGCAAGATCTCATCATTTTTGATGGCTAAGTAATATTCTTTATTCTCACATCTTCTTTATCCATTCATCAGTCAGTGGACATCTGGGCTCTCTCCATAGTTTGGCTATTCTTGATAATGCTGCTATAAGCATTGAGGTGCATGTGCCCCTTCAAATAAGTATCTTTGTATCTTTTGAGTAAATATCTAGTAGTGTAGTTGCTGGGTCATAGGGTAGTTCTATTTTTTTTTAAGTTTATTTATTTTGAGATAGAGAGAGAACGAGCATGAGTAGGGGAGGGGCAGAGAGAGAAGGAGAGAGAACCCCAAGCAGGTTCTGGGGCTGTCACTGCAGAGCCTGATGTGGGGCTCAAACCCATGAACCGTGAAATCATGACCTGAGCCTAAACCATGAGTCAGACACAACCAATTGAGCCGCCCAAGCACCCCAAGGGTAGTTCTATTTTTAACTTTTTGAGGAACCTCCATACTGTTTTCCAGAGTGACTACACCAGTTTGCATTCTCAACAATAGTGTGTGTAAGAGGGTTCCCCTTTCTCTACATCCTTGCCAACATCTGTTGTTTTCTGGGTTGTTAATTTTAGCCATTCTGACAGGTATGAGGTGGTACCTCATTGTGGTTTTGATTTGTATTTCCCTGATGATGAGTGATGCTGAGCATCTTGTCATGTCAGCTACTCTTATTTCAAAGATTTCTTCTGCTTTGGACATATACTTTTAAGTATACAGGAACTGAATTAAATACACCTTTAGTTGAGGATTTATGTTAACCTGGCTATAAACTAGGCTGTGTGGAATGTCTGCTCTACCTACAGGCACCAGAAGCTTCAAATTCTTCCAGTGTCCTTGTTTGCCTCTTCTCTCTTGAATCTGACTTTGGAAGAAAGAGACTGTGATTTATAGTTCTTTCAGTTAGGATCTGCTCTTATTATTGTGGAGTCATGTAGGTGACTATAGATAGGTGTGAAGAGGGTTTAATCTCATGATTAATTCTGGCTTACTGTCGACGGACTCTTGTCTCTAGTTGTGACCCTCACAAGTATTTTGCAAATAGTATAGCACTTCTTTTCACCTTTAGGTGAAATTGAAAGGTTAGAGGGTACTGAAGTGGAAGGATTATTTCCTAGGCTGAGATAAATCTCTAGAAAAGCCCTTTCTCTTGAGGTTGGGCCTTTGCCATGGAGAAGACTTTGAGTATATTTCACAATGATTACTGTTTCTATCCCTATGTCATACCCACACAGAGATCTTTCTCAGCTCTTCACTTTGAGAACCTAGAGGCATTCTCTAAAGTAAAAATATAGGGGTCCTGGTAAGATTATGGCCCCCAAGAGATTCTCACTCACACTAGCCCACACTCATCCTTCAGCAAGTAATTAACATTACCTTTAAATGTTCTCATCAGTTTATGTCTCCATGGGCATATGCTCCAGGTTAGCAGCTCTGACTTGCAACTCTGATTTTCCTATTTATTTCTAGATTTAGGAATGGAGATTTTGCTATGTGACCCCAATTTTCTGATCAGTTTAACAGAATTTTATCTCTTAATGTATTTCCAATTTGTTCATTGATTTCTGATTTGTTCAGTTTTTCTTGTTGCAAGGATAAGTCGTGACTTCCAATCTGTTTACATATCAAAGATGAAGCTAGAAGCCTAGAGTTTTTTCAAACTTTTTTTTATTATTTCCCTAATATTTATAACATACATTTTAACTAATCTAAATCCAGTTTCAAATTGCCCTACATTGTTTCATGTGTAGGACAGGCACTTTATTACAGAGTGTTTCCAAATCTTCATATCTTTTATGATCTCATTGCTATTCGTTTCATTTACCCATATGGTATTATCATTAAATGCATTGCTACTATCATTACATTAAACAATATCTTTATGATCACTTAAGAATAATAATTTGAAAGATTTTTAACTTAATTTTTTCCTTTTTGACATGCTTTCTTTCTTTAGATCTAAGGTTTGAACCTGTAATATTTTCCTTCTTCTGAATAACTTATCATTTCTTGCACGGAAGGAAGGTCTGGTGGCAATAAATTCCTTCATGTTTTTTTATTTTTGAGAAAATCCTTATTCTTCCTTTGTTTTTAAAGAATTTTTTTTCTGTATATATAATTCTAGGTTGCTGGATTGTTTCTTTCTTTTAAATTTACATATACAGTATGGCTCTCTTCTTTCTTGCACATTCCTGAATAGAAATCCACTATAATTCACATCCATGCTCTTATATAGGTAAGGTATCTTGTTTTATCTCTAACATCTCTTCAGAGTCTCCTTTTGTCTTTTTTTATACATAGATTTTTTTTTTTACATTCATATGTTGTATTTTAGTTTCTGAAGTCTTTTGACCTATCTTCCACATACTTGATTATTTCTCTGCCATATCAAGTTTACTGATAAGATCATTGCAGATATTCCTTACTTCTGTTACAGTGGGTCCCCCCCCAGCATTTTCTTAGAGTTCCCATCTTTCTGCTTACATCACCTATCTCTTCCTGCATGGTCTCTACTTTTTCCACCAGAGTTCTTAGCAAAGTAACCATAGTTATTTTAACTGCCTTGTCTGATAATTCCAACATCTGTGGCATCTTCCTCTGGCTTTAATGATTGCTCTACCTATTCAGAATGAGTTTTCCTGCCATCAGGCATGCTTTGTAATTTTTTTTTTCATTCTCATGTTATTGAAAGCCAATAATTTTGTCTAATAAGAACTAAAGAAAGGAAGTCCTTAGTGTGAGATTCTACGTTAATCTAGCTAGGAATCAGAGTCTACTTAAAGTTTGCTATAGGTACAGGTGCCAGAGGTTACACATTGCTTTGATTTCTTTGTTTTTGTCTTCCCTTGACTTTGGGTATGTCTAAGTACTCCTCCCTAGAAAGTCTATGTCTTACAGCTCCTTCAGCTATAATGCTTGACATTACATTGGAACCATGTTGGAATGGTGGAAAGATGTTGGGAGAAAGGGATCTCTCTAAAACCTAATTAAGTCTCATTGTTTTTAGAAGCCAGTGTCACAAAACTGTGACTTAACACAAGTTTTTCTCCCCCAGTCTAGAGTAATTTGTCAAAATTACCATTTAAGTTTTCCTATCAGTTTATTGTCCCAACAGCTTCTGCTCCAGGTAGAGCAAATCTTAACTATGTGTCTTTGGATGAGGACATCTCTACAGATTTTGGTATGGTGGTTTGGCTTCTGATGGATCCAAGTAGAGCCATTGATTTTAAGTTTGTGCCTCTCCTTCTTGTTGTCAGAATGGGAGCAATGTCTGCCAAGTTCTTTACTTGTCAGATCCAATACTAGAAGTCTCCTTTATAGAGTTTTATATTTCCAATTTATAAAATCAGACTGTGGTTGTGGATCATAGTGAAAAAAAAAACCCACTCGGTGGTTACCGAATACTCTTCATTGAAAATATTTGGGTGTACAAAGATTTATTTTTTTTGGATAACAGATTTAGCAAAATCATTTATTTCCTTAATTTATCAGTTGCCAGTTGATGAAAGAATCCTGATTCTCTAATGGTGTTATGAGTGAAATGGCTATATATTGCAGATTTTCAACTAAGTAATTCTAGTTGTTGGAAAACATATAGACTCATATAGCTTTTTGTTTTGTTTTGTTTTTCTTCCAGATCCATAGCCCCATCCCAGCCCACAGAAGATGAACACAGATGAGTGTTACATGACTTTACCCATAAAGATCCCTAAAGGTAACACAGATTCTCAGGTATTTTCCAGATAAAGAGAAATGCCCATTTATGCTATAGAAAAATCTTACAAAATCTTAGGCTAATATAATTCTACAGAAAGGAAGGCAGATTTTACAGCTACAAAAGTATTTAATGTTAATGATGAGATTTGCTTTTCTCCTATAGACACATTTAGTAAAAATATGAATACTTTTGTAAAGCACTTTGAGTTTCTTGGAGAAAAATATCCATAATGTTATCCATCTTTATTGTTTAGTCATGAAGCAGGATTCAATCTAGCTTGGGATTCAGGAAATTTTCTTGGAGATGAAGAGCTGAAAAGGTGGGAAAAGCTAACTAAAAAAGAATAACAATCCTCAATATGGAAAGAATGGTTTACCACCAAACAGGAAAAAATGGATATATTTTAAATGGATTAAAATTTTTTAATGTTTATTTATTTTTGAGAGAGACAGAGACAGAATATGAGTGGGTTAGGGGCAGGTAGAGAGGGAGACACAGAATCTGAAGCAAGCTCCAGGCTCCGAGCTGTCAGCAGAGTCCAACACAGGGCTCGAACACACAAACTGTGAGATCATGACCTGAGCTGAAGTCGGACGCTTATCTGACTGAGCCACTCAGGTGCCCCCTCCACCAAAAAAATGGATATATTTTAAAAGCAAGAAACAACATGATGTTTCCTAAAAACAACAAAAGATTCTTCCTACTAGAGTATGAAAGTCAAAGGCAGGCAGGAAAAGAGGACAGTCAGGAATCTGTCATGAAAGCTTTAAGGAAAATGTTGAGGAATTTTGATTCAATTCTGTAGGCAAAGAGGAGCTTGTACTAAGGTGATGTAACAGATAATGAGGGCTTAAGGGACTATACTGGAAACAGGAAGTAAGAGAGAGCAAAGAGAGTCAAGAAAACATTGAGACCAAACTGGCATGATTTTATTTTTAAGCACACATGTTAAGGGAGAGAAATCAAGATTTCTGTTGAGATTTCTAGGTTTGGTGATTGAAAGGCTGGTGCTGATATTTTTTGAGAGATTAAAAAAATAATGAGGCAGACACATTTGAAATAGGGTGAAATGAAAAAGAAGGGATAGGCCCACTTGGTATTCTATGAATGGGGAATTTGGTGCCTGCCATAGCATGTTTATAGTCAATAAGATAGAGCTTATAGTAAAACTATAGGAGTAATTGCAGAGAGGAAAGACCTAAGATAAGAACTCCAGGAAATATCAGAATTTAATTAATAGAAAAGGAGTCCAGAAAAATAAGGAAATAGTAATTTCTAAATGCGGAAGAATGGAGTATGAGTAGTGTCACGTAATTCAGTAGGCAAATTATTTGAGAAAAATACGGTTAACAATATTGAATGAAGTGAATCAGAGTAAAATATATCTACTATTCTACAAAATACAGAATTTACTAGTGAATTGCTTTTCCAAACAAATTTTAGTAGAGTCAGGGGGACATATATAGATGTTAATGGGTTAAAGACACTATACCAAAAGACTCTGAAGGAATTAAGTTGCAAAATGGAGACAGAGAGAGAGAGAGAGAGGATGCACATAGGAGAGTGAGCAAGCAAGCTGTAGCTGGAGAGGAAAACATGAGTATGTGTGTATTTGTCCCAAAAAAGACATGAGCACATTTGTAGTCTAGGGGAAGAGAGCAAGTATCATGAATACGAATGCAGATCAGAAAAGATGGTAGATCCCTGGGGAAAAGGGAGGAGCCTCGGGGACAATTCCCTTCCTGGGACTTGGGATAACTGGTTAGCTCTGTGTGTAGGTAGGTAAGTGTGTTAGTTGAAGATGGTATGGAGGGCTGACAGAGAGCTGCAGAAACCATACCTCATGATGTTATTATCTTTCTTGTTCCAAATCTGAGGTGACATGGTCACGTTAGACATTTAATTCTGCCAACTTCTAACTGTTCGCACTGAAGTAAATGTTTATCTTCAATCCTTACAAAGGCACATGATTCACTGGTGGTCTGCTACGCTGAAAACAAATTTTTAAAAATAACAAAAAAAAATAACCAAAATGTATCCCCTGGTGTAGTATACTGAAATAAATCCTGTATTGTTTGAAACTTTATGAACCATTGGAGTGTGTACCGTAGGTAAAACTATGACCACATGTGAAATTCTTAGTGTAAAGAGATGGAAAATAAGATAGGCTTGCATATTTGCCTCCTTGTTTCTTATCTGGTCCATTTTCCCTTCTGCGTCTTTACTAGGCTCAGGTAAAGGCCAGCAGCTGCTCTGAAAGTGCCCCACCAGCTTGTGCACAGGCACTTCTTACCCATTGCGAGTGAAATTGACTAGAATCACACAATCTTCATCAATTTCCCACTCAGTAGAAATCAGTTTTCTATGCAAGGGAGCTGTTCTACATTTGCTCTGCAGCTGGCAGTCCCATGGAGCTAAGCTGGAGGGAGAAAAGGAGAAGACCTGCTGCTAGTGAATGATGCGCTCTGTGTGGGTGTGCTCACCTGATTTTGCAATTGGAATCAGCCCCCAATATAAGAGCAGTGGAGGCTCCAGTTGAATTGAAGGAAATGAAGAGTTTCTTGTTTCAATCTTTAAGTTCCATCTAACTCATAACTAATGAACTAGCATTCTGCACAGCAGTACCATCTTCCACAGGCAGCAATTATATAAGAATAGCATTCCAAACTTGGTAGTTCTGTGACTGGCTGGCATACGAGCTGCTAGTGTGGGAAGAAGCCTTTTACACAGATGTTAGCTAGAAAATAGATGGATGGATGTGACTACAGCTTACTGGGATCACAATAAGAAAGGACAAAGATTTAAATTTAAAATGTTGAAACTAATGCAGAAGATGATTCATGCTGAAGATATTTTTGTGTGTGATTTGTGAGACTTCTAAATGGGTAGACTTCAACTCAAAATACAAAATGGGGTGATGTTAGTAGCTACCCTAGTGTGATCTCCCAATCGTCTGAATTGGAATTTCCTATGGAACTTATTACAAAGCAGATTCCTAGACAACACCTTATGATTCTAATCAGTGATTATGAATGAAGCACAAGAATTAGTCATATAAAGCAATTCCCTAGGGAATCATTGTGCACAATAAAATGAACTACCAGTGTATACTGACCTTGATATGTGACAGAGGCAACACAATTATGATAAGAGAATTCAAAGGCACGTGTAGTTTTAAATTTCATCATTTTGGAGACACCTGGGTGGCTCAGGAGGTTGAGCATCTGACTCTTAATTTTGGCTCAGGTCATGATCTCTTGGTTCATGAGATTGGGCCCTGCGTTAGCCTCTGCGTTAAGAGCACAGAGCCTGCTGGTTTCTGTTTCTCTCTCTCTCTCTCTCTCTCTCTCTCTCTCTCTCTCCCTCCCTCCCTCCCTCTCCTGCTCATGCTCTCTGTCTCAAAATAAATAAATAAACATTTAAAAAATTATAATTTTTAACCAGTCCCAGTTAAATACACCCTAATGTGAGAAAAATTAGGAAATGAAAAATACATGATAAAGAACAATATGGATAAAGACAATTATCTGAGTAATTTTAGCTATAATTTGAATAGCACAAATTGATGTTCCTTTCTACAGAGGGAATAATTGGGCCAAGAATTTGAAGATATTTCCTAACTGCTCCTGACTTCTTCAAGTGTCTAAGAGCTAAATGGCAAACATATCCACTGGAAAAGAAGGCTCAAGTGTCTTGCTGAAACAATGAAATAACACTACTTGTTAGGGAATTCAACTAGTACATCACTTCAGTATACAAATGCAAATATACGGCAAATAAATGCCTCTCCACCTTCTTGTATAAATGGTGTTGCTCTTTAACTATAGCAATCCCACCCCTGCCCCTATGCTCAACCCAAGTTCTGACTGTGCCTCAAAATCCATGTCAGCAAGGCTCTCCTAATCTCCAAATTACAGCTGATTAAAAAATTTATCTCATGGAAAACAATTTTCTTATAGTTTAGGAACATGCATTAGATTTAAAAAAAACACTAGTTAATCTTCCAAAGAATTTTACAGAACATATAGACACACATTAATTAATAAAGCTTTATTGGTTCAGCTTTTAAAAGTCAGATATAGATAATATCTTACTCTATGTAACAGCAGAAATTACCCTGTTTTTTATTATGGTCTTGGAAATAGAAATTCCCAGTTTCATAAGCAATTTACTTATATAAAAGTATGCAATCAAGGAAGTAAAGATGCTATCCAAAATATCGCTACTGCTTCAATTAGTTCCTAGGGAACTAATTCACTGAAAAAATATTATTCAGCAAAACTGAGCATAAAATTTATAATCTAATCAGTTTAAGGAACAGTCTTTGAAATTCAATTAACCTAGCAAGAACAAAGAATACTATGCATGATTAGAATCTACCTTTAAAACATTCCGATGTCTGTTGCCTTAAAATCAAACATTATTGGTGAGTTTATCTCTACCTCTGCTACCAAAAGAAGAGTTTACACACTGAAATAAACAAACTGTAATGCTTATTCTGAACTTTCTGTATCAATGAACAAGAAAATGAAGTGCAGCCAACCAATTAGTAATCATCTTTTCTCTTTTGAGGGACATTTTATTGATATCTGGCTTTCCAAATATTAGCATGTCACCTGCTAAGTAGTAGTTTCACCACAGTGAAACTACTGTGGAAATGAAATGATAGGGGATGATTTTTACACCCTGTTTTTGTGTCTTGTGTAACTACTAGCATAATCTGTGCATCTCTAATGCCTCTGTTTCTTATCTGGTCCATTTTCCCTTCTGCGTCTAAAGGTATTAGAAAGGCATTAGAAACAGAAAACATGAAATCTAATGAAAAGGAGTGAGAAAGAGATTATTTTAAGTATTTTTACCCTTCAGTACATAAAATCTCTGAAAACAAAAAAACTGTACTTCATGATAATATGCTATATCCCAGATCACGTTTTTGCCCCTCCTTATTTCATTCATAATCTTTCATCATTTACAATTACATTATGATTACTCATTCTCTAATACTAGTCTCTTAATTTCTTGGGAATATAGACCAAAATTTGGTCATTTGACATCCTCTGAAACTAAAGCATATTTTATATGTATCAGGAAATTACTAAAATTTTGAAGGAATAATAAAAATCATTTGGCAAGAGTTCTGAATATTGACATGACACATGGTATCTTTTGAAAACCAGAGATTATCTTCTCACAAAAATGTCTTTCCTCTCCAAGCTTTATAAACCAGAACAATATTCTGGGATTAGGAGTAGAGAGTTGTTAACTCATACTGCTTATGTTTTATACTGCTTATATTTCAACCATAAGACAAGTAACCTTTATTCAAACTATACTCTACATAGATTGTATTGAATTTATTTAAATCTGGAACAGCTACACTTAATAACAGACTTTCAATTGCTTTCCATTCACTGTAGAACTGGAAGGAATTAAAGGATGAATCTTTTTAATTAAAAACAAATACTACTTAAGCAATGTAGCTTATTTACTTCATAAACATACTTTAAGGCTTAGTATTTGTCAATTACTAAGAATAGGAGACAAGAATTACACTAAAATAAAATAAATTTAGAAAAAATCTTGGATACATAATATATTTTTTACTATCCATGATGTAAACCCCTGGTGTTATCTATGTCTCACAACAAGTACTTGTTATGAGCTCCAAAAGTAACCTTGAGTTCTTTGAACTAAAGATACAAACAACAGAAAAGATAAAAATACATTTATATTGATGGTAATTGATTTGAGCTTTGCAGTCTATTCTATGGTAGTTTGTAATGTGCACTGTTTTTTTTCCATTCTATCACTATAACCCTTTTATTAATATGTATAGCCAACAATTACTATACCTAAAAATAAGTATGTCGCATTTTCTAATCTGAATTTCTTTTCACACCAGTTCCTATTTATATCATTTAAAATGTTTATAATGCTTTTGTCTTTTGGAGGTATCTAGCCATTCTTAGGGCTAGTATTTGCCACCTTTCCAATCTTACCTGTCACACATTAAAATTACAGAAAAGAATAGAAACTATAGTGATAAAAGAAATCAGCCATGCATTTCCAAGATAATCTAGAGCAGAAAAGACGTGTGCCTAAGGGAGAATATCTTATTTTAGAAAATTCACTTGTGATACAACACCACTTCCAGATACTCTTTTTCCTCTCATAGATTACGATCAAAGACTGAGAAACAGAAATAATTAAGTGTATGTACATGTATTCTACTGAAAGAATAATTCATAAAGAGACAGTTTACCTTCAAAGAGAAAAATGTATCAAGGTCTAAAATGACCACTTCATCATGAGAGAGTGAAAATAAATAATATGCCAAACTTGTCAAGATGAGAGACACACAAGTCTTTCATTTCTTTATTTGGGGATATACATTTATTTGGAGGGACTTTTCAAAACAGACATGCACAAACCTCTGCTGTATCTCTGTAATAGGTATAAAAAGGCAAGTGAAGGGCTTGAAAGACTGAAAAGAGATCCTATTTTTAGCAAATGGAGAGAACATTTCTTAATTATACCATACTTTGAAGCAATAACTGTCACACATTATATAAAATCTAACTAAGTGTATCTCTTTATACAGAGAAACACCATCATATGAGGGACTTAAAAGTTATTATCTATTATTAAGTAATATAAATCTATAAAAAAACAGCAAAAATTGCTAATAGAGATCAATGCAATATACGATATCTTAACTAATATTGCCTTAGGGATCCCTGGGGCTTGCAAGGCTCTAAAAATTTATACCTTCTTTTTTGTTTTCATTTGCTCTCTGATTTTCAAAGAAATCTATAGTATATGAAGAATTCTAGAATTTGAAGCTAGCAAAGCTTTCCAAGGCAAGGAGTATCAAAGTTATGAGGTGAGTGTGATTTTTACGAATGCCATGAGATTTGGGCATTGTGATACTACTAACATGATTAACACTAGATAGAATGTTGTCAGATCAATATATCAGTTATATTTTCTGATATTTGCTAGAATTTCATAAAACTTAAATTAGAAGTATACATATATATGTAGTATAAGTATACACAGGCATAAAATAATAAAGTATACACAGTGAGAACAAAGTATATATACATTACATGTGTATAATGCATGCATTGCATACCAAATTAGTATACTAAAAGTTATTCTTTCTATAGTTACACCTTCTATATATTAAATGAACAGAACTCTGTTACATTTTGATTAATTTATTTGATCAACTGTATGTACTTGAAATTTTTAAGACTGGCATATAAAACATTTCAAACCTGTTTAGATATATATCAAATAGAAAGGTACCTAACCTGTAATATTGTTCTGAGACACATTTGTTAAATGATAATATTTATTAGCAAAATATCTTTGTGAAGGAAATAATAATAGAGGTTAAGAGCTACATGCATTTATACCTTCCTCTATTACACCTAACATAGTGGCTGGAACACAACCAATGTACAATATGTACTTGGAGAACAAATTAAAGAATATAAATAATAATTCTACTAAGATTTTAAAAGAAGGATTTTGGATTTCAGGTCTGGCATATTAGGAGCTTGTAAGTCCTCACTCCTTACTAAAAAGTAAAAAACTGAGATATCAACAAATATTCCTGGATCTGACAAAGACGTGAATTCACTGGGCAAACAACTCTTCCCAAAATTGGAGAGACAGGTGAATACGGGGAATAATAATTTACGAGAGCATAAATTCATGACCAGAAACTTCTCTGAGAACCAGTGCTGGGGTAGGAAAACCTAAGATGTAACTGACAAATACCTGGAGGCTCAGTGTGGACAAGTCTGAGGGTTGAAAACACCAGGGGAAACTAGTCATAGAGTGGTTCCACAATTTTGTGTTTTGCCTGCAAGAGTTGGACTAAGTTCTTACAATGAATATCATACAAAAATGCCATCACCATTCCAGAAGAAGGAGGGGAAATTAACTGTTTGGAAATATGCCAGAGCATTCTGTTCTTCTTAACAAGACCTAACTTAAGAGAAACTTTTTTTTAAGTGTAATTGACCTAGCAGAATGGAAATATCCAATTCCAGCTAGCTTTAGCATTTCATGTTGAAGAAGGCAAAGGCAAATACCCAACTCTGGCCATATCTAGCCATCCTGTCCCTCTGAAGTGAGGAAGAGCAGGGGAAAGAGAATCACTTGTGAAGTTCACAGTCCAGCAGCAGAGACTCACTAGAGGCTGAGACTGTATTATAACACTGTAGAACAATTCCCTTCCTCCACACCTTACCATATAACTAAGGCCTGATTTCCTACAGTTCCTTTGATGCAGTACCTCATGTCCAGCTATCAAGAAAAAAAATCATAAGACATATCAAGTGGCAAAAACACAATTTAAAGAGACACAGCAAGTATCAGAACCAGATATGGCAAGATATCGGAATTATCAGACCAGGAATTTAAAACAACTCTGACTAATATGCTAAAGGCTCTCATGGGTAAAATAAACACCTTGCCAGAATAGATGGACAAAGTAAGGAGAGAGAGGAAATTATAAGAAAAAAATAAAACATAAATGCTAGAGATTAAAAAAAAATTAACAGAAATTAAGAATGCCATTGATGTGCTCAATAATACACTGTATCCATTGAGGGAAAGATCTCTGAGCTTGAAGGATATGTCAATACAAACATTCAAAAAACAAAAAATAAAGGAAAAAAGCATGCAAAAAGACAATAAAAATGGCTCAGAATATCCAAGAACTCTAACACAATTACAAAAGGTATAACATATGGGTAATGGGAACATTAGAAGAAAGAGAGAAAAGAATAAAAGAACTATCTGAAACAAGAACAGCTGAAAATTTCCTCAAATTAGTGCCATAAAGCATATCACAGTTCCTTAACGCTCAGAAAACACCTACCAAATAAATGCCAAAACAATAATAGGCATTTTATATGCAAACTAGGCATATTATATTTAAACTGCAGAAAATCAAAGATAAAGAAAAAATCTTGAAAGACACCATAAAGAAAAAATAAAATAAAACAGAACCTTGACTATAGAAGAACAAAGATAAGAATTACATCTGACCTTTCCTCAGAAACCATGCAAGCATGAAGAGAATGGACTGAAATATCTGAAGTGTTGAAGAAGACCAAAATCTGTTATTCCATACCCTGCCAAATTATCTTTCAAAAGTGACAAATATTTTCCCATAAAAACAAAAATTGAGGAAATTTATGGCTAATAAGCCTGCCTTCCAAGAAATGTTAAAAATTCTTCAGAAACAATAAAAAGGATATAGGTCAGAAACTCAGATCTTTAAGACAGTTAAGACTGTATTTCAAAATACTTAAAAACTTTCTAAATATTATATAATTTCATCAATAATTTATTATGGAAACTAAATACCACTTAGAACTCAAGTAGCAGTTAAAATATTTATAATAATGGTTCTTTAAAAGTAATTCATATTTATGTTTATGTAAGAAAAAAATCAACAAAGATTGAATATAACTGAGCTAAGTGACCAACTCAAGAACCTCAAAAAAAAGCAGATAATCAATATGAACTGAATAGGGAAAAAAAAGGCAAAAGAACTCACTGGAAGTTTAATAAAAGATGAAATTTAAATTTCCAATAACAAATCAAAAGATGCTTCATCTCATTTACTTCAGCTAAATGCAAATGAAAACTCAAGAAGACATCCTGACACCCCAACAGACTAGCAAAAAGTTTTAAAAAGCTTGATAACCCAAAGATGGTTTGGGTGTAGGTATGGATTACTTTCATTCTATCCATGCTGAAACAGAGGCATTAAATTCTTACCTCAGTGACAAGTGTCAGGGAATACATGACGATGGGCTGGTTCCCAAACTCACACTCTTGACCTCTGTGTTTGATTGCTTCCCAAGAACAGACAAAACATTTCTGAAAAGGAAAACATTTCAGTTACTCTCCCTCTAGACTTCCTGGAACTCTTGTATCTTTTATATCATACAGGTTGGCTTTAAATTAATATTAAACTGAAGGGGCGCCTGGGTGGCTCAGTTGGTTAAGTGTCCAACTTCAGCTCAGGTCACGATCTCATGGTTTGTGAGTTCGAGCTCCACATTGGGCTCTGTGCTGACAGGTGGGAGCCTGAAGGCTGCTTTGGATTCTGTGTCTCCCTCTCTCTCTTCCCCTCCCCTGCTCATGCTCTGTCTCTTGCTGCCTCAAAAATAAATAAGCATTAAAAACATAATTTAATTAATACTAAACTGCAAAAACAAAAGATTTTGCTCAATTTACTTTACTTATGATGAAGCCTCAAGGTCACATGGTTTTTGGTTTTACCCAGAATTAAAGAATTCTACTTAACGACTATTCCTGGGAATATATGTTATTCCCATTCAAAATACTACCAAAAAATGAGATTAGTTTACCTATTCTCAGAAGACCTGCCCTCCCATTCAAACAACTTTCCCTCCTCCCTTTCTCATTCCTTTTCCTTATCTCCTTCCTTTCATGATTTTGTTCACAAGGTATACTGTGCTACCCCAGACATTGTGCTAAATGCTGGAAATACAAAGGTGAATAAAAAATCACCCCTTTTTGGGTGAAGTTCACACTCTAGTATAAAGATTTCTTGGGGGGAAATTATAGATATGTTCGTATCCATTAATGCACAACCACTTCATAAACAAACAACAACTTGGCTTTCCTCATAGAGGTTATTCTTGATATCTGCTCTGAGAGACTTCAATATCTTCATCTGGTATTCCTAACTAACCATATATATAAAAACCATTACTTCGAGAATAATCAGTAATTAATGAACTAAGCATATGCTTTCAGTTAACTATATTCTCCTTTCAGATCACAATAAAGACAATCAACCTATAGTTACAATCAAATACAGAATTGTGGGAGGCTGTCAGATTTGATCAACTTTTTTGAAAATTTGAAGTAATAATTGCAATGTTATTTGTAGGCTCATAGGATTGCCAGTAATACATGAATTACATCAATTATCTCTAATAGGGAAGGCAGAGGAAGAAGCATGGAGTGGCTCAGAAATAATTTATATTTCATGAATAAACTATTCTTTTGGCTCACAACAACAGGGTTTATGATTATATAACCAGTTACAAAATGAGTTGAAAATAGGAATTGTCACTTACAGGAAGACTCCTTTATGCAAAACTTCTAAATTTTTCACAAGTTTAAAACTTATTTTTGACTGAAAAATACTCCTGGATTACTTGGATTTTGACCATGCATAAAAAGAGTTATCCAAAATAAATGTGGTAATATAATTTATATTTTAAGTTGAACATTTATTACGTGCTTATGAAACAGGTAAATTAATTTCTTACTCCTTATTGAATGTAAACTCTTTAACATTTTTTTGCTCAAATATGAAGATCAATCCTATAATAGTGCTTTATGTTATGCTGAGCGAACTTGTGGTCAGAGAAACTTCCCAATTTCCTTACTAACACTTCATATTTTTCTCTTTTCCCTCCTTTTTGTCAGAATAGAAGGAGATGAATTTTAAATGAAGCACTACTCATTTTGCTCCTACAATGTTCCAGGATACATCTAGAACATCAGGACTATTGGAGGCAAGAAAAAAGATAAGCCCGGTTGGCCAGGAAATCCCATAAGTAAACACTTTTCTGTCTTGTCATAATTTTAGCCAAGGTGCTTCGCACGTCCCAGGGGATTTCACCATACACTATTATTTAACTTCACTTTTCTTATTCCTTACTTCAGGGAAATCTCCTGAAAAAAATTAGATCTCTACATCCTTTTTTGCATTGGAACAATGGTTTTATTTTGAGGTAACACTTTATATTTAGTTTTAAACTCCTTGATATAATTTTAAACTGCCAAAATGTACAAAAATAATACAAGAAACTCTCATAAACTCTTTACGCAGAACTTCCGTTTGGATTTTTCCTCATTTTCTTTAATGCTGTATAAAATATTCCCTGTGGGTGTTGTTTTTCTTTCAACACTTTATTTTACTCCACTCTCTTCTTCCTTGTGTGGTTTCTGTCAAGTCCACAATCATTTTTATCTATCTTCCTTGTACTTAAATTTCCTCCCAAATCTGGCTTCATTCAAAATTTTCTCTGTCTTTGGTTTTCTTCTGTTTAAGATAAACCAAGATTTGGGGGTTGAGGAGAAGAGACAATATTTGCCCTGTTTGGTGTTCTCTGGGCATCCTAGATTTGTGGTTTGGTGTCTCTCAGTAATTTTGGAAAGTTCTTGACCATTATTAATTCAAGTTTTTTTTCTTCTGTTTTTTTCTCTTTCTTTCCTTTACTGAAGAACATCATAACATCATAAACATCTTTTTTTTTTGGTTATTTTTTATTGTTTTTTACTTCCAGTGTTTTATTTTGATGCTTCTTAAATTTGTCATCTGTTCTGACAGGTTTACTTTTTCCATTAAAACTGTTAGCAAATTAATCATAGTTATTTTAAATTCTCTAATAATTTCAAAATCTGTGCCATGTCTTATTTTGCTTCTGATGACAGTTTTGTTTTTTCAGACTGGGCTTTTTTATTTTTGTCTTGTGTTTCGGCCTACTTTGCCATTTTTTGTTGAAAGGCAAACATGTATCAGTCAAACATATCCAATGATATATTAATATCATTAGGCGTGGGCTCCATTAATACTTGCTGCACCTATGGATAGATGCTAGAGGCTTAAAATTATTCTATTGTCCATGTTTATGTCTCTCCTCTTGATTTTGTGTTTCCCTAAGTATCTTCATCAGAGGCAGTCAATACCTTGCTACTTTTCTACCTGTAATCCACTATTTTGGATTACAAATGTTGTGTTGTGTTGGTGTTACAAATGTGTTTGTTGTGGTTGGTGGTAAGAAGGGAATAGAGGACATTCTATAGCCTGCTGATTAAATATCTTTTACACAGTAAGTCGTATGGCTGAGAAGACTCTGGGTTTTATTTCAGTAATTACTCTCCCCCAGCCCCTGCCACATTCAAAAGGGATTTTTTCCTGTAAATCATATGAATGTGATGGGTCCTCCTTAAAACTCTAGCCTCCAGGAATTTCTTACCCTCATGTTCATCCACAATGAGCCTCCAGTAATTTACCAAAAATACCTTTTCTCCTGAGATTCTACTGGTTTGTGGCTTCTGCTGCAATTAAGCAGATCTTAGCTGTAGCTCCTTGGATTTGAACGTCTCTCCAGACAACTTTCAAACTGTCTACATGTCACAAATGAAACTAAAAGTATCATCAGCAAAATTTATCTATTACTTATAGATCTACTGATAATTTTCTAACTCCTTTATCCCCTCTATAGAATTTTTGTGTTACTGTTTTGGGAGGAAATCATTTTTCTTCTTTGCATTTATTCATTTACATAGTCATTGATTTTTATGTCAGTGTGATAACTGTTTTTCTCGTTCATTTAATAAAATATAATTCAGTAAATATTTACTTTGGCCTTCGAGTTGTTCCAGGTTGGCCAGTGTGAACCCTGTCATGCTGATTCCTGAAACCTTCTGTCAAGTCTCCATGATTCTTGAGACTTCATTTTTTTTTTGACACATGATGTACGTAGCTCAGCTTTTATTCCCCTGTCCTAGTGTAGCAATCATCTGTTACTTCAAGGAACTATAGTCTTTTTTAGTGGAGACTGGTATTTAAAAACTAAGATCTGGACCCAAATTGCTCAATTTTGCTCCTCTCCAGGTCCATATTTATAACAGATGTTACCTTTTGGTACTGAAACGGTAGGATCTTATGGAACAGTCTGGTTTGATGGAAATATTAATTTTTACAGATATGTAAGCTATATGGGAGTAAAGATTTATAAAAATTGACAGAACTATATCTTTAATTTATATACATTTTATTACATGTGACTTCTACCTAAAAGAATAAATCCTGCAAACAAATATTGAACTCTGATTAGTGTATTTGTTGCAGAAATATGGGTTAAAAAAGCTGAAAATTATTTATGTATATTCTATTATTTAACAAGTTGAATATATTGAAGATAATTTGAGCCAGGTATTTCACTACTGAGGAAAAACTATAATGGTAGTAGGACAACTGAAGAGCAAAATGCAAAAGAATGAGGTTGAGCCTCAACCTCATACTATATAAAAAATTAACTCAAAATGTATTAAAGACTGGGGCATCTGGGTGGCTTAGTCGGTTAAGCAGCCAACTCTTGATTTCAGCTCAGGTCATGATCTCACAGTTCCTGAGATCGAGTCCCTGCATCAGGCTCCATGCTGACAAAGCACAGCCTACTTGGGATTCTCTCTTTCTCTCTCTCTCTTTCTCTCTCTTTCTCTCTCTGCCCCTCCCCAACTTGCATGTGAACGCTCTCTCTCTCTCAAAAAAAAAAAAACTTTTTAAAAAATTTTTCTCTCTCTGCCCCTCCCCCATTTGTATGTGCAGGTTCTCTCTCTCTGAAAAAAAAATCTTTTTAAAGAAATCAATGTATTATAGACTTAAATAGCTGAAACTATAAAAGTCTTAGAAGAAAAAAATAGGCATAAATCTCTGTGCCATTACATTAGGCAAAGTGTTCCTAGCTATAATAACAAAAAGCACAAACAAAAATAACAGAAGGATAAATCACACTCATCAAAAATTAAAATGTTTCTGCTTCAAAAAATAAAATAAAATAAAAAGACAATAAAAAGAAAATTAAAGAAAAAAACAATAAAAATAGGAGAAAACATTTACAAACGATATAGCTGATAAGGGACTTGATTCCAGAATATATAAAAACATTCACGATTCAACTATCAAAAGGTAACTAATCAACTGAAAATACTGACAAAGTATTTCAATAGATAGTTCTCTCTAAAGAGAGTATAAATATGTCCAATAAGTACACAAAAAGATTCTAAAATCATTAATTAGGGAAATGAAAATTTTAACCACAAAGAGGTATTATTTCACATACATTATGATGCTAAAATAAAAAGGACAGATAATGTGTTCATGAGGAGGTAGAAAAATCTGAATTTCATTCACTGCTGGTAGGAATGTTAAATGGTACAGCCACAACGGAAAATAGACTGGCAGTTCCTCAAAATGTTAAATGTAGAGTTTCCATATAACCCAGCAATTCCAAACTCTAGATACATTTTGAAGAGAAATGTATATTTCCACAAAACTAATGCACGAATGATCACAGCACCATTATTATTTATATCTGAAAAGCAGAGACACCTAAATATTCATCACCAGATAAATGGAAAAACAAAAGTGGTATACCCATACATTTGGAAGTTTAGTGATGAAAAGTTTAGTGATGGAGCACTTATACATACTACAGCATGTGTGAATTTTTAAATGTTTGGCAAAGTGAAAGAGGACATTTACAAAGGACCACATATTGTATGACTGCACTTAACTGAAATATCCAGAAGAGGTATATCCAGAGACAGAAAGTAGATTATGTGTTGCCAGGTGCCTGTGGGTGAGAGGGTATGGCTGCTATTCGGTATGAAGTCTCCTTTCAGGGTGAAGATGTTCAAAATTACACTTTATGGATAATTACCAACTCTAAGACTATAGTTGGAACCACAGAATTGTATAAGTTAAAGGATGGTTTTATTGTATGTGAATTATATTTCAATAAAACCACAATAAAAAATTACACTGAGTCTTAAATTGATTTGTTTAGAATTGACATCTTCACAATACCAAATCTTCCCATCCCTGAACATGTATAGCATGCTATTTATTTAGTCTTCATTAATATCTCGCAACACGTTCATTGTTTTTGGTGCAGAAGACATGCAATCTGTTGTAGTTTCTTCCTAAATGTTATTTTATCTTAGGTGTTTTTAAGTGGCCTTTTTATTTCTAATTTTCTACTTTGACTACTATATAGAATTACAATTGATTGTTGTTTAATTGCTTATCATTCAACTATGCTATTTTGCATATAAGCTTTAGTAGTGGCTTTACTTTTTGTAGAACTTTCTACAAAAACAATTATGTCCAAAAAAAGAAAAAAACACAAATATGTACAAACTTAGGGACACTTTTGCTACTTATTTTCCAATCTTTAAGCTTTTTTTCTCTTTCTTTTTGCCTCAATGCATACTCACATTAGTTACAAAGGCAGACAGACACAACAGACTTTAGATAAACAGGTGGGTAGGTAGATACACAGTAGATAGATAGAAAAACTTGATTTATGCAAGTCATGTTATTTTCTCTGGAAGGAAGTTAATTAATTTTCCCCACCTTTTCTGTTATTAGACCAAATTCTAGCTCATGTCTTTCTGATATCTTGGTTTATGATACCTTGATTTAAGTTATCCTCTACTAAATAACAATAAAGTTGAACCAGTGAAATATGAAAAATAAAGAGATTAAATGTGATAAGTCCCATAGAAAGTATAATTGAGGGGCACCTGGGTGGCTCAGTCGGTTAAGCGTCCGACTTCGGCTCAGGTCATGATCTCACGGTCTGTGAGTTCGAGCCCCGCATCGGGCTCTGTGCTGACAGCTCAGAGCCTGGAGCCTGTTTCAGATTCTGTGTCTCCCTCTCTCTCTGACCCTCCCCCATTCATGCTCTGTCTCTCTCTGTCTGAAAAATAAATAAACATAAAAAAAAATTAAAAAAAAAAAAAAAGTATAATTGAGTTCCTCTTTCTTATTTCCCTAATTTAATATGATATATTCTCATTTACAAATATTTCAGCCAAAATTTTAGTAACTAAAATCCTGTTTAACTTCAACTATGAAGGGGAAGATTTAGAGTCTACAAAGCAGGCTGAGTGATTAAAACTTTATGGCCTACATTGCTTTGGAGTGGAAATTTGCAATCTACTTTTTGGTCAAGTCATTAAGTAATATGATTCACTTTTTTAAAAAACAGAAATATTTCAACCAGTGATGATATTATTCCAACTGGTAATAACTAAAATCAGTTGCATACAGACCCAAAAAAATAGGCTGTCGTATAATATGACTGTCTGAATATTTCAAATAATCAAAAACTTTGAGCATAGAACCTACCCAGAAAAATGTTTCAAATACTACAATGTTTGATGTATGCACAGAAATTAATGAGATAAGAGTTTGTAATATTAACAAAGATATTTTGGCACATTAGAAATCCACCTAAGATTCAAAAAAATACTAAAATCTGAGTACAATTATTTAAAATAAGCATATAACTTTGCTGTTCTCATACTGAATTTATCAATTTGTTTTGACATTGGGTTGACACAGCCTTGGGCTGTTTTCTTACTTTTTCTTGTAAAATAGACAATGCTGCAGTAGAGAATACAGCAGGTATTTTCATTTTACACACAAAGGTATAGTACTTTACATACTTCGATGCATTTCCCTCCTACAATTTATACATGCCTACGATCTACCCCAAGATAACTTTATTGTAAACCAAGAGGTTAAAATGTAATTGGGTGCTGGGTGTTTACAGGATATGCCCACAGCAACTTTGATGACAATTTCATTTGTTAAGAATGAGTTAGGATTTAGTAAATCTAAGATAAAGATATTTTGAATCTGTATCCTCGAACATCATTCCATATTTCAGCAAACCCCTACTGCTACAAATAAAATGCAACTAGCTATGAAATATAGAAACCTACTTAATCTTAGAAATCTGCTATCTTTTCTTCATTTAGTCTTTCATAATCCTTATCTAATTTTACATTATCGTCATTTATTTCTCAAAAAATAACCCATATTTATATCATAGTCTTTACCAGTAACTTGTTACTTTTCTACATAAAAAGGTTTCTTGACTGTTACCTCAAACTCACTGTATGCAAAATTTAATTCCTCCATATCATCCTCTAACATGTATTTGCTTTCCAGCTAACCCAATTCTGTCAATAAGGCTTTTCCAGATGACTTTCTAGATTTCCTTGATATATCCTTGAGATATATATATATATCTCCTTGATATATATATATATACTTGATATATCCTTCTTTCATAAAAAGGATTTTTATGTTATTTGTGTCACTGAATCCTAATTTTTTCTTTAAAATAAGCTCAAAGTTGATCCTTCACCATGACTACCAAAGCTTCCAAGAACATAACCATCATTGCCTTCTACGTAAATAACTGCAAAACCTAAAGTTTAATTCCTTTCTTCTATTTTAGACATATTAACAAACTATTTCATCTACTATTCTACCAGCCTGTCTGGAAATTTATTTATTTATTTATTTATTTATTTATTTATTTATTTATTTATTTATTTATTTAAGTTTATTTTAATGTTCTAAAATGTTCATTTTTTATTCTATGTATTTTTTTAAATTTACATCCAAGTTAGTTAGCATATAGTGCAACAATGATTTCAGAAGTAGATTGCTAAATTTCCCATACCCATTCAGCCCATCCCTCTTCCCACAACCCTTCCAGTAACCCTCTGTTTGTTCTCCATATTTAAGAGTCTCTTATGTTTTGTCCCCTCCCTGTTTTTATATTATTTTTGCTTCCCTTCTCTGGAAAATAATTTTTAAAAAACTCTACAAAACGTTAAATAAGTATTGATTAAGTATTTCTTCTCTGGCACATTTTAGGAAGCCATCTAATATTTTTATTAAAACTTTAAGTAATTGCAAATTCTGTTTACTTCATTGTGAAGCCCTGTCTTAGAGCTCTATTTAAATTTATCCATGAAGTCCAAATACTATCACTATTTGATAAAACCTTTCTCTATTAAAATATATAAATAACCTCTTCATTAATTATAGATACTTTTGCATCCTATATTCCTAAAGGAGAACTCATGGGGAAAAAGAAAATCATCCTGAGTTTTTCATAATCCTAATAGTTACCTCTGACCAGTTTGAGTGAATATAAGACACTGGTTTAATTTTCCTTGCTCAAATATTTTAAATATGTTATTGCACTATCTTATGGTGTTAAGTATCATACAAAAGTCTGATAACAACCTGATTTATTTTCCTTATATATTGTATAACCTGTCTGCCTAAATGCCCAAATAAATTTTTCTTTCTCTTTCCACTCAAAGCAAATACTTCACTAGTATATACCAATCTGTGGGTCACCCTATGTTGACTTTCTCATATATGAACTGAAAATACTGTGTTTTTAGTTTTTGTTTTTCAATTTTTTTAAATTACATTTCTTGTTAAATTGTTTGGTTTCATGTATGGGGATTCCTATTTTAGCTATGTTAGCTTGCTCTAGCCTATCTTCTACATCTAATGCTTTTGTTCAAATCCATTTGATTTATTTCATTTATTTAAAAAGTGTAAATATCATTTTTTCATATCTCATATGGCATTATTCATGCTTATTTCTGTAATGTGTGTTTCTTCCAATTCAGTCTTTATTTTTGAGATGACTTTTTAAAAATTTTCTAATTAATTCATGTTGCATATTTTTCATACATTTTCTCAACTTTATTTTTCACTTCTGATTTAGGATGTTCTTTTAGAGCTTCTATTATTTTTGGATTAATTTTAGCTCCGTTCAAAATATTAGGCTATCTTTCTAAGTTTTTGGGTGTGATTTTTTATTACACCTTTAGTTTTTCAGGGATGTAATTCTGCTTTATTCTTTTATTTCTCTATACTAATTTCTATGGAATTCAACCACAATACTTTAGTGGTGGCTCATTTTTAAGACAGATTAGTGTTTTGTATTTTTTAGAAGATAATTATAGGCCTTTGTATTATTGCTAACTCTTATTACTCTAGAGCTGATTTTCTTGTTTTGTTCAGAAAGTGATGAAACCTATGTTTGCATGCATTCTGAGGTATCAGGCCCCTTTTTTCTGTCCTTTTTCTCAGTCCTGCTCCTTTTGATCATGCTCCCCACACTTTCTCCTCAATGTAGGGTCTTTTCTGTGATGTGAATGTTGGTGTTTTGATGTCATAGAGCTCTAACCGCATCAATCTTTTCTTTTTAGAATCTCCTCTCATTCTTGCATATAATTAGGTCTCAAATTGCCTCTCAGTTTTAAATGCTCTGTTCAGTTTGAACTGGGATACTGGACAGTGAATATCTTTGGCCACTAAGGGCTTTCTCAGGTCCAAGGGTGGTCAGAGCCAAGTTGCTTCCCCTCTGCCTTCCCTCTTGAAGTTTTTGATTCCACATGGGTCTTGGCAAGTTTGACTATACACTTATATTTTAGAGTCCATGAAACCATTATGTCATTTGATTTTATGTAATTTTCATGGAACTTTCGATTTGACTATCTAAATTTATCTGTTGTTTTGTTTTGTCTTGTTCAATTAGGAAACTGGAGGAGATTCACAAACTATCCAACCATTGTTCCATTTTTCCAGAATTCCAACCTGACCTATTTTTTATAGTAAATTCTCAGAGACAATGGACTATTTGTATGTTGCCATCTTTTTATTGCTTTTGGAAACAATAAACTTTAAATTTTATTTATAGTGTAGATGATAGTAATTAACTTAGGCTATTTTTATCACCTAATAATAATACAAATAGAATTTCAAGATTCTATGCATATAAAACTGCCAAAAATATTTAAAGGAGGAATTCTTTATGTTTTTAATTTTGACATTTAATGTGTGACTTCCTGCAAATCTAACTTAATTTCCAAAACCTATAATGTATACATGTATACAAAAATGCTCAGTTTAACTCTAAAATTAGCACAAATTATTATTAAAAATACATCATTCAGGATGCATAAAGTAGGGGCTAAGGCAAATGTTACTATTCAGAAATACCTTTAAGAGTCAAATGCAGGGGCCCCTGGGTGGCGCAGTCGGTTAAGCGTCCGACTTCAGCCAGGTCACGATCTCACGGTCCGTGAGTTCGAGCCCCGCGTCAGGCTCTGGGCTGATGGCTCAGAGCCTGGAGCCTGTTTCCGATTCTGTGTCTCCCTCTCTCTCTGTCCCTCCCCCGTTCATGCTCTGTCTCTCTCTGTCCCAAAAATAAATAAACGTTGAAAAAAAAAAAAATTAAAAAAAAAAAAAAAAAGAGTCAAATGCATGCCTTCCTTCAAATGATATAATCTCCAAAAATCTTTTCATATATGATTAAGTTTGTACTAGTCTTAATTTGAACTAGTCTTCTTAATATACATTCATACCACTACATATACATTCATATTCACACATTAAGTTAAAGCTACTCAATTCACTGCAAAGAAATACCTGGTTTCTTAAAGTATTATCATCCAACCCAAATAATTATTAGTTATTTAGTGGAACATTTCCCTGCCTCTACTCTACTCTGCCAATCTATATTCTATTCTCAAAACAGCAGCATTAAGAGATCTTTTTTTAAAAAATTGTAAGTCAAAACATGTCACTCCTTTCCTCAAAACCATTAAGTACCTCCCATTTTGCTCAAAGTAAAACAAAAGTCACCTCTCTAGCCCAAATTGTAGTACAAGATCTGGTCTCTCTTCCTCTTTCTAATCTCATCTTTTATCACTCTGCCACCAGGGCCAGCTTCATGGATGTGCAACCTATGCTATCACATGAAGCCTTTTGCTAAAATGGACCTCATGTTTTAATTCTCCCTCATCATCATCTTTGGATTCCCAATAATATTTTTAACATTTTACTGTATGTAAATTACATAGTTGGTCCTGCTGGCCACTTTGGTATTTCTTGAATATGCCAGTCATCCCATTTTACAAACTGTGTTAGTTATTCCTGTTTCCTGGAATATTAATCCCCCCAGAAATGATGGCCTTTCTCATCTCTTCACAATTTTTGCTCAAATGTCAGACCTAATCTGAAGACCATTAAAAACTACAGCCACTCCATCAGCATCGACCACACTAAATTTCGGATTTCTTGTTACCATACTTTACACTTTCTAGTTTCTATAATTCCTACTGACTTACAATTTTCTTATTTATTGTGGGTTTGTTTTTTTTTGTTTGTTTTTGCTTTGCTTTGTTTTGTTAATCTCTTCACTAGCTTGTCTGTATACTGCACAAAAGGAGGATCTTTTTTTTTTTTTTTTTAAATGACATAGCACAACCACCTAGGAGAGTGATTGGTGAGTACATGCTCAGTAAATCTTTGTTAACTAAATGAATCAATTCAGTCCTCTTAACTAGGATTTAGCCTTTGTGGTTTTCCTCATACATAACATATACCCACAAATACATCCTATATTATTGCAAAAATTTGCTACTGTTTGGGTCCCAATATCTCAAATGGTATTTTTTTGATCAAAAGAATGATACCTAGCTAGAAATTAAAGCATTATTTTTCTGAGAAAAACATTGATCTGATTTTTATTAAGAACTTTGCAATATCTCATTAAGCTTTGTAATATCTCATAAATTAGAATCAGAAGACAAGAGATCTAAAACAGACTCATTACATTAATGCTCATGTAACAATGTGAAAAAGTCACCCTTTCATGAGGCCCTAATTTCCGTATTTGTGATGTGAGAATCAGTACAATATAAAGAGTATAATGGACATCTACAGAGCCAGTTGCCTTGGTTGTATTCCGTTGTATCATTCTAGCTGTGGAATGTTGAGATTACCTCATTAACTGTAAAGGGGACAATAATAGAACTTCCTCAGACAGTCAAAGTTGTGAAGACAAAATGAATTTATCAACATAACATACTCTGAACAGGCATATACCAAACACATACTAAGGAAGAACATACCACTATATAAATTTGCTAATATTATATATAAAATGCGAATATCATTGTTCATGTGCTGTGTACTTCTTTGGTCTTGTGAAACTCAAAGATAATACAGTGAAAAAATCAAATTGAAAATCAGAAAGAACTATATAAAAATATATTACATTGATTCAGCTTAATGAAATACCATGAGATTTCCATCCCTAGGAATCTACACTGAATATAATGCCATTTCTGGTATATAATAAATCCTCTTCTTTAACAAACCTCATTTTTATCTCTTATAATCAACTTAAATAAAACCCAACAGTTCTTGAGAAAAAATAATTTGGGATATAAAAAGAAGTCTTTACTATATTTTACCTGCTCTATGTCCATCATGCTTATCTCTAAGATGACAGGTGCATCTTGTGGATTGTTGTCTGGAGATTAGAAGGTTAAGAAATTATCAAGCCTGTATGATTCATTTGAAGTGTATGGTAATAGATATGGTCTCTCTGAGAAACATGAGTGAGGGAAAGGAGACTACTGTTTGGGGTTGAGATTTGTAAATAAATATGCTTTACAGATAACCTTTGGCTCCATGTTTATGGAGCAATGCCATTTCTTAGAATAAATAAGGCTAGCATATAGAAGGGCCAGAGGAGTATGTGTTAGGATTGTTAATGAAAAGAGTCGTTTTAGTTATGGTTATACAATGATTTTTATTAATACAGTTTATGCAATTCAATCACATGCTTTCTTTGGATCTAGAGACTAATACTTTTTTTTTCACCAGATCAGAGTCCTTTGAGAACACTGGCTGAAAATTGAGCACAGAATTTGGAGAAAAACTACTCCATTTACTCTTTCAACAAAAACATCTTTTGTAGTTCTGGAAGACTATGTAGGCTTCTACGTTAAGTAACAGAGCAAAGAGCCAAAATGAAATTTTATCAAGAGCTCACATTTCCAAAATCGGTTGGATAATCTAGCAAGCATAAGAGTACTAGAGAAATCTGATTCCAACCCTAAGGCCAGCTCAATTCACAGCTATGGGAGAGTCGATATCTGATTGATCGTTAGCAGATAGCTACTTGGAAATTAAGATGTGAAAATGTTCAGATGCACTTGAATAGATCCAGATTTCACAACTGAAGAACTAATCAAGAAGAGATTAAAAGTGCAAATAAAACCAGAACAAATAATACAATTCGTTGATGGTACCAAGACTCGGCATCCCCTGGAGACCAAAGAATATACATTTCCCTTAAATATGACACTACACAAGGAATGGTTAACATACAGCCTAGTTTTAACATAATTTTGTCTTTGCCATAAACTAGGTAAATATCATTGGAAAGCTTATTTCATTTTTTCAGATTTCAGTTAATCTACAAAATGGTGATTTTTCTTTTTTTTAAGGTTATTTAGTTTGCAGGAGAGAAGCGGGTGTGGGGGGGAGAGGCAGAGAGAGAGGAGAGAGAGAGAATCCCAAGCAGGCTCCACGCTCAGCCTGATGTGGGGCTCAATCTCACCACTACGGTGAGATCACGACCTGAGTAGCTAACAAGAGTTGGATGCTTAACTGACTAAGCCACCCAGATGCCCCTGGTGATTTTTCTTCTCTATATGACTAAAGATCTCATCCTAAACCTGTCATAAGGAATTTTATTTTGGAAAAATTAACAAGCTGTTGAGAAAGAAAAATATTGAAGTGATTCTGTAAAAAAATGAATATTTATATACACAATATAAAACGAATATTTATATACACAAAATTTTGAAAAAGTAACATTTTGACAAGAAGAAAATTTTGCAACTGCCTGAGAGTAATCGTCAATAAACCAATCAGATGAGTCTCCCCCCCTCATTAAAAAAAATGTATCAAATAGTTAAAGTAACAAAACAAAACAAAACAAAAAACCAATATGCTAAAGGTTTGGGGGAAGCAGGAAAAAATATTGGAAGATACATATAGAGATTGGCATAAATAAAGAGTGCAAGAAGGGATTTTCATTACTGTAGTTAAGGCTTGGCACCACAAACACCAAAGGAATAATTCCACTCAAAAATCATCCTGCCCAAGACACCATGACTGTATGTTCTACGTGGGAGTTTGAGGCAAAAGCTTGTACTAATTGTGTACCCTGTACTCTCTGGGACAGGAAAAAAAAAAAAAAAGCTACCACGTGAGCGTTGGCTAGAGCAGAAAACAGGTTAAGGATCCCAGATCCCAGTAGGTCTCAGAAGATACATATAAAATATAGCATAGTATGATTTAGCCTGATTTATAATCATAGAAATTTAGAGAGGAAAAGGTCATTGCAGGATGCTATGCTTTACTTTAAATGATTAACCTACTTATGGGAAATTGTTTCAGACCAGAAAAATCCCATTTATTATAAATACTGAATCTTGGAAATGCCACTTATTAATTCGATGATATAAATGAGTCATATGTAATATCAGGCTGAATATTTAAATAAATCATTTCAGGATGATTATCCATTATGACTTACTGGTGAACTTTCTTATTATGAAAGGAAGCTAACTAAAGACATAATCATTGAAGTATTAATCCAACATGATAATCATTCAATAGATGGGATAGAAAGATAATTGATGAGAGAGAAGCCATTTACCATTAACTATAGTGCAGTTTCATGGCACTTTTGACCTCTTTTGTGATTTTTTTTAAAGATTTTATATTTTACTTAAACTCAGGTACCTAAATACTACTATGTGGATTATGACAGTTTAGAGGTTTATAAAATCCCTTAATAGTTTATATGGCTACCCAAAAGGGCTTTGGGGCCAAGATGTACTTTAGGTTGACATTCTGTGTAGTCATTTATATTATAATGAAATGGGTGTACAAAGTGTGTAGCAAACCAGAAAAAAAAATAGATTTTTTTTAGAATAACATCTTTTTATTTCTTCTTATGCCCTTACCCTTTCAGGTTACCCAGCTTGTCACAGCAATAAATAGCTTCCACCTCCTGCTATGCCATGCTCAGTGGGCGCTTAGTAAGGTCAGAAAACTAAACAAACAAGAACAAAAGAATGAAAAGGGAACATTTTTATAAAAAGGCAGAAATATTAGGAAGAAATGGAAAGACAGATATGGTTAGTTTATGGTAGTATTTTGCAAAGCATGCTTCATGTAACATTTATTCTATAAAATACTTTTATCTTGAGAAGCCATGGAAAGAGTACCATGTTCAAATATGTGTGGAAAATCTGCATATGCTAACAGTTTCTAAGGCATATTTGCATACCCAACGCTCTAACTCAGAAAGAGAAGGAACTTATTCAACTTTGCTTAGCTATTTATTTCTCAAATGTGTTTGATCATAGAAGTCTTTCTATCTACCTATTCCAGTTGAGCATCTTCTTACATCAGAGTTCTGCAAATCAGTTTGGGAAAACATGGTTTGGGTTACAGTCAAGTGTTGATTGTTCCCTTACAAAATAAAAATTAAAAGGGTTATTTATATATTCAAAAATAAATATTTTATATTTGGTTTCTCATGTATATATTCTTTACTTAGAAAATTAAAAGTGAAACAACTCTGTGAGTTCATCTCAGTCAAACTGGGGTTCCTGCCAGTCTATGAGGTGGATACTACATGCATCCTTTCACAAAAATTAAAAAATAATTGTAAGACACTGAAAGACACTATTTCCAAGAGCTCCTGGGTGGCTCAGTGGGTTAAGCACCTGAGTCTTAGTTGTGTCTCAGGTCATGATTTCAGTTTGGTTTGTGAGATAGAGCCCCAAGTGGTCGGGTTCTGAGCTGACAGCACATAGCCTTGGGATTCTCTCCCCACCCTCCTGTCCCTCCTCCACTCAGGCGCTCTCTCTCTCTCTCTCTCTCTCTCAAAATAAATAAATAAAACTTTAAAAAAAGACACTATTTCTTTTTTCTCTACCAAATATACTTCCAAGTGTGGTACAGCTATGATCCATTGCTCCCACCTTCTTCAAGTATCTCACTGATCTTATGACCTAGAGAAGGAAGCATGGCTCACTTAGAAAATGAAGATGACAGAAGGATTTTCCACTGCTAAAGCCAAATATCTGTGAATTTAATCAGTCATCCCTATCAACAGTGTGAGGCAGTGTTCTGACACTCTTATTAATTTTTCAGAGCAGTCGTGAACCAGTGTGACCTCAAGTCATAAATTTCAGATCTCATTTGGAATAAGATGACAAGGGTTTTTCTCATTATATAGAAATAAGAAGAGCAACCTAGCAACCTGATTTCTAAACAAAGGAAGTCTTGAATTTTGTAGAGATGTTCTCTCTTAATTCAGATATGTGGTCTGTTTTCAAAAGGGGGTACAACGATTTTGGTGTGCAATGCATAATACTAAAGGGTTTTTAATACCATCTTATTCACATGAGAAGTCTCCATGTCTGGGATAGTCTTGATGGCAAGAAGCTAAAAGCATAGTCCATACAGTTACAGTCTAATAGAAAAGACAGGTAAATTAAAGACATAGTTACAATACAATTAGTTAAATGGAAATAGGTATATTGCACAGAGTATAAGAAAGAGTATGAGGATGAAAGACCTTTGAGCTGCTTCTAAATATTTATTTAAAAACTAACAATCAGAGAAATAAGAGACCATAGTTTGTTCTGTAAGAGAACTAGTAAGCATATCATCCAAGATACAAAGGGAATGGAAGTGGAAGAGGTCAAGTAAGACACAATAGTCTTAGCTGTGTGAATGGGTTAACTGTGGTACTGCAATATAATGCTGAGAATACAAAACTAGGTTTAGAGGAGAGGATACTGAGATTTTTATAGATTATTTTGTTCTGGAAGCATCCATTAAATGTCCAAATAGTAAAGGAGGAGCAGAAGCGAAGCCTGCCTTAATATTCAGCATATAGGAGATAACTAAAAATGGAGACAACAAGGTAACCCATATGAGGAATGGATTGGGAAAAACTCAAGAGAGAACACTTTAATTTGAAGGGAACCATAGGGAATATTACATTTAATTACATATTACTTTAATATGAGATATTATCTTAATGTTTTATTTCCCTATATATAATACCTTTTAAGTATGTTTAGACTTAAAAAATTATCTATTTTTAGAAAAAAACCTACTTTTTGAATAGTTTATTGGTACTACTATTGTGTCCACAACTATGAAGATAACAAAATTCCTACCCTTTTACTTGCTATTCAATATGAACAAAGAAATTAAAATTTTTGAATCATAAAAAGTCCTCCATTTAAAGTGACATTTTATGCAGAATGTTTGGTGAATTATACTGAATTGTTGCTCTCATATTAGTACGATTTCTTCCGTGTTCTTAATCAGGATAAATTCTCTTCCATGTCCCAGGGCTACTGAGCTGTAGAATTAAATCCAGAGGACACTATTTATCTTAGGAGGGCAATATGACATAACTGAGATTACCATGGACTCTGATATTTGAAAAACTCAAATTCAAATGATGAGCAACTTAACTTTCAGAGTTAGAAAACATACTTAAGTCACTTATACTTAACTGCACGTGTGAGCAAAACTTAAATACAGAACTCAAAGACTTTTACAAAGGTAACACACAATTGCAGAGACAGAACTCTATACGAGATTCTATAAATTTCTCTCATTCTCCTTTCTCATTAATACCCTCAGAATTTCTTAATTTTCTGACCTTTAGAACCATTGACAAGTATTGTTCATTCTTGAAATTCATGCAAATGGATTTACATATTTTCATTTGTGTTTGTTTCTTTTGCTCAATATAATATCTATTAACTATATTATTCTGCATATGAGATTTTAATTCTTTTTTATAGGTGCATAATATTCTATTATTTGAATAGAACATCTCATCCATTTTCCTGTAGAAAGATTTTCAAGTTGTT